>NC_088386.1:133322500-134522500 GCF_037993035.2 Macaca fascicularis
ATTCTTTTAAGACACGGGGCTTAGTTAGGGAAGGTTCTGAAGACTAAACTATAAATATCTGCTTTTCATTAATCCTAAACGAGCAGCCATTCTGTGTTCCCAGGAAATTTTCCTGCTTAGGAAAGAAATCCAAAAGATAATTTGGAGAGTTGCTCCCCAGACGTACCATATTTTGTGAATGAAATTAACTGCGGCTTTTGTGTTTTAAAATCTGAGACAGCACAAATAAAACAACTACTAAAGAACAGGACGCATGATCATCTCAACTGTGTCTGCGTTCCATGATTCTTTAACTCTTTCAACACACCTTTTACGCAGTAGGCACTATATTAATTGTAGGGATGCAGTCTGGTGAGCGTCCCATCCACCATGCGAAGCCAATCTGAAATTTCCAGTATCTGTGACTTTTCCCCTGTTTACAGGAAAGAGAGGACAACCTGCTGGGTGTGGCGGAGGGTATGATTGTTCCTCTAATATGCAGCTCCTGCCTGGTAGAAGATTATACATTCCCTCTAATCACCATTGATTTACTGAACCCACCTTTATGCAGATTTTAAGTCTTTTTTTTTTTTTTTTTTTTTTGAGACAGTTTCACTCTTGTTGCCCATGCTGGGATACAATGGCACGATCTTGGCTCATTGCAACCTCCATCTCCCAGATTCAAGCAATTCTCGTGTGTTAGCCTCCCAAGTAGCTGGGATTACAGGCATGTGTCACCATGCCTGGCTAATTTTATATTTTCAGTTGAGATGGGGTTTCTCCATGTTGGTCAGGCTGGTCTCAAACTCCTGACCTCAGGTGATCCACCCTCCAACCTGCCTCAGCCTCCCAAAGTGCTGGGATTACAGGCATGAGCCACCACGCCTGGCCCAGATTTTAATTCTTCATCGTACTGCCAGCCTTGACCATGTGACTAGCTTGAGCCAATGGAACTTGAGAAAATGTGATATATGAGAAACGCACTACAAATTTCTGTGACTCCCTAACTCTCCTTTCTACATGCTACAAAATGAGCACATACAAAATAGGAGCTGTTTTTCCAGAATACTGGATTCCTGGAGTCCAGCTGCACCAGCCCAGCTGTTGGCAAATCCATAGCCACTTTTTGTGTAACATAAGGAAGAAAGAAATGTTCAGTGTTCAAAGCCATTGAGACTTGGGGGTTGTTATCACAGCAGAGCTCACTAACAGACAAGGTTAGTAGTACCATGGCAACAGTTGTGTACTGCAAAGATGGTGGAAGACAGTTTCCTAAAATATGAGGATCTTCTCTTTCCACATCCTCTCTTTTCCTAAAATACATTCAGTCTTGTGCCTCTTAAGGTCTAATTCTACTCTTCGCTTTTAATCTGCACCCCAAGATCTGGATTGAGCTCTTTGAAACTTCCAGTTAAATCTAAAAGTCTAGTAAAAGCCCTTATTTTCTAAAAGAAATGATTTTACTTGGGCCGGGTGCAGTGGCTCATCCCTGTAATCCCAGCACTTTGGGAGGCCAAGGCGGGTGGATCACCTGAGGTCAGGAGTTCGAGACCAGCCTGACCAACTTGGTGAAACCCCGTCTCTACTAAAAAACAAACATTATTGGCCACATGTGGTGGCACGTGCCTGCAATCCCAGCTACTTGGGAGCCTGAGGCAGTAGAATCGCTTGAAGCTGGGAGGCAGAGGTTGCAGTGAGCAGAGATCGTGCCATTGCACTCCAGCCTAGGCAACAAGAACAGAACTCCATCTAAAAGAAAGAAAGAAAGAAAGAGAGAAAGAGAGAGAGAGAAAGAAAAAGAGAAAGAGAAAGGAAAGGAAGAAAGAGAGGGCAAGAAAGAAATGATTCTACTAGGTGTTTCACATATCACCTGACACTCTACTTCATAATAACTTTCCAAAGAATCTACATATCACAATACCATTTAAGACTTCTTTTGATTTAACTTACCATTAAAAAAATATGGTGGCCAAGAAAAGGTATAATGAACAAATCTCCTGTAGGTAGCTGTTGATAAAATTTAACAAGTTCAAAACAGAAATGAGCCAGAGTATACAAAAGTCACAGCCATCCCTGTGGAAGGGGAGGAGAGCAAGGCCATGCTTGCTCTAAGAACCATCCTTCAGAGATGTGAGGCCAGGTCATGTCTCACTGGCCCTCATTCTTCTGAAGATGGACGTTAGGGATGAGCTTTATGAGTCCTGAATGGTGGGCAGGCCAAGGAATCATTGTTGTTCACTCCCACTTCTGAGACATGGACATTACATAGCTCCAAGGGAGTTAGGACTCAGCAGCTGCAAACCCCCAATTCATGCCTCATTAGTGTTAATGTCAGTCCCCACACTTGTTCTTCCAGATGTCTATGAGGTTGTGCCAAGCAGCCCCTCCCACATGCCTTACCACTGGGTTCCAGTGGTGTCTCTTCTCTGGCTGTGAAAGGTCATGTAGAGCAGCACAGTGGCCCCTCAGCCATTCTGGGGTGGCTTCGGTTCAACCCTTTGATATGATGTCCTACACTCATCTCCTCCAAGGTGGCTATCCATCCCAGTCCCTAAAGTTCCTGCATGGCTGCGAGTCTCTTCAAAAGATGCAGTTCTGTCCCCTCTGATCTGCTTGGTTAATGGGAGGACAGCAGGCAAGTTGAGTTTCGGGTCTTGTTTCTGGTTTGAGGTTCGGTTTTGGTGTTGGTGTTCTTCACTACCCAACAATGCCAACTACTTCTCTGCCACCAGGTGCCTCCCTGACTCATCATCATGGAGGAGCCCCACTCTCTGGAAAGTGGCCCCAAGGTCAGGAAGCCTCATCTGCTATAGGCTCTGTGCATTCTGTGGGGGGCCCCACCATCTCCCTCAAGTGGCAATGATCAGCACTGAGTGCAGGCTCAATGCTGGGGACATCACATGCTTTGCCTTCTCTAACCTTACCACAACACCATGAGACACTCTTGTCACCACTGACATCTGCAGATGAGGAAAATGAGGCTTGGAGCAGTTAAGAAATCTCCCCAAGCTCACTGTTCTAATAAGTGATAAAACTGAGATTTGAACCCAGACAGCTGAGCCCTGCACAAACTCCCAGGCAGGGAAGATGAAGACAGACTTCGAACAGACCTAGAGTTCAGTCATAAAGGTCCTTGAGATTCAGATGGGCCTGGGCAGAGAGCCCCACAGCCCCAAGCAGTCATTGTGTATCCTTCCTCCATTCATAACTCTTTCTCAATTCTCCATCCCTCTCCCTCCTCTTAAAATATCAGAGCATTTACTGGGATTATTCTGTAAAGGAGCTGGAGAAAATCAAACTTCCTCAATTCCTAGCATTGAACAAATACTTTGCCAACAAAAACCATTTCTCCTCACAATCCGATTGGATGCTGGCAGGTGGCAAAGGAAGCAAGTGCTGAGTTCTCTACTCAGTCTTCTGTCTGATGAATGTCCTCAGCCTCCTCTTTCCCATGAGTCTCTTTGAATCACTGGTGCAACAGGAGAACTTCATGTCACACAAAAATGTGTCAATCCACAGAATTCAAAAATTTCATCATTGAAAGCCTCCTTAGAGAGCATCTAGTGCAAATCTTCATCTTACAGATGAGGAAACTGAGGCAAGAAGAGACCATGACTGGCACAGGAAGGTCTAGCTGAGGCAGGGGAATCGCTTGAATCCACTGCAGAGCCTCAGCCTCCAGCTCCCAGCTCTGCCAGTCCCAGCTCTCTTGATGACCTTCTAATCTTTCTGTGGTTCTCCATGTGGGCTGCTGCATACTCTGTAGCCCTTAACCACAAACTTCCTGAGGAGAACATTGACTTTTTCTCTATTCTGCCTATTTTCAGCCTCGAAATGTTTTTACTTTTTTTTTTTTTTTTTTTTTTTTTTTACTATTTTGATCTTTGGTAGAAGACACACTATGATGAGGCTTCTTCCATATTGTAAATCAGCCTTGGTTTTTCCCTCATGTCATGCACATCACCTAAGTGACACTGAGTCACATCCCTGCAATGTTCATGGGGAAATAAATAGGCTTCTTTGGCCTTTTTGTCCTTGTTGGCTTTCCAGCCCTCAGCCCGTATCCAAGATGCAAACAGTTGAAGCTTCTATACAGTTGCTTGAGATCACAAGTCTCCAAGATACTAAACACATATGAAACTCAAGTTTCAGATTTAAAAGTTACAGGCAGAATAAAGACAGGGTTGAGGGCAAAATTATTTTATCCTATTAGCCCCAAATGAACCCAAATGTGTCCCTAGCTTGGTAAGAATTTTTTGCAAAGCCTGCTGAGCAGCCCTATGGGACTCTGGGGATTGTCGGCACCCCGAATCCACTTACAACCCAGAAAGGAGGCACCCAGACAGGAGGCAGGGCCCATGCTCATTGGCGTCCCTCACTTTGCACCACTCCCTCACCTCTTGACTATGCTTCCCATGCCTCTGTCTCTATAGCATCTGACTTTTTTTTTTAGACAAAATCTCACTCTGTCACCCAGGCTGGAGTGCAGTGGGCCAATCTCGGCTCACTGCAGCCTACACCTCCTGGATTCAAGCGATTCTCCTGCCTCAGCCTCTAGAGTAGCTGGGACTACAGGGATGGGTCATCACACCCAGCTAATTTTTTTGTATTTTTAGTAGAGATAGGGTTTCACCATGTTGACCAGACTGGTCTCAAACTCCTGAGCTCAAGTGATCCACTCCCCTGAGCCTCCCAAAGTGCTGGGATTACAGGCATGAGCCACTGCACCTGACCTAGCATCTGACATTCTTAACACTTCTTCCATTGCCATTCTGAGCTTATTCCTTGGGCTTAAGATGATCAGGATGTCAGAAATTTGGATCTACAACAAGGAAAAAAAGAGCTAACTTATTTGTAGAACTTGACAAACCTATTCTAAAATTTGCAAGGTACCCAGAATATCATGTAAAAGTAGAATAGAGCTGAAGGACTCACTCTTTCTGATTCCAAAACTTACTACAAACCAACAGGAATCAAGAGCATATGGGACTTACATAAGGATAGACATATAGATTAATGAATCTAACAAGTCTTAGCAATAGACTCTTACATTTATGTTTAATTGATAAGTAAACCTTTACATTTATGTTCAACAAGGGCACTAAAACAACTCCAAGGGAGACAGTTGTCTTTTCAATCATTCTTGGGAAAACTAGATATCCACATCCAAAAGAATGAACTTTGATCCCTACCTCACATCATATACAAAAATTAACTCAAAATGAATCAAAGACCTAAATGTGGCTTGATGCAGTGGCTCATTTCTACAATCCTAATAATTTTGGAGGCCAAGGTGGGAGGATCACTTGAGCCCAAAAGTTCGAGACCAGCCTGGGCAACATAGTGAGACCATGTCTCTACAAAAGAGTTAAAAAAATTAGCCATGCATGGTAGCACACACCTGTGGTTTCAGCTACTCAGGAGGCTGAGGCAGGAGGAGCTGGAGCCCAGGAGGTTGAAGCTGCACTGTAATCACACCACTGCACTCCAGCCTGGACCATGGAGCAAGATGTTGTCCAAAAAAAAAAAAAAAACCTAGCCACAAGAATTAAAACAATAAAACTCCTAGAAATAAATAAATATAGGGGTAAATCTTCACAACCTTAGATTAGCCAATGGATTTTTTTTTTTTAGATATGACACACAAAAAAAGCAACAAATGTAAAAATAGAAAAATTGGACTTCATCAAGTTTTAAAACTATTGTGTTTCAAAAGACACTTTTAAGAAAGTGAAAAGACACCCCACAGAATGGGAAAAAATATTTGCAAATCACATATCTCATGAGAGATTTGTATCTAGAATATATCATGAGTTCTCACAACTCAAAAAAAAAATTAAAACCCAATTTGTAAAATGGGCAAAGTGCCTAAACAGACATTTCTCCAAAGGATATATACAAATGGCTAAAAAGTGTATGAAAAGATGCCCAATGTCACCAGTCATCAGAGAATGGCAAATCAAAACCACAAAGAACTATCACTTCCAATTCCCTAGGATGACTTAGATAACAAGTATTAATGAGAATACAGAGAAAGTAGAACTCCCACACACTGCTGGTGGGAATGTAAAATGGTGCAGTCACCTCAAAAAACATTCTGGCAGTTCCTCCAAAGGATCAACATAGAGTTATCCTATGACCCAACAATTCCACTCTTAGGTATACACTCAAAAGGATTGAAAACAAATGTCCACACAAAAGCAAAACAAAAAAAAAATGTTTATTTTAGTAGCATTGTTCATAATAGGCAAAAAGTAGAAACAACCCAAATGTCCATCAAGTGATGAATGAACAAAATGTGTTATATCCATGCAATGGATTAATCATCTATTAAAAAGAATGAAGTATTGATACATGCTACAACATGGATGAACCTCGGAAACATGCCAAGTGAAAGAAGTCAGTCACAAAATATCATGTGTTCTATGATTCCATTCCTATGCAATGTTTGAATAGGCAAACCTATAAAGACAGAAAGGTCAGTAGTTGCCTAGAGCTGGGGAGCAGGAGGCAAGGGGAATAAAGTGAGATGAGACGAAGTGAAATGGAATGAAATGAAATGAAATCATGTATCTTGTGCATTGACCCAGCAATGGAGAAGTGGGGGGCACACTGCAGGCTGGGGTCTGTCACTGGTCTGAAGGAGAGGATGTGGATTGTTGGCTACTCCATCTGACCTCCAATTTCTCGGTGGTGAAATGACAATAATGTCCTCATCTTTCTGGCCTCCCAGGGTTATCACGGAGATTGGTTGAGAGGAGTAAGTAGAAGAGACTTGAAGGCCCCAGAATGTTTTAGCACATGTAACAAATAAAGAGCCTTGGAACTTCACAGCCATTCATACTGTTCTCTTTGCCTGGAATATCCACTCCCTCTTCTCCACCTAGACACTTAACAATCACTTCCGCTGTGCAGCCATCCTTGACACCCCAGACAGAGTGATGCCCTCCTGCAACAGGGCTGCCAGCAGGAGTGTGCCCGACCCCTGTGTCATCACTTGTGCACACCGTGATAAGACCATGTGCCTCTCACAGACAGGACATGAGCTTTCACCTCTCTATGTCCAGCCCCCTGCTGACCACAGCACTGCGGGAGGATGAGCCCCTGCAGGAGGGAATACTGGCTCTCTGGGGTAGATAAACAAAGTTCTAGGGAAGGGAAAGGGAAGAACAGAAACATGGGCTCCCTGCCAGGCTGTCCCAGGTCCGGGATGCCATCGGCAAGTGGGCGGGGACAGGCCCGGGTAGATGACATGGCAGTGAGTAAGTAGGGAGGCAGGCGAGCAGAGGAGCCAGGCTCACCTCCCACCCACCCACCTCGGCCACAGACCGGGAGGGGTCAGAGCGCTGCATTGGGGTTGATGAGCAGACGACTGCCAGGCAACCGTTCACAGGAAATGGCACAGACACACCTTGTTCCAGCTACCCCCCAATCCTCCCTCAGGGGCAAAGTGAATGAGATACTCACCAAGGAAGCCGTTAGCAAAGGCGGCCACTGATTCATGGTTTATAAGCAATGGTGAAGTCCTTTTTCCACTGGCTGCAGCCACAAATGGCCGAGAAGCTATAAACAGTAACGGTAACCATGCATGAGCATCCCTACCTCGCTGTCTCCTCGACTCACCTCTCCAGCCCGGAGTAGGGTCACTGGGCATTGGAGAACTAACCCGTGGCTTCTCACCTGCATGTTGGCAGTCTGCATCCCCAGGAAACACACATGATCACTTGCACAGACACCCAAGACCTGCATCAAATCTGCCAACCAAACTCTGGGAGGGGTGGCGAGTGGGCTGCAAGCCTGTTTCTTAGAGAGATGGTGAAGGAGAAGATAACGAGGCCTTGAGTTTGCCCAGCAGGCCTTCTGGAGAGCAGCATGTCCAGGAACTTGGTGGTAATAAGGTTGATGGCATCATTGCTTCACTCATTCATTCATGCCACTAAGCTGTCCCTGAGAGCTACCATGTGCCAGACTGTGCCACGGGCTAAAGGTGCAGAACACAGACGCCTGCATGTGACTCTCAATGCAGGCAAAGGGCTTTGAACTCTCAGGATATCCTCTGCACCCTTTTGCCACCTTCAGACTCCCAAGGAAGGAAGCCCATCCAGGTACCGCCAGAGAGAGGTGCCTGGTAATCGTGTCTATTGATGGCAACCATAGTGGAGATTCTGGATCACAGGGGAAAAAAAGCCCAGGAACATTCCCTTTCAAGAATTGTCTGGGCCAGGCTGAGAGCTGCCGGGATCACTTACAGCTCTGCATTCTGTATCATAGCTAAGGATGAGGGCTCTGACAGCCATATCATTGGTTACTCTCCCTCCAGCCCCTAGGATTCCTTGTCCATGGGAGAGCCCATCTCCCAGCTGCTGCAGGTGCTACTAAGCACTTGCACAGGTAGCCTTCCCTGGAGAACCATTCCTGAGCAACAGCAGCCTCTCCCCAGCGGTCCCAAGAAGTATGTCCCCCTTCAGGGAAGGCCCAAAGCCAAAGACTGGCAGAGGCAAGGGTGCCAAGCACGATGGGGCAAACCTAGTGAATGCTCCTGAGCTCCGTGAGAGCCAGCTCAGCTGCACTTCCCCCGCACACCCCTTGCCCCACTTTCTCCCCAACCTCTCCTGCTCCCCTCCCTCCTGTACTATCTTCTCCCACAGCATGGGCATCCCTTGATCAGTCACTTGCACTGAGAATTTGCTCAGGCACTGTTTCCAGGGAGCCAGACCCTAAGACATGTGTAAGCCAAAGAGTCTGGATCAAATCTCAGGTGTGATGAGTAACCCGGCGCCAAGTACTCAACCTCCCCAGGTCTCACTGTCTTTCTCTGTAAAAGAAGGATAATAGTCACACTTGCACGTAAGGGTGCGGTGCAGAGTGCACCGTGTGCATAACACTTAAAGGAATTGGAACATACCCGGCCCATCAGAAGCACCTGGAGGAGACATCAGTTCTTACCGCTGTAGCCAGCAGCTTGTCTCTCTGAGCTACAAATAACACACTGGACACCCTTTTACTCAACCTTCTGCAGATGATCATAGCCCAACTCAATCAAGCACCTATGTTTCACATTAGGCATGTCCGTTTCAGGGTGTCTTACCCAGAGGCTGAGGTTGAAGGATCATTTTCAGGGTGAAAATTGGAAGAACTGATGAAGCTTACAAAAGTAAATAAATAAGCACGGCCTTTGTAGGATGCTTTGAACACAGCAGTGCTGGCAAGCCTGGCTGCCTGTCAGAGCCACTTGGGGGTGCTTATTGAAACTGCTAGCTCCCCTCCCCCACCACCCCCCACCCTTTCCCCAGCTCCGCCCCTGAAGGTCTAATTCAGTCTGGTCAGCTGGGGTCACAAAAGCCTTCCTGGAGAAGAAGACACCTGGTCTGGGTCTGGAAGGATGTGCAGGAGTTATTCAAATGGAGCAGCCATGCGGGGGCAGGACATCCCAGCCGAGCGGACTGTGAGAGCCACGACGTGGGCCCTGGAACCCTGTGGTGGATGCAGAGAACCACAAACATTTCCGTGCTGCTAGAAAGCGAGTAGGGGTGGCAGGAAGTGGTGGGAGGGGCTCACGATGCCAGTAATGGCCATATTCAGGGGTACTCCAGAGCCCTCCTTCCTTATGCCCCATGTGCTGCCACAGCACCCCGGGAGATAATAAACAAAGGCGTGCACATGGGGGTCAGGCCCCTGGGAGTCAACAATGACTTCAGAGACCTGAGAGTCTGCAAGAAGCTTCCCTGGCTGCGTCCCTCGCCCCTTTAGGACCTATAGGGGCCGTCTTTGCTGGGTGAGGTGCAGCCGAACTAAGGGTGAGCAACTTTCCTCTGCCGCGCCGCCACAGGACTCGAATCCCATGGGGCCCCAGGGCAGGCGGGCGGTGGTCCCCTGGCTTCCACATGGCTGTGCTGGCCCACCCTTACAGGGACAGCGTCACAGCCAGCAGAACTTCCAACATTTTCAGAGGAGCTAGAAATTCCACCTTTTTTGTGAGATTTGAATTTTTAAATGTCGGAGCAAATTTTTTCTCTGAAGCAAAACACATTTGCAGAGTCGCGACCTCTGCCAGGGAAGTGGGACAGAAGCTGGAGCCAGAAGACCTGAGTCTCAGTTCTGTCCCCTGGCTCACCAACAAGGGAGAGGTGAGCCACAGGGTCTTTCAGTGCCTTCCCAGCTGGACATTTCCGACCCCTCCTCTTCTCCTCTCCTCCAAAATTTAAAAAAAAAAAAAAAATCCTTACATTTTCTAGCCACCTCTTGGTGTAATTTTACTAGAGCATTAACTGAATTATAAATGTGTCTATTCAAACAAGGGCCTGGCCAGTGAAATTTTAACCAACTACCAGATTTCCAACTGTTTTCCATTGACCCATATATTAAAATAGTAGAAGCCCTTGGTCTCATGAGGCTTCTGGAGAAGCCTGCACGCGGCAGGAATGACGCCCCGGTTGTGGAATTTCACTAGGCAACAGGCTCCAAACAGAAAATGTTAGCACTTTTGAGGACAAATACAGTGTTTCTGGTACACTCTCCCCCAACCCCTTTCCTTTATCTAGTTTTTGCTCTGCCTTTGCTCATTTATTTTTACTATTCCTTTTAAAGGTTCATGTGTATTTTTATTACCTCAACTTCAGTAGTACATACCCACCCCCCCCACCCCGCCAAAACGATCCCATCTCACTTTACACACCGCTGAAAATGATCATGCTGGCCTCTTCTTTGGAGTACAGCTCTGCCCTGCGAAATGCTCACCCAGGAGGGGCACCGAATTCTTGCTTTGTCACCAGGGACTGGGTGTTTAAAGAGTCGTTCATGGGGTGAGGGGAGTGTGGCCATGCCACACAGCTGGTCAACCCCAGAGGAAGACCAGCCCCAGGACGGACCGAGACCAGCGTACGGTCCAGCAGAGGGTTTATGAGCCTGAAGATTGATTCAGGCAGTGGCACCATCCTACGGGAAAAACAGATACACCTTGAAGAGAAGCTGCTCCACCACTCTGCACCTGCTCTGTGCCACACGGAGGGTAAACATCTGCTAAATGAACGCAAATGAGAAGCCACCCCTTCATACCGTTGACTATCCCACCTGTGAGTGCCCAGGAGCAGAATGGCCCCCTGGAGATCCAACAAGGTGGCTGTTTCCCTCACAGTCATCAGCGAGACTCTGCAGAAAACTCCCTCCGCAGGGATTAGGCTGAAAGGAGGATGTGTCAGGAGTTTAGAGGGTGCCATGCATTGAATGGTGACCCCAGAAAGGTAAATCCATGTTCTAACCCCTGAACCTTAGAATATGGCCATATTTGGAAAATGGGTCTTTGCAGTGTAATTAAGAATGTTAAGGCTGGGCGCGGTGGCTCACGCTGGTAATACCAGCACTTTGGGAGGCCGAGGTGGGTGGATCACCTGAGGTCAGGAATTTGAGACCAGCCTGGCCAACAAGGTAAAACCCCGTCTCTACTAAAAACACAAATAATTAGCCAGGCGTGGTGGCACACGCCTGTAATCCCAGCTACTTGGGAGGCTGAGGCACGAGATTCACTTGAACCTGGGAGGAGGAGGTTGCAGTGAGCCAAGATCATGCCACTGTGCCAGCCTGGGCAATAAAGTGAGACTTTATCTCAAAAAAAAAAAAAAAAAAAAAAAAAAAGTTGAGATGAGATTATCCTGGACTGCCTGGGTGGGCCCTAAATCCACAAGTAGTGTCCTTACAGAGGGGGAAGAGAGAGGACTTGCAAGGGGAGCAGGAGGGGAAGGCCCTGTGAAAATGGAGAAATTGGGGCCAAGGAACACCAGAGCCACCAGAGCCAGAAGAGGCAGGAAGGATTCTCCTCCAGAGCCTCTGGAGGGAGCACAGCCCTGCCCACACCTGGATCTCACACTTTTGGACTTTAAAACTGTGAGAAAATACATTTCTGTTGTTCTAAGCAGTCAAGTTCATGGTGATTTGTTACGGCAGCCACAGGAAACTAAGAGAGGGTGTCACCCTTAGAAGGGGTCCCATGGCACCTTGCCCAGTGAGGACAGGAGCTCAACTGGGACATGGGGAGGGTCAGAGAAGCGGCACTGGCTGGGCGTGACCTAAGCACCTGAGCCCATTTCTGTGGGCAGCCGCAGAGTCAGCCACGGTCAGTGGACCAGAGAAAGGCCACTCCACAGAACAGCTTTTGGGGACCCGGGAGCCCGGTGGATGCTGTGCCTGTCCAGGAGAGCTTGTTAAGGCATCGGTCATCGCCAGAGTGACCCGCAGGCTGCCCGCTCCAGATGGTGTCTGCCAACCACCCATCCACAATGTGTGCCCATCAAGGTCCCCATCCATGCTGAGCCTCTCAGATCTAACTGTTCCTGCATCCCGGGGAGACAGCCCCACAGCCCTGCAGGCCACTTCGTGCCTGGATTTTAGGAAGAAAGGAGCTGCTGTACTTAAACTTTGGGGCCAGGCCGCATGATAAATCCCTTCAAAGCAGGCATGAGTGCAGAGAATGAATGCCCTGTTACATTTTATTTTTAAATTTCTAATTTAAAAAAATACACCAGGGAGTCCTAGTTTTAAGATACTGGAGTAGAAGCTTTCCCACTCCCAACTTTTCTCAAAAAGCACGTTTTAGCAAGGAGAACAGGGAAATAGGGATGCAAACGATATTTATAACCCCAATTCACAACATGAAAGCAGGAAGCAGGTAAATGAATGGGAAATTTACATCAGGGCCAGAGAGGGTGGGACTTAAGGCCGGTGGAAGAGAGAACAATGAGAAGCAAATCCAGGAAGGCTTGGGAACTGCAGGTGACAGGTACTGTAGCCTGTGGATCCTCCACCCAGGCGGCGAGGAGAGGGGGTTGCTGGAAATAGCACATGGTGTAAACATCTGTACAAGGAGCCCTCTGACCCGGGTTCCACACCCACCTACTCCTGCTGAGACAGGAGGTTTATTCTCTGAGGAAAGTGAACCAAAGGAACCAAATTTACAGGCACATTGGGAGAAAAGAGTGGCTGGACTGAAACCTAGCAGGCAAGGAAATTGTGCATGCCGAGCATGGAAATTCCCAGTCCTGCCGCCTCACCCAGACCACCAGTAGCCCTTGCCCCAACCCAGCTGGCAATCAGAGAGTCCTTTTCTACAGAAACCAAACTGCTCCAGAGAAAACAGCCACAGAGACTGACACTGGGGGTTCCTAATGAACAAGCCAACTGGCCTGTAGGTCACCCTGCAGTAAAGCCCAAGTTACTCATGTTTAGAAACCCTCCCACCATCATCCTGAGGCCCCAAATTTACATATGTACCTGCCATAGAAGTCAAAGACCAAGGACAATCAACACATGGGGAGGGGGAGGAGTTAAAGTGAGCAATAAAGAGAGCAGAATAAACCCTCAAAAACCACTATATTTTATAACCTCAGAGAAAGAAAAAATAATGCATTCTTAAAACAAGAGCAAGATGTTATTTTAATTTTTTTTAAGGTAGAATATTTAACTGCCACTTTAGTTAAAAATACAAAGATCAAAACCAAAAAAATAGGCCAGGCACGGTGGCTCACACCTGTAACCCCAGCACTTTGGGAAGCCAAGGCAGGCAGATCACCTGAGGTCAAGAATTCAAGACCAGCCTGGCCAAAATGGCAAAACCCTGTCTCTACTCGAAAATACAAAAATTAGCCAGGTGTGGTGGTGGGAGCCTGTAATCCCAGCTACTTAGGAGGCTGAGGCAGGGAGAATTGTTTGAACCTGGGAGGCAGAGGTTGCAGTGAGCCCAGATCACTCCACTGCACTCCAGTCTGGGTAACAGAGCAAGACTCCATATCCAAAAAAAAAAATAGCAAAAAGGATAGACAATAATGTTGAGAAAATCTCCAAGAAGGTGGAACAAAAATAAAAGGAATTTACAATGGAGGGGAAAAGATAAGACCATTAAAGACTGATCTATCTCAGAAGCCTCAAATGGAGAGAAGAAATTATGAAAGAAATAACACAAGAAAACTTCCCAGAATTGAATAACTTGCATTAATAGATTGAAAGCATGGCCAGGCAAGGTGGCTCACACCTGTAATTCCAGAACTTTGGGAGGCCAAAGTGGGAGGATCTTTTGAGCCCAGGAGGTCAAGGCTGCAGTAAGCCTTGATTGGACCACTGCACTCCAGCTTGGATGACAGAGCAAGAGCCTGACTCAAAAAAAGAAAAAGAAAAAAAGAAAAGATAAGGAAAAAGAAAGGGCCTAAAACAACCAACCACTAACTCTTGCTATGCCTCTTGAATGGCATGTTATAACAGGACATGATGCCCTCATCTTCCCTCTTCCCCTCCTCAGCACCTTCTACCACCCCACTCTGTGGAATCATTGCTCTTATTTTATTATTTTTAAAAATTTGGTCATATTAACATTCAATGCTGTTTCCATATGGAGTAAATTATTCAAAAATTGAATTTAAATGTTAAAAACCTGTCACCACTACACAGCGATATCACACACAATGTAAATGTGTGTCACCGCTGAGTAGAGTGCGGGTGTTGCATTTCCTTCTCTGGAAGGCGAACAACACAACTAAAAAGAAATTGTCTCTGGATGTGAGTCCTTTTTGCACTCTGCTAAATGCCTTATATCTTTTCAAGACCCGCCAGGATCTCGATTGCTTTATCTCTTTTACTCTTTCCTCCTTTCCCAGAGACTTCCTCTCAGCCCTTCCCTCCAGCCTATGCCCCACTGCCACCATCCTTGCAGAGAATATGGTGCTCTTACAATTAAATGCACCAACTGCTAAAAGTCAGGTCTGGCTCTTTCTTGATTTAGCCTCTTCTCTTTTTGGAGAATGTCCTCCGTTCACCTCCCATGGGAAGATGCATGAGAGGTAAACTTGCTTAGCTCTTTCATGCGTGAAAACATCTTTGTTATTCCCTCACACTTGAGCAATAGTTTAAAGGTGTCATAAACTAGAGTCCTTTTCCTTTAGAACTCACTCCATTGGCTTCTAGCATCCAGTGCTACTGGTGAAGTTTCTGGGAAGCCTAGTATTTATTTCTTCATGAGTGATCTTTGTCACACTCTCTTTCTGTCATTGGGAATGTCTTCCCTTCCATTCTCCCTGGTCTTGCTTGTTGTCTTTTTGAGGCATGGGAGGACAAATTAAGAACAAATTGAAAAACAAGGAAGTGCCAGATGGAAGATAGAAAACATCACCTATATTACTGGGGGAGACCAAGTTGGAGGATGTGCCTCATGGCAAAAGCCAAATGAGACAGCTTCAGAAACAGGACAGCTCCAGAAACAAGACAGCTCCAGAAATGACACAGCTCCAGAAACATGACAGCTTAAGAAATGACACAACTCCAGAAATGAGACAGCTCCAGAAACAGGGCAGCTCCAGAAACTGCACAGCTCTAGAAACTGGGCAGCTTCAGAAACAAGACAGCTCCAGAAAAGAGATAGCTCCAGAAATGACACAACTCCAGAAATAAGACAGCTCCCGAAATTGCACAGCTCCAGAAATGTCATAGTTCCAGAAATGAGACAGATCCAGAAATCACACAGATCCAGAACTGGGCTGACCCATCCACCCAGTTTCAGTGGCACTGGAGAAACAGCAGACCTCCTGACAGGCAGACAGAGTAGAAAATGCTCCTAGTAGGAGGCAGTTCCCTCTGAAGAGGAAGAAAGATGGGGCTGCCCCTGCCCAGTAACCTTTCAACGTTTACCCATCAGAAGGGTCACAGGGCCCTTCCTGGGGAGAGATCCGGGAGAGGAGCAGGGAAGTGCGAGTGCCATGTCAGGGAGAGAGAGCGGCTGCCCCCTCATTGTCGTCTCTCAAACTGCGGATAGTCAAACATCAGAGCTTCTGGCTTGAGCCTTTGTGGCTTTTCTCTCATATTCTTTATTTCTTGGTCTTTTTGTACTATTTTCTGGAAGATTTCTCCTACTTATCTTCCAACACTTGTGCTGATATTTTTCCCACACTTTTAATTTCACTGTACCTTCTTGTAGTGACTGTTCTATTCTCACAGCCCTCTATTCATGCTTCATAAATCATCTTTTTACAAAATTCATCTAAGTTGCTCACTCAGATGGGGTTTGAGGATTTGTTTGATTTCTTTTTTATTGTTGTTCTTGCTGGTTGTGTGTATGTGTGGGGGGAGGGAAGGAGAGTTGGGTCATCTGCAAAGCAGACAAGACAGAGTCAGAGAGAATGAGATGTGTTTGCAGAAAAGCCTGTGATGATTAAGATCAAAGGGAGAAGGAGCCTTTCCAGCCTGCCTCCAGATTCTGAGCTGAACCATCTGTAAACCAGGCTTCAACTTTTTGTTTCTCCTCTGGCAGAGCCTATCAGACCCACTCACAGGGCTGTTGGTGCTAGCTGGGGGAGGGCACTGGCCCAGCGTGGCAGGGGACGTGGTCATCTGGGACCACTGCTTGTATAGCTCACTTGTGTCCTCTGGTCCTGTTCAGGCTCCATCCCAGCTGTGCCATTTCCATGTGAAAATGGACTTCCCCAGGCACACCCAGCTATGTGATGTGGTGGGTCTGACCACCAATCCTGCACTCTTAAAATCTTCAAGGCTGACCCTGATCCATCCTCCTCCCTTCCAGAGTGTGGAATTGTGATTCACTGTCATGGTGGGTGGGGAGTGGAACTTCAGAGCGCTCTGCTTGGTCTTCCTCATCACAATTGCTCTTACTCCATACTCCAAGGATCCAGCATGGGTGCTGAACTCACTGCCAAATATATTAAGCCCAATTACATATCTGGGAAGTGAATGCAGAATTCAATGCAATGCAGTAATAGCCAGCCATTTTCACCATCCTCATATGCACTGTTGCCTCTGTATGTTTCAAAAGATCGAATCATCACACTCGTCAGGGCTTTCCCTCTTGAGTGGGACATTTGTCCAAGTCACCGCCGTTAAAATCGTTACTGCTGGTCCACTATCTTGTGCCTGGGACTATCCATAGCCCCATACCACTTAGGATAGAGTCTCCCTTGCCAACCAGGCAGTGGAAAATCCCGCTCCTAAACCCGATTCTTGGGTCCTCTGCAAACAAAAGCAAGAACAACATCTTTAGATGTTGATGCAGGTGTGACACCTATGTAAGGAGAGGGAGGAAGGAGGACTGTGATAGTAGGAAGAGCCTCCACCAGCCCATCAGGGAGCTCTGGTGCAACCACATCCACAGAGAAGTCACACACAGCTGGGGATGGGTGGCCCTTGTACCACCACTGTTCTCCATCTTTGGCTGGGGGCTGCTGGCGGAGCATGTGACCTTGGCTCAGAAGCAGGGTGGTGCCTGAAGGCACCCAGCCAGAGCTGCCCATGAGCTGCAGGATCCCTTGGAAGGAGATCGGAGTGGCCCACCTCCACGGCTGGCACATCAGCCTCTACGCTTGTTTCCTCTGCATTTCTTTCTGAGTGTTTTCCTCTGTTCTCCTTCACATTGCCAGTTTAAGTGTCTGGCAGTCCCTGGCTGTCTACTCATTTATTCGAGCAGGTAATAGAAGCTGCCTGGGAAAGGGGCCGATAGCTGGTAGATCTCACTTCAGGTGATGGCACTGGTGCAAACAACAGCTCAGGATCCCAGGACTAGGGTCCAGGGGAGGGGTCACTAAATGTCGAACTGCACAGGGCTTGGCTTCGGAATACGGGTGCCTTCCAAAATAACCTCTAGACCTCCCAAAATAACCCATTAAATTTCCTTAGAGCAGAATGCTTAGTTAGTTGGTTGGTTGGACTGGTTGGACTGGTAGGTTGGTTGGTTGGTTGAATTTGCAGGGGAAGGTGGGATAGTCAGGGGCTGGGGAGAAGGAGTACGTAAATGCCAGGTACCCCAGGGAGAGGAGAATGGGGTGCCCATGTTGCAGGCCCACAGCCTTCTCCACACCTGGCGCTCTGAATTCTGGGCGTCTCTGGGCTCTGCAGGGCTCTGCCCCCTGCGAGTGTTCATATGAGGCACCTCCACAAAACGCCCTCTTCTGCTCTCCACTTTCCCAATATTTGTTGAAATTGCTCATCATGGTTTTTTTTGGAGGGGTAGTGGGGAGTTGGGAGTTGGTTGTTTTTTTTGTTTTGTTTTTGTTTTGAGACAGGACCATGCTCTGTCATCCAGGCTGAGTACAGAGGCATTATCATAGCTCACTGCAGCCTCAAACTACTGGGCTCAAGCAATCCTTCTGTCTCAGCCTCCTGAGTAGCTGGGACCACAGGAACACACCACCACACCCGGCTAATTTCTGTATTTTTTGTTGATATAGGGTCTCACCATGTTGCCTATGCTGGTCTCGAACTCCTGGGCTCAAGGAATCCTCCCACCTCAGCCTCCCAAAGTGCTGGACTTACAGGCATGAGCCCCCACGCCCGGCCCACTCATTGTTTGAAGGATCCTCTCCTATCTCTTTATTTTCTGTGGGTTTATAACTTAAAAACTTCTTGACTGCATTTAATGCATCTGCAGACATACTAGATACAGCTACTGAGCCATCTGCCATCTCCACGTGAAGGCTTTATCATCGTGCCTTAAAGCTTGAGCATGGCTTTCTTAAGTTCTCTCAGGTCATGTTTTGGAAATCAAGCCAAATTGTTTATATTTCTAAGACTGTGCAATGGTGAAGTTTACAAATTGTCATCTTTTCTCATTGTTTCCTACCTCTTTCCTCTTGACCCTCCCTTGGCTCCCTCCAGAGATCCAGCCCCTGGGGCACAGCTACCCTCAAAGTCAGTTGTCCTCCTGAAACAGGATTGGGAGCCTCCTCTTGCACCCCATACCACACACAGTCCCATCCAAAGAAACAGTCCAGCTGCCTAAACATGATTGCAAATAGCAGGAATGTCCACGCTTGTGTCTCTCAGAACTGCCCAGCGGAAAATACTCTTAACTCCCAGACCTTCTTGAGCCTGCTGCCCAGGCTGCCTGCCTCCCAGCAGCTCTCCTGCCCCACCCCTTCCACATGCCCCTCGGAGTTCCTGTGCCCATCACTTCCTCCTCCCTCTGCACCACCCCTCACCATCTCGGGGCTACCTCCTCAGGCTGGGTCACCACACCCCACGGGAACAATCATCCATTATTGACAAAGCACAGATACCAAAGCCAAAGAGGAGGCGCCATCCCTTTTCTCTTAGAAAGGTCACTTGGCTGGGGCACCTGGGGACTCCAGAGACAGCAGTGCTATTCTGGTTCTCCAGCCAGAGGCAGCCAGTGTGGTCAACACTGATGACAGTGTCCACAGGAGAGGGCTACGCTGGTGAAAAAGGGGACAGTATCCAGTGGGGACCTCAATGCTCACCTGGACAACAGAACAAAGGAGCCAGAGGACACCTGGACTCTTTGCTCAGTCTCCAGCCCACACATCCAAATGTATACAGAGACCAGCAGCCTTGGGGAATCTGGGGCACCTGGGAGAGAAAGGTTGGGAGGAAGCAGAGCTGGTGGAGTGGGAAGAAAATCATTGCGGTTGGGACACGCCATAGCATAGGGAAACACAGGTATATTTTACAATTATTAACGTGGCGGTGTACCAGATGTTCCTAAGTTGATTTCTGGGGGTACATTTTGTCTATCCCAACACTCCCCTACAATGCTGAAGGCAGAGCAAAAACCAAGGCTCATGTAGCTTCTAAATTAATCGCTTAACAAGCATTTATTAAGCACCTCTAAATATTCAGCACTGGGTCAGGCACAATGTGAAGACACAAAGACATAGAAAATAATTTCCCCCACCACCAGTTAGATCATTAAAAAGTCAGGAAACAGCAGGTGCTGGAGAGGATGTGGAGAAATAGGAATACTTTTACACTGTTGGTGGGACTGTAAACTGGTTCAACCATTGTGGAAGGCGGTGTGGCTATTCCTCAAGGATCTAGAACTAGAAATGCCATTGGACCCAGCCATCCCATTACTGGGTATATACCCAAAGGATTATAAATCATGCTGCTATAAAGACACATGCACATGTATGTTTATTGCAGCAATATTCACAATAACAAAGACTTGAAACCAACCCAAATGTCCATCAATGACAGATGGATTAAGAAAATGTGGCACACATACACCATGGAATACTATGCAGTCATGAAAAAGGATGAGTTCGTGTCCTTTGTAGGGACATGGATGCAGCTGGAAACCATCATTCTCAGCAAACTATCACAAGAACAGGAAATCAAACACCGCATGTTCTCACTCATAGGTGGGAACTGAACCATAAGAATACTTGGCACACAGGAAGGGGAACATCACACACCGGGGTCTGTTGTGGGGTGGGGGGAGTGGGGAGGGATAGCATTAGGAGATATAACTAATGTAAATGACAAGTTAATGGGTGCAGCACACCAACATGGCACATGTATACATATGTAACAAACCTGCATGTTGTGCACATGTACCCTAGAACTTAAAGTATACTAAAAATAAATAAATAAATAAATAAAAGAAAATAATTCCCCCCAACAAGGGGCCCATAGTCCCTTGGGGAAGAGGAAGACTCACACATAAAAAGTTAGATGCTTTCCACCCTGGGCATCTAAAGTGTTACATCTGATACTTTTCTTGAATCTCAAAAATTTGCATGTAATTGTATAGCATATAATTCATTGCATCACATGAAACACAACTTCAGTGAACACTTGCGCGGCGCCTTCAGATGATAATCAATGCATTCAAGATTAAAGTGATTCATAAAGCAATTTTCTCTCAAAGAACTAGCCGTTTTTTAAACTCGTCTTACTTTCATCTCTTTCCACGCACCAGCACCAGCAATTGGGGTTTTCCTTTTTTGCAGAGAAACAAAATCTATGCTATTGTGTGGGAGTAGCTATGTACCCCCACAGGAGTCTGGGTGGGGAGGACCTCTCAGCCCAGGGAGGCACAGGCTCCGGCACTGGGCAGAGTCCCCAGCTCACCTGGCGCCATGCTCAGGTGCAGGAGCCCTAGGGCGGGGACACTGGCATAAGCGCAAGCGGCCACAAAGAACAGAGCCCCAGGGTCACTCACCCACAATAAATGTGGATGCTGCATCTGGGCCCTCCCACCCAAGCTTGCCATGGGCAGCGCTGACTCAGGTGCCCAATGAAGGAAAGAGCTCCTGAGGGATGGATCGGCTTACAAAAGCCTCTCGACCCAACGGCCCCATGGCAGGCAGGTATGGCTGGGTGAGAATTGGCTCGCACTCTCCCTGGACTTGGTTTCCGGGCCCCACCAGCTGCAGCAGCTCCCGCTGGCTCCACCTTGCCAGGCAGATCTCTGGGCACCAGGCTTCCTGTGGAATGTGACCTTGCCTGATCTCTCCTGCATGGCCTGGGGCATCGCCACCCCTGCCCCGGTAGGGTTCATGGGAGGGCCTCACACAGCAAAGGCTTCAACAGCAGGGAGCATGGCGTCTTCGTGGGATAAACTAGCAAAGCGAGAGTGACAGAGCAGGACGGAGAGAGCCTGGTTGGCCCCAGCACTGACTCCAGTCCTGCCCTCCTCAGGGCTTCAGTGAATGCTCACCAATGACCACCACATGGATCACGTTTGTTGAGAAGAAAACTACATTTTTTCCACATACTGAGCAACTCCCAATCCTGAGGACCTGGTTGGAGGAGGCTCAGATTCCAGCACAGTTCCAAGAAGGGAAGTCCCCCAGTCAGAGTCCCCTGTTGGAGGAGGAACGGGCCTGGTATGATTTTCATGCCTGTGTTAGGCTTTCTAAATAAAAACATTTCCTAATCAGAGAGGCGGGACAAAGAGGTTTAATATCGAGTCAAGCAACCATACTTTTTGCTAACAATGTAGAATTCAACTTTTGCACATGAAAGTTTAACATCAATGCACATTAATTGCCAAAGACACCAAACCTACTATCAAGTTGCTTTCACCTTATAGTGTTGTACAAACAGAGCCCTTATTTCAGGCTGTTCTAACAAAATGCCATAAATTAGGTGGCCCATAAACCACAGACATCCGTGCATCCCAGTTCTTGGGGCTGGAAATCCAAGATAAAGGCACCAGCACCTGGGGTGTGGTGAGGGCCCACGTTCTGGTTTATAGATGGCGCCTCCCGGCTGTGTCCTCACAAGGTAGATGGGCTGAACGAGCTCCCATTTCATAAGCACACTCATCCCATTCGTGAGGGTTCCGCCCTCGTGACCTAATCCCCTTCCCAAAGACCCCACCTCCTATACCATCGCCTTGGGAATTAGAATTTCTTTATTATTATTATACTTTAAGTTCTAGGGTACATGTGCACAACGTGTAGGTTTGTTACATATGTATACATGTGCCATGTTGGTGTGCTGCACCCATTAACTCATCATTTACATTAGGTATATCTCCTAATGCTATCCCTCCCCACTCCCCCCACCCCACAACAGGCCCCGGTGTGTGATGTTCCCCATCCTGTGTCCAAGTGTTCTCATTGTTCAATTCCCACCTATGAGTGAGAACATGCAGTGTTTGGCTTTTTGTCCCTGCGATAGTCTGCTGAGAATGGTGGTTTCCAACTGCATCCATGTCCCTACAAAGGACATGAACTCATCCTTTTTTATGGTTGCATAGTATTCCATGGTATATACGTGCCACATTTTCTTAATCCAGTCTATCATTGATGGACATTTGGGTTGGTTCCAAGTCTTTGTTACTGTGAATAGTGCTGCAATAAACCTACATGTGCATGTGTCTTTATAGCAGCATGATTTATAATCCTTTGGGTATATACCCAGTAATGGGATGGCTGGGTCCAATGGCATTTCTAGTTCTAGATCCTTGAGGAATTGCCACACTATCTTCCACAATGGTTGAACTAGTTTACAGTCCCACCAACAGTGTAAAAGTATTCCTATTTCTCCACATCCTCTCCAGCACCTGTTGTTTCCTGATTTTTTAATGATCGCCATTCTAACTGGTGTGAGATGGTATCTCATTGCGATTTTGATTTGCATTTCTCTGATGGCCAGTGATGACGAGCATTTTTTCATGTGTCTCTTGGCTGCATATGTCTTCTTTTGAGAAATGTCTGTTCATATCCTTCGCCCACTCTTTAATGGGGTTGTTTTTTTCTTGTAAATTTGTTTGAGTTCTTTGTAGAGGGAGTTAGAATTTCAACACAAGAATTTGGGGTAACACAAACATTCTGACCATAGCAGCCCTCTTCGCTCTAGAGCAAAATACAAAGACAAATATTTGGAACAAATTAGGAAAAACCGAAACCATTGTCATCAGAAACAACCCCTGAGAAGGCTTACTATGAAGACAGCATTACATTATGGTTTTGATGAACAGCTAATTTTAGTTGATGAACTACTAAGAAAAAAATTCAAATGCACGTGCTAGTAACTATAACAAAGTTCAAAGACCTTTTCATGACACTTCAGTGTATTCATTATTCCAGAGGGGAGACAGCCCATTTCTGGAAATGAAATGAAAATGAAAGAACCAGGTTACCAATCAATGAGAACAAGAGGATGCTCCCATGCTGGTGGCCACCGACTCGCTCGTGTGGCTGGTTTAATTTTCAGCGTTTGGTAGAGCAGAGTGCGGCAGTGGCCGGGGTTCCCCTTGACCTTGTCTGCGATGCTCCAAGGCCTCTCTGGTCCTTCACTGCTCTTGCCTCTCTTGCTTCAGGTGGGTTTTGTGGACCTCCCAGATTTTTCCTAGAGACACTGCTTCCTGGGCTCTCCTGGCAGAGGTGTGTGTATACCATCTTTCTCACCAAGAAACAAGTGTCTTTTGAAGAAGGAGAAATGGCAGTGGCCTGGGTAATTTGAGCATGATGTGTGGGGAACCTGCTCTTGTAATAAATGCCCCAGCTGGGGCTTCCCCAGGGAAAAGCAACCCACCCAACTCATCAGGTTGCTTTCCATGATCTCCCACAGCCACCCCTTCCATAGTGTTTGCTCCATCGCCTGTTCCCAGGTTTTCCAATAAAGCAGTTGAGGCTGGAAAAGTCAAGAGATTGGCCTGGAATCCAGCGACTCAGTAGAAAGTATTGCCCAAGTCCAAGCCACATCTGGAGATTCCAAAGGCGTTTTCTTTAATCCACACAGCTTTCTTTTAGTCGAGACTTTGGAACTAGAGGTGCTGGGACTTTCTTTCTTTGCCTGTTCATTCCTTGAGTCCTGAGCTGTTCTCAGCCCTGAGGACACAGCCTGAGACAAAATAGGGCAGATCCCTGCCCTTCAAAAGCGACAAGAATCAGACCCCAAGCCCTCGACCTCTCCTGTACTCTCACAGGCATGGCAGAGGTGGACGCCTCAGTCCTCCCCCGCACCACGGCTCCAGAAGACGTTCACTCTCCCTGCCCTCTAGGGGCCCACGCCTCCCCTGAGGACAGCCAGTCGTCCTGTTACCTGGAACTTCTGCCCGTCGCTGTCCCTAGTACATTTGCCTGGGCAGGGAATGAAGCTGAGTGAGGGGTTCAAGACTAGGCAGGACCAGAGGACAGTACACTGGGCTTGTGAGGCAACATCACCAAAGGCGGCAGCTCCCCAAGCTGCTCCTTGCCAGGCTGTGTCCCAGTTCCTCGGGGGGCCGGAGACGTAAGGCTGTGACCTTCAGGTGTCCTTCCTCAAGGAGGGCACTGAGACAAGGGGCTTAAGACCCACATCTAATCCAGACAGTATTTCCAAGACAGGGTGCAAACGTGGATCTCTCTGGGCTGGCAGAGGGGCCATTTTGGTAAAGTATTTCCAGCCCTGCCCAGGGAAGGGCTTGAGAAAATGGGAAGGGGAGCTGAGCCCAGGTACTCAGGGCCCCCATCACACCTTCATCCGTCACCAGCAACCCCCGACTCTCCGACGCGTTAGAATTCAGGTGAAGAGGAAGGGCAGAAACCCAGCATCTGGGCCACAGTGACTCCAGCCCATCTCTCTACAAAGGCCCAGGCCCAGGTAGCCCTTCCCTCACATCTGGAAGGTTCTGAGCACAAGCAGACCCACCAGTTCCTAATATTTCCTGATCTGAGCAGGTTTTTTACCAAGCTGGAAGAGGTCACTCAGAAAAGAAGGAAAATAAAATTCCCCTTCAGAATGTGCAGATGGGAAGATTTCTCTTCATTCTTAAAAAAAAAAAAAAAAAAAGTGGAAAAACATATGTCTGTGGCCCATTTTGAGTGGAAAGCTTTATTTATTCAACTGTTTCTTGTTATTTCCCTGCCCACCACAGCAGGGTGAGGGCAAGTCTGATCTGTGGCCTCGCCTTCTCCAAGTGCCTCCCCCGACTGTGCTCCTTTCCCCTCCCCACTCCCCGGAGGGCCGTGTTGGTTCCATCCTCCCTCAGACCCAGCCAGGGAGCATGCTGTGCCCTCTCCTTTCTCCAGCACCTGAGCCTGGAGAGATGCCCCGTGTGCTGGGGACCTCCGTGGAATTCTTGACAGCTCCCCCAACTGCCCAATGTCCACATCAAGATCTTCTAAGTTAGCACTTTGGTCAAAGATAAGAAAAGCATTTTCAGGAAGCCCAAGTGTTTCCTGTTTGGCAGAAGCCAGGCTGAAACGCCCCCACTGGGAGCAGGGAATTGGGCTTGACCCGCGTGTGTTTACAGAAGTCAGCTCAGAAGGAAGTGCGGTCCAAGGGTCTTCTTGTTCGTTTATTGAAAAGGCCGTTAACGGTTTTTGTCCATCTCCTGCTGCTGCTGATGCTGTTTGCATAAATGACACCAACTCCTGCAAACCCTGCCAGTGTGTCACTCACTAGAGCACTGGCTACTCTCGAGCTCTCCAGCCAAGGGAACACACCGTCCTGCCTGCTTTCTGATACGGATCCAACTGGTTCTTCTTGTGCCAAAAATGACTACATGGTGTCACGTGCATGGCACTCCATTTGATCGTTTATTCACCAAGCATGTGTTGAGAAGCTTCCCCGTGTTGGATGCTGCTCTCTGATGCCCTGTGACACAGGAGACAGGCTAAGGCTCCTGCCCTCAGGGAGGTTCCACTCTAGAGAGGGATTCAGATACATAAGAGAGAGCCTGTTATGTTAAAGTGAGAAGAGCTAGGACAAAATCAAGTGGGAGGGGCAGAGGAAGTGTGAAGGGAGGGCTGGGATTTTAGAGGGAGAGGCTGAGTCCATGGAGGACTGACTAGAGAAATGACACAGAAAGTTCTAGAAGATGAGGCGGGAAAGTGGAACTAGCTTGCAGCTATCATTCCGAGTGTGAGAAGAGGCCTCAGGGCTCATGGGCAGTAAGGACAAGGTCCGACCCTGGTCCAGGGGGACAGCTCCAACTCCCATGTTGAGGCACCAGCAAGGGAAAGGCAGGCCCAGGGAGGCAGGAGCTCCCCAGCCAGGCCCACGGTGCATGATGGTTGTGTACCACGTGACAATGTGATGTGGTGGTGGCCATCTGAGTTCTGATCTCCAGCGGATAACAGGGTAACTTTCCAAATCCCCAAGTCCAACAAATTCCGGCAATTTTTCATACGGCCCATATACTCAATACATTTTTGCCAAAAACATTTTCTTAAAGCAGGCATCATAGTGTTAAGAAAAAGCATAAACGACCATTGAACAGGCCCTAGTGGGTATCCAGGGTCTGGCTCTAATCACAGGTCAGGGGTCGACTGACTGGCCAGCAAGCCCGTTCCTCATCCTACAGAGGGAGTGATGAAGCCCACATCTGATAGACAAGGAGCCAAACACCTTTTCAACACCCACACACGCCTCACCCTTTCCTCAGTTCAGCTTCGTCTACCCCAACTGTGCACAACAGCACAGCAGTGAGGCCAACAGTGCGAGGCACCGGGCTGCCCGGCCTGACACACAAGCTACACAGGAGGTGGTGATGCCCAGCCAGGTGGGCACTGACCTCCCCCACCCTGGGTCTCAGGCCAAGGCCACAGGGCAGCAAAAGGAGGTGCTGTGAGGGGCCAGCCTGCACCGCATGCCCACCCTTAGACGAATCCCAGTGACCAGGGAGGAGAGGCACGTGTGGCTGGTGGCCACCATAGTGAACAGGGCCAGCAAATATTTCCTTCACTGAAGAAAGTTCTAGAAGAAGGGGCAGTGCCTGGCATCCCAGCCCTCTGGGGAGGTCACTCCACTGACATTCTGCATGGAGAGTTCTTTCCATGTTCTGGATACCAGTCCTCTGTTGGATCTGCCGTCTGCAAATGTTTTCTCCTTCTCTGAAGCTGTTCATTATTTTTAAACAGCGTCTTTCCAGAGCAAAAGCTGTTGATTCTGATGACGCCCACTTTATCACTTTTTCACTTTATGGGTTGTGCTTTCAATTCCAAGTCCAAGAACTCTTCACCTCCTCCTGGTTCCCAAAGATTCTCTCCCGTGCTTTTCCTAAGCGCTTCATGGTTTTATGCCTGGCATTCGAGTTCATGATCCCAGTTGAGTTAATATATAAGATTGCCCATTTATTCTTTTGCCGGCAGATGGTCGTGAGCTCCGTTGCCATTTGTTGACAAGATGACTTTTACACCTTTGTCAAAAATCAGTTGGGCAAATTTGCGTCCAAGTTGGTGTGCAGCACACAGAGCTGCGGAGAATGACACGAGGAACCTGCGGAGCACTGAGCTCCCCCCGTTATGCGGGGATGCACGCAGTTCTATAGCACACATCGCAGAGGAAAACCTGAGCTCCTCTGGGCCCCCATGAACCCTTAGCAAGTCGACAGCTGTTTCTTCTGGCGTCATCCAGTCCCACTGTGGCCGCTGCAGCTCCTTGGAGGCACACACAAGCTCTCCATAACAAAAAAAGGAATCGGCCAAACCTCTGCCCAAACAAGCACGTCCTGCTATCACCACCCCCTCACCACGCAGGCCCTCTCTGCTGGTCCAGTCGGGGAGGCATGTGGGGAGGAAGAGGGAGCTGACTTTCCTTCACTCGCGCAGGAGGATAAGGCACCATGCTCCTCCCGGCACCCCTGGGGCTCCTGACCCCTCTCTCCAGAGCCCACATCATATGGCCCTAAAGATGCATGTCTGCATTTTGGGCCCCATCCAGGGTCTGTCTCTGGAGTGACAGCATCTCCCTCACTTTTTAAATGCAAGACCCTCCTGCTGCAGCTGAGACCCATTTCCTCTTCAGTCCCCTGCGAAAATGAAAACCAGCTGGGAACCATCACTGCAAACAGTGCACTCAAGGCTGTTGGACTGCACCACCCCCACCTCTTCCCGAGAGTTAATGGTGAGTTCATGTGGCTGGTTCCATCTCCCCCTGAGCACCCCAGTTCCTGCTGGCCATGCTCGGGGAGGTTCACTCCCCTACAGCCTTTTCAAACCACTTCCTCTCAGATCACACAGGAAAACCAGTCCCACACAGAGAAAGCGGAGAGGGAGGTGGCCTGCAGGGAGTGGCGCTCAGCCTCACTTAGTGAGCACCTACTATGTATTTGCCAGGCAGGCTGCTCTGTGCTGCAGGGACAGAGGTGCATTCAACACCTTGCATCCTTCCTTTCCCCAGGAACTTGGGCCCCAAAGATGGCCAGGCCACAGCTCAATGCCCATGACAGCAGCGGAGGGAACGTAGGTAAGGGCTCCTTAGGAAAACCAGGATATCCTGAGGGAGATGCTGGTGCCCGAGGCGGCCCCAGGGGGAGTGTGTCCTCCGAGAGGAGAGGGAAGGAAGGCACATCAGATGGCAGCGGGAGACGAGAAAGGAAAGGCACGGGCAGGGAGTGGGAGGCAGGACACACCGTCCAGGGCACGGGGACCCCACCCTAGCTTAGCCCTTTCACATGGGCCCTGCTTGTGGCACTAGGGTCCTCGTACTCCAGCAGAACTAGGAAGGGTGAGAGATCACAGGCTCAATCTCGCCCGTTGCTCTGGAATGTTGCCAAACTCCAAGCTGAGGGTGGCAGACTAAAGTCATTCAAAACATTATTTGATGGTAAGTAAAATGGTGATAGATTATGTCATAGAAAGCAAATTTCACTTGCTTGTTAAGGATGAATGTGAAGACAGTGGAGACATTTCACCCAGCCCACCAAGCCTGACCCCTGGTGTCTGGGCTGCTCATTCACTGTCCTCCCCAGCTGGAGTTACTTGGGGAGGAAAATGTGAGAATACCAGATTCTACGACAAAGCTGCGAATGCATCCCCAGAGACAGGCTGCCTCTTAAGTCATCAGCGGGCACTAGTTCTTCCCCAGAACTGGGAGTGAATCACAGACACCAGCAAGCCTGAGTAACCTTAATTCCCTGCAGGGAAAGTAGAAGGGCCTTAAGGAACCTGCCCACTGGTAGGTCAGGGGCCAAGGAGATATGGCCCCTCAGGGATGGGGTAGGAGGGCAGAATCCTGGTCAACAAGTTGAAAAGGCAACCCCACTGTGCCTGGGGCAAATGTGGTCAATGTGGGACCCCTTGCTATTCCACACCTGATGCAGGCCAGGCAGTACCTGCCTCGAGATCCCTCAGTAGCAGCAAATATAACCCAGCACCTGCGCAGCAGGCTCCCCATCACTTCCAAATGCCTCTATCCTCAGTTAACAGGGTTCTCGCCACCAATCCCAGAAACCCCAGCTCCAATGGATGAAAGCAAAAAGACTCACCCAGCAGGACAGTTCGAGAATGGTGCCAGATTTGGTGACAGCTGGGTCCAGGGACCCAGTGAAGGTTGTGCCAGGGTTCTCTCTCTTCCTCCCTCTCTCTCTGTCTTTCTCTCTCTCTCTCTCCCTCTTTCTCTGTCTTTCTCTCTGCCAGTCATCCCTGCATGGCTCTCCTTGATTTATTCTCCAGGGAAGCCTCCCCAGTGTGACACAGTGACCACCAGCAACCCCACACTTACAGCCTCCTTTGGCAAGAACAGAGGTCTTCTGTCTCCCAGGACCCACATATCAATCCCAGGGGAGACCCTGGTTGGCCCTGCATGGGTCACGTGCTCCTGTTGAGCCAACCACTGCAGTCGGGAAGAGAGAACACTCCATTGGGCCAGGCTGGGCCAGGTGCCACCTGTGTGGCAGGTGGGAAGTGAGAGATCACAATTAGCATTTCCCTGGAGTTAAACAGGCAGTCAAAATTTATCTTCACACGGACGTTTACAGAGATCTCTAAAATTAACAAAGCATTTTCATAGACATTACCTCATTTCATTCTTGAGACAGAGCAGGGACCCCTCTTAGGGGTCTGCCAGGTGTCTCCAAGCATGGAAATAAAAGAAAATCTTGAGTTCCTTCAAGGAAATTTGCAGGCACCTAGCTGGTCCTCAGAAGTAAATAAGCAACCTGATGAGCAAGAAGGTAACAACAACTTAAAACAATAACCAAGGAAGTTAGAGCCACAAGGTGTGTGATTCCTATCAAGACAGCACCTTAACATAGGTCTCTGAATTGTTTTTCAGAAACCCAAATCCCCACGGAGTCCATCTGCTGGCATGCAGCCTCAGATAAGGGGGGAGCTGAGGACTGAACACTGTCCACAGAGACCTGGAGGAAATCATGACCACGGGCCAGATCTTAATGTTCCCTTCTGCTGACCCCAAGGTTTTAGGCAAAGCTTCACTTCCTTAACCAATTGCAAATAAGGGAGTTTTTGAATGCACCTATAGGAACTGTAAGCCCCCAGGTTTCAAGATATTCATCATTTTCGGTTAAACCAATGTATAACCTCTGTATTAGTCCATTCTCACACTACTGTTAAACACATACCTGAGACTGAGTAATTTATAAAGGAGAGAGGTTTAATGAACTCACAGTTCCACATGGTTGGGAGGCCTCACAATCATGGTGGAAGGCAAGGAAGAGCAAAGCCACATCTTACATGGATGGTGGCAGGCAAAAAGAGAGAACTTGTGCAGGGAAACTCTCCTTTATAAAACCATCAGACATCATGAGACTTATTCACTATCATGAGAATAGCACAGGAAAGACCTACCCCCATGATTAAATTACATCCCACCAGGTCCCTCCCACAACACGTGGGAATTGTGGGATCTACATTTCAAGATGAGATTTGGGTGGGGACACAGCCAAACCATATCAACCTCCATGTATTGATTTACAATTTTGCCTGTAACTTCTGCTTTCCTGAAATTTACCCCTGCCTTTAAAAGCCCTTGCTTGTAAGCCATTGAGGACCTAGGGTCTTAAGTGTAAGCATCTGATTCTCCTTGCTTGGTGTCCTGCAAATAAACGCCCTCTGTTCTCCCACTGCAAAACCTCAGTGTGGATATTTGTCCTTACTGCCCTGGGCAAGCAGACCCCAAGTTTGGTTTGGTAACATTTTCGCAGCAGCCCCTTGAGGTCACAGAGCAGGGATTACAGCTGCCAGAGAGGTTGAGTGGCTTGTCCACCATGGTACAGCGAGGCAGGGGTATGAACCAGTTCTTGCAGTCCAGAGTGGGTGCTCTCTCCACTTCATGACACTGTCATGAATGGCCTTCCATAGCAGACACTCTTGTATCCCACCCAGAACCCAGAACTCCTCTCCCTGCTTCCCACCAGCTCCCCTGCAGCTCAGTCTGAGAGCTCTCTTTGGACACAGAAGCAGGCATGGCCCCCAGGCAGACAGGACAAAAGCACCAGGGTGCTACTCAGCCATGATAGCCTCACTCCGTGACAGGCAGAGATGGGGACTCCCACTTCCTCAGCCCTAGGGAGGGACAACTCTCGGCCATGCTCTACTCAGTCCCCCCAAGGTCCACAACGAGACTGAGCCCTAGCAGGCCACAGCGGCCACCTGCCTGTTTGCACACCCTGTCTCACTGGCCCACTTTCAGGTCCTCCTGGGATCACCGCCCAAGTAAACTTGAGCTCAAATTCTTATCTTGTTCTGCTTCTAAGGAGCCCCAAATTAAGATATTCTGTCCACACTAACAAACTGCTGCCAAGAAGGTAGAGATAAGTAAATTCTATACAATAAGTAAGTCATGTCTCAACACCCATCAAACCAGGATGGCACATTAGCAGTGCATGGCCATGGGGATTTCCTCACCACCCCTAGAGACAGACATGTCTAATTGACCATGGCACTTTCCAAAGCTGTGTTCACGCACAGAGGAGAAAGAGCATCGTAACCAGTCAGTCACCTCTGTCCCTGTAGAAGAGTTGGGGTGGTGGCAAGTGCACAGCTACTTCTCATCCCTACTCCAGCCCCTGGCTTACTGAGCCCTGACAGCCATAAAACAAATGTCACTCTCATAATGTCACCAGTTCCCAAAATGGCTAATTTTCCTTCTTTCCATTGCCAGCCCTGCTAAGAGTCACACGTACAGAAGGATTGGCCGGAAAATGCCACCAAATCCCTGACTGGTCTAGCCATCCGACTCTGGAAATAGAGACAGAATCTGGAGAGCAGTTGGGTGGCGCCGGGCCCACCTGGGTGAGTGGCATGCTAAAAATAGGCATGACTCACATCTGGCTGGGAGGGCCCCACCACTACTCCAGCGAGATCAAGCCCTCCCCCGCCTACAACACCATCTCAGGCCTCCACAGAGAAGAACCATGTGGACCATGTGGACAGCTCCGTCTACACTGGCCCTCGCTGCACATCATGTGGCTCAGGGAGGGCCTTCGGGCTCAACTCCTCGGGTTACACTGAGGACATCTGGAGCCATCTGGCCCCACCACCCGAGCCCACTTGGAGTCCCTGGATAAACACATCCCGTCACTTAGGAAAACAGAATTACATTTTCCATCACGATGAAACGAACCTCTAGGGGGTATTTACAAAAATGTATACTCAGCTAGGGGACAATGTGGTTAGTGCCAATTAGCTAGAAGAGGAAGTCTGGGGATATTTGCACAGCATAATGAAAAGAAAAAACGTAAGAGAAAGAACATGAGTGAGGAAAGGAAAGCCCAGTTAGGTCCACTTTCAAAATAAACGATTTTTACAGTTACAGACAGACCCTGATTTATATGCAGGCTGAGTTCCAGGACTGTGTTTCCAAGTCAGTTGTTTGGAGTTTGAAACTCGTTTTCCCATAGAAACTATGTGCATTGGTCACAAAGTTAACCCATAGATGTCTCCTTCTTGAATAAAGTATCTGAAATGCACTACCATTTTCACCTTCCCAGTTCCCCTCAACATCATCTATAGCTTTGCTTCCATGAGAAGTTAAATTCTGAGGTCCAGATCTCCTGTCAGTGAATGGCAGTGAGGAGGGCCTGGTGATGGCGTAAGGCACTCACAAGAACATGGGTCAGTGGCCATCAGCTTTGGAGACCCACAATATGAGTGTGACTCCCAAGGCCACCTCATGCTTTGATCAGATGCTCACCCTGTCTTGGCCTCAGTTGAGACCTCTCAACTCTCAATCACCTCACCTCCAAATAGTCTCCATCTTATGTTGCTGTTGTTGGGGGGATTAAGTAGTACAATGTACATAACACACAAGGAATGGCAGTTGGCCCCAAACAAGCGCTCTACAAATGGTGGTTATTATCTTTACTGTTGCCTTTCATATGCAGGAGAGAACTTATCAGGAAATCTGGGCATCTTAGGGTTTGAGGGGAACCATTAAATGCTCTCAATAAAGGACAGAACCTCATCTGCTTTGCATCCTAATACGATACCCATTCCTGGCCCATGGCAGGCTCTGACAAGGATTTGTTAGATGGATGGGTGGACAGATGGGCAGATGGGTTGATGGGTGGGTGGGTGGGTGGGTGGATGGGTGGATGGATGGATGGATGGATGGATGGATGGATGGATGGATGGATATATGAATGGATGGATGGGTAGATGGATGGATGAGTGGGTGAATGGGTGGATGGGTTGGATGGGTGGATGGATGGGTGGATGAGTGAATGGGTGAATGAGTGGGTGGGTGAATGGGTGGATGAGTGGCTGGGTAGATGAGTGAATGGGTGAATGAGTGGGTGGGTGAATGGGTGGATGAGTGGCTGGGTAGATGAGTGAATGGGTGAATGAGTGGGTGGGTGAATGGGTGGATGAGTGGCTGGGTAGATGAGTGAATGGGTGAATGAGTGGGTGGGTGAATGGGTGGATGGATGGGTGCATGGGTGAATGGGTAAATGGGTGAATCGGTGAATGAATGGACAAATGAAGGGATAGACAGATGGATAGATGAAGATCAAATACTTTTTGCTCACCATTGCCTCTGGCTTGAGTCTGGGGTTCTGCTGCCAGTGCCCGTCTTAGCACTACCACAGGCTTTGATACCACTGACTCCCGATCACTAAGTGAAATTCTCTGACCCCAGGCTCTGAGGAATTATCTCTTTGTCTCAGCTCTTCTTTAGTCTCCCTGCCTGATTGCTAGCTCCCCAGATGCCAATTCCATGAAGGCATTCTCCATGACTATACCTCTGCCTTCTCCCTTTCCCTCCACCCTCTCCACGGGTGTCATTCTCTCATGGATTGAGCTCTCACTTCCCCTCTTACGTCCAGCCTTGACCTCTCGTCTGAGCAGCAAAGTTAAATGCCCTCTACCTGATGGTTACTTTCCTATTGAGAGCCCATCAGCACCTTAGATCCAAAACTCAAATGCCCTCTTTTTCTAGTTTCTTACCTCAAGCAGACTCACTCCTGTTCCTGGGTCCCTTGCCCTCATTAAAACCATGAACCCTCTCATGGTCACAGGCTGGGATTCTCAAAGTCACTGTCACTTCTCTGCTCTCAGTCTCCTTTTCTACTCAATCAGGCAATGAGGAGAGCAACTGCTGTGTCTGCACATTCTTCCAGTCTTTACATCTTTGCCTGAGCTCAAGGCTATCTCTTGATCGGTATAATGCACTAGTCATCTGCTACCTCAAGGAAACAGACACTAACTGTTCCAACAAACCGCCAAGTCATAGTAGCCAAAATGTCACCAGCTACTCTCTTACTGCATTGGTTGTCTATTGCTATAGGCAAAACATTCTAAGATTTACTGGTACAAAACAACCACCATTCTATTATCTCTCATGATTCTGTGGGTTAGGCGGGTTCTGCTCTGTGGTTCTTCTGCTCCACAGAATGTTGGCTGGTGATGCAGTCCCTTAAGACCTCAACTGGGCTGGAAAATCCAAGATGGTTCACTCACACACTTGGTACCTTGACAGGAATGGCGAGAACACTAAGATAGCTGAGCATCTTCTGTCTCCGTGTCCTCTCAGGTCTTCTCTCTTCCAACTTGGTAAGGTCAGCCACACTTCATATAAGGCAGATTAAGGCTCCCAAAAGTGAAAAAGCTACCAGGACTTCTTAAGGCTTGGATCCATCTTGGATCCATAACTGGCACAGCATCTCTTTTGCCATATTCTATTGGTTCAAGGGTATCAGAGGGCCAGCTCAGATTCAACACAAAAGGGCATGACACAAGGGTGTGAATATCAGGAGACGTGGTTCAGCGAGGCCCTCTTTGAAGACCAGCTGCCATACTCATTCAAGTTAGTCCTGGGCAGGCCAGTGGCCTCCTCCATCTTACAGCTAGTATCATTTGGAGCCTGTGGTCTCCAAAGGCATCATGGCAGAGGAAAAGAGAGAGAGAGAGCTGGAGGAAGTACAATGCCTTTCAAATGCCTCTGCCCAGAAGTGACATATCACTTCCACTCACATTCCATTGACCAGAATAACCATGTGATCCCCACTTGACTATGAGGAAAGCTTGGAAGTTAGAGGAGTGTGTGACTATTTGGTTGGCCTTAACTGTCTCTGCTCCCTCATCTATTTCCTTTGTGGAACGAACCCAGCATATGCAGAGATTCCCATACTCTGTTGGTGGGAGTGTAAACTGGGACAGCCTCCCGTGGAGGACAGCATAACCAACCCACCTTCTTGCTTGCTCTAGGATGGGTTTGGAGAATACATCATGTACAGAGCCCTTCTGGTTGTAAAAGTCAGTGGGCGTTACTGAGCCAGAAAATGAGGGCTTAGTAACATCAGAACACCAACCTCTCATCTTCTTTCCAGAGTATTCTGTGGTATTGGCCGGAATGGAGAGGAATTCATTCCTCTGAAGGGTGGAGGCTGCTTGCGTAACTGCTGGTTCCCACCTAGTGAAGGAGAACACACAGCATCATTATGGGAGCCAAAATTGGCCACATTGGGCAAGTCAGTTTGTATGCTCTTTTCACAACACTGTGCCCAATTCAGGATGCTATATTAGAGCAAAGGTGGAGAACCCAGAGGGAAATCCAAGAATAACAAAGCCACTTGACCTATCAGTGAAGATGGAAGGGACTGGGATTAATTCACCAAAAGACAGGAAATGACTCAGCATCAAAAGCCTGCAAACAGCAAGTCATGAAGTGTGTGGACATGGGCGTCAAACGGACCTGGGACTGGGCACTGACTCCATCACTTGCAGCTGTGGGGCATTACTTGTATAGCTCAGCTTCTCTGAATATCACCCGTGAAATAGCAGAGTCAGTGTAGCTTCCTCAGGGTGTTCTTATGACCATTAAATGAGATGATATGCATGCCGGACTCATGGTACATGCTTGCTAAATGTGGGTGTTGTTATTGTTGCTGCTGTTGTTCTGATTCCTATTTCCATCGTTGGCATAACACGATGATTCCTACTAGTTGTTGGTTTCTTGAGAGAGGAAATTATTAATATTAAGTGTGACACAGAAGACCCTCTCATCCCTAGCCTCTGTCTACCCCCCAGCCGTGTCCCTACCTCCCACCACACACCCTATCCATGATGAATGACTTATACCTTGAACTGGTTAAAGGTTTCTATGTACAAGCAACAGAAATGAACTTGAGCAAACTTAAGCAAACTGAGGATGTCCTGAATCCAAGGAGGCATGGAAGGACCAGGACTCAGAATGGGCAAGAACCAGGTAGCTCTTGGAGTGGTGGGGACTTCAGAGGCCACTCCACATGCTCTGAGGCTCAGAGATTTACAAGAAAGGCAGCCTAGCACAGCAGAAGCATAGATGGCCTAGGATCCGTGAAGTGTAACTCAGCAAGGCCATCTGGGGAGAGGATGGCCACACTAATAAGACAGGGTCAGTCTTCCTGGGCACACAAATCGTGTTGCCTGGGAGGAGGTGCAGGTGTCACCAGAGTGCAAGAGATGATCTCTGAGGGTTTAGCTGCAAGCAGGTTTTGTTTTGCGTTAGGGGAAAAAAACCTATTAAGCACACCAAACTCTTGGTCTTCTGGGAATTACTACTTAGGAAACCGGAAAAACAGGCTTTGACTCTAAGAGAATCTGTTTTTAAAGTTTTAACCAAGTAGTGTTGGCACATGGATATGGCAAGCCACAAAAGAGGGCTCATGGATGAACTCGTGAAGCATGGCCTTGAAGGGATAGTTAGGAATACTAAGATACTTAGGAAGCAGTGCCTTGAAGGGATAGTTGTAGTGCTCATTATAAATGGAAGTGGTCTCATGAATCCAGGGTTCTAAATTCAAATGTTTTCGGGGACCACGTAGGAAATCTAAATGAGGAAAGTGGGCCAGGTGTGATACAATAGATACAGGGAGCGGTGGAGGCGGTGGTGAACTGGAAAGGGTGTGCTCAGCTCGCTCAGCTGCACACAGCTGTCACGACGAAGACATGCAGGCCTGATGCTGTCCAATCTTTTGTTTTCAAAGAAAAGCTGGATATCTGTGTTCGTATGAGTTTTCAGATTTTGACATGCGAGTATCTATCTCAAAAGTTGTGAAACAATAGGTGAGCCACACATAGCGCACCCTGGACTGAAGCCTGCCCGTGGGCACACAACCTCTGGTCCCACCAGGACGGAAGGCAGATCACCGATACTGCAGACCCTGGGAGTTCCACTGCCCCTCACTGTTTTCTTGGCAAGGAGAAAGAAAAGGCTGTGCAACTGTGCTCCCTTGAGAAGTGGCTGTGCCAGAGGCTTGCCTGCCTCTTTCCATGGAAAGATAAAAATTCTACTTAAAGACGTTTATTTTAAACAATAGTTTATTATGAAAATGCCCAACCATACAGCAAAATTGCAGGAATCTCACCATCAGGATTCTGCCATTAACATTTCACGACACATTTTCTTTATCACGTTTCAATCCATCTCTCCATCTATCCACCCAGCCACCTAGCTGGAATCCTAATGATGTTTTTAGTGAATTCGCAGAAAAGAAGTTTTGGAAAAAGCACCTGGGTCATTTCCCTGTTTTCTTTCAGATTCACATCCTGACCTGTCCTTCCTCTGCTCTGCATTGAAGGAAAACATGGTTCCCAGGCCTCACTGTCTCCTGGCTTCTCGGTAAGTTTAGACAGGGCAGGCACTGGTGGAAGACTGGAGGGCAACAGGCAAGGAGAAGGTTGGGGTGTTTCTCTCTCCTCTCTCTCTCTCTCTCTCTCCCTTTCTGTGTGTGTGGGGTGTGTGTGTGTGTGTGTGTGTGTGTGTCTGCCTCTCTGCTTAGGTAGCACCTGAGGCAGTGGCTGCATCTCCCCCATAGCTCCATCTCCCCTGATGCATCCCTCTGGGGTTCTACCTGCCCCCAGACATGCCTGCAATGACTCCAGCTTCCTCCAGACAGCCCCAGGTCCTGGATTCTACCGCATCTTCTCCAGCTTTATCCCTCCAGGCCTGAGAAGAGAGGAACTTCCTGTTCTTACTATTGTCTTCATTGCCTGTTCTGTCTGCATTTAGCTTCTTATCTCTTTCCACCACCTGTATAAATACTTCTCTGTATCATGTCCTCTATTTGAAATAAAGTAGACCTCTTTATCCAAGGGGGGTACATTCCAAGACCCCAGTGGATGTCTGAAATAGCAGATAGTACCAAACCTTATACATACTGTTTTTTTCCTATATATACATACCTATGATAAAGTGTAATTTATAAATTAGGAACAATACGAGATTAACAGCAATAACTAATAATAAAACAGAACAATTACAAAAACAGGTCACCATCACTACTCTTGCTTTGGAGCCATTATTAAGTAAAACGGGGTTTACAAGTACTGCGACACAGCAATAGTTGATCTGATAACGCAGATGGCTACTAACTGAGTGACGGGTCGGGGGTAGCATACACAGGGTGGATGTGCTGGACAAGGAGATGATTCACATCCACAGTGGGATGGAACTGGATGGCACAAGATTTCATCATGCTACTCACAATGGCAAGCAATTATTCAGGAGGTCATAGGATATGCAACTTCTGCAATTACTCCTGCAGATTGTATTGTAGATTGGCCTTTGGAGATACCTGTTCAGGGTTTGTTTGTTTGTTTCATGTCAGACACCCCTAGCTCCACCTGGACCCCCGAACCCCACTCCCGTGGCCCCACCCAGAAGCAATGCAGCACACAGGAGGACAGCTTCAACCCCTCTGATTTCATCTCCACTTCAACCTATCAGCAGCAACCCTGGTCGCCCCCACCGCTTCCCCCAAAACTGCCTTTGAACACCCCCAACCTAGGAGCTTTGGAGGAGAGTGATTTGAGTACTAACTCTGTCTCCCACATGGTGTGGCCAGCCTCACATCTATTAAACTCCTTCTTTCCTACAGTGCCATCGTCTTTCTTTGTGCAGGGAACAGGAGGAATCCCTCCGGCGGTTACACTGGCTAACATACTCCTCCAGCTTTCAGCAAGTTCTTTCTTGGAGGGAGATCCAAGTGGTGCACGCCATAGCCGCCACAGCAAGCTACTCTTTAGTAAAACATCATCTAAATTACATCTTGATTTCATCCTAAAGGAACTCCGCTTGAGTTGAGACATAAACAAGAATAGGGCCTAACCTCAAAAAACTGATGTATATAATTCCAGTGCCAAAAGTCTCTTCCCCGTGGACACTTTTAAATAGATCATTAACCATATGAGTCACAGTGGATGGGCTTGTTAAGGCCCAGCTGGGATGAGTTAACTTATCTACAAAATACAGAGAAATCTTTGAAGAGATAAATCTCATCCAGTCGTCAATGGAACATGGGAAACTATGTTCTAACACTGACATTTGTAACCAGGGCTAGCAACGGGGCCAAAAACCTCCCGCTTGAATTTTGAATGACCTTTTCTTTTTAATCAGATATAATTTGTATCCAAAAACTGCACTCATTTTAAGTGTACATTTCAATGAATTTTGACAAATATGTACACCTATGTACATGAAGTATACATTTTGATGAGTTTCAACAAATGCATAAAAACATGTACCTGGCTGAGCACGGTGGCTCACACCTGTAATCCCAGCACTTTGGGAGGCCGAGGTGGGTGGATCACAAGGCAGGAGTTCGAGACCAGCCTGACCAACATGGTGAAACCCTGTCTCTACTAAAAATACAAAAATTAGCTGGGTGTGGTGGTGCGCACCTGTAATTCCAGCTACTCAGGAGGCTGAGGCAGGAGAATCACTTGAACCTGGGAGGCGGAGGTTGAAATGAGCCCAGATGGTGCCACTGCACTCCAGCCTTGTAAACAGAGCAAGACTTTGTCTCAAAAAAAATAGATAAAATAAAAAAATAAAACAACCAAAAAAAAAAAAAAAAACATGTACCCACCACCTCCATGAAGATAGAGAACATTTCCATCACCCAAAAATGACCCCTCGTGCCCTTTCTTTGTCAACCTCCCAACTCCAGCTGCAGACAACTACCTATCTAAACTGTAAATTAGGCTGGTCTCCTCTAGAGTTTCATATAAATGGAACCAGATTCTATGTACTTTTCTGTGTCTGGCTTCTTTCACTGAGGATAGTGTCTATGAGATCCACCCAAGGTGCTCTGCGAATCTTCAGTTTATGCTATTTATTGCAGCATAGTATCCCATTGCCTGAATATACCATAATTTGTTTACCTAGTCACCTATTGACAGATATTTGCATGGTTTCCATCTGTGGGCAATTATGCTATGAACATTTGTGTACAAGGCTTCATTTCTCTTACAACCCATTTTTAAACTTTTTACTTTGAGATACTTGTAGACGCACATGCAGTTGTAAGAAATAATACAGAGAGACCTTATATACCCTTTACTTGGTTTCCTCAGTGGCAACATCTTGCATAACTGTAGCACAATATCACAATCAAAAAATTGATCTTGATATGGACCATGGACCTTGTTTGGATTTCACCAGTTTTATGTGTGCTCATGGTATGTTTGTGTGTGTGTGTGTTTAGTTCTATGTAATTTTATCACATGTACATTCTTGTGACACCACCACAGTCAAGATACAGAATGGTCTGTCACAAGGATCCCTCATGCTACTCTCATAGCCACAGCTACTCCTTCTTTCCCTGTCCCTAACCCTTGGCAACTGCTAATCTGTTATTCTGCATCTCTATAAATTTTTCACTACAAGAATGCTGCATAAATGGAATCATGCAACAGATGACCTTTTGAGACTGCCTTTTTTCACTCAGCGTAACTCCCCTGAGATCATCCAACCTGTTGAATGCATCCATGGCCTTTTCCTTTCCATTGCTGAGTAGTACTTTGAAATACAGATGTACCAAAGTTTGTTCAGCCTTTCACCTACTGAAGGACATTTGAGTTGTTTCCATTGGGGGCTAGTATTAATATAAATAAAGCTTCTATGAACATTTATATACAAGTTTCTGTGTGAACACTTAGTTTTCGAATTTTTGGAATATATACCCAATAGTGCGATTGCTGGGCCATATGGTGAGGGCTTGTAAAAAACTGCCGTACTCTTTTCCAGAGGAGCTGTACCATCCTACATTTCTATCAGCAATGTATAAGTGATCCAGGTTCTCTACATCCTTGCTAACATTTGGTATTAACACTATTTTTTTATTTTAGCCATTTTTATGGGTACATAGTGATAGCTCATTGTGGTTTTAGTTTGCTTCTGCCTAATAGTTAATGGTGTTGAATATTTTTTCATGAGCTTATTTGCAAGCTGTGTATTATCTTTGGTGAAATACCTGTTCATGTCCTTAGCCTGTTTTCTAATGAAACTGTTTGGATTTTTTTAACTGTTGAATTTTAAGAGTTCTTTATATATTCCAGATACTAATCCTTTGTTGCATATGTGGTTTGCAAATATGTTCTCCCAAGGTGTGGCTTTGCTTTTCATCCTCATAACAGAGTCTTTCACAGAGCAAGACCTGTGAGTTTTGATGTCCAATATATCCACTTTTGGATTGTGCCTTTTTAATTGTGCCTGTGGTATCAAGTCAGACAACTACCTCTTCACCTAGCCCTTGGTCCAAACTATTTTCTCCTATTTTTTTTCCCTAAAAGTTTAGTGTTTTCACGGTTTAAATGCAAGTCTGTAATCCATTTGGGGTTAATTTTATATAATGTGCAAGGCTGAAGTTGAAGTTTATATTTTTGCCCCTCACCAACACCATTTGTTTAAAAGGCAGCCTTTCCTCCATCAGATTGCCCTTATACCTTTGTTAAGTATTAGTTGGGTATATTTGTGTAGGTCTGTTTCTGGGTCTTCTATTTTATTCCATGGAACTACATGTCTATCCCTCTACCAGTACCTCACAGTTTTGATTATTGTGCCCTTAATGTCATAAACCATTCATTTTTAAGAAAACAAAATAATCTGAACTAAAATTTTAACTTATCTCCCATCCTGTTAGTCTGCTCTCACGCTGCTAGTAAAGACATACTGGAGACTGGGTACTCTATATAGGAAAGAAGTTTAATTGACTCACAGTTCAGCATGGCTGAGGAGGCCTCAGGAAACTTACAATCATGGCAGAAGGGGAAGCAAACATGTCCTTCTCCACATGGCAGCAGCAAGGAAAAGTGCCGAGCGAAGGAGGAAGCCCCTTATGAAACCATCAGCTCTCGTGAGAACTAACTTACTATCACGAGAACGGGATGGGGGAAACCGCCCACATGATTCAATTATCTCCACCTGGTTCCTCCCACAACATGTGAGGATTATGGGAACTACAATTCGAGATGAGGTTTGGATGGGGACACAGCCAAACCGTATTACCCATCCTTTGAAGATCCTGTGAGAGCTCCAGTACAAGTCAGAGTCAAGAAATTCGCAACAGGTGGTCCTGAATCCAACCACTGCCAGAGAGACGACAAAGGGTGGGGCTCGACCCTTGCACAGCAGGGAAGGGAATAGAAAAAGCTCAGCAGGTTCTTGCCTTTCACAGGTCAGTGGTATCAGGGGTAGGGCTCTCATCATAAGGAGCAGGGCATCTGGCACATAGGGCAAGACATTCCAGGAGAGGCCCTGGCCAGGGGGCTGGAGCAGCCCCAGGGACACGAGGCACACGGAGGAGCTGCAACAAACAGATGTTGTTGACACTGCATTTCTCCTACACGTCCTACAGGTGACCCAGGCTACTGAGTGGTAACACTCAGACTCTGTCTCAGGCATCTTTCCCAACTGCAGGAGCTCACCCAGCCTCAATCAATGACAGACAGGGTATAGGTGAATAAAATCCCAGTTTCTTCAACCCAGTTGGACCTCACCTCCCTGCTTCCTAGCAGGATAGAGAGAGTTCCAGCCCAGGAGAAACTGGCTTGATGACACTGATACAACCTTGATTCAGATGGAAGAAGAATGGGCCACAAGCCACAGGCACAGGTGGCCCTTGACTTCCACCTGGGTGACCTTTGCCTGGTTCTGCACTGTTGTCCATACTGCCTTCACTGCAGGAGGCTGGACCCTTGCTACCAGCTGCTCCCCTGGCAATGCAGGCTCTTATGGGAAATGACTCCACTCAGCCAACAGCAGCTGCAGCTTTGGCTGTCCAGATAGTTGAGGAAGGGGCAATGACTTGAATACTGTTTGATTCTTGTCATAAAAATTGGTAGGGGAAAAGAGAGAAGGGAAGGGAAGGGAAGGGGAAGGGGAAGGGGAAGGGAGGGGAGGGGAGGGGAGGGGATGGGAGGAGAGGGGAGGGGAGGAAAAGAGGAGAGGAAGAAAGGTCACACTAGCAATAAGTCTCCTTAGCAATACAACTGCGACAATGATGGAAATCCTTAGAAAGGCCGGAAGGCGAGAATTTTCCACTTTGATCAATATTCAGAGGACCAAAGGAAAAGAAACAAATTAAACAACACACTCATAACACTACAAATGCTTCACTCAAGATGGTACCTTAAAGAAGACATGTAGCTACGGGATTTTATAATCTTCTCTAGGTTTCCTAGAATGAACTCCTCTTAGCAGGTAAGCTACTGTTCAGTTTCTAAACAATCTCAGATCTTTGTTTCCAACTGTGTCTGAGAGTGAGTGCAAGGTGAGTGCCTGCAGCTGAGCCTCCTCCCGGACAGAGCTCACGCACCAGGCTGCCCTATCAGGGCTCTGCACTGAGCATGGGTGCACCTGGTGGGCTAATGCCCCCGACTTGGGAAGCCCATGCAGGAGGAGGGCTCCCCAGACCAGCAAACTTCCATCCGGATTTTACACTCAGATGTTTTGGCAGAATCATTGCTGACTCCAGCATCCAGACGTCTGAAATCATTCTTCCTGAGAAATCAAGCGGAGACGTTGATTTCTTCCAAAGACCATTGGCTTGAAACCACATACCCAAAGACATGGCAAGCCGTTTAGCAAAACAATGTAAACATTAGAGCATTAAGTTATGCCACGTAAGTCTGTTCGGAAGAAATCTGTGATTATGTGCGTCTCAGACACTATGGGAAGTCAGATGGGGCCACCCGGGAGTCACTCAAGCTGAGCAAGGTAGAAACAGGGAGGTCTCAGAGCAGAGCCGGCTAGATGGACACATTCAAAACAGGGACAGTCCCCTGCTGCAAAGCCGGCATGCAGGCCTGGCCCCGATGGCTCTTGTCTTGAGTGTGTGTGTGACTCTGGGTCCCTCAGCTTGCACAGTCATCCCCAGTAACCTGCTCTGGCCACTAGAGGGAATCAGAAGGCCGAGGGACCAAGCAGGTAGCACAAGCAGTCCCCACCCCAGCTGGCTTGGGGAGACCTGCCTTTTAAGGCCTCCTGGGTGAATGCCCCCAGGCTTAGAGGGAAGCAGCTCCTAAGAGCCCAGTGAAGCAGCTGGAGCCACAGAGGCCTGCAGGGTCATCGGCTCCTGAAACATTGGCCCTTTGGGACAATGCTTTTTCTCTCCCTTCCCGAATGAGCCCCCTGAGAAAGCACTGAATGCGGGGTCAGACCTGTCACCATTGCCCTGAAGCCAGCTCCTGAGGATGGCCTGGTATACTGCAAGGCCAAAGGAGCCACCCGAGGAATGAGAGGGAGACCTGGCACTGAGGGCTCAGCGCAGCAGAGCTAGGGCTGGAGGGATGTCCGCAGGGTGAGGTGGACGTTTGGCCAGAGGGGAGAGAAGAGAAGCAGAGGACTATTTACGGGTGCATCACAGACATGGGACTGTTTATGGGTATATTACAGGCACAGCACTGTTCAGGAGTTGATTGCAGACACAGGACTGCTCAGGCGTGTGTTCCAGGCACAGGACTGTTTATGGGTGCATTCCAGGGACAGCACCATTCAGGGTTCATTGTAGGCACAGGACTGTTCAGGGGCCCATTCCAGACACATGAACAGCAGACTGTTAGGACTGCTTAGAGGTGCATTTTAGGCAGGGGTGTGGGGGCCTGGGGCAGGTCTATGGTGGCAGTTAGAAGACGGTCTCGAAGGAAGGGTATTCGAGAAGGACCTGTCCCGATGCATGAAGCAGCCAAGGTGGCTCTGCCCAAGGGCCTGGTGCATCATCAAACTGGGACTCAGCCATGTCTTCCCCAGGGCCACTGCAGGGACCTCAGTTGCCTGACCTTCTAGGAGAAGCAGAGAGGCACAGAGGCCAACGTCTGCTCTCAGAGGCCTGAGCAGGAGCCGCGGCTCCACCGACATTGTCCAGTGACCTTTGTAAAGTCGCTTAACTCACATTTAGCCTCCCTTGCAGTCTTTTTTTTCTCACAGATGGGATGTTAATAACAGCGCCTGTCCCCCAGGGTTGTCGTGGGGTGCAGGGCTGCACACAGCGGAAGGGCTCAACATCAGGGAGCCGTATTAGCATCACGTGGTTGTCGCTCAGGGTGCAGAGAGGGCAGGAGATTGTTGTCGGGGCCTGGGACAGAGGCTGGGCTTCACCTGAGGCCAGGGCAGGGCCCCCCACTTGCAGGGCTTTGGGTGCTGCACCCCATCCCCTGAGGAGCCCCAGGCCTGCCCCGCTCCCCCACACCTGAAGATGGGCCTTTCTCTTAGAATTAGCAGGGAGGTCCAGGCCATCGCTTACACAACAGCGTTTGCTGAGGCAACCACATGTAGATGTGGTCCTGGGCACTGGGGCTACCGCTGGAACACCACCGGGCTGGGCACCTGGGTGTGGAAGGCAAAGGGGTCAAGCACTTCTTCCTCCTTGGAGGCTCCCCAGACTCCCTTTGCCTCCCAGATGGCCAGCCCAGAAGCCCATGTGGCCCGGGTGGTCAGATGGCCTGGGGTGTGGTAGAGTCTCACACCACTGGCTGCTACTCCTTAAGATGCACTTACGATGCCGCAAAAGCCCAGCAGCCCAGGCTACAGAGGGTTCCTGCACACTCAGAAACCCACCCGGGCAGTGTGGTGGCAGCCCCCAGCAGGACACTTGTCTGCCCCGCCCTACCCGCCTTCACCACCCTGTTCTATCCTGAACACCAGCCACTAGAGCCTGCACCAACTGCCCTCTTGGCACCAGCTTCCAAGTGGGCTCAGCCAAGAGGGGCCCAGCAGGAGCCTGGGGAGCAGGGAGAGAGAAGCCTGGCATTGACCCCGTCTCCCTCCCTGCCTGCAGTGGCTGCTGCTGCCTGGACCCCACAGCTCTGGGGGGACCTCTCAAGGCTCCACACTCCACATTCCAGACACCAAGCCCTCACGTGCGTCTTTCAGGCCTGAGGCGGCAACAGCTCTTACTGCAGCCCCTCCCCAGGCATGTCACCTGCCTATTTCCTAACTCTGGCCACACCTTTGTCAGAGCTCCCCGTGGCAGCAACTCTGCCACCTCTCTCCTGCCCAGATCCTGGCTGGCAAGAGAAGGACATGCAGGGGAACCACTGGAAACCAGGAGGAGAGAGCTTAGGCTTAGCCCTCGGGCCAGAGCCCTTCAGCTACCAAGTCTCGCAGCCCAGTGCCCTCGCTTCAGTGTCCCGTTGGGTGGAGCCAGGGCACCAGGCAGACCAGATGGGGCAAAACCCAGGCCATGAGGGCTGAGCGTCCAGACCTCAGACCTCAGACCCAGGTGAAGCAGCAGCACCAGGGAAGTCCTCGGATAGGAGGTGCTGGGTGAGAAGGGTTGGTGAGAAGAAGCACCTCCCAAGCTCTCTGCAGCTTCCTCACTCAATGGCTTGGGACTCAGGATACATGTTCCCACAGCCACAGCGGCCCCAAGTTGGTCAGGCTGATAGGCGGCTCCAGAAACCACACACCCCATGACATGAAGAAGCCGCAGACAGAGACACCCACAGTTTCCCAGTTTCCTTGGAAATGGCAGGCCCAGGTCCAGCTCATCTACGCCCCTACCCTCAGTTAGAAACGAAGCCTGGCAACTTTCCCTGGCACACCCGGCCCACCTGGCCCACCCACTGACTGCCCCCAGCCTCTGCCCTGCAACTGTGGCCAGAAATGATGCCCTTCAGCTTGGCCCCAGAGCGGGGCAGGGGCCAGGCCTCCAGGGGTAGCTCAGGCCAGAAAAGGACAAGCTGGGAGCTTGGCCTTCCCAAGCAGTAGTGCTTGCTGGGGTTGGGGTTGGGGTTGGGAAGGGGGCGCAGCCCTGGCTGGAGAGCCCCAGGCGGCTGTGGGTGGGTCCCTGGAGGCCTCTGCAGGCCTGAAGTTCCTGGGGCTTGGATGGGCAATGGTCCAGGGATCTTGACCTTGTGTTTGGGGATGTGGGAAATCCCAGCACTTCCAGCTCCCCGACCCCAGGGACTCCCCTAGCAGAACTTAGGGAGCAGAAAGCCCAACGGTGCAATGCGATGCAGGCCTTCCTGCAAAGCCATTCCCCAGGGGCTGACCACGAAGCGGCCTGGGCCACCAACACGCCAGGCAGGGCATTAAGAGTGGAGAATTTTTTTTAATTTGATACTAAACACGCAAAAAGGCATTCAAGTAATTTGTGGATAAAGTCTGTTGGATGCAGGGGCCCAGCGCTGGATTCCCACAACCACTTATTTATGGCTTAGTGCGGTTTGACTTTGAATCCCACAGAAGGGCGGGGCGGAGAGCTGCCCCACGGGTGCGCAGCGTTCAGGGTAAAGGTCCTAGTGGCCACTGATTGCCGGCAGCCGCTTGCTGTAACGAGGGGCTCCCGGCAACATGACGTGGGACTGGGGGGCTCCAGTTCCAAGGAGACAGTGCCTGGGCGCGGGGCTCAGAGGCCCCGGGGTCCCCGGGAAGGGGTGGAGAGCCGGGGGCGCACATCTCCGGTCTCGGGGTCCGGGGACCGCAGACGCGGGGGCGCGCGGAACTGCGGCCGGGGCTGTAACCACCTCAGGGCCGCCCAGGCCGCGCCCAGAAAGGCTCCGAGGCGGGGCCGGGCCGCGGGGGGGCGGAGGGAAGGGCCGGGGCGGCGCGGGGAGGACGGGGCTCCGGGAAGGCGGCGCGGGGCCCTCCCGAAGCCCGGCCGGGGCCCTGAGCTCAGAAGCCTGGGAAACAGAGGCCACGGCGGGCAGGAGCCGCGCTCGGTGTCGCCGCCCCCTGCGGACGAACCGCCGCGGACCCCGGCCCGCCCTGCAGGCAGGAGCTTTGGCGGCGCGCCCGGCTGCAGCCGTCGGCCTCTGTCGCCCCCTCCCGGAGCGGAGGAGTCACGGCGGGAAACAGCCCGAAGCCGGCGGGGCCCCGAGTGGGGGTGGGCGCTGCCCGCTCGGGGACCCCCTTTCTTGGCAGAGAGGATCCTGACATTGGTCTGGAGGCCGTACGTCAGTCCTGGGGATGTCGGGATCAGCCTTGGAGGATGCCCTCGATCTTTATCTTTTCATATGGCCCCAGCCCCTGGCAAAAGGTAATAGACCCAGGGGAAGGATGCAGGAAGCGAGGAAGGGAATTCCCTCGCCATAAGCACCATCTTAGAGGTGTTGACACACAAACACACGCGCGCACACACAAATCCTCTAAGGTAACCACAACAACAGAACCTGTGAGCCATTTGTGAATACGCCGGGCACTCGGAAATGCTGTGGACACACTCCCGCTCCACCGCTGACTCACTGTGCCTACCTCTCAGACAAGGACCCATGCCTCCCTTCAGTCCTCTCTGAAGTGGGGACCACACTGGCATCTGCCTCATTTGGTAGCTGTGAGGATGAAGTGTGGTCGAACCCGTAAACTCGCTAGAACAGCACCTGGCATTGAAAGGCTTGCAGCTGGCACCCTCCTCCTCATCTTCCTCATTCTATCAGTTAGGAATGCATTCAGCTGCAAGCTCAGGAAACGCAACTGGCAGTGGCCTAGATGTGCGGGTGTCTTTTTCTCCCATAACAAGGAGTTCAGAAGTCGCCTGTCAGCTTGGGAGCACAGCTCAACAATGTGTCAGGACACTGGGCTTTCTTTCCATCCCCGATCCTTACCATCCTATTGCTGGTCTCCTTCTGGTTGCCAGATACTTGCTGTAGCTGCAGACCTCAGACTCAAGATCCAGGCAGGAAGAAGGGGGAAAGGACAGGAGGTAAAGGGCCTCCTCCTACAAGGGTTTCCTGTTTATTCTGGAAGGGTCAGGAACCTCTTGCACTTCGTTTGTCCAGAAGTGTCCATGCAGGCTATCTTCACTGCAAGGGAGGCTGGAAAATGCCTATTTTTAGGGGAAGTCCTTGCTCCTCTACCTGGAGTCAGGGTTCTGTTAGCACACAAGGGACATGGTTATTGGGTGGACAACCAACGGGACCTGCCAGTGTGCTGTTGCATAGTCTATGTAACCTCCACTCTGGAGACAGAGAAATCAGTGCCCAGTAATGCTGGAAATCTTGCCCAAGGTCACACAGCTAGTGGGTGTGACATCCCAGTCTCCTGATTCTAAGTATTGATGTTCTGTATATCAGTGACTTGACATTGATGTTGAGGCATTTTTATGGCATTGGTTTTGAAGCACTGATGTTAATTTATGAAGCATATTTATAATAACTGCTTTAAAATTCTTACCAGATAATTCCACCATCTGATGCATCGAAGTATCAGCATCTATTTATTGTCTTTTCTCACTCGGGTGGTTTTTTTCTGGTTCTTGGTATGACAGGTGGGTTTGTATTGTATCCTGGTCATTTGGTTATTATGTTCAAACATAATAAAAGATTATTACAAAACATTAAAGAATGTCTCCTGTTGGAGACACTGGTTGCAGACATCTCTGACACCCAGTCCAGACTACATGGGAGATAAAAAGAAAAGCCTAAGGAACTCACCATATTATCTTTCCTCCAGTCCTGAGGTCTCTGGCCAGTCCACCTTCTTCTACCCGACTTTCAGAGTCCTTTTATTGTTGTCTGTTAAATAATTTCCATGGTACTTAGTTTTTAGAAGGGAGGAGTAGGGAAAAGTGAGTCTACCCATTTTGTTTCAGAACCAAAATCCTAAGTGCTTTTCAATAGCACATTCCAACCTACCTCTCACCGACTCCCACTAAATACCCCAAATCTACACCAGCTCCAAAGGATTCATTGGTCTTCTCAGGGGATGGTGCCATGTAAAGAGCTCAGCATCAGTCAAATATTCAGCAACAGAAGTAGCTAGGTCAGCCTTGGTGAGATAGAGCCCACATAGTCAGACCATATGGCCTCCCTCATGGACCCCTGGCATGAACATTGAGGTGACCAAGGACAGAGTCTGACTCCACAGGGTAAATCACCTAGTATGGGTGAAATCATTCATTCAGTGTCCTTTTTGTCCTGGGTGGCCTCTGGTGAGCACTGACATGAGATAGAAGATCCACACATGGTGCCTATTGCCAAGATCCCTGCACATACCTCTCTGTCTCCAGTCTTTCAACCTTATTCTCTTCCAGTTCCCTGAACAACAAGAGAAGCTTGCATTAATACCTGGACCTGCTACAGAATTTTCTCATGCTCTAATCGTCCTCAAACCTGCCAGCCTTCCAAATCACTTCCCAAATGGATTGGAGTAGTATTCCCAAGTGAGCCGTGTGCTGCCTCCAAAATCCAAAGTTCCACCTAGTGCTATGTCTGTCTTTGTCACAGCGCCTACAAAGAGAATAATTTGCCCTATACTTTCAAAGGTATGTCCCAGTACACTCTACATCTTTAGTCCCCTAAAAACCTAACCAAAGTTTTATATCCCTGGAACATCATAAGACTGGCCTCCCAATACACATATGTCTTACCAGGGTATTCAGCAACCTTCTACTCTCCTTTTTACCGGGTCTAATCTGGAAAATATCATCATATGTTGCACCAATGTGCTCAAGGTTCCTGAGGATTATATTGTGACAGCAATCAGAGATTTGATATAGCCCTGGGACAGACAATAGAGAGAAGGTGTACTGTTGTCCTTCCCACGTAAAAGCTGTTTCAGATCTTTTCTGATGATGCTGTAATGGCTTCCCTGACTAATGTCAGCTCAGAATCTGTGTCCAATCACCCTCCAAAGTTTGAGTGTTTTCCTTTCCCCTGTGTACAGTTATCCTGGTAAATAACTGTGGGCCCTTTGGGGAAAACAACGTATAATATTTATGGTATATATTGTACTGACATTGTAAAGTCCTTTCTCAAAGGGACCATGCTTCTCCTTTAGTCCATGGGGTCTAGGTCTATAAAAACTGGTTTAGATATGGAAACTGAGTGAGGGATTGTGATTTTTCACTGCAGCATCTGATATCAGCCTTCCGTTCACCAGTCCTTGAATTATCTGTGTGCACAATCAACCAGTACCTTAGTCGTCTGCTAATTTTTTGAGCCCCAAGGAATACCACAGTCTACTAGCCATCCCGTAGATACTGGGTTGGCTGCTTTTCTGGATTTTCTGCCATTACAGAAATTCTGTCCACCCTGCCTCTGATAGTTGAGGATCTCTCTCTGAACTCTTCTATTTCAGAATCCCAGCATCCTCCGTGACACGACAGAGTGTAGTTCCACGGAGTAACTTCCTACTGTCAATACCAGCTTCAGAGGACAGCCAGTACTGAGTTGCCAAAAGATGGAGACACTCCCCACACTGGTACATTTCTTATTGCTTTGGTGAAGAAAGTGTCCTCTGGGTCCTCCCAGGAAACACAGTCAAATGGTAGAGTCTTTGATCTTACATAATAAATCCATTCTCACATTCCTACCTCCCTAAGCCTTCTAAGCTCTTACTCAATACTCTGCCAAGGCGAGCACAGCATCTACACCTCATTTACAACACGCCCAAGCTTCGCAGAGCCATCTCAGCAATGTAATTGAATGATTTCCAAGTATCCTCGCCAGGAAGCCAAATTCTAAGACATAGACAAGTTCCCCCAAATCAACAAACTGAATTCAGTATCTTCATGGCTTATTCAGACACATTTCTGTCTGTTGCTTGGTGACCTATGTTAGCCAAGACTTGCAGTTATGTTCACTAGATGCTGTTTATTCCCAGAAAAGAAACTTTATTTTCCCACTTGGGCTATCCTGGGACCTGGCCCTAGTTATTGATGTAGAGGAAATAAGAAGAGATGGAGACAGATCTTGAGAAGGACAAGCATCACATTGGAAGGCAACCATCTCAGGTGAAGACGCTGCACAGTGTCCAGGTATCAGCATCCTTGGGAAAAGGGAAAGGGCTATTCCCAAGAGGATTGTTGGGAATCTAGGTGTTCAAGCTTATACTCATCTATCCAAATGTCCTCCTCCCAGGTCACAGGATTCTACCACCCTATCAATGCCCTGACTTAAGCACAGAAAATGTATTCAGGGTGTTCCCTTTGTATTTCTGGTATAGATTTGAACGATGTCAATAAAAAATGCTTAGTTAAATTTGAATTTGAGATAAGCAAAAAATAATATTTTAGGATAAGCAAGTATGCTCCATGCAATATTTAGAACATACTTATACTAAAAATTATTCAGTGTTTATCTGAAATTCAAATTTAACTGGAAAGCCTACATTTCATCTGGAAACCGTACTCTTAGCACCCTTACAATCAAATCCTGGGTCTGATTTTCAGCACAGTCTGCACTAAGTTGGCAGGAGATGCAGATTTCTTTAAACACTGCCACAGAGGCCTTCTGGCTCTCACAGTATGCCCTGAGGAGATAGACCTGAGCCTGTCATTCCATTTCCAAAGTATGTGTGAAGTTGTTATGATAGTTTTTAAATAATTTTAAGTACCTGAAAATTCTAACCAAGTATTTTCAGAACCTGAAATATGTTTACAAAGCCAACTTCAAAACCAGTGACCTAGCCCAGCCACCTGAGCAGGTAGGATTTAAGCCTGTCTTGAGGGTTAACCTTGGATGACTGTAGCAGAAAACGGGAAGGCACAAAACACAGCCTGATGTTGCATTTCCACCCAGAACTGAAGGCACATGTGCTCCTGGGAATAGGTGGATTCATTTGGATTTGTGCGGCCAGAAAGCCACTGGAAATTAATTGGGTTTGGAGTTCAGGTGGTGGCAAGCTTGGAAAACTGTGTAGTTCGCAGAACGGCAAGACTGGGGTGAGTATGGGGAATGGGAAGGTGAAAGTGGGGAATTCATGGGTTAGGAATTGGCTCTAGGTACATTATTAGTTGGTAATGGGCTTTGAATCTGGCCATGAGTGAGGGGGAGTCCTAGAGGCAGGGATACTGCTGGATTCCTGCTGCTGGCTCTGGGGTGGTTTCAGCCAAGCCCTGTGCTGACATCAGACCAACCTGAGAGGTGCAGGCAGTAGCAGCTCAAGCAAGAGATCTTGTAACAGCTTTCACCATGGGGAAGGCATTAGCAACACTGCAAATATTCTGGAACATTCACACAAGAGTTTAACGTGAGATATGAAGTGCGGCTTATGTGTTGAAACTGAAATTAGGCCATCGCTATGAATTATGGAAGTGGAGAAGAAGCAAAAAGAAGTGTTCCTGTAACGCCTGATTCAACCATTGTGATTTGGGAATGGGGTGATGCCCACCACCTGATGTGGGGCACGATGCACTCAGGGCCTAACGGGGCTGCTCGCCACTGTTTTCTCCAGCAGGGGCCCACGAGAGGTGCTCTGGTTTTGAATTTCTAGATCTGCTCTTCCTGCTTCTGGCTGTGCTTCCTGCTTCTGGCTGTGCCAGGCCCCATGAACCAATCATCCCTGCTGTGGCTGTTGCCTGCCCCAGGCACTGTGGAAGTCCAGGCTCAGAGGCCCTTAGACCTGGGTTTGCCTCTGGTATATCCCCTCTCTGACTGTGTGACCTTGCGCTAGTGCCTCAGCTTCCTTATCTGCACAACACAGTTGACATTGGGGAACTCAGATGCCCAACCCAATTGCTAATGTGCAGGCCAGGCACATTAGCAATTTTCTGAATGACCCCGCCACCCAACCTCCCTTCATCTGACCACACTTGCTCGGCACACAGTAGCCTTCATTGAGGACCGGTGCCCCTCCTGCTATCTTTCTTCATAACCACATGACCAAGATTTACAGAAGTAGGTCTGGAAATTTTATTGCCTGAACTCATTCCCTTCAATGTAGACCATTTCTGCCTAATTCCTGAATCCTTCATGGTTAAAGCTCCTAATTAAGGTAATTTAGGTAAAGAGAACTGCTCATTGGCCCATGCCCCAACATGAGCTGAAGCTTCCAGAACCCCCAGAAGCCTGAGATTTCTGATGGTTTTGGATTCAAGAACTTCATTGTTCAGATTTTTCACTCCTCTTGGCTGGCCTTTCTGGTTAATTAGAGCTCCCTTCAAGCACTCATCAAAATGTAGTTCTCTATGTGTACAGATGAGGGAAAGCACATTGCCAACCTAAATGTGAGAGTCCTACATTTCTGAGCACTCACACATGTGGGGTAGGAATTTAGGAATCCTAAATGGAATTCTGCTAAGCTTTGAGCAGAAGGGGACTATTTCTTACTCTGTAGCACACGCATCCTAGGAGAGAAAACAAAGGGTGATCTCAGACCAACACAAGAAAGAGAAGGAGGCTGAGCTGAGCTGGGGGTCACCGTCTCAAAACATAGTAAGGGCCAATGAATCGTAACAGCAAGAGGAGAATGATGGGCCCCAAGCCAGCAGAGATCCCTGGGAGGACAATTCAACCCTCCCTCTCCCAGCTCTGCATTCCGTTGTCCCATCAAGTCATTTCCCAAGGGACCCTGCTCTTCCAGGGAAGTGCTATGAGGCCACCTGGATGGTGGAGGGCAGAGCTAGCTCTGTTTGCAAAATGCCCTCCAGTCAAAGTTAAGATGAAGGGCAACATCAAAATATGATATTATGGTTATTGAACAATATTTAATCAACATGTATTTGTTGAGAGCCTACTATGCACCAAACACCACGGAAGGCAGCAGGACATCAGAGTGACCATCGCAGTCCCTGTCATCCCAGAGCCCAGAGCAGGGGAGCAACAGACGCTAACCAGATAATCACACGAGCACGGGAGATAAACTATGGGCCTGGTCTGCAAGAACACGCAGGAACCACAGGGAAGCTGACAGTGGGCAGGGCTGTGGGGCCAGGACCCGATTTCTGAGGGACGGACAGTTGAGTGGTGATCCAAACAGGGAGCAGGACTTGGACAGATGAAGGGAGGTTGGATGGCGGGGTCATTCAGAAAAGAGCTGGAGCCCAGAAAACAAGCAGAGGCAGCCAGGGTGGGCCTGTGCAAGTAGACCAATGTGAGCCCAGGGAGCTGTGTGTGTGCTCAGCTGCTTGGAGGGCAGTCACATGAGCCTGTGTGCTGACGAACTGGCAGGAGCAGAGTCAGGTGACAGCTCTTTAAAGGCCTAGGGCACTGTTGCATAACCCATGATCCCCCACCCAGCTGAACAACGGCAAAGCCAGAATGCTTCCAAAAATGGGTTCCCCCCTCAATTTTCCAGGTTTATTGGAAGAAAAAAAAAGGATTCAGTGTCTGATGAAAACATATTTTCTTGTAATTTACAAGTAGTTGACTGGACATGGCTAAGATTTGGGGCAATATTTTGCATGTGTTCTGTTTCCTGGATGGTTATCTCAAAAATCCAGACACCCTTGTTAGCCCAATGCCATACTGGCCTAGATGGTTCAGACAGAGAGACTGACGGGGATGGGTTTTAACTACTGCCTGCCAGAGAGCTGGAGCAACCAGGAGAGTTAGTGGATGGGAACTGCGGGCCTTTTCAGCACTAATCCTGGACTCTGCCATTGCAAAGGAAGCTGGCACGTCCAGACTCTGTGAGGCTCCTTGGTGAGCCAGAAACCTTCTCTCCCCTAAGGTCCCCTATCCATGTGCAAAGCGGAGACTAAGCCCAAGGCCACCCCTCAGTGGGACTTGCCTGACCAGTTGTCCTTGGAACTGGGGGACGTCCAGGCAGTGAAATTAAAGAGTGTTTCTCTGAAGCCCATCTTCCGTGGTGAGCTTCCTGCTGGCATGGCCAAGCGAACCATCCTTTCCTCCCTCTCATGCCAGCCACTAAGTCCCAGCAAAGGCTGAGTCTCCAGAGGGCTACTATTAAGACAAGGAAGTAGGAAGGGGGCTCTCTGCTGCCCTCTGGTGTCCACCCACCAACCCAAACTTTAGCAGCGTGGCTTGTGAGGCTCAGGGCTGAAGAGTTCGGCTGCCCCTGACTCATTGTGTGATCTTGGGTAAACACCATCTGACTCTCTGGGCATCAGTTTCCTCCTTTAGAAGGTAAACAAGGAAGGGTAGGTCTCAGGGCAGGGTAAAACGTCACGGAGGTAGAGAGTACCAACAACAGGCACCCTGGGGAGCCCTGAGAAGAAGCTGGGGAGGCAGGAATACAAAGACATAAAATCTATTCTCTGCTACCATTTGACATTGTTTATGAAATTTTGTTCTTTATTTATTTAATTTTTTTTGAGACAGAGTCTCACTCTGTCACCCAGCCTGGAGTGCAGTGGCACCATCTCGGTTCACTGCAACCTCTGGCTCCAGGGCTCAAGCGATTCTCCTGCCTCAGGAGTAGCTGGGACTACAGGCACGCACCACCACACCCGGCTAATTTTTGTAATTTTAGTAAAGACGGGGTTTCACCATGTTGGCCAGGCTGGTCTCGAACTCCTGACCTCAAGTGATCTGCCCGCCTCTGGCCCAAAGTGCCAGGATTACAGGCATGGCCACATCACCCAGCCTTATGAAATTTTAAATGTGTATACCCCTCCTCCAAAAATAGACATTAATTACAGAGGGGAAGGGAGTAACCTGCCCGTGGAGAAGGCTGGAAGACAGCACCTTAGTCCGGAGATCACAGCAGCAGTAAGGAGACATACTGTATCCATGCACCAGCTGACAGGACACAGGGAGAGGACCCCGCCTCACTTCTGCAAGATTCTCCCAACCATGCAAAACCTGCGTATAATCATGGGAAAGAGCAGACCAACCCAAATTTAGAGACAGTCTAAAAAATAAGTGGCTTAATATTTAGATAGCAAAGCCATGAAAGTCAAAGACAGAGGAACCGATCCGATTTGAAGGAGACTTAGAAATGACAACTAAACACAACATGAGATTCTGAACTGGATCCTTTTGCAACAAAAAATTACAGAGACAACTGGCAACATTTGAAAGGACTCCAATGATTAGATGATAGCAACGTATCATTTACAGATGTTGATGGTTGGATTGCAGTTTAATAGAAGGTTGTCCTTGTTTGTATGAAATACACTAAACCTTCATGTCAGAAATTCATCACAAATGGCTAGGGGAAGGGAGGGTTCTTCGTGTTATAATTGAAACTTTCTGTAATTTGAGGATTGTTTAACCATTTTAAATATTTATAATTCTAGGGCCAGGTGCGGTAGCTCACGCCTGTAATCCCAGCACTTTGGGAGGCCGAGGAGGGTGGATCACGAGGTCAAGAGAGCGAGACCATCCCGGCCAACGTGGTGAAACCCTGTCTCTACTAAAAATACAAAAATTAGCTGGGCGTGGTGGCATGCGTCTGTATTTCCAGCTACTGGGGAGGCTGAGGCAGGAGAATTGCTCAAACCCAGGAGGCGGAGGTTGCAGTAAGCCGAGATCAAGCCACTACACTCCAGCCTGGCAACAGAGCAAGCTTCTGTCTCAAGCAAAAAAAAAAAAAAGCTTATAATTCTAGAATTTTCTCTTAAAATTGTGTACATCCTTTGACTCAGAAAATCCAAATCTGTAGGCTTTTAGTCTACAGATATATCAGTATGTATGTACAATGATATTTATGTGTCATCCTATGTATGATAGGTGTCAATAAGAATTATGTAGAATGATATATTTATGGCAGAATCATTTAAATAGCAAAAAATCAAAAATTAACTGTCCATCAATAGAAGACTGATAAGTAATTATGGTAACTCACACAATGGATATTCTACAACCAAAAAAGGATGAAGTGGCTCGACAGAAATAGTAATTAGTATTTACCAAGCACTCACCACGTGGTGTCTCACCCAAGCTGCGGGGATATTGATCCACAACACCCTTATGTGTAACTCCCATTACTATTCCCGTCATGGAGAAGAGAGAAAAAAAGTCGGCCAAAGATTCAGTAACAGGTCCAAGATGACACAGCTTGTGGGCCACACTCCTAGCTAGAATTCCGACTCTTGCAGTTGGTTTGAGCCCACATGCTTCACCACAGACACACACACACACACACAATTCAGAAAGAATACACAAGACACCATTAATAATGATTGCTTTCAGGTCGTAGAGGTTGGTAGTGGAATAAGAGAGAAATTGGCTTTTCATTTTATATTCCTTATATTCTTTACTATATACCTTATATATCAGCATGTGTCAGTTGTATATTTTTTAAAACCACTAGTTCAAATGCATAAGCACTAAAGTATTAAAAACTTAAAAAGAAAAATTCTGCCCTTAAGGAACTTAAGTCCCCACATCAACTCTTAAGGGATTTATTAATCTTACAGGCAACAGTAAGGCATATGGCAAGGAGGTAAGGAAATGAAAAACACAAACACCAGATCATATGGGATGTGGAAACGCTGGCGTCAGTGTAAGCTTCACCCCATTCCAGGGTTCACACTCAACAATTGATGGTGTTTGGTGACAGCACCTGTCCCAAGGCAGCCCAGGGACCTGAAATACCCTGATTCACCTACAGTGTTCCCCAGGGCTCAGCAGGCAACAACATTCTTTTTTATTCTTTTGCAGCCTTTTGAAAGCTGTTTACAAATAATCTAATGTGATATCACAACAATCCTGTAAGGTTTCGTTTCCTCTTCTGTTAAATGGAGATAGTAGTATCTGTTCACCTGATGGCTTTATTCCTATCATTTTGCAGATACGGAAACTGAATTGCAAAAGCAGTTCCTGAAGAAGGGAATGTAAGTTTTTAATGACAAGGGAGAGGGAGGAGGAGGGAGAGAAAGTTCTGAAGCGCTCAGTCCTGGAGGATGAGGGAGGAGGGCAATTCCCTAATGTCCACTGGAACTCGGAAGGACAGGCAGGCGTGGCGGACTGGAGATGGCGGCTCGCCTTGGGACCCTCTGAGTTCGCGGGCCCCACTGAGCACCCAAAGGCCGGCCCTAGAGTCCAGGAGGAGAGCGCAGCCGCACGGAGCTCCCAGGCATCCCCCGCAGCGCGTCCTCGGTCCTGGCACCGCCGTGCCGCGCGTCCTGGCTTCCACATCTGCCCCATTTGCCCACGGATCTTGACTTTTTCTTGGCGGGCAAGGCCTCGGTCTCCACCCCGCAGCGGGGTTGCCCGCGGCTGCGGGACCCTCCTGGTCCTGATGCCTGGCAGAATCGAAGGGGTAAGGGCACGCGCTCTGCAGCAGAAAGCCCTGGGCTTAAAGTCCCACTTATTATTTGGCGTTGCCACTTACTGGTCGGTGGCTTTGGTAGGGCGCGTTTCTAAGCCTCAGTTTCCCCATCTGTAAAGCCGAAGTAAATAGCGCTCTCCTGGCAGAGTTAGAAATTTCGACGATGTGCCGCGCGTTCTAGAGCGTGCTCAGCAAGCGGGTCCACCGTGCCCAAGGCAGGACCGCGGCGCAATGTCACCCACGCAAAGTCGCCGCAACTCACGGGAATCGCAGCTGTGTGCTGAACCTTCCCCACTCCGCCGCCCTCTTTCTCCCCAAACTGACCTGGGGGCGAGTATCCGGGGCTCTCCCCCACACTGGCGCTTCCCGCGCGGGCGCCCCAGGTGAACGTCCCGCCCTCGGCCTGGCAGGGCATCCAGAAGTGTCCGCGCTCCCGGAGCTGGGCGGAGCGGGGCGCAGCCCACGTGGTTCGGGCAGGAGGCGCCGGGACCTGGCCAGCTGCCCGCCTGCCCCGAGATCCAGGCGCGAGCCAGCCGCTCTGCGCCCCGCGCCCTGCTTGCCCCCATTATCCAGCCTTGCCCAGGCGCCCTGACCTGACGCCCTGGCCTGACGCCCTGCTTCGTCACCCTCCTTTCTCTCCCAGGTGCTGGACCAGGGACTGAGCGTCCCCCGGAGAGGGTCCGGTGAGTGCCCCGAGAAGAGGGAACAGCGGGGCTATGGTGGCACCCAGGACTGAGGGCTTAGGCTTTGGGGAGTGCGCGGTGTCGCGTGCAGACCCACTGGTATGAAACCGCCCCCAGCCGCCAGCCTCCCTGCCTTGGTCCAGGCTGGTGAGGACAGCGTGTTCCCAGCCACCCAGCCTTAGTCCCCAGGCTTCACCTGGATTCTTTGAGCAGACTGGTCTGGGTGCGGGCACGGGTGGGAGTGGGGTGGTGGGGTATCCCCATTTTGGGCAAAACGGTTGGTTTTAATCGGAAGCTCCATTGCCTCCATTGCGAGTCTGCCATGCAGACTGGGCCAAGGCTGCTGATGCCACGCAGGCTGGCCCCAGGAGAAAGGCTTCCTCCCTGCCCGGGAGCTGGTCTTGCGGTGAGGAAAAGGCCGGATGATCTTGGCATGGGAGGAGGCACCCGGCTTCCTTTGGGTATCTAAAAGGCTGTTTTATTGGAATCACCTTTTGTTTGCAGACAGACTCCCTGGGCCCGCCAGGGAGTTGTGGGAAGTAGAGATATGGGAAGGGTCTGTGAGCTGTGAGCACCTGTGGGCTTCGTCCCGGCCCTGGCCCCAGGTCCCTACAGGAACTGAATCTCACTTGTAAATCCCCGAAGATTCCACAGGCTTTAACACCGCGTCCCACTGACATTAACTGGCACTGAAAACTCCACCTCACTTCCACGCAGAGCTTGGGTTGGGGCCTTTACAGGCCCTGTTTTTAGGTGGTGTGACTGGTATCTTGTTCACATATTTCTTTCTGAGGGAGTGAAATGACAGTCGGGGGAGAGCAAGGCTCCCCACAGGTGCAAAGGCCAGCATTGCTGGGGGCTGTGAAGTCTCAGGAAAAGGCTCCTGGACTAGCCGACCACGCTGCTGACATTGATGCCTCGGGTTCAGCTGGCCTGCATCTGTCCTTAGAAACCCATCCCTCCACCTGCTCACTGTTGGGACTCAGCTGACGTCAGCAAGGTCTCAGCCTTCCTGGGCCAAGCCCCCTCCCCGCCCAGGGCCGTGCTCCTCAGTATCTAAGTACCAGGCATGGGTCACTGTGCTCCTGGCCCTCACTCAGGCTCAGAGAACAGCAGCAGGTGCCTCAGAGGATTGACTGAGGACACATTTAGAGAACATGGGGGGGTGCCAGGCACACACATGGGGAGTCAGTGGGTCTTGCTGAATATGGCATGAGTGACTTGGAGAAAATTAAAACCAGCTGAATGTGTACCCAGTGAGGGGCTGGAGGTGGCGGAAGTGTCCCAGAGCCCTGTGGGCTAATGGGAAAAGTGAATTTGGTGCCTTTCAACCGCAGTGTAACAACGGCTCAAGTGAGCCCCAGTCTCAGCGGTTGGGGCAGCCTTCTAGGGCCAACCATCTTGTTCTTTTCCAAAGCAACCTCTGGAGGAACAGCCCTTGCCCCTACTCCTCCCCACTATCCTGACGCCATCACTCCCCCTCCCAATTTCAACATCCTGGCATCATCCAGGGCTGGAGAGGGCCAGAGAGGTCCTGGAGCTCAGCCATTGTCCATGGTACAGATGGAGAAACTAAGACCCTGAGAGAAGTGGCATCTGTCCCAGGCGGCCGGGCTGGCTGTGCCTGAACTGGGATGGGAACCCAGCTCCCACCTCTCAGCCCCATCCTCCCTCTGCAGCCTCACCTGGAACCCATCCTCCCTCTGCAGCCTCACCTGGGACCCATCCTCCTTCTGCAGCCTCACCTGGGACCCATCCTCCTTCTGCAGCCTCACCTGGGACCCATCCTTGCTGTAGAGACTAGCACTGAGGCTTTAGGAGCAAATGCAGAACTCATGTCCATTTATCAGTGGGGTTTACCACCAACTCCCCAGAGAACCGGGAGAGCAGAGGAGATGGCAGCTTGGTAGGCAGGTGGCTGAGGGGCAGAACAGCCTCCCAGTGCTGTTGCTGCTGGAGCCATTCCAGACCCTTGTGGCTACAGCACATATGTGCCTGGTTCACCTGTAGGGAAGGGAGTGGCCCTTCTGGGTGGAAATGTGCTCATTTAGCCACTGATGAGAGCTGGGGGTCAGTGCCTACTGATGGGCCCCGCCTACAGAAATAACCACACAGGCCAACCTGGACAGCAGCATTCGGGAAATGGCCACAAAGGATTAAGGCAGAAGGCACCACAGTTGTCATCTCTGCTACCTCCCCTTTATCAGCAAGAATAACACCCACGACACGCCTTGGCTGAGTCAGAGAGAGCATTCCTGCTGTCGTTAGCTTGCCAGTTTGTTTGCTCAGGCAAGTGATCACCCACAATCACCATTGTTCCAAGGCTCTCTGAGCAGCCAGCTGAAGAGCTACTTAAGCCAATTCCTCATGCAGGAGGAGCCCCCACCCTGATTTCCCTTCAATTTGGCCAAAAAATGAATTCAACTCTTTAATGGATAAAGGTGACACACCACTGGAATTCAGCGGTCTGGGCCTGGGATATCCATCTTATAAAACCAGCTCCACTCTCTCCTCCCTGCCTGTTAATCCCTGTGTCCCCTCCCTCTGCCCCACTATGGCTATTAAACCACTGGGGAAGGCTGGCTGTCTCCAGTGGTTAAAATATGATTGAATCTGAGCAGTGGAACAGGCACTAAAGGGAAGTGTTTTGTTCAGGAACCTCGTGAGCAGGCGTTATCTACACAGAAATGGAACAAGGAACAGATAGAGCAGGGTGGCATCTGCCCTTGCCCAACACACGCACTCTGGGAGCCCCCACCCCCACCTCACCCAGCTAGGGCAGGCACAGAGCAACCCTGCACTCCTCATGGGTCTAGCATGTTCTCTACCCTCACCTCCCTGAGCCCATGGAGGTCGAGGCTACAGTGAGCCATGATTGCACTACCACACTCCAGCCTGGGCAACAGACTGGGACCTCATCTCAAAAAACAAGAAACAAAACCAAGATTTGAAAGGGGATAGAAAGAGGGAGGGACAGGTATCCAGGCAGCCTCTAGGACATTAGTTGTGATGCACTGTGATCTTTTTATCCATTCACTTACTGGTCACTGACTGCTCTAAGAAGGTTGCAAGATAAGAAAAGCAGGTTTTTCCTTTTGTTTTGCTTTTCTTCCTCACATATCAAGATTTAAGTTTCTCAAACTGAGGCCTGGAATTTTGGCTTCTGCGTTAGGAGAAGAGAGGGAATGATAATGCCTCAGCTGATGGTCACACTGTCCATCCATTCTGAAAATAGAACGTCGGTGAATGCTCTTCTTATGATCCCTTTTTTTCAGAACTCATGAAAAATAAAAGTGAATGAACTCCAGTCATGCATCAAATAATAACTTTTTGTTCCAATTCTTTAGAAACCAGAAAGTGTGTGCTCTGCGGGAGCATCAAAAATGAGTTCCGTGGTAAGGATTTCTTGACCAGAATCTAAATCTGACTGTAAAGGAACAGAGTTTGAATGTTCCCAGGACATTTGGGCAATCTCTTCCTATATTGCAAACACTCCTCTTTACATTTGAGAATGGAAATGTTGAGGTGTGGGTGTAAAAAAAAAAAAATTATCCTTCCCCATTTTTATGGCATAAGCCAGGGACTATTTTCGCTGACTTCCATGAGAGCTCTGTAGACATTTTTATTTTAAATGATATTTGCCCAGAAAATGTAACTTTTCATAATTAACCTCTTGCGCAATGAAATCGAAGTACGTCTCCAGCACAGGGGAAGTTTTGTTAGTATTTTTGTGCTAAACACTTCCAAATGGTCAGCAGCACTGATGGGAGATGCTTCCCAGAATTCAGAAGCAAAATTGAGTCTTTTTGGTGGTTTTGAGACTTCCTCCTGAAAGCACACAAATTGGACCGTTTCTCTGATGTTCCTGAGAAAATAGGTTCAAGTCCTCAAGGAAAACTTGTTGAAATCACGAGGTGGTTTTTAAACTTTCAGTTACTCACAACAGAACTCCCAGTCATCCAAACAAAATATTCCCCAAAGCCTCAGTGCCCAGAGCAGAGCTGGTCTGTCTATAGCTGCAGCATCTAAGGGCTGAGGGCTTCCCTGGCACAGCCTGCTGCACACCAGGGAGCTTCAGGCACAGAAAAGCAACTGCCATGTGCTGGGAACAGATAGAGTTGCTATTCTCGTGGAACTTAACAATAACTAATGGGACATCACCAACTGTTAAGGGGTATAAAGAAATGTTAAAGGGATGGGGACAGGTGAAGGAGTAAAAACCACAGGATGGTCAGGGAAGTCCTCTGTGGGGAGCATGCACAGTTTTGCAGTGTCCCAGTGTGCATGCATTGGTGGTGAGGTTCTCCCTGGTACAATTGTGCCTCCAATTTTATACCCAGCAGTAATGTCCACATCAACATGAGCTGTGAGGCCTGTATGATATTGCCATATGAAAAGCCAACAAGAAGATCTGTCATTCTCTCCTCAGCCACCATCACTGCATCACTCCCCTGCCTCACACCCATCACCCACCCGATAGGATGTACAGGTTAAAGTCCTCTGTGACTCGCCCACAACCCAAGTGAATGAGTCTCCCTTAGAGCTTTGCTACTCAGAGGGGTCTGAGGACAGCAGCATGAGCCAATTCATGTACTCGAGCTGCCTGGGGATCTTGTTCAAAGGCAGATCCTGAATGAGTAGGTCTGGGGTGGGGCCTGAGTCTACACTTCTAACAACTTCCCAGGGGATGCTGCCAGTCCACGAACAACATTTTGAGTAGCAAGCCAGATTCTAAGGTTCCACTTATCTTGGCTTTTGGCATTTGGATTTTCCCTCTTCTGTCCTTTAGACATTGATTGGGATCAGGTCTGATGAACTTCAAAAAGGGCGGAAGATCATCTGAGGTTTGACTTCTTGGTCATCAGGTTACCTATAAACACCGCATTGCACAGTGCATTGAGTGAGGCTGCTGCTCTGCTGAGCCGCTGAGTCACACCAGATTCTCAGACAGGCACCATGACTCCTACCTGGAATCCCAGTTCTTTGGGAGGCCAAGGCAGAAGGATTGCTTGAGCCCAGGAGTTCAAGACCAGTCTGGGCTGCATAGTGAGGACCTGTCTCTAAAAGAAAAAAAAAAAATTAAGTAAAATTTTTTAAAAATTTAATTAGATTTGCTGAGGGTGAGGCCTGGCCACTAGTCGTGTTAGGTAATCCTAATACACACCAGGCTTGAGAATCCCTGCTGGGCAGCCCCATAGCCAACCTCTCGAGTAAATAAAGCTCAGCATCCACTGCTCATCCTGCCCAGATGTTTTGTTCTCCCAAGTTGCATGGCTTTTGCCTCTCCCTGGAAATGATGTGGCCATTCCCAGCACAAGCACATCGCCCTCACAGGCATCAGGCTCATATGACCTCCCGCTGGAGCCACCCCCCACCATACACATGGCAAACCTGAACAGTCCCCCACGCCCAGAGGATAGTGAAACCTTCCAAGTGCTGTGGAGTCTCCCAACTTTTCCACCCAGTGGGTCAGTCATCCAGGCATTCCTGCCCACATGGAGCCTGCAACATCACTCTAGGAGGTCTGGGAGATGCACAGGAAACTCTGAGCTGACTGAATTTGCTGTGAAGTTTCCTCTTTTCTGTGCTGTTCCCGCTCCCAAGAAACTTAAGGCGAGAAGCCTCAGGAACCCTTCCAGGGTTTTCTGTTGCAAAGCTCAACCCTAGGCCAGGGAGAGGAGCCATGCCCCTGGATGGGGAGATCACTGACATTTATCCCACAGTGGAAAGAGAATGAGGGACCTGTAGCTGATTGTGTTTGGGAGAGTAGGAAGAAGATCCCTTTTAAAATTCGAATGTGGGAATTTTGCATAGATTCGCTTAAATTCATTAATCTACACAAGTTTCCAGACAAGCATTAGAAAGCCATTTAACCCAAGTACAGACATGTCCCGAGAAGTCAGCAGCGTTCTGTGTCTTCTCTTACTTTGTGACTTGGTTGGCATCGGTAGGCTTCTGGGACTGATGACTTGTGATCCTCTGAAATTCCAGGTGTGACCCCAACAAGAAGCAGAAATGGGGAAGAAACTGGATCTTTCCAAGCTCACTGATGAAGAGGCCCAGCACATCTTGGAAGTTGTTCAACGAGATTTTGACCTCCGAAGGAAAGAAGAGGAACGACTAGAGTGAGTGTGCCGTGCTGAGCCCACAGAGCCCGGGGTCCCTGATCTCCCCCCAGGACCATAATCTGGGTGCTGTCTGGGTGGGTAGATGGCCACGTGCAGGGTGAAGAGTGATGGATAGGAAGCCGGGTCTGGGACACAGCTCTTCTTTCTGGCCTTGTTTTTCTCAGTGAGGGGATCTGACTTGCCAAACTACATTCACTTGTTCTCTGAATAGTTTTATTTCAACTTGACCCAGCTTCCAGGGTGATATCTCCTAAGCCAGGTGATACTTAGGCCACATCTTTGAAGAATAGAGCAAAAAGTGATACATGGGGGGAGTCTCCATGCCATTCTGAAACACCCTGATGTTGGAATCAAGTCTTTAGGATGGAAGCTGCCCTTCTCCCTTTCTTTTCAGCAGTGCCAGGCAGCATCCCAACCTCACCATGGGAGATCCCAGCACGGTTTTGTACCACTCTGCCCAGTGACTGTGCTAAAACCCACCCATCCTTGTTCACTCCTCCTCCACTGTGCATCTTTCTCCCCTCTCTATCATCTGGGCTCCCTTATCCTTTCTTGATGTCTTTAGTGGATTGGGTCACCCTATGAGAAGGAAGCAATATGAGGGAAGTAGTTAAGCAAAAGCTGAGAGGATGCTCCCAGTGGAGGGCGGAGGGCAGAGAGCAGAGGGCAGAGGGCAGAGGGTGGAGGGCAGAGGGCAGATTGTGGAGGGCAGAGGCCAGAGAGTGGAGGGCAGAGGGCCCCACTGAAGATGGCAGGAGGGAGCCTGGTGTGCCCCAGGGAGAGCATAGGCTGGCGAGGCTGGAGTGGAGTGAATGAGGGGGCCAGGAAGAGAGGTGGTTGGGGGGCATGGGATCTGGTGCCAGTCACAGGAATCCTGTAGAGCTTCACAGGGCCTCAGCCTTCCCCTGAGTCACCACAGACCTTCGAGCAGAGCAACAGCAAGTCCTGGTTTCCGTTTCACAGCAGTGGGCTGTGAAGTGACCAGATGCACTTTGCAGGCAGAGCCAGCAAGCTTGTCCAGAGATCAGATAGGGGGTCTCCAAGGTGAGGGGCTCAAGGGCAACTTCAAGGTTGTGGCCAGAGCAACCTCGAGGACAGGGTTGAGGTCAGCTCTGCTGGGGAGGCCACAGATGGAGAGGTTTGGGAAAAATGTTTCAGGCATGTTGAAGTGACATCATGCAGGTATGTTGAGCGGGCGTTGGACACATTCACTAGTCCAGAGCTCAGAGGAGATGCTGTTATGAGAGCTTCCGAAAGGTGAAGCTTCATGTGGTGAAACAGATGAATGGTGTTTGTATTCATTTCTGGGACTGCTGCATATGTGACTTGTACAGTACAGATGTAGTGGTTTAAAACACACAGTTCTCCTGCAGTTCTGCAGGTCAGAAGTCCTAAAATCAAGGTGTCCTCAGAGCTACATTCCAGCTGGAGGCTTGAGGGAGGACCCACCTCTGGGCCTTTTCCAGGTTCTAGATGCTTCCTGGATTCCTTGGCTGCTGACCCCTCCTCCACCTCCAAGGCCATCAGCACAACATCTAACAATGTCTCGCTCTCCCACTGCCTCTCTCTCACCCTCACCCTGTCTCACCTGTGCCTCCATGCTCACATCTCTCTCTGTCTGACTTTCTTGCCTTCCTCTTTCCCCTGTGAGGAGAGATATGGTTACATTTAGGGACTGCCCGCATCATCCAGGACCCTCTTCCCATCTCAGGATCTTTAATATCATTCCATCAATAAAGTCTCTTTTGCTATGTGAGGTGACGTTTTCACAGGTTCTTGGGACTAGAACATGAACGCCTTGGGGCGGGGCGGGGCGGGGCAGCATTGTTCAGCTGACTGCAGCATTTAAAGCTGGAAGGGAATTCGGATAGGGACCAGCCCCGGGGACTTCAGCTCCAGCATGTTGAGGAGATAAAGTGCCAAGAAAGGAGACAGAAGGAGCAGCAGAAGCGGGACTTTGGGTCCCCAGGCTGAATAGGGTCCACAACAAACCGTTAGGTGAAGCAGAACAGTTCACAAGAGCAGCACATGGAGAAGGGGGCATCCATTTGGTGGGGAGGGGCCGGGGTCAGAGCCGTGCGATCCCCCACTCTCCCTCACCCTGGACCACTGATCACCCCTGGATTTCATCACAGCGCAGGTTTCACTGCTGGCCTTTGGGGAGGGCCCATCCTGCTGGCCCTGGTACAGCCAGTACCAGCCTAGTGGCCATGGCCAGCACCAACCAACTTCTCAAAGCCTGAGCAGAGGCTGCCCACCAGCATGCAGCTGACCCCAGGGCTGCCGCCCTGTCCCCTCTACGTAGCTGACCCCAGGGCTGCCACCCTGTCCCCTCTGCGCTGGCAGGAAAATGCGGTCTCACGGGCCCTGTCTCACCCCTCCTCTCTTGAGTCTCAGATCCCCCATCTCCACATTCTGAAGTCCCTCACCCTCTCCTTCCCATTCTCTCTAAGTAAACTCAGATGTTTTCTCACTGTTTTAAGTAGGGCAAGTCTCGCTGCCTCAGCCTTGGCGTTCAGGTTGTGCCAAGGGCAGAACATCATTCTCATTAGTAGAGCCCCCTTCCTGGTGGATCCTTCCCAGGTGCATCCTGCCCTGTCTCCAGGGCAGCCCTGGCTATTGTCAGCCCTTAGTTCAAATGGCAACTTGTAACTTCTCATTGCCTGCGTGTAGGCAAATGCAGAGAAATGAAAAGGGGAGGGAGAACCATGTTTTCCAAGGAGCAGAGGGAGGGAGCCAGGGGGGCCTGGGGTCCCAGGCAGGCACTGTCTTCCAGGGAACTGTTGAGTGGTCTGCCCTGCTCCAGTCCAGGCTTATCTGAAGTGGGTTTAGCAGAAACTCCCACATGTTTCCTGTCTGTGGCTCACCCACTTCTGACACCCATCTTTCCTTATTTCATGTTCTTTTCATCATTTCACATTGCAAAGAAGGGACGCACCCAGGTCACCTTGCATAACTCTTGGAACGGACGCACCCGGGTCACCTCTCAGTGCTCTTAGGAACGGACGCACCTGGGTCACCTCTCAGTGCTCTTAGGAAGGGACTTTTGTAAGCACATGGGTTCTGCTGACCCTGCCTGGGGGGCCGCTGGTGGCCAGTTGGCTGCAGCTGGGGTCACATTGTTCATTCTGTACCTGAGGCCGTTTGCCCAGAATGAGCCAGTGGGGGGCCGTGTCATGGGCCCACTCTGCTGTGTCTTCTCAGCCTGTTATGTGATTAGGGGGTGGGCTTGTTACATCCCCAAATGCCTTCCGATGGGAAGGGGCCACATGAGCGTAGAGTACCGTGTTGAAAGTGTCCATGTGCAGAGAGGCAGTGCTATGGAAAGCCTGTGTCAAGGTCGTGTTAGGTCGAGAATACTGAAGCCCCAAGTGGCCTTGCTATGATGGTTCTTACTATGAGAATACATTTCAGCGGGTGACACATTTGGGAGGCAAAGAATCGTATAAACCAGAGGTCCCCAGCCCTTTTGCCACCAGAGACCGGTTTCATAGAAGACAATTTTTCCGCAGATGTGGGGATCGGCGGGGGAGGAGTCTGGGGCAGGGTTGGGGATGGTTTCGGGATGAAGCTGTTCTGCCTCGTTCTCATTCTCATAAGGAGCACACAGACTAGATCCCTCGCAGGCACAGTTCACAATAGAGAACTACAGGAGCTCCATGAGAATCTAAGCTGCCACTGACCTGGCAGGAGGCGGAGCTCAGACGGGAAATGCTCTGTTACCCGCCACTCACCTCCTGCCATGCAATCTGGCTCCTCACAGGCCAGGGACCCCTACTGGGCCACGGCCGGGGCTTGGGGACCCCTGATGTAAACAGCGTGGAGGTAAAGGTAGTTAAGAGGTTTTTGAGTTTCTTATTGTTTCATTTGTGCTTGTCTTTTGTTGACTGCCCTATTGGTTAAATATGTCACTAAAAGGAGATCTGCCTCAACCTATGAGAGGCCTTTTCACAGGTGCCTCATGAGCCCGAAGGAGTGGCAGGGCCCTGGCGTGTGGGCACGCGTCATGTGCTGGTGCCGTGAGCACCGCAAGGTCAAAACACACCTTGCAGTGTGCTCTGCTCAAACCAAGCAGTGTGGAGCCTCAGCGAGGCTACAGAGCAAACAAGCATAGAATAAAGGCTCTAGTTCTTAGCACCAAAATTGGTTCTGCAGAGGAGCTGCCGAAAATACCAGAAATCCACAATGAAACGGAAGATAACTTTTCCAATAATGAACCTCCTTCTTCCCCGTCTTTCATCATTGTTAATCTGTGCGTTTAATCAATTTCACCATGAACAGTCATCTGTGTGCTCCCACCACGGAATCCCGTTCTCTGTAGCGTCTCTCTGGGTGACATCCTCAGGGTCCTCATGTCTGTTCCCGGTCACCGAGTCTTAAATATCTGAATCAGCAAGAGGCTGGATGAAGAAACTGGTGCCCAAGGGACCACTCAGTGGGTGGCGGTAACACATGTAGCAATTTGGGAACCTTCCAGCAGTTTCCAGTGTGTCTCATATACTCTGAGGGGGATGACCGTGGGCGAGGCCCAGCCCGAGGAAACCCAAGGCCACTGATAGGATAGAGGAGAGAACAGGGGTGGGGGAATTGTGAAACCAAGAAACACACCCAGTCATTGCTTGGAAAGAGCTTCACTGCCCCAAATATGCATCAGGGGAACACCATGTGCAGACTCAAGGCCAGCACCGCAGACACAAGTTTGCCAGGGGGGTTGATTTGCTTAAGAGCCAATTCACTTAATGCACCAGTTATCAAACCAAAGAAAATGCATTTCTTTTAACATTCTTACAATTAGCAGATGTGTGTCAGATGGATTCCTGCTCAGTATTTCTCCCCAGATGTGAGCATCAATCGCATTGAAGGATGCTGGGCAGGGTCTGGAGGTGATGCCTGCACCTTTTCCCACACTGTCAGAACAACACAACTTTGATTTCTCCTCTGTCAAAGCAGGGACAAACAAGCTGGTCCAGATCCCTGATATGCTGGAGGAAGGAGGGCACATGACCTTGAGACCCCCATGACCAGAGTACTGTCCTCAAGCCACGGAAGCTCCTGCTCCCTTGGCCAGGCCTGCCCCTCCCTCCATGCTGTGCTGTGGACCTTCAGAGATGCACACCCCTGACAAGGCTCTCCTTGCTGGCCCTTAGGAGGGATCGGTGAGAAGCAAGGGGAAGCCAGCACGTCTTGATCTAGCCCAGGCAGTTATACTCTCTCCCTGAAGTCGCCTGTGCCACTAGGGATTTGGGAATGGGCTGTTTGCTATGTAGAGTGGGAGGGCGGTTCCTGCCTCCCACAAGGACACAGTGCTGTGCACCATGGAATCAAAAACTGGAAGATGCACAAAATTAGGATGTTAGCACCATTGGCATCAGACAAGCATTATAGGATAGATTTGACTTAACATCTACATCCTGTCCCAGGAGCTGCCCAATCAGCAGCCCCTTCTCAGCCTTTGTCCCTCCCAACTCTGCCCTCTCGACCCTCTGTTTGTCCTGGGTGTTCCTTTCCCCACACTCTCTTGACCTTTCTCTGTGGTTAGTTTGAAGCTTCCTCTTTTTCCTGCTGGCCCATTATTGGAATAAATTGCCAATGACAGATCTTCTTAGAGGGTTTGGATCCATATGTTTTCATGGACGGATCTTTCAAATGGTCAAAGAACAAATAAATCCTGTGTGATTTAAACTGCTTCATACCAGAGTGTTCACTAGCCTCGCCCTGATACCTCATATTGATGAAGATAAAGAAAAAAAAAAAATACAGCCCAGTTAAATCATCATATAAATAGACCTAAGGCTGCACTGTCCAGGACAGAAGCTGCTAGCCACTCGTGGCTATTAAAATTAATTATAATTAAATAAAATAAAATTATAATTAAATAAAATTTAGCTCTTCAGTCTTATCAGTCACATTGCAGGTTTTTGATGGCCACACGTGGGTAGTGGCCACCATATCCGATCTTTGCAGAGGCCAATTTGGAATAAGGGAGCAAAAGTCTTAAAAGTATGCTCACCCATTGAGCCAACAGGTCCTCTGCTGAAAGTCATCATAAGGAGAGAATCAGACAAGGGTTACAGGAGAGAAGAATTAGAAAGACCCTAATGTCCAAATGTTCAGGCTTTGGTTAAATACCAAATTTAACAACGGATTTAAGAATGGGTTGCTCAGTACCCAGTAAAAATAATGCTATAGAAATAAATTGACATTAATAGTTCACAAGACATTGTCCAGTAGAAAAAGCAAGTTGTGAACATGTAATTTTATCCCATTTTACTTTTGTTTTGTTTTGTTTTTTGAGACAAGGTCTTGCTCTGTTACCCAGGTTGGAGTACAATGGCATGATCATGGCTCACTGCAGCCGCGACGTCCCGGGCTCAAGCAATTCTCCCACCTCAGTCTCCCGAGTGGCTGAGACTACAGGCGTGCACCACTACACCTAGCTAATTTTTTAAATTTTTTGTAGAGATAGGGTCTCTCTATGTTGTCCAGGCTTGTCTTGAACTCCTGGGCTCAAGTGATCCTCCCACTCTGACCTCCCAAAGTGCTGGGATTACAGATGTGAGCCCCTACACTTAGCCACATTTTATTTTTTAAAAAATACATAGAAAAATCCAATAATAGCAGCAGAAGCTCAGCACTCATTGAGCCCTCTCTGGAAGTGGCTCTACGTCGTGTGTTGGAGTCTAGCCCCTTCTCTGTCTCCTTTGCTGGAACCTCTTGGACTCCTTCAATACTCCCTTTTGCAGGGTCAAGGGCCCTGGCCCAACGCTCTTCTCTGCTCTGTGTCACTCACTTCTCCAGTGACCTTGTCCAACCCCAAGGTTTTAAATGAGTTCCAGACCAGCACTGCCTGATGGAACTTTCTGCAGTGATGGAAATGTTCGTATCTGCAAGCCCCATGTGGCAGCCACCAGCCATCCAAGGCTATGGAACACTAGAAGTGTGGCTAATGCAACCAGAGAACCAAAGTTTTAATTGTGTTCAATTTTAATTAATTTAAACGTAAATGGCTGCATGTGCCCTAGCAGCTAGGGGCTACTATAGCGACTAGACAACACATCTAAACAATGAGTCCCAAGTTTACACCCACATCAGAGATGTGTCCTCTGAACTCTGACTTTTGTAGACAAAGGCCTGCAAGACACTGCAGCCAGAGTGTCCCACTGGCATCTCTGTCCCAGCATATCTAGAACAGAAGTTGTGATTTCTCCTCCACCTCCAAGCACCCCATCCCCATCTTGGACGCAGGCTGGTTGCCAAAGTGAAGTTCCCAGGACTCGTGGCTGTCTCTGCTCCTTCCCTCTCACCCCACACCCCACACTTAGCCAGCCCCATGGCTCAACCAATACAGCCACTGCTCACCACTCTTAATGCCGGCCTCAGGTCACGCCACACTGTCTTCCTTGTGGACATCACAGGAATCCACCCCCCACACACACACTCACTCTTCTCTTCCTCCACCCTCACTGTCTTGTTGTCCATTCTCCCCACGTCCCCCAGACTCATGCCTTAAAAATGTAGATCAAGTCATCACAACCCCCACAGAGCTTCCGTCACATTTATGATGAAATTCACCCTCCTCACTCCTGCTCACCGTGGGACCTCACTCCCTCCTCCATTTCCTCCTTAGCCCTTCTCCAGTACCCAGTGAGTCATTTCCTTGTTAGTGTCTTATCCCTGCGGGCATCTAAGTCCCATGAGGGCTCTATTGCATTGGCTGCTGTGTCACCAGCCCCCAGCACCATACTGACCATGACCGACTCCACAGCTCTCTGGGTTCATGTTGGATCATGACCTCTTTCAGCTTCATCTCTGTTGTCTCCTTTAACCCTGAGACACCCCTGTGGTGTGGTTACTTTTACTGTCACCATGCACAGGTGAGAAACTGAGGCTGAGGCAGGTTACCCAGCTGTGATGAATATCTGGTAAATGTTTACTTTTAGCATTTACAGGTTTGCCTGCAGTGAGTGATAGCTTGCTGTGTTTTGGTGTATTGTATTATTGTTCCTCTCATCTCCTTTTTCCCTCATAAATATATATTACATCTAAAATAATTCACTCTAGGCCAGGCAGTGGCTCACATCTGTAATCCCAGCACTTTGAGAGGCCGAGGAGGGTGGATTACCTGAGGTCAGGAGTTCGAAGCCAGCCTGGCCAACATAGTGAAACCATGTCTCTACCAAAAAAAAAATACAAAAAATTAGCCAGGCATGGTGGCAGGCACCTATAATTCCAGCTACTCAGGAGGCCAAGGCACAAGAATCTCTTAAACCCGGGAGGCGGAGGTTGCAGTGAGCTGAGATTGTGCCACTGCACTCCAGCCTGGGCAACAGAGCAAGACTCCGTTTCAAAAAAATAAATAAATAAAAAATAAAAATAGGCCAGGCGCAGTGGCTGATGCCTGTAATCCCAGCACTTTGGGAGACAAAGGTGAGTGGATCACCTGAGGTCAGGAGTTTGAGACCAGCCTGGCCAACATGGTGAAACCCCATCTCTACTAAAAATACAAAAATTAGCCAGGCGTGGTGGCACTTGCCTGTAATCCCAGCTACTCAGGAGGCTGAGGCAGGAAAATTGCTTGAACCTGGGAGGCGGAAGTTGCAGTAAGCTGAGATCGTACCACTGCACTCCTCAAAAAAAAAAAAAAGTAATAATAATATTAATAAATATATAAAATAATTAGCTCTAATTCCTTAAATATCTGATGTGTGTTCAAACTTTTCCGCTCATCTCCCAATAAGGTCCAGACCTTACATTGCTTGCTGTATCTTTTAAGTCTTTTTGAATCTATAAGATCTCTTTTCAGCTCTCTCTTTTTTTTCTTTGAAGCTTATGTGTAGAAGAAAGCTAGCTGTTTACTTTTGTGGAATTTTTCACAGTCCAGAGTTAGCTGAGGATATCCTCGTGATGTTTGCACAAAAGTTCCATCATCCCTGTTTTCCTGTAAGCTGGTGGTGAGCTCCACAGAAGTGGTCCTCTGAGTGCTCTCGTCTTGAGTGTTTTAGATTCATTCGTGTCACTTGGGTATTAAGAAGGTTTTAAGAGTACAGAAAAGATTATCACATGTTATTATTTTTTATTGTTCTACAAATACAAAGTAGGGCCAAAGTAAACTTTCTTGAAGGGAACATAGGATAAGAGTTGTACCTTTTTAACTCCCTCTGTCCCCAGAAGAGCCCAGAACTTCTTGGGCACCCATCCCTGTCCTGGACCCAAGGGGCCTGGGGCTGTGCACAAAAGGAACAGGCCTCCACCTAGGCACCCTGGAGCTTGCATTGGTGCTGATTTGTGTCTTGCTTTGTATCATGCTTGTATCAAATTCTTCCAGTAACTGCTTTCTGCATTTGTTAGGGTAGCCCCTCAGCTGTGGTTATGGTAGAAATTAATGGATATTCCCCAAACCCAGGAAGAACTAGGAGACCATGCATAGCCAGACTTGGGTGACTCATGCCCTGGGGGAAAGGCTGAAGCCCAAACGGAACACCCTGTTTTAAAGGACACAGCCTACAAATCAAATATTAGGCCTGCCAACCTGCCCTGGAAAGGCAAATAGGTGGTGACGTGGATCTGTGATCTCTGCAAACAGAGGAGGTTCCTGAGAGAATCTGTGAAGGGTCTCCCAGTATGAGACATGGGCAAACCATGGCTTGCTTTAAAAAAAAATTTTTTTTTTGGCCAGGCTCTGTGGCTCACACCTGTAACCCTAGCACTTTGGGAGGCTGAGCCAGATGGATCACCTGAGGTCAGGAGTTCAAGACCAGCCTGGTCAGCATGGCGAAACCCCATCTCTACTAAAAATACAAAAATTAGCCAGCCATGATGGCAGGCGCCTGTCATCTCAGCTACTCAGGAGGTTGAGGCAGGAGAATCGCTTGAACCTGGGGGGCAAAGGTTGCAGTCAGCCGAGGTCACACCACTTCAGTCCAGCCTGGGCGGCAGAGCAAATTTCCATCTCAAAAATTAATTAATTAATTAATAATAAAAATAAATTTTTTTGATAATAAGGAATTTGAAATCACCCTTAACCGAACTAGTTGGAATCACTGACACAGGCAGCTCTAGAGACGAAAAAAAGAGGGGCTAAAACAGGGAATCTGCTTCCAAGGCAGGGCCTGGAAGGGAACGTTGGTCTGAGATGTTTTATGAGATTCTCTGAGGCTCTGTCTCTCAGTGCCTGCCGTTCTCACATCAACACTCACTTCCTCTTCATCGTTTTTATCGTCATCTTGGCCTTCTCCTTTAGTGAGTTTCCAGGTCCCTCGTGGTAATTCCTGACATGCGTTCCCAGGATCGGGAGCCTGGCTCCCTGGCACTGCTTCTCAGCAATGCCTGCCATCTTTCCATCCTCTGCCAGCTGTTAGCCCTGACGTGAGGTTTACTTTGGTTGCTGCACTTTCAGTCATTTGGCCCCTCAATCCCGTGACTCACTGGGTCTTTTGTGCTCCAGCCCCCAACTCAGGGTCACCCTCGGGAATCATTTTTCCATCACCTGGTGTCTGTCTTCAGGCTATTTTCTCAGGCATGGCATGCAGTGTGGATTTTGTCTTTGAGGATCTCTGTTCCACTCGGCTGGGAGTGCAATCTGAGCTCACACACTTTCCCCTGCAGGCTGTGGGGATGCTGCTACCGGTGGTAAGCAGAATCATCCCCCACAAAAAAGATGTCCACGTCCCAATCCCCAGAACCTGTGAATTCCTCAGGCTATACAACATTTTAGGCTGCCCACCTGCTGGCCTGGACCTGGGAGATGATCCCAGGTTCCCTGGGTGGGCCCAATGTCATCACAGGGGCCTTGAAAACAGAAGGGATGGCTGATTTTGAAGATGGAGAAAGGGGCCAGGAGCCCACACACCTGAAGCCCTCAAGAAGCTGACCTGCCAGAAAGCAGATTCTCCCCTGGGGGCTCCAGGAGGGGGCCACAGTCCTGCCAACACCTTGATGTTAGCTCAGTGAATCCTGAGTCAAAATTCTGCCCTCCAGAGCTGTCAGGTAATGCATTTGCATTTTTTATTGTGTTTCTTTTATTTTATTTTGTTTTTTGAAGTGGAGTTTTGCTTTTATTGCCCAGGCTGGAGGGCAGTGGCACGATCTCAGCTCACTGCAACCTCCACTTCCTGGGTTTAAGCGATTCTTCTGTCTCAGCCTCCCAAGTAGCTGGGATTACAGGTGCCCGCCACCACACCGGCCTAATTTTTTGTATTTTTAGTAGAGATGGGGATTCACCATGTTAGCCAGGTTGGTCTTGAACTCCTGACCTCAGGTGATCTACCCACCTTGGCCTCCCAAAGTGCTGGGATTACAGGTGTGTGCCACCGCACCTGGCCAGCATTTGCATTGTTTTAAGCCATGGAGTTGGTGGAGCTCTGAAACGGCAGCAGTAGGACAGGAGCCACTGCCCCACAGCCAGCCCTCAGCCTTGCAGAAGGGCCCCCTGCATGGCCTCCACCCCGTTAGAGGTCGCCGGTTTTTTCCACCATGCTGGTGGGGGTTTTGCCCACCCTGGAACCGAGTGGTCTTGTCAGTCTGCGTAGGCACCTCCTACCATCCAGTGACCCCTCTAATCTGAAGACTCAGCTCTTTCTTTGTTTCTTCTCTCTGGTTGGGAGAGTTTTCCTGTGTTGTTAAGGTGATGGCTGCCTCGGTGGCATGGTCAAAAACTCACTCATGCCCAAGCAAGCTGTGCGAAGGAAATGCAGGTCTTTTACTTCCCATCTGCTCCTGCTCGTGAGGCCCCAGCCCTTGAGAAGCGAGACAGTGCAGGCTTCAGGGCTTCCGATCTCCCACGCTGTACTCACTTACCGGGTCTCTGTTCCTGGCTCAGCTTCTCTTCCAGAGCTCCCCGCAATGCCACTTCTACTCCCTAACCCCTGCTTTTGGCCAGGCCAGAAGCTGGGCCTTGGGAGAAGGGCTCATGACCCTCCCGGTGGCCGGGTTGTTGGGGTCTGCACTCCACACACTGTCCCCACCTCCTTGCTGGTCCTGATGCAGAGTGGAGGGCAGGTCAGCTTGCAGGATGGGGCCGCTGGCTGGTATGTGAAGGGTACTGGCTGGGCACCAAGATGTGGATGGCACCCACCACTGAGACCCGGATCCCAGCCACATATCCACGTGCTGTGGCCTCTTCCACCAACCCCAAGCTTCTGCCAGTCCCCTGGCTGCTCCTCATCTCATGCAGTCCTGCTGGAGCGTGGTCTGAGGACCACGGGGATGTGGATTCCCCAACACCCCAGCACCCAATGCAGGTGGAGGCCTGCAGGACCCTTCGTGCAGTCTCCTCCCCGGCCTGTGTGCTGGACCTTGGGGACAGCCATAGTGGGAGCCTCCCCTTGCTGTGCCTGCGGGGGTGGCCACCAGCCCCGCCATCCTGGGCTCTCTCCAGTATTCCTGCATGTTGCCACTACACCCCTGTCTGGATTCCACCCCAAGAGGGGCAGAGCAGGGCACGGGTCTGACCCCTTCACGCTGCTTGGCTCGCCTCGCCTGTCCAGACCCCGTCATAGAAGCGGCCTTTCCTTCCTCTTCTCATCCTGGAAGCGTTTTTCTTCCCTTGTATGCGCCCTTTCCTCAGAGGCTGCTGGGCCTCCCTTGAGGACAGGAGTCTCCCCTCGGCTCTGTTCTGCCCCACCAGTCACAGCTCTGGCTGCATGTCCCAGGGCCCCCCGGAGGTGGGACTGCAGAGGACAGTAGTGTGGGTCCCCTGCCCTGAGGACAAGGACAGTACTTCCCTTCCACCCCACGCATCCCCGTCTCCAGGGCTCTGTCTCAGCCAGAGGCTCACTTTCTCTGCCTTTGCCATCACCTCCCCACTCTCTCCCATCGCTTAGTCCCTTTTCTCCGCATTCTGGGAGGGGGAGCAAACTTGACTTCGAAATCAGCGGTTCTCAAACCTTTGGGCCTCAGGACCCCTTCACATTTCCTAAATTAGTGAGAACCCCAAAGAGTTTTATTCACATGAATCATATCTATTAATATTTACCACATCAGAAATTAAAACTGGGAGTTAAAAATATTTATTTATTCACTCATTTAAAATAACTGTAAACCCCCTATATGTTAACATAAATATAGTTTTTACAAAAAATGAGATTTTCCCAAAATAAGAGTGTGAATCAGGTCAGTGGTGTTGTTCTGTTTTTGCAAATCTCTTTAATGTCTGTGTAGCAGGACAAGCTGCAGACAAGAACCCCTTAGACACCAAATTGTAGAAGGAAAGGGCTTTATTCAGCTGGGAGCATTGGCAGACTCACGTCTCCAAAAACCGAGCTCCCCGAATAAGCAATTCCCGTCCCTTTTAAGGACTCACAACTCTAAGGGGGTCCATGTGAGAGGGTTGTGATCGATTGAGCAAGCAGGGGGGTACATGACTGGGGACTGCATGCACCTGCACCTGTAATTAGAATGGAACAGAACAGGACAGGGATTTTCACAGTGCTTTTCCATACAATGTCTGGAATCTATAGATAACATAACCGGTTAGGTCAGGAGTCGATCTGTAACTACCAGGCCCAGGGCGTGGCTCCGGGCTGTCTGCCTGTGGATTCATTTCTGCCTTTTAGTTTTTACTTCTTCTTTCTTCAGAGGCAGAAATTGGGCATAAGACAATGTGAGGGGTGGGCTCCTCCCTTATCCGGAACAATAGAAGACAGCTGAATTCTCTACTTGCTTCTGCATTCAGTGGGTGATAACACATTTTCTGGGCTGTAGTATTTGAAGAAAATCTAGGCTCACACAGATATATAATTGAAAAAATGAGTGTTAGCCTTTGCAGATGATAATTAACATTACATGTTGTTACAGCATGAAAACCCGGCAGTTGGAGTTGGTAGTTTTTTGTTGTTGTTGGATTTTTTTTTTTTTTTTGAGGCAAAGTCTTGCTCTGCCACCCAGGATGGAGTGCAGTGGTGCAATCTCAGCTCACTGCAACCTCTGCCTCCCACGTTCAAGTGATTCTCCTGCCTCAGCCTCCTGAGTAGCTGTCACTACAGGTGTGTGCCACCACGCCTCGCTAATTTTTGCATTTTTAGTAGAGACAGGGTTTCACCATGTTGGCCAGGCTAGTCTTGAGCTCCTGACCTCAGGTCATCCACCTGCCTCGGCCTCTCAAACTGCTGGAATTACAGGCGTGAGCCACCGCGCCCAGATAGTTGGTAGTTTCTTAAAGGTTAGTTGTGATGTGGAATCTGAAGCCACATTAATGAACTTTTCCTTTCTTGTTTGTTAAAATCCATTGGTCTTTCTTGCACTTGAGGTGGATTTTCTACCCCTGTGTGATTTTTGCAACACTGTGCATTAATCATTTGGAAGACTCTGGCTCACTGAGTTATGCAGACTTCTCAAATGTTGACACATTTCATATGCATCCCAAAAGAGAACCACTTCTGTTACTCTCACCAGCGATCTCATCGAAAGTCTCCTGGTGTTGGAAACTGTCAAGCTCACAGCAGGCGATATATGTTTTCCAAAATTCTACTTTGTGCTTGAAAGCTTCCATTTCATTACTGGCAATAAATACTGTCACTTCTTTTCCTTGAAGTGCCAGTCGCACTTTGTTCATTTTTGAGAAAATATCTGCCACGCACCCAAGTCGAAACAGTTCATCTCCCCCGTTGTTCTCTCAAGTGAAAATGGTATTTCATAAGAAAAGTTTCTAGCTTAGGTTGCAATCTGAACAATTGCCCAATCCTGTTGACAGAAATACCTGTCACCTTCAATATGCAGCTGTAGAGCTTCCCGTCCTCCTCCAATCCCGTCCTCCTCCAATCCCGTCCTCCTCCAATCCCGTCCTCCTCCAAGCTCATCAGGCGGAATACTCAAAAGACATGGACGGGGGCCACAGTTCAAAAAGACTCATAACTTTTAGTGTTTCATCAAGGTGATTCTTAAATGCAACTGTTTTTTCCTTCTCATTTCTATTTCTTTTTCTTTTTTTTTTTTTTTTTTTTTTGAGACAGAGTCTCGCTCTGTCACCCAGCCTGGAGTGCAATAGTACAATCTCGGCTCACTGCAACCTCTGCTTCCCTGGTTCCAGCAACTCTCCTGCCTCAGCCTCCCGAGTAGCAGGGATTACAGGGGTGCACCACTGTGCCTGGCTAATTTTTGTGTTTTTAATAGAGACGGGGTTTCACCATGTTGGCCAGCTGGTCTTGAACTCCTGACCTCAGGTGATCCGCCTGCCTCAACCTCCCAAAGTGATGGGATTACAGGCGTGAGCCACTGTGCCCAGCTCCTTTCTTTTTTGATGAAGGATATAGTGACTGCCGGTGCTGTCGGGCCCACTGCCCTGACTCGTGCTAAAGCCCCAGCAGTTTATCCACCATTGTTTTTACACCTTCAGTGCAGGCGTCGAAGAGCAAAGAAAAGGCAAATGATGTCTTAGCATTATTACAAAAATAGCCTTGCCCTTGTGACCCGCCCCCTAAAGGATCTTAGGAACCTCCAGAGGAGAGGCCCCTGGACCACACTTTGAAGACCACTATTGGAAATCATGGAATCTAATATTCCACGGTAGAAGTTGTGCCCATTGCCCCCTCCATTGTGGGTTGTGATTCCTCACCACCTCCATCTTAACCGGTTCTTCTCCATCTCCACCAGCATAGCCGGTGGTGCTCCCGTCTCAGCCTGATTTCCTCCCGTGTCTCCTCTGTCCCTCTCGTTGAGACTATACGTACTTGCTTATGCCCCATTCAGCACGCCAAGCTGACTTGTTTCAAGTCTGTTTCTGATGGTAAGTCACATTCAGGAGGGTCTTTTATTCCTGAAGCTAACTTTAACTTGGAGCCACGTGCCTGGCTTTTGCCTGTTGAGGAGTGACTTCTGGTCAACCGAATAAACAGAGTGCATGGAGTGCTCCGGCCCCATTCACCCCTCAGGATCTGAAGCTCCAGGTCTGGTTGATACGTCCTGGAGTGGCTGGCAGGTGTCATCTGGCCTCCCCAAATGGAGTCTTCTCTGCCCTCCCTTCCTGGGCTCTGGCTATGAAGAAGGGAAGTTATGTTTTAAAGAATCTAAAGCACAGTACAGTTATCCTTTTCCCCAATTTCGGCCCTGGAAATATATCAACCTCCAGCTGCTGCCCCAGGACACTTCTCAGCTCTTATTTAAGAGGACTCCTTCGGCCTGGAATGCAGGGCAGTGCACATGTCCTTGTCTTTCTTCCTGTTGTGCTGGGCCTCGGGGTATCGTTCTGCCTGGATACAGAAGAAGAGGTACTCCCTGGAACACAGGCTGGACAAGCCCTGTCTGGCGAAGGGGTGGCCTCCAGGTTTTCTGGTTGGTGCAGAGCTGGCAAAAGTGGAAATGGAGGGAGTGAGGCCCTTCCCATCTGGTTACAGGGACTTGTGTTCCTCTGTTTGGGGCAAAGACTTTACCTTGTCAGTGCAGCTTTATCTAAACTGTAGTCTGTGGATGGCGGTATCCCCCTAGATTCCTACAACTGCTTGACGCTTTTTCTCTTGGTTTTTGAAGCTATGACGAGAGCCTGATTTTGTGTCCATCTCAGTGAATATTTTTGTAAATAGTTGAGAGAGGAAAATCAGTGAAGTTCAGCCAATTGCACTTGAAACCGGAGGTGGCCTCCCACTGCCTTGTGGGACTCTCCAGTCTCTTCACCTTTGCCACACTCTGGGTGTCCCCATCCAAATCAGTGCACTTCAGAATTCTCAGAAGACAATGGCATCTAGTGTCCTTCTTGTTTGTGTCACTAAGAATGGATTAATTTTATCTCATCTGAAACTGAAAATATTACGTTTGGCAGACATTCTCTGAACTCTAGAGCAAAAGAGATGTGTTCATTATCATCTAAGGGTACATTTTCCAATCAGTTCAACTTGGCAGGTTCACCAGGAAGCTGTGTCAGTTAAACTCGGATGGTCTAGGAGAACTGTAGTTTTCCTGAGACTTCTGGGCGCTGGATGATTCCTGCTCTGGAAACACCGAGCCGTTTCAGTCGCGCTCTGGGGGAGCTCAACTCTTGCCCCCTGCTGGGAGAGACCCAAAAATGCTTGATCAGGAAACACCATCTGGCTTTGCCCTCAGGACTCTGTGACCGCCCTGGGGAGGGTGCAGTGACCTGCCAACCAAAATTGGTACAATTGTAAACAGCCACAGAAATGCTTGAATGCAATGTCATTTCTATGAAATTAACGTGTTTTCATTCCATTCCATTCCAGCCTACCAAAATTGCCCGTTTGAGCTCAGCCCTCAACACAAAGATGCCTGTGTGCCTTTGCCCAACTTTGGGTCACTATTTTCTGCATAGGAGACGGTTACTGTGTGTGTGTATGTGTCTGTGTCTGTGTGTGTGTGTATGTACATGTACACACTTAAAGCCTGTGGCAAAAACAAGATGCCCAATATATTTCTTGTTTCTGATATTTTTCCAAGGGGGTTGAAGGGCAAGATTAAGAAGGAAAGCTCCAAGAGGGAGCTGCTTTCCGACACTGCCCATCTGAACAAGACCCACTGCACCCACTGCCTGCAGCCCTACCGGCTGCTTGTGAATAGCAAAAGACAGTGCCTGGAATGTGGCCTCTCCACCTGCAAAAGCTGTGGCCGCGTCCACCCGGAGGAGCAGGGCTGGATCTGTGACCCCTGCCATCTGGCCAGGTGAGCCCAGGCCTTGAGGTAAAATGATCTTGATAGTTTCTGGATCTGGCGTGTCCCTTCGGTGAGGCTCGCTGAAGAAGGGTGGATGCACACACGTGCACGCTTGTGTGTGTGTGTGCATGTGTGTGTGTTATTTATGCAGACCTGTGTTCAGCACTTAGGCAGTGCCACGCGCCTGTGCTTGTCACTGCAGAGTCGTGAAGATCGGCTCACTGGAGTGGTACTACGAGCACGTGAAAGCCCGCTTCAAGAGGTTCGGAAGTGCCAAAGTGATCCGGTCCCTCCATGGGCGGCTGCAGGGTGGAGGTAAGCAGTGGATAGTGGGAAGGGCTTTTAGTTCCCAGGCATTTTAGGAATATTAAAGCAGGTTCCTTTGGAGTGTGCGTGTGTGTGTATGTATGTGTGTGTGTATGTGTGTGCACGTGTGTGTGCGTGCACATGCCTCTCTGTCTCTTCTGCTGCTGTTTTTTTTAATTGAATTTTTGTAGAGACAGGCGTCTCACCATGTTGCCCAGGCTGGCCTCAAACCCCTGGGCTCAAGCAATCCACCCACCTCGGCCTCCCGAAGTGCTGGGGTTATAGGCGTGAGTCACTGCGCCCTGTGAAATTGGCTCCTTTTTATGTGAGGTGCAAACCTCTGCATCCCACTGGCCTGGTCTGAGTGCCTCAGAAGTCCTGGGTGCTATTGAAGTTGCCAATATTTGAAATTATATTGTTTTCAAATCTTCAAAGTAAGTTGAGAACTCAAAGCCAAGTTTCTGAAACCCAGCTGCTGATTGAATCACCAGGGTGCTTGTTAATACTACATGTTTTCCAAGCCCTTCTTCCCTGGGACATCTGGTTTGGGGCCTAGACTCTCTCTTTTCAACAAACATTTCACATGAATGGTGATTATCAGGATTTAGAGAAATCTGTTACAATTCAGTTGTTTTTGTCTTTTGAATCCAAGTACTTATTTCACAATGACATTGAAATCCAGGCAGTCGTCTTAAACTAAACAATCTGTTTGCCTGTAATATCCCCCATAAGGCATTTGGAAGAGATCTTTTCACGGGGAGGGTGGGAGGATGCCAGAGGCTCTTCTGCGTTTGAGTTTGAAGGGAGCTAAACCAACAGTGTTTTTGAGAAAGTTCACCTTGTCCCTGTTACCTGAGTCCAAGGCTCTTGTCACTAAGCCTGGTCAAGCATTTGGGGGGACAGCCCCCACCAAGCCAGGTGTCTGGGGTCTCAGTGTCCTGGATGACTCCATCTGCAAGGCGAGTTTCTCCAGGGTCACGAGGCAGCTGCCTGGCTCCAGCAGCTGGGCACATCCAGGACAGAGGCTGTGCTTCTGGATTGGGGCGTCCTTACCATGCCCCAGCCCAGGCGTCTCCCCTAGGCCTTCTTTCTGGAGAGACATCTTATTCGTGCCTGTCCTTTAAAGCCCCAAGTTTGATTGGAGAGGCAGAAGTTGGCATATATGCCCTTTGAGCATTCAAGCTCTCACTGGGCCTGCTGCAGGCATTTCAAGGCATCTTAGCACATCGTTTAATTTAGGACAGAGGCCACGGAGAGGCACCCCTGGAGCAGCACGCTGAGCAGCACAGGGTGGCTGCACTTCTTGAGTGGTGGGCGTGAGGGTGGGGGCAGGTGTGATAAATCACCCAAACCAGGGCATTTTTAAGAGTAAAAGGAGGCTCTACTAATAACATGCTGCAACAACAGATGTGACTAGGAATGGCCGATAACATGGGGACAGGCCATCACCCTATTCCTGGGCTGCTTCTTCACAGTGATCATGAAACCCAGCAGCAAATCCTACCTCCCACATGCACACGGCCAGCCTGGAGCCCACCATAGGGTCCTCCTGCAGCCGATGGAGCTTGGTCCAGCCTCCAGTCCACCCCTACCAGGCGTAAGGATAGAAATGATACGTAACACCGGGGAAAGCCATGCTGTCAGGCATCTGAGAATGTCAACCCCAGAGGCAGTCTTTAGGGACTGGGGTGGGCTCAGGAAGCTGTATTATTTCAAAGAATGCAGTGTTTCAACAGCTCAGCCCAGAGGTGCTGGACTTCACACGGCCGGTCAGAACCTGCCGACTTCAAAATCATCACCACCAAGGGCCAGGAGGTGGCGCTGTGGGGCAACAGAAAACAGAAAACAGCTGTTCCTTGAACTTGGATTCCTAGCAGCTCCCCCAAGCGCCCACAGGGGCTGCGTTCCTCCTGCTGGGCGCCTGTAACTACAACATTAAAACAGGGCGCAAGCAAGGAACACAAAAACTGGGAAAGCTGTGCCTTTAAAAAAAAAAAAAAAAAGTAGGGTAAAAAAGCTTGAGGTTAATGTTTTGAAACCTGGCCCAGCTAGGGCCTAATGCAGACCTTGTCCAGCTAGTAAGTGGGCCGCTGGGGGTCTTCACTGAGTGAACCTTCAGAGTGCTGGGTGTTTCACCAAGGCCTTCCATAGGGGACCTGGCAGGCTCTGCAGGAGGCAGCCTCGACGGCCGATGGCCAGGAGAGGAAGGGGAAAAGCCCTAGACTGGTCACTGAGCACACAGTTCCCCCACCCTGCTGCCTTCCCTCCCAGTGCCTTTCCGTTTCCCTCGGTGGTGGCTTTGCCTGACAGTGCAGACCTCGCCTGACGTCAACACTAAGTTCTTTATACTCATGTGGTTTTATTTTTGTTTTCTCCTCCCTATCAAGAGTGGTCAGAAAATCTCTGTTCTGTGTCAGGAACATGGAAGAGCTTTTGGATTTTTTTTTTTTTTTTTTTTTTGCATGACTTGATCAGATAGGTAGGATAACGTCACCCAAACCCCTGGCCCAAGTGCAGAGTGACAAAAGGGATCAACACTAAAAGGACCCCTGAGATGCCGGGATACTTCCTCTTCACGTTCATCGTGGGGACTGGGGACATCACCCTGACAGGTGGGTCCCCAGGCCCCGGAAAGCCCATTTCCACATCCCTGAGTGCAGGGGGAGTTCACGTCTTGGGGCCTCTGCCTGTTGCTTTGGGATGCATCTCCTCAAGGCACTCACTTGTCCAGAGAGAACAAAACTAAAACCAGGTCTGCTCTCTGGCACTGTCATCTGGGTACTTTTGGAGCCAAAAACCTTGACCTTCTGAAAGTTCACTGAAAAATCATCTCGTAAAAGGCAGATTCGTTGGACAAAAAACATAGAAATGTGTTCACCGTGTATACGTGGGAGCCTTCAGAATGCAGACCCACAGATTCAGGGAAATTGTCCATTTTTATGCTTGGGTTCAAGAAAGGATGGACAGCGTGTGGAAAGGGATTATACAAGGCCAGACCTACTGCTGATAGACTGAGTAGGGAACCCAGCAAGGCCTGTTTGTCTACGTTCTTCTTGGCCTTTCTTCCTCCAGGAATGGGCGGGACCCTCTCTGGAGTGGGGGGCTTATGACCTAAAGTCAAACCAGGAAGGTCAGATCATTTCTTTTTTATTTATTTATTTATTTTTTTTTAGAGATGAGGTCTCACTATATTGCCCAGGCTGGTTTTGAACTCCTGGGTTCAAGCAGTCCTCCCACTTCAACCTCCCAAAGTGCTGGGATTACAAGCATGAGCCACACATGCCCAGCCAGATAATTTCTTTATGGCTAGATTTTACATAGAAAGTAGAGAGAAAGTCAGAGTGGTATTTGCATCTTTTTTGGCTGACTTTGGGAGAAAGGGATACTGGTTTCTATGTCCTGCCTTGTGGAAGAGGGATTCTAGTTTCTATGCTGGCCTTGGGGGAGAATGGGCCTGGGAGACAAGAGGGCAGGAGAAGGTCAGAGAGAAACTTTGCTTCTGAGGCTGCTGCGAAGGCCCTCATTTGGGGGCACTGTTTTCTGAGCCCCAAAAGCATTGCCAGCCAGCCAGTCATCCACTGAGTGTATAAAAATAGACCTGCCAGAGCTCAGACACGGGCACCTGTGGGCCCCTTTAAAACCCTTGATAGCTTTTATCTTTAAGAGAAAGATTCAAGTTAAAGAATACACCAGGCTGCCTCTCCCATCTCTCCTTCCACTGGGGAAATTGAGGCCGTCTGAGCCCAGGCAAGCTGCTGGTCCCCTTGACTCACCCCAGCATCTTCCCAGACATTCCTAAATAGGCAGCAAAGCAGTGAATGGCAGTGGCAGCTTCAGGCAGGACAGGCAGTGACAGCGTGTGCTTGACACCTGATCTCAGCTGTTTGTTATAAAGTCCTTCGTTCAGATTTCAGTTTTGCCAGTTGGTTGACTGTTTCTATCTCTGTATTATAAATGGAAAACTGGACAATGAGACTGAATTTTCCAACCCATATAAAAGATCCCTGCTGGCTCAGGACAGAGCCTGAGAACCTAGAGCCACCCAAGGCCCAGTTGATGGTAGAACTGTAAGCTGGTGTGGACATCACGGAGGAGGGTGTGCAGCATTCGGGGGTGGATGAAGGGAGGTGCACAGTGAGGTCTCCATCTCGCAGGAGGCTTTGGAAGATGCGTCGGTGATTGATTCAGTACATCCACTGAATGCTCGCCAGGTGCCAGGTCCTGGGCTGTCCTGAGGGTAGGGCGGTGGAAGAGCCAGGCCCTCTTCCACACTTGGGGACAGTCCCCACTTGGGGGGGACTGTCAGCATAGCCAGTCCAGCAAATAGGGACACTTGTGCCTCTGAAACTGAAAGCCACAAGGGAGGAACTTCCTGCAAAGGGGCCCTAGGCCCAAGAGATGAAGATAGGAGCTGCGGGGATCACAAGTGGGCCAGTTGGGGAAATGTCTAAAACAGAAACCACACAGTCATTTCATATAAGGAACTGGTTCAAATGCTGTTAACGGAGAATGGGAAAAGGAGATACTGAGGTATCAGAGGTCATAACTGCAGGAGTGCCTGCATCCCCCACAACCACCAGAGGTGTAAGCAAAGGGCAGAGGCTGGGATTAATAGAAACAGGCAGCTCCAAGGAGGCCACCCAGGGCTGGAACACAGCCCTCCAAGGTGGGGGTGCCACCAGCCAGTGCCATTGTCTCAGGGGCCATGATGAAGCTGGACCAGCTGTCAGGGTCAAGGGCATAGGGCTGGAAACCACAGGAAGGGGAACATTCCTTCTCCTTCCTTTTCCCACTCCCACTCACTGCAGGCCGAGCCCTCACGGAGCAGCAGACAAGGCAGAGGTGCAGTGTGCAGGGCCAGCTCCCACGTCACAGAGCAAAGCGAAGGTGGCTCTGAGGCTACCCCAGGCCCTGCACCCACAGTCCTGCTCCCCTTTGCAGTTGACAGTGCATACTCCAATGCACCAATGCCTGCTTGTTCATACCTGTGACCCCTGAGGCGCAGAGAGCAAAGTGCAGGCCCCAGGGCAAGGGTGTGCAAGGGCAGCAAGGCCTGGCTGGGCCCAGAGGATCTGACCTCCACAGTGCCAGCTGTGCCCTCAGCAGCCCCTGGAATAGAAAGGTGGATGGTCCACGGGGCCTGCTAGCTCTAATCCCTGGGGTCCCTTTCCTGAATCACTTGCCACAGTCACAGCACAGGCCAAGCCAAGGTGTGTAGAAGAAAGCAGGGAGAGATGGTGGGTCTAGGGAGACCAGGCCCAGGAGCTCAGTGTGGGGAAGGAGCCCTGGGGGGCAGAGAAAGGAGTGGGGGCATGAGGGCTGAGCCTCACCTCCCTCCCTGCAGTGATGAGGTCAGGCCTGCTGACCAGCAAATGCTATGAGCCTGCAGGTAAAGCCATGTGTTTGGGAGAACATGACTTAGCTCTAGGCCTCATTCACACTCCACAGCTCCAGGGTCTTCCTGCTGCCCAATAAGCACAATCCTGCAGACATGGTCAGACCTGTTGGTAATGTTGATTGGTAACACTGGTAATTGATTGGTAACATTGATGCAGAGTACTGATTTTTACACTGTAATTCAGACCAGCTCCAAGTGATGTTTCGATAGGTCTATGAAAGGCCAGCAGAGAGCCTTCCCTGGATGTTTCTCAGTGAGTGGATGGATTGTGGGGAGAGGGAGAGATGAATGGATGGATGGATGGATGGATGGATGGATGGATGGATGGATAGAAGGACAGATGGATGGTAGGATGGAAGGAAGGAAAGAAGGAAAGAAGGAAGGAAGGAAGGAAGGAAAGAAGGAAGGAAGGAAGGAAGGGCAGCTAAAGTGGTAGGTGAGTGGATGGATGGATGGATGGATGGGCAGATGGATGGATGGATGGATGGATGGATGGATGGATGGATGGATGGATAAGTAAGTGGATGGGTGGATAGATAGGTAGATGGATGGGCAGATAAGGTGGTAGGTGGGTCAATGGATGGATGGGTGGGTGAGTGGATAGGTGGATGACTGGATGGATGGATGGATGGATGGATGGATAGATAGATAGATAGATAGATAGATAGATAGATAGATAGATAGATAGACAGATAGATAGATAAGTGGATGGGTGGATAGATGGATAGATGTCTGAGTGGATGGATAAATAGATGTCTGAGTGAATGAATGCATTGGTGGGTGGATGGGTAGGCAGCTAGGTGAATAGGTAGATGGATAAAGGAGGGAGGGATGAGTGGTGGGTGGATGGATAGATGAATGGATGGATAGGCAGGTGGAGGGGTGGATGGGTAGGTGAATGAGTGGGTAGATGGGTGGATGCATGGATGGATGGATGGATGGACGGATGGATGGATGGATGGATGGATAAGTAAGTGAATGGATGGATGGATGGAGGATGGATGGATGGGTGGATGGATAGATAAGTAACTGGATGGGTGAATTGATAGAAAGATGATGAATGGATGGATAGATAGATGTCTGGGTGGATGGGTGAGCAACTGGATGGATGGGTAGATGGATAAGTAAGTGAATGGATGGATGGATGGAGGATGGATGGATGGGTGGATGGATAGATAAGTAACTGGATGGGTGAATTGATAGAAAGATGATGAATGGATGGATAGATAGATGTCGGGTGGATGGGTGTGCAACTGGATGGATGGGTAGATGAATGAAAGAGAGAAGGATGGGTGGTACGTAGATGGATGGATGAATAAATGGATAGGTAGGTGGATGGGCAGATGGGCAGGTGGATAAGTGGGTAGATGGGTAGGTAGATAATTGGGTAGATGGATAGGTGGATGAGTAGGTAGATGGATAGATAGGCTACTGATTGATTGAGTGGATAGATGGATAAATCAATTGATGGGTGGGTATGTGGATGAAGGAGGGAGGGATGGATGGGTCGGTGAGTGGATGAGCCACTGATTGATTGGGTAGATGGATGTATAGATGGATTGATGATGAGTGGGTGGATGAAGGAGGGAGGGAGGGAGGCATGGATGGATGGATGGATGGATGGATGGATGGATGGATGGATGGATGAATGGATGGATGGAAGGATAGATTAATACATGGATGGATGGGCCACTGATTGAGTGGGTGGATGGGTAGATGAATAGATGGGTGGAGGATAGATAGGTAGGTGTGTGGATGGGTGGATGGATTGATGCATGGATGGATGCATGGATGGATGGGCTGCCTATTGAGTGGGTGGATGAGTGGATAAATGGGTGGGTGGGTAGGTGAATAGATGAATAGACTGATGAATAGACAGGGGGGTGGATGAATTGGTAGATGGGTAGATGGAGGTATACATTGCTGGGTGGATAGGTGGGTGAATGGATGAAGGATGGAGGTATGGGTAGATAGATGGATGGTTTAGTGAATGAGTGAGTGGATGGACTGACAAATGGCATGCTCCCAGACTGTTTGTCCTTGGGTGGAGTCATGCAGGTCTCTATTGCAGCTGGGCCTGAGTCAATCTCTGAAGAGAGAAGTGGAGACAGCGAGCAGACAGATGAGGAAGGAGAACTGGACTCAGAGGCCCAGGCCCAGCCCTTTGGCAACAAAGTAAGTCATCTCCAGTCACCCCCTCCTCAGCCAACTCAATTCCACCCTGCAGCTGGAACGTCAGGTTCTGATTTCCTGAAAAGCTCGATGGCCTCTCCACAACTCCACTAGTTCCTACTGTGTGAGCACCAAGAATCTGCTGCCCTTTCCCAGCCCTCAGTAGTCTCTGAGATCATTGGGCACCAGGCAGGAGCAGTGCTTCCACCATCAGAAACCTCAAAAGCAATGTGTGGGATAGGCAAAGCCTGCTGAGTGTGTGGCTGTCGGGCAGGCAGAGGTCCTGAAGCGCTCTCAGGGGTCCTGAAAGCAGCTGCCTTTGCAGCTTTCAGAAAAGTGGACCCCTCAGGCTCTCCTCTGAGAGCTTTTCTCCTTCTGTTTTTTGTTTGTTTGTTTGTTTTGGTCAACCATGAGCCTTGTGTTTCTGTTTTCAAGTATTATTTAACTTATTTTGGGTGGGCGAGACAAGCAAGGTAACCCCTGGGCTTTGGGGTGGGATGCAGGAAGCGGGAGCAGCTGGAAGAAGGGACTGGGTAGGTGAGCAGAGGTTCAGACTTAGACGCTTGGAGAGAAATGGGCCAGTGACATGCAACATGAACAAGGTTTTTGTGGCTGCTGTGAGGGGAATGTCATCCTCTTTCGTTTGAGAACATTTGATTCATGCTGTTTATGAAGCTCCCAGAATGCTCTCCAGTGCCTGGAGTATTCCCTACATGATAGAGCAGTTTAAAGAATCAAAAGAATTATAACGAAATAGGGGTTTAGAGCTAAATGCAGGCTCTTGCATCTAAAGAACAAGGAACTCTCAGGAGCTTGCCCACCTCTGCCTCTCTCAGCCATCGCGCCCCCCTTTCCCGAAGCCCCAGGGACCCTCCCCTCTCCCAGCCCTGGAACAGCTTGCATGCCCCCCAGGTGGGGCCCCTGGGGCAAGGGCAGGGGTTCAACTCAGTGCTCCTTCTGCTCAGCCAAGGTTCTGGAGATGCAGATCCCATGTCCTGGGTGGGATGGGCACCGTGAGCACCAACCAGTCCTCCCACCATCTCCTCCTCTAGGCTCGGTCAGGTTCGTTCCTAGTGGAGGAGGTGGATGTGCTGGAAGAGGAGCCTGCCCCACCACCCTGGGGGCTGAGTATGGGTTTGGGGAGGTGCGGGGTGTTTGGTCCTCTCCCTCAAGCTGGCCCTGACTTGAGTCTTGTCCTGTCTTGTGCCTGCTGAGAAAAAGCGCCTCCTCTCCATCCAAGACTTCGACTTCGAGGGAGACTCAGATGACTCCGCTCAGCCTCAAGGTCACTTCCTGCACCTGTCCTCAGTCCTCGAGGCCAGGGACAGCCTGCAGGTCAGTGAGTCCTCGTGTCTTTCCCCTGCTCTTCCCAGGAACCTGGGTGGCAGGTGCTCAGGCCCCAGGTGAGGGACAACACTCTGGAAACAGTGTCTGATGGCAGCACAGTCCCACTGGCTCCCAAGGCATGACAGGGCAGGGGGCCCTTGTGGGAAGACAGGATCCAGAGACCTCACACTCCCTCAGGATTAGCATGTCTGGAGATACTGAGCAGGCAGCTTGGAGAAGCAGGGGGTGATGCAGGGCCCTGAGGCTGGACAGATGAGCTGGGGCCCAGGGATCGGTGCTTGGCACAGAAATAAGGCAGAACCCCCGAGACTCGGGAGGGTAGGACAGAGAAGGGCATCTGAGGTAGAGTCAGGCAGGGCCTGCCATGATGCCTGCATCTCCGTCTTACTGGGAGGGGTACATACACTTTATCGCTCAAACTAGGACAGTCCTGTGATATCGGCAGCTATTAATGACCACACCTAGACACAGGGCATATGCAGGGGCCGTCCAGGTGAACAGGACATGTGGCCGCCTTACTCATTAGGTGTGTGGCCTTTGTCCCTGGAACTTCTTCAAGGTGCTCATTAGTGGTCATTGCTGGTTGATCATTATTCATTAGTATTTCTGTTGCGATTGAAATTACTCAAGATAATAGATTAGATAATTAGGAGTAGGGTTAGAAGGGATGGGATAAAACAAGAGAGAAAGTAGAGTGATCAGGCCTTTCTGAGTAGATACGGTAACGGAGGCTGAAATTTGGGTTTGTGTAAAGGTCTTTGGTATAGTTAAATTAGGTCAAGAAGTGAAGCCAGATTTTGGCTTGTGAATAGGCTTGAGATGGGGGTTGTACAGTGAATTGTGGCTGAATAAAATCCTAGTATGTTGGAGAAGTTAAATATCCGTAATGGGTGTTTTAGTTTAAGGTTATTAGTTATGAGATTAAGCTCCATTGCTAGCAAGAAGCCTAAGGTGTTTACACCTAGGGCTGTGAGCTTCAGGTAGAGTGGTATGGTTTTTTGAGGGAATGAAGCAGGAATGATAGTGTTGGTGATGAGGAATCTGGCAAAGATGCTGCCAATTGTTAGGCGCTTAACTGAGTTAATTAAGAAGGGGTTATTTTCATTAATAGTAACCAGAGTTGTGAAGCAAGGTTGTCCTATTAGAGCGAAGAAAATAATAAATGTACTATAGACAGCTGTTAAGGAGGTGGCAATAAGATAATAGAAAGGGCTCAGGCGTTGGTGTATGACGTGCTTGTGGTTTCAATGATGAGGTCTTTGGAGTAAAAGCCTGTGAGGAAAGGCATACCTGTTAGTGCAAGGCTGCCAATAACAAGGGAGGAGGAGGTGAGGGGTAGAGTCCTGAATAGCCCTTATTTTTCGGATGTCTTATTCATCCATCATTGAGGTTGTGGATGATGGACCCTGAACCTAAAATAATATAGCTTTAAAAAAAGCGTGGGTGCAGATGTGAAGGAATGCTAGGTATGGCTGATTAATGCCAGTTGTGACGATTACAGGGCCTGGCTGACCTGAGGTGGAGAATGCCGTGATTTTTTTAATGTCATTTTGTGTTAGAGCACAGATTGCTGTGAATATGGTAGTAACAGCCCCCAGACATAATGTAAAGGTTTGGATTGATAGGTTATTTTCTATTAAAGCTTAGAAGCGGATGAGCAGGGAAACTCCTGCTACAAGCACAGTGCTGGAGTAGAGTAGGGCTGAGAGTGGGCTTGGGCCTTCTATGGCGGATGGGAGTCAGGGATGGAGGCCCAACTGGGCTAACTTTGCCACTGCTGCAAGGAGAACGCTAATTCATGGAAGGGGTTGGGGGTGGGGTCTAGAATAAATGTGTGTTGAAATTCTCCTGTATTGGAGGACAGGAGGAACCATGCTATAGCTAAAATAAAGCCGGCCGGGCGTGGTGGCTCAAGCCTGTAATCCCAGCAATTTGGGAGGCCGAGATGGGCGGATCACGAGGTCAGAAGATCGAGACCAGCCTGGCTAACACAGTGAAACCCCGTCTCTACTAAAAAAATACAAAAAAAACTAGCCGGGCAAGGTGGCGGGTGCCTGTAGTCCCAGCTACTCGGGAGGCTGAGGCAGGAGAAGGGCGTAGACCTGGGAGGCAGAGCTTGCAGTGAGCTGAGATCACACCGCTGCACTCCAGCCTGGGCGACAGAGCGAGACTCCATCTCAAAAAAGTAATAATAATAATAAAGCCAATATCGCCGATGCAGTTGTACTGCACTGCTTGAGGGCTGCGGTATTAGCATCTGCTCGGCCGTACCACCAGCCGATTAGTAATAAGGGCATCATTCCTACACCTTCTTATCTGATAAAGAGCTGAAAGAGGTTGTTGGTGGTAACCAGAATTAATATTGTGATGAGGAAAATAAGTATTTGGAAAATTGATTAATGTTGAGGTCTGAGTTTAAATATCATATTGAGAATTCCACAACAGATCGGGTAATGAAGAGTGCTGCTGGGATAAATATTGTGGAGAAGTGGTCTAGTCTGAAGCTTAGCGAGGGTTTGAGAGTCTGGATTGTCAGTGTGAGATAACAGCTTCTTGGTCTGTGTATATAAACGTCGTTGTAGGGATGACTCTAACGATGAAGGCACGTGCAATAGATGGTTTTACGTAATTTGGGTATGAATCTTTTTTGCAGGGATTGGCTAAGGTAACAGTAATTGGTAAGATTGAGGGGATTAGGGCTGTTATAGCAGGGGAAGAATTCATGTTTGTTATTTTTATTTGGAGTTGCACCAATGTTTTTGGTTCCTAAGACAACGGATGACCTAATCCTTTAAAAGCTGACAAAGCCATGTTGTTAGACATAGGGGCATGAGTTAGCAGTTCTTGCATACTTTCTCGGTAGGTAAGAAGTTGCAGGCTTCTATTGTTAGATCCACAATCTAATGTTTTGGTTAAACTATAGCTACAGCATGCAAACCCCATAATAATTTTAGGGTTTAAGGATAATAGGAAGATAGGCACAAGGTGTATAAGTATTCATGTATTTTCTCGTGTAAAGGAAGGTTTAATACTGTTAATAGACAAGTGTCCCTCGTTGTGTCATGATTAGCATATACAGGGAGTAAAGGGCTGTAATTAGTATATTAAGTCCTATAAGCATAATGGTGATATTTGATCAGGAGAATGAGGCCATAGTCACAAAGTGTTCTCCTACTGGCTTACTGGTAGGGGGTAAGGCAAGATTAGTAAGATTTGCTAGACGTCATCAAGAGACTACTACTGGGAGCAGTGTTTGAAGGCCTTGGGTAAGTAATATGGTTTGGCCTAGGATTAAAATGGTAACTAGTATAAGGGCTGTGCTGGTTATTAGTGTCAGGTGGCTTGTTTGAAGGGCTCATGGCAGCAGTAGTAGTAAAGCAATCTCCAAGTCGAACAGGAGGAATGTGATGGCTACTAGGAAGAATTTTATGGAAAAGGGGAGGTGGGCAGAGGCTATTGGGTCAAATCCTCATTCATAGGGGCTAGATTTTTCTATATAAATATTAAGTTGTGGGAGCCAAAATGCGATTATTATTAGTAATAGGGCTAGTAAGGTGTCAGTTACTAGGGCTAGTGTCAAGCTGATTATTTCTGCCCTACAGGATCATTTCAAGGATGCTGTATTAGGGTTTTCTTAGAGGGACAGATCTAATAGAATATATATATACACATATAGGGGAGTTTATTAAGTATTAACTTACATGATCACGAGGTCCCACAATAGGCTGTCTGAAAGCTGAGGAGCAAGGAGAGCTGGTCCGAGTCCCAAAACTGAAGAGCTTGGAGTCCGATGTTTGAGAGCAGGAAACATCCAGCACAGGAGAAAGATGTAGGCTGGGAGGCTAGGCCCATTTTGTTGCTTCACATTTTTCTGCCTGCTTTATATTCACTGGCGGCTGATTCGATGGTGTCCACTCGATTAAGGGTGGGTCTGTCTTCCCCAGCCCACTGACTCAAATGTGAATCTCCTTTGGCAACACCCTCACAGACACACCCAGGATCAATATTGCATCCCTCAATCCAATCAAGTTGACACTCATTACTAATCACCATAGATGCTGTACCTGGAAGGCATGAGACTCACAGGTAGGCAGTAAAGGTAACTATGGGCACTGAGCCAGGCCCAGGCCCAGGCCCAAGGCCAGCTTCATAGTGAACTCCTGAACTCCATTCCCAGCATCCCCTGGGCACATGCAGTGCTGAGCCAGAGTTGGGGCGGGGCTGGGTACACCCCGGCCAGTCTGAAGACCCCTCCAGGAGGAGGGAGAAGCAGGGTGGGTCCTGGAAGCCAGCAGCCAATTGGTTTCTGGGCCACAGGTCCTGCTCTAACTGGAGGCTGGCCTAAGTGTGCATTGCCTCTGGCCTCCACCCCCCACTCACAGTCAAACTGGAAGGGTGCTGTGGCATATTACTTCTTGAAGGCCTCAGCACCTCCTCTCTTTGGGGACAATGATATAACACAGAGACCCCTCTGCTGGAGGGATGTCCGGATTACAGTCAAGGAGCTGCCAGGAAGCCCCAACCCACCTTTCTGATCTTCAAAGATTAAGGTGTACATAGTTAGTAACAGTGTACCCTTCTCCCAAAAATATGAACTTCCCTGCCCACGTCCTCGGGGCTTTGGTCTCTAGGTGATTCTGAGCCCCCTGAGGCTGTGTCAGGAGAGTTTTGGTCCCCTTGTGTCATGCCTGGCCCAGGGTGTCATTGGGAACCCCAACATTGCACAGACACATGCAATAGGCAGTCAGTAGGCAACAAATAGGCAATATATGCTTTCGCACAGTCTTCGAAATTAAAGAGAACTGAGTAGCAGGGGCCAGCACGGATGGGCGTCTAGTGCTGGGTCAGTCAAGTGCCTGGAAGGCCTCAGGGCCTGGATTGAAAGACCCACATTCCAGGCAGCGGCCCCTCCTAGTAAACCCCGCAGAGGAGGCTGACAGCCCAATGTGCTTAGTCCCTCACAGATGAGTCCTGCTCAGAGAAGGCAGCCCCCCAGAAGGCTGAGGGCCTGGACGGGGCTGACACTGGGGCCTCTGGGTGCCAGCGCCATACAGAAGAGGAGCCGATGAGCGTCTCGCCTTCTGGACACGGCGCCCTCGCTGAGCTCTGCCCGCCTGGAGGCTCCCACAGTATGGCCCTGGGGGCCGCTGCTGCACTCAGTAGGTGCCCTTGGCCAGGGTCTTCCTGATGGGCTCGGCATGGGGGAGCGGGTCACTGAGAAACAACCCCAACACCCTGACCTATGCCTTCACACGGGCTGATTTGAAAGGCCTCTTCCTTTGGCGTGATTGTCCAGGACGTGCAGTCCCAGCAAACGCCGTGGACACCTGCCCTCCCTGGGATGTGTGCTTCCCTGTAACTCTCAGAACTTCCAGCACAGGAGGTGGCCAGCCCACAGCTCCCTGCTGCTGGCCTGGGGTGGGACATGCAGGCCTCCCTGAAATTACTAGAACCACTGGTCAACCAGCCAACTATCCTGGTCTGGGCAGGATGGGCATCTGGGCATCGCCACCACTGGCCCACAGTCGGCTCAAGGCTGTTGATCAGGAGATCTTCAAGCGCTGAGAACCTAAATCTGCTCGGCTTAGCTTTGTGTCAGTTTTGATTTGAAATGAAATCCCCAAATCTCTGTCTTTTCTGGTAGCCCGAGGTTGTATGTACCGTGGGTCCAGGAGTTCAGATGTCCCATCAGAGCAGGAACAAGTAAGGTGACAGCAGCAGCCAGCTTCCCCCGGCCACAGTGAGTGGCTGCGTGTCCACTCTTATCCCCACCCGCACTGCCAGGCAAGGGCCTCTTTTTTCCTGAAGATCTTTGTGTGTGGCCGTGGAATCTGCCCCATTCTTACTGTGACTTTAGAACCTCAGCCCCGTAACATGAACATCATTAGTCTTCATTTTCTTTGAGCTCTCATTTTTCTTCATTGGACTAAACACGTCCATCGGCTTTCAACTTTTCACTCTAAGTAATTCAAACTCACTCTTGCTCCGAAGGGTCAAATGTCATCAGGAATGAGCAGCTGCCCCTGCAGTACTTGGCCGATGTGGACACCTCGGATGAGGAAAGCATCCGGGCTCACGTGATGGCCTCCCATCATTCCAAGCGGAGAGGCCGGGCATCCTCTGAGAGTCAGGTAACAGTGGCTGGAAAGACTTCTGTCTTGTCATTTCTTCAGGTGGAGTCTTTTTACTTCCACACCAAGTCACTTTAGAGAAATTGCAGCTCTTAATACTTTCAGACTATGAAATTGCACAAGCCTACTTAATGGAGATATGTCATCACAGTATTTTTTATGGAAGTGAATTCACATAACAGAAAATTAACCATCTTAGTATGGCCATTCCCCAAAAATTAAAAATACAGTTTCCCTATGATCCAGCAATTCCGCTTCTTGGTATACACCCCAAAAAATTGGAAATAGGGACTGAAAAAGATATTTGCATCCCTGTATCCATATTATTATTTGTAATAACCAAAAGATGGAATCAACCCAAGCGTCCATTGACAGATGAATGGATAAAAAAATGCAGCATGTACGCAGCACGGGGTATCATTCACCCCTAAAAAGGGAGGGAATGCTGACACATGCTAGACCATGGATGAACCTTGAGAACACTGTGCTAAGTGAAATAAACCAGTCATTCTGGACAGATACCATATGTTTCCACTTAATCTGAGGTTCTTAGTCAAATTCATAGAGACAGAAACCAGAATAGTAGTCAACAGGGGCTGGGGTCAGGGGGATGCGGAATTAGTGTTGAATGGGCAGAGTCTCCGCTTTGCATGATGAAAGGAGTTCTGGAGATGGACAGTGGTGACGGTCATACAACAAGGTGAATGTACTTAATACCTTGAAAATGGATAAAAGGGTAAAATTTTATATCTATTTTATAATTTAAAAATTTGAGAAAAGGAATATCTTATGGAATTTAGGGGAAAATAAATAATCTTATGTCTTTCAAAAAATTTATTATTTATTTATTTATTTATTTATTTTTAAGATGGAGTCTCCCTCTGTGGCCCAGGTTGGAGTGCAATAGTGCGATCTCGGTTCACTGCAACTCCGCCTCCCGAGTTCAAGTGATTCTCCCTCCTCAGCCTCCTGAGTAGCTAGGAATACAGGCGTGCACCACCATACCTGGCTAATTTTTGCATTTTTAGTAGAGATAGGGTTTCACCTTGTTGGCCAGGCTAGTCTCAAACTCCAGACCTCAGGTGATCCCCCCACCTCAGCCTCCCAAAGTGCTGACATTACAGGCATGAGCCACCGTGCCTGGCCAAAAAATTAACTTTTAAGGTGTACAATTCAGTGACAGTACATTTACAGTGTTGTGTAACCACCACCTCTCTCTAATTCCAAAACAACTTCACCCCCCAAAAAAATCCCATACCCATGAAGCAGTTACTCCCCAGTCTCCCTTGTCCCCGGCCTCTGACAACCACCAGTCTTCCTTCTGTCTCAGTGGATTTGCCTATTCTGGACATTTCATGTAAATGGACTCACAGAAGGACATCTGGTCTTTTGTCATGAGCTCCTTTCACCGAACATAATGCTTCTGAGGTCCATCCATGCTGTAGCACATATGGGTGCTTCATTCCTTTTCATGAAAATATATATTTTATACTTGATCAAGTATTATATATTTTACAAGAGGAGGAAATAACCTGTCACCTATGTGAAACCCTTAGCGGGCTGTATTATTATTATTTTTTTCAGATAGATTCTTGCTCTGTTGCCCAGGCTGGAGTGCAGTGGAGCAATCTCGGCTCACTGCAACCTCCACTTCCTGGGTTCAAGCGATTCTCCCACCTCAGCTTCCTGAGTAGCTGGGATCACAGGCACCCGCCACCATGCCCGAATAATTTTGTATTTTTAGTAGAGATGGGGTTTCACCAGGCTGACCAGTCTGGTCTCAAACTCTTGACCTCAAGTTATCTGCCCGCCTCGGCCTCCCAAAGCATTGGGATTACAGGTGTGAGCCACCATGCCCAGCCGCTTAGCAGGTTTTATATAGGCATCAAGAAACTCCACTCATAATACTTAACACCTGTTAAATTAGTAGAATCACTCACATTGTAGACATTAACTTATGAAATAATTCATCACAAGATTTAAGTGCTCTGAGTTCCGCTCGCTGCGTTTAAATGATGATTCTGTTGAGTTAGCTGATTTCAATTTGAGCAAGTTCATGTTGCTGGGGGAAAGGCAATATTGTTTCTTCTGAGAACATTATGGCCACTAGATTCTTTAAGGCAATGAAAGACACAGGCTATTAATGTCTCTGATAGAGCTTTGACTCCAGCAATGTAATCACAGGATGGGGGCTGTTCGGTAACTGATGACTCTTGAGGCACGAAACCCAGAGAAGGGGAAGTGGGGCTGCTCTGAATGAAGATGGAACCGCAGTTTCACCAAGGCTGGTCTCAGGTACATCTTCTGGTGCCTGGATGAGTGTAGGTCCAGCTCCTTGGGCATAGTGATGCCTGGTACAGAGCCCCTACTCCCTCCTTCTGGGAGAGCTGGGGAAGGGAAGGGCTCTGTAGAACTTCCCTTTGGGCCTGTGGGCTGTCAGGAGGGAGGCTGAGCGAAAGCTGAGCCTTGTCAGGAAAGGCCTGGAAGCAGCAGGGAGGCAGATGGTGCACAGCTGGTGTTCTCAAGGGGCAGGCGAGGTGGGCGGGGCACACAGAAGCTGCTCTGCAGGGTCCAGGGCTTCTCCAGCGCCCGGGCCCTTCAGTGCACAGGAGGACCTGAGATGGAGCATCACCCAACTCTTCAGCCACAGGGCTGCAGATTCCTCTCCCAAGGCCTTGGCCTACACTGTGGCAGTCACTAGACCAGCACTGGCTCAGGAGTGGGCAGCAAGGAGAAGTGTGCGGTGGGCCCCGGGCTTTTCTGAGCTCTCATTCAGCAGGAAATCTGTCCTGTGGCTGTTCGCACAGGGCCAAACCTTCACGTGCATGATAAGTGGGGGGCTCCTCCAACCGCCTGTCACTTTGCTTCTGCACCCAGAGAAATGATCTGCCACAAACGGGCACCAGAATTTCAAAAAGAGCCTTTCCTAGCATGGCAATATGGGGAATCGCAGGGGTTTGGGTTCTAAAATTGGGCTAGCGTCCACGGGGCAGAAGTGCGCAGTTTCTGAATTCAGCATCTCTCCGGAGTCAGTGCCCTCGGCTGACTTTTTACTGTAGTGTCATCTGGAAGCTTCCTCAACCCTGAGTGGAAATTTCTCCTGCACCAACTTCCTTGAGGGCCCACTTAGTCTCTGAAAGAAGCACCCTTGCCCCTGAGCATAGCCGGGCATGAAAGGCCCTGAGAGGGCCTGCATGGAGACTACTTATGGCCGCTTCACCCACTGGCCCACAGTTCCTGAGGCATAGAACTCCTTTGATGTAACAGCAAGCAAGGCCCTGATGCAAGGAAGTGTCCTTTCACTCAGATCAGGGAGTGACTGGCTTGGGCCCTGCAGTTTCTGTGTCCCAAGAGGACCTGGAAGCTGCAGGTGTGCTGAGCCCTGGCAGGGACTCAGAGCAGACCTGGTGCTGCAACATTCACGCCTCCACCACCTGCATTCGCAGATCTAGTTCTGAAACATGGAATACGCACAAGTCGGGCAGAGCAACTTCATTACTCACAGACAGGCAGCAAGGTCCCCCAGGCTCAGGGAAGCTGCAGGGAGGGTAGAGTCTCGGCTGCAAGTGTCCTGTGTCATGCGGCAGCTGGGGGACCCCAGAAAGCATTCCTCTCTGAGTCTTATACCCTGGGAAACTGGGATCACTGGGCCAAAGGATATCCAGTTCTAGAGCTCTAGACAGTCCAGACAGTTCTTCCTTGTATCAGAAAGTGGCTTTCTTGGCACATTCTACAGTTATTCTGAAAAAAGGGGAAGAGCCGACTCAGCCAAGTCCATCCAGGGACCTGTGGCTGCAGGGGACAGTGGAGGACCAGGGTGGCCAGGATAGAGACCTCCCCGGTGTGGCCAGGATAGAGACCTCCCCAGTGTGGCCAGGATAGAGACCTCCCCGGTGTGGCCAGGATAGAGACCTCCCCGGTGTGGCCAGGATAGAGACCTCCCCATTGTGGCCAGGATAGAGACCTCTTGGGTGTGGCCAGGATAGAGACCTCCCCAGTGTGGCCAGGATAGAGACCTCCCCATTGTGGCCAGGATAGAGACCTCTTGGGTGTGGCCAGGATAGAGACCTCCCCGGTGTGGCCAGGATAGAGACCTCTTGGTGAGGCCAGGATAGAGACCTCTTGGGTGTGGCCAGGATAGAGACCTCTTGGTGAGGCCAGGATAGAGACCTCTTGGGTGTGGCCAGGATAGAGACCTCTTGGGTGTGGCCAGGATAGAGACCTCCCCATTGTGGCCAGGATAGAGACCACTTGGGTGTGGCCAGGATAGAGACCTCTTGGGTGTGGCCAGGATAGAGACCTCCCCGGTGTGGCCAGGATAGAGACCTCCCCAGTGTGGCCAGGATAGAGACCTCCCCAGTGTGGCCAGGATAGAGACCTCCCAGGCTGGCCAGGTAGAGGCCCATGGCAGATCCTTGGCTGGCTGAGCATCTCCTAGCTTCCTAGTCTGAAGACAATGGGATGAAGAAGAGAATCAAGTTGTCTATTTTCAGTAAACCTTTAGTTTAGCAACTTTAGTAGCGTTTAGTAAAATACGTATCATGGTATCCAGCCCCGCTGAAATCAATTATCTTTTATACCTGCTTGGAATTATTCTCTAGTTCATGTTTGTATATCCTGCCTCTGGAATTGTTTCTCTTTATTTATTCCTATGAACTTGTATTTACTTTTTCAACCCTAAATAATGAGATTCAGAAAATATAAATAAGTATTAGTAAATCGAGTTTATCAGAACAAAAGCTTGAGAGTGGCCACCCGGAAACACAGACTCCAAACAAATAGGGCCCCAAGTGGACTAGTGAAGGTTCCACTTCTGTAGAAATGTTAGCAGGATCACATCCTTGCGGAGGAACAGTGACCTGGGGGGCCCTTATCTCCAATCCTGTTTGGTCTTAATTATTTATAGGGGGGAAAAAAAAAGGTAGAAGTTTCAGCTATGAAACATGTCCTCTCAAGACTTAGAATTTAAAGTTCCAACAGCTTTATTTGAATTATTTAATGTCACAACCTCAACTAATATTTCACTTAGATTGTTTCCCATGCATCTTTATGTGGAGGAAATTAAGCAACAGAAGGAAGCTCCAAATGCAGCAGCGAGTCTGTACTTCAGAGAAAAAACCCAGACAGACTCTTAGAGGGCCTTTGTGAAGTGACTGCCATGGGACCCCAGGAGGAAGCCCTCTCAATCTGCCCATCAACCCCAAGACTCCCAATCATACCCTCAGAGCCTGAGCGTTCTCAGGAATCGTATTTTATCACGGCTCCTCTGAGGAGGCAATGCGTTGCCTACCTTTGCATTTGTATTTACAGCCACAGCTTTCCAGATGAGGGGTAATCAGAAAAGACTCCCTGTAGATATTGCTCAAGCCCAGACAAGGCCCAAGATGGCATAAACGTGTGGTAGGAAGGAAGCTTCCAGGGGGCTGAGATGGGAGACGGGAGAGGACACCACCCTGGCACGTACCCTCCGCCCCCTCACTCCTGAGGGCTGGCCGCGGGGCCATTCATGCGTGCTCAGGCTACAGACACGAACAGTTTCCCATAAAAGTGTCACCAGTGACACATTTTGTTGGTTTGTTTTAATCCCTAGCCAGTGTCTGTATTGCATTTGTAAACTTTAAACTTTGATATTGTTGCGAATTGAAAGCACAAGGGGTTCATACCTAGTATTCCATCCGTATGTATCTAAGTAAAGTGATAATCCTGACAACTGGTGCCCATGCAGGGTCAGACACCCAGGTCTGAGTGATGCTACTCCCCCCAGAGCAGTTGCTACTCTTGGAGAAATTTAATTTTTTTAAAAACCCGAAATCTTTTCATTACCCAGAAAATCTCTCCATAAGGGTAGCAGAGAAAGAAGACAGTTTTATTCTTGAACAAGCATCAAACCAGCGTATGGCACATGCCCCAGGCAATCCGCTGAGAGATTGCAAAGACAGGAAGGGCTCTCAGCCCTTATGCAGCCCGGCAGGCCCAGCCCATTCTACACAGTTCTCAGCACAAACCATTACCAGTCCTCACCAGTGGGAGGACCTGATGGCACCTTTGATCGCAGTGCACATCCTCGCTCTAGCATCATAACCGGAGACCACTGTGTTGGCTTTAACCAGAAGAAAAGCAACCTTCTCACACATCTTTAAGATGGGAGCTAGTTTTGCCAACTGAAGCAAGGTGCCCACCCACGTTAGCCTCTTCACCCTCTCTTGGGGATTGGGAGCTAGGGTTATCTCCAGGGATGTTTCCATTTCAAAAACACAGTTCCCAGGTGGCGTTTTGAGACTGCAGAGAGGCTTTTTAGCCATTTTAAAGATTTAAATTTATTTGGAAAAAGCAGAGAAAGAAGCTCTGAAAGACAAGGGGGCAGTGGGAAGTCTCTTCTCTATTTTCTTTCTTTTTTTTTTTTTTTTGTCAGAGTCTTGATCTTGACACCCAGGCTGGAGTGCAAAAGCATGATTTCAGCTCACTGCAACCTCCACCTCCCAGGTTCAAGCGATTCTCCTGCCTCAGCCTCCCAAGTAGCTGGGATTACAGGCACCCGCCACCACGCCTGGCTAATTTTTGTGTTTTAGTGGAGACAGGGTTTCGCCCTGTTGGCCAGGCTGATCTCAAACTCCTGACCTCGTGATCTGCCCCCGCCCCCCTCAGCCTCCCAAAGTGCTGGGATTACAGGCATGAGCCACCACAGCCGGCCTCTTCTCTATTTTCAGCAGGCAGAGTGAGCGCCTGATTTTTCCAGTGTGTTTGCATTTGCCCCCACACCACTTGGGCACTCAGCAGTCGCCGAGGAGCTGCTGCACCTGCATGTGGGCTTGTCTGAAAGGGGCCCGGCGCTCCCGAAGCCAGGGTTGCATCATACTCATTGTGTCCATGCTGGTCACCTCCTCAGTGTGGGAGCCTGGACACAGCCAGGGCCTTGTCAGAAAGCAGCGTGCACTCACCCTGAGCTCACTTCCCACTCTTCCCTGCTGGCCTCTCCCTGGTTCCCTGCCGCCGCCACCCACCTGTAGCTCCTGCCCACTTCCCGCAACCCCGACCTCCTCCATCCTGCTTCCAGTTTCTCCCCGTGTGCATTTTCCCCTCTCTTCCACTCTGGATGTGACATTTCCCAGTGATGGTGTCAGGCACTGGCTGGGGAGCTGTTACCCTCTCCTGAGTCCGCATGTGTGCCAAGCCCACTGCTTCCGGGAGACAGAGGCTGTATGCCCAGGGCTGTCTCCCCAGGGTATTGATCTCTGCTTCTGCAGATGCTCAACAGGACCAGAGGGTGACTCAGTTACTAGTGGCCACTCAAGGCGTGGGCTGAGGTCTAACCGAAATCCTGGTGTTGACATTTCTCAGCCAATCATGTCCTTCGGGGAGATTTGCCCACTCAAAGCCCTTGGTGCTGTGATGATTCAACTAATTACCAACCAAACAATACAAAAGCATCTTAACACTCCACAGCACCACTTCCCCCTTTTAAAGCCAGGTGAGCTGTAAATGAGATAATGGCAGGAAAGATGCATCTGCTGAGCGAGGAAAATAACTAGCAAATTGATTTCTCATGTCTCAGTCTGGGAGCTAATAGACTTTGGGTGACTCAAGAGTCTGGTGACTCAAGGGATGAGGAAGTCGTACCTCTGGTCCCTTTATGTTGTCACCTGAAGTGCCTTGCCTCCTAGCCTACTAGTGACCCAAGGCTCTTGCTAGTTTGATCACTGTAGCGTGATTAACTGATATCTTCCTGTGCTGCTCAGTACCGACAGTGACAGTGGCTGTCCACACTAATGACAACATCACAACCTTCCAGATTCAGCTCCTTGTCCTGCTGGACTCGGCTCCTCTCCTGCCACTTTCACTGTCCTACTCTCCGCTCTTGGTTCTGCTCTAACATTTTGCTTGGTGTTCCAGAACTCGTGGTGTCAGAAATGGGTTTCACAGTTAACCTTCCCAGGCCATGTCATGGGTGGTGGCCTTAGCTCTCCTTCTACTTCTTGGGAATTTGGTGCTTCTGAGGTGGTGGGTGCCAGTGTCTTGCTGGTGGGAGTGCGCTGGGTCCTCTGCCCACTGTTTCTCTCCTTCTGCTACAGATCTTTGAGCTGAATAAGCGTATTTCAGCTGTGGAACACCTGCTGACCTACCTGGAGAACACAGTTTTGCCTCCCTTGGCCAAGGTAACACCAGGGGCTGGGCAAGGAGAAAGGGCCCCCACAGCTCCTTAAAGGAGGCTGAGGTGTGACATGGGCTTTTGGGAGAAGAGTTTTTTGAGATTTTTCTGTTTGTAAGCTTAAGTTCTGTGTGCAGTTCTCAGAGAGTCAGGAGGTTCCCACCACGTAGCCTGAGTGAAGTCATCTGTCCCATCCAGGCCTGCCACCACCCCTCATTTCCAGAGCTTGAATGAGAGAGAACTTGGAGGGCACACAGGTGTAACAGCCTTCCCAGGGGACATAACTGGAGATGAGAGGAAACTTTCTTGGCCCTACAGCCTCTGAGATCTAGGCACCAAAGCAGGGTGGAGTCTCCTTCCACACCATGTTTGTGAATGTATCATCAGCACAGCTTAGTCTGCTATATGCTGCTATAACAAAATACCACAGACTGGGTAATTTATAATTAGCAGAAATGTATTTGGCTCATGGTTCTGGAGACTGGGAAGTCTAGGATCGGGGGTGGCATCTGGTGAGGGCCTTGTTGCTGTGTCACCACATGGCACATGGTGACAGAGGGCAGGAGAGACAGAAAGCAAGACGGAACTGAACTTGCTTTTACAACAACCACCCTGGAATGAATAACAAATTCATTCTTTCAATAATGATATTAATCCATTCATGAAGGCAGAGTCCTCATGACCTAATCACCTCTCGAAGGTCCCACCTCTCAACACTATTGCACTGGGGATTGAGTTCCCAACACGTGAACTTTAGGGGACACATTCAAACCAGAGCAGCACACCAAGACAACCTGATGGGGAGTAAGTAAAACAAACCATGGCCTGCTGCAGGAGTGTGCATGCATGTGTGTGTGTGTGTGTGTGTGTGCTTTTGTGGCTGAGAAACAGGCAGACAGACAGCCGGGGGTGCAGAGGGAGTGGGAGACCCAGTCCTCCATTCTAGCTGAGTCACAGCCACACATCTAGCACCTGGGCACCGAGATAAGGAGATTTAGAAAATATGATTAAGTATTGAGTTTCTTTGACCACAAAGTTTGAGGATAGCCTTCTGGGCCACGCAGACTCCAAAAGAAAGGGGTCAGCACTCCAAAGTGGAGAATTTAAAGTTTCACTTATAGAGGCAGAAACAGAGAAGTTTCTCAGTGTTGCAGCATTTTCCATACAAGGCCCGTAATTGCATTGTAGCAATTCCATAGGTTACAGCTTACTAATTCGGGGAAGATTGCTTTAACACTCCATGAGTAGGGGTAATGATCTTTAGAGAGGTCTCGTCTCTGGCGCCACTCGGTCTTTCCTAATCGTCTACAGGGAAAAGCAGAAACTGAAGCTGCATGCTACTTGACTCAGGCCACATAGCCACATCGCTCTCAAGGTTCCCAATCATTTGAAGCTCCCGCAGCTTTAAGTTTGAATGATTTACCACAGGACACTCCTGTAGCACCCTAGGTTTGCAGCTGCTCATTTTTGTTGGGGCCAGGGCTCCGGAGAAACAGATTTGGGTGAAGCTCAGGCTGAGGACATGAGACCAAGTGGGAAGCAGAGCACACAGGCCCCAAGTTAGACCCCAAGGGCTATGCCTGCACAGGCTCTGACCCCAGCCAGAGCGGAGGGAGATTCAGGCCCAGCCCACATGCCATGTGTCCAGCAGGGACCATAGCTGCCTTTATCTGTAAGGGGATGGGTTACTGTGCTCTAGGCTTTAGAGGTGGCTAGGGCTAGACTGACCATGTGCCATCATTTCATTTAATCCTGCAGTACCCCTGCAAGGTAGACAATCCTTTCCCTCATTTATAGATGAAGAAACTGAGGCCCAGGCTCTCATGAGTGAGACTCAGCCCATCACTGGCTGGAGAGCACCAGCTGAAAGCACAGGGAGGTTGGGGAGAGCATTGCTTCCCGCGGGATGCCTCTAGAAGGGCCCTCGCCTGCACTGGAGTCAGAGTAGCCCCAACACAAGCTCCAGAGCCCCATCGGACCCCATGGCCCATATCGAACCATTCAGCCCCCAGGCCGCCCCCAGCCCCCTGCTATACACTGACCCAGGTTCCACTCGGGCCTCAGCTCTGCCTCTCATGTAGACACTGGAGATCTGTCACTCACCTCCTTTACCCCTTCCCTGCCCAACTCCTTCCCCACCCTGCTGACCCCTCGGCAGCACTTGGGACCCGCTGTCTGATAGCCTGCCTGGCCCTAACTCCAGCCCACCCAGAAACGAGTTACCCTTGCAGAGGGAAAGGGCGGCCACCATTGCCGTGGCTCTTGCTGGTAGCTCCCGGCTTTGGCCTTTTGCTCATACAAATCTCAGCCCAGGGACTAGTAAGTCAGAAGTAACAGACTCCACATGGGACCTGCACTGCCCACACACTCCCCGCGAGGGGACGCTGCTTGCAGAAATGGCCCTCTGGGCCGTCAAGGAGCTGGACCTGAGAGGCAGCCAAGCCCTCCACCTTGAGGGGGCTGGATCTAGGGTGGCCAGTGTCCTGTTAGGGGCTCTCAGGGCTTGCACCTGGAAATTCCTGGCAAACAAGGATGAGTTAGTCGCCCTGGCTGTGTCCCATCATGCTGGTTCAGGTCCCTGTCACACACGTATGTTGTCATGTGTTTTCCATACATACATGTGTATACGTGTGCATGTGTTGTGTGTGTAGGTTTGTGTGTGTGTGTGTGTGTGAGAGTTTATTTACTGGCTTACAAAGTGAGGACAATCCCTGCCTCTCCCGGGCATCCACCAGCTTCCAACCCCCACACCCCATCGCTCTGCTGCGTCCTGCCTGATGGGTGCTGGGCTTCCGTTTCTCACGGGGATTCTGCAGTTGCTCAGCCCCGTGCACTCTGGGACAAAGTCCAGCTCATATCAGACCCAGTGGCGTTTACAGGCTGAATGTCACTCCCGATCTTTCCACCGAGGGCCTCTGTGATGTGGGGGCTTTGTCAGGAAAGTGGAGCCTCACAGAAAAGCATCCCGGCTCAAACATACGGCTTATTCATTGACTGAATCTGATTATCCCCTTGGTGTTCGTCTGTGAGACCCCAGGCAGCCAGCCCTGTCGATCTGTCTCAATAGGCTTCGTCCAAATAGAAAATTAGATGATCGTGCGTAATATCCTCAGCTTGATGGGTGAGGGAGGGATCGATGCCACCCAGGGGCACCGTGGGCTGTGAGCAACTTCCTGGTGGAGGCGCCTGCCCTCCCTCCCTCCCAGTCCTCCAGTGTCAGTGGAGGTGACGGCTCCCAAAGGAAGGGACGAAGGGCGGCACTAAAATTCCCCAGGTGGCATCTCTGGGCGGCCGTCACCTCACATTTCAAAGTCGACTTCATGGGGCCAGGGGAAAGCCCTCGGAACGTGGGATGGCTGAGTGAACGGACAGGTGCACTGGCAGACAAGTGAATGGGCGCCGTCTTCCTGGCCATGTTGCTAACTTGTGTGACTTCATCACTGGGAAGAGTCGGGAGACACAGGGAGCCACTCCGCTCCCAGTGCCGGCCCCTGACGGTGGGAAGGTGGCCATGAACAAAGTCAACAAAAACGCGGGCCTCGTGGGGTTTGCATTCCATTCAGGGGAGGCAGGAAACACGCAACTGCAGGAACATCAAGTTTCCCCCAGAAGGGCAGGGCCTGCGTCTGCTGAAGGGAACTCAGCACAGACAGGTCACAGGGAAAAGGCCAATGACGTGTTACCATGCACATGAACACAGGGGTCCCGTGAACGTGGGACTGGAAGCAGGGACAGATGACTGAGGTTTACACCCAAGGCGACAGGACGGATGGGGCTTGGGGCTTCCTGAGGGGTTGCAGTGGTGACAAGGTCATGGGAGGGGGAGGGGAGGAAGGGCTTCTGGTTATGGAGGTAAAAATCTCTCAGGTAACCAGGAGCTGCCCTCGAAGAATCGGCAGCAGCCCGTGCTGGCGGCGTCTCCATCTGACGTGTCAGTGTCAGGCATCAGTGTCATCTTAAGATCGCTGGAGGGGGTCTCAGAGAAAGCCCGTCTGTCTGGTGTTCAGCTCACCCCTATAGCTTTCCTCCACAGACAAAATCCACCTCCCACCCCACACACACACACACAAAGACAGGTTTTCTGAGCGATCCCATCTGCAACTTCTCTGAATAAACAGCTGGAAATACGTCCCAGAAGTCTATTCTGGGGTGGTGTATTTTGGTTTCCTTCACCAACCAACAAGTGGAACACAGGTCAGGAGGTGGAGGAAGGTAGAGAAAAATAAGTCAAGGCAGAAAGTCTTTGGGGTGAGGGTGGCATTTCAACCAGGACAGTCAGGGCGCCCCACTGAGCGTGAGATTTGCCCAAAGAGCTGGCAGAGGTGCCGCTGTGTGGCTATCTAAGATCAAGTGTTGCAGCCCCTCCTAAGGTCCCAAGGAGGGAGCCACTGCAGGAGAGAGCCTGGCCGAGACGGGCAAGGCAGGGGCAGGCGGGGGAGCAGAGGCTGGAGCTGGACGTAGTGGCAGAGTCAGACAGAATGGAGCCTCCCAGGCCATGGTCCAGGCTCTGCTTTTTACTGTGGAAGGGATGGGGAGGCTTGAGCAGAAGACAGCTGGCTGAGGGCACAGGGGTTGCTCTGGCCGTCCTCCTGAGAACAGGTTGTGGAGGTGGGAGTGAGACAGCAGGGCCGGCTGGGAGAAGGCGGTGGTCGAACCAGATCGCAGCAAAGGTGGTGCGAGGCAGACCGATCCTGGGGGCCTCGTGAAGGCAAAGCCAACAGGAATGGATATTTGGGACGAGAGAAAAAGAGGAGTCAGGATGTCTGCAAGGTTCTTGGCCTTAGCAAGGTTCTTGGCCTAAGCAAGCTTTAAAGAGTGGAGCTGCCTCAGCCAAAATGAGCGACGCTTTAAATCTCATCACCTACCTTAGCACAGTGTTAGCTGTAAGAGGCAATTGGGATAATTTTGTGTTTTTATCACATAACTCTGTTACCTTCTGAGAGCTGGCGCCTAAAACTCTTCAGGAAAGGCCAGCGTCCACCACAGACAAAGCCTGCCCTTAACCTCCCTGCCTCCTGCCCACAGACAAGGTGGCCAGTGGAACTAGACCCTCTAAGGACTTTATATAGATTATTGAACTGAGTTGGTATGAGAACTTGCAGGTTAGATACTGCTGTCACTACCATTTTAACGCTGAGGGAACTGTGATGCAGAGGGGTTGAGTGACCTGCCGAAGGGCACACGGTCTGACGGGAAGCCACAAGGGAACTCACAGTCCAGTGGCTGGTTTTATGTGATCAGGAGCCGTGTGCCACAGAGGAGTGTCCCACAGCAGTTGCTAAATGAATCCTTGGCCAGAGCGTGGGAAGAGTCCAGCCCCTGGAGATGGACCCGACCAAGGCTGTCTGTGTATTTCCCTGAGAGAGAGTGGGCAGAGATCCGTGAGTCCACACCCCTCTCTCCCCATCCCTAGAGTGAGGACATCAGCCTGGAATAAACAAGAGGCACCCTTAAATGGAAGGGATGAGAAGGGAAAAAAACAGTGGGTCTTAGATAGCCAGGAGTGGTGGCCAGCTTTCCCTGGGAGCCCCCAGCCCTGCAGAGCCTGCTTCTGGGGTCTGGGACTGGGCCCCAGTGGGGCACGTTGGACAAGCCGGCATGGAGATGGGAGGCAGCTGAGCTCAGCAGAAACCCTAGGTGTGCTGGGCCCAGGCCCATCTCCCAGAGCCAGCCCTGGAGCTCCACGGCTCCAGATGACTAGCCAAATCCAAGCCCACTGGCCTGTTCTGTCAGGGTCTAGGTGCTGGAGTGCACACGGAGGCTGATGTAGAGGAGGAGACCCTGAGGAAGAAGCTGGAGGAGCTGACCAGCAATGTCAGTGACCAGGGGACCTCGTCCGAGGAGGAGGAGGCCAAGGATGAAAAGGCAGAGCCTGACAGGGGCAAATCAGTTGGAGCTGTCCCCCAGGCGGACCCAGAGGTGAGACTACCCCCCAGGGGTCTCAGCAGGACCCTGCAGAGGTAGGGGCAGGGATGGACAGTCCCAGCTGGCCACTGCCCTCCCCAGGGAGGTAGCCACCCACAGGGGCACACCAAGGGCCCTTGATGGGTTCTGCAGCTGTGAAACCAGCTCCCAGGATTCAGAGAGGAGAGCAACGTCATGGCGAATCCCCATCTGGGTGAGACCCCGCACTCCCTCCTGCTGCCGGTCAGCCTCCGTCCTTCTCTTTCATAGGTGAGCATGGCTGCCCATCAAACCAACAGACAGGAAAAGAGCTCCCAGGGCCCTGGGGACCCCGTCCAGCACAGCAGGACCACAGATGAGGAGCTGTCGGAGCTGGAGGACAGAGTGGCAGTGACGGCCTCAGAAGTCCAGCAGGCAGAGAGCGAGGTAGTCTGGAAGGCACAGGGGAGCACTGGGTTCCGCAAACACAGATGGTGACCACACCCGAGCATTGAACGTCTGACAGCTCTAACCATCTGACAGCTCACACCGAGCCCTCCCCATTGACCCAGCATGCACAGCTCTGAAGGCCAAGCATGAACCTGGGGGTTTCTGTGGGACTCACCTGGCTCACCACCCATTCACTGAGCCCTCCACCCCTTCCCTTTTTCCTGTTCAACTTGGTGAGGTACAGGCAGGGTTTCCACCAAGAAAAAGGTGATGAACACACAATCCCTGACCCAGGATGGGGGCCTAGAAGCAGGCCTGGAATTTAGGACAGCCCCAGACCTCAGCACTGGACTCTATCCCGAGGGCCATCTGTGAGTCTGAGTTGTGGCTGCAGAGCTTGAATCTGGGTCTGGAACCTATCAATAGTGCACAAAAGTCAAAGGGCAGAGCCAAAGCATTCAGGCCTCCCAGGGACAGCCGAGGAGACTTGGGCACTGCTCTGTCCTCCCTGGAGACCTACAGAGAGGAGAAGTTCTGCCCCTCAGACTGTGGGGACAGCCAGCCCCCACGACCCGCCTCCACTTCCCTTCTCATCAGCAGGTGTCTGTCACTCCCTGAGGACAAAGAGCATGTCCCCTAGAGCTGTTCAAGGGGAGCAAGTCAGGCTCTGGACTTTCCCTTCATGTTTTCCTTCTTGCTTTGCAAATAAATGTAGCCCACATTGTGTAGGTCATGGAAGATCCAGCTGCGAATGTCTTAGACCAAGCCCCTGCCTTCCTGGAGCTTGTGTTTTTAGTGGAAGGAGATAAACAGCAAACAAACAAACAAGATCCTTTGGGTTCATGAAAGGTGTGATTAAGACAGTCAGTGAAGATGAGCCCCTAGAGTGCTCGGGGCGGGGCGATTTAGATAAGGTGGTCAGGAGGGATACTAGGAAAATAAGCCAACCTGGCAAATCCAGGGGACAGGAGTCCGGGTGGAGGCAGCAGCGTGTGCCAAAGCCCTGGGGTGGTGGTGAGCTTGGTGCGTGCAGGGATTACCCGTGAAACCCTGAGACCAGGTCAGAGTGATGAAGGGAGAGTGTGAGGAGGGTGGACGGCAAAGGCCCCTGGGGGCCACTGGAAGGATCTGAATAGGGGGTGATGGGACCTGGTTCTAATTTCCAGAAGCTGCCCCTGGCTGCTGTGCGAGGAGGGGCCTAGGGAGGGAGGAGTGGAAGGGGGGCTGGGCAAGGATGATGCCAGTGGGGGTGGCCGACTGCTAGGTGAAGAGTGGCCACTACTGTCCTTGCCAGTCACGGCCCCTCCTCCAGTCCCTCATGGGAGCCAGACTCCCTGAGACTCCAGAAAATGCCCCCCATCCTGCCTTCCTCCTGCCTGGGTGACTCACAAGGAACACCCCCTTCTCACCAACCATGGAAGACAAACGCCAAGGGGACCACCAAGACGGGCGTGCGGCTGGGACGCCAATCTTAAGGGAAAACACAAGTAAAATTGGCTCCAGGAGTGAGCTGGGGGCAGCTGCTCTTCCTGTCCATGACTTTGAGGCGGGACCTCGAGCGTCTGTCTGAGGGGCCGTCTGTCTGTCTGCTGTCGTCTCGCAGGTTTCAGACATTGAATCCAGGATTGCAGCCCTGAGGGCCGCGGGGCTCACGGTGAAGCCTTCGGGAAAGCCTCGAAGGAAGTCAAACCTCCCGGTGAGTGGGGCACAGTGGTGAGTGGGGGGACGGTGGTAAGTGGGGGGATGGTGGTAAGTGGGGGGGGACAGTGGTGAGTGGGGGGGCAGTGGTGAGTGGGGGAACAATGGTGAGTAGGGGAACAGTGGTGAGTGGGGGAACAGTGGTAAGTGGGGGGGGCAGTGGTGAGTGGGACACAGTGGTTAGTGGGGGCAGCAGTGGTGAGTGGGGGGGCAGTGGTGAGTAGGGGGGCAGTGATGAGTGGGGGAACAGTGGTGAGTGGGGGGGCAGTGGTGAGTGGGGCACAGTGGTTAGTGGGGGCAGCAGTGGTGAGTGGGGGGGACAGTGGTGAGTGGGGGGAGAGTGGTGAGTGGGGGGAGAGTGGTGAGTGGGGCACAGTGGTGAGTGGGGGGAGAGTGGTGAATGGGGGGAGAGTGGTGAGTGGGGGGGACAGTGGTGAGTGGGGGGCACAGTGGTGAGTGGGGGGACAGTGGTGAGTGGGGGGACAGTGGTGAGTGGGGCACAGTGGTGAGTGGGGGGACAATAGTGAGTGGGGCACAGTGGTATGTGGGGGGGGACAGTGGTAAGTGGGGACAGTGGTAACTGGGGGTATAGCAGGACAAGCCACAGACAAAACCCCTCAGACACTGAGTTAAAGAAGGAAAGGTTTTATTTGGCTTGGAGCTTTGGCAGGACTCACGAATCCAACAACTGAGCTCCCCAAGTGAGCAATTCCTGTCCCTTTTAAGGGCTTACAACTCTAAGAGGTTCTGTATGAGAGGGTCATGATCGATCGAGCAAGCAGGGGGTACATGACTGGGGGCTGCATGCACCGGTAATCAGATCAGAACAGAACAGGACAGGGATTTTCACAACGCTTTTCCATACAATGTCTGGAATCTATAGATAACATAACCGGTTAGGTCAGGTGTCTATCTTTAACCAGGCTCAGGGCACAGCACTGGGCTGTAGATTTCATTTCTGCCTTTTAGTTTTTACTTCTTTCTTTGGAGGCAGAAATTGGGCATAAGACAATATGAGGGGTGGTCTCCTCCCTTAGGGGGACAGTGGTGAGTGGGGGGACAGTGGTGAGTGGGGGGACAGTGGTGAGTGGGGACAGTGGTGAGTGGGGGGACAGTGGTGAGTGGGGACAGTGGTGAGTGGGGACAGTGGTGAGTGGGGGCACAGTGGTGAGTGGGGGCAGTGGTGAGTCGGGGCATAGTGGTGAGTGAGGGGGACACAGCAACCTCAGTTGAGTTGGTGCCCCCTGAGGCCTCCCCACAGCACACATGCCACCGGGGTCTGACAGCAGGATCCTGGCCCCCTCACCTCCCTTCCCGTGAACATCCGGCCCGAGTTTCCTCATAGCCAGTTACTCAACTGTACCTTTGTTGGGGTTCATTTTTGTTTATTATTTGTTGTTTCTACCAAAAGCTCTTTATGAGGGGACTCTGAGCCCTGCTCTGAGGATCTGAAAGGCACACACACTCACAGTGTGAAATCCAAAAGGAGCCACCTGAATCACATTGCCTCCTATTGAAAGCCTTAGTCCGCTGCAACGTGAAGATGGATGTGACTAGAAGGGATGGCGCAGGAGACTCACATCAGAGGAGCTGCTCATGTCAGACCAACATCCTCCTCTCCTGATCCCATCAGGAATCTTCAGACAAAACCATCCTGATGAGGACATTTGGCAAAAGAATGGAAGATGTCCTTAGGAGAGTCCCAGACAGGGTCATGACGGAAAATACAGGATGCCCAGTTAGCTTTAAATTTCAGATCAACAATAATCTAGTAAAAGTATGCCCCCATGCAACATTTGGGACTTACACTAAAAAAATTAGCTGTTGATCTTGTGAACGCAAACTATCTGAGACAGGTCTCAGTCAATTGAGAAAGTTTATTTTGCCAAAGTTAAGGACACACCCATGACACAGCCTCAGAAAGTCCTAAGACTTGTGCCAAGGTGGTTGGGGGAACAGTTTGCTTTTATACATCTTAGGGGGACATGAGACATCATCAGTATGTGTAAGATGTACCTCGGTTCGATCCAGTAAGGTGAGACAACTTGTAAGTGGGGGCTTCCCGGTTATAAGTAGATAAGAGGCAAAAGGTTACATTATTTTGAGTTCTTGATCAGCCTTCCACTGAATACACAATTTAGTCTGGCTCAGTGAGTCTGTGTTTTTACTTAAGCAACAGGGGAGAGGAAGCAATCCGATCTGCAGGTGAGCTTCAGAGGGATGACTTGGAATAGAATGGGAGGCAGGTTTGCCCTAAGCAGTTCCCAGCTTGACATTTCCCTTTAGCTTAGTGTTTTTGGAGTCCCAAGATTTATTTTCTTTTCACAATCTGAAATTCCAAGCTCCCTGGGTATGCTGCTTTTTAATTTGCACAGTCTGGCAGCCCTAGTCCCAGAGCCCTGGAATGGCATACTGGAGGTGGCCGTGCAGTCCCAGCGTCCCCGACCAAGCGTGCATAGAGAGCATCCATCCTTACATCCAGCTGACACATGCCCATGCTCCTCCCTGTGGACAGAGGTTAAACAATAACATAAAGTTTCTTCTTTGTCCTCTAGATATTTCTCCCTCGAGTGGCTGGGAAACTTGGCAAGAGACCAGAGGACCCAAATGCAGACCCTTCAAGTGAGGCCAAGGTATGTGTTACTCCATCCAAGCCCAGACACCGCACGAAGGCGGAAGACTGCACCCCTTTCCAGCAGTGTGGCAAGTCCACAGGGTGGCGGAGCTCCTGTGTCTGCAAAGCCGCCCACACAGCTGCAGTGCCCACACAGCTGCCACAACACCGTGGCAACTCCCATGGGTTGGCTTCCTCGGTGGCACACACTGAGCTGGGTTTGTGTAGATGCATTTGTTGAAAATCCAAGAAAGCCCAGAAGGGGAGTGGGAAAGTGAGACGGGAAAGGAAGGAAGCAAGCATCCGACATGAAGCAAACCCACACAGGCTGACTGTGGCTCAGTCCTCCTGGGGGCTCTGGAGACCATGCAGTTCACACCCCAGAGTTAATTCCGTGTAGGAGCAAGGCCACCAGCACTTATCCTTCCACACCCGTCAGTCCTGAGTAAGGGCCAGGCCCTGGGCCACACACATTCCCAGGCACTTCTGCCCTTCCCTGAACAGGCACAGCGGGCCAGTGGCCTGGGGACTGCCTCCATCTGGGAGACCGAGGCGCTGGCTGCCGAAGGTGGAAACACCCAGGAGCCAGTGCGCTCAAAATGGCACAAGGACTTGCGGAGGTGTGAGCGGGACCCACAGATGGCAATGCACAGAGGGCGGAGCCAGCCTGGGAGGGAGGAGCTCCCTGCGTTCAGGTGGAGTGGTTAGGAGTAGGATGAGGGGTGCCATGGCCAGCACCCCAGGAGGAATGGGCTTCAGCTTCAGGCCCTCCCTGCAGCCCAGCGCCGCAGGGAGCCTCGAGGAACACCTAGCCACTCCTCATCACAACCCTGGCAGTTCCTCACAGTGACATGCAGTGTTTTCAAAAGTCCATCTTTCCACATGATGTTTACAGCACCCAGCGGCTAGGCAGTGCTATTAACCCTGTTGTACTGATGAACCAACCAGCCAGCTCAGGGCAGTGGGTGAGCCTGATCCAGATCACAGACAGGAAGTGACAGCAGGGTCTCAGCCCAGGCCATGCCTGACACCCACACTCTTCTCTGGGGGGGGCCACTTCCACCTTTGTCCCCAGAAGCCCAGCCTGCCAGCTTCTGCAGCACCTCTGGGAGCCACCCACAAACCCAGCCAGGCAAAATCCCAGGGTGCCAGACACGAGGAGAAATTTCTAGGGGAATTAGGCCATTTGGCTGTCTCTTCACTTCCCTGAAAAGCCAAACAGAGAAGATTTCTTATCGCATCGTAGCAAGGTAATCAATTGGAAAAGAGACAGGAGGAGAGGTGTGAGGACCAACAGTCACAGGGACCCGGGAATTGTATTAGACACAATTGATCTTCCAGTGTCCTTGTAAAGAGAGCTACAGGCCCACTTTACAGAGGAGGAGACCAAGGTTCAGAGAGGATAAGAAGTGAATTAGCCGGGTGCAGTGGCTCACACCTGTAATCCCAGCACTTTGGAAGGCCGAGGCGGGCGGATCACGAGGTCAGGAGATGGAGACCAGCCTGGCTAACATGGTGAAACCCCATTTCTACTAAAAATACAAAAACAAAATTAACCGGGTGTGGTGGCAGGCTCCTGTAGTCCCAGCTACTCAGGAGGCTGAGACAAGAGAATGGCATGAACCGAGGAGGCGGAGCTTGCAGTGAGCCAAGATCGCACCACTGCACTCCAGCCTGGGTGACAGAGCGAGACTCCGTCTCAAAAAAAAAAGAAGTGAATGAATTGCCCATGTCACACAGTGGTAAGGGGGTAGTGCTGGGATCTGAACCAGACCTGCAGGACAGAAACTTATACACCTTCTGCCATACCACCCGAATGTGGCAGCTCCCCCAAAGCTGAGCATCTCTTATTTCAGGCATTTAGTGCTTAATTTATTGAAAATGTCCATTCTAATGTTGCTAAAAGTTCAAATATTGCTAGAAAGCAGAAAACAGTGAGCCTGGTTAATTAGAAGCTGGAAGAGCAATAAGAAATCAAAACTTAGTTCACAATTCCTAAACATCACAATTGGATGAAGCCTGGAGACACTCTGTTTCTTCTAGGCAATGGCTGCGCCCTATCTTCTGAGAAGAAAGTTCAGTAATTCCCTGAAAAATCAAGGTAAGAGCCCTCTGCTCCCCGCACCCCCATGAGCCTGGGAAATGAGCTCCAGGGAGGAAAATGACCAGTCGCAGCTCTGTGTGTTTCTTCATAATCTGTGGGACATATCTCGTGTCCTGACTCCCAAAAATCGTTCCCAGTGCCACTCGGGTCACCCTCAGGACCCAGCACGTTGGTGTTCCAGACAGCTGGAACTTGCTGCTTTAAGCGTGCAAAGGTGGCCCTGGTGGCAGTGGTGATGGTGGTGGTGTTTCCATGTTTTTCTACATAAATTGTCCTAACATGGTACACAGTTTCTGGCCTTCTTACAGAAAGTACGGGTCATCATTTAGCCTTCCTTGAAGGCTTGGTGGTGAGAGGGACATTAGCTTTGTCCTGGACTAATGGGATGTGAGGCCTCCCCAGCATGTGGTCGGGCTCTTGGGGTATCTGTGTGCTCATTTCATTCACTCAACCTGTGACCCAACCACTGCTTGCCGGAGGCTGGCAGCTCCTCTCCCCATTCAGAGCCCCGTCCTTCTGCTGTCGAGCTGTTTCAGGCCCCGCCCCTCTGATATCCAGCTGTTTCAGGCCCCCAAGCATTGTTGCATTGATCTGTTGTCCCTGGTTTCTGAGCTTTGTCCTCACACATACCATCATTCAAACTCTGCCACAGCTGCAGTCCTAGCAGACAGTGTGTGTCCCTCCTCTGCTCACAAGCAATCCTTGGCTCTCAACTGCCTACAGAATGAAGTGGGATTTCTTAGCATAGCCCTGCAGACTTTGGCCATTTGTCGCACACTGGAGTCAGCCGGCCCCCTACTACACCCACCTAAGGATGCACCTCCTTCCCATGCATGGAACAACACAAGCAGACGCTGGTTTCAGAGTGCGCCACACAAGCATATGCCTCCACGCCTGGGTGTGCCCCCTCCCTGCCCATCTCTGTCCTATGAAGTCCTCCGGGGCCAAGTATGAAGCCTCTCCCCTGGGGCTCTCCACCACCTCCCTGCAACACCCAGCACATTGATCCCTCTTTCCAGTCAGCTCGCTCCTTGGTCAGTCAGCCACCCACCTCCATGCTAGATCGCTCTTTGCACCCCCTGAGCTCCCAGCATACATTCTGGTCAATCCTGGGACAGAGCTGGTGCCCAAGGCCCTTTGGGGCTAATCCCAGATTCAGGATCACCAGCCAGGAGAGCGACTTTGCCAGAGATGACCTGCTAAGGAGCTGCCAGCAGGGGCTCCTGGAGATCCACGTGCTGGCTCTGAGGGGAGTTTCCAGCACGTCTCATGGGCTGAAATCCAGGTGGAGATTCTTGTTTTGTTTTGTTTTGTTGAGACAGAGTCTCACTCTGTGGCCTAGGCTGGAGTGCAATGGTGTGAGCTCAGCTCACTGCAACCTCCGCCTCCCGGCTTCAAATGATTCTTCTGCCTTGGCCTCCTGAGTAGCTGGGATTACAAGTGCCCACCACCATGCCTGGCTAATTTTGTATTTTTAGTACAGACAGGGTTTCACCATGTTGGCCAGGCTGGTCTCGAACTCCTGACGTCAGGTGATCCACCCACCTTGGCCTCCCAAAGTGCTGGGATTACAGGCGGGAGCCACCATGCCCAGCCGAGAGGCTCATGTTTGTAGCAGGAGGACAAAGGGCGATTCCTTGCATCCTCTGTATGAATGGTTTCGTGAAAGGTAGACTCTGTCCTATCCAGAGACCTTACTCATGTCCAGTCCAAGGCCAGAATAGCTCACCCCCGGCCCCCTGATAGCCCACAGGCATTTTGGGGTCTGAACGGCAAAGTTGAGGCCTGACCTTCACGTTCTCCCAGCCATCATCACCACCCTCCACCAAGGGTGGCCAAGGGGGCTTTTCACTGTCTACAGAGGCCAGCCCCACACACTGGCAGGTCCTCGGGCCTCCATCCCAGGGTCTGTGGGGCCTCATGTGACTTCACTCCTCAGGAGTCATGATCCCTCAAGTTAGGTTATTCCCTCCACAGAGGTTAGTCCTGGAGCAGGGACGGAGGGTCGGCAGGCCAGGCCAGATGACCCTGCAGAGAGAACAGCACAACAGGAGCATGCTGCTGAGCCAACTCCCAAAAGAGGAAAGGGACAAAGGCCTGGCTTGTAGCATGTGCCAGTTTCTGTGGCATAAATTCTCCCGCCCTGGCTGATCGCAAGTTCCCAGCTGATGTCACCGAGTGTGGGGTCAGGAAGAGGCGCACACAGTCAGCTCTCAGGAGCCCTGGCAACTGGCTCCAGTCAGGCAGGCCACAGAAGACGTGCAAAAGTGAAGAAGGGCCTGCACCAGCCACCTGAACACAAACACTCAACCAGGATGTGAGGCCAGATGCCCCCAGTTACACAGCCACGGCCCCAGGAGGGGCCCCGGTGATGAGGGTCAGAGTCTGAGACCCCTTGGGCTGTTGCCATGTCACAAAGGAAAGGCAAGGAATCTGGGTATGGTGGCTCACACCTATAATCCCAGCATCTCAGGAGGCCAAGGCGAGCGGATCACTTGAGGTCAGGAGATCGAGACCAGCCTGGCCAACATGGTGAAACCGCGTCTCCAAAAAATACAAAAATTAGCCAGGCATGGTGGTGCACACCTGTAGTCCCAGCTACTTGGGAGGCTGAGGCAGGAGAATCACTTGAACCCCAGAGGCGGAGGTTGCAGTGAGCTAAGATTGCGCCACTGCACTCCAGCCTGGGTGACAGAGCAAGACGTTGTCTCAAAGAAAAAGAAAAGAAAAGGAAAAAGAAAAGACAGAGACCGCATACCAGTGCAGTGCAACAGGCCTTTCTGCTGTTTCATTAGTGTGAGGATTCCTGGGGCCACAGTGAGGTGGAACGTTAATGCCTGCTCCAAAACAAAGGAGAAAGAAGTTGGCAAAACTGTTTATTTGCATGAAACCTGAAATGTAAATGTCTTGTTAAAAATATGTGATGTGGAAACTTCTTAAAAGGGGATATGTCCATTTTTATTCTACCTTTTAAATGTCTGAGGAGGCCTAGGCACTTGTTTGGGCTAGGTATGTGATTGATAAAGCACCATCCCTCTCCCTGTTTTCCCCAAAGGCAAAGATGATGATTCTTTTGATCAGAAATCAGTGTACCGAGGCTCGCTGACACAGAGAAACCCCAACGGGAGGAAAGGAATGGCCAGCCACACCTTCGCGGTAAAGTTTTCTCTCATTCTCTGAGGAGTTTTTAAAATTCAGTGACCCATCAGATTTATGTGTTAATATTAAGTCTTCAGAGCAAAGAAAATGGAGATAAACAAAACAAGGATTCAGACCAGAGAATCAAAGCAAAAAGTAAAGTCTTTGCCAACGAGGGCTTGAACATCTAAATACTCTGAAATTAGAATAATATCTTCTTGTGTTTTAGAGCTTTAAATTTTCAAATACTTGCTGTCCACACACCCCATTGGATGAGGACCTGTGTCATTGACCCAAATTTATAGCTGAGAAAACAGAGGCAGAGAGAGGCTAAGTAAAACACCCCAAGGGAGTTCACCTAATATTGTGAAGAACGCAAACCCAGCGTTTGATCAACTTGTCCATGCATGTATGTGTGTGGCTGCGTTCACTCCTGTGTGCATTTGTGTGTACTGTGTGCATGCCTGTGTGTTTGTGTACACCCATGTGTAGGTACCTGCTTGCACACCCAAGTGTGTGTGTTACCACAACGAAAGCACAGATTTATTGAAAAGGAAGTTCACTCCACAGAGTGGGAACAGGCTAGAGCCAGTGGCTCAGGAGCCTGGTTACAGAATTTTCTGGACTTTAAGTGCCCTCCAGAGGTTTCCCATTGGTTACTTGGTTATACCCTATGCAAATGAAGGAGTGGACCCAATCAATGTGATCGGTCGCAGGAGGCAACCAATCGGAGGCTGAAGGGAAGTTACAAATTTACACATGAAGACTTGGCCAATGACTTGTCTGATTGGTTGGGGGAGGGGACCAATCCGAGGTACTTTCTATTTTCATCTGAGATGCAGAGGAAAGGGGGCATAGCAAAGGGAGTAGCCGCTGGACTTTTTGTTCCTCGGGCATGGAGAGGTGGGGTTCTCATTTTGATTCAGTTCTAGGAAGTTAGCACGAATTGGCCTTAGGTTCCCTACCTCCAGACCCTATTCTCTTGCCCCACGTGCGTGTGTGCACAAACATATAATCTAAGTTTGTGTCTACTGATGTGCACATCCATGTACACACCTGTGTATTTGTATGTGCACGCCCATGTGTGTCTGTGTTATATGCCTGTGTGTGTTTGTACTTTACAGAAACCTGTGGTGGCCCATCAGCCCTAACAGGGGACAGGACAGAGCAACAGAGCAGCCCTGCACTCTTTTCCCTCCACCACGGCCATCCTGTCCCTCATTGGCTCTGCGCTTACCACTGTACACAGTCACCATCCCAGTGAGAAACAAGGAGCACCCTCTACGTGGACTCCCCCTGCAAGATGACAGCGACATTCAGTCCTGCACTGCTCATTTGGGTTTACTGATGACTCCTGGCCACCCCACCAGCCCCTCTGATCTGTGAGAAACAGCTAAGCCGCTGTGACTTCCCTTTAGGACAATGTTGTGTTAACCTTTGAAGGACACACAGAAGACCTTTATACTGTGATCTTTTACCCCTTTCACTCTTGGCTTTCTTATGTTGCTTTCATGAATGAAATGGAAAAAAAGATGACTCAGTTAAGGCACCAACCATATGTGTATTCTTGATGGTCTATATCGGGGTGTGAGCAGATGTATGCTTATTTCTTGTGGGTGTGATTGGAAATTAGGCATCCAGACAAGTGACTGAACTAATGACCTGCTGAATAATGAGGGAGGAATAGACACCCCAGTCCCCACCCTACGGGCACCCACTCTGCAAGTTCCCATGTGATCTGTAGACCAGGGGAAATTACACTGTGGTCAAGGGCAGAGCCTGCACATGGCAGCAAGTGAGCATCTGATACATGCTCAGATGCTAGTGCAGAAAGCCTGCTGGGAGAGGGAGAGACAGCAGGCAGAGATCCAGATGGGCAGGGAAGAGGTCTGGTTCTAGCCTGGCTCTGCCACTCACTGCAACAGATCCAGTGGGGCAGAGGACAGAGGGTCACAACCAATGAGGAATGCCTGCCAAGGATGGGGGTGCAGAGGACAGAGGGTCACAACCAATGAGGAATGCCTGCCAAGGATGGGGGTGCAGAGGCCACAGGTCAGCTTGCCACTTGCCTCTTGGTTACATAGATGATCTCCCCTCAGACAGCCTGGGACTCAGAGTTATTTCCTAATATCTGTGTGCCCCATCCAGTTTTAAGCAGAGCCCTCCAAGACTCTCCAAAGCTGCCTTTGAACATCCTAACAGTAATCACATCTCACCCTCCCTGAGGTTCACCCTAGACAGGACCCAATGGCCACACTGTTTTTGTCAGAGGGGATGCTGAGAGGAGTGGCTTCCTACGGAATCAAACAGTAGAGACAACAGGCAAGCCTTTTGTCTTCAAGGGTTAACCAAGTTAAGTGTTTCCTACCCTCTCTGAATAGGACACTTCCAGGAGCTCTCCAATCTCTCACTTAAAACTAAGGTTTGAATCTCAAAGTGTTTTGCCGGGAGGCAGATACTCCTGCATCTTCAGGAGACCTGTGAGCACACATTAGCAGCTATTTCTCTGACTCCTTGTGGCATCAGATAAAAACATGGGAGTTTTTCCATATAATTCCCAACATTACTTATAAATTCTATTTTTTGAAAAAATTATTCAGGCTAGGCAAGGTGGCTCATACCTATTATCCCAGTCCTTGGAGGGGCCAAGGTGGGAGAATTGCTTGAGGCCAGGAGTTTAAGGCCTCCTGGGCAACATAGTGAGATCCCATCTCTACAAAAAACAAAACAAAAAATTACCCAGGCATGATGGTACATGACAGTAGTCCTACCTACTTAGGAGGCTGAGGCAGGAGGATCACTTGAGCCCTGGAGGTTGAGGCTGCAGTGAGCCATGATCGCATAACTATACTCCAGTCTGGGCAATAGAGTGAGACTCTCCTCTCTCTCTCTCTCTCTCTCCACACACACACACACCCTATTGGCTCTGCTTCTCTGAAGAGCCTTGACCGATGCACAGTCCCTATGTAAGAGCCTTGTCTGATGTTCAGTGTGTCTGTGTTTGAAACTTGTAAACTGGTTAGATGGGAGCCATGTGTGAGGGTCGGGGAACACCGTTTATTTTTATCACAAATGCAATGCCAAGGTCCCAGAGTCATGGCCACTTGGGGTAGGAAAGCCTGTCTTCCTAAGTGAGGTTTCATGGGAGCCCAGCCACACCCATTCATCTGCCTTTTCCCCATGGCTGCTTTTCTGCTACAACAGCAGATTTGGCCAGCTGCCACCAAGATCCTATGGCCCACAAAGCTGGGCACGTTTACTATCTGGCCCATTACAGAAGAAGTTTGCCAGTCCTGTGTTCAAGATTGGATTTGGAGCATCACCTACAGACCACAAGCAAAGGAGCTGGCAGGTGGGCGCCGTGATACAGTCCCTGACTTGGACGATCCCTTCTTTGCTGTGGGGCCACTCTGCCTCCTTCGCTTCTCCCCGCTTCTCCCCACAAGACCCTCCTCCCTGGTACTTTCTCGGGGTCATTCACTGAGTCCTTTTTCTCTGTCCACCCCCCGACACCTGTCCTCTTCTTGCCTTCTCTCAGGTGTCCCCACTTTTCCCGGGCTGTTCACAGCCACCTGTCCTCTGGCCACACCCATGTTCAGGTTTACGGCTGAGACCTCATTAAAGAGCTCTGGGGTTCTTTGGGGTCTCAAATGCAAGCAAATAAAGAAATAAAGAGTCCCAGGCCCAGCGAGCAGCCACCTGGCCACCCTCTAGGGCTTCTCAAACACCTGCCCACAACTGACCTCAGCATTTCCCTATCCCCAAAGTTCCCATCTTAGTCCCCCAGCCCTCAGTCTGGAAACCCCCAGCCCATGACCTCCCAGCTCATTCCTTTTCTGTCCCTCACCTCAGCCCAAGCCCTACCCCATATGTCTCCCAGACAGCTCTGGAATTCTTGTCTTTATCAGATCTCTTCCAGAGGACAGGAAAAAGGGGAAGCATGGCTCCTCTTTCATAAGGCTGATAAGACCTTCCTACTAAATGCAATGTGAGGAAGGAGAAGTAAAGGCAACATATTTTAACATATTTATTCCATACATTAAGTTTTCTTTTTTGTAGAGATAGGGTATAGCTATGTTGCTCAGGCCGGTCTCAGTCTCCTGGCTTCAAGCAATTTTCCCACCTCAGCCTCCCAGAAATGTGCTTGTATTACAGGTGTGAACCATTGAGCACAACCTAAAAGATCTATTCTAAATAAAGTATTAATGAAACAAATCCCGGAATCTATTAGAAAACCTACTGTATCTTAACAAGGTGAGGTTCATCCCAAGAGAGCTAGGAATTCTTTAATGGTAGAAAAAGAAAATCTATTCTTGTGGTCCACTGTGTTAACAGAGTAAATGAGAAAACCACTGTAACCACTTCATTCAATGAAGAAAGGCACACGAGAATTAATCAATAGCTGGCCGGGCGCAGTGGCTTATGCCTGTCATCCCAGCACCTTGGGAGGCCCAGGTGGGCAGATCATTTGAGGTCAGGAGTTGGAGACCAGCCTGGCCAACATGGTGAAACCCCGTCTCGACTAAAAATACAAAAATTAGCTAGACGTGGTGGTAGATGCCTGTAGTCCCAGCTACTTAGGAGGCTGAGACAGGAGAATTGCTTGAACCTGGGAATTGGAGGTTGCAGTGAGCCAAGATCGCGCCACTGCACTCCAGCCTGGGCGACAGAGCTAGACTCCGTCTCAAAAAAATAAAACAAAATAAAATAAATAAATAAATAAACAAGTAGCTTAGAAAATTAGGACTGGAAGGAGTGGCAGTCAGTGTCTTTGTTCTCATTATCCTCGTGGCCTCCAGGAGGGTAGCATCGCAGGCAGTTGTACTTTCCCCAGGGAGGGGGCTTTCCTGCACAGGTCCTAGTTCGTATGTGCCACAACTCAAGTGGCCACATCACGTTCTGGATGAAATACTGACCAACAGAAGCTGGACCAAGAGTGCTTGGCTCTGCCTGTCCTGAGGCCCATGACCCAGTTAAACAGGGAACGGGGAGAAGCTCCCTGATTGCTTGTCTATGGTCAAACCCCATCTGTGGGATTCATTTCTCAAAGGACACTGAAGCCATGTGCAGCCTGAGAGCCCCAGGCCAGGCCTGCAGTCCTGTGACATTATTGCAAGGGCAGCCCACACCTCACTCGCCGTCACAGCATCTCCAGCCAGCCACAGTTCTCAGAACAGCCTCTCAGCAGTTCTGAGGCCTCTGATGGACACCATCGGTTTCCACGTGGAGGTGGCGTAAGCAGGATTGATGCCTGTGCTACCGCCCAGCCCGCCTGCTGCCTCCCACTGGTGGACTCCCAAAGTGGCAAGATGCCAGTGCCACACTGTGACAGAGCTGCTTTACACACACACACACACACACTCCAGTGGTGGATGCCCAGGAAGTTGCCCCCAGGTCCTGGAGTCTCAGTTTCTGTTGCTCCAGGCAGGCCTAGCCCTGGACAGAAAACCCACCTCCAAGACGGTGATTCTTAACCATCACCATCACCACTACAGGTCGAGTTCCCTTATCTGAAGTACTTTGGACCAGAACAGTTTGGGATTTTGAGGGTTTTGGGAGGAGGATTTTGAAATATTTGCACTATACTCACGAGTTGAGCATCCCAAATTTAAAATCCAAAATGCTTCAGTGAACGTTTCCTTTGAGCATCAGCTCAGCACTCAAAAAGTTTCAGATTGGGGGTTTTTGGATTTGGGATACTCAACCTACATTTGTAAAAACTATGGGTAAACACTATGGGTGGGGAGCTTTTCATCATCACTGATGCCTGAGCTACCCCCGGGAATTCTGAAGGAATTTCATTCCAGGTAGAGCCCAGGCATTGGGAAGTTTTTAAGGCTTCCAAGTAACTCGAATCAGCAGCCCAAGCTGGGAGCTGCATGCCCCACCCCGTCACCCTTCTCGTGCTCCTTACCCTACTTCCCGCCACCAGCCACCCCTGGACTCCAGAGCTCCCAGGGAGCCCACCAGCCACAAACCTGTGTCACAGGGATAAAGCAACCATGTAGCAAGGAAGAAGTTGACTGTGTCCTGTTCCCTGAAGGGGAAAGTATTGCCCAGAAGCTTTTCCTAAAGGACGGAAGTGGCACATTGACCATCTGCACCAATCCATGGGAAGCTCGTGCCAAGTTTCCTCTCCAGAAATTTTCCTTAAAAAGATTGTACTCAACTGCATGTAAGTGGTCATGAGTACAACCTATAATTATTCAGAACATGAATGATTTAGGTCCACGTTAAGTGGTAGAACATTGCACAGTTACTGAAAACGGCACAAACTTACAGATTTTTAGCATCTTGAGGATGTGATTGTTATAGTGTTAAGTGAAAAGAATGAAATTCAACATGTATAAATGTGATCAATCTACCCAGAAAATATGTGGGAAGCTCACTAGAAAAAATGCATCAAATGCATCAAATGTAGAAGCGAGAGGCTTTTTTTTTTTTTTTTTTTTTTTGAGTCTTTCTCTGTCCCCCAGGCTAGAGTGCAGTGGTGCAATCTCAGCTCACTCCAACTTCTGCCTCCTGGGGGTTCAAGTGATTCTCCTGCCTCAGCCTCCTGAGTAGCTGGGATTACAGGTGCACGCCACCATGCCCGGCTAATTTTTGTATTTTTAGTAGAAACAGGGTTTCACCATGTTGGTTAGGGTGCTCTCAAAGTCCTGACCTCGTGATCCACCCGCCTCGGCCTCCCAATGTGCTGGGATTACAGGCATGAGCCACCACTCCCAGCCGCGAGAGGTTTCTTTAACATGATCAGTGGTGTGAACTAATTTTTTTTCCAAATGTGTATGAGCTGCTTTAATAATAAAAATACATTCATTTCTTTTATAATAAAAATAAACTTGTCTTATGAGAATAATAAACTTGTTTATGTTAAACATTATGAAGACGTAAAAGTCTAGAAACCACCTATTGTAAGTTATAGAGCGCCCACTTCCAAAGCACATATACTAAAATTGGAACGATGCAGAGAAGATTAGCATGGCCCCTGCGTGTAAGTTACAGAATGAGGAAGATATGGTGTGCATATGACAAATGCAGTTAGGACAGTCAGGCAGGTGAATGAACAAGGACCGAGAAGATCACGGAGATACAAAGCTGCAGTGTTGGGCTCTGGTGACTGTCCCTTCTCACCTTTCCCTTGAACGTGGTGATTTAAAGGCAGGGAGAGAGGACTGGAAGGAGCCCAGGAGCCTCATCTGTGAGGCCCAGCGGACACTTGACTCTGTTGTCTGCCCGAAGGCGAGCGCAAAGAAGGGAAGCTAATGTGTTTTAAAACCACTTGGTCCAAATGAAATTACATAACCCAGGAAGGAACAAATCGCGTCGCTGATGAGAGTTTTTTTAAAAAATAAAGGAACAAGAAAAGACACAGGCTTGCTCCTGATGCCGCCCTTTGAGGGAGACAAGCTGGCTTGGGGGAGGGCACCTGGAGGTGCTGGCTTCGTTCTCTCATCCTCTTCAGCGGCTATAAAAGGGGGACAGAGGCTCCCGCCTCCTCGGCCCCACTGCGCCGGTAGCCAGGACAGCGCCTCTACCACACTCGAGAGCGGTGAGTAGCACATCCAGGTGCGGGAGCTTGGGTCCTCTGCTCTGCTACTTTGTAAAATCGTTCCTTTCTGTCTGAGTGTGGGTTGGGTTGAGACCCTGCCTGCTCTCCTGGCAGCTGAGGCTAGCCCTGAGCAGGAGAGGCAGAGAAGGCGGCCCCTGGGTTCTTGCATCCAAAGCCACCCTGCCCTCCCAGGGCCCCAAGGCTCTGGCGCTGTCCTTGGTGGAGACACCAGGCCAGGCAAAGATGTCCCATTCAGCTCCACTGACACAGAAATCCCACGGGACAGACAGCCGAAGTCTCCACCTCTCAGGGAGGCAGGTCCTTGGGGATCAGGAGCCAAGTGAGCATCACTAGCATTCTAGGACATCCCTCACGTGGCATCGGTCCTGTGCTAGAGAAAATGCAAACAGCCAGCGTGCTGGGATGCATCTCTTTATCACTCTTCAAGGTGGCACCTCCATTTCCTCTAAACTGGGGAACGCCCCACCCCACCTGGCATGGGAAGCCCTGCCAGATCTCTAAAAAGGAGAGGGGTTGGCATTTTAAATTGTTCTGATGGAGAGCACTTTCTGTGGGGCTCCGGGAGGGACTGGAAAGTCAAGGTCAGCAGGAGGGGGTCTTCCCCAGAGCAAGATGGAGCTCTTGGGCATCTTCCCACGGCTCCCAAAGCGCCACAGGTGGAGGAAGGAGGAGGGGCATCTGCAGCAGGTGTTTCCAGGTCTGCCACGATGGATGCTGTTTAGGCATTTCAGCACCTCCACTCCAGTGGGGTGGAAGGGGCTTTCTATGCACCTGGTCCCACCCACGGCAGCCCCCACAGCAGCCCCCTCCTCCCATCACCGATAGCAAGTGGCCCTGCCTGGTGAGAAGAGGCCCCAGATGCTGCAGGTTTACCTTGGAGCCTCAGAAGACTGGATCTAGCGACATGGCAAGGGTGAGTGGGCTTGGTTAGGGCAGAGGATGCACTCATTCTATAACACGCAGCTGTCAGCTGACATCCCCCAGCAGGGCAGGAATGGCAAGCTGGAACCAAGCATTAGGAGGCCATGAGACAAATGTGGGAAAGGACCATGCGCCGGATTCCAGCCCCTGAGCCTGGTCCAGGCTTGGCACTCCCCAGCTCCCCAACCATGTCTGAGGTTGAGCAAGTGGCTGCCTCCACCTGTGCAGCTCCCTGGGCTCCTCCCCACAAACCTGCTGTCCTGGGTGTGCAACATGAACAGCCGTGCAGAGGCCTGCTGCACCTTCTGGTTCCCTAACACAGGCCGATAGACAAACCCAAGGCTGTTCCGTGATAGCCCCTCTTTGTAACGCGTAGCTCACACACCTCCTGAGGGCTTTCTGATCATCACCATCAATGTACATGTGACCGATCCCGTCAGAGGCTGACGCGCACAGAAGCACCTCACTTAACACCTCATTGCACAGAAGAGAGAATGGGGTCACAGGTGGGTGGGGGACCATGCAGAGAGCCAGGTTCAACTGCTATTTCTGTGCTTCTTCCCACCCCAACACAGATCAGAGGAACACATGGAGATCTATGTGGCTATGTGCACTGCACATCTACACATATACACACACTCACACGCACACATACACATCTACACACACACATCTACACTCAAACACACATCTACACACATACACACACATACACTCACACACACATTTACACACACACACCTACACACACACACACCTACACACACACATCTACACACATCTATACACTCACACACATACACACACACATCCACATGCATACACACACGGATCTACACACATACACACACATCTACACACACACATCTACACACATACACACACATGCACCGTGTGCACACAAGTCACACCCTCTTGTACACATATACACACACAACTGTGCGCTGACATGCACACACACTCACGCACATACTTCTCTCTCACACACACACTTCTCTCTCACACACACAGCGCTCACAGGTCCCAGCTCTGTGCACACGCACCCTGATGCCCGTGTAACGCTGCTCCTGCTCCTTCTCCCCCAGGCCGTGTCCTCCTCATTTGGATCTCCCCTCCAGCGGGGTCTCCTTGGAGGAGCCAAGGGATGAAGGTGCTGAGGGCCTGGCTCCTGTGCCTGCTGATGCTGGGCCTGGCCCTGCGGGGAGCTCGTACTCACCGGCTCTCCATGGAGATCCGCAGTGAGTGCCTGGACCCCTGTCAGCCTCCCTTACCCCACCCTGCCTCACCCCAGAACCTGGTACAGCCTGGTCACTCGAGAACCTGGCAGGAACGGGGTGCGGGGGAGGAAAGGGAAGTCAGTCCTGGTGCTTTTTTGAACTCCTGCTTCCCAAAGCCAGCCCATGCCCAGAAATGGCCTCACCAGGACCTCTGGGTGCCTGTTCTTCGGGTGGGTCCCAGCATGGCCTGGCAACTGGGCTGAGACCCCCTGCCTGTGCGCTCTGCCCTGCTGCCTCTGGGAGCACACAGCACACCCTGGGGACATGTGCCCATGGTCTGCTCCAGCTCTTTCCTTTCCAGCCCCTGACATCAATCCTGCCTGGTACACCAGTCGTGGGATCAGGCCTGTGGGCCGCTTCGGTCGGAGGAGGGCAGCCCTGTGGGACGTCCCCAAGCCTGGCCTGCGACCCCAGCTGACTTGCTTCCCCCTGGAAGGCGGTGCTATGTCCTCCCAGGATGGGTGATAGCCAGCTTGTCAAGAAAATCACTCTGGAGCCTCCCCCACCCCGCCCTCTCCTCTCCTTCGGGCTCCTTTCCCTTCAATCCTAATAAAAGCTCTGGTCTTGCTTAGTTGCACATTCACGACTGTGTGGTGGTGACTCTGAAGTTCTTCCCTCCTGGGACGTTAGACTAGAAAGAACCTCAGAGCCCAGCAACTTCTTTGGAAGAAAAGGCTCTGTGACTTGGCAGAGGGCACCTGGCACTGAGGTGTGGAGCTGGGACCACCCTTGGTCACCAGCAGCCCACAGTCACCCCTACACCCAAGCTGCCCTGAGTGACTGCCCAGGCTGCCAACTGCATGAGGCCAGGAGGTGCCACACATCATACTCTGCAGGACACTGCCCCCATAGGAGGGTAGCACAGCCCCCAGCCTGAGCCCTGGGCAGCCCCTCAATGCCAGTCCTTTTTTTCTAGACTTTGTTTTTCAGAGCAGCTTTAGGTTCACAGCAAAATTGGGTAGAAGGTAGAGAGAGTTCCCATCCGCCCACTTCCCCCACATCCGCACAGCCTCCCCCATGGTAAACACCCCCACCGAGGGTGCCTTTGTCCCAGTCGAGGAACCCACGCCGACACATCCACATCCCATCCCCATCCAGCGTATGTCAGAGCCCACTCTTCACGCTGCATGTGCTGCGGGTTCGCACAAATATACAACAACATGATGTAGCATCATGCAGAGTCGTTTAACTGTCCTAGAAGTCCTCTGGGCTCCACCTATTCATCCCTCCCGACAACCCCTACAACTGCTAGTCCTCTTATTGCAGTCTGTCTTGCCTGCCTCTTACTCAGGGAAGATGCACCATGGATTGTTTCTGACCCATGGCAGGGAGACTTGAACCTAGATTGCTCCCACGCCACGCGCGTCCCTTTCAAATCACACGGGGATGTCTCCATGTCCTGCCTCAGGTGTAGCTTACGTTGACATTGGGGGCACACTTGCACCACCTGGGAGATTGAGTTCATCCTTTGAATCCCTGAGCCTCAGTTTCCACATCTGCATGCCACAGAACAGCAACGCTTACCTCATTCCTGAGCTCGGTGGGCATGGCACCTGCACGCCAGCCAGCACAGGGTGGGTGCTCTGTGAGTGCAAACCCCTTCCCCAAGGCCCACCCCCCAACCCAGCCACATAACAGGCTTAACCAGCAACCTCCAACCCAAAGCTTGGCTTGGACTCTGCTGGACACTGCCTGCAGAGGCTGATCTCAGGAGCCCACCCTGACCACAGCCCTCTTGGCCATGCATGCTCAGAGGGGCCAGTGGCAAGGCCCAGACCACCCACACGGGGCTAAGTTGGGGTGACTGCACCTCCCCAGCTACAGGGGAGCCCCTCCAGCCCTGGGCACCTCACCAGGGTAGAGTGAGCCTGCGGGAACAGGAAGGGGGCAAGGCCTGGTCCTAGGGCAGCAGGGGCTAGGTCAGGCCTTAAAGAGGCCACAGCCCTCAAAAAGTTAAACAGGCAGTTATCAAATGACCCAACAATTCACCCCAGGTGTAGACCCTGGAGAACTGAGGGCAGGTGCTCAGCACATCCCCACACAGCAGCGTTTACAGCGGCACGCTTCCTAGTAGCCAAAGGGTGGTCACGACCTGAATGCCCATTGCCTTAGTCAGTTCGGGCTGCTCTAACAAGATAGCATACGCACAGAGGCTCAGCCAGTAAACACTCGTTACTCACAGTTCTGGGGGCAGGAAGTTCTAGATCAAGGTGCCAGCTGATCGGACACCTTGATCCGACACCATCTTCTTCCTGGTTGACAGACTCTGTCTTCTCGTTGTATCCTTGCACGACAGAGAGCAGAAAGAGGAAGCAAGCTCTCTAGCCTCTTCTTATGAGGTCACTAATTTCATTCATGAGGGCTCCACCTTCATGACCTAATATCCCAAAGACCCGATCTTCTAATACCACCACAATGGGGGGAGGATTTCAACATGTAAATTTGTGGTGGAGGGGGAAGACACAAACATTTCATAACATCCATCAACAGAAGAATAGAAAAACACAGCGTGGTCTATCCATGCAATGGAATATTACTCAGCCATGAAAAGGAATGGAGCACTGATACATGCCACAACATGGAGGAACCTTGGAAGCACCATGCTAAGCAAAAGAAGCCAGGCACAAGAATTCAAATGTGTATGATTCTGTTTATATGAAAAGATTGTATGAAATTGCATATTCTATGGAAGTAGATTTGTGGCCGTCAGGGGATAGGGAAGAGGGGTTGGGGGGAATGACTGCTTAATGGATATGGGGGTTCCCTTTTGGAGGCGATGAAATGTCTTAGAAGTGGACCATGGCGGTGGCTGAAGAACAGACTGAATGTATTAAAAGCATATTTTCAGCATCCTTCTCCCAAGAATAAGGCCAGTCTCCTACATAGCCATAAAATTATCATACCTGAGCAAACCGTTGTAGTAACTTCACAATATCATCTAGTTTTTAGTCCGTACTCAAAAATCCCCATGAGTAGCAAGACAGTCTTCTTTTCCCCCACTGGGCTCCAATCTAAATTCACAGTCAGCTGTTTCTCTTTGATTCCTGACCAGTTAATTTTTTATGTTGTCCCGGTGTTGACTTTTTCAAGCACCCAGATGAGTCGTCTTGGAAAATGCTCCGCCTATATGGTTTGTAAGTTGTTCTCCCACGGCCATGTACCTGTTCTTCCATTCCCTGTACTTCCTGTCATCAGAGAGGTGCATCCAGGGTCTTGCCTGGATTCAGGTCACGCACGGTGGACCCAAACACTCTATGTCTTTCCTATTGCATCATATCTGACCATGGGACCCCGGGCTCCCTCTCTGACAGGTGCTATTTGACCCTGTGGTAGAGACAGATCTCTTCATTGTAAGAGGTTTTTTCCTGTGTGATCAATGTGAAATCTGTGGTGGGGACAGGGCCCCATGGCCAGATCCTGTTTCCCAGCCAGCTTGCAGCCTGAGATGTCAGTGTCCCCTGACTACTCATGCCAGGCTGAGCTCCTGCACCACAAGTCACCCCCACACCACGATGATTCTCTAATTCCTTCCACAGTCATTAGCTGGATTCTTCCAGAGAATTTTTTTTTTCCTTTTTTTCTCAGAACTTTATAATTTTTGACACTCAAATTGGTCTAAATTTGGCCAGTGGGAGTCCTAAAGAGGGAATAAATTTAAAAAAAAAAAAAAACTTTTTTAAAAGAATAGTTCTGTGAGTCAGCCCATCTGGGAAACACAGATCCATCCAGAGGAATGGGATAGGAACCTATTCAAGAGGAAACAAGACAGGCCGGGCACGGTGGCTCACGCCTGTAATCCCAGCACTTTGGGATGCTGAAATGGGCAGATCACCTGAGGTCAGGAGTTTGAGACCAGTCTGGTGAAACCCCATCTCTGCTAAAAATGCAAAAATTAGCCGGGTGTGGTGGCAGGCACCTGTCATCCCAGCTACTCGGGACTGAGGCAAAAGAATCACTTGAACCCAGGAGGCAGAGGCTGCAGTGAGCTGAGATTGCACCACTGCACTCCAGCCTGGGTGACAAGAGCAAAACTCCATCTCAAAACAAAAACAAAAAAAAAAAAAAAGAAAGAAAGAAAAGAAAAGATTAGCCTCACAGGCTGGGACGGCAGGGGCTCCCAGGGCCACTCATCAACATTGCCATGCCTCTGGCCTCCACCACCACCCACCACAGGCAAACAACAGCTTATGAGAAGACCCAGGTCCAAACTCAGGCTAAGCAGGGCTGGAGCTGCTTCCCCAGCAGCAACCTGGACAGTGGGCACACGGACCAGCTTCCCCCAGGGTCTGGGGCTGGTGGGGTCCTGGAGTCATTTATCCGGAATCATCTGTGACACAAATGTCTGCGGCCCTGCTGGGGCTTCTCCCTGTGTGCTCTCAGAAATGGGGCCTTCCTGCCTGCTGCCCCACCCCAGCCCCGTTTCGGGACAGGGAGATACGGTGGTGGAGCATGGACACAGCTGAGCCTTCTACACGCAGGTGTCGGGCTGCGGGGGCTGTTTTTAGGAAAGCCCGCCTGTTCTTTAGGTCTCCGGGAAAAAAACACGCTTTCCTCCCTTGGTTGGATACACATGTGTTGAGTGACTGGTGTGTGCCAGGCAGTGTAGGGGACCCTGGGAATCCCACAGAAATCAGGGCAGACAGAGGCCCTGCTCTCACTGAGGGTCTCAGCCTCACCTATGCTCACCTGGAAGGATTTAGAAATCCCTGTGCAGTCTGATGGGATCAGAACCTCCGGGTGAGATGCAGCTGTGGAGCTTGATTTTTTTTTTTTTGGAGATGGGGTCTCATTCTGTTGCCCAGGCTGGAATGCAGTGGCTTGATCGTGGCTCACTGCAGCCTCGACTCCCAAGGCTCAAGCAATCCTCCCACCTCAGCCTCCAGGGTAGCCAGGACTACAGGTGTGCACCACCACACCCAGCTAATTTTTTGTTTTGCTTTTTGTAGAAACAGGGTCTCTCTTTGTTGCCCAGGCTGGTCACAAACTGCTGGCCTCGAGTAGTCCTCCCGCTTCGGCCTCCCAAAGTGCCAGTATTACAGGCATGAGCCACCACACCCTGCTTAGGTGCAGGGCTTTCCGAAGCTCCCCAGGCGACTCCAGCACAGGGTTGAGCCCCGCCTGCCTAGTGGTGAGGGAGGAGGGGAAAGGGGTAGTCACAGTACCGGGAGACGGGGAACCCAGGGCTCCAGGACCACCACAGATCTGTCCACCCTTGGGGAGGCCATGAAATGACTCCTTGAGGAATCTCATATTCCTTCCCTTCTACGTCATCAAGCCGCTCCTCTGCAGCTCCTCTGAGCGCCTCCTGGTTTACTCTTCAGCAGAGCAAGCCCTCAGGACGCCAGGACCCTGGGACTTGCCTTACACAATGCTGGAGCGCCGCCTGGTGGCCACGGGCAACCTCAGCCTGCGGCCACCTGCAAGGTGGGTCCCACTTGGCTCAGGGCCCGCTGCAGGGGCACAGGGCACGAGGACACAGCCTAGGACACTGGGGACTCACACTTCATGTTCTTCATCGGCAAGGGAATCATCGCATGAAAAATGGTCCAACTTTATTAGCAGCCGGAAACTGCAATGTGCATAGCAATAATAGTGTCAGATTTCACCTGTGAAATTGTCTAAGAAACGAGGACAGTACTCGTGAAAAGCAAGGGAACAGGCCCTCTGGGGAGCTATTGTTTTCTTTCTTTATCCTCTAGCTCTTCTTGGAGATCATGACAGAGGCGTGTGAAATCCGGTCTGCAATTGTCTAGTAAAGATCACGTGAGAAGTTCATTTCAGGTCACACTAGCATCGGGAAAGCCAGACTCCAAGGGAGACCCAGGATGTCTCCTTGTCTCCAGGATTGAAAGCTGGATCTTCCAGGGGCCCAGTGGCCCCAGGTAGCTCCTCCAGTTAGGAAAACGAAGCCCGATCGTGAGGGAGGTACTGTTATGAAGCTGTGGTTGGAACTCTGAGAAACCCAGGCTGGCAAGGAGGGGTTGTGCCCACCCTGGGCCCAATGGATGAGGGGAGGGAGCAGCCCCCGGAGCCTGCAGGAGGAGAGGCCTCTGTGGCAGGGGCAGGGGCTTCTGGCCGGGACACAGCCAGCCTCACCAGGTGGGCCCTAGGCGGTGGCTGGCCTCCGTGTCCCCTCCTCCATCCCCTGTCAGGGCTCCCCATGGTCTGGGCACCAGTGAAGGTCAAGGCCTGGCATCTCTGTGCAAAGTGAATGAGAGCAGAGAGAAGCCCGGAGGAGCCGGGGAAGTTCCAGGCACAGAGCCCTTTCCCCTTTCGCGTGATGAGAAGCTCAGCGTCAAACGAGAGGTACTTTGCTTTCTCCTTACTTGATCCTTATAGCAGCCAATACAGTGATGCCACTTTTTCCAGGTGGATAAAAATGTCTTATTGTTTAAAACTTACCCCTGCTTATCACAGTCCCAGGGACAAGGATGAAAACCAATATAACCTTCCAAAAAGTGGCCACCTTTGAAATAACCTTGCCACATCAGGTGTCCAGAAAGAGACCCAACAGGGAAACATCATGTGGGGTTTACCTCCCAAAACAGGGTCTGGGTTACTGCTGTTTGGATATTTGTCCCTTCCAAACCTCATGTTGAAATCTGACCCCCAGGGCTGGACGCGGTGGCTCATGCCTGTCATCCCAGCATTGTGGGAGGCGGAGGCGGGTGGGTCACCTGAGGCCAGGAGTTGGAGACCAGCCTGACCAACATGATGAACCCCCATCTCTAGTAAAAAATACAAAAATTAGGTGGGTGTGGTGGCGCACACCTGTAGTCCCAGCTACTCAGGAGGCTGAGGCAGGAGAATCATTGGAACCTGGGAGGCAGAAATTGCAGTGAACTAAGATCATGCCAGTGCACTCCAGGCTGGATGACAGAGCGAGACTCCATCTCCAAAAAGAAAAGAATAAAAAAAGAAGAAATCTGACCCCCAGTGTGAGAGGTGGGGCCTAATGGGAGGTGCTGGGTCATGGGGGTGGGTCATAAATGGCCTGGTGCCATCCTAGCAGTAATGAGGGAGCTCTTACTCCAAAGCTCCTGTAAGAATTCCCCCAGAGCTGGTTGTTAAAAAGAGTGGGACCTCCCCCCTACCCCTCTCCCCGTGTGACCTCTGCACACCAGCTCTCACTGCCTTCTGCTGTGAGTGGCAGCAGCCTAGGGCCTCACCAGAAACAGATACTGGCCCCATGCATCCTGTGCAGCCTGGAGAGCCATGAGCCCAACAAACCTCTTTCTTCATAAATCACCCAGCCTCAGGTATCCCTTTATAGCAACACAAAAACAGACTAAGGCATGGGTTTCTCTGTAAAGGGAGGCAGGCAGGATGAAGTGTCGCCATCTGGGAATGCATCCCATCCAGAGAGCTGGGCCAGGCCCACATTCGTCACAGCCTGCCACATGGGCCTGCTTCCTTATTTACTTAGCAGGAACCCTCCCAGAATCTATACAGAAATACCTACAACCATCCATCAGGCGCAGTGCCCCGCCTTGTCCTCAAAAACTTCCAAAAGCCAGATTGTCAAAAGCCATTTAATTTTTGGAGAAAACAATGCATACACAGTACACGTTACATCTCAGGCGAAATGTCTCAGAACCTTCCTACGCATTGGACAGAAACTCAGCTTCACCACACTGCCAGCCGGGAGACCATGGGAGGGAACTGGCGCCACTTCCCCCAGCTGCCCTTCCCACGGGCAACTTCACCAATATGCGGAAATCCCGCGCCCACCCCACAGTCAGTCATTGCTCTGTTTCTTCCCGGCACCACCACCTCCATCTGGGCCTGCTCCCCAACTCCCCGAAGCAGGTGGGCCCAAGCTCCAGGCCAGTGCCCCACTCAGATCAGGCGTTAGGCTTCTTCCCACCATCGCTGTGCTCCAGGGACTTTTCCAATCCTTCCTTCCTCTCTGCCCAGAGGCTGCCTGGCTGAGGGGGCCACCGTCCAGGTAGGGCAGGCACAGGCATCGGGGGACCAGAGGGTATCGGTGGGGATGGGGCACAGCACTTTCCTGGGAGCCATGTGACATCAGATCTTCCCCTGGCGGTTTCCACTGGCTGTGGGAAGTGGTTTTTATAAAGGGGGCCAACTTCCAGGAACCTCTAGGGCTCGGGAGCAACCCAGCATCGAGAGCGAATCAGAATCCTCGCAGAGCTGGCCATGGCCCAGGCAGGGGGCGTCTTCTCCACAGCCCCCAGGAGCGGCTGCACCTAGTGGGCACAACATTTGGCCTGCCTCCCGGGCCCCTCGTTCAGAGCCACAGCTGCATCCCCCTGCGGAGCCTGGCCCTCCCTGTCGTCTCTCTGCAGTAGCTCTTGGGCTGTGAACGGCAAGAAGAGGGGAAGGGAAGTCACCCAGCCAAGCACAGCCCTGCAGACCAGCCACCCCGGGCGGGACCCACCCCTCTATGTTTATCCGGAACCATAGACCAAGGGCCTCCTGCCCCTCCTGGTCACTGTCCAGTCCCTAGAGACACCCTATGGGATCCCACGTCACCAGCAACAGGGACCCAGGGAAGTTGGTCAAGGACAAGCACCTCCCACCTTGTCTGGCCCGTGGGGATGTCACTCACCCACGGCACTGAACACCTCTGACACCTGATAGTTCAGTTTGGCTGAAGTTTCCATGAACAGCAACTTCTGGCTCTCAGCAAACTCCTTCCCTTCCTGAAAGAAACAGTCACAAAATCCAGCGTTGTTTATAAGAGTTTCCTAAGGACACCTGGTTCACTTCCAACAGTAAGACCTGAGAAAGCTGCAGCTGTGGAGCCCGCACTCCTCTGCGTTTCACGTCCAAGTTGTGTTTCTCGCACTCCTGGACAGCCAGGGCCGGGGAGGGGCAGGGTGTGCTCCCTGGTAGAGGCTCTCCTTCTAGCTGGCTGGGGACGGCCTTCCTCCTCCTGCAGCGCCTGGAAAGCCAAGTTCCCACCCCCAGACTCCCCTCCCACCATGCCTGTTGGCACCTGTGGGGTTTGATGCTGGGCAAAGAACCAACTGAACACCCAGGAAACAGAAAAGGCAGAGGGAGGCCCCTGGACAGCGCCCACCTGGGCCCTTCTTCTGGGAAGCCCTCATTTTCCAGCACAGCTCTCCTTTGGGGAGAAACGGATGTCCCAGAGCAAAGGCAAACTGGAAAATAGCAGGCTTGCAACGGGTGACCAGGAGAGAAGCAATCATGGGAAGGCCACAGCCTCGCCCAGGAGTCAGGGGTGGCCAAGGAATGGGGGCCTTCCTGTGCAGGCCCCTCCCCTAGCCTCCAGGACTCTCCCAGGAAGAGGAGCCTGTGATGGATCCCAGAGGGCACAGCTCAGGTTCCTGACTGTCCAGCCAGACAAGGAGCTGGCAGCAGGTGTGGCCAGTCACACCCACAGCTCTCGCACCATCATGAATGCACTACTCCTGTCCCAGCCCAGAGATCCCTCGGCCGGCCCTGTGTTGGTCCCCACTGTGCGCCTCAGCCAGCTCCCCAGACAGACGCTCCAAACCCACCGTGGCCGCCCACTGCCCCTCCAGGCCTTGAGTAACCTCGCACCTGTGTTTCTGTGCCTGCCTGAGCACGCAGCACATCTAGTCACTCTCAGGGGACACAGCTCTGTTGCCAGGACCCTCTCCTCCCCCACCCCACTTTGCAACGAAGGCCCAGACCAATGCTGTCTCCCTTTGCTCCCCTTGCTCTCCCCTGAGATTCTCCAAAATCTTCACCCCACTTCTCCATCTCTCCACAGCCTCCATTGAAGCTGGGGCCTTTTCTCTTTAGGAGGCGCGCCTGTCGGTCTAATCCCTGAGTTGGGTCTTCCCCTGGGCCAGCCTCTAGTATGTGTGGGGTCTCCCCATCTGCCACTTGTCTGCAGCTGTTTATATGGTCTTCATCCTAAATGTAGCGGGGAGGTGGGATGCCAATGGAAGAGAGACAACAGAACACCTGGGTGACCGCTGCCTCTGCCTGTAAGGAGGCCTGACAAAACCCGGGTGAGGGAGGCCATATTTGCACAGAGGCCCCTTCTGGGAACTGAGTGGGGAAGGGAGCCCTACTGAGGAAATAGATTGCTTTTCTCGTTCAAGCCGAGCCCACCTTGCAGTGCCGCCCTGCCCTTCCCTCTGCCGGCCATGCCGTGCCTGCTCCTCCACCACTGGGCTGGAACTGCCATGGTGCTGGCCCTGAGTTTTTCAGGAAATCTTTGACTAACAGAGAAACTCAGGTGGAAAGTTGTGTGTGTGTGCATGTGTGCATGTATGTGCGTGTGCGTGCGAGTGTGCATGCTTGTACGTGTGTGGGTGCAAGTGAGAGTGAATGTAGGGGGGTGTGCATGTGTGTGCAGATGCATGTGGGCTTGTAGAGGTGTGTGTGCACATGTGTAAGCGTGTGCAAGTGTGGGTGTGCGTGTGTGAAAGTGTGAGTGCCAAGGTCTTGACACAGGCGGGCAGGGCTCTCTCCTCCTGTGGAAGAGGAGAGCAGGGTCTCCTAGGCGGTACCTGGAAGGTCACCTCCCGCTCCTTGCTGAGGTCTGTCTTGTTGCCCACCAGCATCACCAGGACTTCTTCCGGGTGCAGCTCCTTCTCCAGGTCCTTCAGCCACTGCTGAGCCTTGAGGAAGGAATCCTAGAAAAGAAAAAAAAAAAAGTAATGTCAAACAAAACTTACAGGTGGTCATTAGCTATTCCGGCGGGGAAAGCCAGTGTTGCTGTTCATGTTGTGTTAAATGTCACAGAATCCAACTGGCCATGGACACACCTGCAGGCTGCTCTGTTCCTCTGAGGAGGGCACGTTCCTGTCCTGGGTGACCTGTGCGGCCAGGCAGAAAACTGCTGGGACACACATCAGATCCTTCACCCTGAGCAGGCCCAGGAGACTGCCGACCACGGGGTATGTCAGGTCAGGCCTTGAGCTCCTGAATCTTCCACCCCTAGGTGTCCTCAAAGGACCACTCTGTGCAAGAGTCTGGGGAACTGGCCACCACCCCAAACCCTGACCCTAATGCAGCACCAGGAACTACTGAGTGGCAGATGGCAGCGGCGTGTTCTTTGTGGACCACAGAGGAGCAGAACCCCGACTGTGCAGGAGGATGGGGAGTTGTCAGGAGGCCATCCTGGAGGAGGTATTACTGCTAGGATGGCACCAAGCCATTTATGACCCACCCCCATGACCCAACACCTCCCATGGCATCATTGCATTGGAGAAACTAGAAGGCAGGTGCTTGGGAAGGAGGATGGGACATGCCTCAAGGTGGGCCCTACCTTCCTGGTGATGTCGTACACCAGAAGCGCAGCATTGGCGCCCCTGAAGTAGAGGTGGCAGACACTGTGGTACTTCTCCTGGCCAGCTGTGTCCCAGATCTCAAGCTTCAGAGAGGCGGTGCCTACATCCACCACCTTTGTGAAGAACGCACCTGAAACAGGGAGACCCACAGGGCTTACTCAGAGGATGAGGTTGCCACGTGTGGCTCAGGTGGGACCACGGCGAGCCACAGGCACAGCAATGGGCTCAGAGGGACAGCTGGCCACGTGCCTCCTATGCCCGCATGGCCGGGCGGTTGAGCAAACAGTTATTCTGGGAGATGGAGGCTTCCACATCAAGCAAAGTGTCAGGAGTGATTGCTATGGGGCCTTCGGAGAGGCTTTGGTTGGGAAGATAAATCTCCAGGACCTAACACAAAAGCTCTGGGTTACATATGCCATGGAAGGGATCTCCACTTACCGGGAGTCCAACACATCCCTGCCAGCTTCCACAGATGCAGCTGGGCTCTGGGGACCCCTAGAACCCTGAGCACCCCCAGCCCACTGGCCCCTTGTCTGCCAGACCCATCTTGCACAGAGGCAGTCACAATTGCACAAGCTTCTCCAAGACCTTCCTCGCCTCCTAACCTCCCCACTTTCCTGATGCTGCTCCCCACCAACCCCCTTCTCTACTGTCCCCTCTGCATGGCGTCCTTCCTCTTCTTACCTAGAAAACTCTTAGGTGTCCTTTGAGCTCTTCGAGTGGCAACCCCTGCCTCCATGGAAGCCTCCCTGCACCCCATACACACCCAGAGGCAAGGCTTCCTGCATTCTCTGCCTGTCTCCCCCAGAAAAGCAGGGGCTTTGTCTTCACACACACACACACACACGCACAAAAACTACCCTCACGCACTTTAACATATTGGGCAACGCACTGTTCATTTAAAGATTTTCTACCCTTTGCTTTCCAAAGAGATATGATTTTTAAAATGATTATTTTCTAGATCTCCAAAATGTTTTGCCCATCGTGTGTGGCTTGTCAGGGACATGTTATACACAGAATCGGAGAGGAAGGGGTGGGAGAAGGCAAGGTGTCTGGGGCATGGAGGAGCCACCAGCACTGGCAGGCTCCTGTCAAAGCGGCTACCCTGCCTAGACCCTGGGTTGGGTTTGGAGTCTGTTGGGGAGATTCCGGCAAATGGAGCCACAGGTTTAAAATGAAAAGTTTCACTCCAAGGACAGTGCATGCGAGTCCTGCAGCTGCCAAAACAAAGTCCCACGAGCCGAGTGGCTCAAATTAGCAGATTTCTTCCTGCAGTTCTGGAGGCCAGAGGTCCAAAACCAACACGCTGGCTGGGTTGGTGCCTTCCAGAGACTGAAGGAGAATCCGTCCCAGGCCTCCTCCAGCTTCAGGGGCTGCCGGCAACCCTGGTGTTCCTGGTGGCTGCATCACCCCCATCTCTGGCTGTCTTCATGTGGCTGCATCTCTGTAGCCGCGTCCTCTCCCCTTCTTATAAAGACATCAGTCACTGGACTTAGGGGCCATCTGCAAAGACCCTCTCTCCAAATAAGGTCGCACTCACAGGTTCCAGGGGATAGGACTTAATTGCATCTTTACAGGTGGGAAAAACACAGTTGCACCCACTAAACATAGAACAGGAGGTTGGACAGAGCTTTCCAGCATGATGCAGCAAGACCATGCTTCTCTCTCATGACACGGCCTCTTCCTAAACGGAAGCCACCACCTGGGCTCTTCTGCCCGTGTGTCCTACAGTTTCCTGCAGGTCCAGGAACTTGAAGTTAGACAAACTCTCTAGGTCAAACAAAGCTGCAGTCTCCATCCAGACAGTAGGACCAGTGATTTCCAGCTCAGACGGGGCAACTGTTGGGACTGAACCGGCTATACACCTCTGAACTCATCAGGTGTTCCACTGGATTGACGACGGTGCCAGAATGAAGACTGTGCCCAGGCCATGAGTGTAGACCCCTCAGCTGATCTGACGGCAGCTTGCTTAAACTTTCTAAGTCTCAGCTTCCTCGTCCATAGCAGGAGCTAATGGTGCCCTCCACCCAGGGTGGCAGTTAAATCATCTGAGCAAGGAGAGAAAGAGAACATGAGTTTTGCTTCCTCTTCCTGTCCTCTTTGCTCTTCGTGGACTTGTTGTCTTAAAACGTGGGCCTTTCATCCTCCTCTTTCTGTTTCCCATCACTTCAAATCACATTTCTCAGTTTGAATTTGGTTTTATCTTAAAAGCTGGTGCAGGTGACACGTGAGCATAAAACTCAGGTTTGCTTCCTCCATTGACCAACCTTAGCCTCTCATATTTTCCTTTTCCATGTTGAAAATGATGGCTGGAGGCCGGGCACAGTGGCTCATGCCTGTAATGCCAGCACTTTGGGAGGCCCAGGTGGGTGGATCACTTGAGGTCGAGTTCGAGACCAGCCTGACCAACATGGTGAAACTCTGTCTCTACTGAAAATACAAAAATTAGAAAGGTGTGCTGGCACGCCCCTGTAGTCCCAGCTACTCAGGAGGCTGAAGCAGGAGAATCACTTGAACCCAGGAGGTGGAGGTTGCAGCGAGCTGAGATCATGCCACTGCACTCCAGCCTGGGCAGCAGGAGACAGTGTGAGACTCTGCCTCAAAAAAAGAAGAGGAGAGGAGAGGAGAGGAGAGGAGAGGGGAGGGGAAGGAAAAGAAAAGAAAATGATGGCTGGTGGTTGAATTTACACTAATGTAAAATCCCAGCAAAATTCCAAGGAGGGCATGGGTCTTAGTCCAAGCAATGATAATGCATAATAGTCAATGTTTAGCTATTTACAGAACATAGACCCTTCTCTTCCCTGCAGAGAGATGTAAGGCCCTCAGGTGGGCCCCTGGACAGGTATCTGAGGCAACCTAGTCTTGTGCACTCCTTGGCTCTGACCTGGAAGACAACATGCATTTATTATCATATCCTTTTTCAGAAACCCACTAACCACATGTTCTGTATCTCCACAGCTAAAGCCAAAATGTAATTAAAAAATAAATTTTTGGCTGGGTACAGTGGCTTATGCCTGTAATCCCAGCATCTGGGGAGTCCAAGGAGGAAGGATCACTCTAGCCCAAGAGTTCAAGACCAGTCTGGGCAATGTAGTGAAACCTTGTCTCTATAAAAAATACAAAAATAAGCTGGGTACGGTGGAGCACACCTGTGGTCCCAGCTACTGAAGAGGCGGAGGCAGAGGATTGCTTGAGCCCAGGAGGTTCAGACTACAGTGAACTGTGATCGTACCACTGCACTCCAGCCTGGGCAACAGAATGAGACCCCATCTTTAAAAAAATAAAAATAAAAATAATTCCTCTACTAAATTTTATTTTCTTAATTTTAATTTTTTTTGTTTTTTTCTGAGATGGAGTCTCACTCTGTTGCCCAGCCTGGAGTGCAGTGGCGCAACCTCAGCTCACTGTAAGCTCCACCTCCCAGGTTCACACCATTCTCCTGCCTCAGCCTCCCAACTAGCTGGGATGACAGGTGCCCACCACCACGCCCGGCTATTTTTTTTGTTTTTTAGTAGAGACAGGGTTTCACCGTGTTAGCCAGGATGGTCTCTATCTCCTGACCTCGTGATCCCCCCGCCTTGGCCTCCCAAAGTGCTGGGATTACAGGCATGAGCCACAGTGCCCAACCTAATTTTAATTTTTCTTTAGTAGAGGCACGGTTTTACTATGTTGCCCAGGCTGGTCTCAAACTCCTGAGCTCGGGCAATCTGCCCGCCTCGGCCTCCCAAAGTGCTGAGATTACAGGCGTGAGCCGCTGCGCCCAGCCTCTTTACTAAATGTTAGCATCATATAAGTGGTTTTGCTTTTTTACCTTTTAATTTAAGTAAACAGCTGATTCTGCTCATTGAAGCCTTCTCTGTAGCACTTGGCTTTTTTTGTAAAAGTAGTGAGCTGATGACAAATTGAAAGGAACATGAAATGGAAACTTATTTTCTGGGGGCTCTAGGACATCAGCCACGTTCTCGGTTTAGAAGGGAAGTGAACTGGTGCCGGGTTGAATGTGCCTTGTACCTGTTTGTCACCCTCCCCTTCCTGCAAAAAGCCCAGCAAGTCTGGGGTGAGTCGTGGCTTCAGCTGGCAAATGTTCACACAAGCACTAGATGTCACCATCCTTCCAAAAGATGTCATGCAAAAGTCGGAATCTCCCCTGCTGTGGCCCGTTAGGACGCTGGGGGCAGTCCATGGGTAGCGCCAGCCCCCATCCCTGACACAGCAGTGGCTCCTGCAGCTGCCACCTCCTCAATAGGCCCTGGCGGGGGTGGGCGGGAGGCTGGGCTCACTTGGACTCCCGTCTGCTCTGCCTCTGCCCTGCCTGCTCTCACGGCACCGGCCAGCACGTTGGGTTTCCAGCTTCAGGGCTCGAGTCCGTGTCACTTTCTGGCTCTGCTTCCTGCTTCCTCTGGATGGACGGTGTCTTGCCAGGAGCTGAGCCCACCGCCTGTGTCACGTCCTGCTGTGGGCCCCACCCCACACACCTGTCCACAGAACCAGACCCCCTCGGGAGGGCCCCAGAGACGCAAGTCAATCCTCCTGAAGGCTGACCCCTCAGACAGGGCTGGCCTTGGTGACCTTAAGCCACCCAAAGTAACAGCAACCTTTCATGGAGAGCCCACTCCAGGAAGGTGTTTACACTCCCATTTCACAGGGAAAAAATCCAGATGGAGGGAAGGAGCGGCATTCCTGTGGCCGTCCATCCCATCCCTCCCTCGGGGTTCCTGCAACCAAGCACTGGGCGCGTTGCCTCCTGCATTTCCAGGCTGCCTGTGAGGACAGCACTCCCGTTCTCCTCTGAGGCTCTGCTCCTGGCCCACCCTCTCCCCTGGGCAGGAGCCAGTGTTCTTGATAAAAGCTGGAGTCACACGTGACAAAAGCAGCAGGAGTGTCTGCTCTCAAAGGGTTTTCGTGCAACACAGATCACTCTTCCCCCAAAGCACATAAGTTAAAGGAATGAGCACATCCCATCTCCTCATCCTAGAAGCGGCAATACCCACATTTATAATAATATATGATCATGTAATGATTATAATGATGATTAATAATTAACATACACTTTGGGAGGCCAAGGCTGGTGGATTGCTTGAGGTCAGGAGTTCGAAACCATCCTGGCCAGCATGTTGAAACCCTATCTCTACTAAAAATACAAAAATCAGCATGGTGGTGCACACCTGTAATCCCAGCCACTCAGGAGGCTGAGGCAGGAGAATTGGTTGAACCCAGGAGGCGGAGGTTGCAGTGAGCCAAGGTCGCACCACCTCACTCCAGCCTGGGCAACAGAGCGAGACTCCGTCTCAAAAAATAATAATAATAAAATAACTAACATAGGCCAGGTGTGGTGGTGCACACCATGGCAAAACCCTATCTCTACAAAAAATATAAAAATTAGCTATGGTGGTGTGCACCTGTGGTCACAGCTACTCTGGAGGCTAAGGTGGGAGGATGGCTTGAGCCCAGGAGGCAGAGGTTCCAGTGAGCCACTGCACTCTAGCCTGGGTGACAGAGCAAGACTCTGTCTCAAAAAAATTAACATAATGATAATAATAAATTGCATGACATCTATCCATAGCTATAGTAATATCTACCTCCCAAAGCTGTAATATTATCCCAAGGTGTAACGCAGACACTCAGATGGAAGCAGAGAAGACCAGCGTTCCCACAGGGGACTCAGGCAACAGCAAAGGAAGGAGCTTCCACAGTTCTGCTCCTGCAACCCAGCACAGCTGCCCCCACACCCAGGTGCTCAATACAAAAGTACGGACCCCAGGGTTGGAGGCTGATGGGATGAAGGCGGCTTGTGAGCCACAGGCTAACCTATTTTGGCCATTCTCCTCCTCTCCCTGTTGTGCCACGGGCCATAGCCCACAGCCTCCCAACCCTGCCCCATCATGGAGACCCAGAGTGGGAGCAAAGACTCCACACAGCAGGCCTGGGTGAAAGGCAGAGTCCAACCTGTAGAACGGTCCTGCCCCTCGGAGAGAGGAGACAAACCCGGGCCCCGGGGAGAGGGGTTTGGAGGAAGCGAGGCCCTGGCTTTCATCTGAAAGCTGCTGGCAGTGGGGTGGCCCCTGAGGGCCCAGGCAGAGGACCAGGAGTAGAGTGAGACATACAGGCCTTCCCCGCAAGCAAAGACCCCCAACCTGGCCTGGGACTCCCCAGCAAGCCCAGCTTTGTTCACCCCTCTGAGCCTGGTAGGCCCCCTGAAGAGAGGGCAGGCAATTGGGACAGCCAGGGCAGGCGTGAGGGGGATGCTCGGACCCTGGCTTGATGGAACGAAAGGAACTAGGGCCTCGCCCTTCAATGTCGGGGCCTCCATCCCCCTCGCCTGTAAAATACAGAATGCCCAGCACCACCCTGAGGCTCCACGGACCCCACACATTGCCCCCCACCCCCACCCAAGGAAGGTGGGGGCTCTGTGGGTACAGCTCTCTGTGGGCTGAGCACATCCAAGCATGTCTCAATGAATCCAAAGCACCCTCCCACCCTCCAACCACACATCTCGGAGTCTCTCAGCCCTGCTTGCACTCACCCAGTGAGTGCCTTTGGGCGCTGGCTCCTGCAGGCTCTGCTAGGGTGGCAGCACAGAGTCCTTCTGTACAAGGCCCTGTAGCAAATACTTCAGGTTTTACTGGCCATGGGGTCACTGCTGCAACCACTCAACACTGCTGCCGTTTTAGAGTGAAAAGAGGAGGAACAGCAAGAATATCATTTACAGAGGGTAAGTACCTGAACAGGTAGAGCTTTGTCTCCACAGAACCTTATGCACAAAACAAGCAGAACAGCCAGAGAGCCACAGTGTGCAGACCTCCGTCTCAGAGCGAGATCCGTCCCCAGTCCAACTCACCTGGCCTGACACCTGCTGCCTCTCTCTGCATCTTGAATACCAGTCACCCAGGTACAAAGCTCTCAACATCCAGGCCCAGTGAGGCCCTCATCAGTGTTCTCTATTCTCAGCTGAGGCCACCCTCCGGCCAGCCTTGGCACTTTGATGTATTTTTAAAGGAAGCCAAGTCCAATATCAGGACTTGCGGGGTGAGGGGTGCAGATCTCCCTGCTAATGGAGAAGAGGATTGCACTGCCCACCCCAAGGCAACCTTGACTCTCTCCCCAGGGTCGCCCTCTGCAGACAGCCTCTCACCATCACTCTGGCCATTCTCACCACTAGCTCTGGGAGTTGGACCAGGCAGACCCCTGCCGATCCCCCTGTATCTCCTGGGGATCCTTCAGGAACTACTCCCCACCCCCGAGAAAATGGAAGGGCTCCCTAATAGCTAACACCATGTGCCACATTTTGCAATTGTGTTTCTGTGTTTGGTGCATCTGTTTAGCTGGTTATAGAATCCTCCCCACCTAACGCAGGCCTGGAAAAGGGTTTGTGCTCAACAGATGCCTGTTAGATGAGTAAATGAATGAGTCCATTTGGAGATGGGCAGCTTATCCATCTCAGAGTCCGAATTTGAAACCAAAGCTCTGATTCTGCACGTGTTCCCCCAGGGGACATTGGCATAAAGAACACGCTGGCTTTCCCCATTTCAGGTGAAAACTGGGTTTCACTGCCTAGGCAGGCTGTGCCCACAGCAGGACGGGAAGGAGGCCAGCAGCCTGCAGATGCCCCATGCAGTCACTCCTGAGCTTCACGACAGGTTAGCCTTTTTAAGAAACACAGTGAGAAGGTCTCCCTCCCCACCCACGCCCAACAAGGATCCTCCCACCCCCAATCCAGGCCAAGCTGGTAAACCAAGTCCAGGCGGGAAGGAAGATGCTGGTGGGGTAAATAAAGCAAGGGAGCAGTGTTAGCAGGAGGGCGGCCTGGGTGGTGGGAGAGGACAGCTGGTTTAGGCCACTGAGTGGCCAGAGCCCAGGAGGCTTTATCCGGGCTCTCCCTTCCACCAGCATAATCCCTCACACCCAACCCAACCCTTTGGGGCCAGAGGTCCTACTCCAGAATCTCCACCCCCTGCAGACTCCAGCTGAGCTGAAATCTGACCCAGAGCCAAGGGTGCCTCCTGTCTTTGTAGATTCTGTGGCTGCGTTCATGGACCTCACTCCCTCCCCTCACACACTGGACACAGGCAGCTCAAGGCCCCAGGACAGCATGGGGATTCCTAGGCAGGCATCATCCCCCTCTGCCCCAGGTGTGAGTCAGCAGCCCAGACTTCTGCACTGGAGACCAGCAAAGGGGTGCTCTGCTCTCACTTACAGCCCACCGTAGGCAGGATATTCTTGAAGTCATTCTTCACGTACTGAAGAGCCAAGCTGGACTTACCCACGGAGCCACTTCCCAGGAGAACCAGCTTGAATGCACGGGGCTGGCTGGGGGCAGCCCTGGGCTGGGGGGTCCTGTGTGCCTGTGCCATGCCCTGCAAAGAATCACAACCGCCTGAAGCAGGTGGAACATCTGAGCCACATCAACTCAGCAAGCTCAACCCCGGGGCTGCTTCCTGCTCAGGAGCAGATGGTCCGAAACAGAGCTCCCAACTCAGAGGCCACCTGGGTCCACACTCCTGCTCCCCTCTGCCCCCCATGCCCCATCTCCCCATCTGCAGTTTTTAGGTCCATTTTTACGTCTGTGGTAAGGAACAAAAGGAGTTTTGCTTAGAAACTCCGGGCACAGGTCACTGCAGACCCTGAAAAGCAATGATTACATGTGGAGGTCTTAGGGCTTATTGTTCACCTTCCATTACTTTGAATTTTTACAAATCTATTACTTGTCCCCAAAGTATCTAATGCATGGAGAGGTAAAAAGCATCTGAGCATTTCTTGGCTGGTTGTTCATGGATTAAAGTTGGTGTTTCAGAAAAAAATCTACCTAAAAAAAGTTGGTGTCTCAATGATCTCAAAACATCATAGACACATTCCTATTGTGTCTAAAGCCTCAGAATCCACAGTGGTATGCCCCAGAGAAAACCAATTTTGTGGTCAAAATAAATGTGGGTGACCCCTGCATATTTTTGCATTATAAAAACTCTCATGTACACACCACAATAGAGAGAACAGTCTGATGGGCCCATGGACCCACCTCCTTCTTCCCTAGTAATCAGCTCAGCCATTCATGTCACTCACACTCCCAAACCTCCCCCTAGCAGGTTAATGTAAAGCAGATCCCAGGCATCCAATCCTCTGCAAATCTCAGTACAGATACAGGCATCTTTTTCTTTGCAGTTCACGTGTTGAAGAAATCAGGTTGTCTTATAGATTTCCAGTACGGATGTTGCTGATTGCACCCCTGTGTTATTGAATGGAGTCCTCTGAACTTTGTATTTTTGATACGTGGTGGTTCAGGATATAAACCTGATTAGATACAGGCTATTTTTTGGCAAGATTGCTATGAGAGTGTGTGTGCACTTCCCGCAGAAGGCAAATAATGTCCAGTTGTCTCTCTGTGATGTTGGCAGTCACTGAAGACCATTACTTCGACCCGCTCTTTCACTAGAGGGTTGCAAAATGGTGACATTCTGATAATGTTCTAATGTTATCACTTGGTGCTTGTTTATTATCTAGGAAGAGAAGCTCTCCACAATCAATATGAAACCCATCGGGGGCAGCTGGTCCTGTGATCAGAGTCTCATCTCCCTCCCTCACCATGGTGGGCAAGAGGAAGGCTCCCTAAAGAGGGAAGGGGAGGAACTTTGAAAAGGAAAGAAGAAAAAGCAGGAGTGGTTGGAAGCAATCCACATGCCCTCACTGCCCCCAGTAAGGAGCCACGGCCACAGACTGGTCTGGTCTGCCCTGCAGGGATAAGAGGAGAAGTAATCAAGTTTGAAATCAGTCTTGAAACAAATAGGATGGGATCCTAGATACCAAGAAGATCGTTCTAGGCAGAAAGCGAATGGAGAGTCACAGAGTCCTTAACAGGAGGGTTTAGGGCTCTCTACCCATCAGAGAAGAAGGGCGCCACATAGTAGACTCGAGTGGTTATCCCAAACATGCCTGGAAACCCATCTTAGATGGAAATACTCAAGTTTCACCATCAAGTATGATGCTGGCTTCAGAGATGGATAAAAAACATAACATTAAGTTTTCCATCTGTGTTTCTTAAAAAAGAAGAAAGAAAGAAAGAAAGAAAGAAAGAAAGAAAGAAAGAAAGAAAGAAAGAAAGAAAGAAAGAAAGAAAGAAAGAAAGAAAGAAAGAAAGAAAGAAAGAAAGAAAGAAAGAAAGAAAGAAAGAAAGAAAGAAAGAAAGAAAGAAAGAAAGAAAGAAAGGAAGGAAAAAGAAAAAGAAAAAGAAAATCTCTCCAGGTGATCTCAATATGCAGCCAAGACTAGGAATCACTGCTAGAATTCTGTTTTCCTTGGAGCTGGGAATGGTGTCTAGCACATAGTAAGTACTCAATAAATACCTAAGAAATGAATGAATGAGGCCAAGCACAAAGAGCACATAACACAGCACCTGTGCTTTGAAATATCCTCCTGGATTGAGGATGATTTCTTGGGGGCTGGCTATGATTTGCATGGATCCTCCAAAAAGCAGATTTGAAAACTTAGTCCCCGGTGCAACCATGCTGGGAGGTGGGGCCTAACAGAAGGTGGTTGGGTCATGAGGACTCTGTTCTCATTAATCCATGCCCGACACAGATTAACACTGCTGCACTCTTACACGTCCACGAGCCTGTGTGTTCTCTTGTCCTTTCACCTTCCACTGTAGGATGACACAGCAAGAAGGCCCCAACAGATGTAGACCCCTTGGCCTTGGACTTCCCAGCCTCCAGAACCATAAGAGACAAATCTTTGTTCTGTATACATTTCTGTCTCAGGAATTCTGTCAAAGCAGCACAGACTAAGACAGCACCTGAGGCAAAGTGAGAGTGCCTGGGGTGGGAACTGAGTCCATCAGATGATCCGCTCAAGTCAGCTGGGGACAGGCTCTCAGAGGTCAAGGCACATCCCAGACTCTCCACCCTTTGGTGGAAGGGGAAAGGGTAGTGGGGGTGGGGTGAGGGAACAAACACTACTCAATGGCTACAGTGTATACTGCTCAGGTATTGGGCGCAACAAAATCTCAGAAATCACTGAAGAACATATCCATGTAACCAAATACCACCTGTTCCCCCAAAATCTATTGAAATAAAAAATAATTAAAAATAAACAAAAAGATCCCGTCAAGTTCTCTTTGCTATTTATTTGTACAGGTTAATAAAACCTTTCCTAAGTCAAAAAAAATCTGTGGCCCAAAACTTGTCTGAATTAACTGAAATAGGTGGACTCTGAAGGAATGCACTGTGACTACTGGGATGCCAGCGTCTCATTCCTTTGACAATGATATGTCTCTTTAATAAGGTTATTTTATTTTGGGGCTGGGCGCAGTAGCTCATGCCTGTAATGGCACTTTGAGAAGCCAAGGTGGGTGGATCACTTGTGGTCAGGAGTTGGAGACCAGCCTGTCCAACACAGTGAAACCCCAACTCTACTAAAAATACAAAAATTAGCTGGGTGTGGTGGCGCATGCCTGTAATCCCAGCTACTTGGGAGGCTGAGGCAAGAAAATCGCTTGAACCCAGGAGGCAGAGGTTGCAGTGAGCCAAGATCCCACCACTGCACTCCAGCCTGGGCAACAGAGCGAGACTCCATCTCAAAAAAAAAAAAAAAAAAAAATGTTATTTTACTATAAACATACAAGTGTCAATATAAATAAACTACCCATAACTCCACCCCCTTAATACAACCACAAAAGGTATTTTTGCCTACTTCTAGCTTTTTTCTATGACTCCTAAAAACAAACCAAAACCCATGGTTTTAACATAAAAGTATTATCTCATATATGTAAAAAATACTTAAATGTAATACCAAAGGCAGTCTCACATTGCTTCAAAATCATGTTTAGTGGACACATAACATTTCTACAACTATCTCAACTTGCTGAACCATTTTCCTAATACTGGATTTTTACTTAGTTTTAATTTTTTCTCTGTAATAAGACTGCAGTAAACATTTTCTTATATAACTTTTTGTGTGATTGAGTGTTGTAAGCTTTCAATAAGGAAAGGTTGGAGCCTTCTGTCCAAAGAGAAAATTGAAAGTGTGGCGCCTGACTGCCCCCTCCAGAATTTAATCAAGATGGGGTTATTAGTAGTCAAAGACGTTATTAGGTTATTGAAGACAAAGATGCTTTCAGGGACACCATATTCAAGATTGGAGCTTCTCTAGTAATCTTAACTTGGGGCTTTTTCATTTCTTACACCTCCCTTCCACTAAAGGGAAAAAAAGAGAGCAAATCCCAAATCAGTCTTTTTTGTGGGGAAGGGGCCATTCCAGGGAAGGGTCTGGTTGATTAGCCTATTGCCAGCTGCGCTCCTGTGTCACCCTTGCCTGGGCCTGTGAAGAATATTGAGATTACAAGAGGTACACCAGTACATTGCATTCAGAATGCAGCCATTTGATACAGAAAGAAAACAAAATGTAGATTGTAAAAAGGAGTTTACAAGAAAACCTGACAAGCTTCCTAGATATCACTGGGTATTAAATTGGGGATTCTGATGTCATTTGAAATGGATTCCCTGAAGAGTTCTTCTTATTAGCAGAAGTTTGTGTTTTTTTTTGTTTGTTTGTTTGTTTTGTGTTTTCAAGACCTTAAAACTGGAACTTTCCAGAAGAAAAAATCAAATAAGAATCTCTTTCTGGGAATCCAACCTAGTGAGCTATCAGAAATCTGAACCAGGAAGTCTCCACCCCAGCTTTGTCCTTTGATTATACACATACAGGCACACGCACAGACACAAACAAATACAGACATGGGTACAAACACGTGAGCACACATACAGACACACAGAGACACACACACAGAGAAGCAGACACTCTGCAAAGTGCACAGAGGTTCAAACAATGACTCACCTGTTCCCCAGGCCCAGTCACTTGCAGGGAGCTGAAGAGCCTATCATCACCAGTCCACGGCGTTGCTACCTGTCTCCCCTTTCTCCTCTCTCTGGCCCAGGGAAAGGTTTGCTTCCCTCCACAGGCAGGACAGAAGGAGCCTCTGCTCCGGTGGAAAACAGCCTCAGAGCAGAGGTCAAGAGCAGCAGCCTTGGACCAGGGCAGTGCCCGCTGGCCCTCAGCCCCAAGGTCAGGCCTCTTCTCCTCCCAAAAGATTTCAGGGCAAAGTCCACGGTGGTCATGTGGTCACCTGGGGCAGAGCAGGAAGCTGGATCACAAAGCAGGTGACTCAGCAGGAGGCTGGACCGCAAAGCAGGTGACCTGGGAGCACCTGTGTGCTGCCGGAAGTCACATTCCTGTCCTACGTTTGCCGGCACCCAACTGGAGCCCATTGTTCAGCTTTGTTCTGGGGTTTCACTTCTGGGGTCTCACTTTGGCGCGGAATGTTTTTCTTGGCTCCTTCCTTGGAGCTGTGTTGAATCTTTGTTGCACTTGAAGAACCAACAGCCCAGAAGAGAAAAGAATATTTCGGTCAAATGAATTAATTCCTCCTACTGTCAGCTGGAAGCCAACCCTGGCTAAGCCCCACACTAGACCCACAGGCAACTCAGTGTGAGCCAGGCCGGGGCAGACCCTGGGCTGATGCCACCTGAGGGCAGGGTGGACGTGGCCTCCGTGGACACGGGAGACTCCAGGTGCAGGAGACAGGGAGGTGGACTTCCTCCTGGTCTTCCCAAATTCTTCAGGAGACTCTAGTCAGGAAATTTCTGGCTTGGTGGGAACGTAAGAGTCTCCTCCAGGTAAGATTTCCGGAGCCGCTGAGTACAGCTGGGGTACCAGGGTTGGGCCTGAGGCTGAGGAGACGGAAATCTGTTGCCGTGAACATTACTCCACACAGCCAGTATATGGGAAACCAGCTCACTTTATGTCCTCCAAAATCACCCTAACTTCTAGTTTGGGTCCCATCCCACGGGGCTGCTGGGAAGTAAGTTCCACCATCACAGTGGTTCCTCCGCCCTGTGGGAGTCGGGGGCTCTTATGCTGGAGGGGGGACACCGGCCTGGGCTTCTGCTGAGGCTCTGCCCCTCATCCCTGCAGGATGGACTAGCCAGTCCTAACACAGGACCAGTGTTGCTCTGCCACGTCCAAGCCTCCTCTGGGATGCTTCCTCCATGCAACCCCTTCCCCTGGGGTGTGGCCACCTCCCTGGAAGCTGCCAGCATGCTCGGCTGGGCCCCGGCACTCTGGAGACTTGAGAATCTCTCTTTTTGAATGAGTCCTTATCCTCTGCCCCCAGGCTGGTAACAAAAGGTCTGGGGGTGGTGACGTGCTGGGAACGGTATAACTCGTGAGATGGAGGCTGAATGTGGAGACACGTGAATGTGCTTCTCTTCTCCCCAATTCCCTTGAAGAATCCACCTTCCTGCAAGGTTGGGGGAGCATAGAATGGGAGGAAGATACAAATACTAATTTTATAGCAAGAATGCAAAAAGAGGCCAGTGCGGTGGCTCAGGCCTGTAATCCCAGCACTTTGAAAGGTTGAGCTGGGTGGATTGCTGAGGTCAGGAGTTCAAGACCAGCCTGACCAACATGGAGAAACCCCATCTCTACTAAAAATACAAAAAAATTAGCCAGGCGTGGTGACGTGCGCTTATGATCCTAGCTGAGGCAGGAGACTTGCTTGAACCTGGGAGGCAGAGGTTGCAGTGAGCTGAGATTGTGCCACTGCACACCGGCCTGGGCAAAAGAGTGAAACTCTGTCTCAAAAAGTAAAAATTAAAAAAAATAAAAATAAAAAGACAAAATGCTTAAGAACCAGCTTTTTACTCCCAAAATGGGAGGTTTGTGACTACAGTCAGACAGCAGGTTTGAAAGCCAGGCCTTGTCTAGAGAAAGGAGTTTTGGAATCTGCTAAGCTCATCTGTGACTATGTAACAGCCCATGGATCATGTTGGGGGGGGTCCCAACTCCCTAGAAGGAGGAAACCCCTAGAAGACCTCAGGCCAGTCCCCAAACAGCACAGAGCTGGGCCAGGCAGCATCCCCAGCCACCCCTTGAGCAATGCACATGTGTAAGATCACAGAAGTGACTGGTGAGGGTGCAGAGAGCCCCTGAGGGCCAGGACGGGACAGTGGAAGGAGACACCAAGATAGGCAGGCTCAGGAGCTGGTGCAGGCAGGGCCAAGGTGCCCCAGAGGCCGGCGGTCCAGGCAGGCGTTTCCAGCAGAGACCACGGGGAAGCAAGGACCTCTCACATGTCCAAGGACAACACATCCCCTCCCCACACTGCCACGAAGTCCCCGGCCACACTCCCAACCCAGGCACCAGTGTCCACGTGAGAGAGGGGCAAGGCGGCGGCATCCGAGAGAAGCAGCGTTTTACCTGGTGATCCTTTACGTTACTGTAGGACGGCAAATCTACAGGGTTGGATGGACTGAAATTTAAAACTCGCCTCTCCTCTGTTTCCCGCTACATCAAGCCCCTGGAGAAGATCTCCTTTATTAACACGAGGTAAAACACACGAAGAAAGTCCGTGACTTGTGGCAGGGGACAGGGCACGGAGCTTCTGCAGCGCGGAGAAGAGAGCCCTGCGTTCGCGGTGGCTCTCACCATGGCCTGGGGTAAAACCAGCAGAGCCCCTCTAACATCCCTGGGTGGACAGGGTCAAAGCCTGTGTAGTTATCTTTGGACGTGTAACACATACCCACTGACTCGGCGGCTTAGAATAACACGCATTTATGGCCTCACGGCTCCTGTGGCCAGGAGTCGGGGCACGGCCTGGCTGCGTCTTCTGCTCAGGTTCCCACAGGCTGCAGTCAAGGCACTGGCCAGGCTGGGGTCTTTCTAGAGTTCAGGGTCCTCTTCTGAGCCCACAGGTTTGTTGGCAGAATTCAGTTCCCTCAGTAGGCTGAGGTCCCCATTCCTGCTGGGGTCAGTGAGCAGCTGCTCTCAGCCCTTCAAGGCCCCTCACACAGCGCAGCTTGCTTTCTCAAGGCCAGCAAGAGATGCTTTCTGACTTCTAGATCCTCTTTTAAAGGGCTCACCTGATTGGGGTGGGCTCCCACGGCACCATCTCCCTTTTGCTCAACTCACAGTCAACTGATGAATGACCCTAATTACATCTGCACAATTCCTTCACCTTCACCATATAATATAACCTGATCTCAGGAGTGACACCATCATAGTCACAGCCCTGTGCACACTCCAGGGGACAGACATGTTCACCAGGGGCTTGGAATCCTGGGGCCCATCCCAGAGTCCGTCGCCCACAGTGCCTGAGTCAAAGTTCACACAAAGGAGGCCCTCCCAGCCCAGGTGACTTTGCAGCCCACTGGCACACTGCTGGCGGGTGGCAGGGGACCCACTGCCGGAGCCCACTTCCTGCTTGGTCAGTGTGGCAGGGCCCGGTGCTCATGCTGATCTCAAGCAACCTGACAGCCTCCTCGTGAAGGCCCAAGGGTACAGTGAAAGGCCAGAACCCAGATATTCAAGAGGGCCTGGGGGCTCACAGCTTCGCCTCCTGCACAGAGGTCATCTGGGAGCAACCTGCCAGATCCTCCCTCAGGAAACAGTCTCCTCCTCCCAACACCAGTTTACTCACCTCCAAAGTAAGGGGGCTGGGCCAGATGGTTCTAAACCTCCCTCCGCTTCCAGCCTCTGTGACCGATCACTCTATGCACCGAGGGCCATCCGGCATGAGCAGGAAGCCTGCGGTGCACGCATGTAAATCAGAAGGTGCATTCCCGTGGGGATGTGGGAATCCAGTGTGAGTAGGAAGCCTGCAGTACGCTTGTGTAAATCAGAAGGTGCATTTCTGTGGGGACGTGGGATGTCAAGCTCAGACACAAACCCCAAGGAAGGCGGGTCAGGACTCACCATCCAGACAGTATCCATAATGCCATGCAGATGTGGTATCGTGCACAATCATCATTGCTTGTAGTAGAAATTAGGCAAAATGGAACATAAGCAATTTACTTACAGGACCAGAATTAATATGATTTTAACACATACCAATTTTTAAATTTTTCTCTAGGCATTTTATCAACTTTTCTGTGTTACCATTGATAGAATATTCGCAATGCCACTTACACAGGCCACGTATGCAGGCATGCACACTTTCTCCTCCCAAAACATGCAAAATGATATCATTGTGGAGCTGGACAGGCCCCCTGGGTGGATGTGGCCTGAGTGCCCGTCCAGTGGCTGAAGAATCTCTGCAGCTCTCCTGCCACCTGATGTCTCGGGTTCTGCTCAAATATCGACAGTGATGGGATTTTCTCTGAGACAGTTTATCCCATGTGGGTTCCTTTCTAGCCAAGTCAGTCCTTTGTAACTTTCCACCCTTTACTGCCCTGGGGTTGCGTGGAGAGCCAGGCCTACTGCTGCATAAACATTTCTGAGATGTTGAAGCAGCTCTCAGGGCTTGCAACAGGCATTGTAAACGGCCTGCCCCAGATCGGTGCCCTCCTTGTTCCTTACGAGGAGATCCCCACTGTGGTTCAGGTTGTTAATGCATTCGTATCTTTTTTCTTGCAGAAGTGACCAGGTGACCCCACTCTGGCCAGGGAACCATGGCTGAAGTCCTCAGGGGATTTGTGGGGAAGCGGCGCCCCCCTCCTCCTTGGGGTTTTCTTGCAGAGCTGCTGTGAAGAATCAAACTCAGCTGTGATAATTATCCGAGGTCAGCTCTTCCAGAATGTCCTTATCTCCTAAGGCCTTTGAGATAAGCAGGAATTGTGGTGTCTGCCTTGCCTCCAAACCTTTATCCTTGCTTATCTCAGTGGAAAATTCCAGCAGGGATTTCTGAACACCAAGTTAAATTCCTCCACTCAACAATCAGTTTGGCGCGTGGCTGCCCGCCAGGCTGGGCAGAGCAGAGGGGAGCCAAAGGAATAAACCCAAGTCCTGCCCCCAGGTGCCCAGAGCCTGGCGGGGATAGGACAGTTGCCTGCAGAGCAAGAGACTGCCGCCCGGGTTCACACAGGCCAGAGAGGCTGACCTACCTGCACAGAGGCAGGGGAAGAATCCAGAGGACCTCTCCTAGGAAGAAATGTTGGCACAGGCACGAGAAGCCCACGTGGCAGCCAAGAGGAGGGACAGCATCCTGGGCCCCGGAATGCCAGGGGCAGATGTGCACTGGGAGGCGCGGGGCTGGTGACACCATCAGTGAGCACAGGGTCTGGGTAGGCTGTGGGAGGGGTGAGAGTGGAGAGACAGCCAAGCCGGGTTGTGGGAGGCCCTGCCTAATTCTGTAAAGACTAGGATTAGAAACGTAACAAAAATGGGCTGGGCACGGTGGCTCACACCTGTAATCCACTTTGGGAGGCTGAGCCCGGTGGATCACCTGAGGTTGAGAGTTCAAGACCAACCTGGCCGACACGGTGAAACCCCATCTCTACTAAAAATACAAAAATTAGCCGGGCGTGGTGGCACACACCTCTAATCCCAGGTACTAAGGAGGTTGAGGCCGAGAATTGCTTCAACCCAGGGGGCAGAGGTTGCAGTGAGCCCAGACTATGCCACTGCACTCCAACCTGGGCAACAGAGCAAGTCTCTGTCTGAAAAATTAATATAATATAATATAATATAATATAATATAATATAATATAATATAAAAAAAATGAAGGGCCAAGTGCAGCGGCTCACACCTGTAATCTCAGCACTTTGGGAGGCCGAGGTGGGAGGATCACCTACACTCAGGAGTTTGAGACCAGCCAGAGCAATATAGTGAGACCCTCATCTCTATAAAAAAAAAACTTAAAAATTAGCTGGGCATGGTGGTGCATGCCTGTGGTCCCAGCTACTAGGGAGGTTGAGGTGGGAGGATCACTTGAGCCTGGGAGGTTGAGACTGCAGTGGGCCATGATCATACACTGCACTCCAGCCTAGGCAACAGAGCGAGATCTGGTCTCAAAAAAAAAAAAAGACACTGCTTTTATTGAGCACCTACTGTGTGCCAGGCACTATGCTAAGTCCTTGGCTTAAAATATCTGATTCAGTCCTCACAGCAACCCCTCGATGGAGCCCCACCCTGTGACCACACCCTAGAGGGCCCCACGCAGGCCTTCCTCTGGCTGTGCCCTGGCTTCCAGGTGAGCAGTCCTCCAGGCCAAGGGACACCACTTGGAGATCACGCTGCCAGATTCAGGAAGCGCAGAATTCCCCACCCAAGTCGCCCAAGCCCACTTCTGAGGCCTGCAGGGGCCTCTGCTCCGGGTCCACTCCCCAAGAGCAAACCACAGCAGGCTGCAGGGCAAAGGCACGGCTGCCACCAGGAAGCATGGCTGGAGGCTGGATGTGTGGGCCAGGCACTGACCTGCTTATCCTGAGCTCCTCCCAGTGTGACAGGCCCGGGGAAGGAGGCTACCTGGGGTTGGGACACTCCATTCTGGCCAAGGAGCCCCAGGGTTCTAAGGGCAACCCTGGGCTTCCAGGCTGTCGGGAAGATGTATCTAGCAACATAGCAGGTGGGGAACTGTGTTCAACAAGGCATTCGCTTGGCTTTATTTATGACTTTATTTATTCGCATGGCGCATGGACTACCGTTTGTACTCCTGTCCCAAGCCCTGCAAATGTGAGAGGGGGGATCCGTTATTTTTATCCTATTTTATGAGTGAGGAGTCTGAAGCCCAGACCCACTCCAGGCCACAGGGAGGAGGATGAGGGTAGGGACCCTGTGGTCCGTAGGAGTGAACGGGAGGAACTGATCAGATCTGAATCAGCCTCGGTGGAGGTGCACAGCTCCACACCGCTGCTACCCCTCGGGGGAGGAACCTTAGCTCTTCCGGCAGAGGCCTGGGCGCTTCTCTCAGAAAGTGGGCAGATAAGCTCCGCCATTCTTGCCCTGGGCTGCGCAGCCCCCAGCCGCCCACCCCCTAGGACAGACGCTGTTCTAACATTCTCCAAAGCAGCGCTGTCCTTTCTATTAGGGGGTTCCCATGGGCACGCAGCTGCGCTCCAGCTTCTCTCATAATTAAATTTAAAAGCATGGCTCCCGTTCCCACACTCCCAGCACCATTTCACCCTTTAGAGTGGCCTCCACCCTCGGTCTACACTTCCTCTCCCCTGGGTCTCTCTTGAATCTACTCCACTGGGGCTGTGGCCTCCTTCACTTCACCCAGAAGGCTCCTGGACAGTCACCTGCGGCCTCCGTGTTACCAAACCCTCAGTCCCCGCTGGCATAGCCGTGAGCACCAGGCGGCCTGGCTGGACACCCTCCTGAGCAGGACCCCATGAGGCTTCCGACAGCCTGTCCTGATGGCCCAGTCCCACTGGCCCCCCTCCTCCTGCTCCCAGAACCTCTCAACACTGGGGTAAAATTTCTCAGGCCTGTGCCTCTTCCCTCCTCTTGCTCCCTGCCCCACTTGGAGATCCACAGATGAAAACCATGAACCGGCAGACGATGCTCAGACACAGGCCTCCATCCAGGCCACCCTCCGGCTCCAGAGGCCCAAATCCGCCTACTTCCCACAAGAGGCATCGCAGATGCACACGTCCACACTCGCACTCCTGATACCCACAACCTGCCCCACCTGCAGCCCTGCCTCACTTCGTGGCAACTTGATCCTTCCAGGAGCTCAGGCCAACATCCTAGAGTCACCTGTGTCCTCTGTCCTCACACGTCCCATGTCTAACCCACAGGAAGTTCTTTCAGCTCCATATTCACACATCACACATAACCAGCTGCTTCTCACTGCTGCCATGTTAGTCCCCATGCCCCGCCTCCACTGTTCCCACTTTGGTCCCCTCTCCCCTCTGTCTGGAGCTGCACGCCCCGGTCATAGCGAATAATAATTAAAGATTAAACGCCTGAGCTATATTCATTTCCACTCCACACCTTCTCCCTAGATTTACTTTCTTCCCTGTATTAATACCGCCATTAAAAGATGGCGCTCTTCCTGCTTCTTCTTCATTCATTTTTCCCGCGCCCGCGAAAAGACTACCTGACAGCACAGGCGCAACATGACGTCCGACCGGAGAAACTGAAGCCTATCTGGCCACGCCTTCCGCAATGAGTTCATTTCCGCCTTAGCCCAACCCCTTCCCCTCCAAATGTATATAAGGCATTGCATTACCACCATTAAACGAGACTTGATCAGAGCACTGTCTTGTCTCCATTTCTCGTGTCTCTTGTTCCCCAAATTCCCACCCCCTCCTCCAGGGCCTACACTGACTATCCCGTGGGCCGGGATATGTGGCGCCCGAACAGGGACCTGGAAACGAGGGACTCCGTGAGGAAGAGGACGCTAAAGGACGGTCGACCACTAACAAAGACAAAAGGAGTCAAACTCTTCCGATCACCGCGGGAGCCTGCCGCGGGAAATTAATAAGCCTAATCAATCGGATATAAATTGGGATGATTTAGAGGAAGAGGCGGCTAAATATCACAACCCTGATTTGCCTCCTGTTTTTCATACCCACCCCCATATAATAAGACACATAATGAGGCTTCTGCACCCATTGTTATGGCAGCAATAGATCCCAAAGAAGAATTAAAGCAAAAAACTGCTCAACTAGAAGAACAGATTAAACTTGAAGAGTTACATCAATCATTGATAATTAGGCTCCAAAAGCTAAAAACAGGAAATGAAAAAATACCTAACTCAGACGCTATGGAGGGTTCCTTGCGCCCACTTCAGCGGCCTGGACAACATGTTCCAAGAGGGGGGTTAATTGCTAGCCGACATAGAGAAGACTCCTCCCCCAAAGACGTTTTTCCAGTCACTGAAACCATAGATGAACAGGGACAGGCTTGGAGGCATCATACTGGATTTGATTTTACTATTATAAAAGAGTTAAAGACTGCTGCCTCTCAGTATGGGGCTACTGCTCCATATACTCTCGCTATAGTGGAATCTGTAGCTGAGAATTGGCTCACTCCTACAGACTGGAATACCTTAGTCAGGGCAGTTCTTTCTGGGGGAGACCACTTAATTTGGAAGTCAGAGTTCTTTGAAAATTGTAGAGATACAGCTAAAAGAAATCAACAGGCAGGAAACGGTTGGGATTTTGATATGTTAACTGGTTCAGGTAATTATGCAGACACTCAGGCCCAAATGCAATATGACCCTGGACTGTTCTCACAAATCCAGGCTGCTGCTACAAAGGCCTGGAGAAAACTTCCCATTAAAGGAGATCCAGGGGCCTCGCTCACAGCGGTTAAACAAGGACCCGATGAGCCATTTTCAGACTTTGTGCATAGACTTATGACCACGGCAGGTAGAATCTTTGGAAATGCAGAAACGGGTGTAGATTATGTTAAACAGTTAGCTTATGAAAATGCTAACCCTGCCTGCCAAGCGGCAATCAGACCTTATCGAAAGAAAACAGATTTAACAGGATACATTCACCTTTGTTCAGATATTGGGCCCTCATATCAACAAGGCCTAGCAATGGCCGCCACTTTTAGCGGCCAAACAGTAAGAGATTTCCTCATTAACAAAGGTAAAGATAAAGGGAGATGTTTTAGATGCGGTAAAAGGGGACACTTTGCAAAAGATTGCTGTGAAAACCAAAATAAGAGTCCAGAAGCAAAAATCCCAGGCCTTTGCCCGAGGTGTAAAAGAGGAAGGCACTGGGCAAACGAATGTAGATCTAAAACTGACAGTCAAGGAAATCCTTTACCCCCCAGGCAGGGAAACGGGATGAGGGGCCAGCCTCAGGCCCCGAAACAAGCATATGGGGCAGTCAGCTTTGTTCCAGCCAGCAACAGCAATCCATTTCAAAACTTAGTAGAGCAACCCCAGGAAGTGCGGGATTGGACCTCAGTTCCACCTCCCACACAATACTAACACCTGAAATGGGACCGCAAACCTTAAATACCGGAATATATGGACCCTTACCACCTAACACTTTTGGGCTACTTTTAGGAAGAAGTAGTGTCACCATGAGAGGCTTACAAGTCCTCCCTGGAGTTATTGATAATAATTATGAAGGAGAAATTAAAATTATGGCCAGAGCTATTGATAGTATTGTTACTGTCCCTCAAGGAGTTAGAATAGCTCAGTTACTCCTGCTACCTTTGGTTAAAACAGATAATAATATCCAATACTCTAATAGAAATATAAAACGTTTCGGATCATCAGATATATATTGGGTGCAACCAATTACAAATCAAAAACCCTCTCTAACCTTATGGTTAGACGGGAAGGCATTCACTGGACTAATAGACACAGGGGCTGATATAACTATCATTAAACAGGAAGATTGGCCCTCTCATTGGTCTACCACAGAAACTTTAACTCACTTGAGAGGAATTAGACAAAGCAGTAATCCTAAACAAAGTTCTAAATACCTAACATGGACAGATAAAGAAAACAATTCAGGCCTCATTAAGCCATTTGTCATCCCTTACCTACCTGTTAACCTTTGGGGGCGAGATCTACTCTCTCAAATGAAAATTATAATGTGTAGTCCAAATGATATAGTTACTGCACAAATGTTAACTCAAGGATACACCCCTGGTAAAAGTCTTGGAAAAGGAGAGAACGGTATCCCACAGCCTATACTGGTTTCAGGACAACTTGATAAAAAGGGGTTTGGAAATTTTTAGCTCAGGCCACTGACATACCTGCACCCCAAAGGTGCGCTGACCCCATTACTTGGAAGTCAGATGAGCCCGTTTGGGTTGATCAGTGGCCTTTACTCAATGATAAACTAAGTGCTGCCCAACAGTTAGTGCAGGAACAACTAGCAGCAGGACATATTGAAGAAAGTAATTCCCCTTGGAATACACCTATTTTTGTTATTAAAAAGAAGTCTGGTAAATGGAGACTCTTACAAGATTTAAGAGCAGTAAATATCACTATGATCCTTATGGGTGCCTTACAACCAGGATTGCCTTCACCGGTTGCGATTCCTCAAAAATATTTTAAAATCATTATTGACCTTAAAGATTGCTTTTTTACAATTCCCCTTCACCCTGCTGACCAGAAAAGATTTGCCTTTAGTCTTCCATCTACAAATTTTAAACAACCAATGAAGCGTTATCAATGGAAAGTCTTACCTCAGGGTATGGCCAATAGTCCTACCTTGTGTCAAAAATATGTAGCTGCCGCCATAGAGCCAGTCAGAAAAACATGGGCACAAATGTATATTATACATTATATGGATGATATTTTAATAGCAGGAGAAATTGGCGAACAAGTCTTACAGTGCTTCGCCCAACTCAAACAAGAGTTAACAGCAGCCAGACTACAGATAGCCCCAGAAAAGGTACAATTACAAGATCCATACACTTATCTTGGTTTCCAGATTAATGGACCCAAAATCATTAATCAAAAGGCCGTTATACGTCGTGATCATTTAAAAACTTTAAATGATTTCCAAAAATTACTGGGAGACATAAATTGGCTTCGACCATACTTAAAGCTCACCACAGGAGAGTTAAAACCTCTTTTCGATATATTAAAAGGAGACTCTAATCCAAAATCCCCCAGGTCCATTACTAAAGAAGCATTAATAACACTCCAACAGGTAGAACATGCCATTGCAACACAATTTGTTACCAGTATTGATTATTCTCAGCCATTAATATTCCTTATTTTTAACACAACAATAACCCCTACTGGCCTATTTTGGCAGAACAATCCCATTATGTGGGTACACCTGCCCTCCTCCCCTAAAAAGGTTTTGTTGCCTTATTATGATGCCATAGCTGATCTAATTATCTTGGGAAGAGAAAACAGTAGAAAATACTTTGCAATAGAACCCTCTACCATTATACAGCCCTACACTCAATCACGCATCCATTGGCTGTTACAAAATACAGAAGCCTGGCCAATTGCTTGCGCTTCTTATACTGGCACGATTGACAACCATTACCCACCTAACAAACTTATTCAATTTTGTAAACTTCATGCGTTTGTATTTCCCCATATTACCAGTAAAGAACCTCTCAATGACGCATTACTAATTTTCACTGATGGATCTTCCACAGGACTTGCCGCTTACACTTACAATAATGTAGTCGTTAAATTCCAGACCACTTATACATCAGCTCAGCTGGTCGAATTGCAAGCTATAATTGCAGCACTATCAGCTTTTCCTTGTCAGCCACTTAACATTTATACAGACAGCACCTACCTGGCTCATTCAATACCCCTCTTAGAGACCGTGTCTCAAATTAAACATATTTCAGATACAGCTAACCTATTTTTACAATGTCAACAACTTATCCGAAAAAGGACTATTCCCTTTTTTCTTGGGCATATTAGAGCACATTCAGGATTACCAGGACCTCTAACACAAGGTAACGCAACAGCTGACACGGCAACAAAAACCATAGCCACAGTCACTACAGACAATTTACAACAAGCGCAAAAAGCACATGCCTTACATCATTTAAACGCCCAAACCTTAAGACTTATGTTTAAACTTACCAGAGAACAAGCTTGACAAATAGTTAAACAATGCACCAACTGCATAACATATTTACCTGTTCCCCATCTAGGAGTTAACCCCCGAGGACTCATCCCCAACGAAATTTGGCAAATGGACGTTACTCACCACTTAGAATTCGGTCAACTAAAATATATCCATGTATGCATAGACACCTATAGTGGATTCATCAGTGCAACTCTCCAAACAGGAGAGGCCACCAAACATGTCATAGCTCATTTATTACACTGCTTTTCTATTTTAGGAATACCCAAACAAATCAAAACAGATAATGGCCCCGGTTATATAGCCAAAACCTTCTTACAATTTTGTAATACCCTACAAATTAAACATACCACAGGCATTCCCTATAATCCCCAAGGACAAGGTATAGTAGAAAGAGCTCATCTGTCATTAAAAACTATTATCACAAAATTAAAAGGGGGGAGCTGGTACCCCGTGAAGGGTACCCCCAGAAACATACTCAATCATGCCCTGTTTATCCTTAATTTTTTAAATTTGGACAGTCATGGAAAATCGGCTGCCGACCGTTTCTGGCATCCTGAATCTCAAAAACAGTTTGCAATGGTAAAATGGAAAGATCCACTTGATAGTTCATGGCATGGCCCCGATCCAGTTTTAATTTGGGGAAGAGGCTCAGTATGCATCTTCTCACAACAAAATGATGCAGCCAGATGGCTGCCTGAAAGATTGGTAAGACAAATAAATCATAACCATTGTCAGTCCAGGGAAGATAAATCTCCCTGAGAAGTTCTTTCCTTCTTGTTTTTCAGAAAATGAAGCCTAACATGAAATTCCTTTGGAGAATAATCGCTCTATATAACATAGTGACAGTCTATGCAGGTTTTGGTGACCCTCGTAAGGCAAAAGAATTATTACGAAAACAATACGGCCAGCCTTGTGACTGCAGAGGGGGACAAATATCTGAACCTCCGTCAGATAGAATCACCCAGGTGACCTGCATGGGCAAGACAGCTTACCTAATGCCAAACCAGTTATGGAAATGTAAGTCTACCCCAAGAGATACCTCACCTAGCGGGCCGCTCCTAGAATGCCCTTGTAGCTCTTTCCAATCTTCTGTACATAGTTCCTGTTATACCTCCTATCAACAATGCAAATCAGGCAATAGAACATATTATACGGCCACGTTACTAAAAACACAAACTGGAGGCATCAATGATGTACAAGTATTAGGATCCACTAATAAATTTGTACAATCTCCTTGTAACGGCCAAAAAGGAAAGCCTGTTTGTTGGAGCACTACCGCCCCCATTCACATTTCTGATGGAAGAGGCCCATTAGATATTGCAAGAATTAAAACCGTCCAGAAAAAACTAGAAGAAATTCATAAAGCTTCATATCCTGAACTTCAATATCACCCTTTAGCCCTGCCTGAGCTTAGAGATAATTTTAGGCTCGATGCCCAAACCTTTGATATCCTCAATGCTACTTACAATTTACTTCAAATGTCCAATACAAGCCTGGCCCACAATTGTTGGCTTTGTCTTAAAATGGGCCCCCCTATTCCTCTAGCCATACCTAACCTTTCATTGCCCTATGTCAATTACTCAAATGAATCCTTAGTAAATAATTCCTGTCCTATTACCCCCCCCCCTTAGTTCAACCGATGACGTTTTCTAATTTCTCTTGCCTCTTTTCACCATCATATAATAACACTAAAGAAATTGATTTAGGCTATGTTGTGTTTGGCAACTGTACTTCCATAATCAATGCCACCAACCCTTTGTGTGCTATAAATGGCTCGGTTTTCGTTTGTGGAAACAACATGGCATATACGTATCTACCTACAAATTGGACAGGGCTTTGTGTTCTGGCCACTCTTCTCCCCGACATTGATATCATCCCTGGAGATGAACCTATCCCCATCCCCGCTATTGAACATTTTATTTATAGACCGAAACGAGCCATACAATTTATTCCCTTGTTGGCTGGACTAGGAATCACCACTGCTTTTACTACAGGAGCCACAGGCCTAGGAGTCTCACTAACCCAATATACTAAATTATCCAATCAATTAATCTCAGATGTACGGACCTTATCCAGTACTATACAAGATTTACAAGACCAAGTAGACTCGTTAGCTGAAGTAGTTCTTCAAAATAGAAGAGGTCTAGATTTGTTAACGGCAGAACAGGGAGGGATATGTTTGGCTTTACAGGAAAAGTGCTGTTTTTACGCCAACAAATCCGGAATCGTCAGAGATAAGATAAAAACTTTGCAAGAAGAACTAGAAAAGCGCAGAAAAGGCCTGGCCGCCAATCCACTATGGACTGGACTCGATGGACTTCTCCCCTATCTCCTGCCATTTCTTGGTCCTTTACTCACTCTTCTACTCTTCCTCACTCTCAGGCCTATAATCCTTAATAAGCTTATGGCATTTGTCAGACAACAAATCGAGGCCTTCCAGGCCAAACCTATACAGGTTCATTATCATCGCCTTGAGATGACTGAAAATGGTGAGTCTTATTTGCCTTAATAAGACCACCTCCCCTGTGTGCTGAACTGGACAGTCAATGACGGGTAAGAGGACACTATCTCCATCGGAGCCTAAGACAGGAGGGCCGCCATTGCTGCTGCCTTATCCCATGACGGGCCTAGAAGGTGGGGGTGAGTTGACCCAACCTAAGACAGGCGCAGTTCCCAAGGGGTTTTCTTATCATAAAAATATAAAAAGGGGGACCTGTCCGGAGTTGCATGCCCCGGCCATAGCGAATAATAATTAAAGATTAAACGCCTGAGCTATATTCATTTCCACTCCACACCTTCTCCCTAGATTTACTTTCTTCCCTGTATTAATACCGCCATTAAAAGATGGCGCTCTTCCTGCTTCTTCTTCATTCATTTTTCCCGCGCCCGCGAAAAGACTACCTGACAGCGCAGGCGCAACATGACGCCCGACCGGAGAAACCGAAGCCTATCTGGCCACGCCTTCCGCAATGAGGTCATTTCCGCCTTAGCCCAACCCCTTCCCCTCCAAATGTATATAAGGCATTGCATTACCACCATTAAACGAGACTTGATCAGAGCACTGTCTTGTCTCCATTTCTCGTGTCTCTTGTTCCCCAAATTCCCACCCCCTCCTCCAGGGCCTACACTGACTATCCCGCGGGCCGGGATACCCCTCCTCCATTGCTTCCACCTCAGTCCCCTCTCCCTCCTCCATTGTCCCCACCTTGGTCCCCTCTCCCTCCTCCATTGTCCCCACCTGTCCCCTCTCTTCTCTATTGTCCCCACCTCAGTCTCCTCTCCCTCCATTGTCCCCACCTCAGGCCCCTGTCTTCTCCATTGTCCCCACCTCAGTCCCCTCTCCCTCCCCCACTGTCCCCACCTTGGTACCCTCTCCCTTCCCCTACTGTCCCCACCTTGGTCCCTTCTCCCCTCCCCCACTGTCCCCACCAGGGTCCCCTCTCCCTCCTCCATTGTCCCCACCTCAGTCCCCTTTCCGTCTTCCACTGTCCCCACCCTAGTCCCCTCTCCCTCCCCCATTGTCCCCACCTCAGTCCCCTTTCCCTCCTCCATTGTCCCCACCTCAGACTCCTCTCTTCTCCATCGTCCCCACCTCAGTCCTCTTTCCCTCCTCCATTGTCCCCACCTCAGTCCCCTTTCCCCTCCTTCACTGTCCCCACCTTGGTCCCCTCTCTCTTCCCCACTGTCCCCACCTCAGTCCCCTCTCCCTCCCCAATTGTCCCCACCTCGGTCCCCTCTCTTCTTCTCTATTGTCCCCACCTAGGTCCCCTCTCCCTCCTCCACTGTCCCCACCTTGGTCCCTTCTCCCCTCCTCCACTGTCCCCACCTGGGTCCCCTCCTCCCTCCTCCACTGTCCCCACTGGGGTCCCCTCCTCCCTCCTCCACTGTCCCCACCTTGGTCCCCTCTCCCCTCCCCCAGTGTCCCCACCTTGGTCCCCTCTCCCCTCCCCCCTCCCCCACTGTCCCCACCTTGGTCCTCTCTCCCTCCTCCATTGTCCCCCCCTTCATCCCCTCTCCTCTATTGCCTCCATCCTGGTTCCCTCTCTTCTTCTCCATTAATCCCGCCTTAGTTCCCTCTCCCCTTCTCCATTTTCCCCATCCTGGTTCCCTCTCCTCTCCTCCATCACCTCCACCTGTCCCACTCCCCTGCTCTCTCTCCCCTGGGTGATGCAGAGCCTTCTGATCAGCCTCCCTGTGCCTGCCTTGTTCTTCTCAACACAGCAGCTGTGTGATTCTGTTTATAATCACAGTCCGATGCAGCCACTCCTCTGGCAATGGCATCTAGCATTTCCCATTTCACTCAGAGCAGCAGTTCAGGTTTTTAGCATAGCCTGGAAGACCCTGTAACCTGCCCCCTTCCCCCACCCTCATCACCTCTGACTTCTGACCTCATTCTTCTCCTCTCTCTCTGCTCTTTCCCCTCCAGCATCCCTGGCTGCACGCAGGTTGTGCTTGAGCCTGACTCGGGGTCTTTGCACCTGCTGTCCCTTCTCCGTGGGAAGGTCCCTGGGAAGTACTTTCCCTGTCTCCCACTACAGGTCTGTCACTGTGTCTGTGGCTGCCAGAACATATAACCACCAAGTTAGTGGCTTAGAAGAAAGCACACTTACCCTCTAACAAATCCAAAATCAAGGCCTCAGGAGGGCCGGTTCTTCTGGGGGCTCTGAGGGAGGAGCCAGCCCTGCCTCCCTGTGAGCTTCTGGTACCTGGGCTTACAGACACACCCTCCAGTCCCTGCCTCCGTCTTCACATGGCTTCTCCCTTGAGTTTCCTCTACTTATAGGAACACTTGCCATAGGATTTAGGGCCCACCTGGTTCATCCAGGATAATCTCCTCTTGAGATCTTTAAATCAATTACATCTGCAAAGACTCTTCATTCGAATAAGGTCACATTCATAGGTACCAGAGGTTAGAGCTTCGACGCATCTTTTTGAGAGCCACCATTTGAGGGTCACCATTCAATCCCCCTACAAAGTCCGTGCTGAAAATGTGACCCCCCCCACCCACCTGCCCCGCCAAGTAAGTTCTTCTCTGACTAACCTACCCAAGAACCTCCTTACCCGCCGCCTGGCTTGATTTTTCTGCATAGCACTTATTGGTTTATTGCAGTTTTCCCAACTAGAATATACATTTCCCAACTAGAACCTTTGTTTGTTTACTGTTGTAATATGCCAGGCTGTTCTGTTTACTGTTGTAACCCCAAGTCCTAGGATGGATCTTAGTCCTGGTACATAGTCTTTGAGCCTAAGCGGAGGCCTCTCTGGGGTTTTCATGGAAAACCTGAGGGGCCTACTTGGCGGGAGTTAAACTCCAAATTCTGTTTCCCTGCAGTGGACAGCAGCTGAAATCTCTGCTCAGCCTTCAGCCTTACAGGTGTTGCTTCCCACTGGGCTTCTTGGAGTCTCACTTGGGTATTGCAGGGTAGGCTGAAGATCTGAGAATTAATGTGAGCCGGGCGCAGCAGCTCACTCCTATCATCCCAGCACTTTGGGAGGCCAAGGTGGGAGGATCACTTGAGTCCAGGAGTTCAAGACCAGCCTGGGCAACACAGCAAGACCTTGTTTCTACAAAAATTAAAAAACAAAAAATAGAATTAATGTGCAATATTTTGGGACTGTCTCCTTCAATCTCCCTTCTTTCTAAGACTTCGCCCTCAGTTTCCAGCCACTCCGGCAACCTGAAAGCCATTCCCTGACTTCCTCGGCCTTACGTTCCAGCCACCCTGCCCCAAGCAGCCTGGAGAGGGGCCTCAGAGGAAAGCCATCTTAGCATGAATTTCATCCAGAGCAGTTCCTTTCTTTCAAGGGTCGAGTCCTCTCCATCCTTTGCTTTTTTGGTCAGTTTGCTTCTTTGGCCTCTGTCCAGTGTTCCTCAACACTGCTTTACATCTTACCCAGAGTTTATCATTGTTCTTTGTGGGAGATTAGTTCAATCCATGCTTCTGCAGCATTACTGCCACTGGAACTCTCCTGGAATCATTTTTAACATTACCTTTAGTGGTTGGCTTGCGCTTCTTTAAAAGTGAAACCACGCTGCCACTGGGCCATGTGGGGCCCTGGGATTTATCCAGGTTAAATGCCGACTTAGAAGCTGGGAGATTGCCTCCATACACAGACTCCTTCACAGCACGTTTTACACATGCACTCAGCCGCTCTGATTAGCAAATCTCCTAAAATAAGTGCTGGGCTTATGTTCACTTCCGTTTTGGAAATCAGTGACTCTGGCCTCGGAGCTGCAGACCGGTCTGTGCCTCTAGCAGAAGCTGCAGTTCTGTGAATGATCCCTGTTCTCTGAAAGGCAGGCAGCCAGAGCTCTGGAGCCCTCCTAGTGAACAGAACAGATGGCTGACTGTGGGGTGGGTCCCCTTCTGCTCTGAGGTCAGCCTCACCGCCTTGGGCAGACAGTGAACACAGTCCCGTGGGATATCAGCCAACTGGAGCTCATCCTACAAAAGGCAACAGAGATGGCAGTGCTGGTGGCTCTGTTTAACCCCAGCATGAGCAGAGGTGGGAAAATCTGTGGCCCACGTGCAGGCCTGGGGACTGCAAGCAGGTGGAACCGTAACATGAACCTGCTGAGGTCGGCCAGGGCACAGCATCTCCTCTAGGTCATCTCACAGATGCCCCAAACTCAGCGTGCTCCAAACCACACCCTGGTTCTTCCCGGCCAAACGTGCTCATCCCCTAAGCTCCCTCCTTCCAGGAAAAAGAACTGTCCAGTGATTTAGGCCAGAAACCCTGGACTCATCTCGGTCCACAATCCTTGCATCCAACCCATTAGCCAGTCCTCCCAATTGTGCCTCTGAAAGATTTCTCGAAACCATCTTTTTCTCTCCATCTCCTCTCCCCCCAGCACGTAGAAGGGAGTCACATTGCCAGTGGACTTCCTCTGGCTTCAGTTCATGACTGGTTCCGGCCCCAGGAAAGAGTTTGGAAATAAAAGAAGGTAAAAGCGTGTTTTGCAGGAGTTGTTCTTTGCCCTGCCTCTTCATCCCCTAATCCAGCCAAGCTTTGTGCTTGTCTTTTATCCCTTGTAGACTATCCCCCAGCTGTCCTCTCGCCCTGCAGAGGTCGCCGCGTCTATGGTAAAGAGCCAGGAAAGAGGTCGGGCCGTCCTGGGTTCAAACTCAAGGTCCAGTGCTGACTGGCAGTGAGTGTGGTCATGTTAGCTCATCTCTAAACCTTAGTCTCCCCCTTTCGGAGAGGAAATAATATTCCTTGGTTTTTAAGGTTATCGTGGAGGCTAGAGCCTGGCACGTGACAGATGAGTGTGTGATAAACAGTGTCCCTTCCCTTTGCAGTCACTGTCGATTGTCATCGTTTAATGAGTGAGCATTTTAAGGCCTTCAGTCTGCACGGGGCTCTGTGGTTGCTGGAGCCCTGGACCTGGGGTTCACCTTCCCCGACCGACTGAGGCCTGACCACCGTCCTCTAATTAGGGTTCCTATTTCCTGCCCTTCTGGACTCTGGACATAACTTCCCTTGCCTAACACATAGCGCAGTCCTGTTCCTCCTAGGCTTGGCAGCTATCACTGGCCACCTATCTTAACCAGCTTGGCTTTGGCCAGCAACCCCCAGGATCCCTCCTCCAGGCCACTCCCCAAGCTGCTCAAGTCCTGCCTGGCCCAAGACTTGGTAGCCCCACATTCAGCTGATATGCTGCCACTCTCCACTGCCCCCTGACCGGCATGAAAGCCCCTGCGGAACCTGCAACATTCAAGCTATCAAAGGGGTCACATTCCAAAGCACTGCTTTGTCTCTCCACTGAGGTGATAAGCTGCAGGGCTTAACCGGAGGTGCACAGCGTGTGGGAGCAGCAGATCAGGCCCTGCAGTTTACATGGGCAAGTCCTTCACCGCCCCTCGGGCCTCCATTGATGGATTCCTCCAGGGCCACACTGATGGCCCCTCCAATCCTGCTGGTCGCCTAAGTGCAGCGCACGCTCCCCAGAAAGGGTTCTCTTCTCCTTTCCTTAAGACAAGACCTGTGTCGTGAGGTCCTCTGCCTTTCTCAAGATACCTAAATAGTAGCTGATGGACCACATCACATTTGTGGACTTAAAATCAAGGAATATGGAAAGGTATCATTTATTAAGTGCTTATTACACTCCCTGCCCAGTGTTTACATAAATTATAAAATGACCAACTGTGATGTTCATATAAATATACTTTTTTTTTTCATCCACAGTTTCTGGCTCATAACTCCCATAGCCCTTGTTACAGTTTTCTGTGAGAATGGTAGGTGTGCTAGTCCTGGGGGCCACCCTCAGGTAACAGAACCTCTCTGACCCTCTCCTGCCTTCCTTCTTCCTGCCACAAGGCAGGACTCTAACCTTCCCTCACTTTGCCGACTGTGGGTCTTCACACCCTCCCCGGGGCGGGTCCCGCCTCATACCATGGGGGAAGGAATGCTGACAACAGGAAGCTTCCATAAAAACCCAAGAGGACTGGGTTCAGGGAGCCGTGGAGAGCTGACTTCGTGGAGGTTCCCAGAGGCTGATGTGACCAGGGAGGACTTAGGAAGCCCCTGCCCCTTCCTTCATACTTCATACTATGCCTCTCTTCATCTGTGTCCTCTGTAACATCCTTTACAATGAGCCAGCAAACATTGTTATTCCCCTGAGTTCTGTGAGCTGCTCCAGCAAATTGATCAACCCAGAGAGGAGGTCATGGGAACCCCAACTTGAAGCCCATCTGTCAGAAGTTCGAGAGGCCCAGGCTTGTGACTGGTGTCAGGGGTGGGTGGCAGTCGTGGGGACTGAGCCCCCCAGCCAGTGGGATCTGGTGCTATCTCCAGGTGGACAGTGTCAGAATTGAACACCCAGCTGGGCCCCACTGCTTCATGTGTGGGGCAAACCCCCACGCCTTTGGTCACAGGCGTCTTCTGTGTTGACGATTGTGGTGGTGGTGGTGGTGGTGTGAAAGAGGAAACATGTGGTTACACACCAACGAACCAGGGAGGTGGATATTGTTATCCCCATTTTATGGATGAGAAAATTGAGGCTCAGAGAGATTAAGTACATTCCCCAGAGTTATGTAGCTACTGAGCAGGGATTCGAATCCACATCTTTCTTAACCCACCCCAGAGTCAAGTGCAAAAACCAGACCCTAAGAGGGAGGAAATAATGACCACTGCAGATGAAAGCCTCCTGTATATCAAGAAAAGCATGTGGATAAAACAAAATGCTGGGACTGTAACTGCCACAAACATGTGGCTTTAAAATCCTTGATTTATAAATCAGCAACAAATGGACAAAGGCACAGCCAGACAGTTCGCTGAAAGCGAGTCCCAGGTGTGTGGGGAGCGCTAGCAGGAGCGTTCAGCCTCACCAGCGCGTGCGGACGCCGGTCAGCACGGAGGTCAGATCGGCAAAGCCTCCTCACGTCCAGGCTTTGGCAAAACAGTAGAGACCGTCCACCAACCGCTGTAGAGACTGTCCGGCAGTGCAGGTTTCTGGGAGGGCAAACCTGGGATGTGTAGCAATGAATTCAACGACAACATAGCCTTCGACTCAGCAACTGCACATCAAGAAAGGGAACTTTCGGAAAGCAGAATCCAGGAAGTGACTCGGTTCCGGAGTTCATCTGTCGCTCTGGGCTACACTGGATGCGCCAGTAAAATCACTCACCCTCATGTTCAGCCAGCAGCAACACACACAGTGAAAACCGTTCTGAAAAAGCAAAACTGAGAGCACCAGAAAGATACAGGAGGTGCGGGTGGGGGTTGGAATTCAGCTCGGTTTAGATAAACACCTGAGACCCGAGATGTTGATCTCTAAGGATTATCTCAGCCCCGACCTATTTCAACTTCCTTTTCCTCTTTCTTTGGCTCCTCACTTTTCATTGAAATTGCCTGACTGGCCCACTAAGAACCAGGTTCTGGCCAGCATGGTGGCTCAGCCTGTAAGCCCAGCACTCTGGGATCGTGAGGCAGGAGGATGGCTTGAGACCAGGGGCTCGAGGCCAGCCTGGGCAACATAGTGAGATCCCCCAAATCTTTAAAAAAAAAAACGCTTTTTTTAAATTAGCTGCCAGCTACTTGGCAGGCTAAGGCAGGAGGATCCTTTAAACCCAGGAGTTCAAGGTTGCAGTGAGCTATGATCACGCTACTGCACTCCAGCCTGGGCAACAGAGCAAGACTCTGTCTATAAAATATATATATATATATAGTAATTTTAAAAAGAACCAAGCTCTAAAATGGACCTACTCCAGCACCTGGCCCATCCCAAGCCTGGAGGCTCATTGGAGGAGGCCACATGGGGGCCACTCCTTGTGAAGCAAGCACACCGAGGCCAGAGGCTGCTGGACCCACCTCCCCACCGTGGGCGAAATACGTGGGGGATATGTGGGGGGCCCTCATGTGAGATGCTCACTCACAGCCCCACAGGAAGGTCCAAACATGTGGAAAACCCATCTCCCAGAGAAAATGGACAAACGGCTGGGCACAGTGGCTCACGCCTGTAATCCCAGCTTTGGGAGGCCAAGGCGGGTGGATCACCTGAGGTCAGGAGTTCGAGACCAGCCTGGCCAATATGGCGAAACTCCGTCTCTACTAAAAACACAAAAACTAGCTGGGCATGGCGGCATGTACCTATAATCCCAGCTACTCAGGAGGCTGAAGCAGGAGAATCACCTGAACCCAGAAAGTGGAGGTTGCTGTGAGCCAAGATCACACCACTGCACTCCAGCCTGGGTGACAGAGTTAGACTCCATTTCAAAAAAAAAAAAAAAAGCAGAAAAACAGTGCTGCCCCCAGCCCTGTGTGTGACTTTGCCAGGGCTACTGTAACCACCTACCACAACCTGAGTGGCCTAAACAACAGGAATTGATTGTCTCACAGTCCTGGAGGCCAGAAGCCCAAGAAGAGGCCAGAAGGCGGCAGGGTGGATCCTCCTGGAAGCTCTGAGCAGAATCTGTTCCTTCACTGGGAATTCTTGGTGTAGAAGCATCACCATCGCCACCTTCATGTCACATGGCATGTGTATGTCTGTGTGTCTAAATTTACCCTTTTCATAAGGACACCGTCATATTGGTTTAGGGCCTATCCTGGTGACCTCCCCGTAGAGACCTTCTCCCCGGTTAAGATTACATTCTGAAACCCCATCTCTACTAAAAATACAAAATGAGCTGGGCATGGTGGCGGGCACCTGTAATCCCAGCTACTCGGGAGGCGGAGGCAGGAGAATCACTTGAACCCAGGAAGCAGAGGTTGCAGTGAGCCGAGATCACACCATTGTACTCCAGCCTGGGCGACAGGGCGAGACTCTGTCTCAAAAAAAAAGAAGCGAATTGGGCATTTACTCCAGGCCCTGTCCTTCGGGAGTTCCCAAGCCATATGGGAAGCTTTTATACTCTGGGAGCTTATACTGGGTTGAAGAGTGTCCCCACAAAATTAATGTCCACCTGGCACCTTAGAATGTGTCTTTATTTGGAAATTGACTCTTTGCAAACATGATTTAAGATGAGGTCATCTTGGTTTCAGGTGAGCCCTAAATCCAATGACTGGCTTCCTCATGAGAAAAGGGAGATTTAGACAGAGAAACGCACACAGAGGGAAGAGGCCACGGAAAGGCAGAAGCAGAGATCGGGTGATGGTCCACAAGTCAAGCAGCGCCCAGGACCACCAGGAGGACCAGAGGCCAGGAACGAATTTGCCCTTGGAGCCTCCAGAAGGAGCCGTGCCTGCCGACACCTTGATTCAGGCTTCTGGCCTGCAAGACTTGAGCCAATACATTTCTGTTATACACCACACAGCTTGTAGTAAGGTCTTATGGCAGCCCAGGAGACTAACACAGAACATAACCTAATGCATGCCCTTTGGGAGGTTATTAGCCTAACACAGAACATCTGACCCAGGCTGGGTCCTTCTGTGCACAGGCCCCGAGGGACTGCAGGGGTGACATGCCTGTGCCGTCGGCCCTGCATTAGATTCCCCCACCCCAGCCCGAGCTGATGAGTATCTGGCACCAAGTGTAACCAACATCAATAATGATCACAACACAAATGCACGGTCACCGTGTGCTGGGTGTTGTGCTCCAAGTGACCAACTGGACCATCATATTTTCTGGCAAAGCATTTGGCCATGACAGCAGAAATCAATAAGACAGACAGAGAAAAGGAACAGGATAGTAGGGTTGTGACAGCGGTGACACTCTAGAGAGGACGTGGATTCTAATTTGGCACCTAGAACTGAATTGCTTCAGGCTGGCTCCCATGAGACCTAGGCTATGGCTAGAATTCCCCAACAGAAAGTCCCCATCACTCCTTGCAGCTGAAGAAGGGCAGGGGCTGAGGAAGCTGCAGCTGGGTAGAAGGGGGCTGAGCTGATACTGCAAAGCCCCATAGGTAATAGAAGCACTGGGCTCCAAGCAGGGGCCCTCGCGTGGGGATCACTCCCCAGCCACCACCTGGTTTTCCAGCCCTGCAGACAGAATGGGCTCCAGGGTAGCTCTCAGAACAAGAGAGCCTCCTCCTCTCCCCTCTGCAGCTGGAACCCCGAGCATCTGCTCCTAGTAAGGCCAGTCTGGACCCCACCTGGCATTCCATCCTGCACACAGCGAGGTAGGTTTGGCAAGCACAGAGAGGTATCGGACTTGTCCTGATGGTCTTGGGTTTGGAGCTCACTGCACTCCTTGCTGGAATGAGCTGCTGGGTGAAGTTCACTCAATCTGTCAGAGGCTCAGTGCATCTATCTGTAAAAGTCAGATAAACCTGGGCCTAACCTGTGGGAGGGTGTGAAAATGAACCTCCTAAGAGCAGGTATGCACAGAGCTTGGCAATAGTAACTCAACGGTGTACGTTTGTTTTGTTTGTTTTTAAGACGGGGTCTCGCTTTGTTGCCCAGGCTGGTCTTGAACTCCTGGACTCAAGCAATCCTCCTGCCTCGGCCTCCCAAAGTGCTGGGGTTATAGGTGTGAGCCATTGCGCCCAGTCTCAACAGTGTATTTTGAAAAGTTCTTTGGTTGCAATTTACCAAACCAACTCAAGGTAGCTGGAGTAAAGGAGATTTTATTAGATGTCTGCTGAGGTTGATCATGGAGACCGGGGACAGCTGGGCCTGGAATCAGTAAGGGGAGAGCTGTCATCCCTGTGATGGGGATAATCTCTGTGTCTTTTGTCTGGCTGCTCTGCTTCTTTGTGCCCACAGCAGTCCACAGCTCAGGTGTTGAGAGGGGACCAGCCCTACCAGGCTGTCAGTCACTCCACCCCATCCCAAATTCACATGGGGTCATCAAGGGCTGGGAAGCTTGGGGAGGTAGGGGGAGGAGCGGGAAGCACATGAACAAACATGGTGGAAGGAGGAAGTTCTGAGCAAAGGGGAGTTCTCATAAGCAGAACAGAGATCCCACAAAGTGATGGCTGTTACTTTAATACTCATCATTAAACCATGCCTTGCCTGCAAACTCCAAAGCATGATGACTTACCTGGTCATGTACTATTTCAAGTTATCAGAACAAATGTACCTAATATGCATTCTGATTCCAGGCGGGAGGGAAAGACGCCAGTGGCTGTTCAGAAAGCCACAGGAAGCACCAAATAGGGGGCCCGGCTCAGTGGCTGGGTCACTCCGTTGCAGACTTACAACGGGAAAGGCCCTGGGCCCATGTGTTGTCAGACAGACCCTGTATTCTGTTATCTCCAAAACTGGCCTCTGTGAATTCTCAACCTGTATGATGTGTTTCCAAGATAAGGGATCAAGTGGGTTTGGAATGACCATTCCTGGCATTCCTTTCTGGGGAGTCAATGCACAATTGCAAATCAAAGACCTTCAGAAGCCTCACGGTGGTGAGACCTGTTTACCTTTGTTCACTGAAGCATTCCCCAGAGGTACTGCAGTGGAAATGCGTTTTTCATAAAACACCTGTTGTCATGCCCTGGAACGAGCACTGCCTGACACTAGCACCTCCTCTGGGCTGTCTCTGACAGCACGTCCCGTCCTGACACCTTGTGCTGCCAAGAAACCCCATTCCACCCTCAGGCTCTGTTCTGAGAGCAGCCGTCCTCCCACTGCATTGGGAACCTTGCCCGGGGCCTCCTCCTCTGCCCTTGGTAATCCCGACAGTCCACACTGCTCAGCTTCATCACAGCATCTAACCCCTAGTTGCTCTTCTGTACACTCTGTGAATTTCCCATTTAAATTTATTCCCAGGACTAAACCAAACTCTCAGGAGCAACGTGACCAGCACAGGGCGGAGTCAACGCACCCCTTCTCTTGCATAGTAGATCTCGTCCTTCGTTAAGGACTTATCAGAAACCTTCCCAAGCTCCCAGAACTGTGCCAGAAACTGTGGGGCCACACAGAAATAGAAAACAATCCCTGTCCTCAGAGAGCTTGTTGTCTATCGAGGAGCCCAAAGAGAGTTTCGCAAGTTAAATAACAATATAAAAATTAAATTGTTCACATCAGCATTAGAAGAAGTGTTGTGATAACAGCAGATGGTAAGCCCCTAAGACATAAGGGGCCACCAGAATCATCGGAAGCACTCAGCACCCAACCCCAACCCCCAGGAATGCTGTGGAGGCACTGGAAGAAAATATCAATTTAGAAACCAGGCAGGTGGAAGCAGAAACCTGGTCTGCTTCCATTTATCTTTTCTCCTATCCAGGTTCACTGGGAAGGATTCTTCTCCCTAGATACTGAAGCCTGAGCAGAAAATTATCCTCCCAGAACATAGCAGGGTCCAGAAGACATTTTCCAAGGAGGCAGAACTGGGGGGAAGCTGGAGTGAGATTGCACAGAGGAAGGGTTTTTATTCCAAGGATGACAACTGTGGGAGCCCCGATAACCACAAGATATGCTATAATGGGGCAAGAGAAAGGAGGGCCTTTCGAGTATCCTGGAGACGACTTTCCTTCACCTTGAGTTCAGCCAAAGAAGAATGCACCACTTCTCTTATTCCCAGTGGTCACTCTGTGAATAATGGTTGAATTTGTGAGTTGAGTGAGTGAATGGGTGGGTAAATGAAAAATACAAAAGCAAAAAGGTCAGGCTTCCCACCTGGAGCACACAGGGACCAGCACAGGACTCAACGGCTATGTGAATGCAGGAACTGCCACATCCCTTTAGGAAATGAAACAGTTTGAAACAATCCGAGTATACTGTTTCAATGGCTTTTCCCTCAAACCCTTCATCAACCAGCAGGAAAAGACCAAAGCAAGTTCTAGCCCGAGACTGGGAAGCAGAAAGTTAATGAGCTACCTGACATTCTCTGTCTCCTCTCTCTTCTCTCTCTCTCTCTCTCTCTCTCTCACACACACACACACACACACTCACACACACACAAATATCTGTCTCCTTTCTCAGCCAGACACTGGTACGTCTTAGTCTTTGTCCCCTTATCTGGGCTTGCTCTGGAGGGCTGTCCTCTTTCTTGGGATCAGGCCTTGACCCATCCTACCTCCTCTCCACTCCAAGGCCAGAGGCCCTGCTTCTTTCTGGGAGGGGTATCTTATCTCTGTTCCATCACGGCAGACAGCAGCTTTGGTCAACAGCTAAGGTCTCTTGCTGAGCAAGGATCCTGATCCCCCTTCTGAGAGTGTACAGATGGGAGTCCCCAAAGAGGATGCAGAGACAGTTTAGAACTTCCACTCTTAACACAGTGAAACCATGGCAGTTGAAACGGAGGCTGCAGGGTCAGACTTCCTCTGCCTGGACTCTCTTCTGCTACAATTTCTACCTGTGGGAAGAAATCACATCCATCCTTACAGCAAGGGCTCCTTCCTGATTTTCCCACCAAGACGCAGCCATTGCACAGGATTGGTGATCTACACACTCATCGCTCCTTTGACATCTTGAGACCTACTGAAGGCAGGGACTGTGCCTCATTCATCCCAGTATCTCTCCTTCCACACACTGCACACAGTAGGTGCCCTATTGTGCACTTACAGCGGCGCTGAGCTCTGTGCCAATGTACTAGACGGGGTGATTTCATTTGATCCTTTTGATGATCCTATCTTGCATTGTGATCACATTTCAGTGTAGGAAAAATCTTCCACAGGAAGAAAACCCATATCATCTTTGTTCTGCTTGAGGCCAGCCTGGATTTTATAAACTGTAGCTAATTTTATGAACTGTTCTTTGTCTGGGGATGTTGATAGAAAGAATTCTACTTGAGCACAGGATGCAAATGAGTAAGTGGCAAACTATTTTCCTATTATGTTCCTAAAATAGACTGGGAGCTGGCGCAGAACGCTTCAGATGGGCCTGTCCCCTTAAGCGTCGTTTATGGCTGAGACTAAAATTAGGCAAAGCCCAGGCCTCCCCAGAAGGTGTTCAATTGTTGGGTGCTATCTCAATGTGGAGAAATCTGAAGTGATTTTCTCATGAAAAAGTCTTCAGAGCATTATTCAGCACAACAAAAAACTTGATGAAATGTTTGTGCTATTTTAAAATTGGCAAGTCAAGGACATAGAGTGCTTTTAAAAGCCACTGCCAAAAATATGGTAAGCATCTTCCTATAACATTGAAAGAGATCTGAAACATCTGTGCTACATTTCCGTTCTGGAGGACTGCGGTTGAGTGATTGATAAGGATGGTGTTTTGCTCATGAAGACAGTGATTCCTCAAGGGGAAAAGCTGCTTAGCTACATGAGAATGGTGGAGGAACATCGTGATTCCATACTCAACATGCCCACAGGATGTAGGGATGTGTGTGAACTGTTGAAGACTGCAGGAACCACCTTATAGCGAAAATCACCTGCGTGGCAGTTCATGGAAAAACAGCAGCAAAATCCACACCCAGCCTGACATACCCTGGCTCTGCCTTCTGGGTTACAGACACTCAGTGAGTGACCAGGAGTGCAGAACGGCTCCTAACCACCACAGGCGATGGGATTAACTGTGATTAACTGGCAAAGGGGCAGGGGAAGAAGCGAGCTTCATGATCCTTTTCACAAATGAGACAGTAAAGCCAACCTGGGACTGTGGGTGAGTCACCTCCTTATCTTCGAGTCCTGATTCCTTACCTGTGGTTCTTCTGTAGCAGAAACGAATGCCATGGGTATCTGAGGCCCCGTAAAAATGGAGAAGGGGCAAATAGATGGAACTACTCCAACCCCCAAGCTCTCCTAGAAAACGGGAGTCAACTATGCAAAACACTAAATATGCCTCCAGAGCACCTGTTTATCCAGCACTGATTCATCTGGGTCTCCACAGCCTGGAGGAAGCGATGTGTCAGGCAGCCCCCTAAGTTATGGACCTTTCAATGTTTGTTATAATAAAACTGTAAGTTCAATATGACACCTAAAAGGCAAACACCCTCTTGTGTTGCTTGTGTTTTCACTGGTTTGGTTGTTTTCCCACCGTGATTTTTTAAAATACTCTTTTTTTAATTGAAGTATGATTTAGACGTAGTAAGAGGCATACATTTGAAGTGTGCACTTGCACATGCGACTTTTGGCAAACGTGTACATGCACACCAGTGAGGTGCCCAGTTTTAAAACTAAAGTACCATCCTTCGGGAAGCCCCTTACAGCCAGATAAACTGCATGTGGTTACCCCACACAACCAGCACCTCACTGAAGATACGGAAGATTTCTATCACCCCCAAAATTTCCTTGTGCCCCTTTGTAGCCAACCCACCCACCCTCCAAAGGTCACCCCTCTTCTAAATTCTATCATCATAGCTTAGGTTTTTCCTGTTCTAGAATATCATAGAAATGGAATCATTCCATACATATGGTTTTGTGAGTGACTTCTTTCACTCAACACAACGTTTTTGAGGTTCATTCACATTGTTGCCTGTATTAGGGGTTCGTGTTATTGCCACATAGTATGGAATCCATGATTTAGGATAATTTGCCTATCCCCTCACCTGTTAATGGACATTGGATTGTTTTCAGCTTTTGGATATTGTGAATCAGATTTCCATGAGCATCCTTGTACCTATCTCTTTGCGGGAATGTTTTCGCTTCTCTTGGGTAAGTACTTAGGAGTTGAATGACTGGATCATAGGGTAGGTTATGTTTCCAAGAAACTCCCAAACAGCATTCCAGGCTGGCTGTGCAATGTTCCACTCCCACCAGCAATGCATGAGTGTTCCAGCTGCCCCGCATCCTCACCAACATGTGGTCTTGTCAGTCTTTTTAACTGTAGACATTCTAGTGGGTGTGAAGTTGTATCTTACTGTGGTTCTATTTTGCATATCCCTGATGATAAAAATGATGAGCACTTTTCTTTATATCTCCTTGGCCATTTGTAGATCTCCTTATATGCGGTGTCTACTCAAGTCTCCAAGTCCTTTGCCCACTCTCTAAATGAGTTGTTTATCCTTTTCTAATTGACTTTTGGGAAGTCTTTCTATATTCTGGATACAAGTGCTGGGTCACATCCACATGTTGTGGATATTTTCTCCCGGTTTGTGGCTTGTGTTTTCATTTTCATAATGGTGTTTTGTAAAAGGCAGAATTCTAACATTTTGATGAAATTCAAGTTATCAATTTTGTATTTTATGGCTGGGCGCAGTGGCTCATGCCTATAATCCCAGCACTTTGGGAGGCCGAGGCAGACGGATCACCTGAGGTCAGGAGTTTGACACCAGCCTGACTAACATGGAAAGCCCTGTCTCTAAAAATACAAAAATTAGCTGGGCGTGGTGGTGGCCCCCTGTAATCCCAGCTACTTGGGAGGCTGAGGCAGGAGACTCACTTGAACCTGGGAGGTGGAGGTTGCAGTGAGCCAAGACCACACCATTGCACTCCAGCCTGGGTGATAGGGCGAGACTCCGTCTTGGAGATAAATAAATAAATAAATAAATAAATAAATAAATAGTTGTATTTTGTGATTGTGCTTTTTGTTAATTATCCAAGAAATCTTTGCCTACCTCAAGGTTCCAAAGATATTCTCCTACATATTCTTCAAGAAACTTAATAGTTTTTGCTTTTAAGTTTAGGTCTAAACTTAATACTCTACACAATAAGCATCCTGATTTACTTATTGTGTATATTGTGGAGGAAGCATCAAAATTCATTTCTGTCACGTAATGGTCCTGGCTTCATTTACTAAAAAAGACTTTTCTTTCTCCACGGAATTATTTTGGTGACTTGTCAAAATTCAGTTGACCACTGTGGGATCCTGAATCCCTGGAACCTGTTCTTTTAAAAAATACTGTTTCTCAGTTGTGAGAAGAGGCTTACACCTGTAATCCCAGCACTTTGGGAGGCTGAGGCAAGTGGATCATCTGAGGTCAGGAGTTCAAGACCAGCCTGGCCAACATGGTGAAACCCCATCTCTACTAAAAATACAAAAAATTAGCCAGGGTGGTGGTGGGCGCCTGTAATCCCAGCTACTCAGGAGGTTGAGGCAGGAGAATCACTTGAACCTGGGAGGTGGAGGTTGCAGTAAGCCGAGATCACGCCATTGCACTCCAGCCTGGGCAACAAGAGTGAAACTTCGTCTGAAAAAAATGTATATATGTATTGTTTCTCCTGATTTCAACTATTCAGAATTGTGGAAGTTTTTATTTATTTATTTTTATTTTTGAGCTGGAGTCTCACCCTGTCACCCAGGCTGGAGTGCAGTGACGTGATCTCAGCTCACTGCAACCTCTGCCTCCTGGATTCAAGCGATTATCCTGCCTCAGCCTCCTGAGTAGCTGGCATTACAGGCAGGTGCCACCATGCCTGGCTAATTTATGTATTTTTAGTAGAGACAGGGTTTCACTATGTTGGTCAGGCTGGTCTTGAACTCCTGACCTCGTGATCCTCGTGCCTCAGCCTCCCAAAGTGCTGGGATTATATAGGCAGGAGGCACCGCGCCCAGCCGAAAAAAATTTTTTTTTTTTTTTTTTTTTTTGAGACGGAGTCTCACTTTGTCGCCCAGGCTGGAGTGCAGTGGCCGGATCTCAGCTCACTGCAAGCTCCGCCTCCCGGGTTTATGCCATTCTCCTGCCTCAGCCTCCCGAGTAGCTGGGACTACAGGCGCCTGCCACCTCACCTGGCTAGTTTTTTGTATTTTTTTTAGTAGAGACGGGGTTTCACCGCGTTAGCCAGGGTGGTCTCGATCTCCTGACCTCATGATCCGCCCGTCTCGGCCTCCGAAAGTGCTGGGATTACAGGCTTGAGCCACCGCACCCAGCCTGAAAAAATTTTTTAAAGAAAACAGTTTTTTTTCTCTCTCTTTCCAGTTTGGGTAATTTTTTTGACCAGGCTTCAAGTCCACGGATCTTTTCATCTACGTTATCCGACCTGTTGTTAATATTACTCAATAAATTTTTAATTTCAAATATTATACTTTATAGTTCTACAATTTCCATGTTTAAAATTCCCAGATCTCTGCTGGCATTCCCTCTCTTTTCATCAATTATATCCATCTTTCCCATGGTTATTTTATATGACTTATCTGCTAATTCCAACATCTAGGTCATCTGTGAGTATTTCTCAATTGACTATTTTTCCTCCTGCCCCAAGTCTCATTTTCCTGATTCTTCTTGTCTAGGAAGTCTCTGTCTGTGCTGTATATGGTAGGCAACGCTTTACAGGGGATCTGGACTATGGACTGTTCTCTTCTTCTGAAGCGTGTTGAATTTGCTTCAAGCAGGCAGTTAATAAATACACCTCCATCCTGCGTCTTGTCTTCGTCTTACTGAGACTTGGCTCTAGGTTTGTGCTCATTTTGTTTTGTCATGTTGTGTTTTTTTGAGATGGAGTCTCGCTCTCGTGGCCCAGGCCGGAGTGCAATGGCGCAATCTCGCCTCACTACAACCTCCACCTCCCAGGTTCAAGCGATTCTCCTGCCTCAGCCTCCCAAGTAGCTGGGATTACAGGTGCCTGCCACCACACCTAGCTAATTTTTGTATTTTTTAGCAGAGACAGGGTTTCACCATGTTGGCCAGGCTGGTCTTGAACTCCTGACCTCAGGTGATCCACCCACCTTGGCCTCCCAAAGTGCTAGGATTATAAGTGTGAGCCACCGCCCGGGCCCATTTTGGTTTTTCTGTCATAGCCCCTAGTCCTGTGTCTCACTATTAAGTCAGTCCTCTGAGATTTCAGTGGAAAGACTCTCTAACTTGGTAGGACTTGAATTCCTGAGTTTATCTCCCCAGCACTGGGCTGAAATCTCTGCTCAGCTTTTTCAGGCTTCCAGCTGTTGCCTCCTTCTGCATGTCCTGGCATCTCACCACACACATGTGTAGTTCGGGACTCAGCTATGGATTCTGGTTAAGTTAGTATGCAAATCTTGAGAGCCAACCTTCTATGGTCCCTCTTCTTTGGGATCTTCCCACAATTTCCAGCTGCACTTATAGCCCCAGACCCAGACATCTAACTCCTCAGTCGAGTCATTCTCAAGCCCTCCCAACGTGCCTTGCAGGCTGGGGTATGTCCTCTGGGAAAGCAGACATCTTCCTATTTACTTCTCTTCCTTCAAAGGTTGTGTCCACTCCAGTCCCAGTGTGTATTTGTTTACTCCCCAGAGCCTCCAGAGGGCTGTTTTCTAGACTTTGTTTGAGGTTCATGATTGTTGAAAGGAGGGTTAGTTTCCTATAAGGTTTACCCTATTGCTGAAAGTCCTGTAGCTGAAAGTCCTGTCACCTTTTTTTTAATCCAATTGAATTAATAGTTAATGAATCCCATGTTAGGTGAAAATTGATTACATTGCTAGTCAATAAGTACCTACATTTGCATCATTACTCTTCCCCAAGTAAAAAGAAAATTGGTTTTCACATCCTATTTGATATCGTACTTTAAAAAAGGATTCTTCATTCAGTCAAGCCACATGTTCTAAGCACCCATGGGTCCGTAATCCAGAATAAGGCTCTCTGAGGGATGGAAAGGCAATCTTGGTCCCAGCTCTCAGGAAGCTGTCCCAAGAGAGCTACTCAAAGGTGCTCTAGGGGTTTGGCTACAGAATTGGCACTGTGTACCAAGGACCCGCCACCCTCAGCGAGTTTCCCAGAGGCACACATGGCGTGTCCCAATGTGTCCCAAGCCTGACATCCTTCTACCAGGCACGTTCCTGCTGCAAAATTCCTGGCACCCAGTAGCACTTAGTGAACATGAAATTTTATGACAATAACATTTAAAGCAAATAATCTCACAAACTTCAGCACTGTGACTATCACTAATCACGCGCGAACTGGTGCCTTTCACACCTGCTGGTACCCTCCAGAACTGCGGCAGCAGCCGCCCGAGAGCCATTCTGCAGTTCTGACGCCAGCATGATGAAAGCGTATTGCAGAAGATTATTCTGGCTTTTGTAGATAGTGGATTAAATTGGGACAGTGTAGAATGGGAATTCAGATAGCCCATGGATGGACTTCAAAATATCACCCTCTAAAATTGGACTCAAATTTCATGTTCAGATGCCCATTTTCCCCACTGTAAGAGGAATCCAACTTTCATCAGATTGTTGCATCAATTAAACTCATTCTTTATTGCCAACACACACACACACACACACACACACGCACGAATTCCTCGTCTATAACTTTTTTTTTTTTTTGAGAGGGAGTCTCGCTGTTTCCCAGGCTGGAGTGCAGTGGCCCGGTATCAGCTCACTGCAAGCTCCGCCTCCTGGGTTCAAGCGATTCTCCTGCCTCAGCCTCCTGAGTAGCTGGGATTACAGGTGTAAGCCAGGCACCTGGCCTTAGAACCCAGATGTTTTTGATAATGGAAATGATCCGTAAGTATTTTTAACCCCCCACAAGCATTTGCATATTTATACATAAATTATGTTCCTAGTCTATCATCATTAGTTAATAAAGGCACAATATCCACTTAGAATTAAGTTAATCATTAATGATAGGAAACGTAAATTCATATGTAAATAGTTTTGACGGTTACTAAATGTTCTTGTCCTGTCTGATAACCTTATACTGAGGCCAGTGAAGAGCTCCTACCTGACCTAAGAAACCAGTCTCTCAATTTTCTTGTTTATTTGTGGCTTTTGGGAATCTTTTAAATCTTTTGAAGCCATTTATCTACTCTTTGAGTTTTAGTTAAAACTAGGTTATGCAATCCATAAATCCATTTAACCTGGTCCACCGAAATACATCAAAATATGCAAAAAATGATATAATGAGAGAGCATGCCACTGCCAGCCCCTGAAATGCCTTGAGTGACTGCTTGAAATGAGCTTATAGATCAAAAATTAGTAACATTGGATTTCTAACGTTTAGTTGAAGATATATATAACAGAAATTCTATATTTGCTTCCCCTTCCCCATAGATTGTCTCAGGCACCCTACCCTGGAGACACCAAGTCCAGAAGGCGACTTATGCTAGTAATCCACAAATGACGTATAAGGGGGACCAGCTGCAGACCTTGGTGGTATCAGCAAACATACCAAAGGAGGATCAAAATGATCAGATAGAGATGAAGGAAAAGACCAACTGGGTATTTGATCGGATTTAGTAGAGAAAGGAGAAAGGATTTCAAAATGGTTCCAAAGTTTTTACTCCAAGAAACATGAAAAAGTTACTGGAAGTGGTGGTGTCCTGAGAAGGAAGAGGCATTTATTGGGGCAGGCATCATCCACTGTTGTATTTTGGAAGTGCTGTGATTGAGCTACTGAAAGATGCACCTGAAAACATCCAACAGGACAAAGGAGACACGCCATTCACCTCCTGAGCATCACGAGGGCCCTGACCTCAGCCAGCCACACTTCTGGGCAAAGTGCTGGCTCCAAGTTCCATGCATGAGAGATGGCTCTCTTCTATAGGTCCTTCAGCATTCCTGGGGAGGGCTGCAGTTCTCCTGCCCTGCTCCAGCTGTGATCCAAAGCAGGGCTTTCCATCCTCTGGGAACTGGAAGAGCAAGACCGGAGTGCTGGTAAAAGAGGTTTGAGGTAGACCCACGTGGATGATGCTCTCAGTGGACCCAGAGTGAGTCACATTATGGCCCACGTGATGGCTCAGATGGCTCTCTGCCTGAGAAGCTTGAGTCCTCATGCAGACTGGACGCCTCTGCATAGCTGCTCATCAACTTCCTTTCCCAGCCAGCCCACAGGGCTTACCCACTGAGCTCCTGAACAAAGGCAAACCTGTGCTGGGGATGGCACCTCTGTGTGATTTCCCTTGCCAAGGCTTCCCTGGCTGCTTCCGCTTTCTTGTGGAGGCTTCCTGAAGGTGGCATCTGTATTTTTGTGAAGGGACTTGATACCAGGCTTGGAGATGAACATGTTAATTCTCTGGCCCTGGACATCAGATCTGTGATATAGTTTCTCAATTTCCTGCTCTGAAGTAAACCCTGGTGGGCAGTGTCATCATCTGGAATAGGAGAAGGGCTACGCGGGAGGGGTCAGTAGTGCTGGTGGCAGAGGCCAGTCTTCTCAGTGGAAACAGGTTCATGCACATCCACGCAGGGAGGGCCGAGGGTCGAGGGTGGAGGAAACACCACAACTTTTTGGTGAACCCGTGGATCAGCATGATGGAGTCTTGTAGGTCTTTATCTTCCTCCAGGAGGCACCCCAAGCACAGAGAAGACCCACCAAGCTGTGTAATGTCTCTGTCTACCTCCCTCTGCCCAGGCAGGAACTGCTGTTCACTATTCATTCCAGACCTGGGCATTCGAGGACAGGAGCTGCAAGGATGATTGATTGATTGCCTGTGTGTGAAGCCCTGGAAGGGCTCTTGCCTAGAATACTGTCCCTACCCCGACAAAGTAGAGGCCGTGGTCTGGATGGTGGTGGCCCCCCCCCCATTCATATGTCAAAACCTAACCTTCAATGCAAGGTGGGGCCTGCAGGTGACCAGGTCCTAAAGCAGAGCCCTCATGAATGCAATGAGTGCCCTTACACAAAAGCCTGGAGGGAGCCCATCTTCCACCATGAGAGGACACACAGAAGGTGCCATCTGTGAGGAATGGGCCTCAACCAGACACTGATTCTGCTGGAGGCTTGATGCTGCACTTCCCAGCCTCCACAGCTGTGAACAATACATTTCTGTGGTTTTGTAAATGGCCCCTGTCTAAGGTGTTCTGTTGTAGCAGCACAAAGGAACTAAGACAGTGGGTACCCATATTTCCATTTAGAGGTGGGAACTGACTCTGAAGTGAGAACCAGTCCACTCTGAGAGCACATCGCCAGGGGAAGAGGACTGTAGCCAGGGAGTTGTGATGTCATGGGGCCATCGGAGGACCCAGCAATGTTGTTTCTGATGATTCCTAAAAAGCGGCTCTTTTCTGGAAGCGGACAGGTGATGGGGGAGGGGCAGGAAGCTGAATTCACCACAGTGTCGGAGAACACCGTCTACCAGCGGGAGCTGTTCAGACACACCTCTGGCCACTTTTTCCCCGCAGCAGTGAATCTCCTGTTTCTGGACAACAATCTGACAGGAGAAGTCGGGAGGAGGGTTCCACAGGTTCAACCACTGCACTCCACTAAGCAACTGGCACAGCCAATCCCCAGTGAAGGCTTAAAGATGAGGAAGATGGGGTCAGTGCCTGCCCTTCTGGCCAGATCAGGATGGAGGATTTAGGTGTTAATAAAAAGTGGCTCAAAGTTCCAGTGAAGGACAGGGAGCAAAGGGAGACATCTTTTAGAAAGGAGACGTTGGAACTTGGATTTGGCTTTAGATAAGGAGCTCCAGGCATCTCAAGTCAGCCCTGAGAGGCAGTGGCCATGTCTGCCTCTCTGACAGCTACGCCCCAGCCTCCAGCTCAGCAGCTGGCAGGCAGCAGGTGTGCGTGCATGAATGAGTGAACTCACGGGAACCAGTCTCAGCAGAGACGCGCAGTCGCCACAGTGCCCCAGGGGTTAGGAAACAGTGAGTAGCCACCAGCAAGACCAGGGCAGCGCAAGAGGCTGCAGCTCAAAGTTTCCCCCAAGGAGGACCATGTCACTTAAGGAGTATGGCCTCTGAAGTAATATGACTATGGCCTGGAAGAGTCAGTCAACACTTATTTCCTTAGTGCCTACAATGTGCAGGTGCAGTACCATGAATGAGGCCACAGTCAGCCCTGCCAACTCACCTGCATCAGCTCAGGCACCCAGAGCAATGTCACCTGGATCTGCCCTCCCTCCCATGTCACCGGACTCACTGTCTTTTCCCTGCAATGAAACCTCCAACAGCTGCCACTATCACTGCGGGTGGAGGGGCCCCCTTCCTCTTCCCACCTCCATACAGCTTCCAGGCTACATCCCTAAGAACCCAAAGCAATCTGGACACATCACTTGGTTGGAAATACACCAAAATGTTAACTGTCCCTAACACTGGGGGAAAAACATCACAGGTGACTTCAGTACAGCCTCCCCTCCTCTTCCATCACTACCCTCTTCCCATTCTTCCCCAGGTCCAGCCACAATGAAGTTCTCCCCATACCCCAAACACACCAGTAATTTTCCCACCCAGTGCTCCTGCGGTGCCCTAAGCAGGGGTTTTTAACCTTTACCTAATCCTCCGATTTGATTTACTTTTAAATCCACCTCTGGAGCATTGACTGTGAGCTTCAGAGAGCGCAAGTAAGTTCATTACTTTTTCAACAAGTAGGAGAGAGCTGCCATGCACCTGCCCCGATCCTAGAGGCTGTAGACCCACGAGAGAAGTGACAAGTCCTTGATCTCAGGGGGCAGACAGCGGGGAGAAGGATGGATGCCAGCACGAAGAACACGCGTGTAAAGACAGAAACGCACACATCCACATCATATTCCCAGAGCCTGTGAAGCCGGCGCCCAGGAGGCTGGCCAAGGTCACAGGAGCCGGCGGTGGTGGCGGGCGGATCCGAGCACATCTCGGCCTGACCCCAGAGCCTAGCTCTCACCCCGGCGAGGGACTTCCACCCGGACTCACCGACTCACCGCCTCACCGCGGAATGGGGAGCGTCAGGCCGAAACATATCCTGTGCCCACCCCTCCGTGCAAACACCTCAAGGCAACCCAAGCCCCTTAAAGCCTTCCTACCCCCAGCTCTCCGGTGGGTAGGTCCCCACTCAACCGGTGCCCACCGCCCTGAGGCGCATCGCTCCGCGATTACCGGCCCGCCAAACAGTCCCCGCGGAGTCCACCCTCCGGGGCTCCCGGTCCCTCAGGTCCCGCGTGCCCGGCCCTGGGCATCCCCAGCGTCCCGGTGGTATCGGACCCCCATCGTCTCTGACACCTGGCGTCTCCGCCCCCCACCCCCGTCCCCCGCCCCGTCCCGCCCCGCCGTCGCTGGTCCCCGCCGTCCCTGGCCCCTGCTGCGGACCTCCGGCTCTGGCTTCCCCCGGGTCCCCGCGGCCCCCGTCCCCCCGCGTCCCCGCGTCCCCGGCCCAGCGCCCGCTGACGCCATGACGCCGCGGCGCAGGGAGGGGCTGGGGCCGGGGCCGGGCCGGGGCGGCGCGAGCGGCTGGAGCAACGGGCCCCGCGGCAGCTGCGGGCGACGCGGTCGATGGACATGGGCACCCAGGGCTCGGGGCGCAAGCGGCTCCCCAATCGGGAGCGGCTCACGGCGGAGGACGACGCGCTCAACCAGATCGCGCGGGAGGTAAGCGCGCCGGGCGGGTAGCCGGGGGGCGCGGGGCGGGCGCGGGGCCCGGGCGGCTGTCAGGGTCTCTCTGGCGTCCGTCTGTCCCGCTGCGCGTCTGTGCCACTGCGCGTCCGGCTCCAGGCGGGTGGGCAGGGCAGGCGAGCGCCGGGGCGCTGATCCCCCGGCGCTGCGCCCCGGCCCCGATCTCGGCGGCCTGCGGACCCGGCACCCGTCCTCCAGCCCCGGGCCCAGCCCGCAACGCTGCGCGCCCTCCCCCACCCCGGCCCCCGTTGGCCGCTGCGCCCTCCGGAGAGGACCCGGGGGCCGCCAGCGCGCGTGGTGGCCCGGGCTGGCCGGGCGGGGGCGAGCTCCCCGCTTTGTTGTGCCGCACGGGAGGAGGCAGGGGCTTAGGCCGGACCTGGAGGCAGTGGACGGTCTCCGGAGGCCACATGGCCCTGCCGAAATGGCCGAGTTGCTCAGGTGACCATTTGTCATCCATCCATCGATGTCACTCAAGGTGCAGCTCAGAGATGAACTTGGGGATCACTGTGAATTTTCTTTCAGGACTGAGCCTGCAAACGGGTCCAGGCACACTGAAAGGTCTTCATTAAAGTTTCCTGGGCAGAGTTTATTGTAACTAAGATCATGTTTGGTGATTAACTTTACCTGTGACTAATTGAAGGCACACTAGAAGTGGGTATTTGTACAAATGCCTTTTTTTTTTTTTTTTTTTTTTTTCCTCCCGCAAGAATTCTACCTTAAGGCTAAAGAATGTACATGACATCCAGAAAGTCGTACAGGGACGGCTTTTCCCGTTGGGAAAAGGGGAGCCAATAGGTTGCGGCCCCATGGGGACAAAGGAAGCTTAATTTTTGACAGTGTTCCCTTTGTACCGTTTGAACTCTGTGCCAGGTGGGTGTATGAACGCAAAGAAAGTCTCTGCCTTGCAGCCCGCCTCACAGGTTCTCTTCCGTGTTGGGTATGATGGCGTGCTTTTCCACATGTGATTCTTCCCACAGGAAACACCTCCAAGCCATTTGGGCTGTAGTGTCTGGCTACATCGTCAGATATTCTGGGGGATCAACTCTGTAACCAATCCTTAGGTGTTTGTAGTTGTAAATACCTGGTTTTGCTCTTACGGACATGTGGCAGTCAATCGGTATTTGTTGAATATTGAGTGAATAGACTTCTGTTTCTCTCTGTATGATACAGAAAAGGGCTTTCCAGGTAAACCCTTATTCATTGCTGGAAGCCCACCGTGACCTCCAGGAGACCTTCCAGACTCTCAGCCCTCTCATATCGCACCAGGCCTAAGTCTCCCTGGTTCCATGGCCCTCCATGGCGTGCCCACACCTGGCATGGCAGTCAGAGTACCTTATCATTATTTGTTCACCTGTAGAAGGTGACACCCAGACAGGAAATATCTTACTTTTGTATCCCAAGAGCTCAGCACAGAGCCAGGCACATACTAGGTGTTCATCAATGTCTGTTACATTAATTAATAAACAAAAGAAGTACAAGGCATTTAAAGGACCTTTGGCTAAATATAGACATTTGCTAAATATAGTAGCTTGAGTATAACTCCCTCCTGTGAAGACAGTCATTTATGTATGCATTTGACCACAGCGCCTAACAAGTGTTCCCTGCAAGGGCCAGAGGTGGCCAGTGAATCGCAAGTCTTGTCTTGATGTCAGTGGTTATGGGGCAAAAGAATGAGAAGAATGAAAGTTCCCAGAGTTTGCCTTTTATCCACTGGTGTTTTTGTTTGTTTGTTTGTTTTGTTTTGTTTTGTTTTTTTGGCACAGTCCCACTCTGTTGCCCAGGCTGGGGTACAGTGGTGTGATCTCGGCTCACTGCAACCTCCACCTCCCAGGCTCAAGAGATCCTCCTGCCTCAGCCTCACCAGTAGCTGGGATTACAGGCACGCACCAACACACCTGGCTAATTTTTGTATTTTTAGTAGAGACAGGGTTTCACCACGTTAGCCGGGCTGGTCTCGAACTCCTGGCCTCAAGTGATCTGCCTGCCTTGGCCTCTCAAAGTGCTGGGATTACAGGCATGAGCTGCTGCGCCCAGCCTATCTGCTCTTTTTATAAAAGAAATTGAAAAGAAAGGCAAGGGAACACTCCTTGGGTTGAGAGCCCCAGGTCCTGCCTCCCACCCAGGAAGATGCAGTTGGAGTTACAGAGATAGACTTGTGAGTCAGAGCTGGGCTTTGAAACGACATAGTTCTTTGCTAGCTGTGCCATCCTAGGAAGGTGAGTTACTCAATCTCCTCTGAGCCTCTGTTTTCTCATCTCTAAAATGGAGAAGAATAAATCTCCCCTGGCTGTCAGGATTAAAGAAAGTGGGTAGCAACGTAAAGTATGTAACTAGGCGGTGGGTAAATATGAGAGCTCCTTACACACCCCTCCCTGTAAAACCCAGCCGTAGATGCAGCTGTTACGAGTGCTGAGTAGCACAGATTGACAGGGCTGGAGGGAGCAGGTGTGACATCTTATGTTTTAGTACAAATTAAATTCTATTTCCCAACTGTGAAAATGAAAATCACTATTCAAATGGCAAATATCTATTCCTTGAATTCATCGGGGTTCTTATAGAAATCAAAAAAAGTGTCTTAGGTTCAGTGCTTTCTTATTCACTCATTGACTCAACAGATACAAGTCATAGTATCCAAATTCCTGTCCTGGGGAGACTGGAGAGTCAAGGAGGAACCCAACAAGGACCTGCTGTGTTTTTTTGTTGGGCCAGGAGTTGGGCCAGAAAGGGGTTGACACCTGCAGATCAATAATGCTAACAGAAGACTGGAAGAGATCTGATATAAAAAGGGCGTAGACAATGCTCTGAAGGTTTGGACAGAGAGAATTATAGCAGGCCAGTGGTGTCAGAAGTGGCTTCCTGGAGGAAGTGGCATTTTGAGTTTTTGAAGGCTGTATCTACCAGTCAAGATGCTTTGGCTGCTGCGACGGAAACCCTGACTGGACTGGCATTGACAAGGGGAAGCATATTGGCTGGAGCACAGCAAGCCCGGAGGCAGGGTAGGATTCCCCGCCAGCCTCACCGGTGGCTCGGGCCTCTTTTTCCCACAGTACCTGCGCAGCTGGTTGGGCTGGGCCATCCTCTGTGGGCGGCCTCATCCTCAGGCTGACTTGCTTCATGAAGGCCACTGGTCTTGGCTTTCCCAGGCTGCCGCTGTGGAGCCCACACACCATCTTTTCTGGTGGCTCGCTCCAGAGAGCCAGCAGTATCTCCCTGGTAAACCTCCATGTGTCCGCCTGGCCACTCCTGCACCAAGCTCTGTGACAAGGACCATGGACTTAGGGGCTCAGTGCCTGTGGCAAAGGTGGGTGGGTCTACCCTGTGACCTGTCAGGCTTGTCCTAGGACTGGGGAGAGCCGGCCTCCCTGAAATACTTGGGAAGGTGTGGGGGCCTGAAAGGAAACTGGGGAGCCTTCAAGAAAGTGGGAAGGAGTGAGCTGGCACTTAGGTCTGGCACCCAAGAACATGCCTTCTAGAGAGTAAGTGGAATATTCTGGGCCGAGGTCATTGGGAAGCCTGAGTCACCTTGCAGAGATGTGGGTCCCAGTTCCGCTGGAGCGAGGGTAAGAGCTAGGCTCCACTGCGCAGGGCTTTGCACTCTTCTGGGTAGAAGCAGGACTCACGGCGAGGGCAGCCTTTGGAGGGTGCATTTCTGCATCTGCAGCTGATGTCCTGCGTCCATGTTATGGTTTAAACTCTAGGCAAGCATATAGTAAAGAGACTTATTTGCAAATGCTGTATTATCACAAGTCGATTATTCCTCACTCTCTCGTTGCAGTGGAATTCAGGCGGGATGTTGTCAGGAAAAAGGTTCAGTACGCACTGGAGAAGCTCATTAGCACCAAAGGCATGAGCTGCGCCTCCCACATCTGGGGAGGGGTGTTTCCAACGCAGATAGATTTTCCTCTCCTGCCTCGTTTCACATTCAGCTGGTGCATTTTGGTAGCATCCCAAACTTTTCATTCAGCACTCTGCGGCTAAGTAAAGTGATACTGGTCCCGCCATGCGACTCTGAGTATTGCTCTCCAATGAAGGTGCTTTTCCCAACAGGAACAGTCATTTGCGCAGGCTGCATTAGGAACTCACCGTGGGGCCTTGTGACAGTGCGGTGAGCTTATTATGTCCTGGTGGTAGGTACTCCTTCCTCACCCAGCAGGACGAGGCCCCTCTCGCCCATAACTGTTTCTGCAGCCTCCTCTCCAAGCTGGCCCCTCTGTGGCCTGTGGCCTTGGGCCCTGATCCATGACGGGGCACTGCTGCCCCACCTGGCTCCCCTTCACCGGCCCCAAGTTGACTTGTGGGCCTGCGGGTGCTGGCTGTTCAGGCCTCACAGCCGCCGTCTTTCACTCAAGCCGTGGCCACACAGGAGTCCAGTTGTGGAGAAGGGGTCACGCTGCCCCCAAGGCAGCCTGCAGCCATCAAGTAACCATTTTGTGAGGACACAAAATGTCCCCCAGCCTTGTTTCAAGGTGCAACCAACTGTGCAGTGTGTTTCCTGCTCTGGAGCTCTCTGTGGGCCAGGCTGAGGCTGACTCCTGCCGAGGCCACCTCCCCGCCCAGCCCTTCACTGACCGGCCTGCCTCCCTCATGCCCCTGCTGGGACGGGGCTCACATCCAGTCCTGCCATGGGCTCTGCTTCTGGAACCCAACATAAAGCCGTGCCCCTCGTTTCGGGTAGTTCATAAATATTGGGTCTTTTAATCTTAAGTCCCCCTTTCATTCCTCTTTTCTCCCTGTCCTTCCCAAATAGCCCTCCTCTATCAGCCTGGGTGGAGGGAGCCTGTCACTCTTCTCCTCAAGGCTGTTGGAGAACCAAGCTGGGGGTGGGGTGCACGTGTTCTTTTCCAGAACAGCCGAGAAATGGGGTTCAGTGAGAAAACTTCACTCTACCTGTCTCCAGCACTACCCTGACCTGGGCCTTGTGGGGTGGAGAGTCCAGGACTGAGGCCGGCTGCCAAGATGCAAATCTGGGTCCCCAGTGCAGTCCCCTGCCCTCAGGTGAGGTGACCCTGGGGCCGGCATTCACCTGCACGCAACCAAGATGTCAGACTTGTCCCTACAACCTATTTCACTTGATTTGAAAGTGAATTTCCTGACTTTTTTCTCTATGAATTTGCTTTTCTGAGGCTGGCCAGCAGATTTCACACCAACTGGACGCTGCTGGACACTGGTTTGCCTTTGGGGTCGGGCCCTGCCCCTTTGTTCCACAGGAGTTGGGAGAGGTGAGGGGCGTTCAGTGCCCGGCAGGACATAGGACTGTCCAGCCTGAACAACATCATGCCTCTATTTGTAACCCAGCCGCAGTGGAGGCCCTGAGGGCCGTTCTGCAGCTCATTCTCCTAAGCCAAACACCATCTTGGCAGATTGTCTGCAAGGTTTTAGGAATGTGACAAGACCGGCGTTCCAGACAGATTTTTACCGACAGTCTGAGCTGTTGGAGGGCGCGAACACTGCGCCTGCGACCTTGGGCTGTTTGTGCGATTCCCAAAAGATGCTACTGGGTTTCTGAGTTTGCAGAAAACTCAGCTGTGGACAGGCCTGCTGGTCCCCAATGGCCCTGGGCCCCACCCCACAGCTATTTTTGTCAGAGGGCCAGCTGTCTCCCTTCTTCCTTTTCTGGGTGACTCTTGAGCCACTCGTTGGCCTGGTACTCAGGGTTGGGATGTGTGTGTGGAGGACATGAGAGGCGGTGTGGATAAGGGAAATCCAGGACCTGGCTTCTAGCCCTGCCCGTCCCCTGTGAGCCCTGCCCGTCCCCAGTGAGTGTGAGACAGGAAAGGAGAGAGGGGCGAACGGAGGTTGCTTCTAAGGCCCAAGGTGTGCCAGGTACTCTGGAAGCTCTACTCCCATAGTTTGTTTATATCCTGTGAAAAGAGTTCAGAGTCTCTGTGTCTGACAGAGAGAAAAAAGACTCAGAGACCGTGTGGAACATGGCTGAGGCCACCTGTTAATTAGGGGCTGCTAGTTCATGGCCCAGGCTGCTTCCTGGATCAGCCCCTCAGCTTCCTCCAAGACCCCGTTCAGGCCATGTCCTGCAGGCAAGCCACCTGCTTCCTATCCCTGGCACATGTTGTCCCCCACTGGCCTCTGAACCACCAGGGGTAACATTTCAGGAGAGAGAGTCCCATATCTGTCTCTGCCTCACTATGTCTCTCATCTTCTTTTTCCATCCTTTCATCTTTAAAATATTTAATTTTTTTTCATCAGAGTAATATATGTTTTTACCCTGACCCTATATTGTCAGGCCGTTCCCCACACAGCAGGCTTGGCAGTCCTTTTAAAATATGTCAGATCATGTCACTTCTCTGATAAAAAACTTTCCAAGGGTGTCTTGTATCACTCCGTAAAAGCCAAGTCCTTAAACAACCTACAAGATCCTAAATGATCTGGTAATGATCTCCTTCTTTATAAATAACATGCATATGTATTACACATTAGTTTATCAATTGCAGATGCTATCAACTGGCTCCTGCATTGAAGGACAGGACTTGGTGTGCATGGGCCCAGTTCAGGCAGGCTCCCTACTTTCCTTCTCTGCATCACACTATATAGTTCATTGTAGTGTGGGGCTAAATGAATATTCACTGACAGGACAGACTGCTTAAGAGTATGGGTGCTAGAATCAGATTTCCTGGGTTCAAATCCCCATTCTGTCCCTTATACCATGACTCACGGCAAGTTACTTATCAACTTTGTGCCTCAGTTCCCACATAGGTAAGATGGGAAAGTTTTAGGAGTATACTTCACCCAGGGCAGTTATGAGGGTAAATGAGATATTTCACAAAAATACCTCAGAACAATGTCTGTCACATAGTAAATGCTCAGTAAATGCTGGTAATGATGATGATGTTGCTGGCTATGTAAATAATGTCAATTGCAGAGCCAAGCAGTGTACTATAATCTTTCCTTCCTTATACAACTTTCTGTTTCTTCTAAAGTTGATGATTTATTTTCTTTTTCATTGCTCATCTGCCTACCCATCTAGCTTATCTATCTATATATCTACATATCTCCAGAAAGTTTTCAACAGAACCCATCAAAATGCTATGTTCTATATGATTAAACAAATCAGATAATCTATCAATTCCATTTTATTATTATATGGAAATCTACCCACTGGAGACCTCTGTCCTCTAGATCTAGTCTGGTCTGGGTGTTCTCCTGGGGGTTTCCTGCACCTGCCATTCCCTCTGCCACCATTCTGAGAATTTCTTTTACCCCCTTTTTATTGTTGTTGTTAGGTCCCTGTTTTCTGGATTCCATATTATCTTCCTTCTTGGATTGCTATCTTATTTTTCTGGAACACATCCTTCAGTAGCTTTTGGAGTAAGAATGCCTCTTCTAAGTATTCACATGTCTGAAAATGTCTTTATTCTACATTCATACTTGATTAATACTTTGGTTGTGTATAGAGTTCTATGTTAAAAATAATTTTCCAAAGAATGATGAAGAACTCTGTGTCTTCTTTGGCATAATTTCTAGTAAGTATTGTTAACTGGAAAAAGTAATATACAAAAAATAGAAATAGTATGCTGTTCCTTGTGTGAGAAAGCCTGCAATTTTCCTGCATTTGCATAAAAATCACTGGCAGAACACAATGAAAGGACTGTAGGGATGCAGGTGGAAGCAGGTTGTCAAGTGCCACTCTTCATGCTCTTGATATTTGAACCATGTGACTGTATTACCTAGTCAATAAAATAAACTAATAAATATCAAAAAAGTGAAATTAGGAGTCAGGCATATGGCTCACACCTGTAATTCCAGCAACTCAGGAGGCTAAGGTGAAAGAATAGCTTGGGACCAAGAGTTCTAGTCCAGCTTGGGCAACAAAGTAGGACCCTTCCTCTAAAAATATATTTTTTTAATTTAGCTGGGCATGGTGGTGCATGCCTGTAGTCCCAGCTATTTGGGAATCTGAGGCAGGAGCATCACTTAAGCCCAGGAGTTCAAGACCAGCCTGGGCAACATAGTGAGACACCCATCTCCACAAAAAAGAAAAGAAAAAGTGACCGGGTGCAATGGCTCACGCCTGTAATCCCAACACTTTGGGAGGCCAGCAAGTGGATCACTTGAACTCAGGAGTTTGAGACCGTCTGGACAACATGGTGAAATCCCTTTTCTACTAAAAATACAAAAATTAGCCAAGCATGGTGGCCTGTGCCTATGGTCCCAGCTAGTTGGGAGGCTAAGGTGGGAGGATCATTTGAGCCCAGGGGACAGAGGTTGCAGTGAGCTGAGATCACACCCCTGCACTCCAGCCTGGGTTGACAGAGCAAGACTCTGTCTCAAATAAAAATAAATAAATAAAATTTAAAAGAAAAAGTTTGGAAACTTTTAGGATCTTCTCTTTATTCTCAGAATTCTCGATTTTTCCCCCACTTATTGAGCATTCATTGGGTTCATTCAATCTGGAAACTTGTATCCTAAAATTCTGGGAAATTTTCTTGAATTTTTTTCCTATCCCCATCAAGTTCTTTTTTATTCTTTTTTTTTTTTTTTTTTTTTTTTTTTGTCTTTTCGTAATACTTCATGGAAGATTCTTCAACTTTACCTTCCACTCCTTCTACTAAGTTTACCTGTTTTATATTTAATTTCTAAGTTTTTTTTGTTGGTCTTTATTTCTCCTTTATAGCATCCTTTCTTGACTCACTGATGCAGTACCTTTTCTTACTACCCCAAGGATATTTAGCAAATTCACTTAATTTGGGGGTTTTCCTGAAATTTTTTTTGTTCCCTGCATCTTGGTCTGTTTCTTCCTGTTTCTTTTTCTCCTTTGTGTGTTTTGGCCTCTGTCATCTTGGAGCCTTTCCCAGATGTGTGGTGATCCTCGGCTACCCTTTCATATTTTAGAGGGAGGCACTAAACATCGTGACTACAATTTGAGCAAAGGCCAGGAAGGGAGATGTCACAAAGTGTGAACAGGAAGCCACACAGGGCGGCTGAAGTGTTGGTATCAGACAGTGGTTCCTCAGGCAGGGGCGTGCAGCTCTGATTTGAACCCATTCTCCTGCCTTTGAGGCTAGTGCCCTTGACCACCATGTCAGTGTCGGGAGGAAACATCGCTTAGTGTTAACAAGTCAGACTTCTCTAATTCGGTGGCTACAAATGGAGTTTTGTTTTTGATTAAGGGACTAGTAAGTCTGGAAAAGAAAGTTGAAAATTAATCTGAGACATACGCCAGGGAAGAAGAGCTAACCTCTAGTGTCTACACAGCCCAAACAAAGGAACCCATCATTATGCTATTCTTTTACTGAGAGTGAAATAAAATGTCAAATTAGGTGAGCAAATACAGATAGTAAAAAAAAAAGAGAGATTTTCATATCTTCAGGCATCAAGAATTGGGCCGGGCATGGTGGCTCACGCCTGTAATCCCAGCACTTTGGGAGGCCGAGGTGGGTGGATCACCTGAGGTCTGAAGTTCAAGACCAGCCTGACCAATATGGTGAAACCCCATCTCTACTAAAAATACAAAAATTAGCCAGGTGTAGTGGCACGCACCTGTAGTCTCAGCTACTCGGGAGGCTGAGGCAGGAGAATTGCTTGAACCAGAGAGGGAGAGGTTGCAGTGAGCCAAGATTGCGCCACTGCACTCCAGCCTGGGCAACAGAGTGAGACTCCATCTCAAAAAAAAAAGAAAAGAAAAGAAAAGAAAGGAAGAAAGAAAAAGAAAAAAAGAAAAGGAATAATTCATTTATTTGCTTGGAAAGTTCTCTAAGATCTGAGATATACTTTCCATAAAACAAATAAAATACCTGGAGAGTTGAGGTAGGCAGAATGTGATATGGCCTTGGCAGCAAGTAAACCCTTGGATCAGCAAGTCTCTGAGAGCCAGATCTGTTCAGTGCCTCCACTGGCATATTATATTACAAACTCTCCACCCACTCTTGGCTTGGGGAGTGAATGAAAAATCACATAGTGGTCATGATCATATTTAAACATAAAGAAATCAGGAGATCTAAATTTGTTCATGTATTTTTAACCATCATGTAGGTTTATCAATTTTGCCATCATTGTCCTTGATTTCTTTCATTTTTATTTTTCACTTTCTTTGATGACATTCCTTAGGCATCTGGGAAGATGTGGGGTTTTCCAGGTTGACACTTATGGAAGTGGGGCTTCCATGCTGAGCTAGCATGGCTCTACCCTGTATTCCCTAAGACAGCAGCCCTCAACCTTTTTGGCACCAGGGACCAGTTTTGTGGAAGACAACTTTCCCACTGACCAGGGTGTGGGGATGGTTTGGGGATGATTCAAGCACATTATATTTATTGTGTATTTTGTTTCTATTATTATTACACTGTAACATGTAATGAAATAATTATACAATTCACCATAATGTAGAATTAGTGGGAGCCCAGAGTTTATTTTCCTGCAATTACACGGTCCCATTTGGGGGTAATGGGAGACAGTGACAGATCATCAGGCATTCGATTCTCATAAGGAGCACACAACCTAGATCCCTCACATGTGCAGTTCACAGTAGGGTTTGCGCTCTTATGAGAATCTGATGCTGCCACTCATCTGACAAGAGGTGGAGCTCAGGTGGGAATGTGAGTGATAGGGAGTGGCTGTAAATACAGATGAAGCTTTGCTCACTCACCCGCTTGCCGCTCACCTCCTGCTGTGCATCCCAGTTCCTAATAGGCCACGGACTGGTACCAGTCTGTGCCCTGGGGGTAGGGGACCTCTGCCCTAAGATATTGCTTTAAATTACCCCCAGCATATTTTGAAATCACCCAAAGCTATGCTGTCTATAGGACTCTGTGCTCTGTATCTGTACAGTGCACTGTGGTAGCCACTAGTCCTCTGTAGTTACTGAGCACTTGAAATGCGGTCAGTGCAGTTGAGGATCTGCATGTCAAATTAACTTCATTGCAATGCATTTAAATGTAAAGAGCTACATAAGTCTTGGGGCTGCCATGTTGGCCAGTGCAGTTCCAGAGCAATTCCCTTGTGGAAATACATTGTCATAGAGGTGTGTTCTGCAATGTGGGATATTTATTGGCTACTTACACATGGGGCTGCATACCACTCATGAGCAGTGCAGGTGGACCGGACTGACTGATGGACTGATCTATTGCAGGTTGGAACCTTTGTGGGACTGTGGTCTCCAGGACCTGTGGGTCAGCCTTTTTAAGTTGTGTGACCATAGGCAAGTGAATGCAACCCAGTCTATTTTTTTGTTTGTTTGTTTGTTTTGTTTTTTTTAATCTGAGGAAGAGGAATGCTGTCATGTGGGGTGGTCGTGGTAATGAACTACAGCCCACACGCTGCAGGGCGTGCTGCCTGGCACCTGGTAGGTGGCAACTAAATGGTGGTGGTCTTTTGCTACCTTCAGGTGGCTGTGGTTAGCTCTAGAAGGAGGCAGTCGTGCTTCTTGACTGGTTGGGACGTGCCCCAGGGCTGAGATGGGGATTGGGTGGAGCATGTGAGAAAAATACAGGAAAGATGATCTCCCATGCCTAAGAGGGACACAGACAGCCCTTGGGACTGATTAAATGAACTCAGAATAAAAGCACAAATGGCTGTCACTGTAAATATGTGTGTCTTTAGTGTCAGTGTCCCTGGGGACTTCTTATAAGTTTGAAGCGTGTTACCATTCTTGGCATTGAGACAGTCAGTGTCACTTTTATTTCTTGGTCTTGAATTCAAGAATCGACAGTAAGATGCCATCAGATTTTTCAAGCCGCTTCACCATCAAGCATCCTAGTCTTGGTGCCCGGGTCTTTGGTTGGCTTCCCGGAAATAATGGGCCACTTCACCCCAGCCTTGTTCTGCACTGTTTATCTTTGGGCTTATCTGACCTCTTAGAACCTACTAAATAACCCGCCTATTTTTAACCAATGCCTAGAGCCAGCTCCAGAGGAATTGCCACATGAGTTGAGATGAGGTGATGGCCACATGGTTTTCCAGCTCTTCATTTCAGTATCCAAAGTTTTTTCTTTGTTTTCTCTTGTGTTAGGGTTTCTCAATCTGGGCACTACTGACATTTAGGGCTGGGTAATTTTCTCTCCTGGGGGGTGCTGTCCTATGCATTATAGGATTTTAAACAGCATCCCTGGCTTCTGCCCAGTAGGCGCCAGTAGCGCCCCGCTCCCCAGCTGTGACCACCAAACATGCTTCCAGACATTGTCAAATGGCCCATGGGGAAGAAGATACCCAAATGAGGATCTCTGTTTCAGGTTTCCCCTGCCACCCTGCTGGGTTTGTACCTTGAGCTCTAACCACTCCCCTCAGCTAGAGAACCCTGGGTCTGGCAGTGGCTACAACCGTTTGCCCTCCTGCAAGGAGGGTAGAAAGCCCTAGCTGACCACATCACATTCTTGGCGTTTCCTCCATTTAAACCTCCTGGAAGTTAGTACAGAGGGGGCCACATACCCTGGAAGCTGAGATGGAGCCATTTTAGAAGTCAGCTGCAGGCTCAGGGAATGGAGACATGAGTTGCCAATGTGATTACACTTTGCTGTGCTTTAGAATTGTGCTTGAGCTGATGGCAGGGCTGGGGACAGTCTATACCAAGATACCACAGACCGGGGGCTTTAGCATGGAAGTTGATCTCTCCCCGTTCTGGAGGCAGGAAGTCCAAGACCTAAGTGCTGGCACATTCAGCGCACACCTCTTGTCTGCATCTTCAGATTACTCAAAATCCAGATGTGGCTGCAGGAGAAGGGACGGGGAAGACCCCCAGCTTTAGTCTCACCTATGGGGGTGGGGCTGGAGACCCATTCATCCTTCACCCCCCAGGATGAGAAGGGGGACTGGATGTTGGACAACAGAAAGATCAGTGACTGCCACATTTCCACAGGATTAAAACTGTCCCCATATCTCCTGTAAAAGCACATTGCTGAACTTCTTAAAATAGATGACCAGATCATTGTCTTGTTTGGTGCATCAAGCCCTGGGTCTCCACAGCTCTCTGCATGACACTCTCCTCACCATCTCTCAACTGATCTCAGAAAGTACTGTGTGGTCCCCGCCCCTCCACTCCTGTTCGCAGCAAGAGAACCCCGAGAACCTGCAGTGTCTACCCAAAGACTCCCCCTTCCAACCCCTGGGCTCTCTTTTCCCTTGGCCAAAAGGCTTGCATCTCAGCCTGCTGGGATGAGACAGGAAGGGATCATTAACCATGTGAATGTTCCAGCATATTCAGCTCTGTGGTTTCTACCTCTTGCTTCCTTTTTTATGTACAATTTGCAAAGGAAAACACACACATACACTGTCCCTTTCACTGATTGAAAATTCAGCTTTAATATTCCATTTGGTTTAATCAATAATATTCTTTTTAAAAATGGTATTCCTCCCAGAGCTTTGGGAGGCCAAGGCAGGAGGATCGCTTGAACCTAGGAGTTTGAGAATAACCTGGACAACATAACAAGAATTCTTCTCTATTTAAAAAAAAAAAAAAAAAAAAAAGCCGGGTGCAGTGACTCACACCTGTAATCCCAGCACTTTGGGAGACCGAGGCAACCAGATCACCTGAGGTCAGAAGTTCAAGACCAGCCTGGCCAACATGGTGAAACCCCATCTCTACTAAAAATACAAAAATTAGCCAGGCATATTGGCTGGTGCCTTGGGAGGCTGAGGCAGGAGAATCGCTTGAACCCAGGAGGTGGAGGTTACAGTGAGCTGAGATCATGCTATTGCACTCCAGCCTGGGCAACAGAGTGAGACTCCATCTCAGAAAAGAAGAAAAATCGTGTTCCTTTTGGTTTAAGGCTTAATCAATCTTTTCTCCTTGGATTTCTGTTTTTGTGATTGGTGTTAAAATTTCAATCTATTTTTCTTTCCTAAATATCTTTTCCAATTTTTCCCTATATAGAACGCAATAGTTAATAAATTATATTGAATATATGTGTGGTGGGAGGATTGCCTTGCAGATCAACAGGTTGCACTCTGTATTACCAATAGCTTGTTTTTTAAAAAAAGATTTTTTAAAATGTATTAAAGTATACCAGGTTAAAGTAACATATAACATGCACAATATATTGTACAGTTTTGTGTCCTGCTTTTAAATTTTTTAAGTTATTTCAGATAAGGATACTCCTGATCCTTGGGAGGACTTCCTGGGCATTGTCTTAGATGGCTGTGTGCTTCCTTTCTTGGGCCCTTGCAGGGTTCGGGTTTGTCTTGGTGTGAAGTTTTCCTCCTAACTCCCATGACTAGAGACACTTCACACACTCGTGAGAGAATCTTTGGGGGACCCAGGGAGAGTGCAGTGTAGAGGGTCAGCCTTGGGTGCTGTGGCCGGGAGACCTCCTCAGACAAGCGGCAAGCATCTCTGAGTCTCAGTGTTTCCACCTGGCAAGGAGAGGCGATACTGGGTGGCTGTGAGGAGCGTATGAGGCAATGCAGACATGAGGCCTTAGGATGGGCCTTCAGGGATCGTGCTGGCTAAGGACCGTGTGTGTGCAGTTGCCCCGTCTGCCACCTGTGCTCAAAGACTTTCAGACTCAGAGGTTGAGGCCCGACTTCTGCCCCCAGCTTCACTCCAGGTTCCAGGCTCCAGGCCTCAGGTTCCCAGTCCCAGGTTCTAGGCTGAGGGTTTTGGTTCCAGGTTCCAGACTAGGGTTTCAGGTTCCAGGTTCCAGGCTAAGGGTTTCAGGTTCCGAGTTCCAGGTTCCAGGCTAAGGGTTTTGGTTCCAGGTTCCAGGCTTCAGGCTTCCAGTTCCAGGTTCCAGGCTAAGGGTTTCAGGTTCCAGGCCCCAGGTTTAGGCCAAGGGTTCCCAGTTCCTGGTTCTAGGCTCCAGGATTCAGGTTCTGAACTCTAGGTCTTCAATCCTAGGCTCCAGGTTGCAGGATCTGGACTCGTACACCAGCTCCAGGCTACCTGGAGAAGGGAGGAAAGGTTGCAGGGCCAAGTCCACCCTCGTTTTACCACCTCCTCTATAAGGTGGGATAAATCTGCCTGCTAACCTCACAGAGTTCACATGAGGTCCCAATGAGAAAACATTTGAGATGATGCACATAAAGCCTAAAGGGCTTTGCAGCTGTGAGATGGTGGTGATATTATTGTCAGAAAAGTTTAAAATAAATTCTTAAACACTCAGATGTTTCAGGCTAGTTTATAGCTGCTTCTGAACATGGAGCAGTGTGCTCACTGGCCAGAGGGCCACCGCGCACTCGCTATGCCTCTTTTGGCAATGCTGTTGCTTTCTTCTGCAATTGGAGGAGATCTACACCACCCAGAATTTGCTAGAAATGCTGGGTCTTGAGCCCCACCTGTGCTACTGACTCAGAACCTCTGGAGGTGGAGCCAGCCATCTGGGCTTCTGACACACCCCTGGACGATTCGGGCGCACCCTCACCTTCAGAAGTTCTGCCTTTGGTAGATGGATGCCGTTGGTGTATCTGGCTATAGAGATGGGAGAATGCATTTACTCTGATGTTCCTGATTAGCAGAGAGTGGCTTTTTCCTGTTCAGATGGCTGAGGAGTGAATAACTTCGGTCATAACCGTTAGCATTGCTGTGACCTTCCCGCTAGGCGAAGCTGCTGTTTGAGGATTTGCTCCCTCTTGGAGGGCTCCCTCCCTTCTCCCAGGGGAGAGCCTGGCCAGGGCCCCCAGCTCTGTGGGTCTGCACTTGGCACACAGCAGACCCTGGATCGCTAGGGTTTAGTGGCAGAAAAGTGAGTGAATGAATAAAGGAACAGATGGATGAATGAATGAATGAATGAGTGAATGAATGAATGAACTTAGCCTGACTTCCCGTAACATTTGGAAATTCTGATTCTTTTCAAACTAGAACAAGATTTGAAAAAGCTTGTCAGAAGTCACTTACATATAAGTGAAGGTTTAGGGAAGCAGGATTTAATTTGGCCGGGTGTGGATTCTCAGAAATGTTCATTTTGATTCCCCCTCACTCTGGCCGGGGTGGTTTGCGACCTTACCCCTCTTTCATGTAATAAGATATGGAGGGGAAAATTAAAGCAAGAAACCAAATCCTTTTCCTGTTCACTCTGACAGTTGTTCCCTCTTTCCAGTTCCTTGTTTTTATGGTTTTTCCTCCCTTGTGTTTCTCCTCTGGCTTTTGTTGCAATGTATGCACTTGGAAAAAATCTTCTGAATGATCCTAGCGATGGGGCTTTGGCCTCACTGGGCGTCGTGTGCGCGATCGGGTTGCACTGCACACTGCCGGCATGATGAGCTTGCACTCCCTAAAAAGGCAATCATTGTGTCCAGGAAAACTCTGCTAGGTTGATGGCGCACGCCCAGGGGCTGAAGTCACTTGGACCAAGTTTGTAGAACATGCTCTGTGTGGCTTCCCTGTTGGGGCAGGGGGATTGGGCCAGAGGAATTTAGGTGTATTAATACACCCTGCCAGGTGCAATAAATAGCCACCTTTGCCTGACCTTAACCTCAACTAAGCGCCGTGCTTCTCAGGAGCCCTGGACACCCCGGGAGTAACTGAAAACCTCTGGAGGAGAGTTATGCTGGTGTTCATGGGTTAGAGGCAGGCGGCGGGCTGGAGAATTCAGATGGAAATAAAAATGAGTCAATGTTGGAGATGTGTTTTGTGAAACCGGAAAGCTTAGCTAGAATGATCTTTAAGAGAATACGTAACATGTTCTAACTGACAACAGGATTTTCCCAGTTTTCCCACTAATGTCTCTTTTCTGTTCTAGGATCCATCTGGGATCCACATTGCGTTTTGTCATCAGTTCACCTTGGACTCCTCCAATCCGTGACGATTTCTCAGTATTTACTTGTCTTCCCGACCTGGTGCTTTTGAAGAGTAGCTGTTAGGTATCTTGCAGAATTTGGATTTGTCTGATTAGACTGAGGTCTTGGATTTGGGGGAAGAATCGCATAGAGGTGAAGCGCCCTTTCCCTCACATCCTACAGGGACGCACGGCACCAACGTGGCTTCTTACTGGGGATGGTGACCTAGATCACCAGGCTGAGATGGTGTCTGTGGGTTTCTCCTCTATAAAGTTACTGCTTCTCCCTCTCCCTGCTCTGGAAGCAAGTCACTAAGTGCAGCCCACATCCAGGGAAGTGGACCCCGGCTGCCCATCCTGGCAGGAGGAGGATCAAAGAATTAGCGTTCCTAAGGTTAGAACCATCACCATCATTAGTAAATTTGGAGAGAGATACTCAGAGGCTATGCAGATATCCTGTGTCACCCTGAAGTATTCATCCGTGGATAGGTCATTCTTCTTTTAGTGTGAATATCAAAAGCAGTTATTCAGTGCAACCAGTGGACTTGAGGGCAGGGACTGGGAAGCCCTGGAGTGGTCGTGGCTCAGCCCCGTGCTCCTGGCTGTGTTCCTTCCCTCCTCGCTGCCAAGATGCTGCTGCGCCCTGGTCTCACAAACACCTTTGAGTATTCTGCTCACTGCTGGGGATGTGGACTCTGACACCTTCCTACCCCTCACCGTTCCCCTCTCCTCCAGCTTGCCACCACCAAAGCCAGTAGCGACAAAGGAGGTGCCAGGGACAGCTGCTCCTGCGGGAGCTCTCTCTGTGCTCTGGACCCTGACATGGATGAAAACAAGATATGCTTGGGAGATAATTGGTTAACTTTGTCTTCTTTTGGGAGATGGGGTGGCTAAACACTAGATCATTACTTGAATGAAGGTTTTATAATGGATGGAAAGAATAGCGACTTTCTTCATCCTAACTCAATGTCACTCTTCATGATGTACTCAGTTACTCCCTTTTAGAAATTATCTTAAACAAGGGTGAGCAATGTAATGTGAGAAAGATCAAAGAAATGCAGGGCAGACTATGAAAGATGAAACATCTGGATTGCAGAGAAGGGTGACCTTTCCCTCGAAAATATCAACACTAAATCTTTACAAAGTCCTGTCCACTGGGTTCTAGGGAGCACTGCAAATGGACTGGTCCCTAAGCTCTGGCCTGCTTCTCCACTCCTGTGAGACAGTTAACTTTTTTCTTTTCCTTAGCTCTGTTCCTCGCCGTGGGGACTCTGGATAACAAGAGACAACAACAGAGCCCATAGTAGCGGCAGTGAAGGAGTTAATATGCACCCTGTGTCTAAGCCCTTTTCCTTTTTCTTTTTTTAAAATTGTTAACGTATTTATTTAAAACGTAAACTAAATATTCTGATTAGTTTACAGGGACAATTATTGTCATCAGGGAAGATGAAAATTTACTAGCTATTTTCCTCCTTTCATTTTTTAAAAATATATATATTATATATTTTTTCTTCAACTTCTATTTTAAGTTCAGGTGTACATATGCAGGATGTGCAGGTTTGTTGCATAGGTAAATGTGTGCCATGGAGGTTTGCTGCACAGATCATCCTATCACCTGGGTATTAAGCCCAGCATCCATTAGCTATTCTTCCTGATGCTCTCCCTTCCTACCGCACCCTCTGGCAAGCCCCCATGTGTGTGAGAACATTCGGTGTTTGGCTTTCCTGTTCTGCGTTAGTTTGCTGAGGATAATGGAAGCCCTTTCCTTAACTCATTGAATGGTTAAATGTTTGCCCCCACAAGCCCCCATTCGTATTTTGAAGCCCTAACCCCCAGTGTGGCTGTATTTGGAGATGGGGTCTCTAAGAAAGTAATTAAGGTTAAATGAGGCCGTAAGGGTGGGGCCCTGATGCGATAGAATTATTGTCCTTGTAGGAAGAGATGCCAGAGAGCTCACTCGGCCTCGGCATGCACACAAAGTGTGGCCGTGTGTGCACACAGCGAGGTGGCCATCTGCAAGCCAGGAGCTTGCTGGCACTTTGATCTGGAATGTCCCAGTCTCCAAAGCTCTGAGAAGATACATTTCTGTTGTTTAAGCCACCCAGTCTGTGGTGTTTTGTTACAGCAGCCTGAGCAGACTGAGACAGGCAGATACTATTATTCCCATATGAAAATTGAAGAGACTGAATCGTGGAAAGGGGTCGCTTGCCGTATTGTTCTGTTGATTTTTCCTTCTAATAGTTTTGCTTTCTACATTTACTGTAATATTCAGTTCATAAAGGCTCCTGACCATGATGGTTTGTTGTAAACTTCCCCACTTAACAGCATCCTCTGCTTCCCTTTTCCTCATTTGACGTTTTTCACTTTGAATTCTCCTTTCTCCAATGTTAGCATCTGAAACCCTTTGTGTCAGGCAGGATAGGCCAAGTCTGATGCTGTTACAAACATTCTAAAGACCCAGAGGCCTACAGTGACCACGGCTTCTCTCTTGGGCACACTGGAGGCCATCAGGGGTGTGCAGGGCCTCTGCTCACTGCAGTCTGAGTCCCTGCCCAGCGGGACATGGCTCTCATGGCTTCTGCTGTCAGCGCAGACTCATTCACTGGCTCTTAACACTTCTGCCCAGAAGTGCCACATCATTTCTGGGCACAGATGGTGGGACGGTGCCAGGTGGCCTCCTCTAGCCAATGTGAGGGCCTTTGTGCAAAGCAGAAAAGGGGAAAAAGAGCCCACCCACTGGTGCAGGGCGGGGAGAGGAGGGGTGTCCCTTCCCTCAGATGGGTGTCCCCCCACCCCCTGCAGCAGGGTGGAGGGAGCAGGAGCAGGGTCTCGCCCTGTCGCCCTGTGGCCGGGCACTCGCTGCAGGCAGGGTGGAGGGAGCAGGGGCAGGGTTGCGCCCTGTCGCCCTGTGGCTGGCCACTCACTGCACGCCGGGTTTTGCGGTCTTTATATCTTCATGGCATTTCCATAGAGGTGGGGGCTGCTGCCAAGACAGCATTTCAAACCGTTCTTGAAGCAGGAACCACATCTGCGTGTGAATTTTTCCAGAATCTGGGGGAAGAACTTACTCATTTCTTTGATATTCTGAACCATCAGTACAACTTCCGACAGTAGTGGCCTCCGAACCGGAAACAGAGGCAGCGTATGAGTCCACGGGTCTTTTTGCTTGGTTTCGGTTGGTTTTGCTTTGCTTTCTTTACTTGGGTTCTGACACTCCACTCACGTGCTTCCACGTTCAAGTTCCATTTGAATGACTTTAGCGCTTCTCAGCCAGCTGTGGACCCAGGCAGCCCTGAGCCCTCGCCCTTCCCCTAGCAGGCAACTCAGCACCTGTGTTCTAAGGACGCAGGAGTCTAGAAATAGCTGCGACTCAGAGCGTGTTTTCCTGACAGCTGCTGATTCTCTCCCAACACCCTAATGCTGCTCTTTCCCTAATTTAGGGATTGTTCTTTGCTGAAATTACGTGGCACACATCAAAAGTGTTTTACAAGTGTCCGGGGTGTTCATTGTAATCTGGTATAACAAGATGCCTCATGGCCAGGCACTGTTGGCTCCTGCTTGTAATCCCAGCTCTTTGGGAGGTGAAGGTGGGAGGATCCCGTGAGGCCAGGAGTTTGAGACCAGCCTGGTCAACGTAGGGAGACCCCCATCTCTACAAGGAAAAACAAAAAAGATACCGCAGTTCACGCAGTTCAGGTATTTGTTTTGTGAACTTGGGGGAGTTACATAAACTCAACTTTTCTTTGTCTCTCTTGCCTGTGATGAGCGACTGAAACCATCTTCCCAGAAACTATCCCCACCCACCCTCAGCCCAGCCCGAGCAGCCCAGACCCAGGAAGGAGGCCAGAGCCTGCGTGACTGTGTGGCAAGGATCCCCCTCAAAGCAGGCAGTGATGACAAGGCTCCTCAGGGGAAGGAAAAATGATTGATTACCCCACCTCACTTTCTCAAGTTCCTGGAAGACTCCCGTCTTTTCAGGAAGTTTTCCTTCTGCTTCCTTGCTGGGGTGATATTGCAATGCATGTATCAGTCCCATTGTTTTCGCTGCCTTGAAGGAGTTCCGGAAACAGGCATGGCTGGCGTGAGAAGAGGCGTCCTTGTCACCATCCTTCATTACCTCCCATCTGTGGTTAGCACGGAGGCTGCCCTGGGTCTTGGCTGGCCCCTGGAGCTAGAGGGGGTGCTGGACCATGGTTTGGAAGCTCCCGTGGTGCCAGCCTCAGAGCCCCCTTAGCTGTGACCTGGCTGGGTCAAAGCCTGGCCCCAGAGCAGCCCCTCCCTGTCCTCCTACAGCTGTGCCCAGCTAAGAACACTATAGGCCAGGCATGGTGGCTCATGCCTATAATCCCAGCACTTTGGGAGTCCGGGGCCGGCGGATCACTTGAGGTCAGGAGTTAGAGACCAACCTGACAAACATGGTGAAACCCCATCTCTACTAAAAATACAAAAAAATTAGCCAGGCATGGTGGTGGGTGCCTGTAATCCCAGCTACTCAGGAGGCTGAGGCAAGATAATTGCTTGAGCCTAGGAGGCGGAAGTTGCAGGGAGCCAAGGTTGTGCTATAGCACTCCAGCCTGGGCAACAAAGTGAGATTCTGTCTCAAAAACAAAAAAGAACTCTGTGGTGTGAGAGGCAATTGTGGGTCAGCCTGAGTGCATACCCGGTATAACTTTCACGGTGTTTTGTTTTTCTGAGAAAAAGGTGACTTTTCCCGGTTGCTGTCCATGCAGACTGTGAAGGATATTCACATGTCACATTTCTCACCTGAGTCCTCGCCCCATCGCCTCCTCTCTCCCTGCTGCAGTTCGCAAGCTCCACGGGGGCCAGTGTTGTTCAGGCCTCACCAGCCCTTGGTTGTGCCACTCGGGCTGAGTTCATTTACCCACTCTTTTATGTATTCACTTTTCCTCTGATTCAACAAAGAAATCTTTGATTACCCCCGGCATGTCCTAATATACTGCAGCCTTCAAAAGAGATGAGTCCTCATCTCAAAGGTTATTCTTTTAAGTGTCCATCCATCCACTGGGCAGATTTTTACTTAGCACATTCTCTGTGCTGGGGACTTGCCTGGGCACTGGGGACACTATAGTGCACAAACCAAAGTCCCCACCCTCTGTAACCCTGAAGATAAACTGCTGAACAGACAGCTCTGTAACATGCCAAGTGTTGGAAAGGGCTCCAGAGGAAATGGGGTGGAGAGAGGAGCAAGGAGGGCAAGTGGAGAGGTTGCTGTTGTCTGTGGAGTGCCAGAGGTGGGCTCCTGGGCAAGGCGATGTTCATGGCCATGGGACAGACAGCAGGTGCAACAGTGGAAAATGATGAATGATGCCAGCCTGACCTGTCTGACTCTCAGCATGGGGGCTGTTGTGACTGAGCAGAGAGATCCGAAGGAAGAGTGCAGAGAAATGAGGGAGGGGAGACAGCTGGGGGTGAGACTCCCTGGGACTGTCTAGGCAGCTGTAAGACTCGAATTTTCACCCTAGCAAGAGGGGTGGCTATTGGACAGCTCTGACAGAAACCTGGCTGCTCTGGCCTGTGTTAAGAGGATTCTTCCTCACACTGTGTGGAGGATAGCCCTGGATGGCTGGGCAGGTTACACACTGCAGAAGCCTGGGCAGGGCTGGTTGTAGGAGCAGCAGACCAGCAGGGGCAAGAGCAGAAGCCAGAGACCAGGCTGGACGTTGGCACAGTGACCACAGGAGAGAAGAACGTTGCCAGACCAGAGTGGAGCCATGGGCTGCAGGGGTGGAGAGAAGAACTTGCATTCTGCATGCCTTCTGCAAGTAGAGCCTGTGGGGTTTGCTCATGGATTGAATATGGGATGGGAGAGAGAGATCAAAGATGGTCCCAAGGTTTTCCCCTGCATGACCAGAGTGGATGTTGAGGTTTGACCTGTGCCAGTGTGGGAAGCTGGGTAAATGTCAGGTTCTGGGGGGAAAACCTGGTTGCCTCTGCTGAGCACTCTGCCCTTTGTCCTCCACATCCTCCTTGAAATGCATATCGGGTCACTCTGGGGCATGGGTTTCTGATTAGGGGAGTTCAGTAGCTCATTCACAGCCCCTAAGGTGTAGACTAAAATTAATTTATGCAACATGTATCATACTCTTTAAGTTGGAGGTTTTAAAAATGAATTTTAATTTAAAAATTGTCAAACATACCCCAAATTAGAGAGACTAGTACCAAGAACACCAATACATCTGTCACCCAGATTCAACAAGATTTTACCGTATTGCTTCACCTGGCTATCTCTTTCTTTTTCTGGGTGTCTGTGCTCATAGTATTTTAAAGCACATTCCAGGTGCAGGGTCACGTCGCTCTTCACTTGCGCATCTAAAGCAGCACTGTTTTCTCACACAACCACAATGCTTTCACATCTAATCAAATTAACTTGAATTCCTTAGTATCATCTAATATCTAAAACATAATAAACTTTTTTCCAATTATGTCAAAAAGTGTCATATTACAATTGGTTGGTTTGAATCAGGATCTACAGAGTCCACACATTATGTCTGGGTGTTCTGCCTCCTACACCTCCTTCCATCTGGGAAGCTCCCTCCCTGCCACGTTGCTGTGGAAACCAAGGCACTGGATCAGTAGAGCACCCTACAGTCTGGCTGCTTGCTTCCTTCCAGTGTCATTTCACTTGTTCCTCTCTCTTCCGTACTTCCTGTGAGTGAAAATTAGCTCTAGGACAGTGCTGTTGGGAATGTAATATGAGCCACATATGTAATTTTGAATTGTATATTAGCCACATTTTTAAAAAGTGAAATGGGTAAAATCAATTTTAATAATATATTTTATGTGACTTGATATATCAAAAGAGTATTTCGGCATGTAATCAATATAAAAAATTGTTAATGAGAGATGTTACATTCTTTTTATTGCATTAAGCCTTTGGAATCTGGCATGTACTCTGCACAGGTAGCCTCTCAGCTTTAGTTCACAGGCTCAGGTGCTGCCCGTGGCTGCATTGGGCTGTGCAGCTCCAGTGGCTCCACCAGATTCTGGTGTACCTTTTGCTCCTAGGTGGCGCTGTGTGCTTCCTGTTGCATGGCACTGGGAGGCCCTCTGGTCGTCCCATGTTTAGTGAAAAGTAGGTGTAGGTGGTGATGGCGGATCTTTCCATCATAAACTTGTCCATCAGGAAAGCACTGGCGCCCCCACTCTCTGGATGGAGAAGACTGGAGAGAAGTCAGGGAATTAAGAGTCCCAACTTGGCACAGCACATTTCAAGTTCCTATTTGACATGCAAGGGGAGAAGTAAACTAGGCAGTTGGATCTGAGTCTGGAATTCAAGATCTGAGTTGGAGATATAAATTCAGGAGTTGTCAGTGTGTCAATGATGTGAACACGGCTGGATGAGATCACCAAGGGAACTAGGGCCAGTGCTGAGAGGTCACTGAGATGCAGAACCAGCAAAAGGAGTTGGACATTGTCCCAGAGGCCAAGTGAGATGAGAAGTACCCAGTGGATGTAAAGGTTACAGCAGCCTTGATGAGAGCTGTTTCAGTGGAGTAATGGGGTTAGTGCCTGGTTGGAGAGTTTCAAGAGAGGAGATTCCTCAAAAAAGTGAAATAGAATTACCATATAATTTGGCAGTTATACTTCTGAGTGTTTACCCAAAAGACCTGAAAGCAATGTCTCAAAGAGATACTTGTACAGCAGTGTTCATAGCAGCACATACACTAACAACAAACTATCCAAAAAAGAAATCAAGAAAACAATCTTGTCTGGGCACAGTGCCCACACTGTGGGATCGCACCTGTAATCCCAGCATTTGGGGAGGCCAAGGAGAGAGGATTTCCTGAGCTCAGGAGATTGAGAATGCAGTGAGCCGTGATCATGCCACTGCACTCCAGCCTGGGCTACAGAGTGAGACCCTGTTATGTGGTTTTGCCCTGTGTCCCCACCCAAATCTCATGTTGAATTATGATCTTAGTATTGGGAGAGGAGCCTGATGGGAGGTAATTGGATCATGGGGGCAGATTTCTCCCTTTCTGCTCTCATGATAGTGAGTTCTCCCAAGATCTGGTTGTTTAAAAAGTGTGTAGCACTTCCCCCTTCACTCTCTCTCTCCTGCCACCATGTGAAGAAGGTGCTTGCTTCCCCTTTACCCTTCTACCATGATTGTAAGTTTCCTGAGGCCTCCCCAGCCATGCTTCCTGTATAGCCTGTGGAACTGTGAATCAATTAAATCTCTTTTCTTCATAAATTACCCAGTCCCAGGTAATTATTTATAGCAGTGTGAGAGCAGACTAACACACCCTGTCTCAAAAAAGAAAAATAAAGAATCCCATTTACAATAGCTACAAAAAAAGCACCTTAGGATTAAATTTAACCAAGGAGGTGAAGGATCTGTACACTAAGAACTATAAAACATGATGAAAAAAATTGAAAGAGACACAAATAAATGTGAAGATATCCCATGTTCATAGACTGGAAGAATTAATATTGTTAAAATGCCCATACTACCCAAAGCAATCTACAGATTCAATGCAATCCCTATGAAAATTCCAATGACATTGCTCACAGAAATAGAAAAAAAATTAAAATTTGTACCAAATCAGAAAAGACTCCAAATAGTCAAAGCAATCTTGAGCAATAAGAACAAAGCTGGAGACATCACACTACCTGATTCCAAAATCTAGTGCAAAGCTGTAACAATCAAAACAGCATGGTACTGGCATAAACAGAAACAGGTGGACCAGCGGAAGACTACAGAGCCCAGAAACAAATCCATACATTTCCAGTCAATTGTTTTTTAACACAGATGCCAAGAACACACTATGGGAAAAGGATAATCTCTTCAATAAGTGATGTTCAGGAAAACTGGATATCCACATGCAGAAGAAAGAAATTAGACCCTTATCTCATTCCATATACAAAAATCAACTCAAAATGGATTAAAGACTTAAATGTAAGACCTGAAACCATAAAACTAGTAGGAGAAAACATAGGGAGAAATCTCCATGATATTGTTCCCAAAACAATGATTTTTTGGATATGACTCAAAAGCACAGGCAACAAAAGAAAAAATAGACAAATGGGATCGCAGTAAACTAAAAAGCCTCTGCACAGCAAAGGAAACAACAGAGTAAAATGACAACCTAACCTACCAAATGGGAGAAAATATTTGTAAACTGTACATCTGATAAGTGGTTAATATCCAAAATAAACAGGAAATATAAACAAATTAATAGCAAGAAAACAAATAACCTGATTTTAAAATGGACAAAGGACCCAAAAAGGCATTTTTCAAAAGAAAACATACAAATGGCCAATAGATACATGAAAAAAAAAATGCTTAACATCATTAATCATCAGGGAAATGCAAATTAAAACCACAATGAGATATCACCTCACACCTGTTAGAATCGTTATTATCAAAATGACAAGAGATAACAAGTGTCACAGGAGATGTGGAGAAAAGGGAACCATTATACACTGTTGGTGGGAATGTAAATCAGTACAGCCATCATAGAAAACAGTATGGAAATTCCTCAGAAAATTAAGAAGAAAACTACCATATGATACAGCGATCCCACTTCTCGGTATGTCTCCAAAGGATATGAAATCAGTAAATCAGTATGTTGAAAGTATTTCCTTTTTTTTTTTTTTGAGACAGTCTCGCTTTGTCGCCCAGGGTAGAGGGCAGTGGTGCTATCTCTGCTCACTGCAACCTCTGCCTCCCAGGTTCAAGCGATTCTCCTGCCTCAGTCTCCCAGGTAGCTGGGATTACAGGCATCTGCCACTATGCCTGGCTAATTTTTGTATTTTTAGTAGAGATGGTTTTTCACCAAGCTGGTCTCAAACTCCTGACCTCCAGTGATCCCCCTGCCTTGGCCTCCCAAAGTGCTGGGATTACAGGCGTGAGCCACCACCGCTTCTGGCCTGTTGAAAATATCTCTACACTCCCAGCTTCCCTGCAGCACTATTCACAATAGCCAAGATGTGGAATCAACCTAAGTGTCCAACAACAGATGAATGGTTAAAGAAAATGTGGTATTGAGACACAATGGAGTACTCTTCAGCCTTAAACATGAAGGAAATCCTGTCATTTTCAACAACATGGAGGAATCTGGAAGACACCATGATACGTCAAATAAACCAGGCACAGAAAGACAAATACCACATGATCTCACTTCTATGTGAGATCTAAAAGTTAGAGTCAAAGAAACAGAGAGTTGAATGGTGATAACCAGAGAATGGGGCATGGGGAGGTTGGGTAGATGTCAGTCAAACAACACAAAATTTCAGTTACACAGGAGGGGTGAGTTCAAGAGATCTATTGTACATCATGTTGACTACAATTAATAACAGTGTTATTAATTATAACATTAATAACAATTACTATTACTAAATAATTATAACAATTATTATACTTGTATACTTGAAACTTACTGAGAGTGGATTTTAAATGTTCTCACCACAAAACAGATAAATATGTGAAATGGTGCACAGATCAATTAACTTGATTTAGCCATTCCATAATATATATATCAAAACATTATGTTGCACACCATAAAAATACATAATTTCTTATTTTTAATTAAAAATAAAATAAATTCTTTTAGAAAATTGAAACCTAGGTCTCAAGGAGATATTTATACTCCAATGTTCACAGTAGTATTATTCACAATAACCAAGCAGTAAAAACAACTTGACAATTCAGATTGTCATCACTGGATAAATGGATAAACCAAATGTAGTGTATACATACAATGGAACATTATTTTAAAAGAGAGGAAATTCTGACACATACTACAACAATGATAACATTATGCTAAATGAAATAAGCTAATTATTAAAATGCTGTATGATTCTACTTATAGGAGGACCCTAGAGTAGTCAAATTCACAGAGACAGAGAATAGACTGGTGAGTGCCGGGGGCTGGGGGAAGGGAGGATGGGGAATTAGTGTTTCATAGGGACAGAGTTTCAGTTTGGGGAAGATGAAGAAGTTCTGAAGATGGATGGTGGTGAAGATTGCACAACAATGTGAATGGACTTAATGCCACGGAATTGTACATTTAAAAATAGTTGAGGCCAGGCACAGTGGCTCACACCTGTATCCCAGCACTTTAGGAGGCCAAGGTGGGTGGATCACAAAGTCAAGAGATGGAGACCATCCTGGCCAACATGTTTGAACCCCATCTCTACTAAAAATACAAAAATTAGCTGGGCATGGTGGCACACACCTTTAGTCTCAGCTATTCGGGAGGCTGAGGCAGGAGAATCGCTTGAACCTGGGAGGCGGAGGGTGCAGTGAGCCAAGATTGCGCCACTGCACTCCAGCCTGGCAACAGAGTGAGACTCTGTCTCAAAAAAGAAAAAAAAAATAGTTGAGATGGCCAATTTCATCTTATGTGTATTTTACTACAATTTTTTAAGGGTTGAGGGAAGAGTGGGAAACCGAGGCAGGGTTGAGCTGTAGGGACAAGGTGGAGAGTAGAGTCTGAGTCCCAGATGGGAGATGAGGATGAGGAGCAGGGACCAGAAAAAAATGTGAAAGGAGAGAAGGGAGAAGTCATGCCGTGAAGAAGTTTAGCTGCACAGGAGATCAAGGGCCAGACATGTAAAAATGTTACACAGTTAAGAAAAAAGCCGGGCGCGGTGGCTCACGCCTGTAATCCTAGCACTTTGGGAGGTCGAGGTGGGCAGATCACGAGGTCAGGAGATTGAGACCATCCTGGCTAACATGGTGAAACCCCATCTCTACTAAAAATGCAAAAAAAATTAGCCAGGCGTGGTGGTGGGCGCCTGTAGTCCCAGCTACTCGGGAGGCTGAGGCAGGAGAATGGCGTGAAGCCGGGAGGCGGAGGTTGCAGTGAGCCGAGATCGCGCCACTGCACTCCAGCCTGGGTGACAGGGCGAGACTCTGTCTCTAAAAAAAAAAAAAGAAAAAGAAAAAGACAAGAAAAGAAAGCAATTGTTTTTGGCTACTTCACCATGAACTTGGAGGCCTCAAAAAACTCCAGCACACTCTTGATACAGTATACCTTTTAGGCAAGGCTGAAACTGCTTCCAGGGAGCAATTCTACAAAACGGATCATACAGAACAGATTACATAAAATAGACACCTTTGGGTGATGGAATGTTCTAAAATTAGATGATGGTGATGGTTGTACTGCTCAGTAAATAAACTAAAAATCTTTTAATTATACATGTAAAGTGGATGAATTTAATGGTATGTAAATTATATGTACCTCGGTAAAGCTGTTCACACACACACACACATACACACACACTCCTGCTTCCCTGTAACCCTGCTTGTCTCTTACTCACAGTCTCCCTGCCCTCTGCCAGCTGCCCCCATTTCACTATGAAAAGAGCAATGGAAGTGTTGGAGCTGTGTCACTGGCAGCGTCATCTGTTCAGGTCCTGTCATAATTTTGGAACTTGAAAGCATTTTAATCTAGACGTGGTGACCTCATCAGAGATGACTCCCCAAGTGGCCCAGGGAGGCTCCGCTCTACTTATGGGCTTCCCCCAAGTGAGGGGCCGTAAAAGCAACTCCAGCACACGACAGGATGCTGGCTTCCAGCCACATTCACTGCCTGTTCGCTGCCTATTGGAGCGAGGATGGGAGGGTGGCCTCGTCTCCCCAGGCCCCACCTGCCACTCAGGACCGCCTTGGGGCTCACATTTCTATGCGGCTGCCCATGTCTTCTGCAGTCGGAGGAACAGCTGGCTGTGCCCAGGCTTGAGTCAGCCGCTAGAAACTCACACGGCAGCTCTGCCAGCCTGGGGTGTGGGCCTTCTCCAGAGGAGTGGCCTTCAGACGCTGTCTGCCTGGAAATAACTCTGGGCCGGGCTTTTTGTTTTAGATTCACTCATCACCTCATTCCTTTGGATTTTGTCACTCAGCCTGTGGCTGCCATGCGGGTGTGCTGGACTTGGTGGCTTTTATTAAGTGGCACATTCTCAGGACAGGCATGGCAGAGGCTGTCCCTTCATGTAGATGGGCTGGGGAGGTGGGGGGGTGCCACTTAGGACTCGATGGAGAGCAGCTGTTGTCTGCCAGGGTTTGACTCCATGAAAGATCACACATTAAAAAAGCATCACTGGGCTGTCTGCTGAGATCAACAGGGACAATTGCTAAGTGCTTTCCAAGATTAATAACTTTAAATAGGACAATCTTTTTTTTTTTTTTTTTTTTTTTTTTGAGACGGAGTCTCGCTCTGTAGCCCAGGCTGGAGTGCAGTGGCCGGATCTCAGCTCACTGCAAGCTCCGCCTCCTGGGTTCACGCCCTTCTCCTGCCTCAGCCTCCCGAGTAGCTGGGACTACAGACGCCCGCCACCTCGCCCGGCTAGTTTTTTGTATCTTTTTTAGTAGAGATGGGGTTTCACCGTGTTAGCCAGGATGGTCTCGATCTCCTGACCTCGTGATCTGCCCGTCTCGGCCTCCCAAAGTGCTGGGATTACAGGCTTGAGCCACCGCGCCCGGCCAAATAGGACAATCTTAAGGAAATTATTTATCTCTATCCCGTTTCCGTTATTTGAAAATGAGATTCAGATGGGTCTGTGACTTGCCCAAGGTTATACAACCGCTTTGCCAGGACTCAGGCTTGCTCCAAGTCTCCTGGCAGCACGTGGGGCAGGGCCAATTTCATACATCCCCATCCTCAGCCCTCTCGGCCCCACAGGCCCTTCTTACTCTATCTGGATACTTCACTCAGTAGGTTCTTACAATCTGCTGCGCTTTAACTTCAGCAAGTCATGTCTGTTCATTGCAGAGATTGTTTACACATTCATGATAAAAGCGACCGAACAATTTTAGGAAATCAATGAATGCCTGTGATTCACAGCGGAAGTAAAATCGTTCAATCTTGAGAGAAGTTGATTGAGCTAAAACTGTGTTGGCCCAAATAGACTATGTTATCCACGTCAGTCTAGTAGTTTTAGATATTTAGTTGGTTTTCAGCGTTTGCCAGTAACAACTTTTTTAAAATTATGGGTATCTGGCATATAAAAAGCATTTTAAAATGTTAGTCATTATTTTGCTGTGTGAGTCACTTAATTTGAAAAGCAGCAGACAGTGGCTTTGAGACACCATCCCTCCGGGAGAGTCGCTCCTGGGAGCCTCATGCTCGGAGACTGCTTCCTAGGTCTCTCCCCCAGGGCTTGAGCATCCGTATGACTGAAAAACATATTCTTATGCACAGATCTCCAGAGGAACTACTATTCTAGGGCAGAACAATCAAACATAATTTTTAAAAAATCACAATTGCTGCCAGGTGCGGTAGCTCAAGCCTGTAATCCCAGCACTTTGGGAGGCCAACGTGGGCGGATCATGAGGTCAGGAGATTGAGACCCTCCTGGCTAATACAGTGAAACCCTATCTCTACTAAAAATACAAAAAGATTAGCCGGGCGAGGTGGCGGGCACCTGTGGTCCCAGCTACTCGGGAGACTGAGGCAGGAGAATGGCGTGAACCCGGGAGGCGGAGCTTGCAGTGAGCCGAGATTGTGCCACTGCACTCCAACCTGGGCGACAGAGTGAGACTCCATCTCAAAAAAAAAAAAAAAAAAAAAAAAAATTCACAGTTGCATAACAAGAGGTTACTTAGTCTGTTTTTCATTTAAGAAGACTCAAGGCAAGCCTTGCCTTCTCAGTGTCACACATTTTTTTTTTCCTTGAGACGGAGTCTCGCTCTGTAGCCCAGGCTGGAGTGCAGTGGCGCGGTCTAAGCTCACCACAAGCTCCGCTTCCCGGGTTCACGCCATTCTCCTGCCTCAGCCTCCCGAGTATCTGGGACTACAGGCATGCATCACCATGCCCAGCTAATTTTTGTATTTTTTGTAAAGGCAGGTTTCACCATGTTTGCCAGGCTGGTCCCAAACTTCTGACCTCAAATGATCTGCCCACCTCAACCTCCCAAAGTGCTGGAATTACAGACATGAGCCACTGCACCCAGCCGTCACTCATCTTTTAATGGAAAGAATTTTCATTTATAAAAGAAGGATTGACATTTGTAACGTTTATAAGAAACAGAATTTATGGTGCCAACGTAGATGACACTCCCATCTCACATCGCTAAGTGCTAAGTTAAGTTCCTATACTGTGAAAGTCAGCTACAAATCCGTCATATCTGAAGTGAGTTAGAAAGCGTGTTGGACACGAGAAGGAGAACATCACACACCGGGGCCTATTATGGGGAGCGGGGAGGGGGGAGGGATGGCATTGGGAGTTGTAACTGATGTAAATGACAAGTTGGTGGGTGCTGACGAGTTGATGGGTGCAGCACACCAACATGGCACATGTATACATATGTAACCTGCACGTTGTGCACACGTACCCTAGAACTTAAAGTATAATTAAAAAAAAAAAAAAAAGAAAGCACGTGGGGAAGATTGATGAAATCTCCTGAATCCACTAAAGCTGATTTGGGTGCTTGTTTTGTGATTGGATATATATAAGACATTTTTTAACTCCCTAATATGATATAACCAAAACTAGTTCTCTGTATTCTCTGTAGAAAACAACACGACAGGCCAGTGTTGACTGAAACCCAACCACATAAACAAAAAGGGAAAAGCCCAGTGATGTTAACCCTCAATGGAGATAATTAAAGACAAACCAAGAGAAATACTGCTTTACTTCTTATTAGGCTGCTAATGAAAAAGACTCATAATTCCACAAACAGGGTGGACATCGCTTTCTGGTTTACTCTTATCTTTTGAAATGTGAGTTATTGGTTCCCAGTTTGAGGTGTATTCACTGAATCAGCTGTCAATCTTTTCATTGGGGTTATTTTCATTTTGTTTCATTTTGATTTTGACCTTAACTTCTGGAAACTATAATTGGGGAGTGGAAGGTAAGGGGTGTCTCCTGATAGGAATTACATATGTAACATAAACGTATATACATTTTATATATGTGTGTGAACATATATATTTTATATATATGTGTGTGTGTATATATAGTGGCAATGCATATATGTATTTTTTTAAAAAAACTAAATAAAACAACACCAAGATTGTCTAGGCAAATCAGTGCTATGTATAGAATTTCTCTTTGGTTATTTGGGATTATAGTCATTGTCTTTATGCAATTCAGGATTACAGTGAGAAAAATTAAAGAAAATGTCAAAAGTTATTATACTGAGCAGGAGTAGGGCATGAGTTTAAAGATATTTGAGTATTTTCAATACATCCAAATCATATGTATGCATTTGTTTTTGCCAAATTTGTGAAATATATGGTTTATCATATCTCTCTAAATACTTGCCGAGGAAGGTAAATTAACTAGTATTTACTGAGCAACTGTATAGGCAGGATTTTGTCTAAATTTCCAAGCAGTGGTTCTTGGCTGTGGCCCTGAGCACTCTCGAGAACACAGTGCTTGGTATTCCTGCATGCACACTCAGCAGTGTCTAGGACAGAGCGCCAAATACTTTATGGAATATCCATGTGACTCATGTATGATTATTTATTCATAAATTACACATAGACTAACTACCACAACAGAAGTTAATTCATTGTACAGCATAAACAAAAGTAAATTTAAAGAGGCAAAAAATATAATCAGAAGAGCATGCATTTCACTTCAGAGAACTAAAGTTAAATATGCCTTGTACCAGTATATATTTTTACTTTTTAAACATTTGTAAGTGCTATTTGTGATTAATAAAATGCAGCTGCTCCTAAAAACATTAATGAAATTCTATGTCAATGGAAGTCTACTAATATAATGTGACATTCTGTGGAATTTTACAGTGTTACAAAGATAGCATAATAATGATAGAAAACCGCTGTTCTAAGATTTTCATCATCATCAAAGTAAACTTATCCATGAAGGGGCATTTTCTGAAGAAGAACCCCCAAACCCTTGTTTGCAGTGGTGGAAAAGGCTGGCAGTGGCAGGGGGCATCCCTTGCACCATTTTGGCTTCAGTTACAGCGGAGCTGAGGTTGGATGAAGAATCACAGAAACAGGTCAAATGTGAGGATACAGCTACCAGCCAGGCGGGGGAGTGAAGACAGAAATGGGAAACATGAGCAAAATGAAACAGAAGTAAAGAGAGGAAAAAGATTTAACAGAGAGTAGACAGGCAAAGGCAACATATGTAAAATAGGAGTATTCTAAGAGGAAAACCAAAATAAATGAAACAATGAATATTTTTACATATGAATTAATAAAGAAGAGTCACCTGTAATCCCAGCACTTTGGGAGGCTGAGGCGGGCAGATCACAAGGTCAGGAGATCGAGACCATCCTGGCTAACACGGTGAAACCCCGTCTCTACTAAGAGTAAAAAAATTAAAATAAAAATAAATTAGCTGGGCATGGTGGCGGGCACCTGTAGTCCCAGCCACTCGGGAGGCTGAGGCAAGAGAATGGCGTGAACCCAGGAGGCAGAGCTTGCAGTGAGCCAAGATCGCGCTACTGCACTCCAGTCTGGGTGACAGAGTAATAAAACTGTCTCAAAAACAAAAAACCAGAAAAGAAAAGAAAAGAAGAGTGAAATCTCCACCATGCCCAAGAAAACACAGAGATACTACAGTCACTACTGAAACAGTTTAATCGTGTTTTCAGATAGCCATCATGAAGAGTTTCTTGAGAAGATAGGCAAACAACAACAACAACAGCAACAACAACAATAACAAAAGACCCATCAAGATCAAATGGGAAAATATCCAACCTAGCCACAGATTTCTCCACGGCAACATTCACTAGTAGAAGAAAGTTATGGCAATGCCTACAAAGCCTTAAGGAAAGAAAGTGTGACAGAATTGTTCACCCTTCAAACTGTCATTCAAAAATAAAAGAGGAAAAAAATGTATTTGTTATGTATTCATTTATACAGGCATATAATTTCCCTGGAAGGATATGTAAGAAAATGAAATTCCATTTTTAAAAAATACAAGGATTCAGGAATATTGTCCCCACAATTCCTTCTTAAATAAACTATTGGAGACAATGTCTTCCATCTGACAGTGTTCCGTGGAATCGCCGAGATCCTTTATGAACCTGTGGGCTCAGGCCACAGCCCGTATGAGTTAAATTAGAAGCTCCAGTGACAGCACTGAATCATCAATACTGTTTTAAACCCCAAGTTGCAGAACCAGTGTAACCAAAAGATAAGTGAAATAAGTACACAAGAGAACAGGCAACGAGGATTATTTAACTGTGGGACTAAGACAAGCATGGAAATCCTAAAACCAGGGAGAACCACCTGAAACACTGTGACAAACAGTACAAGGATTTAGGAAGGCAGCTGGGTATAAACTACTGCCCAGAAATCAATAGCCTCCATATATTCATGCAATAACCAGTTAGAAGACAGAATGGAAGAAAAGGCTTCATATTAATAGCTATAAAACATATAAAAATACCAAGGAATAAGGTTGGCATGAGTGCAATTTATATAAAGAAATCCTTAAAACACTATCGAGAAACCAGAACTTTCAACAGCAGAAATGGCATACCATGTTCTTGGATAAGATGAGTTAACACTCTAAAAATATCAAACCTCACCAAGTTTATCTACATAATGCAGGTCCCAATAAAAATATTAATAGAATTTCTTTTGGTACCAGATAGCCTGGTTCTAAAATTTGTATGGAAAAATTAACAAGCGATAATAACCAAGAAATTTTTTTAAAAAGATTAGTAGAGGGGTGTGCATTAATCTGTTTTGATGCTACTATAAAGAACTGCCCAAGACTGGGTAATTTATAAAGGAAAGAGGTTTAATTGACTCACAGTTCAGCATAGCTGGGGAGGCCTCAGGAAACTTAAAATCATGGCAGAAGATGAAGGGGAACCAAGGCACCTTCTTCACAAGGCGGCAGGAAGGAGAAGTGCCGAGTGAAGGGGGAAGAGCCCCTTAAAAAACCATCAGATGTTATGAGAACTCACTCACTATCACAAGAACAGCATGGGGGAATCTGCCCCCATGTTTCAATTACCACCACCTGGTCTCTCCTTTGACATGTGGGGATTATGGGGATTATGGAGATTACAGTTCAAGATGAAATTTGGGTGGGGACACAAAGCCTAACCATATCAGTGTGGTTAGCCTGAAGGTATGAAAATATTATAAGTCTGTAATTAATAAAACTATATGGTACTAGCACATCTCATGAACAGGCAGGTCAATGGTACAAAACGGAAAATGCGGAAGTAGATCCAAATAAATAATGAGCTTTTATATACAGTAAATGGGGCATTTCAAACCAGTGGGAAAAGATAAGTTATTATTATTATTATATCTTTTTTGTAATGAGACAGGGTCTCATTCTCTCACCCAGGCTAAAGTACAGTGGTACAGTCACAGCTTACTGCAGCCTCAGATTCCTGGGCTCAAGCAATCCTCCTGCCATAGTCTCCCAAGTAGCTGGTGCTACAGGTGCACACCACTACACTCAGCAATTTTTTTTTTTATTTTTAGTAGAGATGACATCTCCCTATGTTGCCCAGGCTTGTCTCGAACTCCTGGCCTCAAGCAGTCCTCCTGCCCTGACCTCCCAAAGTGCTGGGATTACAGGCAAGAGCCACTGTGCCAGGCAGAAAAGGATATGTTATTAAATAACACTTTGGGGACAGAGAGCAAACCATGTGGATTACAATAAAATCAGTTAATGCTTCATACCTCATACCAAAATAAATTACAAGAAAGTCAAAAGTTGGCAAATGGAACCACGAAACAACAAGAAGAAATCAATTTTCTTGATTTTTTTACCAAAAAAAAGCTATATATAATTTTACCAAAAAAACTATATATAATTTTATATGTATTTATATAATATATATGTTTATAATATATTTATATAATGTATATTATATATTTTATATATATATGTATATGTGTATTTTAGAGACAGGGTCTTGCTCTGTTGCCTAGGCTGGAGTGCAGTGGTGCAATCATAGCTCATCGCTGCCTCAGGCTCCTGGGCTCAAGGGGTCCACCCTCTCCAGCTTCCCAAGTAGCTGGGACTGCAGTCATGTGCCACCACGCCCAGTTAATTTTCATTTTTTGTAGAGATGGGGTCTCACTATATTACCCAGGCTGGTGTCAAACTCCTGGTCTCAAGCAATCCTCTCCCCTCAGCCTCCCAAAGTGTTGGTATTACAGGTGTGAGCACCGCAACTGGCCGAGAAGTTTAAGATAATATTAGAAAACATTTCATGTAAGTTACAAATCCCGTAAGTTACCAAAGAAAAGATGTTTAGATTTGTCTTACATCGACATGAAAATATTTATAAAGGCAAAAGCCAATGTTAAGGTCAAAAGACAGCAAACAGGGAAAAAATATAATATTTGCAACTTGTATCACTAAAACTCATTTTCACAAGAGGAAGACTAAAAAGTTATTAAGAAGGCCAACAATGTGCGAGAATAGGCAAAAGAAATAAAATAGTGTGTTAAAAACAAAAGGAACTACACATGGCTCTCAAACAGAAAGGTCCAAACTTCACGCATATTAGAAGTATTCATTAAAACTACTTTAGGTTACCGTCTGCCCACCCCACGCCCCAGCACACTAGCAGGGATTAGGACACGGCTTGGCAACTCACTGCGTAGTGTAGGTGTGGGGACATAGGGACCCCTATGCTGACGAGAGAGTCCACAGCAGCTCTCTCTGCAGAGGACAGCTGGCCGGTGTTGGTTTGGGGACATAGGGACCTCACAGTGCAGATGAAAGAGTGCACAGCAGCCGTCTCTGCAGAATACAGCTGGCTAGTATCTGTCCACTTCAAAAGGCACGTGCTCTTTAACCCAGAAGTTCCACCTCTGGGAATTTATCTTGCACCTCTACGCCCATGATATGAAATTCCAAGTCATTCGCTGCAGTATTGCTTGTAGCAGCAAAAATGTGGAAACAACCCGATTTGTCCGCCATAAAGGACTGGTCAAACCTGTTGCCATCCACACAAGGAGTGCCACGAGCTCCTGTGCACCTGTGGAAGGAGCTCTGAGCTAGATTGTTTAGCAAGAAAAGCCTCAACATATAAGTTCAGTGAAAAAAGCAAGGGCAGAACAGCACACGGTGCTACATGTGTGTGACAGTAAAAGGGAGAAAGCATGCATGTTTGCGTTTGTGTATTCCATCACCTTCAATATACATCGTCGGGACACCTGGCCACCTGCAGGACCCACTGTCATCCTGGGAGAGGGAGGAGGAAGCTCTTGGATCCCTTGTGAAAGAGGCGAGATCATTGCTCAGCCTGGCTCCAGAGGCACGCGGTCCCTGTGCCCCGAGAAACTAACGTGCCGTCTCTGCTCTCCCACCGCTTCCTGGGTTGGGCTGCGGGGAGAGGCCTTGCTACAGTGCATGCCTCATCAGCACTGCAAACAAACAGGGAAGGATATCTGGGGCCATGCAGGGAGACCCTGGGGGACCCTGGACAGAAGCCCCTGAAGTGATTGAGCTGATTCCTGGGCCCTCTGATGATTCTCCCTCTGCCCTGGAGGCTTGGCTTCCCCTGGCTGCTGCCAATTCTGGAGGACACAGTGGACTGGGCCACACAATGGAGGCTGGACTATGTGTCCAGTCCACCCAGATGTCACCGTGCCTGCCAGTCCCTCTTCTCCTTAGAGCACAAGCCCTCTGATGCTCCCAGACAGTGGAAACTTTTTGTTCCCCAAAGCCCTCCAGCTGGCTGGGCTGCCCTCCCCAGACTCCCTCCTTCCAGATGTGAGCAAATCCCTTTCCTTCCACCTTACTCTCAGCCCCGGTTCACCTTCTGTTCCTGCCCAGGGCAAACCGCCCTATGTGCATCTCTGTCCTTATCCGTGGAACCATCCTTGTCCTCACTGTGGATGGAATTTTTCAGTGATACCTAACATCTGTCCCAGAGCCATGCAAGTTCAGAAAGCACATTCCAGGGGGACAGTTGTGTCCCTGGTGCGACACGGGAGTGGGCACACATTCTCTGTGCTGGGCATAGGGACAGCTCCAGAAAGAGAGAGGGCAATGTTCTCCTGTTTCCTGAATCCATCCTCTGTAGTTATGTGACCCAGTTGTGTGGCATAGGCTCTCCTGACTCAGGTACCTATCAGCCCCCAGAATAGGTGTTGCCAAGGTTCCTTTGGATAAAATGTAAAATCTGGCTGAAGGCTGAGTCCTCGTGCATGTAGGCTGACCCATGACAGCATGCATGTGTTGGTCTGTAGGGATGCCATAACAAAGTGCCACAAACTGGGTGACTTAAAACAGCAGAACTGTATTCTCTCACAGTTCCGGAGACCAGAAGTCCGAAGTCAAGGTATGGGCCAGGTGAGTTCCTTCTGGAGGCTCTGAGGGGAAGGTGTTCCAGGCGTCTCTCCAGCTTCTGGTGCTGCTGGCAGCCCTCGGCCCTCTTTGGCTTGTAGGCACATCACACCAGGCTCTGCCTCCATCTTCACGTGACCGTCTCCCTGGGTATTTGTGTCTCTGTGTGCAAATTTCTGTTTCCTTATAAGAAAGTCATTGAATGAGGGCCCACGCTAATGCAGTACAACCTCATCTTAACTTGATTGTACCCGCAAAAAGCCTGTGTCCAAATAAGGCCCCATCCACGGGTTCTGGGTGGACATGAACTTTTAGGGGATGTTACTGAACCCAGCGCAGGGTTCTTACATTCTCACCATCACATATATGATTTTGTTCTTCGGGGTGCTAAGGTGTGGTGTGCCATGTGCTCTTAGCCCCTTAGAAAAATAAGGAAACTTATTTTTTTTCAGGTCCAATGACTGAATATATATTTTTTTCTTTCTCTTAGGATTCCAAGATATATAACAATATGTCATAAACTGACCTGAAATACTTGTTTGTTCTGCAGCAAAATCCATTAATAATACCTATAACTGGGACAGTTTTATGTTCCCATTCTCGATGTGGCTATTTATAGTGAAACCTCACTTTCTCTGTGTTGGTTAACATTAAAAACTGGAACTGCTTCTGAGATAGGAGGCGGGACTTGACCCCAGAGGTGGGGCTTGGACACCAGGCTAGATTGAGGACTAGGTAAAACAGGCCCGCTGGGGAAAGCAGTCTTCAATCAGACACGCCCACCAATGTATGTCAATTTACCGTTGCCATGGCAGCACCCAGGCATTACTGCCCCTTTCCATGGCCATGACCCAGTGATTACTACCTCTTCCTTGCATAAATCACTCCTAAATCTGCATGCAATTACAAGTGGGTATAAACATGACTGCAAACCTGCCCTGAGGTGCTGCTCTCCACCTGCGGGGTAGCCCTGCTCTGCAGGAGCCCCGACAGGGAGCTGGAACACTGCCACTTGAGTAAAGCTGTTTTCTTCTACCTACGACTTGCCCTTGAATTCTTTCCTGAGCAAAGCCAAGAACCCAGATGGGCTAAGCTCCACTTTAGGGCTCACCTGCCCTGCATCAGTTTAACTAAACTATTAGAATTTTTAATGTTTAAAGAAGGAGTAGGATTGTGACCATTCTGTGAGATGCGGAGTGAAAGAAGGTGCTGCAGTCCGACGTCTGTGTACTGAAATCCTAACCACCGAGCTGACAGTATTAGGAGGTGGGGCTTTTAGGAGATGATGAGGGTATGAGGGTAAATGAGATTAGTACCCTTATAAAACAAACCCCGGGAAGTTCGTTCCTCCCCTCCAGCCAAGTGAGGACACAATGGGAAGGGGGTCCTCACCCCTTCTATGAACCAGAAAGGGGGCCCTCCCCAGACACTGAATCTGCCAGCACCTTGATCTTGGGCTTCACAGCCTCTGGAACTGGGGGAAGTTAATTTCTGTTGTTTATAAGCCACCTCGTCTATGACCTTTTGTTACAGCAGCCTGAACGGCTCAGCCTGAATGGATGAGGCACATGGCATGACTTCCGGGCCTCTGGCCGGGTGCTTCGGGGAGGATGGTGTGATGTTGCATTATCACTCAGACACTGTGGAACTGCCTGGGTTGGTGGAGTGGGGACCCAGGGAAGAGTTCAGTTCTATTCTGGAAATGTTGCCTTGAGGCAGCTGAGCACTACCCACAGGGAAAGGTCTGGCAAAGGTTCACGTGAGTTCGCCTGGGTCGTATGGGAGAGGGGAGCCATCAGTGGACAGGGTGGTCAAAGTCACATAGTTCCATGAGGTCTCCTAAGTAGGTCAGTGGAGCAGAGTGCTCAGGGTGGAGCCCTGGGAACCTCAGAAACAAGGAAGGGGTGAGCAGAGGAAGGGTCGCCCTCAGGGCACTGGGAGGGAGGAGCAGGGTGAGGGGTGGGGGCAGAGGGGAAACAGCAGTGTCTGTGCTGCAGAGAGACCCAAGGGAGACACGGGGAAGAATGTCACTTGCACCTTGCAAAAGGGAGGGTCCTGGCGACCTCAGCCAGAGCCATTTTAGTGAAGTCGTGGGGAGGAAGGACCACAGAGGACTGAGTCCTGACTGGGGCCGCAGTGGGACTGGCAGTGAAGAGGAGGGGGCCCAAGCCAAGGAGATTGAGTTCATGGCAGAGAGGCCGGGCGGTTCTCCACTGCCTTTCCGTCCGCAGGTGCGCCTGCTGCCCGGCCTGTCCACGGCTGTGCTGGTTGCTGTTATTCAGATCTGGATTGTACCTCTGACCGGACTGAGGTCCATCAGCAAATGATGGGGCCTCGGCGGTCTGGCAGTGTGTTCAGCTGCTGGCATGCTGCCTCGGGAACAGAAAAGCCATCTTGTCGTGTGTAGGGGTAACAGCTCCAGGGAGGCGTGAAGAGAACTCCCCGGCAAGGAGTGCTGCTCCAAGACTGAATGGACTTTTTTTTTGAAGTGAAGGGTCTGGCCTCTGCAAGGGTGTTTTTGCTGCCACCTTTGAACTTCTCTGTGAGTTTTTTAATTTGGAGCAAATCGCCTTTTATAATCATTCTATATGTACTTTTTCTACGGCTGCGTAGCGTTCTGCTTCCCACAGCTGATGTACCCAAGCCCCATCCTTCTCTGGTATAAAGAACGTTGGGATGAACATCCACAGGCAATCATCTTCGTACTCATCTTTGACTGTTGCTAGAAGGGAAATTGCTGGGTTCAGAGGATGATGACCACTTGTTAAGACTCCTGGAGCATCCAGATTTCCATGCCTCCTTCATCTCGTGTTCCATTACACTGCAGAATTCAGTGACAGCCAAGAATTTCCATTCATAAAACTGAATGTAGGGTTTTCTTTGGAAGCCAACAGATGACTTCAGGCTTGTCATCAGACCATTGCACTGGGCTGATTCTGAAGAATTTGTAAGTTCTTCACATCACTTTAAGAATACTTATAATTTTACTTATTCATGAAAACATTTAAATAAGCTTCTTACTATTAAATAATTTCTTATTGTGAAATAAACCATTTACTTCATTTACTTATGCTTTTTAAAATTAATGAAACTAAAATTCTAAGGTTAAAGAAAACATTCTAAGGTTAAGGTAAAATACAATAGTAATTTAGTTTAAAAAAAGAAAAAATGCTGATTTTCTTATTTACTGATGTGAATTCTCAAGATGTTTTTATATTACATATTGAAATAATGTTAATTTGTGAGCCTGTGATTTTGAACAAAACATGCATAATTGAAGTAATCTATAATCTGTGAAAAAGGTATCTCCATTTTTCTCAAAGGTTTTAATTAGAAAGTCAGGGTTGGAATCTACTCTTCACCTAAGAATGAGATGGTTTCCAGAGATACAAACAAGTCAACACATCTTACTTTGATGCCTTGTTTATTATCAGCACAATATTTAAAATTGGGGTTTTATTCTGAGTAATTCATTTCATGCTATGAAACTTCCAAAAACGACTACAAAAATGAAACGAATTTACATTCTTTGTAAAATGTTATTAATATGAAAACTGGACACCGTGTGGAAGTGACATTGTGTTTATGTAGGGAGGGTGTGTTAACATTTTTTCAGCATGGTTGAGTTGGCTCTTTTTGAACTTGAAACTTCTACTGTCTGGATAGACAGTGCCACCTCCCTGCAGCAAACATGGGTGTCCCGTACTGTTCTGAAGACCCTCAAGCTGCAGTCAACATGGCGGTCATTTGTGGAAGGATTCTTTCTTGCTGTCTTGATTTGCAAGAACACCTCTGAAGGTCTTTGAATAGTAAATGCTGTTTCCATGGCAACTGCAGTCCTGCTTCAGTGATCCCTTAACCTGTGTGCCTTTGATTCAAAGCACCCAGGTGCTCATGGCCTTCCCCAGGGGTGTCCCAGGGTCCTGTTCACAAGCATGGGCTCTGGCATGGACGGCCCCACCCTGGCCGCACCACTGATTGTCCACACGACCTCAAGCAGGTTATTTGGCCTTTCTATGCCTTCCTTGGAAAATGGGTCTAATTCGTGGGCGTGTTGTAAGAATTAATAAGAGAATCGACACACAGCACTCAGCACAGTGCCTGGCACATGGAAAGCTCTTGAATCGGGCTCCGTCCCCCAAATCGAGCACCTCAGTTGTCTGTAAATGGGCGCATTGGCAGTCCTGTGCAGTAATGCAAGATATTCTTGGTTTTCGGTTTCCTTTAAATTCTTTTTAGGTTTCTTTTAAAATGATCAGCAGTCCTTGATGACGTATGTGCTGTGATTTTGAACAAAATATGTATAATTGAAGTAATCTATACCTGTGAAACCTAGGGATCCCAATTTTTCTCAAAGGTTTTAATTAGAGTCAGAGTTGGAATCCACTCTTCACCTAAGAATGAGTTGGTTCCCAGAGGTACCAATAAGCCAACATGTCTTTGGTATGTTATTCTTCTGCCCCTCTTCTTGGGCCTGGGGATTTTTATCTCTTCCTAGAGAAAGGGAGGCCCTGAGAGGTCTTGGTGGTGAAGGGTTTGCAGACGAGAGGAGTGAAGCAAACCCTGCTGGTACTGCAGAAGCCGCATGGAGCCAAGAGACGTGTCCTTGACATCATAGATTGGAGTGCACTTGCTTTCTTTCCCTCCCTCCCTCCCTTCCTTCCTTCCTTCCTTCCTTCTTTCCTTCCTTCCTTTCTTTCTTTTTCTTTCATCTCTTTCTTTCTTTCCCTCCCTGCCTTCCTGCTTTCCTCCTTCCTTCCCTCCCTTCCTTCATTCCTTCCTTCCTTCCTTCCTTCCTTCCTTTCTTCCTTCCTTCCTTCCTTCCTTTCTTTCTTTCTTTCTTTCTTTCTTTTTCTTTCTTTCTTTCATGACTTAAATCCACATCACAAAGCATTTTCACAGATCGCTTGTTTCTAGTTTTTTTTTTTTTCACTGTAAGTTCTGGGATAGGTGTGAAGAACGTGCAGATTTGTTATATAGGTATATACGTGCCATGGTGGTGTGCTGCACCCATCAACCCGTCATCTAGATTTTAAGCCCCGCATACATTAGGTATTTGTCCTAATGCTCTCCCTTCCCTTTCCCCCTACCTCCCGACAGGCCCTGGTGTGTGTTGTTCCTCTCCCTATGACCATGTGTTTTCATGGTTCAACTCCCACTTATGAGTGAGAACATGTGGTGTTTGGTTTTCTGTTCCTGTGTTAGTTTGCTGAGAATGATGGCTTCCAGCTTCATGTCCTGCAAAGGACATGAACTCATTTTTTTTTATGGCTGCATAGTATTCCATGGTGTATATGTGCCACATTTTCTTTATCCAGTCTATCATTGATGGGCATTTGGGTTGGTTCCAAGTCTTTGCTATTGTGAATAGTGCTGCAATAAACATATGTGTGCATGTGTCTTTACAGTAGAATGATTTATAATCCTTTGGGTGTATACCCAGTAATGGGATTGCTGGGTCAAATGGTATTTCTAGTTCTAGATCCTTGAGAAATCCCCACACTGTCTTCCACAATGGTTGAACTAATTTACACTCCCACCAACAGTGTCAAAGTGTGGAGCATGCTTTCGTTCATTCATTGATCGTTCCCTGTGTGTGACTTTCACAGTATTAATTTGGGATCCTGACATGAAATGGCCTAACCGGGGTGGAGTGGCAGTTGTGTTCCCGGCACAGGACTGGCCCAGCCCCCAAGCCCTATAGCTTCCCTAACACCATTCACTCAGGCTCCGTCAGCCTCCCCCGGGTTCCTGGGCTTCTCCACTTGCTTTCATGCAGTTTGCACCCTCGGGTGATGGTGTTGCTCCTAATCCTTCTCCTTTGCCATATTTACAGGACACTCGTTTGCAGTTGTAGCCACATTATGACTTTACAACCCCTGGATGCCCCCATGTCCTGCCCAGACCCCTGTTTTGAACTCCATCTGACAACTTGACACCCCCCTTTCCCCCAACACTCTTCGTCACCCTGCCAGCAGCTGCTTCTCCTGCGTTTCTCGTCCCCCCACCTCAGAGCTGCCGGATGCAGGGCTCCCTCCAGCATGTTCCCCTCCCATCTTCAGTGGAATCGTGAACCTGGCTGAGGCCCCTCCCCTCGCATGGTGACCTCGGCAGCCTCCTAGTCCATCTGCTTCCAAGATTGGCCCCACCGCACCTGCATCTTCGTCTTGGTGTCCTAGTGATCCTAGGACACGCCAGCCTTGGGATTGAAAACAGCCTCTCTCCCCGCGGCAAGGCCCCGTCACAGCCATCCCTGTGCCTGTCATCGCGGCCCCCTGGAATAAAGTCTGCCTTACTATCTTCACAAAAGGAGAAAGAAAACACAACCCTCACGCTATGGCTCCCTGCCTTACCATCCTTAATGACTCCCATAGCTTACAGGATACATTTTAAACCCATATCATGGCACCGGGGGCCTCTTAGCCTCCTCCTTCCTGCCTCTCTCCCATGGGGGTCCTACACTCCAGTCATACTGAGCTCCTGAACAGTGTTTCCCATCATTTTCCATCCTTCCAGCCTCAGTTCCCCCTCCTCCAGGAAGCCCTCCCTGACTTCCTCGGCTGGGGTAGGAACATTTGCACTAGCTGCTTATTATCCTCACAGCATTTTTCCTGAGGTTTGGCTTACAAGAGGTTTTTCTGTTGAATAAATGAAGAAATCAGCAACAAGGGTAATTGTTGTTGAAACAAAATATTTAATTTATTATATTAAACATAATACATGTTTATTATAGAAAAATAATAAGGAAAATTCAGGCAATAGTAGAAAATAAAAATTATACGTCATACTTGACCAAGCATAATACCTGTTAACATTTGGTTTTGTTTTTCTCCATTCTTTTATCTGTGACTTTTTTTTTAACATAGTCTCAATTGTGTGTCTCTAAATAGTGCATTTTTAAATCTTTTTTTAAGGAAAGAAATAAACATAACTCTTGCATCAAATGCTCTGTAAAAATGTTTTAGTGGCCACACAATATAGCTTTGAGGACACACCATCACATCATCATTTCCGTGTTGCTGGACACTCAGGCTTTTGTGTTTGTTTACTATGGTGAATAACATTGCAGTGAACATCTTTTAGAGTGAAGTTTTTGTACTTTAAATTATTTCCTTAAATTCGAATATTAGAAGTGCAATTTAAATACAAAGCATATAAACACGGTTAAGGACCGTTATGAGGAGCTTGTTTCCAAGTCGCTTTCCTGAAAGGGTGTATCAGTTTACACTTTCATTTGTGTTGTCTGAGAGTGTTTTCTCATCACAGGATTAAATACTGTGATTATCTCAGCTTTGTAAATTTGACAGCTAAAAACTGGCAGCTAACTAATTCTTAGTCATCTGAAGTTCTTTTTCAAATTGTCAAAACATGTCTTAGAGTGAGTGCTGATATTTATAATCTTGTTGATTTGTGGATTGCTTATTAACCTTTTTCACAGCTGTTGCAAATATTTTTTTCGGCAGTTTAGATTAGGAACCGAATATCTCCCTCATGTCTTTAAAGAAATATGCCTGCCCAGGTGCTTGATAACCCTAAAATGGAGATTTCTGCTGGGCTTTCTCTTATATGATATTGAGGCCGTCATGGTTTGTTGAGCAGAGGAGTGAGTGCTAAAAGCTGGAGTTCAGTAGAACCACAGTGATGCCTCCACCCTGGGTAAATGCTTAACCACACTCCTCCCTGTAAAAATGACAGTGTCATTAAACATGGACCAGCTGTTCCATGTTTCTAGGAAACAGTGGCTGAGTAGCAGAAGCCTGACAGGTCTCCATTTCCGTCCATGTGTGGGATGTGTGCACGTGACATAAAGCCTCGCACATCGCTTTGGGGAGGATCAGCTTGAGTCAGCTTCTGGCAGAAGATTGGGACCGTCTTTGGACAAATTTGAATATTAGACACCAAATCATCTAATGAAAACCAGCTGGGAGGAGTCGGTTTTCTTGTGTTCTTGGGCATTTGACAAATGGTGGGAGATAGTTATAATTTTAGAAAGGAAAACGTAATGCATATTCTCATGATGATTTGTCAATTGGATATTTCGCAGAGAGGAAAACGTCTGAAATGTCCCAAATAAAGCTATCTGCTGTCATGAGAACACAGCTGGCAGAGGGGAAAGCAGTATCGGTCAACAGGAGGTCGTCCTGCGGACGTCAGTGCCCCGACACCTCGGTGTGTCCCTTAGCTGTGTGGCCTTGGGCAGGTCACTGGTCAAGCTTGAGATAATGACACTGGTCTGCTGGGAAGCATGGCCCTAGGCCAGATGTACTAGGAGGCCCCTTCCTGGCTGTGATTTTAAGAAGAAGGGAAAATGTTTATTTGTCTTGTGAAAGCCAGGCGTCGGGGAGGACAGAGCCAGCAACACGGACAGCCCATCACGCTGAGCTGGAGGTCCCGCCGAGCTGAACGGAAGCTGCCTCAACTACAGTAGGTGACTCACCGGGCCTCAATTTCCACGCTGGTGCTGTGAAGATAATAACACGGACTTTGCGAGGCTGTTGAGGCTTACCTGCGTTAAGACACAGAAAGTGCCCAACACAGCGCCTGCAGAGCCAGCACTCGGTGGCAGTCTAAGGAATGTCTATCACAGCGCTCCCAGATGGCAGGTCCTGCCTGCCTGGGTCCAGCTCCAGCTGCGCGGCTCAGGGCTGTGGGACCTCGGCAGGCTATGTCTCCTGCCTGGCTCAGTTTCCGCATCTAAGCTAGAAAGCGTGACTGTTCCTCCCCAGGGGGCTCTTATGAGAAGCAAGCACATGGAAGCGTGCCAGGCATTTTCCCAACGTCTGGCACATCCTCAGTGGCAGGGTCTCCTTCTCCCTCTCCTCCTCTTAGAAATATTTTCCCTGGGAGTCCCACAGAGGTCGTGAGGATGGCAGAGGTTGCCGGCACTAACAGCTGTGTGGGGCGGCCCAAGGCCCCACTTTCAAAGTTCCATTCCATCCCTCTCATTTCATCTGAGGAGTGCTATGTTCTCCCTGGGGAGAACTGGCCTGTTGCGTATGAAGAGTCCGGAGATTTTGAACGAGGGAACCCCTTCAGCTTCGAATGGCCGTTACCGTTGATGATCCCAGAAGTTCCCTTTCCAAGTGATGACCCATGGACTTGTGTCCCTCGTGTGATAACCTGCACTACACACATATCCTACACGTGTCCGTAGGTGGTTATAAGCTGCCACAGCCATACAGATCTGAGAGCCAGAGGCCTTTCAAACCAGCTAAGGCTCTGAAACGCTTCACCTCGACTTATGAAAGCAAATCGGGGCACATCCGTGATCCCACGAATGCTAATTTGCTTGTCACACATCAGAAACCCAGGAAGGCACAGAATAGATGCTCTCTTACTGGCTTATAGGTTGGGTACTTTTAAGTTGGAGATGTTTAAATCAGAGATGAACCTATTGCAACAATACATTTCATGTCATGTGAGCCTTTTGTTTTCTAGCAACTAAAGGGAACTGTGGTAGGAAGAGCTGGGGCACAGGGATGAGGAAGACAGGTAAGGGGACAGAAGCTGGGACAGCAAGGAGTGACTCAGGTGAGGCTCAGGAGCTCTCACCCCGCAGTGGGCAGCTCGTCACCCCTGCTCCCCATGTCTGTGTCCCTTCAGGAGAAGCTGGCCAGGGACTGGGCCACCACTCATAGACAGCTCCTATGTCTGCACACACGTGTTCATGCCTGTGTGTGTGTGCAGGTGTGTGCATGCCTACATGTGTGTGTGCACACGTGTGTGTGTGTGCGCCTGCATGCATGTGTGTCTGTGTATTCCTTTACTAGATGCCCTCTCTAAGTAAATCACATTTAAGTGCTGTAATTAAACCATCTGGCAACATCTTTTCTTAATGCTTTTTCACTGTTCACCAGGTTGAGAATTTCTTTTCCTTATTTTGGCTTTTGCATCTTTAACGAAATGATATGACTTAATACAGTATCATTCTTTTCAAATTCAGTGTTTCAGTAAATAGTTATTTTCAGCAGACAATTACTTAGGTAGAAGTAGTTTAACATGGCATTTATCTCTGAAAAAATTGTTTTTTTTTTCCTTTCTGTCTAGATCCTTTAAAATATATAATATTGCATCATATAAAATATTGGCCTGTACCAAGCACCTGTATTCGGAAAAATAAAAAAGGTAACTTCCTATTGATTCAGCAAAATGTTACCAAGGAACTTCTCGCACACATGGTAGACTCCAAATGTGGCGGTACTGTGATTATAGATGGCATGTGGCCACACATTTGTTATTAGGCTGATCAAATGAGCCTCTCCTTCTAAAATTTCCACCATAGCGTGACGCTTGAATTGCCCACATTTCAGTGATACTTTCTGGTCTACGAATATGAATTCTGACTGGGCGTGGTGGCTCACACCTATTATCCCAACACTTTAGGAGGTTGAGGCCAGTACACTTGAGCTCAGGAGTGGGAGGCCAGCCTGGCCAACATAGTGAAACCTCATCTCTACTAAACATCCAAAAATTAGCCAGGCATGGTGATGGCAGCACCTGTAATCCCAGCTACTTGGGAGGCTGAGGCAGAAGAATCATTTGAACCCGGGAGGTGGAGGTTGTAGTGAGCCAAGATCATGGCACTGCACTCCAGCCTGGGTGACAGAGCAAGACTCCGCCTCAAAAAATAAAAATAAAAAATATGGCATAGTGGCCGGGCGCGGTGGCTCAAGCCTGTAATCCCAGCACTTTGGGAGGCCAAGGCAGGTGGATCGCTTGAGGTCAGGAGTTCAAGACCAGCCTGGCCAACATGGTGAAACCCTATCTCTACTAAAAATACAAAAATTAGCCATGCATGGTGGTGCATACCTATAATCCCAGCTACTTGGGAGGCTGAGGCAGGAGAATTGCTTGAACCCCGGGAGGTGGAGGTTACAGTGAGCCAAGACCACGCCACTGTACTCCAGTCTGGGTGACAGAGCAAGACTCCATCTCAAAAAAACAAAACAAAACAAAAAACAGCGTAGCAATTTCTACTTCTCTTCCCATCCACATGTGTTGATCTCTTGACTTTCACTTTATGTGATTTCTCACTAAAGCATCAGCTACTCATGAGCTGAAGTTATCTTTTGGCCCTGAAAACTAGCCTTTACACGAGCTTACCCTTAACTGTAGCCGCTTTCTGCAAATGCCCAGTCTGACCACCTCCGGCTACCTTTGGTCCTGCAAATCTGTCCACTGCCCCATTCATGAACTCTGCCTTTAAAAGGTTTTTGAAGTCCACTCCTTTCTGCTCTGCCCAAACTCAGACCCTCCTCATGGCTGGCTTGAACCACAGCAGAACCTGCCTTGCTGGGTCACCTTCCTTCAGTTCCTTCTCATGGTTTCTGGAATTCCTTGAGCGCACACAGCCGGCCAGCTTTACAATAACTTTAGAGAGTAAGGATCAGTGCCCCAACTTCTTGTTTCCTTAGTGGCTTTTTAAAAAATAGTAGACAGTATATAGCTATCTACTGGCAATAGGAATGAATCTCTTAAAATCAAGGTGGGGAATGTGGTTCTTATGCAAGAGAATCAGTGTTTTGTGTTCAAGGAGAATTTAATATTTGAAAAATAAAAAAATAAAAGATCTTAAAACGTAGGTTTCCATTATGATCAGATGGTTCTGTCAAAATGGAAAGAAAGCAGGGAATGTTCTGTACTCCTCAACACAAAGTTTATCTTGTTCTTGAAAAAATATTGAACTATTTTTTCAATATTTGTCCTTGCCAGGATTTCACCCGGGCACCCGCTGTTGATACGTTCTAAATTTGGTTTCCTTCTGATTGTTCTAAGAGAATATCTACTTTATCATATTTTGAAATAAGACTTTACAGTATCTAAATGTGGATGATATATCCTTGTAACTATGTCCCTGATATTGAAGCTGTGAACATAACCTCTCAATTTGAGTCATCTGTGTTTCCAGGTATTGCTATAGATAAGTCACAAAATACTGAATTTTGGTGTCTTATATAAATGGTTGCAGTGTTTCATTCTTCACAAAGCATGAGAAATTCTTTTACAATACGGTGGCAGTGTACCATCGTTTTAGGTGAAGAACAGACTTACCACACATTGTGCTTTCTTTCACTTTGTGAGACAGTGAAGGAGGGACCTTCTCTTCAGGTGAAATGAAACCCCCACACGGATTAGCCTAACTTCTTCAGCTGAGGGCTGGGTCTTCTTTTATTACAAATCTGCTGCATCTTTATACGTGGTTTCACTGAAAAAATAAAAAATAAACATGGGAATTCCCTTTCCAAGGCTCTAAGTCACCACCAGGCGGCATAACAGACCTCTGTGTCCCTGGTCTGTAGGAGACGGGACAAAGACGGGACAGTGCTGGGAGGGCCCGTGGGCAGTAGGATGCCAGGGCCTCGCCAGGAAGCCTCAGTAGGCGTCCGGGAGGAGTTTGGACATTACCCCATTCTCAAGGTGAAGCCTCACCAGGGTCTCGCCAAGAGACCTGAGGGGTGAGATTCACCTTCTCCCCACGCCTCTGCACTTCTCTCTGGATTTCCTGTCTGCACAGCCAGTGCCGGGCATGGTGTGGGGCGGTTCCTCACAGTTATCCTCACTGGGTGTGTGGTTATCTGACGTCAGTCCTCCCCAGAAGGTGCAGCTGCCCCTGGTCGGTCGTTCTGTCTGTAGCTGGCGTGGTATCTGGCACGGGGGAGGCCCTGGGTCCGTGTTTGTTGATGGAATGAATCAATGTGTGAATGAAGGAAGTCACATTGGTGGCAGAGGCCGGGGGGGGACTGTTTGGGGACAATTCAGATCATTCTGAGGACACATGCAGAGGCCTGCTCTAAGACAGCAGCCGTGGGAGGGCACGGAGTGGCATTGAGAGAGGAAGCTGACTCGATGACGGGCGGAGAGGTGGGCGGAGGCTGTCTCGGGAGCGCCAGCAGCTGGTAGTGAGTGGTGGGCGTTTCCTGACACTAAGGCTCTGTGCAGAGTGCGTCGTCTACAAACACTGTCTATTGTCTCGTTTCATCCTCACAAAAACCACCCCTATAAAGTTGTCGCTATTATTGTCTCTCCTTTACACACGAGTCTGGGCACAGGGACTTCAAGTGAAGCCTGCTAGGAGGCACTGGTGGTGCCCCCCAGGAAGGAAATGCAGAGGAAGGACCCAGGAGGCACTGGTGGTGCCCCACAGGAAGGAAATGCAGAGGAAGGACTCAGGAGGCACTGGTGGTGCCCCCCAGGAAGGAAATGCAGAGGAAGGACTCAGGAGGCACTGGTGGTGCCCCACAGGAAGGAAATGCAGAGGAAGGACTCAGGAGGCGACAGGAGCCCCCCAGGAAGGAAATGCAGAGGAAGGACTCAGGAGGCAGCAGGAGCCCCCACAGGAAGGAAATGCAGAGGAAGGACTCAGGAGGCGGCAGGAGCCCCCCCAGGAAGGAAATGCAGAGGAAGGACTCAGGAGGCGGCAAAAGTTCTGCTTTGAATGTGTCACATTTGAGGTGCCTCAGGGGCTTCCAGGAAGAGGTGTCCAGACGGCCGGGGCTGAGGCTTGGAGGAGTCAGGATTGGAAATATGGACAGGGTGCCCATCAACATCTAGGTCATGGTCAAAGTGGGTGGTGGGGTGTTACAGGAAAGAGCTCTGCAGCCCTCCGGAATCCTAGCCTGCGCCCGCAGATGCGCAGGGGCAAGGACGCAAGGGCAGTTGTGCATTTTCCTTCTTTTCTGTGACATTCAGAAATAGGCAAAATGTGATACACTGCAAAAGTGACTGTTTGCTATCTGCCGGAGTGGCCATCAATGTCCGTTAAATGAGAGCTGTGCAGAATGGCATGTGTTTGCCCTCTTATTATTTTTGCTTTAAAAACATTTTTTAAAACCCTGGTATCGATGGTCAGTTCTGTGACTTTCAAATGCAAAAATTAAGGAAGACAAAAGAACTGTATTTGACACCTTGAAAGGCCCAGAGGGATTCTTCACCTTGGGTCCAAGAATTCCCCCAAGGGCCTTTGGATAGATTTCCAGAGATCCCCGAAATTGAATAGGAATAAAAGGGTAGCATTACCTTCCATTTTGAATGCCGGCAAAAACCTTCAGTAGCATTAGAAGTCTGTGTGACCTCAGCACCAATAGAAACCACAGATATTTCTCTGTCACTTTAGGGTTGTTGCTGAGAGCTGGGGAAATGGTTGGCAGGCATCACCTTCGGTATTTGGTAGAATAAGGACGTGCATGCATGTGCTGGCTGTTGAACTGTTGCCTCTCCACTGCAAACCCTCCCTTCCTTACCACAGGGCCAGAGCTGTGCCCTATCGGGCCCTGCCCCCAGGAGGGCCAAAGAGCCTGGACAGTGGGAGGAGGGAGCCCGGAGCACGCTGCTTCCTGCCTGCTTCCTGTTTCTCTGAGCGTCACCCCAGCAACGGGACTTCACCCTGGCAGCAGCTGTTGGTTCCGTTTGTAGTGTTTTTCACACGCCCAGAGACCACCCTCATCAGTCCCGCCTGAGCCCCCGCGGTCCGGGTCCCCACTCCAAGCCTTCTGAGACCATCACCCCGGTCTTTGTCTCCAGCCCTAGCTGTTCCTGAGATGAGGCCTCTGTGGCATGAGACCTCCTTTGCTTTTTCAGCCATGCAACACCTGTTTAGGGGCTCCCTGTACTGCTTCTATTGAAATCACTGCTGTCATTTCTTTTTTCCTGACTTGGCTCTGATTGATATACTGTATCAGGATTTAAAAATATTTTTTGACAACGTGTTTCAGAATAATCAGTTTCCTTCATAACCCTATGTTTTGTTACATGCATTTAAAAATGTTACTCCAAGAATGCCCCACAGGCTTCACCAGCCTGCCCGGGGGATCCACTACACAAAAAAACAGAGAGCTGAAAGCAGTTGCCAGCCTGATTAATTGCCCTTTTCCTGAGCTGGGCTTAAAAGCCTCTAGGAACACAAAACATAAAGGGTTTTCTTTCTGTTCTTCCTCCCTTTCTTTTCAAATGAAGTTATGGAAGAAAATGAACTTTATTTTCCCCCTTTAAAAGTAGTACCTGCTCATGGAAAAAAAGAAAAAAAAAAAAAAACACTGGAAAAGAGAAGTAAAGAAAAAAATATTTGTATCTTCTTTGTGACATAAAAACACCCATGGCTCTATTTTGATGTATTTCCTTAGGGCCTTTGGTGTTGTTTATACTTGTCATAAACACTATTTTTATAGCTGGACAGGATGCTATAAAGTAGCAGGTTGACCTGGCCCTTTTCTTTAATGTAAAACTTTTAACATAATTTTATTGTGATAAAATATACCTAAGATTTACCATTTTAACCACTTTTAGGTGTACAGTTCAGTGGTTTTAAGTGCTCTAGTGTATAGCCATCACCATCATCCACTTCCAAAACTTTTTCATCTTCCCAAACTGAAATTCTGTACACATTAAACACTGACTCCCCAGATTCGCAGAGCTGAAGGTGGAATGGGCATCCCTTTCCCCAGCCCTTGGCAACTGCCATGCTACTTTCTGTCTCCATGAATTTGATTAACGTAAATTTTTTTTTTTTTTTTTTTTTTTTGAGACAGAGTCTCGCTCTGTCGCCCAGGCTGGAGTGCAGTGGCCGGATCTCAGCTCACTGCAAGCTCTGCCTCCTGGGTTCCCGCCATTCTCCTGCCTCAGCCTCCTGAGTAGCTGGGACTACAGGCGCCTGCCACCTCGCCCGGCTAGTTTTTTGTATTTTTTAGTAGAGATGGGGTTTCACCGGGTTTAGCCAGGTTGGTCTCGATCTCCTGACCTTGTGATCCGCCCGTCTCGGCCTCCCAAAGTGCCGGGATGGCTTGAGCCACCACGCCCGGCCTAATGTAAATTTTTACTACTGGGCTTCGCTTTTCCAATAAAAGTTCAAGGTACATCATTTAAATGTATATACTTTAACGCAAGCAGTGTTGCATGACGCCAGCCTGCCTCCTTTCCTCCTTTTTAAAAAATTAGACCAGCAACTGTTGTTGGATCCCATCTTGCCGGTCCTGAGGTTATCTTTCTAGTGAGACCTGAAAATTCATATGGGGACATGACAGCTGTCCATTTTCATGAATTTCAAATGTGGAGGGCTCATGGTAGTGAGATGGTTTTATCTTTGTGGGTTTTTTGTTTTTTGAGACAGAGTCTCGCTATGTTGCACAGGCTGGAGTTCAGTGGCGCGATCTCGGCTCATGATAACCTCCGCCTCTCAGGTTCAAGCGATTCCCGTGCCTCAGCCTCCTGAGTAGTTGGAATTATAGATGTGCACCATGCCTGGCTAATTTTTGTATTTTTAGTAGAGATGGGGTTTCACCCTGTTGGCCAGGCTGGTCTCAAACTCCTGGCCTCAAGTGATCTGCCCACCTCAGCCTCCCAAAGTGCTGGGATTACAGGCGTGAGCCACTGCGCCCGGCCCGGGAGATGGTTTTAAAACAGAGATGTGCCCTGGTTGCCTTCTCTGAAAGTTTATCTCCACACAGATCTCCTGACCTTTGGTGTGGCTGATTTGATGTGGAGTCTGTTGGATTCACACCATCTGGCTTGTTTTCTGGGGAAACTGCACTGGCTTTCGTCTTCCTCCTTTTGTGATTGCATAAACAAAAGGGTAAATTGTTTTCTTAAAAATTAGTTTTAAATTGTGCTAAAATACACATAACAATGTTTGCCACCCTAACTATTTTTTCAGTGACATCAGGTATAGTCATCCTATTGTGCAGCCGACACCACCGGCCATACCCAGAACTTCTTCATCTTGCAGAACTGAAACTCCGCCCCCTTAAACACTGACTCCCCATTCTCCTCTCCACCCAGCCCTGGCATCCACCATTCTACTTTGTCTTGATGAATTGTATGAGGTACCTTATCTAGCTGGAATCATACAGCATTTGTCCTTTTGTGACTAGCTTATTTCACTCAGCATTATGTCCTCAAGGTTTTCTCACATTGTAGCAGGTGACAGCATTTCCTTCCATTTTAAGTCTGAGTTACATTCCACTGTGTATATATACCATGCATATTTCTCCATTTAGCCATCAGTGGACACTTGGGTTGCTTCTACCTACAAAAGACCAAATTATTTTGTCCAGGCACAGTAGCTCACATCTATAACCCTAGCATTTTGAGAGGTCAAGGCAGGAGGATCACTTGAGGCCAGGAGTTTGAGACCAGCCTGGGCAACATAGCAAGACCCCAATCTCTACCCAAAAAACTAAAAACTACATAATTAATGTAATGTGGATTATTTGAAGTTTCAGTGCAGACCCCTTCTTATCACTGTATTATCTGATATTACTGAGCCACCATGAAACCTCTAGCACAGCTTACCTGTGGTACCAGGAGGCCACCCTCCCAGTCACATCAGAGTCTGCCTGATTTTTCTGCTTTCCTCACTGCCTGGGTCCCTTCGCCTTCCCCCAGAGACGAAGATGCTGCAAATTAGAGTTGGAGCTCTAATATTATATTCTAAATGTAAGACATATATTTTAAATAATCATAGAATGTTAGAGCTAAAAAGGTTTAATATGCTTTATATTAAAAATCTATTTATCTCATTAATATTCTGAGTCCATCGCATCTCCACGGGCAGATCATTTCCCCTTTTTCTAAAACCTACACCATGGGAGGGTCTCTTTACCGAAAAGGAGAAGTTCATGAGCTTCCATTGCCTAATATCATTCTTCAGAGGCACAGTCATAGCTCCTTATCTGGCTCTCGAAGTTCAAGTCCAGCTGTCTAGATCATAACTTTCAACTAGGAAATAGCTGGGTGCCTTACAAAAATAACCAGCGCAAAGTTCAGGCCTCTTGTTCTAGAAAAGTGGGAAGGTTACTCCTACTACAGCCACAAGATGTAGACTTCCAGTTACTGTTGGGGTTCTGTGTGTTTAACAGGCATACCTCTTTCCTTACAGCGGGTGTACACAGCAGGCTATGTGGAGTGGAGCGAGGTAGAGGTCCTGGGGTGTGCAGGAAGGTGGGTGGGGAGGGGCTGGCGTGTCAGGGACAAATGTCAGCTCCCAGATCCCTTGGTAAAGTGTGACTGGGTACATCAGATTTAGATTAAATTATCCTGAAACTATTTTTTTTTTCTTTTTTTGAGACAGAGTCTCACTCTGTGACCCAGGCTAGAATGCAGTAGAGTGATCTCAGCTCGCTGCAACCTCTGCCTCCAAGGTTCAAGCAATTCTCCTGCATCAGCCTCCTGAGTAGCTAGGATTATAGGTACCTGCCACCAAGCCCAGCTAATTTTTGGATTTTTTAGTAGAGACAAGGTTTCACCATGCTGGCCAGGCTGGTCTCAAACTCCTGACCGCAAGTGATCTGCCTGCCTCAGCCTCCAAAAGTGCTGGGATTATAGGTGTGAGCCACAGTACCTGGCCCCTCAAACTATTTTGTAGATTGCATTATATAGATCAAACACCTTCATTGCACTTACATCTCTAGTATTGTATTTACTTAAATAATGATTATCAATAGCAACTCATTTAATTGTTATAAACCCTGGGAACTGGGTACCATTATCACTCCCATTTTACAGATGAGGAAACTGAAACACAAAGAGAGGATATGTAACTTGCCCAGCGCTGAAGATTCCCACCAGGCACAGCGTCCCTAGAATCTGTGCTCCCTGTCACCACAGTAGACAATTGTACTCCAACATCAACAATAAAAATAACTTTTCACTGACTTAAGTATTATTCCTTCTCCAAGTTAATCTTCCATTGGTCTAACTTTGATTCTAGCCTTTAGGCAAGAGTATCTTGTTGTGAGACGTGTAATTTGTTTCCTTTCAGGTGCTTTGCAACACAACTCTCTGTTTATCTTACAAGCAATTTTAAATGCTATTTAAATTCTGACAAGCCTGAGTTCTGTACTGTGTGATTACAGAGCAAGCACTAACTCACAAAGCTACTGTGTCCTGATTATTTCTCTAATTGTAGAGTAATTTAAGGAAGAAGGAATAGATCGGCGATAACTGTAAAATTATAATGATAATGGCAGTTCTGATATTCATACCCAACAAAGAAATCAGCAATAAAACTACTGAAAGGGTATAGATAAAATTTGTAAATACTTGCAGATTATGTATATGTCTAATCCAAAAAGTCAGTCTCAAACTGAGAGTTCAGTAAGATAGTTTGTAATAACAGAAACAAAAACCAAAGCATTCCTATATCCTACTATAATGATTTTTTTTTTTTTTTTTTTTTTTTTGAGATGGAGTTTTGTTCTTGTTGCCCAGGCTGGAGTGCAATGGCATGATCTCAGCTTACTGCAACCTCTGCCTCTTGGATTCAAATGATTCTTCTGCCTCAGCCTCCCGAGTAGCTGGGATGACAGGTATGCACCACCACACCCAGCTAATTTTGTATTTTTAGTAGAGACAGGGTTTCACCATGTTGGTCAGGCTGGTCTCAACTCCTGACCTCGGGTGATCCACCCGCCTTGGCCTCCCAAAGTGCTGGGATTATAGGCATGAGCCACCACACCCAGCCTGATTTTTAAATAATGGAAAAAATGATAAGATCCCACTCAAAGTTGCATCTAGGAATAAAGAAATATGCAGGGCCTATATGAAGACCATAATAATTTACTGAAGGACACAGTTAGTTGAAAACTGCAGAGAGTGATACCTTGTCTCTGAACAAGAAGACTCCACATTAAAGAGACACAGATCCATCCCCAAATAATTGATAAATACAGTTGGCCCTTTGTGTCTGTGCGTTCCACATCCATGGATTCAACCAACCTCAGATCAAAAATATTTGGGGAAAAAAAAGGCTGGTGCGGTGGCTGGCCAGGCACAGTGACTCAGGCCTGCAATCCCAGCACTTGGGAAGGCCAAGATGGGAGGGTCACTTGAGGCCAGGAGTTCAAGACCAGCCTGGTCAACACAGCGAGGCCCCATTACAATAAGTAAATAAGAAAATATTTGGGCCGGGCGTGGTGGCTCAAGCCTGTAATCCCAGCACTTTGGGAGGCCGAGATGGGCGGATCACGAGGTCAGGATATCGAGACCGTCCTGGCTAATACGGTGAAACCCCGTCTCTACTAAAAAATACAAAAAAAAAAAACCTAGCCGGGCGAGGTGGCGGGCGCCTGTAGTCCCAGCTGCTCGGGAGGCTGAGGCAGGAGAATGGTGTAAGCCCGGGAGGCAGAGCTTGCAGTGAGCTGAGATCCGGCCACTGCACTCTAGCCTGGGCTACAGAGCGAGACTCCGTCTCAAAAAAAATAAAAATAAAAAAATAAGAAAATATTTGGAAAAAAATGGATGGTTGCCTCTGTACTGAACATGTACAGACGTTTTCTGGTCATTATTCTCTAAACAATATAGTCTAACAACTATTTACATAGCATTTACATTGTATTAGGTATGAACAGGAACCCAGAGATGATTCAAGTACACAGGAGGATATGCGTAGGTTATGTGCAAATACTCCACCATTTATATTAGAGACTTGAGCATCCTCCAATTTTGATACCCCAGTGGTTGGAGGGGGTCCTAGAACCAATGGCCCTTGAATACTGAGGGACAACCGTCTAATGGATTTCAAATAAAATCTCAGTTTAGAGGGGAAGGTTGGTTGAAAGCTTAACAAATAGACTCTAGGCCAGCATGGTGGCACATGCCTGTAATCCTAGCACTTTGGGAGACTGAGGTGGGCCCATCACTTGAGCCCAGGAGTTGGAGACCAACCTGGGCAACATGGTGAAACCCCGTCTCTACAAAAATACAAAAATTAGCCAGGCGTGGTGGCACATGCCTGTGGTCCCAGCTACTCAAGAGGCTGAGTTGGGAGGATCACTTGAGCCAAAGAGGTGGAGGCTGCAGTGAGCCATGATCATGGCACTGCACTCCAGCCTGGGCAGCACAGTGAGACCCTGTGTCAGAAACAACAACAACAATGACAAAAAGAAAAAAAAAACAAATAGACTCCTGAGTTAATCTGGAAGAATAAATGGAGAGGCTGGCCAAGAAATTTTTGATAAAACATAACACGGGTGGTTTTCAACTTTTTTGTAGCCCACAGATTCTTTATTCAAACACAATCTCACCTCCCTGTTCAAATACTTTTGGTGGGTCCTTTACTGCTTCCTGAGTAAAGCCCAAGTTCTTTAACTTGCGTATTATAAAAAGAGCATTCTGACAATACCCAAGGGTGTTCAAACAGCAATGTTTAAAATTCCCACAGTTCCACCACTTCGGCGAGCAGCCCTGTGTTTATTCTGTGTGTCCTTCTGGTCTTTGCGTGCCTATGTCTTTTGCACAGTCCTATTCCTTTTTTCTTTTTTGAGATGGAGTCTCGTTCTGTCACCCAGGCTAGAGTGCAATGGTGCGATCTTGGCTCGCTGCAACCTCTGCCTCCTGGGTTCAAGCGATTCTCCTGCCTCAGCCTCCTGAGTAGCTGGGATTACAGCCCCACGCTACTATACCTGTCTAATTTTTGCATTTTTAGTAGAGACAGTGTTTCACCATGTTGACCAGGCTAGTCTTGAACTAGTGACCGCAGGTGATCTGCCTGCCTCGACCTCCCAAAGTGCTGGGATTACAGGCGTGAGCCACCATGCCTGGCCGCAGTCCTATTCTTAATTGTGTTTGTCTGAGGACTAAGAACACCGCAAGCTTGGCTTTCGGAATAGCCGTAAAGCAACAACACAGTGCTGGGCTCGAAGGGGGACAGCTGCCTGAAACAGGAAAGAGGGCAGAAGCTCCCTGCGTGTGCCAAAAGCACTGATGAAGTTTTAAACCTAGTCCAAGCTAACTGAGCGACACTAGACCTTCCCGCAACTTCTCTAATCTGGATGTAAATTGTAATTCTAGAGCCCCTTGTTTTGCAGGAAAAAATAATCTGTGTATGGTCAAATAACAGATGGAATGAGCTGCCAGACAGAATCTGTTGCTAGTGCAACAGAACAAAGTACTTGTTCACGCCAGACTCAGGTCCCCTGTTACCTGCAGTCCTCCGGGCAGTCCTGTCTGCTGGCTGTGTCTCCCTGCTTTATGTAGGAAGCTGGAAGAGGTCAGGGGATTTCCTTGAAATTGCAGGCTAGTGAATGGCAGAGCAGGAGCTGGAACCTGATTATCTGCCAAACCCCTGCTTTGGAGCTTTGAGGGCTTCTGCACAGGTCACTGCATTCTCTGCGTAGGGGTGCAGGGTTGCTTGCTCTCCCGTCGGCTTACTCTTGGATTGGGCCTTCCCAGAGGTGTCGAGAAGCAAAACCCAGTTCTTTGATCTTCTCACTTCAGCTGCTCTTTCTTCCAGCCAACTTCCAGAATTACACCCTTTGGCGTGACCACACCACATCTGAAATCTCCACTCCCCACTTTCCACCCAGTGACCCGCACCTCCCATCTTTCAGTGCTCCTGGCGCTGACTTTCTTGCAGTCCCTGACAAGCAGCCCTGCCTTCGCATTCTCACTGGATGAAAGAAGGCAACAGATGTTAGGTGCTGTGCGCACATATTCCCATCTTGACCATTCTTTCTGTGTACGCTTTTCTGTGGATCTATTGGGGCCCCATCCAGCTGCGTAAGCTGAGACGTGAGTGTGCTTACACAGTGTGGGCACCTCGGATGCAGGTATGGGCCCCTCTAGATCCAGGGCCACTTGGCAATGTCTGAGACATCTTTGGTTGTCACAGCTGGGGTGGAGAGCGCTGCCAGCATCTGGTGGGTGGAGCCAGGAATGCTGCTAGCCATCCTGGGATGCACAGGACAGCTGTCCGCAACAAGGAACTGTGCAACTCCAAATGTCGAGGGACCCTGCTCTTTATTAATCCCAGGGTTTCCCAAAAAGCTCGACACCACATTTGATACAGATGCCACCAACAGGGTGGAGACAAGGGGCAGGGGCTTCAGTGTAATCTCAGCAACTAAAATCGAGCCGACGGTCAGGTGAGAGAAGCGTTTGGAAAGCCTCCAGTGCGTTTAGGGGACCACGCCCCCTCGGCATGCCAAGGCAGCTGCCCAGTGAGGTACAGGGTATAAAGGTGGCGTGGTCAGGAGTGGCTATTTGATCTCCAGTTCTTCCAGAATTTCCACTCTCATGCCAAGCATGTCTCTCCAAACGGCTGCTCTTTGGTGTTCTTCACGCTCCCCCTGAAGTTCATCTAAGATCTTCATTCTTCAAAGGTGAGGCTTGTCTGTTCTATGTCCAAGTCTTCTCTAAAGATATCCAATTTGTACACATGGAGAACATTTTTTGTAGTCGAATAGTTGACGACTTTTCTTTGAGCTATATCTCAAGGGCCAAAGTGCAAAAGGGCAAACCCTTCTATGAGAGTGTGGGTCTATGTTTTTAGTGTGATGCTGAAGTGTGTTTTAGCCTTTATTTTCCTTTATGGAAATGTATTTGCTTGGAAAGATCAATTTGGGGATGCTGTTTTAGGGGTTTCTGTACCTTCAGCTGGAAGGATACTCACTGTTCCTGATGTTCGTTTGTCTGCCCTTCAGTCGGGCCGTCTGCAAGCCAAGCTGCTTAGTGGCAGGGCTTTACTTTTAAGCCTTTGAATACATCTTGAGTACCTTAAACTTCTCTGTATGCTATGGGTACTGTTTGAATTCAGATTATGAAGTCCTATTCTCCCCACACTTCTTTTTTTGTGAATGACATTTATCAATGACATTTGTAATTGGTTGATTTCTGAAGTTTTCAGCTAGTAGCATAAAGATTTACTTCATGGCTCTGATTATCAGAGAACATCTTTTCTAGAATGTTAAACTTTTCTAGAATTTTCTAGAATGTTAAACTCATAGGCAGGATTACTGAGGCAAAGCCAAATAAATGAGGGAATCTCTGGAAAAAACATATTGCTTTTATTTTGTACAGAAATTGCCATTTTTTGGCCAGGCGTGGTGGCTCACACCTGTAATCCCAGCACTTTGGGAGGCTGAGGCAGGTGGATCACTTGAGGCCAGGAATTTGAGACCAGCCTGGCCAACATGGTGAAACCCCATCTCTATTAAAAATACAGAAAAAGTAGTTGGGCGTGGTGGCGCACACCTGTAGTCCTAGCTACTTGGGAGGCTGAAGCAGGAGAATCACTTGAACCCAGGAGGTGGTGGCTGCAGTGAGCCAAGATTACACCACTGCACTCCAGCCTGGGCTATAGAGCAAGACTGTCTCAAAAAAAAAAAAAAAAAAGAAAGAAAGAAAAAGAAAAGAAAAGAAAAGAAATTGCCATTTTCTATTCCTAAGTATATATTGAAGCATTTGATTTATTTCTTCTCAGTGGGGTATACTGTTAGCTGGTGAATGCAGTTGTTGAGGATAAAGCTTATTTTCCCATGTCGCTATCTATTCTGAACATTTTAAATGAACTATTCTGAGAGCATGTATAGATTTTTTTTTCTTCACAGGAGAGCTGCCTTAGGAGGACTTTTCAGAGTTTGTGCCTATAAGACTGAGAAATACATAATGAATTTTAGCTGTCGTGTTTTTAGAAGGTAATTGGTAGATATTTGCAGTGCATTGTCTGCATGAAAAACAGAATTGGGCCTGGTGCGGTGGCTCACACCTGTAATCCCAACACTTTGGGAGGCCAAGGTGGGCAGATTGCTTGAGCCCAGGAGTTCAAGATCAGCCTGGGCAACATGCTAAAACCCTGTCTCTGAAAAAAAAAAAAAAAATTGCCAGGTGTGGTGGTGCACACCTTCGGTCTCAGCTACTTGGAAGGCTGAGTTGGGAGGATTGCTTGAGACAAGGTTGCAGTGAATCAAGGTTGTAGTGAGCCGAGAATGTGCCATTGCACTCCAGCCTGGGCGACAGTGTGAGACCTTGTCTCCCCATGCCCCCCAAAAAAACCCCAAAACTCAGAACTGGTTTTCTTAGAGATGCTTTACTGGAGGTGTTTGTGGCCATTTCCTTGGCTACTGTGTATACAGGAGGTTTCTGTGGTACGGACTTAAAAATCATCAATTCTGTGGAACACACTGGGAAAACGGATACATTTAGGATTGCTATAGACTTATTCCTAGACACGTTTTGAGATGAGCTTAATTCCAGAGTAAAATACATTAGAAATTATTTTAAGTATGCCTCAGAGTGTATCCCAAGGCAACATTTAATGACGTAATGTAACACCATGGAAGGGCTCTGAGCCCAGGTACAGTGCACCTTGACTGGGACTCATACAGCTCCAAGGCAGGTCCTTCAACATTGGGTCCTCCTGCTCCTCATCCTCCCTCAACTCTGCCATCCACTCTTCCTGCACAGGAACCTCTGCTTCTAGTTATCTGCCCTCTCCTGGCCACTGTGGTGTTCTCATTCCCATGGAGCTCACAATCGGATCAACTCCTGAGTCAGTACAAGGCGCCAGTGCCTGCATCTCCCCTCCCCGCTCTCCACACCCAGCCTTTGGTCAACAGCCTCTGAGGCCTCACCCCGCCCACTCCATCTTTTCTCACTGTCCTTTCAGCCTCCAGACAGGCTCACGTCTCTTCCATACTTAAAAACCAACAAATCATGAATAAATCTCCCCCACGCAAAGTCTCTTCCTTGGTCCCGCCTTCCTTCAAGGCTGCCGTCTACCATTTATTACACATGCACCAATCACAGAAAATGTTTAATTGCCAAATTTTAATGGCAGAATGTAATGACCAGTGTTTTTCTAGTTGCAAATTAAAGTCTTTCCTGACCTTGCTCTCTTCACTCTGTGGCTTCCAGGAGACGTCTCTATTTTCTGACTCTCTAACTCCCCCTTCTCTGTCTTGACTTGTTCTTACACACCTCTTATCCTTCCCATGTAGGTGTCCCAAGGTTCCTTTCTGCAGGCTCCTTTCTGTTCTATGCGTGCTGCCTGATTTTATCATCACCTTTAATCGGTAGTGTGTGCTGAGGTGCCTGTTAGTCACCTCCACTGAAACTTTCTGCCTCCAATTCAAATTCGGTTCAATCAATAATCAAACCCATCACCTTCCTTAGAAAATCTAAAGGGATTTAAAAAGCAAAAACAATAAAAACCCCATTAGATGAAAAATAAGTGTGATGAATTGCTGGGTACAATCAGTTATGAAAAAAAATATCCTAAAGACATGTCATTTTTAAAAGAGAGTTTCTATTCCCAATTGCTACAAAAGTATAAAATACTGAAGATCAATGACAATTAATGACAACTCATCAAAGTCCTCCATTTTGTTAGGAAAACCATTCATCCATCTATCCATCTACCTACGCATCATTTATAAGGCACCTACCATGTTCCAAGCGGCGAGAACATGCTTTTAATCGGGAGAGTCCATTCATAACCTGGCAGTGGGGGCTGAGGGAGGTGGTGGGAGAGATTCAGTACCCAGGTCACAGGGCAGCTGTGGGAAGGCAGCATGCTGCCATATGTAAGCCAGGCAATGGAGCTGTTGTGGATGCTAGAGACAAGCCCACTGTTGCTTTCCAGACGCTCTTGCTCGTCTGTCCACCGGAGGCAGTCAGGACCCTGGCCTGAGGGCCAAGTGTATTTTGCGCCTGAGCTGGACCAGCTGGCCATGGGGTACCACCTTCTTTGCAGACAGCAGGCAGGGTCTGGCTCCCCTACTTGATGCTCCTACCAATGCCCCTAGTCTTACTGGGAGATCTGGCATTGACCTGGGTATGTACCCTGCTTTGCCAGTGCCCCTGGAGTGGGAGGTGTGGTCACTGGTCCACCAGGAAGACAACTAAGGGCATTCGTTGAGTCTATGTGATGACTGTCTGCTCTGAGTGAGGCCTCTGGATGGCTGGGAGGAAGGAAGCAGCTCTGCATCAGGCGGCATGCCGCTGGTGCATTCCATGAGCATGTGCTAAGGGCTGAGGGGACCTGGGTTGAAAACCTAGCTTCACTCTTCCAACATGCATCTGTGGACAAGTTCTATAACCTTTGTGAGCCTCAGTGTGTGGATAAAGTATGTTGTAAGCTGAAAGGTGCTGTGTAAATTTCAAGTGAGCATTTCATGAGCCACACGTATAATAGATGTGTTTTTAGATATCAGTCAAAGGGATCCAAATAGGCCAGGTGCAGTGGCTCACACCTGTAATCCCAGCACTATGGGAGGGTGAGGTGGGTGGATCACTTGAGGTCAGGAGTTCGAGATGAGCCTGGCCAACAATGGTGAAACCCCATCTCTACTAAAAATACAAAATTAGCTGGGCGTGGTGGCACACATCTGTAATCCCAGCTACTCGGGAGGCTGAGGTGGGAGAATTGCTTGAGCCTGGGAGGTGGAGGTTGCAGTGAGCCAAGATCATGGCACTGCACTCCAGCATGGGTGACAGAGCAAAAATTCATCTCAAAAAAAAAAAAAGGAGGGGATCCAAAGCAATAACATGAATGTAAGCTCATGGTTTGTAGAAGTAATTTACTGACATTTATTCTGCTGTAATCAGTATGGCTAGTGATTCACATTCATGAAAAACAGATGTTAGGGCTCTGATTTAGAAAAATGACTTCATGTTAGTTATCTGACTAATGGGGAGGCTGAGAGCCACTGTGTCCTCCCTGTCTGCCCTCAGCCTTGTGTTGTCATCCCTGTAAGGGTTTGTCTCTGTAGCCTCAAACCACAGCGGGAGGCACAGCTAGTGAACCAAGCAACAGACCAACACCATGGAGACAAAGTAAACCATGTTTGGGTGTGGCCCCAAATTGGTTAACTGTTCTGGCATTTTCTGGTTAGCTATGATTCTGGTGTTCCTAGAACAAAATTAGACCATGCTATTCGCCTTTTGTTTTTTTCTCAGGAGTCTCCTATACTTATGAACATGAATTTTTAGATTTCAGACAGGTAATCTTCATTGAGAGGGCACAGAGGAAGACAAAATTATATCACAGGCCTGGCAACTTTTAAGGATGCCCTCTGAGGCAGTCAGACCTGTCACAAAACCCAAAGTACCCTCTCAGTGCAGGGATTCTGGGCTTAACCAGTGATGTCGGGAGGTCAGTTCTGTGTGTCTACAGGCCATTAACTGCAGTGTGGAAGGGGCCGTAAATTCCAAGGCACTTGTTAGAAGGGGCTGTCCCTGGATCATCCTTACCAAGAGAAGGAGGAAGTCAAGCCTTGGTCACTGACCTCACAGCTCTTTAGTTAAGACCCTGGGCATCATGCTGGCATGGTCCAGATGGACCCTTTTCTTTTCTTTTCTTTTTTTTTTTTTTTTGAGACAGAGTCTTACTCTGTTGTCCCGGCTACTAGAGTGCAGTGGCATGATCTCAGCTTACTGCAACCTCCACCTCCCGAGTTCAAGTGATTCTCATGCCTCTGCCTCCCAAATAGCTGGGATTACAGATGTGCACCACCACATCCAGCTAATTTGTGTATTTTTAGTAGAGAAGGGGTTTTGTCATGTTGGTCAGGCTGGTCTCGAATGCCTGGGTTCAGGTGATCCACCAGCCTCAGCCTCCCAAAATGCTGAGATTACAGGCGTGGGTCACCATGCCCGGCCCCAGATGCACCCTCTTCCGAGGAAACACCCCACCCCCAGCTCAGACCTTTCCAAGGTGCCCTCGGGTTTTGAGTTTTGTCTTCAAGGTGAAGGATTTAATGTTACTCTGCCAAGCCATCTTTAGAGCTGTGAGTACTGGGATGCACATTTTGTGTACCTCCATGTTTTTATAAAATGCCACCTTTCAGAGCCACACCCACACCCTGACTTCTGACTGGACCTTCCAGTGTCAAATTTGTGGGTTCCAATCACCCTTTCACCACCCTCACAATTGACCTTGCTCTAAGTTAAATAAAAAAAAAAAAAGAAGATTGGGGGTAGGAGGGAGGACTGCCTTAGAAGGGGGCTTCAAGAAGGGAACATTAAAGTTATCTGTATTATTTAGGTTGGTGTAAAAGTAATTGCATTTTTTGCTGTTAATTTTAATGCAAAAACTGCAATTACTTTTGCACCATCCTAATAAAACTGGGAGGCAACTGTGGACCCTCTACATTTTATTCCTGGGCTCTGGGATCTAAGAACACCAAGAAAGATGTATTAGCATTCAACTTACAGTACAGACTTTGCCCTTGAGTTGGGGATGGTTCTGAGACTTCCACCTCACAGGACTGGCTGGCCTGAAACCCAAGTCAGAATGTAGCATCCTCTCATCTAGAAGGGTGACAGGATGGCAGTTTTCTTTAATATGCTACTACTTAGCGGAATCAGAAACCGGCCATTATTTTATTGCTGGTAATGTTCATTTGTTCCTGGGACTAAGACTCATTAGCTCGCTGCTTCTTACTCCGTGAGTGTCCTGGCATGGCCCCCTCCCTGCCACCTACATCCTCTGCAGCAGCCCCCTCCCACAGCTTTTGTGGCAGGCAGTGGGTTTGTTCTCTTCCCTGGACTGCCCACAGTCTTGCTGCCTGGCTCATCCCAGTTCTTGGTCTGGTGCCCAGCTTCCTTCCTGCTATGGAGGAGAAGGAGGCCTGGGCACCTTGAGTTGAGGCACCTACCAAGGAGACTCTCTCTGGAAAAGAGGGGGCTCCAGAGGCAGCAAGGCAGGTGCTGGCTTGCTTTTACTGGACTCCCAGGACACTAGGCACCAGGCTAGCTGGGCAGCTCACCCTGACTATGCCCAGCGGGATCCCCATGTTAGGGCCTTTGGTTCTCACCCTCACAGTGGGCACTGTTATTATCACTGGCATGTTTTGGGTGAGACTCCAGGCACAGAAGCTAAGTAACTTGCTCAATATCCCTTAGTGAGTGGCAGGGCCAGGAACTGAATGAGGTGGCTTAATTCCAGAGCCCACTTCTTAATCCCTTCCCTATATGGTTTTCAGAAGCTGGTAACTAGCAATTGACTGGTGGCTTAGGGGTTAGGAAAATGCATCTTGTGGCAAATACAGGTGTCTTCAAGCATTGCCTCAGGGACAGGCCAAGGGAATGAAGCCAGTCCCAATACTCTGCTCTGGGAGATGCGGTCACAGGGTTCAGTTACAGGGTTCCGGGTGTTGAGTAGCTTTAGAATCTGCCTATCTAGATCAGAATATTCAAACTCAAGTCTAGAAGAGGGCTGTTTTATTAATGGGTTATCATTCTCATCAGTGAAGTTGTGACCACTGGTAAAAGTCTAACAGCTTTCTACAATAAATTCCCAGAGAACATTTAAAATTATTTTCTCCAAATAATTGCAGTTTATACAATCAAGAATTGTTATAGGCCAGGCGCAGTGGCTCACACCTGTGATCCCAGCACTTTCCTTTTTTTTTTTTTTTTTTTTTTTTTGAGACGGAGTCTCGCTCTGTCACCCGGGCTGGAGTGCAGTGGCCGGATCTCAGCTCACTGCAAGCTCCGCCTCCCGGGTTTACGCCATTCTCCTGCCTCAGCCTCCCGAATAGCTGGGACTACAGGCGCCCGCCACCTCGCCCGGCTAGTTTTTTGTATTTTTTTTAGTAGAGACGGGGTTTCACCGTGTTAGCCAGGATGGTCTCGATCTCCTGACCTCGTGATCCGCCCGCCTCGGCCTCCCAGAGTGCTGGGATTACAGGCTTGAGCCACCGCGCCCAGCCGATCCCAGCACTTTCAGAGGCCAAGGCAAGCAGATCTCTTGAGGTCAGGAGTTCAAAACCAGCCTGGCTAACATGGTGAAACCCGTCTCTACTAAAAATACAAAAATGAGCCGGGCATGGTGGCGGGTGCCTGTAATCCCAGCTACTCAGGAGGCTGAGGCAGGAGTATCGCTGGAACCCGGGAGGCAGAGGTCTCAGTGAGCCGAGATCGCGCCATTGCACTCCAGTCTGGGCAACAGAGCGAGACTCCATCTCAAAAAAAAAAAAAAAATTGTTATAACAACATTTAAATAAGTGTTATAGGGAGAAAACAAGCTATTAAAAGGTAGGCGTTTCATTATCTTTGAAAGTTGCTTTTGTGAGCCTGAGATGCTCTCAAAGACAGCTTGGCGTCTGTTCATCTTAAGTTCAACATTTCTTCCCCAGCGGTTCGCTAAGCCTTTTCTCGGCCCCTGTTTTCCTTCGCCCCCATCCCTCCCAAGTCGTCCTCTGGCTCCTCAGCACCCATTTTCCCTGCTGCACACCCTCCTGACAACTCCAGCCCGCGGAGCCCCTGCCCTGAAGCCCTGGGCCCGGGTCACAGCGGGAAGGTGAGTGCTCACAGGTGCGCGCTCACGTTACCAAGTCGGGTCAGCGTGCAGAGAAAAGGGAATTAGGAATTGGGGGGCTGTAAAATGTAAATGTGCTTTAAATTTTACATTCCCTGGCGTGGCCTGGACAGGCTGATCTTCCGATTACAATCCGCGTCATCCCGTCGCTTCTGCCCCCAGCCTGGCGAGTTTGGGAACCGTTTCCCGCAGGACTTTCATTGGGAGTTAGGAGGGCGCCCTGTGCCTGGAGGAGGCGCAGGCTGGAGCCCTCCAGGAGGAGACCGGCGCCTGGCAGGGTCCTCGCGGCTGCAGTCTGGACGGTGGGGACCCCGGGCTCTGCGACGCCGGATGGGCCCCAGCGGCTCGCACCCGCGCCCTGGAAGCTCGTTATCCCCCGCAGGCCGCCGCACCGGGCCGAGGGGGGCTGTGTGCGCGCAGCTGCGTCGTCCTGGAAGTCGGCCCGTCTCGGGTTGCCGTGTTAGCGGGGTTCCCGGCTGGCAGGTGCAGCGGGGCTGGGGCCTAGGCTTCCGCGTCCGGGAAGCTCAGCAGGGCCTGAGTGTGGGGGATGTGGGGGAGCCGGGAACGCAGCCCTCGCCCGGCCCCGGGCAGCCCCGCCCCGGGAGGGGACCCCTATTCGGGTCGACCCCTACTGGGCGTGGAGTCCTTCCCGGAGCGCCGGCTTCCCACGGCCTCACAGTTCGCGCTCCAGCCACTGACTCAGGCCCCTGCGGGTGGAGCTGCGGCCGGGGTCGGAGAGGTCTTTTCCTTCCGGTCCTCTTTCCCGCGTGGGCCTGAGGGGTGGTGATGGACAGGCGGGGAGGGGCCGGGCGAGACCAGGAAGATCCCGCAGAGACGGAGCGCGGGGGGCGGGGCGGGCCATGGGCGGGGCCTGGGTAGGACGGAGCCGGTGTGGGCGGGGAAAGGGGCGGAGCCGGGAGGGACCCTTCGAGGCGGTGCGGCGCGGGGGGCGGGGCGAGGAAGGGCGGGGCGTGGGGCGGGGACGGGGCGGGCGTGGCCGGGAGGGACCCTCCGAGGCGGAGCTGCGTGGGGGGCGGGGCTGGCCATGGGGCGGGCGGAGGCGCCGGAGTCCCGCTTCCCCTGCGCCCTTCCACGCCCGGCAGTGCTCAGCCAGCTGCTACCTGCGCCCCGCCCCTGCCGGCCGCGCCCGAGCCCAGCGCCGCGAGCCTCTCCCCGGCGGGCTGGCTCCTGGCCCCGGAAGCGGGAGCGTTCACTTCTCTGCGAGGGGCTCCGTCTCCGCGAACAGAACGCGCGCCCCCTGGCCCGGCCCGCGAGGGGCTCCCGGCGTGGTCCTCGAGCGTTTCCCGCCGGGTGGAGCGGGCCGAGCCCGGCAGGATGACCAGCCCCGCGGCCGCGCAAAGCCGGGAGATCGACTGTTTGAGCCCGGAAGCTCAGAGGCTGGTAAGAGGAAAGCGCTTCCGAAACTTTCTTTCCTGACTGCGGCGGGCTTTCAGGGCTTCCAGCTTGTTCGAGGTCAAGGGCAGGCGCAGGTGCCCGGGAGGCGTGGGGTGGGCTCGGGCGGGACCCCAGCGCGGTGGGAGCGGGCGCAGTGGGTGCGGGTCCGTGAGTGGCCCCGGGGAGCGGCGTCCCTCGTGAGCTGGGAAGCACATTTTATTGTGGGACGCCACCTCTAAGGACGAAAAGGCACATGGTCTCTCCCCGCCCGAGGTGGTGGGCTTCAGACAGGCTCTGGCCAGGTCTGTGCCCGGCTTAGAGTCACAGGGAGCTGCTAGTTTGCTGTTTTACAAAATACAGCACCAAGGACCGGGTGGCCAGAGCCGGTGCCCTCACCCGCGGGCTGGAACCACCGTGAAGTGGCTGGGGTGCTTTGGAGCACTCATCCCGCTCAGCACCTGAGGACCACCTCCCCCGAAGACCCCAGACGCCAAATTCACTTTGGCTTGTCTCCCGGGTCCGCCCAGCCCAGACAGTATCCTGCCTCTAGGATTTTGCCGTCGTCCAGCTCAATATGCAGTCGTGGGACTATGGCTGTAGTTTGGCATTAAAATTGGGCAGGGGATGAGGCGGAAAGGGTTTGCAAATACACATTTTCATGCAGCTTGTGATTGAACGTGAATGGGAATAAAAGTGAAAGGGTGCACTTTGGAAAAGAAATATGAAATCCTAGCTTTCCACTTAATCAGATGTTCGTGGGATCTTGGTAAAAGTATGAGCCCCAAACAATCACTCTTTCATCAGGTAGAAATTAATCATCTACTGGGTGTGTGTGTAAGATTTAAGATGAATCAGACTGCCTTGACCTTGGGAGAGCTTATTAGGAAATGCCAGAGAGAGGTGTAGAAATAGGCTGATGAACGCATACTGAAAAGCCAGTTCTTTGCTTGTCAGATGGTGGCTGTTTTTTAAATGTCCATTTTAGTGTGGATTTTCTGTGACCTCGTTTAAAACTCTGGCAGTGGGCCAGCCCTCTGGAGCTGGTTTTTACCCCTTCAACTAATTAGTTCCTAGGGGCCTGGGAAGAGAGACTCTTGAATCACCGTCAGGGAAGGGTTCTTGAAAGAAGGAAGGTGGGAATGTGGCTGAGGGTGTTGGTGTTCTGAGGAGCAGCTTGGGACACCATAGATCGCAGGAGCAGGGTGGAGGTGAAGAGCCGCCTGCTGGACCGAGAGTCCTTGGAGAAGGGAAGAGTAAACATTGAGAACAGGATGTGAGGAAGCCAGAGACAGGCTGATCAGAGGAGTAAGTAGAGGCACACCTGAAGGTGCTAAGGCACTGGTTACAGGGTCTATTACTTAAGGCCGGGAGCCTCCTGGGCCGGTCTGGGTTCAGATGACTTTGAGATGCTGCTGGGAAGAAGGGAGGGGAAAGTCTGGACTGCGTCCAACTGAGTAGGTTTGTGATCATCCCAGGCCCACTGTCCCCCTCCCCCCCCAGCCCCCACCCTCAGTTCCAAAACCCAATAAGCGCTGAAGACCAGAAGGTTTGTGTTTTGTTTTGTTTTTATAAGTTTGTGGCAGAATTTTGGCAGTGAGGCTTGCCCTGACCAAGGGGGGGGAAGCTATTTTTGGTCTTCATTTATCCCTCTTATGTGAATATTCATAGTTTTTTTGTTGATGTCTTTGATTAAGGGCTGCTACTCTGGGTTGTACCAGAATATACAGTGTATGCGTCTTACTACGTTTCTAATGTCCAAAAATGCTGAATTCTGAAACATGGCCCCAGGGGTTTTCAGAGAGAAATTGTGAACCTGTAGGAGCTGTTCTTGGTAAATGGTAGCAAAAACTATCAGAGTGAGACATGGTGAACAAAAGCAAAACGCAGTTCCTGTTAAGAGGTTAATGTTCAGGTAGGGAAGGAAATGTGCTGAATGGTGATGGGAATTGGGGGTCAGCATGGGTCGGGGGTAGGGCGTCAGCCAGCGGCTGCCCTGGGCCATGGGCTGGGTATACCCATGGGAGAGTGGTAGTGGGCGTTTCACACTGGTTTGTGCTAGTTTATGTTCTGCATTGTGTCCGTGGGTTCAGGGATGGGTCTCCCGTGGAAAGGCGGGACTGGGGGCCGCACCCATGCAGAGCAGAGCTGGGTCGGTCAGAGGAAGTGGATTTGGCAAGCTCCACCTCAACTAGAAGACAAAAGCAGGATCTGAGTGGGAGCCTGGGCTTCTTCAGCAAGTGGGCACCGGCCCTGGAGCTGTAGGAGAGGGTCCAATGCGGACAGTGGAGAAACTGTGCATTTCCTCAGCTTTTGTAACTTCCCTGCGTTTGCGATGGCTTGTGTCACCCTGCTGTCTTTCCACATACTGATTAGCATGCAGCCCTTCTAAATGACCAGCACCGTCCCAAAAAAGAGCTGTTAGGGAAGAGCGTGGACACACAGTCTCCCAAGGCCCATCTCATTATAGGTACCTGGTCCAGGGTCCCCAGGTCTGGGAGAGTGGAGTCTTGACCAACGTGGGGATGAAGTTGGCACGAGTCAGGCTGGCCCTGCTCTAGCTCAGTCTGAGATGGTGGAGCGTGGAATCATATGGTGTGTTTTAGGCATGTCATTTCCCTGGGCAGGTAAGATATAAATATAGTAAAGTAGGTCTTTTCTAGTAGTATTGAGAGTGTCCTACTGGGGCAAAGATGGAGACTAAATTTCCCTTTTTCTTTAAGAGTCAGTTTCTGTTCGGCCTGAACTAATATCACACAGCGGAAGCCTCCTTAGCAAATTTCAAAAAAACCCTGCAGTCTCAACTGCCACTTATGCTGAGCACAGGAAACCAAGTTATTTATAGTTGTAAAACGGTGTTTCAGCGAAGTTGATTGGAGTGTTACCTGATTAGAGCGAGATTCTTATCCAATCCCTACAGAATTGTGAGACTAAATGTTGGTGCAGTGTGTTTGCTCCTCAAAAGGCAATGTCCAAGAGGAACTTATCCCCGAAAAACCAGGCTCTGTGACTCAGCAAAGGAATTGTTTATGACTGGTTACTCATATGCCAGTGCTTCCAAAATATCTGCTCATATTTAAAGGAGTGATCTTGAAGCCCTGGAGGCTGTAATGTTTAGATTACTAACCTCTTCACCAATCAGTAAGTCCGTTAATCTCACTACATGTTAGACATGGGAAAGGAGAAGAGGATTTTTATTACCTTACTGTTTTTACTGGAGGCCACCCAAATCCACCCAAATTTGAGTTTTGTTTTTTTTTTTTTTAAAATAAGCTTGTTTTCATGGAATGGACTTACTAGAACTTTTATTATTCAGACTACCTAGATACAATTAAGTAAATTCATTTCTTTCTCCCAAATTAAATATTTTGACTACATGCAAGATTTAATCATTCAAAAGTGCCATGTATTTGATTATAGACCACTACTATAATCCCCCTGCCCCAGGCCAGATTCCAAAACAATAAACCAGAACACACACACACACACACCCCCGGCAATGATATGTATTCTGAGACTCATTCATTCATTTTGGAAAGGGCCAGTGTTTCGAGTGGTTTCTCCTTGGTATTGTAACTTTACAACTTTAAAACTAGATAAGTAGTTTTCCCTTGAATCTAAAGTATAACTACTTTGTAATAGAGAAGTAATTTATCTTAAATCACTATAATGAAGATTTACTCTTAATTTTAACCAAAATGTTTCATGAACATGTTTGTGTAATGAAGATGATCAAAGCAACACCCCTTGTGATTCTTCTGTCTTTTTTACTGTATGTGGTAAGTGGCTGTGTGATTTTCCTAGGGAAAGGAGTGGGCTTTCCTTGTGAGTTGGGAACCTCTGTCCCCTTCCTCTGAAGTTTCCCCAGTTTTTCCTGCTGCTCTACTAAGTGGGTGCCTTAGCATGCTTGCCTTCTCATTGTGTTGCTAAACGTCTCTGGACTGGATTTATACTGAGGTCAGTAGCTGTCAAAGAAGACATTAAGGAGTGAAAGTAGCTAATATTTACCAAACCCCTGCCACGCCCCCCTGGTGTTTTATGCCAAGGTCTTCTCTAACCCTTGAGGTAACCTTGTGGGGAGCAGATAGTTTTCTCTCAGTTTTTCAGATAAAGAGGAAACTGAGGCTGAGAAATGTCAGGGACTTTCCAAGTCCTCACAGCTAGTCAGCAGTGGAGCCGGTTCAGACCCAGGCCTGCTGACTCGGAACTGGTACTGACAACTGTCACCGCTGTGTACAATGCTGCAGGCAGGGGCTGGCAGGTAGTAAATGTGCCAGGTATATCTGTGGCTGCCACGGCTACTGCTGCTGCTTTTGTCACTGTTGTCAGCTTTTCTTTGCAGCCCTGCTGTCTCATCCCCTAGTACTGGGGCTGAAGGATTTCTTTTTACCAAAGCTGCCTCTTAGGACAGAAGTCCTTGTCCTGAATGCATACTGAGAAGTCTTCATTCTATCAAACTTTTCTGTTCTTTGCCTAGTAATTTCCAGACAGAAGAGAGCATTCAAAGAACTTACTTTCTTTCTTTTTTTTTTTTTTTTTTTTTTTTTGAGACAGAGTCTCGCTTGGTCACCCAGGCTAGAGTGCAGTGGCATGATCTCAGCTCACTACAACCTCCGTCTCCCAGGTTCAACCGATTCTCCTGCTTGCTTCAGACCTCCCAAGTAGCTGGGACTACAGGTGCCTGCCACCTCACCTGGCTAATTTTTGTATTTTTAGTAGAGGTGGGGTTTCACCACGTTGGCCAGGATGGTCTCAAACTCCTGACCTCAAGTGATCCTCCCGTCTTGGCCTCCCAAAGTGCTGGGATGAGCCACCACGCCTGTAGTGAGCCACCACGCCCAACCCAATGAACTTTACTTTTCTACATAAGGAAAATAATGGTAGAAATGAAATAGCTGTGAAACTTGTTTTGCTATTTTTGTACCATGCTAAAATGTTAACTACTACTTATGTCGGCATACACCTGAGAGCCGCTGTGATTTAAGCCTTTTTATTTTTCTGGGTGTGATGTAACTCCTCCCCTACCTCATCCAAGTAGACAGGTTCATGGAGGATAAACATGACAGCTGATGTTTCTTTTACAGCGGGTTCCAGGGAATATCCGCTGAATATAGGAAAGATCGTCAGTGGCTGTGTGCTGCCCCAAGTGGGAGAACCCTGGTACTGATGGAGCTTTCAGCCTTCTCAGAGGAAACAATTTCAATGTTTTTGTGAAACCCTAAAGGTCTGGGGTTTGTTGGACTGTCTTGAGCAGAGCAGGCAAAGGTGAAGGGAGTGGATCCCAGATGCGCTGCCTGGAGGGAAACCTGTCACCTGGAGAGGAAACGGCACAGGGGAGGCCCAGCCACCCTCGCCTCTCAGTCCCGCACATCTCTGTTAGTGGTAGTCATGGTTCTTCTTGTATTTCCAGCATGTTGAGGCAATTGAAGGAAATATGAAGATTCATTCATCTCAGGAAAAGCAAAAAATGTATTAACAGCAAGAGTAGAAGTTCACTTGCAGGGAAGATACTGTGGAGCGTATTTATTTCTCAGTGCCAGTGTGGGTAGCTGCTAAGCCAAAGATTGTGTTGTGAGGTTTGAATAGGTCAGTGTGTAAGTCATCAATAAAGTAACATCAATCATTTTGTTCCTGATTAATATGTTTGCTATTTTAGTATGCGAAGTACTTTAAAGAAGCTTATTATTCTGAAAAGCAAAGCCTGGAGATTTCCAGTAGCTAAACAGAGAAAGTCTGTGGGCAATCTCAGTGTACAAATAATTCACCGCTGGCATAAACACAAAGAATTTCAGAGGGGAAGGAAGCTCTTAAAGATTATGTCCCCTCCTACTTCTTTAACGAGGGCTCATGTTCAAAAACCAAGTAATTTATCCAGGCTCACATAACTGTAGGTGATAGAGCCCAAGCTGGAGGCTGTGGCTGGGTCTTCAGACTCCTTTCTTGATAGTCCCCACCTGCATAAACTCAGACCGAGAACAGTGCAGCCACAGCTGAGAGAGGCAGGTGGCACCCAGCATTTCTTGGACTTGTCTGCCAGGTCCCCTGAGTGCAGAGGACAGTATGCTGGCTCCTGAGGCCTGTGGGCCCCAGAGAAGCTAAAGCCTTCTTTGAAGGCTGCCATTTTACCGTAAACTTTCGTGATAATTTCACAGTCTACTCCATAATTTGTCTGAGTTAATTTTGATGGAAACATGGTGTTAAGTAATCAGTTAAGCTTTGATCTCTAACTTTATGCTGTCCAAATCTTCTTGATGGCCTGAGCACCAGGCTCCCAGACCTGTGTTCTGAATCATGCCGGGGCTGCTTCATAGAGCGTGATGGAGAGATGACAGATCCACACTGGAGTTCTGAAGCTGTGGTTCTCAACCCTGTATTTTTACAAGTTCCTTAACTTCCTTACTAACCTGAAATGAAATGCATAGGTGATAAAATCAACCAGTGCACATAATTTCAAGTCAATATAACATTTCCGTAAAAAATAAAATAGCTTATAGTAACATAATAAGAATTTTGATATAGAAATACTCAAGACCAGGTACACCAGCAGTTGAATGCAGTGGTGAGACCTGCACACACCTGTGCCTGGTGTCACAGGGAGGCCAACACAGGTGTGTTGCACTGAGACCCACACACCACCCCTCATGTTGCTGTCTATGATGTGACATTGTGAAAAGTTGACTAACTCTCAGGAAAGTTCTGAACGAAGCCAAGTATCATCTTCCCTCAATTTCCATGTCGATTGCATTCCTGGAATATTTCATGTATATTTGAACTGTGTAAAACGTATTTTGAGTTTATATGTAAGTTGCAATAAGTTTGTAAATCCAAAAATTTAAAAAGTGGTTTTTCTTTTTTTTTTTTTTTTTTTGAGATGGAGTTTCGTTCTGTCGCCCAGGCTGGAGTGCAATGGTGCAATCTTAGCTCGCTGCAACCTCTGCCTCCCAGGTTCAAGTGATTCTCCTGCCTCAGCCTCCTGAGTAGCTGGGATTATAGGCATGTGCCACCACGCCCAGCTAATTTTGTATTTTTAGTAGACACGGGGTTTCACCATGTTGGTCAGACTGGTCTTGAACTCCTGACCTCAGATGATCCGCCTGCCTCGGCCTCCCAAAGTGCTGGGATTACAGGCGTGAGCCACCATGCCCGGCCAAAACAGCGGTTTTTCTGTCTTCCTGAGCAGTCGAGGGAAAAGTTCTTCCCATTGCAGGCGTGTCTGAATGCGGGATGGTTGGCCGACTTGGCCCTGCCCCCCTGCCCCAATACCCTTCGCTTCTTCCCAATCTTTCTGACATCCCAATCCCCCCAACATTTCCAAAATGTCCTCTAAGTCAACACTCCTGCCGCTGCCAGCTGCCACCCCAGAGTGCCCTGTGCCCGGTAATGATCGTTCTCACAGTCATGGCCGTAGGGAAGGCTCCCTTGTGGTTACTGGGGGACTTGGTGAGATTGCCTACATGAGCATTTCTTTTAGAACTGAGATACAATGCACATGGCCTCTGGGGGACATGGGGTGATGGGTACGCGGAGTCGAGGCGAGCCTCCCTTGCGTTTCGGAAGCACTAGCCTTGTGCTGTCCGTTCTTGTCCATGTCTGTGCAGGAGGACATCACCCGGCCCACTTGGTTGCTGTGAATAGCAAACTATTTTTAGAGGCTGCTGCATCTGAGGGTTGGGGGTTTATAGAGAAAACAAAAGTTGGTGGCTGTGGCCACTTCCTATAGCAAGGTGGCTCAGGAAAGGGATCCCGTGTCATAGCCTGGGTACACCACGGCCCCTCCAGGAGCTTGATTCCTTCTTAGCTCAGGGGAAGAATTGCACAAGGACAGAGGTTCCTGCTTGTCTGTGAACAAACTGGCCTTTGTGGCTACTTCAGCCTTCGGCTGCATCATATTCCTGTTACATTCACGTGAGTGAACTTGAATTACATCCTTAACACTTTTCCAAAAAGGTTATAAACTAGACTGGTGACATATCATGGGGCCTGGAAAAATAATGCTGCTGCTTTTTCACTTCTCTGCTTGATGCTAAAACCTGGAGGCTAAAATGAATGTGTGTAATTAATTGGAGAACTTCCTCCTGTTTGTGGAGTGCTTTACCGCTGGTAAACGGCTTCTCTCCCTGAACAGCCCTGTGGGGCGTCATTTCCATCTGCCATCTGAGGAGAGCTGCTGTTCATGGCCCAGTCCTCTGTCCATTGGCCCACTGGGTGTCCCTAATGTGCGCTAATAGGCTCCTGGCAAACGGCGGGCATGGCAGCCACGAATCTGCACATGAGCCGTGTGCCCTAGGTCTCCCCGGGCTCTGGTTCACATGCGGTGCTTTCCAGGCTGCAGGGCTTTCTCAGCCTGGGTGGAAGGAGTGACGTCAGAGCATTTCGCAGGAACTGCCTGCCCTAAAGCTGTGGCTCATAAACCCCTTCCAGCTTCTGTGGAGAATTCTGGAGCCCCAGGGTATCACCAGAGGGTTTAAAAGCGGAGGAACGTTTCCTGTGACTGCAGGGTGAGAGGCGCTGGGATCTGTAATTCCACACTAGGCTGGAATCCCAGAAAAGCTTCAATGCTCGGGAAATGTACGAGCTTCGCCAGGATCCCCTGAAGGAGTGTGGGGCTTTTTAAGCAAACTGCCCAGCAAGCCTCCTGCAGCACCTGCTGTCCCTCTGCCCGCAGTCAGGGCCCTGGCCCACCAGTGTTGGTTGTGTTTCTGTTCTTTGAAGAGACCGCGTGATGATCTTCTGGTAGGAGCCAGAAGAAGGATACAAATGCCATTAGAGCTGTTAGAGTCCCAGATGCCACTGGAATTGGAGTTCAGGGTGTTGGGCTGTCCCCACCCTTAGGCAGTACCCCCACTGCCTGCAACACCTCCAGCGCAGGCTGAGGCCACCTGAGGATGGAAGCACGTGTGGGCTAGGCCAGGAGGGCGTGCGGGAAGGCTCTCCACTCTGCACTCTGCTGGGGCTTTCTCCTTGCGTCCTGGTCAATAACTTCTTCTCTCTCTGGTTCTCCTTGGCCTCAGCTCCCTGAGGAGCTGAGCCAGGCTGTCCCTGAGTTCCCTAATCCGGAAGAAGGGACGGCCATTATCTTTGAGTGACTGTCTTCTTGCAGCTGGGAATCTCTGGGGCTCTGAGCAGGAGGCCCGTGGGGGGCCCTGGAAGAACAGGCGTGAGTTGAACTATTTACCTCACTGCCCTGTGTGCCCTGCCCCAGCAGAAGCCGTTTCTGCTGTGTGGTTCTGTCTAGGACTAGAGCCACTCAGGGCCCTCTGCATGCTGTGGGATCCCTTTGCAAAGCGCTTCCTAACGTGTGCTTTTATCTGCGGCTCGGGCTGGGAATGGTGACTTCTTCACGCAGTCTTCCCCAGGCCTCTCCAGCCTGGCTCCCGAGATGCCACGCATGGTCTGTGCAGCCCAGAGAAGACCCTGCAGGGGGAGAAGGGTCACTTTGGTTGCCTGTCTCCCCATCTGGCCTGTGGGCCGGGCGCCTGGCAGATGGGGCTCCCATGGAGGTGCCCCCACAGACTCGGACTCCACAGCAGGCTGTGGCGCTGGCATCGAGGATGTGGCTGGGAGAACCTAGCTGTCTTTTTAGCCATTTGTTTCGGAGGCCCTGGGGGTCATACTTGTGATTCCTTGTGTATTTTTAGATCTCTTATCACCATACACACCACCTCCATATTAGAGGGCTGTCATATTCACATATGGTGAAATAAGACACAAAAGTACAATTCTGGAGTTGAGGGTCGGCTTTCTAGGATTAGGACAAGGAGGCAACTTTGATAGTAAATGGAATCTTTTTTTCCCAGCCACCCCCACCCTCAAAGACTATCTTGCTCTAAGACCCAGTTCCTGTAAAACTGTCTGTGGGGTCCCTGGCCAGGGTGGGTGGGATCCTGGGGAAAGGGCCGGGCTGTGTGCTCCGAACAGGAATGCTTCTGGACCAACCGTTGTGGGCGTTCCTGAGAAGCCAGGGAGCCTGGATCTTGTCAGAGGAGCTCGAGTCAGCTCCTCCCTCTGCTCCGTCCTAACCCCACAGGCAGCAGCAGGAGCTGAGAGAGGACACAGTGGGGGCAGCGCTGCAAAACCCAGCAGCAGGGCCACCTTCCAGCAGCAGAAAGCATGAGTTTTGGTTTTGGGGTTCTTTCATTTCCTTCCTTCCTTTCTTTCTTTTTTAAATTTTTGCTCTTTGTTATGAAACACTGCAACCAGACCCAGCTGTGCATGGCCTGCTGCAAGCAGGCGCCTTTATCTTGAATGACCCCACATGCTGGGCAAGGAGGGGGCGGGGGAGGGGCTTGTGGGAACCCAGAACTGGGGTGGGACTGAGCCAACAGTTTAAAGAGCCTTGTACCCCCATTACCCAGCCTCAACAATTGTTCGCTTCCAGCCATTTACACCCCACCCAGGTTTTTTGAAGACAAGTCAGAGGGAGATAATTTCACTGTACTCCTCAGTGTTTTAGTATCCCAGCAGAGATTGCATGGGCAGAGAAGGGAGGCCTCAGAGTGTAGGACCCCAGGAACAGACGAGTGTTCGCTCTTTCCCTATTGGCTCCTGTGGGGTAGGGACAGACCAGCCCCCATGGACACTAGTGAGGACCATGACAAGAAGCTGCTGTTCTAATCTCATCAGTGGAGGATCCAGCAAGCCCGGATCGGGGTGAAAGAATGACTCAGCCTGCAGGCCATTTGGGGTATGCGCAGTCTGGTCTCCTGAGTTCTCTGAAGCCCTGTGCAGTTTTTGCTTTGTATCCCAAACTCCACGGGCCTGGACTCTGCCACTGGGCTTGATCCTCTGCAGCCCAGCCCGTTCCTGTCCCCATGCTGGAAACAGCCCCTCAACTCGCTTCCTGGGTTTCCTGTTGCTCTCCCCACCCCATACCTGCTCCCCACGTTTCTATCGGAGCCCTGTTTCTAAAACAAAAGTCAGATTCCGCTGTGTTCTTAAAACCCTTCAGTGGTTCTGAATTCTTTCAAGACAAGGTTCCAGATATGGAGGCTGAGGGCGAGGGTCTGCACCCCAGGTGTCTGCACTCCTCGTCACCAGCCCCTGGTCACAGCCACCCAGCTCTGCTTGTCCTGTTTCAGGGTCCAGCTTAGGGCTCCTGTCCTGCGGATGCCTTCCGCAGCCCCCCAGCGTTGGGTCAAGTTCTCCACGGCAGCCCCGGCCCCACGTTTCTTCCCCCATGTGGTCCTCATCACATGTACATTGTCACCAGGTGCTTTGCCTGTTTCCCGGGAGACTGGACACCTAAACCGCATTTTGGAAATCCCTCCCACCATCTCAAGCGGTGCTGAGACACCACCCTGCATTCACAGCACAGTGCGTTCCTGTGACCTCCGCGGGCCATGGTTAGCCCACAGGCTACTCACAGAAAGTGACAGGCCGTGTTCCGAAACTCTTCAAGCAGTCTGACATGGCTGTGGCCCTTCAGGAGATTTTATATTTTACGAAAGTGTCAGTCAATAAAGGATTCGTCCTGCACCACTGGAGCACTGGCGCAAGGTGCCCTGATCCCTGAGAACCCGCGTCTGCACAGTCAGCCCTCTTCCCACTGTCTGTCATCTGCTCTGCCCTGTCAGGCTGCTGTGCCTTTCTTCGCAGTGTCTCTGTTTGGGGAAGAATTTTGTCAAAACTGCAGATTTTCTTTTCTTTCTTTCTTTTTTTTTTTTTTTTTCAAGACAGAGTCTTGCCCTCTCTCCCAGGCTGGAGTGCAGTGGCGCGATCTTGGCTCACCACAACCTCCACCTCCTAGGTTCACGCAATTCTTCTGCCTCAGCCTCCCGAGTAGCTGGGATTACAGGCACCCACCACCACACCCAGTGAATTTTTTGTACTTTTAGTAGATTTTTAGTAGAGACAGGGTTTCACCATGTTGGCCAGGCTGGTCTCAATCTCCCAACCTCAGGTGATTCGCCTGCCTCGGCCCCCGCAAAGTGCTGGGATTACAGGTGTGAGCCACCACGCCTGGCCAACTCTGCAGATTTTCTTTCAGGCATCTTAAGCGAGTGGCAAGAGTTATTCTGTGGCTAAGTGTGTAGTTTTGTGTTCGTGAAGATGGTCATGCATGGGTTTTGTGCCAGTTTAAATGCTGGCTCATATATTTGTTGGTGTTTAGTCAGGCAGATTCCAAGAATTGCCCGTAAACTAAATTGCCACTTCCGGTATTGCCAGCGCTTTGTTTTCCACATATGAGTCATGTGAGGATCGTAAGGGATGGAGATGTTCTAGAAGGCGGGGGTTGCAAGGATTTGGAATTGTATTCAGTGACAAATGGACTTCTTTCTGAATTCTCATGTAAGGTGGAGATCGCCATAGTTGACCTGTCCTGGAGGTGGGCGCGTGTCCTCCTGAGGAATTGATGCCGTAACATGGTTCATCCATGGGGTTCCTTTGTCAGCCCAAGCCCATGTGCCTCCCAGCAAAGGTCACTGTTTTTTAGTCTTTAAATGTCATTATCCCCAAGTGAGGGACGGGGGTAGACCTGTTAGGCCGAAGGCGGGCCATGATGGGAACCTTTTCCTTGGTGGAGGGCGGGCCCCCAAGAGCAGCTGGCTCTGACAGGACATTGTTTTGGAGTCTTGCGAGTCTGGAGTGGGGACGCCTGACAGGGAGCCCCCAGGTGGAGTACCGCATGCTCAGGCGGGCGAGCTCTGCAAGGACCTTTGGCCAGACCCAAGCAGAGCTAAGCTGGATTAGGGTGGGGAGCTGGGCAGGCAGGCAGGGAAGTGGGTGGGCATGCAGGTGCCTGGGACCCCACTCAACTCACAGAGATACTTTCCCTGTGAGAGCAGGAGTCACCTCAGGCCTCCTCTCCTTCTGTTATCTGCTAGTGTGTAATAAATATCCACAATTCAGCGGCTTAGGATAACACATAGTTATGATCTCACAGTTTCTGTAGTCAGGAGTCTGGGCACATTGGCCAAGCGCAGTGGCTCATGCTGGTAATCCCAGCAGTTTGGGAGGCTGAGGCAGGCGAATGGCATGAACCCAGGAGTTTGAGACCAGCTTGGGCAATGTGGCAAAACCCTGTCTCTATAAAAACTACAAAAATTAGCCGGTGTGGTGGCACCTGCCCTGTAGTGCCAGCTACTCGGGAGGCTGAGATGGGAGAATCACTTGAACCTGGGAGGCGGAGGTTGCAGTGAGCTGTGATCACGCCACTCCAGCCTGGGTGACAGAGGGAGACCCTGTCTCAAAAAAAAAAAAAAAAAAGAGCCTGGACTCAGCCCCACTGGGTCCTGTGTTCAGGTCTCACAAGGCTACAACCAAGGTGTTGGCCACTCTGGGGTCTTTCTGGAGTTCGGGCCCCTCTTCTGAGCCACATTTTTGTTGGAAGAATTCAGTTCCTTGTGGTTGTAGCACTGAGGTCACTGTTCTGCTGGTGTCAGTCAGCCAGGGGGCTGCTCTCAGCTCGTCGAGGTCCCTCCCACTGGGCAGCTTGCTTTCTCAAAGCCAGCAAGGACACTGACTTCTAGACCGTCTTTTAAAGGGCTCTCCTGATTGGGGCAGGCCCACAGGATAATCTCTCTTTTGAGCAAGGCAGTCAACTGATGAAGGATCTTAATTATTTTTTAATACTCTTTGCCACGTAATACAGCCTAATTACAGTGGTGTCATCCATTATGTCCATGGTCCCACACACTCAGTGGGAGAGGGGTATGCAAGGCAGGTACACTGGTGGTGGGAGTCTTGGGGACCAGCCCACAATTCCACGGTCCCACACAGTGGGAGAGGGCTATGCAGGGCGTGTACATCAGAGTCTTGGAGACCAACCCAGAATTCAGTCGACTGCCCTTGTCTCTCCCTCCGTTCCCTTCTGGTGCCCTTCTTTCCCCCAACCCTTTCCTCTTTCTTATATCTCACCCCTCTGCTCCCCTTCTTCTTTCTGTATGGCCTCCCTTCTCTTTTCCTAGCCCCTCCTCTGTGTTCCTCCGCCTCCCGACCCCCAAGCTGGTGGGCTATGGCTGCTTTGAAACCTCATGCCTGCTCTGAACTGACTTAGAAACTGAGCCAATGGCACAGAGCCACCTGCCTTACTAGGAAGGGCTGCCCTTGGCGTGGCCTTGGTCACTTTGCTGGCCCATTGGTAGGGCTGTAGGACGTCACTCTAATGCCTTTCGTTCTCTGTCTCTTTCCTCTTTGCTAGATCTTTGTATAGACCCAAGAGGCCTTTCTTTTGTTTGAGACAGGGTCTCACTCTGTCATCCAGGCTGGAGTGCAGTGGCACAATCACAGCTCACTACAACCTCAACTTCCCAGGCTCCAGTGATCCTCCCACCTCAGCCTCCCAAGTAGCTGGGACCACAGGTGTGTGCTACCACACCTGGCTAATTTTTGTATTGTTGGTAGAGACAGGGTTTTACCGTGTTACCCAGGCTGGTCTCAAACTCTTGACCTCAAGAGATCCACCTGCCACGGCCTCCCAAAGTGCTAGGATTCCAGGCCTGAGCCACCATGCCTAGCCTGGCCCCAATAGGCCCTTCACACCATGTATTTTGGTCTTGGAAATTGAAAATGGCAACAAGGTATCAAACTCTTGATGCAATTGTGATTTTTGACACCCCTTGATTTGAAAGACATGGGGTGGGTTGATAAAGGAGCCAAGCGAATAGAACAGATTCCTCATGAGGATACAAGCCAGGCAACCTCAAGACGACAGATCAAGTATGGCCAGTTTGCAACTTAGATTAAAATTGAGAAAGAAGATACATCTGTAATATAGTGTAAGTCTAGGATGGGAGAGATGGATGTCCCTGTCAGGACCACCCCCATGCCAGGAGCTTGCTAGCCACCTCGGAAGTCCCATTTTAATATTATCTAGGAGCCAGTTGCGGTGGTGCATACCTGTAGTCCCAGCTACTCAGGAGGCTAAGTGAGGTTGCTAGAACCCAGGAGTTCCTGGCTTCAGTGAGATGTGATCACACCTGTGAATACACACACACTGCACTTCAGCCTGGGCGACAGAACAAGACCCCATCCCCAAAGGAAAAAGAAAAAAAAAGGAAGAAAAAAAGGAAAACATTATGCAAGACGTCTGAAAACTGTGTTTATAGAACCATTGGTGGAAGGATTACAGATGTATTCTCAAAAAAACTGAAGTAGAAAGAGGGTGGGGTTTATTTGATACCAGAAAACCTACATTCAGTAACACTTATGCCATCGAGTTTACTGGGTTGTTGTATCACATGAAACAGTGAATACACATGCAGTTTGTAAAATGTTTTGTAAGTCGTTTGTAGAAACAGTTCAGATGCCAAGCTCGATAGCATCATATCCATTCCTGCTCAAGCATTTGAAACGTTCTCATGGAGCAGAATGTGGCAGAACAGCTACAAGTTGAAAAATACTTATATGGAGGCTAATTTTTTAGTGCAAGGAAGGACTCCCAACAGCTAGAACCATTCTGCTGTGATCTACATTGTGTTGGGAAAAGACGGACTCCTGGCACGGCTGTGTTGAAGGGGAAGCTGAGAGTGCATGTGTGCTGAGAAGTGACTGGATGGGAGTTCGCTGGGATTACAGTCCCAGCTCCATACCTGCCAGCCCTATGACCTCAGATGGGTCTGGCAACTTCTCCAGGCCTCCACTTTCTGCTCTGTAAAGCGAGGGATTGAACTAGAAACCTGAAGTAGCATCCAGCTGTTAACACTCCGCTCCATGCGTCTGTCAGAGCTCCAGAGGGAGGCTGACTGCCCAGCCCTGCCACTTACAGGCTGTGTGACCTCAGGCAAGTTACTTACCCTCTCTGTGCCTTAGTTCCCTCATATTTAAACTGGGGATGGTAACAGTCTCTGCCTAATGAGGCTATTTCAGCAAGTACATGGCATCATATCCATAAAGCTCTTAGAATAGTTCCTGCCTAGCATGTGGTAAGGGCTTGATAAATGGTAGCAGTTCTTATAAGGACTATTTCTGTTGCTTGTGACCACCCTTTTACTCTATTAGTCTGAAATTTATTGCTGTATATCTGTTAAACTCTGAACAAGATTTTCTTTCCGCATCATCACTGCCGACCCTCCACTGGGAAGGTGCCCGCTGCTCTGTCCTCTGACAAGATATTCTGTCTGTTTCAGGCGGAGGCCCGGCTCGCTGCAAAACGGGCGGCCCGCGCGGAGGCTCGTGAGATCCGCATGAAGGAGCTGGAGCGGCAGCAGAAGGAGGTAACATTTGGGACTCCTCGTTGGGTCTTTTCACAGTGATTTGCGTTCTGGGCCCAGCGTGCAAGGGCAGGCACCTGTTGCTGCAGACGCACCTGGCTGGCTCACGTTGCTCGTGGTCGGAGTACGTTTGTGCCTGACTTCTGCCCAAGGTCAGGCCAGGAGTGCACATAGCATGGATATCAGGCATGCCTGCTCAGACCTGCTGGCTCCTGAGAGGGGCTTAGAAGCCTCTTGCCTGTGAAGATCGTCGTTTCCAGCTGCAGGGAGCCAAAATGTTCAGGGTCTGAGCTTTAGGTTCTAACTGTTGTACTAGAGTCTAGATTCTCTGGATTAAAGTAGAAAAGAAGAATGGATTAATGAGTTTTTAAACTGGCCAGATTGTTTTGTTTAAAAATACGTCCCCCGTGGTTTGTACAGTGTTGGTCACACACGGGCTACAGGTTTCAGGATATCTAGAGCTCCTGTGTGATAGAGAGACAGGAATGAACACATGGATGAAGCAGGCAGGGAAGAAATTCCTCCCTGGGAAAATGGCTAGCAATGTGTTGACACACCTGCTCAAGCCATTTGCAAGTTATTTTCATCATCTGGAGCTGGAGCTGGGAGTCATTTCCGACAGCATGAGGGTTCTTTAACTCACAGTTATGGTGTGACCTTTTCTCTGACCTCAGAGACATAGAAGCTGAGACCCCACTCAGTCCATGTTCTCCCGTGGGCCATCCCCTGGGGCCAAGGGACCGTCCACACCCGAGCCCACCCCCAAGGGCTTTTCTTCTTAAGAAGATTTGAATTTATTTTGTTAGACAGGAGTAACCAGCTGCCTTCCCCGGGGTTGATTTTCTTGTTTGGCTTACATAGCCAAATGTAAAAAGGCGAGCCAGTGTTTAAAACCAGTGAGATTTCCAATAAAAACCTGAATTTCCAGATTCTCTTTCAGTGGTTGTAGATCCCGCCACATTCCCAGCAAAGACCAAGCTGGCCACATTCCCTGCAGGGTTGGGGCCCTGCCACCGGTCTAACGTGCTCATTGCCCTCTGCTGCTAGGAGGTTGCCGCTCCGTGTAGAAACCTGCATGCAGAGGCTGGGCAGTGTCACCGAGCCCTGGGAACCGTCCTGCACACTCAAGCTCTGGTATCCATAGTGGTGCCGGAGGCCACCTGAAGGAATAGTGCTTTTATTCTGAACTGGTTTTTAAATATGTATATGTATAATTTTTTTTTTTTTTTGAGATCAAGTCTTGCTCTGTTGCCCAGGCTGGAGTACAGTGACATAAGCTCCGCTCACTGCAACCTCCGCCTCCAGATTCAAGCGATTGTCATGCCTTAGCCTCCCGAGTAGCTGGGATTATAGGTGCGCACCACCATGCCTGGCTAATTTTTGTATTTTTAATAGAGACGGGGTTTCGCCATGTTGACCAGACTGGTCTCCAACTCCTGATCTCAAGTGATCCTCCTGCCTTGACCTCCTGGCCTCCCAAAGTGCTAGGATTACAGGCATGAGCTACCACACCTGGCTTACATATATATATTTTAAATGACAATTTCAAGTGCTTTTTCACACGGCCCAGTATCAGTGTCTCTGTAGAAATGTCTGTTCATACCTCAGTGGATGCTCTCAAGCTCCTTGTGTGCAGGACACTGCTGGCCCCTTCCGTTTTAGAAACCTAACGGCAGCAGGTGGGCAAGGTGGTTAATTTGGCGGGCAGTGGCCACTGTTTCTTAGGACACACCGCTGTGTCCTAAGCGGTGTGTCCTGAGCGGACGGCTGCCTCTTTCTCCAGAGCCAGAAGCCACCCCCTCAGGCTAATGCTGGCGTTCTGAGGCTTATCCGACTTTAATTCATTTTGCCTGGCTCCCCAATAGGACCTCAGTCTTTGTTTTTTATTAAGGTTGTAAAAGAGTTATAAAAAGAATTTCCCAAAATATTTTGTTGTTCTGGCAGGTTTTGCACGGTTGATGGGATTTTAAGGCCCCCTGCCCTGTTCATAGTTCCTGTGTCTCAGCTCTGTTGTTACAGCAGAGCCAAGGGCCCAGAGGATGCAGATGGCCGTGAAGCTGTGAGTGGGCCCTACTCGGCCTTCATGATAGCATCCGTCATCCTTTCTTCATCTTTCTCTTGTACAGTAGATGTAACGAAAGTTACTTTCATCAAGAATACAAACCTAGGATTTCTACAAAATCAAGGTGAAAAAAGAATTATATAGTATGTACGTACATCTTCCAAATTAAACATTTAGATAAAAATATATTGTATCTTTTTTTGAGACAGAATCTTGCTCTGTCACCCAGGCTGGAGTGTAGTGGCACAATCTTGGCTCACTGCAACCTCCTTCTCCTGGGTTCAAGCGATTCTCCTGCCTCAGCATCCTGAGTAGCTGGGACTACAGGTGCCGGCCACCACGCCCGGCTAATTTTTTGTATTTTTAGTAGAGATGGGGTTTCACCATGTTAGCCAGGGTGGTCTCTAACTCCTGACCTCTTGATCTGCCTGTTTCAGCCTCCCAAAGTGTTGGGACTACAGGCGTTAACCATCGCACCTGCCCCATATTATATCCTTAATTATGGATAGAATTGATTTAAATATATACATATTGATATAAGCAGCTTGTTACAAAGTTGTTGGGCAAAAGTTCTTGATTTAAAAAATAACTAAGATGAATTAAGGCAAGCAATCATCTATGTGAATGGCCTCCTTTAAAAGCAAAGCATCCCTTTATTCCTTTGATTCAAAGGAAGCCCTTTTCTGTTGCATTTTAATTGTACAACATAAGGACAGTCTGTTGCTGGACTCCCGCATCTCTGTTGTAATATTCCAAGCCACACGAGAAGAAAAATAAAAAATAAGCCGGGCGTGGTAGCATGCACCTGTAGTCCCAGCTACTCAGGACACTGAGGCAGGAGCATTGCTTGAGCCCAGGAGCCTGAAGCAATGATCGAGCCGTGATTGTCCCTGTGCGTAGCCGCTGCACTCCCACTGGGGCAACATAATGAGACCCCCATCTCTTTCAAAAAGTCAAAAAATAAAAAGTAGTTGCTACTCCAGGTGGGAAACCAAGTCTTGGGCATTTAATTTTAGTATCGTAAAAAGGGGGTGCAGAGCAGCCCTCGCTGATGCCTCTGATGAGCACAGACCTTGCAGAGAACATCTGATGAAATCTGATGTAAAACTCCATGGTTTGTCCTCTTCAGCACGTGTACAGATGTCGTTTGCTTAGTAGATCGCATTCAGATTTTGAAATTCTCCCTGCTGCATGGTTTTATCATAAAGATATTTCAGGGGGCCACAGGGGTCAAAATATCTCATCCTGTTGCAAATTCGGTGGAACGTCCTCCACCAAGAGTGGTGGTTTTGGTCTGTGCTCTCAGACAGCAGGGACCAGAGGAGGGGATGGTGTCCCTAGCAGGCAGCACCTTTGGCCAACGTTACCTTTTGCACGGTCCTGTGTGGATCTGCAGTCTCAGCTTCCTCATCACTGATGCCTGCACTTCTGCCCTCATGACTGTGGCTTGCGGCTATGACACAGGGCGGGTGTCGTGGGCGTGGCTGCAGACTCCTGCCTGGGGTTGGTCACGGACCAGGACCCAGAGCCACCCAAATTTACCAGGTTGTGGAACGAGAGCCTGGGAGGGGCAGAGAAATGAACGTGGCCAAGATAGTGAGTGAGGACACGGAGTGAAGCAGCTCTACGGAGGAGAAAGCCACTCTTTGTGGCAGCAGAGGATGGATGTGACAGACAGGAAGCTGCCCTGGGAGACGAGAGCCAGACGAGGAAGGGCCGGCCTAGTCAGCCCAGCGCAGCACGCGTTCCTAACGACGGCAACAGTGCCTTCATGAATTTAGGGCCTTTGCAAGGTGATGACATTCTTGTTTAAAGTTTATGTCTGCTTCTTCAAAAGAAGGATTGAAAGATCTTAAATAAGATAGATGTGTATTTTGTTACTAGTCAGAGAAGCCTGGGATTGGGGTCATCTCAGGGCCCCTGCCATGCAGCAGAGGTGGGCTTGGGGCTGTCACCTACCGTCGGTGGCGGGCATCTTCCCGAACTTTACAGGTGGGGAAAACAGGCCTTAGGGGGAGACACAGTTTTCCCTGAATCCAAGAAAATGGCCAAGCCAAGGTTCAAACCGGGTTTGACAAGATGCAAAGCCTGTGGTCTTCCTAGCACACCCCTCTGTCTCGAAATCAGTTCTGCAGCCAACAATAAAAACAAGTAAGAGTGGAGGATGGAGTGAGTCCGTGGACCATGGGGTTGAAGTTCACGCTGAGGATGCTGGCATCCACAGCAGAGGGGGAAATAGAATGATCCACATAATCCTAGTCACTTTCCAAGTGGAAGCATGCCTTGAAGTTCTTCTTGGTGCGGAATTTGAGGCACAGGAATATGAAACATAAAATAGACAATTTTGTTAGAATTTTCTGTAAATACAGAATCAGTAGCCGTTCACCTAGCTGTGTTTTTATGTGATCCAGAGGGTGGGGCAGAGGCCAGGAGGGGTGTACCCATGTGTGCGCGCACGCATTCGTGTGTGCATGTGTGTGTATGTGCACTCACACACATGAGCATCTGTGTATGCATCCAGAGGGAAGAGGGAGTCGAGCTAGTGGGGTCTGAGCTTGCACGTCTTCGGACCATCTTCCGGCGGTGCCTGGAGGATTTAGGTGCCTCACACTCTTCTTTGCATATCAAGTCTCTGGGCCTGGCTATTATTAGAACCAGTTAACACAATTGGAGGTTATACAATCTGGTAGCTTGGGGCACTGGCATTTTAAGTTGTTGATTAAGGGGAAATGAATACCTTTTGGAAGACCAGTGTTTAAAGGGTAGGGTTGATACTTTGGTATAAAAATTGAGAAACCTGATCCCTGTTTTCATCTGGGTCAAAAGCCATCTCCCCTGCATGCAGGCGTTTCTGAGCAGGCTCAGGGTTTTCTTGAGGGGGCCGCTCTGAGAACACTGAGAAGGGCAGGAAGCTGACCGGGGTTGGTGTCCCCCAAGGGAAGCGTGGAGGTGGTTCTTTTCAGCACACAGACGGCGAGAACCCACCACAGCTTACTCTAGCTGCATTCCAGGGTCTGTTTAAAAGGATATGAGCTCTTTTTTAACGGATTTGTTAGGGGAAAATAATGTACATATTTTTGGGAAAATCAAGGGAACCTTGAACTTCTTCGGGAGAACCTACACTGATAGAAAAAAATGGTGATTGGGGTATCTCTTTTCTTGCTACTGACTTGATACACATTTTGGTTAGAGATGCTTTGTTTCTTACAGTCATATTGTTGGATATAGTCACATGTGTTCCCCCATATAAGACTAGAAATGCCAACTTCTTGGTCTCGCAGTTTTGGCAGTGCCTTCAATAGTGCCTGATATGATAAATGTCTTAATGAAGAATGAATGAAAATGAGTAGCTATCTCAGTTTTATCTAGTGATTACTACAAAATTAAGAGAAACCTCTGAAGCAAACGAATGTGTCAATGTATGATAATAACCTCTTTTAGGAAGATTTCTGTTACATTCTAATGAACACTCCATTTAACTGGAATTTTCCTGTTATTCTGTATGTGTCTCTGTGAATCAGAACATCAAAGCCTCTTTCTTCATTATTTGTGAATTTGACCAGTTAACTTTCCAATTAAGTTTCTGCACTTTTTGGTTAAACTTTTATTACTGCAAAAGGAAATTTTGAATTAAAGATGAAGGAAGAACTTTTTCTTACTGATGGCAATAGGTTATACAGACTTCTGTATTAGAATAATAGCAGTATTTTTGGTAGAGATTCATGTGGCTATGCCCCTATTTCCCCGATGTATCTAAAATGGAATGTAAAGTGAGTGATAAAATTACAAACTCTTGTCAGTGGGACCTCACGTGTTTTCTTATTCACATTTTACTGTTACTCATTGTGGCTTTGATTCATATGGGGAGAACCTTTCATTCTGATGTTACAGCTTCTTTAATTGGATTTTACATTTCTTTTTTCTTTTGTCCTTCTCTATAGATCTATCAGGTCCAAAAGGTAGGCTCTTCTTTATTTTCTAACTTGCATGTACTGTTTTTTCCTTGCCAAGGGCCTGGTCACCTTTCAGAAATAACACCTTGCACTGAAGATACATAGACGTTCTTACTGTTTATTTTACTACTTTGTGTATGAATTTGTTTGAACATTCTGCCTAGATCCTCATCCTGCCCCACTCAAAGCCACAGTCAGACACATTTCTGTGTGCTGAATGCTTTTCTCATCTGCATTCTCCTCAAGAAATTTAAAAATTGTTTCTTTAAGAAGAAAAGTAATTGTAAGGCAAAATAAAATTATATTTCAGAATTTCGATAGCCTTCTGAAATTATGTATTGAAAGAAAAAGATGATTTTATTAGAAAACTTAAAAAATCCATGCAGATTACCACATATTGAGAGAGTATTAGATATTGACTTAAAAATCTGAGTAAAAAGACAGTGATGATATAAAATAAACCTGCCATTCATCCCTAATGCTGAGAGATCATAAAATAATGCGCCTCTCTGTTTCCTAATATTTTGTAGAAGCAGCTGAGGTTCAGAAGTAAATACACTGGGCAGGCCGGACACAGAAAATAAAGACAACCAAGTCAGTGATTCAAGATCTAGCAAAAATGAAGTCAGAAGTGAGCGAGTTCCTTGAGAATTTATAGAATTTGTATACAAGGGAATCTTTCCCATGAATGAATTTAGTTTGATACTGACAACATCTGTGATAGTTCCCTTTTATAAATTTATTTAGTTTCTAGATGAACAACAACTGTATTTTTCTCTTAGAGCGGATGAGAAAATCAGAATAAGATCACTTAATTTCAGAGGTTAGAGCCCACAGGCCCTCGGAATGCACGGGCGGTAGATTTAAGACCTGTTGTGTTGGATTCCTGTGCTGGCCATCAGAACGAATCGCCTTCCCCGCGGGCGCCCTGCACTCTGCATAGCTGCTGTCCCGAAGAGTGCAAAGAAATTTGTTAAGTAGATGCCAGAATCTCTTGTGCTTGGCTAGTGTTTCCAGGGCCCAAGTGTAGAAGTGGATATTGCAGCTGGCGTTCCTCGTCGTCCTCAGAGAGCCTCGGGAAGAACTGGACAGGTGCAAGGCCGGGCGGGGAGCCCTGCCTGTGACTGACAGCAGGACGCTCTCATCCAGAACCTGGAAGAGGGGCTCTGTCTGGTCGTTTCCACTCGCATTCATGCCTTTCTTTTGCTAGGTCACTTTAGTTTCTTTTCACTAACGTGCCAGGGATACATTGTGAAAACTTTTGTCAGAATGAATTTGTGTAGAATGTGAAGCTAGAAGGAGCCCCGGAAATCCGCAGTGGAGGAGCAGAGGCACAGTTTTGTGGTAAAGGTGTGCCCAGGGAAGGGAAGGTTTTCCTCATCGCTGAGATGTCTGGGGAGGAGAGGAGGCGGCGATTGCTCCTCCGGCCCAGCCAACTGCTTTGCGGAACAGTTTCTCTGGGATCAAAGCTATTTCTGAAAGTAGTGGGGCTCCTGCTTCCCTCCGCATGGCTTCCGGCTCATGGTAGTGATTGACTTTTGAAATGTTTGCCCTCCCTGGGTTTGCTGTGCTAGTGCTGCTGGCTAACCCAGGAACTACTAGTTAATTGCACTTGCTGTTACTAGGGGCGTTCTCTGCCCAGGAATGACGTGAAATGCAGTTACAGTAGACACTTAGAAGACCACCCTGGCCGGGCGCGGTGGCTCACGCCTGTAATCCCAGCACTTTGGGAGGCCGAGGCGGGCGGATCACGAGGTCAGGAGATCGAGACCACCCTAGCTAATACGGTGAAACCCCGTCTCTACTAAAAATGCAAAAAAAAAAAAAAAAAAAAAAAAATTAGCCCGGCGTGATGGCGGGCACCTGTAGTCCCAGCTACTCAGAAGGCTGAGGCAGGAGAATGGCGTGAACCCAGGTGGTGGAGCTTACAGTGAGCCGAGATTGCGCCACTGCACTCCAGCCTGGGCGACAGAGCGAGACTCCCTCTCAATAAAAAAAAAAAAGACCACCCATGAACAAGGTGAATGATTTTCAATACCGGTTCTTCATCATGAAAAGAGCAAGATAGAGTGTGCAGATATAATGGGCAAAAAGAAATCTATGAAAACAGAAAAACTGACAATACAGATTTCTTTTGGAATTTAAATAATTGTATTGTGAATTTATATAGCCCTCATCCTTCTAAAAACATATTTTGCTTCCCTCTTTCTAGTTGAGCCAAGATAGGGAGGAGCGATGGCATCATATTTTACTTGTGAAAAATCTGGAACTTGACAGGTGCTAACATTAATTGAATGCAAAATAGCTTTAAGCTGATGCATTTCCCTGACACTGAAGTTAAGACATGACTTTAGGATATATTTGCTTTTATTTCCTTTCTGAATTTATATTCCAAGGGAATAACTTACAGAAAAAGATATGGTTCATGTCCTTTTTATAGTAGAGTTCAGTATTATTGAATTTTTAAAAGCATTTTAAATTCTCCCTCCTAATTTTTGCTCTTCCAATTTTCTACTTACCATCATCTCTAAGAGAAAGAGGTAAGACCATCTGAGAACTGCATATTTTTAAATCTGACCACACTTTGAAATGAAACTAAACCAAACATAGCAACAGCATGTTTTGGTTATTGTAAAATAATTTCAAAAATGGTCTTGTATGTCTAGCGTCTGATTTTTTCTCTTGATTATCAGATTTTAATGTATAAAGAGAAAATTCGCATCTGTGTTATATAAAGTTTGGTTAGTTGTTTCTTGATTTTCTTACTGGAAATTAAATAAAAAGCAGAAAAGCAAAACCCCATTATTTGGGCCCATGACCTGGGTTCCCACCTACCTTTGGGATTCCCCAATTCAGTGACAGCAGTAGCCGTTCTGAGTCTGCTTTTCTCATTTTAACTTGGACCACTGAACAAGATAAAAACATGGAAGTATAAACTAAAGCAAACTTGTCCAACCCACGGGCCACATGCGGCCTAAGACGGCTGTGAGTGCAGCTGAACACAAATTCGTAAACTTTTTAAAAATATTATGAAATTTTTTTTGCAAATTTTTTTTTTTAGCTCTTCAGCTATCGTTAGTGTATTTTATGTGTGGCCCAAGATTCTTCTTTCAGTGTGGTCCGGGGAAGCCAAAAGATTGGACACCTCTGAGCTAACGTCATCTCCAGACATGCATAACTTGTGGGTCTGCATATTTTTCTTCTGTACAAAGGCCTCTTCTGTGGGTGGCAGTCATCTCTCCGTCCATGCTACAAAGACATCAAAGTCTGAATTCTCATGGGCCTGGACTCAGCATAGACACCAGGCAGCTAGAACAAGTGTCAGCACACAGTTTCTCCCCTTCTTCTCTCAGTTTCCCTGAGGTCCCAACACAGGAATGGCTCTGAGCTTCTGCTTCTCTTAGATGGTGTTTTATTCCTTCATCGTGTTTGCTTTGAAGGCATGAGCAGCCTGTCTGAGGGGGCGTGAAGGCTGCTGGGCCGGCTTTACTGTCTTGCTCTCCGCCGAGGCCCTTGGTCCTGGGGAAGCTTCGTCCTGGGCTCTCTTGCTTTGCCGGGATGGAATGGGCGGGGAGGATCTCTCTTCACAGCTCACAGCCTGCATGACTGCACGGGTGGCGGCTCCCTGCGTAGAAGCCAAGTGTGTTGCTGACTGCTTTGCCTTGGCGTGTTACCTTCACCGCGCGGCTGGACGGCGGTTTGGAAATGCATGTCGGAACAGTGCCTTAGACAACTGCCTTTTTAAGAAATTTCACTTCTTGCCTAATTTTTTTCCCCTTCTGTCTATAGAAATATTATGGGCTGGATACAAAATGGGGTGACATCGAGCAGTGGATGGTAGGCCTTGAATATAATTTTGTTTTTACTCTTCCCTCCCCATTTGAATACAATGTTGAGACTTAAATGGTTTATAATGTAATTCTTATGTAGTTTAACTATGTAGATAGATTCCTATTGCACCATAATTTAATACTGAGAGATTTTCTTCCGGGGATTTCTGCATCTGGTCTCTGATTGTTTACATCCCCAAATGCAGCCTGCTTAGAAACAGTCCTGGTCTTGCCTGTTCAGTAGCCACTGACTGCTGATGTCTCCTGGCCAGCGGTTTGGGGAGGTCTCCACTACCACAGCCACCCTGATCTCCTTGAGCACAGGGCCCTCCACCAGGATTCAGGCTGGGCATGCGCCCCTGGCTTGAGAACTTTCCAGAGAACATTCCCATTGGCATCGCAGCTCACCAGGCTCTGGTTGGAACCTGAGAGGTATATTATGCTCCATTTCCTTCACTCATGATTGCGACCAGCTGCCCCATCACCCTCATTTAGACTTTATCTGCATTTGCTGTTGGGTTCTCTCTTCATCTTGTCCGCTGTGCCTGCTGAAACCACTGGTCTTTGGTAAGAAAATTCCTTTACCTTCTCAACCTGCTTCCTAGAACAGCCCCTCTGCCATCCTGTGAATGGAGAGCTAGCTCGCCCCGATGATACTCCTGTCTTTCTGGCTTTCTCGGGAAGCAGCAGCACCCACATAGGGAGGCTGCAGAAGGGGGATAATCTGTGTGCTTTCCACTGGTCCCGAGAGAGCATGGCCTGGCCCTTCTCGTTAGTTCATCTACCTGAGTCCTTCCACCTCTTCCTGTCCCTTTTGCTTTATTGCCTGGCCCCGTGGACTTCATCACATGCTTGTAGCATTTGAGAACCTGGTTAGGATAGAAATGTCCTATTAAATGTTTCTTATACATAAAATTATCTGAGGAAAATCCAAAATTATTTCCTAACATCTTACATACTGGGTATAAAAGAGGTTATCTCTTCAAATATAAAGAGCACACACTTACTCTGTTGGAAATATGATTACATTCAGCCTAGGCAAACCATCATTTTAGGCTTACATGACATAAATGTATTTTTGTTAAACCTTAAGACATTTTTGTCCACAGGCATGGTGATATAAGAGAAAAAAAGAAAAGAAAAATTTTAAAAATCTTAAGACATTCTTTGAAGTTGTATCGTTGTTTTATATACCACTGAGAAAGAAAAAAATGCTAATTATAACTGAACAACTTGGATTATAAGATACACCCCAGCTTCAGAGATGTCTAAGTGTGAAAAACCATGTGTGTCTTAGAATCCACAATATATAGTAGAAAGAGTGACATCCTTTTCGAATATTTTGTGGAAATGATTTGTCTTCTGATTCCTGAAGAGAGTAAGGTTCTGAAAGTAAGGGGAAAAGTAGATTGATTTAAATGGACCAGATGATAGAGGTTAAAAAAAATTAAGGCCCAGCTTCTGCCCCAGACACTGTTTTTACAACAAAAATGAAGTATCCCAATTATTTTTGTGCTTAAGAACCTCCCACCCCAGAAAAAAACGTTTTTACCCACTGGTTTAATTGAAGCCTTTAAACGAAGGCAGAGAAAATATTTATTTGACATTTAGATCAGAACTGCTGTATTATGTTGCAATGGGACTACCTAAGCTTTTTTAAAGCACTTTTCCTGTGTCCGTCTGTCTCTAACATTTTCATACTGTTTCCTCCATTATTTTGGTAGGAAGACAGTGAGCGCTACTCTCGTAGATCCAGAAGAAACACGTCGGTTAGTACCGTGTTCATTAATTACTTAGGCAATTTGATTGAATTCTAATTTATACTTGTAGTGACTGAAGTATATATAATATATATAATATCTTAATGATGATATCATCTCTTAAAGAAATTAACTAACACTATTGATGATGGAATACTGATATTATTACCTAAATAAAGACTATGAACTCAGCTTTTAGCATTTTGACCTAAATTTGGTAAGGAGAGTGTGTTTGAGAAATTTTTGAGTATTAATATATTCATAACAACTGTAGTGCTTTTTGTGCCACTGAATACCCATAAATAATTTGCATAGTAATATACACCAATGCTGTGTATTTATATTACCGGTGAGATAATACTACTTGGATGAAATTACTTTTTTTTTTTTTTTTTTTTGAAACAGAGTCTCGCTCTGTCACCCAGCCTAGAGTACAGTGGTGCAATTTTGGCTCACTGCAACCTCCACCTCCAAGATTCAATGATTCTCATGTCTCAGCCTCCCAAGTAGCGGGATTACAGGCACACGCCACCACACCCAACTAATTTTTGTATTTTTGGTAGAGGTGGAGTTTTCCCATGTTGCCCAATCTGGTCTCGAACTCCTGGGCTAAAGTGATCTGCCCACCTCAGCCTCCCAAAGTGCTGGGATTACAGGCATGAGCCACTGTGCCTGGCCCTGAAATTACTTTTTTTTTTGAGATGGAGTCTTGCTCTGTTGCCCAGGCTGGAGTGTAGTGGCACAATCTTGGCTCACTGCAACCTCTGCCTTGTGGGTTCAAGTGATTCTCATGCCTCAGCCTCCTGAGTACCTGGGATTACAGGCATGTACCATGACACCCAGCTAATTTTTGTATTTTTAGTAGAGACAGGGTTTCGCCATGTTGGCCAGGCTGGTCTCAAACTCCTGACCTCAAGTGATCTGCCCGCCTTGGCCTCCCAAAGTGCTGGGATTACAGGCGTGAGCCACCACGCCTGGCCCTGAAATTACTTTAAATCCATATTGCCCATAAGCAGACAGAGATCCACAAAGGCCATGTTGTGGGGGACCTAGTTGTGGTGTCCACTGAGATGTCCAGGGGCGGCTGACCCCCCCCCACTGCTGGGGGTGGGGTCAGTTCCCAGCGTCCCCCTAAGACTTGGGCACTGGTTCTTCACATATGTTGTATGATTACTTCACGGTTGTTCTCATCCTTTCTTTTAATAGGCTTCTGATGAAGACGAGCGCATGTCAGTGGGTAGTCGTGGAAGCCTGAGGGTCAGTAACCAGAATGATGGAGTTTGCATGGCACAGTTTCTGGTCCAAGCCCTTTGCCTTCTCATCCCTGCATTCTGATTTCTTCTCCATTATCCCCGTGGTCTGATAGTCAATACTTAACTGATGAGATGCTTACTTAAAATCAAATCGGTGGGGGATGTTTCTTTGTTGCTGTAGAGAGATTATTAATATGCATAGGCACGTTGGTTGTTTCTTTCTCCCGAGATGAAGTCGTCTTTTTTTCAATACTTATCCACATCACAAAGCTCCCAAGCCTTGATTAGCACAGTGGTCTCAGCACATTGGTGTTCCACAGGAATGCAAAGGCGCATCTGCCCTTCAGTAAGTCTGTATCCACTGACACACATGCTTCTGGTAAAATTGGAGCCTCTATTAAAGTAGCTGTAAGTTAATTATTATTGAGCAGTGTTTTCACACAGCTGCTATAGACTGCCTGCTGAAAACCTGGACCAGGACTGGATCCGTAAGATCTGCCTTCAGCCGCTTTTCCTTGTATCAGTTATAATTAGATCTCTTCACCTCTGATAGGCTTAATGGTCAATCAACACAAATATGGACTTTTCCTTAAACATTCCAGAAACCTTAATAATTACACTTGAAAAAAGTGTGAGTTTTGGGGAAAGTAAAACAGAAAAACTATGTTTTGCCCAGTGCTTTAAGTCAGTGGATTAATCTGAGCATGTCAGTTTCTTTTACCACGGGATTGAAATTACATCTCACCACTAGTAATAAATAAGTCTCAAAGCAGCCACTCCATTTTATTAATCCTTAGGGACCCTATAGAGCTGAAGGCTTGTTTTACTTCACTGTGACAAGTAAATCCTATTATTCCTTGACTTATACATGTGCTGAGTGTGTGTGTAATTTGGCCTTTTGTAATGATAAAATGCAGAGGTGAAACAGAGTTGCTGTGCTGTGAAGCAACTCTGTCCTTGTCACTGTCCTTGCAGTGCCAGAAGCAGATCCGTAATGATTTTGCCAAAAAGCTGTGGTTCAAATGTGAGGCCCACCTGAGGGCTTCCTTGCTGCTTAAAACCTTCTCCTGAGATGTAGCCTCAGGAATGCCGTTGTAACTGTTAACCTCAGGACCCTCTGACACCACTCACCCGGGAAGAGGGAAGATTTATGGACCCAAAATATAATAAATGCAAAGCTCAATTAACAAAGTCTGTAGACAAGGCCCAGACATCATGGCTGTTGAGCAGGCCCAGGAGAAGCTTGAGTCCTTGAAACCAGTGAAGAAAATGCTGTTTCAAGGATGAGGGAGAGTGACCAAGAGAGGAGAAAACTCAGACTTAGCAGCATAGAGGATGTCGGTGACTTTGGCAGGAGAACTTTTAACAGAAATGTTGAGGGCAAAGCCTGGTTTATACGCGTTCAAGAGAGAATAGGAGGAGAGAGACACAGAATCCCAGACTCTCTCTCAAAATGCATCATTTTCAGAGCCACACCCTCCTGAAATTATAGGCAAGAGGTATGCACTTACATTTTCCTGGGAAAAGTATGTTCACTTTCTTAAGATTCTCAGAGGGTCTCCTGACCCCAAAGAGTTGAAAACAATTGCAATATGAACGAGTATGATGGTGTTATGTAACAGCATTCATTTCATTTTCAATGATTTTTAACCAGAAATAAGTTACATCTTTCTGCTGGACACCACTCTTTGCCAAGATATCAAGTACATTTGTTTTAAGAGCTGAAATTCCCTATGGGAGATTCATCATTAGGACAGTACATAAGATGGGGAGGAAGTGGATGGGATTTTCGTTTTCAGTCACATGACACTTTCCCATCGTGTACTTGATCTAAAGAAATAGATTCCTCAGAACTTAAGAACTTGGATCCTGGAGATGAGAGTCAAACCTCCTAATATTTATAGGCACCAAACAAGCCCAGAGCAGTGAAGAGGCCTGCTTGGGGTCACAGTTCCTAGGAACAAGGCCAGTGCCTGCTGCTCAGAGGCCTGGTGGCCTGCGTGCCCTCCATGTGCTGGGTGCCCTGGGCGCCCTGGGCTCTATGCTTGCCCCTTTGTACCACCGAGCAGGGCACTCCCCAGAGTGAGGACTCTCATCTCGCTCTGTTTCTATACAGGGTCAGTTTCTACTGTTTTTATATATTTTAATATTATGAACTTTTTACATTGTTGATTCTAAGATCGTATCTTTTGTTTATTGACTCTGAAAACACAGGCCTTCTTCATTTAACTAGAAAAGATGATAAACCCTAAAAAAGGTGGGGAAGTGATTTATACTATTCTGGCATTTGTATGGATGCCTCCTCAGAAAATCTAGATTTCGAATTTTCTAGAATTTCTAGATTTTAGATTTTCTGGAAAAATCTAGATTTTTAATTTTCCTTTTTGAAAAACTGATGACAATCCATCTGTTAACCTTTTCCCTTATGTAACTAAAATGGATTATGTAGAAGAGGAAATAAGATTTATCAAACTGTTTCAGACTTCCTGAATTATAGCAACCTTTTCCATGGAAGTTTATTTAATACTACTGGATTCTATGGTAGCTACCATTCTGACATAATTCTTTTTGTAAGTACATATTAGATCCTAGAGATTATGGAAAAATGTATTTTTGTTAAGATTTTAAAGATTTCTTGTATTTATGTTTTACTTAGCTTTTAAATTTACTTTTGGCAACTCTCTTTTCTGTTGTTTTTCTTTTCTGCTATCTTTCTTCTGACAGTCGCAGCCTGACTTGGAGTATGGGGGTCCCTACGCCTGGGTGAGATGGTCGGATATACTTTGCTGTGTGACCTTAACTGTGTGGTGTGACATATAATAACCTATGCTATTTCCACGAATCTCCTGGGTGCTTTTCTAAAAAACCAAGTACATCTTTGTCTCCAGTTTTTGCCTGGGGGGCTGTGAGGCCAGGAGGGCAGGCTTACCCTGCGGAGCGAGCAGTCTTCCTCCTGGGGCCTCCAGGGTGCAGCCCTGATCCTGCCGGAGGGAGGACCCCAGGCATCTGTGCATGAACACTCCCTCACCAGGTGGCCTGTGAGCACCAGCTGTTTGCCATGCCTTGTGTTAGCAGCTGTGTATACCAAGATGAAAAAGATAGTGTCTGCCTTCAAGGAACTCAAATCAGATCAAGAATTCCCAAAGCCTCTAAATTTCCTTTAAAAAATTAAATGTAAAGTCATTTTACCTAATGAAAAATACATTATTTTCCAATCTATATCCATTCAAATTAAATGTACAATCTGACTTTTTTGCCAGGAAATATTCTCTGAGAAAGCTCCTACTTCCAGTAACAAAAACTAAGGCTTTAGACTTTTAAACTCAGAATTACTCCTTCTTATATGTATCTGACAGTTTCTGTGCCTTATGCTTTCTAAAAGTCTGTCAGTGTTATACTTCAAGGAAGAAAAAGTTCTCCCCAGAAAGCACAGCTCAGCATTAAAGTGATTTGATACTAAAGTTATTATAGCGTATTATGTACTATTTCACCTGAAGGACTTTACCCAGAAGCATTTTGTGCTTCATTTGTTCCAGTGCATTTCAAAATTATTTAGTAAATTCCTGTTTTAAAAATGTATTTTTGGCCAGGTACGGTGGCTCACGCCTGTAATCCCAGCACTTTGGGAGGCCAAGGTGGGCAGATCACAAGGTTAGGAGATCGAGACCATCCTGGCTAACACGGTGAAACCCCGTCTCTACTAAAAATACAAAAAAAATTAGCTAGGCATGGTGGCGGGTGCCTGTACTCCCAGCTACTCAGGAGGCTGAGTCAGGAGAATGGCATGAACCCGGGAGGCGGAGCTTGCGGTGAGCCAAGATTGTGCCACTGCACTCTAGGCAAGACTCCTTCTCCAAAAAAAAAAAAAAAAAATTTATTTTTGTGTTTGCAATTATAATGAATAAATTGTAGCATACATCTGCATAGCATATTTGGTGCCGTGAGCCTCCTGTGGGGCGGCTATTCTGCTCTTAACAGATGCAGGCTGGAGTGAGTAGCTTGGGGATCAGGACAGGGGAAAGCACAAAGACAGGTCATTAGATTCAGAAAGTGCTCTTCACGGAGTATCTGTTACCTACAGAGCACTTCAAGTCACTCTGGCAGGTGAGAGCATTTCCGTGACACTGTACCTCCAGCGACTCCCCTGTTCTTTAAGGAATTCAATGTATTAGCAATGTAAATCTAGATTATTACTCTTTTTATGTTAAATTCAAAGTTAATTTTATTTAAGAGCTAACCCCCAGTAGGATAAATGTATGTGTTAGCAATGGTCAGGAACACATTTTGGATTTCTTTTTCGGTGTTCTTTTTAAAAATTCAATAGAATGCATCAGGGATCGAACTCAAGAGTTTTGACGTTGCCTTCCTTGTTTGTTTTCCATCTCTAATGCCCTTTACATGTGCTCTGTCTTTTGACTCGTGGAGAAAAAACATCTAACATTATTAATCCAAAAAGTTGGCAGGGGACTTCTGCATGGTCCAATGGGAAGGTGACAGACGTTTTGATAACACTGCGTGGTAGTCATTAGCATTCGGACTAGTCACAAGTTACCGTTTTCATAGGGCATTTACCCTTGTATCTTATTTATCCTGTATTAGAAAATACTAACTTATGTATGTCCTCTTTATTTTGTTCTCTCTTATGGCAGTGTTTCTGGAGAGCTTGTTAGAATGCATGTTCCTGAGCCCTTTCTCTAAGTATCCTGATTCCCTAGGCAGGGGCCCTTGCTTGTGAGAAGCATGCCAGGTGACCAGGAAGCAGGTGGTCTGCGGACTCCCCTCTGAGACCCAGTCTTGGAGCATGGAACCAGCAAAGTGAACAAGCTTATGTACCGCTTAAAGCCACACAGTACAATAGAGCAAAGCTTGTTGAACATCAGAGACCCAACTTAAGATGAAGTTAATATGCTGCCTGTGGACTTTTTGTTCTAATATTGGTCAGTTAACTGTCAGTGCCCCTTGCCCTTTTACGCCACGTAAAAATAGCCCCACCCATCTAAATACAGCACAAAAAACACCATCCAAGAGGAGCAAGTTAGCAAGAAGGTCAAAGTTCTTCTCCCTATGGAGATATAGTTAACAAGATCCTATAGATTTGGGAATACATTCAAGGAATACAGCCCAGGAATAGATTCCTTATGATAGAATTCCATTACCACAGACGTGGTCATGGAAACTGCTTTGCAGGCTTTCCTGCAGAGTAACAGTTTTTCCCGGGTTTTCGTGGAAGCCTGTAAGTGGAAAGGTGACAAATGAGAGGATACTGTCATGCTTCCGGCTTGCCCACCTTCTGCTCCATCGCTGCAGGCTGAGCTGGAGAACTGCAGTGCAAAGGACAGGGTTCCTCTGCAGCGCTGTGTGTTTCATAAGCAGCGCTGTGTGTTTCATAAGCAGCAGTGGAGAGCCAGAGGCCTTGCTTATGTCATACATTTCTCTTCCTCATTTATTAGTAAAGTCAAAGTCATCTGAAATTGATTAACGTTAGCCTTCATTGTTATATTAATTTCTTCTGGAATCTAGTTTCTGAAGAGATAACAAGGGATTGAGATCTACAATTTGCAAGTCCTTGACATGCATTTTCATGTCAAATAATCTTGTTGCTGAAGACATGAGAGGAAATTAGTCTGAGTAAAACTCTTGCCAACCTCCAAAGATTTTTACTATTAATTTATTTCAGAAATGTTTTAATGTTACTCATAGAGTTCTCAAATTTAATGTGGAAGGATTTCTACACTTCTTTTGTTTCCAAACTTCAAATTGATTTCTTGATTTGTTTTGAGTTATAGCAAAGATAAATATATAGTTTGATAGTCAAAGTTTCATGAATCTGGATTTATAATCTGTTTGGAAATTCAATATTTTTTTCTACTTTAATGTCATGGCTGCAAAACATGTGCTATGCAGCACCCATCCCCTGAATAAGGAACCACATTCAGCACCTCCCACGTGCCCGGGCCCCTTCCATGTATATTCAGGTATCCGCCCAGTCAGCACATGCTTCATGAGAGCACTGTTCTAGGTGCTTGAGATACTCATTTTCATCTCGTTTAATCCTCACGATGGCTTTGTAATGTATTTATTATTATGCACATTTTCACGGCTGAGAAAGCGGATGTTCGAGTGGATTAAATAATTACTTAAGGTCACATGACAGAACTTCTGTCTGGAATTTGGCCTCATGCCCAGAACCTGATGGCATCTCCTTCCATTTTTACCAGTTGTGTAGACTGCTCCTCCTTTTTCTGTCCCGAGAGCTGGTTTTGTCTCTGATGTTTGACAGTTCTTATTTTGAATCGGCAGAAATTTCCTTATAGATGAATTAAGGGGCGTTTAGAAAGCCCTTGCTTTGACTTAAGGGAACCTGGGCTGGGAACTGAGAAGAGAGGGATGATAGGCATCCACTTAATACAGTCGTTCTCCTTTATTCTGGAGGACACATTATGAAAGTATTAAATATGTGTTCAGATTTCATTTTGAAAAATAAAGTGGGAGGGCTGGATGAATGAAAAACTAGTGTAGAGGCTATACCCCACGATGAACTTTTGCATTTCACTATAGATTGCCTGGAAATGATTTCTGAGGCTGGGCGCGGTGGCTCACACCTGTAATCCCAGCACTTTGGGAGGCCAAGGCGGGCAGATTATGAGGTCAGGAGTTTGAGACCAGCCTGACCAACATGATGAAACCACTTCTCTACTAAAAATACAAAAATTAGCCGAGCGTGGTGACGCACGCCTGTAATCCCAGCTACTCAGGAGGCTGAGGCAGGAGAATCGCTTGAACCAGGGAGGCAGAGATTGCAGTAAGCCAAGATCGTGCTACTGCACTCCAGCCTGGGCGACAGAGTGAGAGTCCATCTCAAAAAAAAAAAAAGAAATGATTTCTGAATCTTCTGAATTATGGCCCATAGCATCACAATGTGCCATAATTTTCAAAGACCCTCCCTGAACCAGGAACTGAAAACTCATTGACTCAGACCGAATCACTACCCATCGGCCTGGCATGTGGCGACTTGCTAGCAGAATGTCCACAGCGCCACCATAAAACCAGAAACAGAGCCTGACAAGGAAACAGCCACGCCAAGCCCAAATGTTCCACCCCGCAGAGGGACTTGGTGCTGCTTTAAGACTAAGAGTGACATGCGACGGGAAGCCTACTGACTTGGTTAGCTTGACTGCTGTTCTCTCCTGAGCTGTGGGGGAGTGGACGGGGGCAGGGATGCAGTTTGGGAGCTGCTAGGACTTGTACAGTCCTGGGCTGGTCATTCACCCACTCCACCAAGTAAGCTCACCTTATACCTGGTTGGTTCGTCCCTGCTGATTTGTACCTGTGAATTCATTTGTGTACTGATGTCAGTTTTTCTCTTTTCTTCATTGAAACAGACAAATGGTTATGATGGAGAATTGTATGGATCACAGTCCCTGAATAGAAGATCTGGCAGGGTTAGTATAGTAAATTTGCATGGCTCAAAATTCAAATAGGTTGTTTCAAAGCTTCTAGAACTAAAAACTAATTGCTAAATTTAAATTTAGCTTCTTTGCTGTTTTTAAATGTTAAAATGGGTCTGTCTTTTTTTTCCTAGCACATGATGGAATGAAAGATAATGTTTTTCAACTAGCAAACATTCTGAGAATGTTAGCCCTCCACCATTCTGATTGTTAGTATAAGGGGTAGATATTGATAAGAACCTCAAGTTTAAAAAGATCTGAAATTAAAGATTAGCTCTTTCATTACTGTATTCCCCTGGGCGTATGTATATAATATGTGTATTAAGTGTATTCAGCTTTCAAAGATATTAAATCCAACATTTTCGCAGTCTCCACATCTCTCACTTGTAATTTTAATGTTTGCCTTAAAGGCATGTGTACAAGAACCTGTGTTTTTCTGGAGAGGAAAAGGAGAAGAAAACAATGCAGATGCTTGGAAGACTCCCAGTTAAGGGGTGGGAGGCAGGAAGAGCTGGTGGAAGGAAAGGGTGATGCTCTAGGGGGAGAGAGAGGGAGTGGTGCCAGTGGCAGGGGCATTAGGGAGACCGGACGGGGTGGGGAGGGCTTTGGATTATCAAGGACAGGAGGTCATTGGGGATTTTAAAAGGTTGCACTGGATACATTTCCATCAAGCTTCACAATATCCCACAGGTCCATTCCGTGTTAAATGGCCTAAAAATTTCCTGTTCTTATGCTTCATTTTTTTTTCTTTTAGTAATATTCCTAATTGTGTAAAATAGTATTTCTTGTCATTTATCTTAATTATGTTATATTAAGATATCATGTATACACTTAAATTATACTTTTGGGCTTCAAATGAGTGACCCACCGTTACCTTCTTCCCTCTCCCTGACCAAACCAGTCTTTAGCTTTCTGAAACCAGCTGATCAAGTTGTTTTTATTTTATCATTCCTATTTACCTATTTGGCATTGCATGCACTTTAATATTTATTTATTTTTTGAGACAGAGTCTTACTCTGTCGCCCAGGCTGGAGTGCAATGGTGTGATCTCAGCTCACTGCAATCTCTGCCTCCCAGGTTCAAGTGATTCTCCTGCCTCATCCTCCCGAGTAGCTTGGATTACAGGCACCCACTACCATGCCCAGCTAATTTTTTTGTATTTTTTAGTAGAGACCGGGTTTCACCCTGCTGGCCAGGCTGGTCTCGAACTCCTGACCTCAGGTGATCACCCACCTCGGCCTCCCAAAGTGCTGGGATTACAGGCGTGAGCCACTGCACCCGGCTGGATGTGACATTTTTAAAATGTATATTCAAGACATGTAAAGACGGCCTGCAGGACATTTTCCCTGTGTGGATAAGGGCTCTCCAGTGGACAGGTGGCAGCAGGCTGTCATACTCCACCCACCTTTCTGGCACCGCAGGGCTGAGCTATAGCCCGCAGGTGGGCTGGGCTGAAGAAAGATTGAAAATTTTGCAATAAGTGGAATTTTAGTTACCTAAGGAGATAAGTAACAAGGATAATTCAGACTAGGAGTTTACTGACAACACAGTGTGAAACTCAGTAATCACGAATCGTGCTAGAAGATGTGAGATTGCGAAAAGCAGTACTAGATACACCCCTGGCGTCACCAAGACATAAACACTGAAATAGAAAATACAGCTTAGAATCTCTAGTTGTTCAGAATCTCTGCTGTACTGTTTGTGCCTCGCGTCTTTAGATAAACTAGCATTCCTGGGCTCCTAGTATTGGCTCAGTTGTGCGGTTTCATGTTCGCCTTTTGAATGGGATGGGGGCGCTTTGCAGTCATAAGGAAGTGCTTGTCACTGAAACATGTTTTCTTCTTTGGTGCTCAGAATTCCAGCTACAGCGGTGACAGCAGATTCTCTACTTTGTCATCATCCAGGGAGGAGAAGTTGGTTGGTTTCCATTTAGATCTTTCACATCCTCCCTTCAGAAACCGCAGGTTTTGTAGCATGCAATCTTGTGTGTGTGGATTCAGGTCTACTTTTCTCTTTCAGTGTCTGTTTGACGGATTTTTGTTTGGGTAGCTGCGTTATTGACGTGAAAAGCAGTAGTTAACATGAGCTCCTTCATTCAGATGCACTCCAGTGTGCTGCGTTTGACCACGCCAGCTCGAACGTGAATTGTGGCATTCAGCTGGCTGCAATGAAAGGACGTGTTTTTGTGTATGTTTTCTAATTAGAATTAATCAAAAGGAAAAAAAATAAGAAGAATGCTCCTGAATTCTTGAGTTTCTGAAAACAGAACTACTTTGAAGAGTACATGCAAACTTTTTGGTGGTTTCTTGGGCATGGACTCGACTTGGAAGGAAAATCCAGAGTCTCATCCAAATCCACATGTTTACACAACAGTTCCTTCCCATTCTCTATAAACATGCATCGGTCTTGATAAACATAATTTCTACATTGTTTAAGAGCCCTAAAATTGCTGAGGCTTGTTGGTGTTTGTTTAGGTTCAGATTTACTCAGTAAATTGGGACTAGTTTAGGTAGGAAAATCGAGCAGGCCTGGGATCATCACAAAGATAAGCGGGGGAGGTGGGTGCTCTCCAGGCACTGACATCTAGAACAGAAGCCACTGGCACTGGAGACCTGTACAGTAGTGAACAGATGAGTAAATAGAATGAGAGGGAAACTCTGGTTTTGCCAGGAAATGTCACAACAAAGGATGTGAACTGAACCTTGATAAATAGGAAGAGCCGAGTGTGGTGGCTCACGCCTGTAATCCCAGCACTTCGGGAGGCCCAGGCGGGCAGACCATGAGGTTAGGAGATCAAGACCATCCTGGCTAACACAGTGAAACCCCATCTCTACTAAAGATACAAAAAATTAGCTGGGCATGGTGGCACGTGCCTGTAGTCCCAATTACTCAGGAGGCTGAGGCAGGAGAATCGCTTGAACCCAGGAAGCAGAGGTTGCAGTGAGCCGAGATTGCACTACTGCACTCCAGCCTGGGCAACAGAGCGAGACTCCATCTCAAACAAACAAACAAATAAATAAGATAGATAGATAAATTCCTGCCTGGGCAACAGAGCGAGACTCCATCTCAAACAAACAAAGAAACAAATAAATAAGATAGATAGATAGATAGATAGATAGATAGATAGATAGATAGATAGATAGATCGATCGATCAAATGAAAAGAATCGGAACTAACCAGGTAGAGCCTAGAGGGGAAGCTCTTCAAGGTGAGTAGCCATTTGAGCAGAGGCTGTGCAGAATGGTGAGAACACAGGAGAGGCGCCACGTGACTGAGCCCAGGGTGCTGTTGGGGCCATTCTGTGGCCCTGGTGACCGCAGGAGCAGCTCCCCCACTGAAATCAGACTTAATGACTAAGTGCTCTCTGCAACAGCAAAATCTCCCCTTGAATTAAGAAAATGCCCAAAGCCTTTTTCAAGGCACTTAGTCATTAAGAAAACTTTATTTCCAACTCATTTTTGATAAGCTGAGTTACTTGCTCTAAAATAAAGGTGGCAATAAATATCTCATCCTTGGATATGAACAATTCACCCAAGTTCAGCCTGCATCTGACTCACTTCAATCCATTTAAGAGAAATAACCCACATCCAAAGGGTTAAACGTCAGAATGAGAGCCGACTCATTCGAACAGGGCCACAGCAGAACTCGCCCTGAGCCCTGGGTGCCCATCATTTGCTGCCTGAGGGCTCTTGGGTTCACCCGCCCCACCAGCCCTCAGAACTTTTCTGGGAATTGCGCTCTGTAGACACCTATTCCTGCCCAGTAGGTGGTACATTCAATTTTATTTAAATATGATAATGGAAAGGTATCAGCATAGAATGTAGTATTGATGACTCTTCCTAACATTAATTAAAATTTATTTCAGTATTTAATATGAATTAAATCTTTTTTTCTGTGTATAAACTCAGAAGTCCTAATTTGGCCCAGTCTCCTAGTTTTGTCAGTTGCCTGGCCCAGCTGTCTTTATTTCCTTCCGACCCTCATTCTCTCCCTCCCCCGTGAGTGCGTGCCCGTCACTGTTTTGGTTGTGTAAGGTCGCTGGACTGATGCACCTTTGCAATGCCGTGAGGGGTGTGAGCCTCTCTCCCCTCTCTGCTGCCCGTTTGCTCTGATTACAGGGACTCTCCGGCTCCAACCTTGGGCTTCCCGGTGGTGGCTTGGCTCCCACACCCCTCTCTGCCCCAAATGGAAACTGGGTCTGTCTCCTTTTTACATCACTTTGTCGCTCCTTCGCTTTCCTTCTGTGCATCACTTTAATTGCTGATTACATTTAGTGGATACTTCAGCCTCCTCCACACAAAGTCACAAGAGCAAAGCTTAGCGACTGTTTTAATTGGCTTGACTAGTTTGCTAAGACTTTTGTCAATCTTTTAGAAAAATGCTTGTCAAATAGTTGAGAACCTAATATAGAAAAGGAGACTTAAGGAAAAGGAGGGTTTTATTAAATGCGTATTTTCAAAAACTCGAGTCCAAAAAATTGGTCTCTTGGGTCTCTCCTCCTTTTCCAGCAATTGTTCCCCATTTGGGCTTTCATTTGTTTTTTTTTTAAATATTTTTTCTCTTGTAAATGTGTCCAGGAAGCAATTTGGAAGGTTTTTGTGCATAATCTGCCTCCTTGGTCTCTGAGAAGTGGACAGAACAGTGTTATTTCTTTGGCTCGGTCTCCCCTCTGTTTCCTGTTTTTACAAGGTGGGGTTTAGGTCCGGCGCTGAGGTGCTCGGCCTGTTAGCTATAGGTATCGAGTCTCATTCTAATCCAAGGAAGTCGGTGTCAGGGATGAAAGTACACATGCTATTTGGAGGCTGAACTTTCCTCTCCCTTGCATGTCGACCGGAGCTGCTGAGGGATCACCACCTGGCTGTGCACCTTGCCTGACTTGCTCAGTGTGCCCTGGAAATGAGTCTGGATTCTGTCCCGTGGCACAGTCTCTGACACTGGAGCTGCCTTTGTTTCCCAGCCTGTCCCCTCACCAGCACTGCCTCCCCCGACGTGTGTGCTAGGCAGGATTCTCCTTTGACAGGGATAGACTGCGGCCCCTCTGGGGGTGCCTCCCACACCGGCTGAGGCAGCCTTGCAGCGACTCCCTTTGTGTCTTGAAGACGGTCACTGGGCCCCTCGCATAGAAATAAAGACTTTCCCTGCTCCTGTCTTCACATGTTGGACATCTGCGTACCGCATACTGCCAAGTGTGTCGTTAACCTTGGATTTGAGCTGTGGGTTTTGTTGCTGTCAGTGTGTTGACCTTGTCACCGTTCTGTCTCATCCCCTGACTCTTTCTTCCAGGAATGCCTGAGATGACTAGAAATGATCTTGTTTTTAAAGATGCTGGGAAATTTACTGTTTCAAAGTTAAAAATCATCTCATTTATCTTTCTTGTAAATTTTGGATTTGCATCTATCAAATTTACAGGAAACACAGTGCCTTGATCGGTTTGTTTCCATCTAACCACTGTCCAGCAGTTGGCTGTGGTGAATGCTGAAACTATCGTGTCATTTGAAACTGTCGTGCCTTTCACTGTCATTTGTTGCTGTTTTTTCAAGGCTTTTAAAACCTGCCATTTGCTTTCATCCTCCAGCCCTCCTGTCTGTACAGCGCTGCCCGGCCTTCAGGAAGTTACCGGGTGCGTGTGCTGCCCGCCCTGCTTCTCCGCGCCCACTCCCACTGTGCATGCACCGCCCCCACCAAGCCCAGAGCTGTGGATGTGCCTGTTTCCAGCCCCCTGGGGGAAGTTGCACCTTCAGGTGGAGTTTACATGTGCCTGTGGGGAATGTCTGTCCCCTTTGGCCGGATCTGGGTTTTCTCTCCCCCGATTGCTGACTGCAGCTGCCACACTGCTCCGTCTCCAGGAAGCCTTGTGTTCGCTGGGATTGTTAGGAACGGAACAACAGCAATGTTTACTTTACCTATTGGCGGAAAGAATGGTGGCTTTTTAATGCTTTGGTAACCTGGACAGATACTAATCCATGTTACTCTATTACTTTGGCAATTTCCAGTTTTAAATATAAGTACTTATGCTATGCAAAAAATGTAAATAAATACTCAAAGTACCTATATTGTCTTAATAGCTTTTTTTTTTTTGAGACAGAGTCTCCCTCTGTCACCCAGGCTGGAGTGCAATGGCATGATCTAGGCTCAGTGCAGCCTCCACCTCCCGGGTTCAAGTGAGTCTCCTGCCTCAGCCTCCCAGGTAACTGGGATTACAGGCACGTGCCACCACACCCGGTTAATTTTTGTATTTTTAGTAGAGGTGGGTTTAACCATGTTGGCCAGGCTGGTCTCAAACTCCCGACCTCAGTTGATCTGCCTGCCTCGGCCTCCCAAAGTGCTAGGATTACAAGTGTCAGCCACCGCACCCAGCCATTAATAACTTTCTGAATTTCCATCAGATTGCATACTTATGTGTTAGGTATATTAATAAATGACTGAGCAAACTAGTATGTCCTCAGGGGAAAATAGGGAAATTAAAGTTCCTTTACACCGGGCACAGTTTGACATCACCATTTGTGGCAGTGTCAGCTCCTGTTTACCCACATTGATTAATTAAGTAGCATTTTCCAGTTAACCAATTACTCTTTCTTCTACTTAGCAACTTTTAAAGGGTTATAACATATTTAACATTAAAACTGTAATTAACATTATTTGATATTTTATCCCAAAGTCGCTTCACATAAAAGTAATTTTCTAAGCATTAAGTATGAGAATGCCATGACAGAATTCAGGATATGAGAATTATCTGCTCATTTTAACCCGGATTAACAAGTTTTTACTTAGGCCTGGGATGTTTTTCAAAATAATGGATTTAAATGGTCTGTTGGAGATTAAATTGCACGCCGCTTGACAGCGACTAAAACCCGTCTCTCCAGGTTTCCTTGTCGCACTCTGCAACCCTTGGAAGAGCTGGAAAGGTGGTTCTGAGCCTCCCCTGCATGCTTTTCAGGCCATGCTCCTGGCACGTGTCAGTTTTCACAGCTTACGTTTTCAGTACTTTCTGGGCACTCGGAGAAAGGAAGAGTGCCCATCCTGACAGTCTCTTTTGGTCGCAGGCGTCTGTGTTGGATGAAGGCAGCTTCAGTGGGGCCCGACGGGGCAGCACCAGTGGCTCCCGTGCTGTAAGGCACTTTGGGTGATACCGCCTTTCCCCCCTGCCTGCTGCATGACCTGGGGATGCTCGCTGGGCAGGGGGGTGACTGGCCATCCTCAGGAGGAAGCACCGAGTCACTGGGCTCACCACCACCTTCCATTATAATGAAGGTCACGAATAATGTGAATCGGGAAACCTCTGGTTGTTGGTTTCATGTCCTCACTCATTAGGGAGACTCACTTGCACGGAGTTTCATCTGCTCTCTTTGCAGCACGCCAACAATACTAACAGGTCGTGAAATCATCTTAAACTAATACAAACAGAAAAAGGGCAATTTGGCAGGCCACACATCATTTTCATCTCTGAATAGTTGAGGAAGAGGAACAAATTTTAAAAGTTGGACTGTTACGCATATTTCGTTCCCTGTTTTTATTTTGTTGTCTATCTCTTTCTTTGATTTGAAATGATAGGCTCAGCTATGAGAGTAAAAATGTAGTAGATGCACAATAAACTTTTGTGAATGAATGAATGAGAGAAGCAACAAGGTAGAAAAATGAGATGGACTCTGTGGAAGTGGGGAGACGAATTTGCGTGTCCCAGGGGCCCGTGGAAAGGGAGCCTTCAGTGCTCATCAGTGCTCCCTGGCAGTGTGTGCGCCTGTATTCAGAGGCTCCTCCCCAATCCTATAAAAATGGCTTCAAGCTTCCAGGAAATAGAATTATTTACTAAGAAATACTTGAAATGCTTTTAGAATTTTGCTTTTGAAGTTAATCAGCTACTTTCTTGGCTAAATCCAGTTTTATGACTTACTGTGCCATTTGGTCCAGCCATCATGAATATTCATGAATTCTTATGATGTAAGCCAGTCTAACCTACAGTTTTCTTTAAAATGTAATTTATGAATGTTAAATCCAGTAGTTGACATAGCATTCGTTTTTGTTGACAACTGATTACACATTTATCAATTTTTATATTGCATAAGTTGTTCAGTATTTTGCAGCGCACTATACAACATATGTTTCCCAGTTGGTAAACATTTTCATAGGCCATTAGAAAGCTCATAAACCATGCATGAAGAATGAAATAGCCCTGCCTGTGATGTGATGGATAAAGCACAACTAAATGATTTTCTTTTATCAGAAAAGAGGGAGCATACTAATTCAAGAGAAATTTCCCCCAAGCACCAGCTGGCTTTCTGGTGTCCTAAGTAGGGACTCGAAGATCTGGCAGGACAGAGGGCTCCTGATGCTCTCTAGATGCTACTGCGTCACCAGCCCTAGTGAGTCGTCAGCCCTAGGTCCTTGGCCCTTATTGCTCTTCGGCGAGCAGTGATTTCTGTGCTCTTAGCCCCCACAAGAGTTGCCTGGGAGTGATGGCCTTAGAGAGTTAAGAAAACAGAAGGTCATCTTGTCCTGGCAGCACAACTGCCTAAAATAGGGATGATCAGCTCTGCTTGGGTAGCAAATTAGCATCGTGAGGAAGAGGGAAGGGGCAAGGAAGTTCCTGACCTCCCAACCTCTCCCATCTTTTCCCTGGAACCCTCACAGTTCCCCTCCAAGTGGATCCTCCATTCCTTATGTTTACAGGAGGGCCTTGGGAGAGAGCCACCCCTGCTCTCAGTCCAGCGTGTAGGGAGGTTGCGGCCCAGGATGGTGTCCAGAGTGGCCCCGGTGCCCAGGCCTGAGGTCCCAGCCCCAAGTGGTCATGACCTCAGGGTCCAGGCTGCCCCCAGGCCTGCACAGACAGCCCTGGTCCTACTGTGGAGGACTTGCCCTGCCCCTGGAGGACCAGGAATTGCCCCCGTGCAGCTCCTGAGTATGAAGTGACTCTCTTCAGTGTTGTGACAAAGCTGGGACATAGTCATCACCAGCGGCCTCATCTGATCCAGGAGCCGAGGAAGTTGTTTCTGGCAGAAAGTGGAAACAGAAGAAGCCCAATATGTACCCCCTTTCCTAGTCCTCAGCTCCTCCGCGTGACCCACGTCCTTACTTCCATGTCACTTCCTAGTCCTCAGCTCCTCCGCGTGACCCACGTCCTTACTTCCATGTCTCTTCCTAGTCCTCAGCTCCTCCGCGTGACCTACGTCCTTACTTCCATGTCACTTCCTAGTCCTCAGCTCCTCCGCGTGGCCCACGTCCTTACTTCCATGTCACAGATGACGGGCTAAGGAACTTCCACAGCCACGTGGCCAAGAAGAGATGGAGCTGTGATTCAGACTTAAAGCTTTCTGACTTGCATTAGCTGCACGGTAGCCACGTAACTTCTAAACATTAAGATGCACGTGGACCATGGCGATAAAAGACTTTTACTTTGTTCTTTTCTGCATGATTAGGTCGAGTTGGAAGGTTTGAGAACTGCTTTTGCTTAGGGAAGCTTGGGTGGGCAGTAAGCTCTATTCACAGCAGTTCACTGTGTCTTTGCACCATACACCAGGGCATGAATGACATAGAATGTGAAGGATTTACTGCAGGACGGAGTTTTCCTCTCTCATATCAGGAAACCCTCAGGCAAAATTCTTCTGCTTTCAAGTGCTGACATTAAGTGTTTTCCTTTATTTTCAACAAGAAAGCCAAAACGTGAGTCTAGGAATACTGGCGATTTTCTTGACTATCTCGAATATGGCATCGATGCTGTACATGTGGTGTGAACACAGCGGTATTATCTGTGTATCTTAAGCAACACCTTGCACCTAAGTGTAAGTACATAGTAAACATGTATCAAATAAAATAGAGGTGGATGGGTCTGGGGAACTTGCCCATCTTGACCACAGCCCTGTGCAACATTTAATGCTTTCAGTTGACATTTGATGGTTATTTTAGTCTACAGTTGAAATCATTCGTTCATTCAACAAGTGTTTCTTGAGTTTGCCAGGCCTCATCTGGTCACTAGCTCTGGTGAGGAAACAAACTAAGAGATGATATTTGAGATGAGATCATGGGCACCCCTGAAGATCTGGGCTTGCTTACAATTCGCAAGCAGGGCACTCCCTGCAGGTCCCCAGCAGAGCCTGTGAGGCCAGCAGAGGGGTCTGTGCCCGGCACAGTGCAGGGTGTCCAGGGGCTGGAGTGGAGGGACTTCAGCAGTGGCGGGGCTCGCTGTAGGGTGCTGCATGGGTCTGTCTTGAAGGTCTCCTCAGGATGTGTTGGGACCTAAATAGTGTTCAAATCCTGCCCCCGTCCCTCCATGCCTTGCTCGAGAAGAATATGAGAATGTTTATAAGAACGTGAAAATGTACCTAAGACCAGCAGATGTGACTATAAATCAAAGTTACAAGGGCGTGGCTTCCAGATAATGGAGTTGCTGGTATTTTCCTTCACCAGAAGTGAGAAAGTTCAGATAAATGGATAGACAGATACGTACATAGCAACCACTCAGGTAGAACGTAATCTGGCAATTTAAAAAGCCATACATAATTTTGTATTAACCCTAAATCTCATTTTGCTTCCACTTGGAAAGATAGTGGAGAAGCAAAAATGTTCCCTTGCTAAGGCGCCAAGCACCCTGTCCGAGTCTTCAGTTTCTGTGCCGGAGGGCAGCTTAAGTTCTCAAAACAGTCATTTCCACATCCACGAGGTGACTTTCTGTGTCTCCACTGGATGCGACTGCACACCCAACTGAATGGATGCTTTGTGTTATTTTCTTCTTCCTAACTCTGAGAAATTCTGTGTTCCTCTGATAATGTGATTTTTTTTTTATTAGCGAGCACTGATTTGAATATGCGTTTGCTGTCTAACCCTAACTCTCTTTTCCTTGCCGTGCGTGGCTAACCTCCACCACTCACGCAGCATGTTTTCTGTCGGCCTCTGTTCTCCTTGCTCCTTTGCTGACCCTGTTCCTTTCTTTCTGGCTGCGTGTCCTGACGGCGGCTGTGTGGGCAGCCCTCGGAGTACAGCGGCCACCTCAACTCCAGCTCCCGCGCCTCCTCCAGGGCCAGCTCGGCCCGGGCCAGCCCTGTGGTAAGTTGGCCTCCTGGCCTTGCTCCTACTCAGCGTCATCCTCCCTCCCGCTTCCCTTTACCCTCCTCTTCCAACGTCTCCAAATTTAGAATATTACTCTGCGGTGATATTATTAGGATTACATTGCTCAACTTTTCAAGGACCATGAAATTGTTAGCAGTGCTTAGAGATGGGGATCTTAGAGGAGGGAAACTTTACACAAAGGGAGAAAATAATATAGCCATGTGCACGGATGTGTGGTTTTCTTTTTATGATTAAAAATTTGAAGTATTGGCTCCTAATGTTTTGCTTGAAGTGTTACCTGTGATCAAACCCAGACAGCGTTTAAGGTAAAGCGTGACCTGTAGATGCCGGGACGCTCCCAGTTCTGCCCCAGTCATTCGTTACCCTGCTGGTTCTCAGATCCTTCAAAATGTGTGGATTTACAGCCCTGCATCCTGTTTGTCACTCAGCATGGCCCAAATTTTGTTTCGGAAAATAGGAGCCCTGTTAGGTCATCTCCAGCTCGTGAAGTCTCATTATTATGTGTTTTTCCCTGGGTTGTTGGAATTTTAGATACGGTTTTACCTGATCTGATACTCGAAGGTGACGCTATCACTCTTTTTAAAGGAAGAGTTTGCAGGACAGTTTTGGCCTGGGGGGTGTGGGAGTGGAGGAGGGAAGGTGGGCCTGTGGCCAGGGAGGGGCTTCAGGCTGCACAACCCAACCAGGGTTCCCACCCTCAAGAGCCAGTGGGAAACCTTGGGGAGAAAAAGCAAAGATGGGCAAGGCTTCTCTGTTTGTTTCCACCCATATCGAAATTTCCAGCCTGAGCTGGGTGTGGTGGCTCACACCTGTAATCCCAGTGACATGGGAGGCTGAGGCAGGAGGATTTCTTGAAGCCAGGAGTTGGAGATCAGCTTGGCCAACATAGGACAATCTCCCCATCTCTAAACAGTAATAAGAAAAAAGTTAGCCAGGTGTGGAGGCACGCACCGGTAGTCACAGCTACTCAGGAGGCTGAGGTGGGAGAATCGCTTGAGCCCAGGAGTTCGAGGTTGCAATGAGCTATGATTGCGCCACTGCATTTCAGCCTGGACAACAGAGTGAGACCCTGTCTCTAGAAAACAAAAACAAAAACTTCTCCCAGCCATAGAGCAATTAAAATGTGGCTCTTAAGTGACTTACTGAACACCATACTTCAGCATGCTGATCCCTACAATTTCGTAACGTTCCTAGTAATCAACCAAGAAGTCGCAGCGCTGAGACCTCCGCTTACGCAGATGTACCTTGTTTGGCGGGCTTTTCCTGTTATGGTGCTGGTGATTTGTGTTTTAAATTAGATGCAGTATTTTAGAACTGTGAGGTTTCCTACCTCGCACCTGATACCTGCATTCAGGTATCAGCAAATGCAAGTATCAGCTTCTTTGGGGGAAGAAAACCCAGGGTCTCTGGCCACTGACTCTGAGGCTGTGTTGCAGAACTGCGCCGCCTCCACGCCACCCACTATTTTCATGACCCCGAGGCCACGGCCCAGGTGCCGTTCATCACTGTGCAGCATGGCTTTCCTGTACTAGAGGAATGTTTCCTCCGTCCAGCCGTGGAGAGCAGGAAAACAGAGTTCAAGAGGGGCGGGCATTACAACAGCAGTGCCTGTTTCTCTGGGGGAGGACTCTCCCCTCTGTATAAGTTGCAGACATCCAATCTTGTCACGCATTTGGCTCTGCCCAGCTGGCCTCACAGGCATTTGAGTTTGTGTTCCACCCCTCCCCATCCCAGAGCCCAGCAGTCAGCAGTGAGAGAAGGCAAATGTGTGCAGGGAGTGCGAGGCAGCAGCTACCGTGCAAACTCCAGGGGCACACCGCCCCCCAGTAAGTCTCTCCCCAGAGTGCATCAGGCAATAACAGGAAGATCCTCAGCTGTTCGTTATGACACGATTTCCCATTTTCAAACCTGACAAGTTGGTCTTGATGCTGTTACTCAAGTAACCGAAAGTAAATGGTTGTGAACTAAGACGTTTCAGATCACAGACTCAGTAAGCCTGGCCAGCCCCCACGGCTGTGTCTTCCTTTAAGTTGGGATCTCTGTATTATCTCATGCTCTATAGTAGAGCAATAAACCTAAGCTAACTTACGTGATCGCTTAAAACTACCAGGAAGAAACATTTTCCATAATAAATCTAATGTAGAATTGCTTTGTCTTCTCACACTCACTTTTCAGAAAAGAAAATATAAATATTGCCAGGCGCGGTGGCTCACGCCTGTAATCCCAGCACTTTGGGAGGCCGAGGCAGGCGGATCACTTGAGGTCAGGAGTTCGAGACCAGCCTAGCCAACATGGAGAAACCCCGTCTCTACTAAAAATACAAAAATTAGCCAGGCGTAGTGGCGCATGCCTGTAATTCCAGCTACTTGGGAGGCTGAGGCAGGAGACTCACTTGAACACAAGAGGCAGAGGTTGCAGTGAGCCAAGATCACACCACTGCACTCCAGCCTGGGTGACAAGGCAAGGCTCCATCTCAAAAAAAAGGAAAAGCAAAAAAATATATAAGTATTTGCAATTGACAGAAGAATGTTGTGGCTTTACTTTCAGTGAATCCCAAACACCCTTAATGCCCTCCATACCCTCCGCCTGGTTCCAGTGCCCTCCGTACCTTCTGCCTGGTTCCAGTGAGACATGACAGTTGAATTTTGTTAAGCATTGTCTTTATTCAATCATATGATGAGGTCACAAAATAACAGGGCTCAATATAGCCACTTAGAGATTCAAATGACGCAAATTTCTTTGTCATATGAAACTGACCGAAGAGATTGAAATGATACAAATTTCTTTGTCATGTGTTTTCTAAATTTGCAGAAAATTTACTCACAGGTATAGTAGATGATCATAAACAGAGAGATGTGGGTTCAGCCTTCCTGGGTATCCTGGGACCTGATGGGGGTGGGTGATCTCCTTATATCTGCTCTTCCTTCCCTGAATCAATTGCTCAACTAACAAAGGTCAGTTGATTGTGGGGCGGTTGACACGCTTAGGGAACAAAGGTCAGTCCTGCAGTGAGGGACGGGGCTGTCCTCTTCCTCATCCTGGGTGCCTTATGTCGGTTGGGGACCCCACATCTGATGACACCTCCTGTATGTGGTTCTTAGAATGCAGATGGGGTGTCTCTAGAGTGCAGGGCAGTTCCCTAGGGGATGTGGTTATGATATCCCTTGATTGATCATGTGGAGGATAGAAGAACGGTGAGTACAGGCGGCATCCCTGGTATCTGAAGAGAGCCTGGGAGACAGAACTAAGCTAGCTCATTTCCATAATTTCTAAAACTCATGGTCCTCTTATACTGAATCGGCTCCATTTCTGTTTTCCGTCTTGGGACATTAACACCATTGCTGGTATATTTTGGATCTCCTGGGACGACAGAAAGTGCTAGTGGGTGTATTTGGCCTTGTTAATGGGAAGAAGCCAGGAGGGCCTTAATGGGACTCCCCGGTCCTTCTATCTGGGAGGCACGAGCAGCAGGTCTTGGGCAGGGCCTGGAGTAAGCGTGGTGGCAAAGGTGAATGACCCTCCAGTCTGGCCTTCCTTGGGGTCACATGGAGCAGGCAGTGCTCTGAGGCAGGGAGTTTCAGAACCCGGGTTCAAATGTCACAGCTCTCATTCCTGGTTTGGGACATCTAGCTGGCCATGTAAACTTCTTGTGCCTCCTCTGGAAAGAGGGGTCATGATTCCCTCAAAAGGTAAAAACAAAAAAACAAAGGAAAAAAAAAAAACACACACACACACACACACACACACGGTTACTTTATTTCTCCTTGGCTGGGGTTAGCCAGGGATGGGATACGGTTGTTGTAGCGAGGGCTCATGGGAAATGCTCCCAGGCCGGTGACTTCATCAGGAACATGTATCCAGGGCCAGTATGAGTGAGGACAGAAGACAAGAAAAATGTGAAGTCAGACAGGGTCAGCCCTGTAGGCTCTGTAGGGAGTCCCGCCCTGGGTTTGGGAGACACAGGTGCACAGGTGAGCATGTCACGCCCGTTAGAGGTGAGGGAGGGCTGGTGCCCCCCGAGGGGTGGAGGGAGGGCAGTGCTATTAAAGGGCAGTAGTAACCAGAAAGAAGGAAGTGACTGCCTGTCCCACTTCGAGAAAATGAAAATGCTTCAGTGTCCAGAGACCGCCACCAGGGTCAAGACCTAAAGTTTTCTCCACCCGCTTGGTCCTCCCAGGGTCCTTGGGAAAGCAGAGAGGGCATCGGCCCCATGTCAAGACAGACATAGAATACTGTTCACCTCATTCTCATCTTCGTCCATGCTGTGGATGAACTGTGTTTTCTTCCTCTCCAGCATGGCCAGGATCTTCTCCTTGAGGAAGTTGTGTTTCACTCATTCACTGAGTGTTTATTGAGTACCTAGAATGTTCCAGAAACAGGGCCGTTTGATGAGAAATGCAGACTTGCCCCCGCCCTCATGGGATGCACAGACAGAGGGCAGATGGAAGCTCATCGGGTGACCACACAAGGTGTGAAGCCCAGCAGCGGGGGTGTGAGGGGAGGCAAAGGTGCCTCCAGAGAGCTGGAATCCGGAGGTTTGACGGCCCAGGCTTGGGCCATACCCAAGCAGAGTGACTCCACCTGGTGAAGCCAACAGGTCTGGGTCATCCAGGCCCCAGAATCCCACTGGGAACCTGGCGAAGCCACCACGTTTCTGAAACATCCATCAGTAATGTCCCGAGGGGAGCCCGGGTCGATATCTTCCCTTGTGTACTCAGAGAAAACAGGAGCGATGAACTCAGATCTCTGCCCGTTTGAACTAGAAAAACAGCACTATTTTGACTCATGTTTTTTGTTGCACAGAGAGGCAGGGGCAAGGACCAGGTGGAAAAATGGGTCTTGAATTATAAACACCAGAGTTCAAAGATAAGTCATTCAGGCTAAAGTACATATTATTGGATTTATAACCAAAAACTGTCACCCTAATGATGGACTGTGCTATCATTTAAATGTGAAAGAAATTTACCCTTAAAATCAGTGTTTTCTGAGCAGTGTTTGCTATTAGTTTGTGTCTCAAGAGGGACCTCACAAGGATGTTGCTTCGGTGATCCCTTTTTCCACCCAAGTCTGGTGTTGCCTGGCTGGACATTGGGGACAGGTTCTTTCTGTACCTGGGCCCTTGAGTAGGGTCTCTCTGGGTACATGAACAGGTGCCACATATTCTTTCTCTAGGAAAATGGACAGGCAGCTGGAACATGGAAAACTTGGCATTTTAGCCTCACCAGGCATCGTGTGTACAGGAGTCTAGATAGTAAACTCCTTTAGACACAATGTTAGAAGTTTGGAATTAATAAAATGTTTAATGTGCTCCTTGAAGCGTTTGTTTTTGAAAGGAAAATTGACGTAAACTAAACTTCCACAGACGTGTTTTAGAAGTGACTGTTTCCAGATTTTCAGTGATGTCTTTGTATACACTCAGCTGTGACTATAAAATATGACACACATACTTTATAAACCTGTTAGTGTGAAGTTTTCACCCTGACCTGAAATGTTTAGTATCACTCAGAATACGCGAGTCATGAAGCTGCAATGTGTGCGGTGCTGCTGCCCTTCCCGTGCAGGAGGCCACTGTCTGCAGGGTCTGGTGCTTTCCCGTCCTGGGCTAGGGTGGGTGAGCAGAGCAGCCTGGACCGCCCGCAGCCACCGTGTCCTCTGGACCCTTCTCTGCACCATGCCCACCTCCTCCAGGTCCCCACACCATGCCGTGCAGTGGCTGTGACAGTGTTTAAAATCCTGTCCTGTCTTAGATTTCTTAGTCATTTTAGGGAGGAGGTGCTGTGCTTTATGTCAAGATGAAACACAACACCTGATTCCTTACCTGGCTCTGCTGGGGCTTAGGAAGGTGGGCTTGTTAAGGTGGGCTCCGCTGCCTGCAGCTTCTGTCCGGGCCTGGCCCTTGCAGCTGCGACACACCGCCATCTGGTGGACACGAGTGGGGCTGCGTGGCTTTCCACAGGGCTGAACAGTCTTCCTGTGTTTCGGGAAAGCTGACAAATTCCTTTTTCATTCAGAAGACACACACAATGAAATTTACTCTACTGTGTGAAACAGAGATAGGTTAAACGTTCATTGCCATCGCCTTTCATCAAGAGCTTAATTTTTAATTTTTCTCTGCATGGTCTCTACTTAAAAATATGCCCAGATTTTATTTTGAGTCCGTCACGTTCTTCGGAGCAAGGACTTTTTTAAAATGATAGAAACAGCAAACTATGGTTTTTGGGTTTTTTTCCCCTTATTTGATACTTTACAAATTGTAAAAACAATAGGTGTAGACGGTTTTCATTAAAACCATGCAGAACAAAGATGTGTTAAAGCCGTGTCCTCCCACAATCAAAGTGTATGGACCCCCTGTTTGTTCTTTCTCAGCTTTCTTGCAAGAAATACCAGAAAGAAAAAAAAACTTGGGTAGGCCCTTCTTTTACGGGCACAGTTATCTTTGTAGGTAAGTGAATGCGCTCCTTGAGCTTCATTTATTTCTCCACAATATTTATCCATTGCCGACCAGCAGCCAGAAACACTCGTTTTACACCGTGGAGCAAAAATGCCGCAGGCTTTTCAGTGGTAACTTGGCAGCCTATTAAACTGGACTTTCCTATCCCACCAAGAGTTAAACTAGCCTCTTTATTTTCATCTTATTAATATGTGTTCTGCAAACTAACTTATTCTAAGGAATAAAGGCTTTGGGCCCAGGAGATTTAATGAATTTATTCTCCAGGAAACTAAGTGCTAGATAGTTCACATTTCCTTGTTATTTGAAATTTTATTTATTTTATTTTATTTGTTATTTTTTTTTGAGACAGTGTTACACTCTGTCGCCCAGGCTGGATTGCAGTGGCATGATCTCAGCTCACTGCAACCTCCGCCTCCTGGGTTCAAGAGATTCTCCTGCCTCAGCCTCCTGAGTAGCTGGGATGACAGGCGCATGTCACCACACCCAGCTAATTTTTGTAATTTTAGTAGAGGCGGGGTTTCGCCATGTTGGCCAGCTTGGTCTCCAACTCCTGACCTCAAGTGATCTGCCCGCCTCGGCCTCCCAAAGTACTGGGATTACATACACGAGCCACTGCGCCTGGCCTTGAAATTTTGATTTGAAAAACATTTCAGGAATATTTTTATTCCCACGTGAAGAGAAGAAACACACTTGAATTGCTCCAGTCATCCTCACAACTCCGAACATGGATGCAGGGCTTCTGGGGCTCTGCTGGATGAGATGGTGCCCATCTGATCAGTCTGCCTTGGTACCCGTCTGATCAGAGTCTGCCTTGGTACCTGTCTGATCAGAGTCTGCCTTGGTACCCATCTGATCGGAGTCTGCCTTGGTACCCATCTGATCAGAGTCTGCCTTGGTACCCATCTGATCAGAGTCTGCCTTGTACCCGTCTGATCAGAGTCTGCCTTGTACCCGTCTGATCAGAGTCTGCCTTGGTACCCGTCTGATCAGAGTCTGCCTTGGTACCCATCTGATCAGAGTCTGCCTTGGTACTCATCTGACCGGAGTTTCCCTTGGTGCCCATCTGATCAGAGTCTGCCTTGGTGCCTCCAAGTACACAGTTAGGCTGATGTGGCATGCACATCTGAAAAAATAACTCTAGGTGTGCATTTTGACACGTCAGCAAATGCAGGTGGTGTGGGCCACAGCTGGAGAGAGCCGTCTTCACTGCAATATATATAGCTAGGCCGCACCCAGCGTGAGAATGGACATCAGGGAGGAGGGCTGTAAGCCCCTGGGATTGTGGACAGCTCCCATGAACACATGGTCTTAAACAGGGCCTTGGGTGGGTCCTTAGCAGCTGTGGCTAAGTGGGCAGAGGGACCACCCCACCACCACCCTGCCCAAAGGGCTTATGTAGCAAAGAGGGGAGAGAGGCCAGCCTGCCCCTGGCTGCATCCTACTGGCCTGAAAGATGTGGCCTCTCTGCCCCCATTTCCGCTCCTGCTCTTGGGACACAGGAGACTGGTTCAATGAGAGTAGAAAGTTTATTTTTGAAGACCCGGGTGTAGGGTGGGTGGGTGAGACCGTGTGATGGCTTTGGGAGCCAGGCCGCAGGGCTTAGCTTGGATCTGTTGAGTAGGAGACCCTTGAACATGGCTACCCTGAGCTAAGCACTGGTCTTCGATTTTGCTTTCTTTTGGATTAACCGAGTATTTTGTGGGATTCCATTTGATCCCTTAACTGGCTGACCAGCTGTGACTCCTGGTTATGTTGTTTTAGTGCTGCTCCAGGTGTCCTTGGAGGAGAAGTTGAAGGTACAAGGAGTTTGCAGGAGGGAAGGTGGTAGTTAGTGAGCCTTCCTGGTGGGGCCGGATGGTGAGGGCAGGGGCATCTGGTCCAGCGTGGACTCGGGCCATAGATGGAAAGTGGTCATTTGGAGGTCACCATCTGTCTGGCACCCTGACCATAGCACCTGTACCCCTGTACTGAGCTGCTGGTCCCCGGCACCAGCGTCTGTGCAGATCAAGTGTTGGTGAGCCGTGGCCTTGGCAGCTCTCCATCAGGATTTCTCAAGCCTCATTCTGAATTATCTCTGTGTGAGCTCACAAGGGTAACTGCAGAGTCCCAGGTCACCGCTCAGATCTGCTGAATCAAGCATATGGTCTGCAGTTGCCGGGCATGTCTTTGGCTGATTTTCTGACAACCAAAGTGAAAAAGTTCTGAGCTACAGGAAGCTGGGTTGAAGACATGATGGGGAAAACGTGATTAGTTGACAGCTTTTCCCAGAGAGTTTGGAGACAAACTCAATCCTGGTAACTTTCCCAGTGGGTTTATGATAAGAACATTCAATGTGCAAAAAAAAAAAAAAAAAAGCAGCACTCCAGGTAATTAATATTTGTTTAAACAACCCTTCCCCACCCTGAGCCCCACAAAAAAAAAAAAAAAAAAAAAAGGAAAGAGAAAAAAATAAGCCTGTCTTTTGTTGGGTCCTGAGCCAAGAAAGAAGTAACCCACTACCAGCCTCTGCCTCTTGTCCCGAGACATCCTCATGGTGCAGGGCCATCTCCAGGGTCCGTTCCTCATTTGCACCCCCTCTTGTAGTTCCACAGCCTGCTGTGGGTCCCAGTGAGACTCCTACCTGAGGACAGGAGAAGAGGGTCCTCAGGGACGTCCAAATGAGCACAGGAGAAGAAGGGGCCTCACAGACGTCCAAGTAGGAGAAGTGGGAAAAGCCAAATTTGGAGGATCCCACTTTTCTGCTTCTAAATTACGAAGGAAGCGAATGTTTTGTTTTTGTGTGTGTGTGTGTGTGTGTTTTTTTAAATCATTAGCCCCTATCTTCATGTTATCCATTTAACGCTTTTAAAGTATTTAATATGTTGTGCATTTTCCTCTACAGGTAGAAGACAGACCAGAAAAAGATTTTACTGAGAAGGTAAGGAATCGTTCATAAACCTAGAGGGTCCCGAAAGTTGTGGATGAAATTGATAAGAAAATATGTTGCTTGGTCTTTTTAATAAAGATGTTCTCCAGTGAGGGAATGGACTAGAAAGCGGCCCACCTAACCTGGCATCACCTCCCTGTAGGTAGGCCACCGGGAGTCCTGTCCAGTGTGCGTTAGACCCTGCAGAGCAGGGAGGCGTTTATGATGGGCCCCACCATGGAGTTTAGGGTTAATCCAGCTGACCACAGAGCATCCAGGAGGTGCCTGGAAATGATCCTCTCCTTATAGCTTAGCATAAGTCCATGAAGAGCTTCCAATTTGGAAATGGAATTAAAGTAACAGTCCTGTGATGTTAGATTTACATGCAGTTTTGGTTTTGTCTAAAATCGCATCTGGGTTAGTCCGTTCTCACACTGCCATAAAGAACTTTCCTAAGACTGGGTAATTGACAAAGAAAAGAGCTTTAATTGACTCCCAGTTCCGCATGGCTGGGGAGACCTCAGGAAACTTACAATCATGGTGAAAAGAGAAGCAGGCACCTTCTTCACAAGGCCACAGGAGAGAGAACATTTGCAGGAGGAACTGTCGAACACTTTCAAAACCGTCAGATCTCCTGAGAGCCCACTCACTAGTGTGAGAACAGCATGGGGGAAACTGCCCCCGTGATCCAGTCACCTCCCACCAGGTCCCTCCCTCACCCTGTGGGGATTATGGGGATTGTAACTCCAGATGAGATTTGGGTGGGGACACCCATATCAGCATCTGATCCTCTCAACGTTCCAGGGGTCTCGTAACATGCCAGGCCTGTCTGCAGCCACGCTGGCCTCTCTGGGTGGGACTTCCTCTCGGAGAGGCAGCGGAGACACCTCCATCTCCATCGACACCGAGGCGTCCATCAGGGAAATCAAGGTGAGATGCTCTCTTCTTACTCACGACTTGAGAGAACCTTTTGTAAAAATCAGTCTTTAGATTAAAAAAAAAAAAGACTTAATTCATAAAGTTCTGGATCTTTCTTCTTGGTCCTATCTCCCTCACCTCCCCTAAAATATGGTGTTCTCGTAACATCAAGACCCAGCTCACATAGTGTCTCCTGCAGGAATCTGATCCTATTCACTGACCCCCCCCAGCAGGGCGGACTGTGTGCTGGCCCCCTGCGTCCCTCAGCACCCAGGGCATACCTTAGTGAGAGCACTAGGCACGTTGTGTTGATGCGCTTGTTGTCTCTGTGTGCTTGGTCTGCGTAGACATTCAGTCCACATGTTTGGACACCATATGGCTTTACCTACTTTCACACAACCTTCCCCGCTAAGTATGTTCCCCTTCGGCCTAGAACATGCCCTTTCCTTTCTCTTTGTAATATGCCTTTAGTAGACCTCATCTTTGTATTTTAATGATTTCTTCTCTCCCGCTGTAGTGTAGGTATTATTCTCTGCTCTATCCTCAGCACCCAGGACAGTGCCAGGCATTTGGTAGCATTCCATGTGTTAGAGAGAAACATGGTGCTATTTGTTAAAGTAACTAGGGACAGTGCATCTGAAAACCTGAAGACTGGAAGGGAAGGTGAGGTGACTAGACCTGTGTCCTCCAGGGAGCAGAACCAAGACAGAAGCAGCTGAAAGGAGCCAGAATTGACTCTCTTTCTGAATTTTCTAGTGCTTTAAACTAAGTTTAAAAGAGAAGCAGCTCCCACTGGGGATGTCTGAGCAGCTGCATGGCCATTTGCCAGGGAGGACAGATAGGGATTTAAGCATCCACCAGAGGTTGGCCGGGGTCACCTTGAAGGTGCTTCCAACACCTATGTTTTATAAGTTTACAAAACCAGAAGAGCCGTTTCCCATATGCCACCCCTGGGCCACCTGCAGCTCCTCATTGCTTTCCATTTTTTTCCTTTTTCTTTTCTTTTCTTTTTTTTTTTTTTTTTTTTTTTTTTGAGACAGAGTTTCGCTGTTGTCGTCTAGGCTGGAGTACAGTGGCACACTCTCGGCTGACTGCAACCTCCACTTCCTGGGTTCAAGCGATTCTCCAGCCTCAGCCTCCTGAGTAGCTGGGATTACAGGCGCCTGCCACCATACCCGGCTAATTTTTGTATTTTTAGTGGAGATGAGGTTTCGCCATGTTAGCCAGGCTGGTCTTGAACTCCTGACCTCAGGTGATCCACCCACCTCAACCTCCCAAAGTGCTGGGATTCCAGGCGTGAGCCACTGTGCCTGGCCTGTTGTTTCCCTTTCTACAGCAGACTTGGTGGCAGTCCTGGTGTTTCTCTGTCCTTAGGTTGTGCATGCCGTTCATTTGTTCAGGTACTTACTGAGAGGCTGGCTCATGCCAGGTGCTGTTCCAGGCACCAATAATTTGGCAAAGTAGAGACTTGGAGCTCCATAAATGCAGGGGAAAAGTGTTGCTGATTTCTGCCTCTAGCATCTCACTGTATCTTGCAGAGTAGGAACTCCAAGTGCTTGAATGAATTACTAAATAGGAGTCGAAATAACCTGTACCATTTTCAGAAGCTCTATTTTGCCTGTTTTTTAAACTGTGTAAAATCATATGAGATACACCAGGATTGCATAAAATCATGTAAAAATATCATGTGGGATACACCTGAACTTTAATCTTTAAATATTGAAGTTTATTTTCCTTTAACACTTAATAAAAAAGAAAATTGGGTGCTCAGACTACCCAAGTAGAAAGTACCCCGAAGTATGAAAGATTTAGGGAGTTACCTGTTTTCCCTTGACATCGTCTGCCTTTTCTGCCATTTCCCCCAGGAACTCAACGAGTTAAAGGACCAGATTCAGGATGTAGAAGGCAAATACATGCAGGGGTTGAAAGAGATGAAGGTACCAATTCACAGAAGTGTGGTCTCACCATATTAACCCAACTTCACTTAAAAAAAAACCAAAATCCTAAAGAAGAAATTCAAAGTGCATGCTTAGTGTAAAGAGGCTCCAGGTTGTAGAAGAACTCACAATGGCAGGAATGCCGGCATGGGTGTACACTCACCATTTTCCCAAATGCGTTGTTTGAACCAAGACTTGAAAATGTAACTCCCCAGTAGAAAAGGTCACTAACATACTCCCTGACGCATGTCTCGTACTCACCATCCTTCCCCCAGGCTTCAAACCAGTTTCTTATTTCCCATAGGCGTGTGCCAGACACTTGAAGAAGGTTTGGTTTTCTTCACTTTTTGTAGTAGCTGTATACAAAAATGCTTAGGTTGATTTGCTTCTCAAAATATCTGATGTCTACTAATAAGGCCATCCTCACATGCCACACTTTTGAAACATCCCAGTTATTTGCGTCCTGTAAAATGCTGCTAATTGAAGTAAAGACTGACTGTGGCATTGGCTTTCTTGGAGCATGTGCACACTGCTTTTAGAGTGTGCAGTGACTTCATTGCACCAGCCAGGAGATGTGGTTGCCCTGTTCCTTGACAGTAAGGTGAGCACTCAGTGACTGTCTTCATTAGGCAGCAGCAGATTGTGGATCTGGAAGTAGGTGGCAAATCTGTTACTCCCTTTTCAGCCCCCTAGAAAGTACCTGAGAGATCGTCTGAATTTAATATCAAAGGGCACCAGACAGAGGAGGTGACATCAGTCATGACTAATTCATTATCTTCATATCTGTCACCTTTCCTGAAAGGGGGAAAAATAAGACTCTGGCTTTCAATTCATGCGAAAAAGGGAGCCCCTTGGCCAGGTGCAGTGGCTCACGCCTGTAATTCCACACTTTGGGAGGCCGAGGCGGGTGCATCACCTGAGTTCAGGAGTTTGAGACCAGCCTGGCCAATATGGTAAAACCCCGTTTCTACTAAAAATATAAAAATTAGCTGGGTGTGGTGGCGCACACCTGTAATCCCAGCTACTTGGGAGGCTGAGTCAGGAGAATCACTTGAACCCGGGAGGTGGAGGCTGCAGTGAGCCGAGATTGTGCCACTGCACTCCAGCCTGGGTGACAGAGTGAGACATTGTCTCAAAAAAAAAAAAGCTGGTGGGGAGCCACTGAAGCAACCAGAGACCCACTGGTCCCACCTGAAACAGCTGTCCTGGTGTGGAGGTGCAGAGCTAGACCAGCACTGGTCCCTCCAGCCCCCTCGTAGCCTCTTCTGCACCTGAACAGGCAGCTCCTGCCTCTGCCTCTAGCTCTGCACGTATGCGCCCTGACGGTTCTGCTCTCTCTGTTCTGGAATCGCCTTAGCCTCCTCGTGTTGGGGACCTGCAAGGGTGTGAGGCAAGTGAGGGCATTGCCATGCATATTTTACAGGCCTCTTTCTCTGGACCGTCCTTCAAAGGGAATGATGTCTTTCCAGGACCTGCCCAGTGAGATCTGCATGCCATTTTCCTATGAGTCAAAAATCTGAAATCACTACTGCTCCTTTCCTGATTCATAAGCCAGAGTAGGGCTGGTTGGCGGTCACTGTGGCTCGTGGCCCTGAGTAATTATCTCAGCCATCACACACTGGCTCTTTCACAGGGGCTGGTCACATGCCTCTAGTGATTCTTCAGAAATCTGTTGAACAGCCTGACATCCAGCCCTAAGACACCATGCTGGGAGGATTCCCCAGCTACTGAGTGGAGCCAGACTCTGCTGCCTCTGTGACAACATCCCTTTCCATACTGGTGTCTCGTTTGTTCTAATGAGTGTGTACATTGCTTTTACTAGCGAATTTTCTGAGCAATGAGAATTTGACCAAATTGAAAAGGGGAATTTCCATGCATTTGAAGTTGCCATGTGTTTCTTCCTCTAATCCATTTGCTCTAAGAAATATAGTCTAAGTTTAGGACTGAGGGTTTTTTTTAACTGAATACTGAATGATTCTTTGTTTTGATTTTTTTTATTGCAATTTCAAAAATATGACCTGCTTTCCACAGGACTCTCTAGCAGAAGTTGAAGAGAAATATAAGAAGGCTATGGTTTCCAATGCTCAGCTAGACAACGAAAAGACGAACTTCATGTACCAGGTTGATACCCTAAAAGATATGTTGCTGGAGCTTGAAGAACAGCTGGCTGAATCTAGGCGGCAGTACGAAGAGAAAAACAAAGTAAGCATTAGTATGATGCAGAATATTAGGATAGGCTGGATGCAGTGGCCCATGCCTGTAATCCCAGTACTTCGGGAGGCCAAGGTGGGAGGATTACTTGAGCCCAAGAGTTCGAGACCAGCCTGGGCAACATGGCGAGACATCATTTCTAAAAAAATTAAAACAATTAGCCAGGTGGCACATGCCTGTAGTCCCAGCTGCTTGGGAGGCTGAGGTGGGAGGATCACTTGAGTCCAGAGGTTGAGGCTGTGATGAGCTGTGTTGACACCACTGCAGTCCAGCTTGGGCAACAGAGAAGACCCTGTCTCAAAAAAAAAAAAAAAAAGGAAGTGGTAGGGGTGTGTGTGTGTGTGTGTGTGTATGTGTGTGTGTGTGTTTGTGTGTTTATATGTATGTGTGGATATATAATCGTGTGTATGTATGTATATATAATGTATAATTTACATTATGTATTTTTGTATTTTTAAACAATGGCTCTCCAGTTATCCAGGAAATCCAAACATCTGAGAATAAAAGTACCATACTCTTTGCCAAGTGACTTGAAATATTGATACATATAATTTCAACATGTAAACTAGAGACAGTTTTTCTAGGAGAACATGTAAGCTAAAATCAAACTGTGAAAAAACACACCTATGAAAGAGCCACCATGCTCAAATAAGGTGCGATCAGATGCCTCAGGATTTTCCTGTTAATATGTATTTTCTGATTTTTATTTTATTCTCTCTTAACACCATAGAGAAATAGTTATGAGTATCAAAGATTTTAAGAAAATTATATTATTTCCTGCTGATTGGGAAAAGACACAGTTACTCCACTGAAGAATTAAATATATCATCAAGCTCAGAGAAAGACAGTCTTATTTGAGCTTTCAGTAAGAACCACTGGAACTAGTTTGTTGATAGCTGATATCAGATATAATTTCTAGCGTGAGTCTCAAGCATGAGTCACGTGTTAAGATAAGTAATGACAGCGGACTGATTCCATGAAGGCTGGGCTCGGATGTTCTTTAGATAGAAAGCAAGGAATACTTTTTTCATATTTTTAGGAATTGTCCAATTTTTCGGAGATTCTGAGAGAAACAGAAAATGTAATGTGTGGGTGTTGTCGTTGTTGTTTTTAACTGGCTGATATCCTCTAAATCCGAAGGGTTAAAACCGAGGTACCCTTGATAACCCTCAGGCCTGCTTCTTTGACTGCTATAGAATTGAGTTGGAAGCTGAAGATTTTACCCCAGAGTTCCTGATAGCTGAACTCTGAAAGAGGGGAGAAGCTTTTCACAAGACTGATGTCATGTGGGAACAGAGGAGTGGAGAGCACATCCCAACCCCCCTCGGGTGGGGGCCTGTAATGCATTTGCACTCCTCCTGGAATGCAGTCGTTAGGCATCATTCAGTGGACTGAGAACTCCAGAGAAGTTGGATGGTGCTAGAATGCTGTCCCGAGATGGACACAGGGGCTATGCAAAGCCCCACAGGAGGGCCCTTGTCATAACCAGGAGGGCACCAGCCACCCCAAGCTAAAGGAAGTGGGTGAACAGAAGTGCTAGGGTGAGCAGAAGCTCAGGCCAGATCCCATCTCAGATCACCCGCCTGACAGGTCTAGGGAAGGGGCGTCCTGCAGGCCTGTTAGCTGTCAGCAAAGTGAGTTGGGTCCCAGGCCATCACCAGGGAAGGCGCTGCTGTGACCGGGCAGGAAAACAGCAGAGCCGAGCTGCCAGCTTCCTGGGCTGAGCCTCGGGAGGGGAGGCGGGGCCTGAGGAGCAGCTAGGTTTTGCAGGCTCTTCACTTGCTCCCCCAAACTATCCTGTTTTGTCCCTTAAGGGGCAGCCCCCCGAAGCACAGAGCTGGCCACCAGATGTTCATGAGAGATGCTTAAGTAGGCCATATTTATCTCCTTTTTATCCCAAAGAGTCTTCCTTGTCATATTTCAGCAGAGGCCATTTTATGGTAAGTCCTTGCAGTGCTGTGGAAGGCATCAGGCTCCCTGGGGGGGCCCTTCCTTGGCTCTTGCTTCACTGTAGATAAGAAATCAGGAAATCCTTGTTGATTGTATCAACTCATCAGGTTAATTTGACAGTAAGTCATCAGGCATCATCTGTAAAGTCCAGAGGAATCTGTTCGTGTTGTTTCAAAGGCCGTGAAGTCCAGGCGCAGTGGCTCATGTCTATAATCCCAACAGTTTGGGAGGCTGGGGCAAGTGGATCGCTTGAGGTCAGGAGTTTGAGACCAGTTTGACCAACATGGTGAAACCCTGTCTCTACCAAAAATACAAAAATTAGCCAGGCCTGGGGGTGGGCGCCTGTAATCCCAGCTACTTGGGAGGCTGAGGCAGGAAAATAACTTGAACCCGGGAGGCGGAGCTTGCAGTGAACTGAGATCGCAACACTGCACTCCAGCCTGGGTGACAGAGTGAGACTCCCTCTCAAAATATATATATAAATAAAAAACCAAATAAAAGACCTTGAAGATTGTGATGACCTAGGAGCAGGTGATTTGTTCCAGAGAAACTATCAATCGTGAGAACCTGAACTGGCATGCCAGAAACATGGGATTCCACTGCTTCAGTGCTGTTTTTCTCCTTTACAGGAATTTGAAAGGGAAAAACACGCCCACAGTATACTGCAATTTCAGTTTGCGGAAGTCAAGGAGGCCCTGAAGGAAAGAGAGGAAATGCTCGAGGTAGGTAGCATTCTCCTGCTTTTCCTTTCCTTTTTTCCCTTTGGAGCATTTTGTCAGACCATGACTATCTTAGCTTAGGCTGCAGTAATGAAATACCATACACAGCATGGCTTAAACAACAGAAATTAATTTTCTCACAATTCTGGAGGCTGGGAGTCCAAGATCAAGGTTGGGTTCAGGTGAGGCCTCTCTTCGTGGCCTGCAGACAGCCACCTTCTTGCTGTATCCTTCCTCAAATGGTGGAGAAAAAGCAATCTCTCTGATGTCTCTTCATATAAGGACATTAATGCTATTTGATCAGGACCCCACTCTTATGACCTCATTTAACCTTAATTACTTCTTAAAGACCCTATCTCCAAATACAGCCACATTGGGCATTAGGGCTTCAACAGATGAATTTAGAGGGACACCGTTCATTCATGGCAATTACTAAAGTTTTCAGTTTTCTTAAAACTGAGAGTTTAGGCTAACTCTCCATTCCTAGACTTACAAAACAGTCCCTCTCGTTGGTGGACATTCCTGTTCTTTGGTGATCTTGTATTTGTTTTTGGAGGTGTGGTGGACAGAATAATGGTCCCCCAAAGTCGCCCACATCCAAATCCCTGGAAATTGTAAATATGATACCTTACATGGTTCAAGGGCCCCTGCAGTTGTGATTAGAGACCTTGAGAGAAGGGATTATCCTGGATTATTTGATGGAACAAGGGTCCTTCTAAGAGGAAGGCAAGTCAAAGGCAGAAGTAGAGGATGTGACACAGGAAGCTGAGGTTGGAGTGATGCAAGAAAGGGGCCATGAGCCAAGGACAGTAACTCAGTCTTAGAAGCTGGAAAAGGCAGGGAAACAGATTCTCACTAGAGCCTCTAGAAAGGTTTGATTTTTAGCCCATAAGACTCATTTTGGATTTCTGACCTCTAGAATTACAAGAGAATAAATTTGTGTTTTAAGCTGCTGAATTTATGGTGATTCATTACAATGGCAATAAGAAACTAATACAGGGTTGGTTTTTAATTTTTTGACTTATTCTTTAACTGCTGCCCTGAAGTGAGAATTTCACCCAAAGCAGGTTTTCTTCCTGCACTTGAAGCCAGGAGTAGGACAAGGAGAAAAATCTTAGAATGCCGACGATGAATTCAGGGTTGTTGAGGTAAAAGGGTGCTTGCAGCCTCACTCACTGTCCCAGCTCTCAGGTTATCTCTTGGGCTGGGGTTTTCTTCCTCTTTAACCCTTTATCTGCTTTCTATCTGTTCCTTTCCTCAGGAAATCCGACAGCTACAGCAGAAACAGGCGAGTTCTATCAGGGAGATTTCTGATCTTCAGGAAACAATAGAGTGGAAAGACAAAAAGATAGGGGTAGGATTCTCAAGTCTTGAAAATGTACTCAAATGGGCAGCCTGCTTAGCAAATAGAGTTTTTTCGCTTAGCAAATAGAGTTTTTTCAGAGTCTTTAGTTTGCAAAACCGCTTGTCTGAGTATGCATGCAACTCCCACATGTCACAAAGTTGTATTAATTGATTTAATTTTATTAAGTAGTGAATACACTAACTTATCCAAATTGATATGAACTTGGAATGTGACATGGTCCGTCCACGCAGGGTCTTGTGAATGCGTAGCCGTGCTGTCTGCCTGCCCCGTGGGTGGGCCGGGCCAGTGGTTGGTGAAACACCTGGAGTGAGGAGGGCGCTCCGGGGAGGTCTGATGTGTGCAAGGCCAGACTTCTTGGGATTAACTGCCTGGCGGTGCTTTGAGAAAAAAATCTAAGCACCACCTGGCAGATATCCCCACCTTGAAATCTTCCCCAGGGAAGGCCTCCACATACCCTTCTCCCTCCACAAGAAGAGAAGAGGCAGTTCTACACTTAGAATTGAAGAATAGGGGGAACAGAACCCCACAAAGTAACTGTTGTGATTCATAACGATAAATGGTTTCCCCAAAATAGTGATTCATACACCCAGCTCTGATAAAGACGTCGAGATACTTGTACAAACTGTCGGCACATGGACTCAACAAGCCACACCGTGTTTCCACTGTCGTGCTCATCAGCACTTAGGATTGTGTGTATGTGTGTGCACGCATGCACACTTTAGGACCACTTTGTTTATCTGAGACGATGGATACCAAGAATCAATGTGTAAAAATAGTCTAAATGGCTGCAACAGCTGTTCTGGGAGGTGCTTAAGCAATCCTTTTTCTTTATTGATCCCTCATTCAAGTGGAGACTTTGCTTAACTCTAACGCAGCTGTGAACACGCAGACAAAGCTAGAAAGTGATGCAAATATAGTAACCTCTGGGACCCCGTGCTGTGTTTGTGTGCTTCAGAATGCGCATGTCTTTCATGGAGTATGAACAGTAACATTTCTTGGATTATATATACTAAGTGACAAGCTTAATACTTGGATTTTGTTAGTATCTTTAGGCAGAGTCTCTTTAACGTCTAGAGTCCACTAGTGTTTTAGATGGTAGAAGCCTCCTCTGGTTCCCGCTTCTGAAGTAACTTGCTCGTCTCTGCAAATCTTCTTTCTCTTGGCTCTGCTGCACACTCAGGCGTTAGAGAGGCAGAAAGAGTTCTTTGATTCCGTAAGGAGTGAACGGGATGATCTTAGAGAAGAAGTAGTCATGCTGAAAGAGGAATTAAAGGTATGAAGCCAAAGTACAGTTTTATAAAAAAAAAAAATCCAAGTGACAACAGCAAATTTTGGGATTCTGTGAATATGTGTGTACATAATTAATTTTATGTCATTGAGCTTAGTTCTGTTAATAATTCATATCTTGGGTTAACTGACACCGATGAGATGTAAAATAAATGTAGATTCAGTGGGTGGTGCCCAAGGTCTTTTGACGTTAATAAACATAGCTGATCTTGAACGCAAGAATTTTTTGATATATTATCTAAATTTTTCTCATACTCATTAGTAAATTCTCCAGGATATTACTCAGACTTAGAGAATTAATTTGCCTCTTTATATTAAAACCCCCAATTTAAGGACTTCTCTAGATGAACAGTGACTTGGGTGAGTGGTTTGAGCAAGGATCCCGCTAATTAGACTTTGAGACCTACTAGATTACAGGTGGAAGAAGGTTCCCTGTCCTTTGTGGGCCATGCTAAGGCGTCTTCATGGGCTGCTTGACACAGGTGAAGTGCCAATGACAGCACTCTGGGTGGGGGTTTCCTGAACTGTCACCATCTGCTGCTTGGCCTCCAGGGTCAAAGCCAGAGCAGTGAGCCAGCCAGGTACAGGCTTAGAGCTAAGATTCGTAATTCTGCTCCTCAAAGAGGCGATCAGTACAGGGGAGTTCCTCACACACAAGGGAGAGAGACGCGGGCGGCAGGAGGGCGTGGGTGAGTGATGTCTGCAGTTGCGAAGTGCCGCTGTTTTCAGTGAATTCTGTTTCTTTTGAATATACTGAACGTTCTAGCCACCTCTTAATTCCTTCTTTAACGTAAGTTTCATATGCCCCTTTCAGAACATGGATATATTTCTTTCTTTATCTGGCTCTGCTTTTTAAAGAATGCAACCAGGGTTTTAAAATGAAAGGTTGCATGACAGTGACTTGCTTACCGCTCCACTTCACTTGGGGGCAGCCCACAGGCCACTACCTGTAGTTGAAAAGGATGCCTGGTGGAAGTAGCTTGTCACCAGCAAAGGAAGGCATGGATTGGAACATCTGAGAAAGAAGTAGCCTTTAGAGGACGATATCCCAGATTTGTGTGTGTTGACCGAATATTTACGAGCGCTGCACCCTAGCAGTTCTCTGTCTCTGTGGAGTTACCCTGTACTTCAGGAAAAAATGGTTTTCTTTTCCTTTTTGTTAGTTGTATTAAAGCAGAGTTTAACCTAATATCACTGAGTAAATATTACGATGAGCCTATTTTTGTTCCCAGAAACACGGAATAATCCTAAATTCAGAAATAGCTACCAATGGAGAGACTTCTGACACTCTCAATAATGTTGGATACCAAGGTCCTACCAAGATGACGAAAGCAGAGTTAAATGCCCTCAAGTCGACAGGGGATGGGACCCTAGGTAAGTATTTGCTTTCCTTCGGCTTCTTCCGCCTTTCCACTCAGCATTGGTTCACCATCCATGCGCTGTTGGGGTTGGAGCCACTGTCACTGCTGGGTTAACAGTCACCGGCATGCCATTTGTTTCATCACTTCATGGTAATTTCCTTACCACCGGTGTGGTCATCCACGTGTTGCCTGGCATGCATCTCTGTGTCGTGCACCATCAGTGGCTCAAGTATATCTTTTCTTTTGCTGCTCAAAGCTACCAAGCAAGACTGTGAAGGCAAGGAAAGTGGTCTCAAAATTAAGTAACAATGTGGAGAGTACTATTTGGTTTTCCTCAGACACATATATATCTGTACATATAAAGTGTGGCTTTTTAAACTGATTCTGTGACAGAATTATCAAAAGATCAGAATAGTCGAGGCTGTCAAGTCAGTAAGTTGGCCATATTTGCAAGCCAACCTCGACATCCTGGAAAGCATTCAGCGTTTTGAGGGCACGGGGTGCCTGTGGACAGCAGGTCCATCTGTGTTGCCGTTTTCAAGCCACGCTCGAGGCGAGCGGGCGGCCGTGGTAGGGGTGTAGCCGTGCTGAGAGTCTGAGTATGCCCACTTTGTCAGAGGAGATCCTCCTTTGTATGCCATGTGTTTGCTTCTGAAAGAATATAAAACTGGGGAATCCAGTAGATTAGAGGAGTATCTTATACCATTTTCAATGACCTGATTTGTCATAATTTGTCATAAGAGTTGGCTTTGGGAGGAACCTTCAGATTCTGGCATGCAACCTGAAGTTGCAGCATGCAAGTGAGGCCTCGTCTGTCACTGGTCACCCTCTGCATTCCAGTGTTTCACAAGGAGGCTGGAATAAGGTCAGGGTCCATGACTTTTCATTTTAATTTAGAAACTTTCATCTTACTTCTTTTTATTTATGGAAACGTAGACACCTCCAGGCCCCATCTTCTCAGGACTTGTATTCCAGGGAGATACCTCATTCATTATCTTTATGACTATTAAAGAAACACAGCTCTTTTCAATTGTGTAAAAAAGTTGTGGCCAAGTGCAGTGGCTCACACTTCTAATCCCAATGCTGCAGGTGCCAAGACTGGAGGATCATTTGAGACCAGGAATTCCAGGCCAGCCTGGCAACATAGCAAGATTCCATCTCTAGATATGTATATAATTGTTGAAAAAAGATAAATAAATTAATTTCCATCATACCTTTATATGAGCTACCCAAACAGCTAGGAATTTGATTATGCTGCTGTTACTAAATCTTTGATAACCATTGTGAGATGTTTAAAGAACCAGAAATGTCAGTTTTGAAAGTGGCCTTCAAATGACTTTTGATCACACATTCCTTCAGTAAATAATTGTAGGAACTTTCCAATATATATGTTTATTTTAAATCTATATATGTATACTATTTCATTAGTATAAAATGTACATTATAAAGCATATAAAAACATATGCAAAGAAGTTTTAGAGTAAAACTCTAAATAGAATTCCTAATATTTCCTCCATTTTCCCTGGGATACGGGCACCCCACTATGGAGACCACTGGGCTATAAAATTATCTAGCTTTGACTTTCAGTAACATAGTACTATATCTAATCTGCTGCGGTTTTGTTTGGAGAATCCAAAAATTCCAAAACAGTTTGATGTTCTTTAGACGATGAATAATTTATTTAATTTAGTGGTCGTCTTGATCTTTCAACATTTGCCTCCTGCTGGTCCTCTCTCCCTAGTCCCTTAGGGAATGGAGCAGAGGTATCAGGGCACGGACACAGGGTGTTTTCTCAGGAAGACAATGGTTGAGTGGCAGAAGCTAGATTTCTTTTCATATGAGCTATTTCAAAAGCATCTTCCTTGAGATTGACCTTGAGGCTGCATTTCTAAAAGTGCACTGAATATTCTTTGAAAAAATTACTTGCAAGCTGCTTTTAGGGCTGTGTGACATGCAGTGCAGTTTGACAGCTGCAAAAATACAAGTTGTCAAGTTGTGTGTTGAGAAGTGAGAGTGGGGAATTGCACCTTCAGTGCGTTCCTAAACCCATCATTGTGGATTGTTTGGCTGCCTGATCCAGAGTTCTTTCTATTTGTCAAAACTTAACTTCACCTTTAAAAATCTGTCCACACAAGATGGCACCAGCAGCCACTCTGGCCTTTGATGTGGTGGCAGTGGCCCTCACTGACCCAAAATTTACTAATGCAACTGCTGCTTTGCCGCACAGAACTGGCAAAGGCTTGTTTCTCATGACTCTTTGATGACTCTCTTTAGGAATAGGGGTGGGTGGGATTTAGAACATGTATTTACATTCTAATGTAAATTATGTGGCCGCCACATCATGGGGTCCCTTCAATTTTCTCAATGGTCTTTTAGGAAGAGCCAGTGAAGTGGAGGTGAAAAATGAAATCGTGGCGAATGTGGGGAAAAGAGAAATCTTGCACAATACTGAGAAAGAACAACACACAGAGGACACAGTGAAAGATTGTGTGGACATAGAGGTATTCCCTGCTGGAGAGAATACCGAGGACCAGAAATCCTCTGAAGACACTGCCCCATTCCTAGGAACCTTAGCAGGTGCTACATATGAGGAACAGGTTCAAAACCAAATTCTAGAGAGCACTTCTCTCCCTGAAAACACAGCACAGGCTGAGTCAGATGAGGTCATGGGTGCACCAGATGACAGGACCAGAACTCCCCTTGAGCCATCCAGCTGTTGGAATGACTTAGATGGCGGGAACCACACAGGGAATGTGGGAGAGGCAGCGGCGACTCAGGTTGGAGAGCAGGCAGGCACAGTGGCCTCATGTCCTTTAGGGCATAGTGATGACACAGTTTATCATGATGACAAATGTACAGTAGAGGTCCCCCAAGAGTTAGAGACAAGCACAGGGCATAGTTTAGAGAAAGAATTCACCAACCAGGAAGCAGCTGAGCCCAAGGAGGTTCCAGTGCAGAGTACAGAAGTAGGTAGGGATCACAACGAAGAAGAGGGTGAAGAAACAGTATTAAGGGATGAGAAACCAATCAAGACAGAAGTTCCTGGTTCTCCAGCAGGAACTGAGAGCAATGGTCAGGAAGCGACAGGTCCGAGTACAGTAGACACTCAAAGTGAATCCTTAGATATGAAAGAGCCTGAGGAAGAAAAGAATGACCAACAGGGAGAGGCATTGGACTCATCGCAGAAGAAGACAAAGAACAAGAAAAAGAAAAACAAGAAGAAAAAATCCCCAGTACCTGTAGAAACCCTTAAAGATGTTAAAAAAGAGTTAACTTATCAGAACACAGATTTAAGTGAAATTAAGGAAGAAGAGCAGGTAAAGTCTACTGACAGAAAGTCCGCAGTGGAAGCCCAAAACGAGGCGCCTGAAAATCCAAAACAGAAAATTGCGGCAGAAAGCAGTGAAAATGCTGATTGTCCGGAGAATCCTAAAATTAAGTTGGCTGGAAAACTTGACCAAGAAGGCGATGATGTAAAAACAGCAGCTGAGGTGGTACTAGCTGATGGAGACACATTAGATTTTGAGGATGACACAGTTCAATCATTAGGCCCGAGGGCTGGTGGTGAAGAATTAGATGACGGTGTTGCAAAAGATAATGCTAAAACAGATGGTGCCACTCAAAGCAGTCCCCTAGAAGCAGAGAGCGAAGACGCAGATAGCTGCGCCCTGCCCGAAAATGAAAGTCCCTCACAGGACATTAGTGATGCCTGTGAAGCAGAAAGTACAGAGAGGTGTGGGATGTCAGAACATCCAAGTCAGACTGTCAGGAAAGCTTTAGACAGCAGTAGCCTAGAAAATGATGACTTGTCAGCACCGGGAGGAGAGCCGGGGGACTTCAATCCAGAAAGCAGAGAAGATACCAGAGGAGGGAATGAGAAGGGCAAAAGCAAAGAAGACTGTACCATGTCCTAAGCTGAGGCAGGCGGCAGGTGTGGTGCCCAGGAAGTCTGAGTGTGAGGGGCTCTTTTCTCCACTGCCAATGTAAGTAGAATGTTATAAATTCATAGAGGTGCACTGTATGCCAATCACCAGGTGATCTACTGCTTTAAGTTATAGACTGTTACTTGTAGATTTCCATGTAATCATTGAGGTTATCACCCAGATTAGAAAGACATATTTGTTATCAGTGTATGTTCTAATTGAGAGCATTCCAGTAGTATCAAACAATAATGTCTACTGTTTATAGTCCACTTAATAAAAATAGAAGCATTTACCATTTGCCTTAGGCTGATAGGAATGTGGATATTCTTGACCAAATATATCAGCATCTAGTTGAAATGACCAAATAGCATTCTTAGACTTATGTATTATGAATATAATTGATATTTAAATTAATGTCTTGTTCACATATGTGTATTTTCATATTTGATTTTTAAATGTACATTATAACCTGTATGGTATTTTATTTAAAGGGGATAAACAGCCAAATAGCAAATAGGTCACTGAATGATAAGATTTGCACCTTAGAACAATAGTCATTTTAAGGATAACAAGTAAACGTCTGAAAGCACGAGGGGCTTTGTTTGCCTTCACCTCATAGAAGTCTTTGATCTTGAACCAATGCTTTTGGATCTCATTGTTGATATACCTGAATTTACTCTGTAGGAGATTTTAACTTCACTTCATGCTGATGATGTATCAATTTCATTTTATAGAAAGATTTAAAGTTTTTTTCTGGTAGTGATATATGTCAAATTACATTTCCTACTGCAGTATTTGAGCAGGGACAGTCATTTTTTAAATGTTTTTGGCTGGGCGCGGTGGCTCACGCCTGTAATCTCAGCACGTTGGGAGGCCGAGGCAGGTGGATCACCTGAGGTCAGGAGTTTGAGGCCAGCCTGGCCAACATGGTAAAACCCTGTCTGTACTAAAAATACAAAAAATTAGCCAGGCGTGGTGGTGGGTGCCTGTAATCCCCGCCATTCTGGAGGCTGAGGCCGGAGAATCGCTTGAACCCGCGAGGCAGAAATTGCAGTGAGCCGAGATCAAGCCGTTGTACTCCAGCCTGGACAACAAGAGCGAAACTCTGTCAAAAAAAAAAAAAACACAAAACACAAAATGTTTTCACGCCTGTAACCCTAGCACATTGGGAAGCCAAGATGGGAGGATCACTTGAGGCCAGGAGTTCAAGGCTGCAGTGAGCTATGATTGCACCACGGTACTCTAGCCTGGGAGACAGAGTGAGACCCTGTCTCTTAAAAAAAAAAAAAAAAAAAAAGATTTTGAACCTTAAAATTACTTCTCTTTGTTTGAATTTCTAATCATCATTCAAAAGAGCAGTAAAAAAGGTTACTTGTTCTTGTACAAACTACTAATTAGACTATAGTGGAATATTTTAAAGAGCTGAATCACTTTTGGTATTTTGGTATAAATATTTTCATTTGTTATGTCCCAGTGTATTCTTATTGGAAAATTTGTGTTTTGATCTGCCTGAAGAAAATATCTGTTTTCTATATAAAGAAACATTTAAAAAATAATTGTAAAGTTAGATTTAAAATTGTAAAATATAAAATCACAAAGGAATGTACCTTATGAATGTTGACATTTTATGAAATTATGTGGATTCATATTACTGTTACAAGATAGAATTTAATGCAAAAAGACCAAAACCTCAATAAAATTTGAGGAAAACGTAAGTGTTATTATGTAACTGAAATAAAAACATTTTATAATTGTACAAGACTGTGGTTCCACTCTTTGGGCTGCTTGAAGTCTGAGTCTGACTACTGTTGTATGTAATACCACCTTTCCAGTAATACCTGCTTGCGGGTTGCTGATTCCCATTGGGGTCCTGTGGAAGACCCACACCTGATGCCCGTCCTCAGTAAGGAATGCACTTCCCCCCTGGCATCGAGCCTGGGGCTAGCATGAGCATTACTGGGAGAATTGAGACGATCGTCCCGCACCATCTCCTGTGATCTGTGGTTCTAATGTGCAGCCTCAGTTGAAAACAGTCTTCATCTGTTGCTGTGCTTGAATGCACCAATACTTAGAATGTTTTGAAGAGTATGATGAAAATGGAAAAAACCTTGACTATTTCTGCTCAAGTGTCCTGAAGTGGAGGATGGTAGGGATGATAAATGCTTGCTAGGAAATCAAGTCCAAGGGCTCTATAGGACTTCACAGGGTTTTAGTTTATGTCTCTAACTTTAGCAAAGCTGCATTCATATTGGAATGCATACTGGAAACAGCTCTCATTCCTACCTTTAAAGGGCTCTTGGAAAGCAGTTCAACAACCAAGGTCACTAAATGGTGAGATCATCAAGCCATTTTAAGTTCTTTCCCATGTTATTCACCAGCACCCTGCAGGACGTTGGGCACACGTCACATCCCTCAGCTCAGCCATCCAGCTGTCTCAGTGATTCACCACTCATTTGTTTAATTAATTAACAGGTTTGATCACTTTGTACATGGAAGGCACTGTACCATTGAACAAGCGGCTAGGACCCAGCCCTCCAGTAGGGAATGGGCAGCTGAAAATCCATGAGCAAAAAAGAAGGAAAAAGAAAGACTTCTGAGGAGCCAAGCCATTTCTCGATGATTTCAGAGCCTTCGTTCTGAGCATCAGTTATCTGCTCTCCAGTGTAATGACTTTATAGCCAAGCACAGTAATTGACATTACTGTGAAGGCTCTTAACTTACCAAGAAATGGTTAAGGCCGGGTACATTGGCTCATGCCTATAATCCCAGCACTTTGGGAGGCCGAGGTAGGTGGATCACTTGAGCCCAGGAGTTCAAGCCCAGCCTGGGCAACATGGTGAAAGTCCATCTCTACAAAAAAAATATACAATTAGCCAGGCATGGTGGCATGTGCATGTAGTCCCAGCTACTTAGGAGGCAGAGAGGTGGGAGAAACATCTGAGCCTGGGAGGTCGAGGCTGCAGTGAGTTATGATCACACCACTGTACTCCATCCTGGGCAATGGAGTGAAACCCTGTCTCAAAAAAAATGAAAGAAAAGAAAGAGAAAGTTGACTTAGCTATACTCCATGTAAGAAGGTATAGAAATATATAGGGCAATTTAGAAAGATTATAGCATCAAAAGATTCAAACTCAGAAAAGAATCGAAAGGTTGCCTTCCAGCCATATCCCCAGAGGAACCTAGACCACTGGGGTTTCACTATCATACAGAATAGAGAAAAACATTGGTTACTGACACCTGAAATCAAAAAGCATGGGTATTTTTCAGTCCCAAACCCGAACATAGCTCCCATATATAAATGTAAATCTTCCTTCAAAAGTATAATTAAGTATAATTATGGGTGTCTGTCAAAAATACAGAGGAAGATGGATTTTGAATTATAGGTTGTTATACAAAGGTTGGACAGCAATCAAGTTTTTAAACAGTTTTCAAGAATGACCCTAAAAGAGATGTATGACCTTGGTCACTTTCCATAGTTTTTAATATTTGCAGTTAACAGAAGACCTAATGACCTGACACTTAAGTTTCCACTATCACTAGAACCCTGAATGCTAATTCTGGGGAGTTTAGATGGTTTGGGGTTCCTGTTTTCTGTTGATAGACTCCCTTTCTGGGAGACCACCCCATAACCCTGTACAGCATGCCACCCATGGCCACCCGTCAAGGGAACACAACAGTAAGATTTGTTCCAGACGTCTGGGCCCCTAAGGGAAAGGGAGGGGTGTTTGTGTGCGCATGTATTATGTTCAGAATATGTACTTGTTCAGTGTGATAGTTGTACATGGAGAAAACTTGGTCTTTCAAGAAGAAAATCCTTTTGTTCTCTTTGTCCCTATCTACTGCCTCTCTTAAATATTTTTCAACATGTGAATGGCTGGTGGCTCATACAGGGAAAAATTTCCCAATTATGCAGACATTATAAGTCTACCAGTGATGTGCCACTATTTATTCAACAAATTGGACTTGGTGGTTTTTAACGCTGTGAAAACTAGTACTCTTATTTTCTTCATGTCAAATTATTTTGCTTCATTTCTTTTTCTGTTTTCTTCAAACTCTTTCGTTCTTGTTTTCTTCTCCAAGTCTCCTTTAAGATTTCTCTTCCTTAAAAGTTTCTTCTCTCTCTGTTTTTAATATTCTCACTATACAACTCAATGTCAGTTTACCTATATCGATTTTGCTTGCGCTCTTATTACATTTTAACAGTTACTTTCTAGTGCTTATCTAGAATATTTGAAGTTTTCTAGACGAAAACAATAATTTACTATAGATACTTGAGCTTCAAGATCACATTCTGATATATTCAGTGTTTCTTATGATGCCTGTAGTTTTTGTATGTAGGAGTATTAAAACATGTAAGAAAATGAATAGTGATACTGGACAAAAGAATCAGGTTTATAACTGCAAAAATGTTTTTTTCAGTGTTGGGTGGGTTACGGGAGGGAAAGAGTAAAACATCTGTCAGAAGTAATTTGACTATAAATTAAAATAACTCAAAAGGATGATAAATTTAATTTATATTGTGCTTAATATTATCTGGTGTTTTACTGTGCCTTTCAAAACAACAACTTAGGATCTTCGGAAAACATAATTAGAGAAAAATGTAACTTGGATTAGCATGTGGCTAGATGATTTTTTAAATGAAAATGAAGATGCATTTTATATGAATTATTTTCTTTTCACATGGCTAATCAAGGTTAGTTGTTCATTCTGCGAAGAATCTGGAGGTAGGCCGCGTGAGAGCAGCGTCCCAGTGGGCTAAGAGCTTTGAGTCAGGGTCTGACTCAGAGGTGTGAGTTTAGATCTGGAAAAATAGTGGGTGCCCGTTAGGGGCATGTTCCTGTGGTTGGGCTGCAAGGCCTTAAGAAAATTGCTTAGTGGTTCTGGGCCTCTGAGCCTCATCTATAGAAGGAGGCTGTAATGAAGCCCACCCGTAGGGCTTCCAGGGCTGAAACAAGCTAATGATGTCAAAGCTGCTAGAACTGTACCTGTGTCAGAGTGAGTGGGTAGCATACGTTATCACTGTCATCACTCCAGCATTCTGACTGTGCCTTTACACTAGTGTGGGATTTTGCCCAAACCTCTAAACCCTCCCCAAGCTGTGGTTTCCCCCACCCAGTCCGAAGACCGTAGTACTTGACCCTCCTTCAGAGAGATGTTTGAGTAATTTATAGACACTTAACATTTATGCATCTTTATATATCAGGGGTGGGAGGAATTACAGACACTTAAACCATTACTGCCTTCTTCCTCAAAAGAAGAACACCTTTGATAACTGGGTTAGCAGAGGTGTTAGTGGACTTAGGGTTGTAAACAGATAGTCACAGCACTGACATCGATGAGTCTATGAGAGACATTAGAAAGATAAAAGAAATCTGGGATGTAAACTTGGAAAGGCGAGGCTGTTCAAAATGTTGGTGCTATTGAACTGTGATTCTCAGTGTTTGTACATTGCTAATGATGTTAAACCATGAAGCTGTGAGATCTTGTGTTGCAGTGTGGTTTGGCCCTAGCGTTCTTGCATGCTAACCTAAGGTAGAAGATTAGCAGCCTGTTTGCATGCCGCCGGATGCTGCCCCTGACGTGAAGCATGTTCTGGGAGGTTGACCCAACCCCCCTTGGCTGAATTCTTCCCCCGTCCTGTCTGTGGCCTCATTCACCGTGGTACGTGTATAACTACTTCCATCATTCATTTCACTAACCTGAACGATCATTCTTCAGTTTAGCAATGTGCTGAAAGGCGCGGCACGGATTCACCTAAACCTGTGTCTTTCTGATTTCTTTAGATATTAGGTTGAAAAAGCTGGTTGATGAACGGGAATGCTTATTGGAACAGGTAACAATCTTTTATTACTTTACCGGTTCTTGAACAGGGCACCTGAAACCACCTGCCCATCCTTCCTTCTTGCTTACTCAGAAAACCCCGAAGTTAATCATGCCTGAAAGTCATTATCAAGCCAACTGGTGTTCTTAAGATTGTTATCCAAATAGAACATCAAAGTTAATATTTTCATCCAAAGAGAACATCCTGAGTCACACGAGGTTTAATGAGGATGTCTCAAAGGCCCAAAGCCATGGAACTGAATTTGGTACATTTTACTGAATTGCTACTTAAAATAAATATAAATATCAATCATTAATAATATTAATGATTAACCATTGAGAGGCAAGGGCATTACTGAGTCATTCCAAATAGCACTTCCCTTGTCCATATGGGTTGTTTGTCCATAAAAGTCAGGTTTGTACTCTTGGTGAGCAGCATCCCTCTCTCACCAGTATTTCTTTGTTACAGCTCAACAAAATTGTTTTAACCATGTTTATCTTCATTGCTCTCTCCTACCTCAAGAAGTAGCGGGCCAGGTGCAGTGGCTCACACCTCTAATCCTAGCACTTTGGGAGGCCGAGGCAGGTGGATCACTTGAGGTCAGGAGGTCAAGAGCAGCCTGCCAACATGGTGAAACCCCATCTCTACTAAAAATACAAAAAGTAGCCACGCGTGATGGTGGGCGCCCGTAATCCCAGCTACTCAGGAGGCTGAGGCAAGAAAATCGCTTGAACACAGGAAGCAGAGGTTGCAGTGAGCCAAGACTGCACCGCTGCACTTCAGGCTGGGTGACAGAGCAAGACTCCATCTCAAAAACAAAGAAATACTGAACAGTTGTCCTATTTTGGATCTTTTCATATGCAGGATAGTGATTACATCACTCTACAACCACTTTCCTCTAATTTCTCCTCATAAGCCTAATCAAATATATTTGCCTTACTTTCTACCATTCTGTTGAAGATTCTCCGAAAATTGGAGAAAGCACTAAAGATGGTAGGAAGATTCTCCTGAAGTTCCTATGATCTTTTGAAAATATGCGTTCATGAGTTCTATACTTACTTCCTTAAAGCAGCATGCACTTTTGGTTTGTTTTTAATTAGGGGTCTCCTATGCTTGATGTGTGGAGTAGGAAGGCAGGCGATCACCTGCAACAATTTTCATAGATTGAAAGTTAAACATGAAAAGCCCCCGGAGACCCCACCAACTAGATGCCAGAAAGTTCTGCAGTCATTGACTGTTAACTGCAATTCCAACTATACGGTCAGCCCTCCACATCCATGGGTTCCATATCCATGGATTCAACCAACACAGATTGAAATATTTAAAAAAAAAAAAAAAACTATAAATTCCACAAAGTTCCAAAAAGCAAAACTTGAATTTGCCCTGCACGGAGTCCTGCACTGAATCCACGCGAATGAAGTGAGTTGTAGGCGTTGTATTGGGTGTTAAAAGGAATCTAGAGGTGATTTAAAGTGTACAGGAGGATTCATGTAGGTTTCTGCAGATACTGCACCATTTTACATCAGAGACTTGAGCATCCACAGATTTTGGTGTCTGAGGGGGTCCTGGAACCAATCTCCCACAGATACCAAAGGACGACTGGACATGATTCTGTCTTGCTTAGAGAAGGGAAAGCTAGCTAGAGGCCACCTCCCTGAAAGCTGACAAACCGCCTCTGAACACACCTGCAGCTTGCCTGGACTCTGAGAAAGCACTCGACTTTTGGGGGACTTAATTACAATATATCGGAGCCCAGAAGGCTCCAAGTGGCCCTTTCTGGTTTCTTAGTAAATAAAGAGAAAGTGAATAGCACGGTGACTCACTGAGTCTTAAACACTGCAGGTATTTCATGTACAGTCTCCTCCTGAGTCCTAGAAGAATTTCACTTTAGAAATGACTTTTCCCCCAGAGTTACAGTGTGATTCATTTTTCATTCATTGTACATTGAATTGTATTTCTGAGAAGAGTACTGATGGACAGAAAGTTCCTTCTGTCAGTTGACATGCTGCTTCCTTTCTGATGGGCTCTAACTTCAGCTTTTTGGTTTCATTCAGAATAGAGAAATTAACATATTTTACTGGCGGGTGTTTTCAGATTAAGAAACTCAAAGGGCAGCTGGAGGAGAGACAGAAGATTGGCAAACTAGACAATCTTCGATCTGAAGATGATGTCTTGGAAAACGGGACAGACATGCATGTAATGGACCTACAAAGTAAATGTCAACTCTTGTGTAGAAGTAAATGCTTTCATATGTACTGCTTTAGTATACTTGTGCTGGCAGAGAAAACTGTCACGGCAAAGAATGCCCTCATTCCCTCTCATCCCCACAAAAGCCCTTGAAAATAGAAGCACAAGGATGGGTAGGTGGACAGAACAATGCTATTTCTCTCTGACCCTATGAAATAGAACAGGTGCCCAAAAATGTGCGCCAAGATACCACCACATGTTGTGCTGATGGAAACCACATTTACTTTGCTGGATACAGCCATCTTTTGATCTGTTGATTGTATGAAAAAAAGAAAAAAGAAAGGCTTTTTTAATGCCAATAAACTAGAAACAGTCTTAAGGGAGATAAAATTATGCCCAGTCTCTCTCCCCCCTTTTCCCTACCCCCCCACCATTTCTTTGTTTTCTTTACTCATAGGCAGGCACTCTCTTATCTGGGGTCTGCTGCCCCAAGCACAGGGGCGGAAGGCACTTTCCCAGCCTGGGTTCGTGGGGAGAGAGTGCCTTCTACTCTCAGCTCTGGGAGGTTGTGGAGGCAGGGCCAGAACTAACAGATTTGCAAGATGATTACAAAGTAAGGGCTTGGTTCCCAGTAACTATTGTTTTAATATTTGAAAAGCCCAAGAGCTTAACAGATTTTCCTTCTCTTTCAACCTTTAGGGGATGCCAACAGACAGATCAGCGACCTCAAATTTAAACTTGCAAAATCTGAGCAAGAGATAACTGCATTAGAACAAAATGTACGTGTAAGCAACAACGGGCAGAACTGATGATTGACTGGAGTTTTACTTGCTAGAAATAGCCCTGAAAGGCTGAGGACCAAAAAAAGCCAAGATTTTTAGAACCAAAAAATGTCCTGAGAGGGATAAGTTAGGACAGCAAGTCTTTCCATCCGTTTCTTACAGAGAACAAGTAGGAAGGAAAGAATTCTTAGAATTTAAGTTGTTATAATAGATACTAATCCTTTATCAACAACAGTTAGTTGTAGAAAATAGCTAATGTGGCTTGGGAGTGTTTTAAAATTTTGTTCTTTAAAAAAAATGTAGTTAATTGGCCGGGCGCAGTGGCTCACGCCTGTAATTCCAGCACTTTGGGAGGCTGAGATGGGTGGATCAATGAAGGTCAGGAGTTTGAGACCAGCCTGGCCAACCCCATCTCTACTAAAAATACAAAAATTAGCTGGGCATGGTGGCAGGCACCTGTAATCTCAGCTACTCAGGACGCTGAAGCAGGAGAATCGCTTGAACTGGGGTGTCTGAGGTTGCAGTAAGCTGAGATCACACCACTGCACTGCAGCCTGGGCAACAGAGCGAGCCTCTGTCTCAAAAATAAAATAAATAAATAAATAATTTAGCTAATTAACAAACCACATCATCTGGGACGTCCCTCTTGCCTGGGCTTTTAGCCTGTCTCTTGCAGCAAGGCCAGCTCTCCCTGGTGTCTAGACATAGGGCACTCCTGCCTCTAGCACACTGGGCCCTGGGGCAATTTTGTTCTAGCTAGAAAGAGAGGAAAAAAAACAGGGTATACTTGGCTGGAACTTTTTGGAATGTTTATAGAAACAAAAATGAGAACAGCTCATGTAGAGATGATGCGTGCTTTTGATTGCAGCAGAATGAAGGTGTCCGGCAGGCCTTCGCTGCTGCGGTCTCTCATCTCAGAATCTTGGCTGGGGAATGCCATGCCTAAGCCTCCTCCTTTCACTCCTCACCCTGTCCTTTCCTCCTCCCACCCCCACCACCCCAGGAGAGATTAGACTGGAGCTGAGGTCCTGATGGAACCCACCCCTTACCAGCACCATTCTGCCTGGACACACTGTTCTGTTTCCAACAGAGCAGCCCCACACAGTGGGAGAAGCAGGCAGCAAGGCGCCAGCACTGCGGAAACGACCCTGGTGGACGGGGTCAGAGGAAATGGGTCCCCATCGCGTCAACACGGGGTCGCCCAGAAATAAGAACTAATAATAGCTTGCTTGGCTCAAACCCACACCATAGTCCAAAATGTTATAAGTATTTACATGGTGTATTCTCCCATTTTATTAAATCACACCCTTTGATCTCAAAGTAAAGAAACTGAAGAAAGAAAACAGGCCTATCAATTTATACGTATGTTTTTTTTCTACCTTTTAGGTAATAAGGTTAGAAAGTCAAGTATCACGTTACAAATCAGCGGCTGAAAATGCAGAAAAAATAGAAGATGAACTTAAGGCGGAAAAACGGAAACTCCAAAGAGAGGTAAATTTCCTAGGCAATTTCTAGGAAGAGAATGGCTGCAAGTATTTCTCTAGTGGGAACAGTACAGGGAGGATTTACTACTGTGACATCTGCCCCTGGGCTGGTCATTGTCAGATCATCCCACACCACTCTGCAGTGCTGGCGTCTTAATAAAGGAAGGCATGACTCAGCCAGTTAGTGCTTAAGGCCAGACCCTTGTTGGCATCAACTAGTTGACCTGTCAGTTTTGAGCATCTCCTATAGGTCTTGTCCATAAACATCAAGGTAATGAGATAAAGGAGTAGCCAGGCCTCTTATGCTCCGCATATTTTTTGTGTCATGCAGAATGAGCCCAGGTAGAGGAGCCAGGAGCCCGTGGGCCCGCTGTGGCCAAGAGCTGGGTGTGGCACCAGGGCCAGGCCACAGCTGCCTCAGGTCACCCTGTGGAAAGTGCCCTTGAGAAACTGAGCTGCTGTCACTCCACCTGCTGGTCACACTCCCAAATTACCATGCTTCCCAATTAAAACACATATTTTACCTTACTGAAGACACTTGGCAAAGTTGTTCGTTCAACAAATATTTACAGCATCCATTGCATGCTGAGCATGGGTTCAGGTGCTGGAGATGCAGCTGTGACCTTGACAGAAGTCTCTGCCTCCATGGAGCCTACGCTTTGGAAGAGGGAGGTCAATAAAAGTGACCACAGGCAGCAGAGGGGCTGGGGTGCGGAATGGCCCAGGCCAGGGCAGTTCTAGGTAGGTGGCCAAGGAAGACTTTCCTTCTTGTGGCATGTAAGAACAGGACTGAACAGCCCAGGGAGTGAGCCAGGCGGACCTGGGAGAAAGCCTTCCACGCAAAGGATCAGCATGTGCAGGGGAGCTGGGGGCAAGGCACTGCCTTTGTCAAGGAACAGTCAGAGCGGTGAGCAGGGGCTGAGGGGGAGGAGGGAGCAGTCAGAGCACCCCAGCCCATGAGGCAGGGCCGTGGAGGCCGTGGACAGGACTTGGGCTCCTCCTGTGAGTAAAGTGGGAGCTACTGCAGTTTTAAGCAAAGGAGGGGCTTATGTTGATTTATGTTTCAATAGGATCACTCAGGCTGGGCGCGATCGCTCACGCCTGTAATCCCAGCACTTTGGGAAGCCGAGGTGAGCAAATCACTTGAGCTCAGGAGTTCAAGACCAGCGTGGGCAACATAGTGAAACCCTGTCTCTACATAAAGTGCAAAAAAACAAATTAGCCGGGTGTGGTGGCCTGTGCCTGTAGTCTCAGCTACTTGGGAGGCTGAGGCAGGAGGATTCCTTGAGCCTGGGAGGTGAAGGCTGCTTTGACCCATGAGCGTGCCACTGCATTCCAGCCTGGGGTGACAGAGAGTGAGACCCTGTTTCAAAAAAAAAAAAAGGAAAGAATCACTCCTTTTGTATTTAAACTATAGGAAAGGGACTATGGAGGAGAAACCAAAGATGTCATTTCTCTCCTCTTTATTTTGTTTATTTATTTATTGTTTTTTACATTTACTTTATTTTATTTTATTTTTGAGAGAGAGTCTGACTCTGTTGCCCAGGCTGTAGTGCAATGGCACCATCTCGGCTGACTGCAAACTCTGCCTCCCATCTCAGCCTCCCGAGTAGCTGGGATTACAGGCACCCACCATCATGCCTGGCTAATTTTTATATTTTTGTAGAGATAGGGGTTCTCCATGTTGGCCAGGCTGGCCATTTTTGTAGAGATAGGGTTTCTCCATGTTGGCCCCTGCCTTGGCCTCCCAAAGTGCTGGGATTACAGGCATGAGCCACCACGCCTGGCCTTCTCTCCTCTTTAAAAATCATTTTTCACCCACATGCCCCTCCATGCCACCTCAGTTCTTAGCCCCTCACCAGCAAAGTGTGCAACCCCTTGAAAATGCTGTCAGAGCCTCGGGCCCTCCCCTTCTTGGAGCCTGACATGCACACCCTCACACATACATGTATATGTGTATATATGCATGTACATACACACATAAATACTTTTGACCTTCTTAAATCCCACTTATCAGATAATACAATTGTGTTGTTGTTTTTCATCACCCATGTTTGTTTGACGTAGCTACATATTGGCCACTTTATATGTCTTTCCGGCTAGTGTCTCAGACTGTACTAGAATCATTTTCCTCCTCCCTGAAGTACATACTGTAAAGGTTCTTTTAGAGCAGACTTCTTGGTGGTAAATTCCATTTTTGTTTATACCTGTTTTTGTTTCAGCCTTGTTCTTGGATGGTAGTACTGACCCTTTGCCCATTCTAGAAAATCATTTTCCTGAAGATCCTGGGAGTCGGTTCTTCACCCGCAGCTTAGCTTGTGCATCTGTCCACATGAGTGGGACCCAGTGGCGGCTCCTGTGCCCTTCCCACGCTCCAGATGTTCCTTCTGCTTCCCTGGTGCACCCCTCAATGTGCCACTCTTGCTGCAGCCCATATGTGTTGATGTAGACTGTTTCACTTAGCATTGCCATTATGATTTATGGTTTTAACCCAGGAGTTATTTACTTTTTTTTTTTTTTATACTTTAAGTTCTAGGGTACATGTGCACAACGTGCATGTTTGTTACATATGTATACGTGTGCCATGTTGGTGTGCTGCACCCATTAACTCATCATTTACATTAGGTATATCTCCTAATGCTATCCCGCCCCCCTTCCCCACAATAGGCCCTGGTGTGTGATGTTCCCCTTCCTGTGTCCAAATGATCTCATTGTTCAATTCCCACCTATGAGTGAGAAAATGCGGTGTTTGGTTTTCTGTTCTTGCGATAGTTTGCTGAGAATGATGGTTTCCAGCTGCATCCATGTCCCTACAAAGGACACGAACTCATCCTTTTTTATGGCTGCATAGTATTCCATGGTGTATATGTGCCACATTTTCTTAATCCAGTCTGTCACTGATGGACATTTGGGTTGATTCCAAGTCTTTGCTATTGTGAATAGTGCCGCAATAAACATACATGTGCATGTGTCTTTATAGCAGCATGATTTATAATCCTTTGGGTATATACCCAGTAATGGGATGGCTGGGTCAAATGGTATTTCTAGTTCTAGATCCTTGAGAAATCGCCACACTGTTTTCCACAATGGTTGAACTAGTTTACAGTCCCACCAACAGTGTAAAAGCGTTCCTATTTCTCCACATCCTCTCCAGCACCTGTTGTTTCCTGACTTTTTAATGATTGCCATTCTAACTGGTGTGGCATGGTACCTCATTGTGGTTTTGATTTTCATTTCTCTGATGGCGAGTGATGATGAGCGTTTTTCATGTGTCTGTTGGCTGTATGAATGTCTTCTTTTGAGAAGTGTCTGTTCATATCCTTTGCCCACTTTTTGATGGGGTTGTTTGTTTCTTTCTTGTAAATTTGTGTGATTTCTTTGTAGGTTCTGGATATTAGCCCTTTGTCAGATGAGTAGATTGCAAAAATTTTCTCCCATTCTGTAGGTTGCCTGTTCACTCTGATGGTAGTTTCTTTGCTGTGCAGAAGCTCTTCAGTTTAATTAGATCCCATTTGTCAGTTTTGGCTTTTGTTGCCGTTGCTTTTGGTGTTTTAGATATGAAGTCCTTGCCCATGCCTATGTCCTGAATGGTATTACCTAGGTTTTCTTCTAGGGTTTTTATGGTTTCAGGTCTAACATTTAAGTCTCTAATCCATCTTGAATTAATTTGCGTATAAGGAGTAACGAAAGGATCCAGTTTCAGCTTTCTACTTATGGCTAGCCAATTTTCCCAGCACCATTTATTAAATAGGGAATCCTTTCCCCATTTCTTGTTTTGGTCAGGTTTGTCAAAGATCAGATGGCTGTAGATGTGTGGTATTATTTCTGAGGGCTCTGTTCTGTTCCATTGGTCTATATCTCTGTTTTGGTACCAGTACCATGCTGTTTTGGTTACTGTAGCCTTGTAGTATAGTTTGAAGTCAGGTAGCATGATGCCTCCAGCTTTGTTCTTTTGGCTTAGGATTGTCTTGGCAATGCAGGTTCTTTTTTGGTTCCATATTAATTTTAAAGCAGTTTTTTCCAATTCTGTGAAGAAAGTCATTGGTAGCTTGATGGGCATGGCATTGAATCTATAAATTACCTTGGGCAGTATGGCCATTTTCACGATATTGATTCTTCCTATCCATGAGCATGGTATGTTCTTCCATTTGTTTTGTGTCCTCTTTTATTTCACTGAGCAGTGGTTTGTAGTTCTCCTTGAAGAGGTCCTTTACATCCCTTGTAAGTTGGATTCCTAGGTATTTTATTCTCTTTGAAGCTATTGTGAATGGGAGTTCATTCATGATTTGGCTCTCTGTTTGTCTGTTACTGGTGTATAAGAATGCTTGTCATTTTTGCACATTGATTTTGTATCCTGAGACTGCTGAAGTTGCTTATCAGCTTAAGGAGATTTGGGGCTGAGATGATGGGCTTTTCTAAATATACAATCATGTCATCTGCAAACAGACAATTTGACTCCCTCTTTTCCTAACTGAATACTCTTTATTTCTTTCTCTTGCCTGATTGCTGTAGTCAGAAATTCCAACACTATGTTGAATAGGAGTGGTGAGAGAGGGCATCCCTGTCTTGTGCCAGTTCTCAAAGGGAATGCTTCCAGTTTTTGCCCATTCAGTATGATATTGGCTGTGGGTTTGTCATAAATAGCTCTTATTATTTTGAGATACGTTCCATCAATACCGAATTTATTGAGATTTTTTAGCATGAAGGGCTGTCAAATTTTGTCAAAGGCCTTTTCTGCATCTATTGAGATTAAAATGTGGTTTTTATCTTTGGTTCTGTTTATTTGCTGGATTACGTTTATTGATTTGCATCTGTTGAACCAGCCTTGCATCCCAGGGATGAAGCCCACTTGATCATGGTGGATAAGCTTTTTGATGTGCTGCTGGATTCGGTTTGCCAGTATTTTATTGAGGATTTTTGCATCGATGTTTATCAGGGATATTGGTCTAAAATTCTCTTTTTTTGTTGTGTCTCTGCCAGGCTTTGGTATCAGGATGATGTTGGGCTCATAAAATGAGTTAGGGAGGATTCCCTCTTTTTCTATTGATTGGAATAGTTTCAGAAGGAATGGTACCAGCTCCTCCTTGTACCTCTGGTAGAATTCGGCTGTGAATTCGCCTGGTCCTGGACTTTTTTTGGTTGGTAGGCTATTAATTATTGCCTCAATTTCAGAGCCTGCTATTGGTCTATTCAGGGATTCAACTTCTTCCTGGTTTAGTCTTGGAAGAGTGTAAGTGTCCAGGAAATTATCCATTTCTTCTAGGTTTTCTAGTTTATTTGCATAGAGGTGTTTATAGTATTCTCTGATGGTAGTTTGTATTTCTTTGGGGTCGTTGGGGATATCCCCTTTATTATTTTTTATTGCATCTATTTGATTCTTCTCTTTTCTTCTTTATTAGTCTTGCTAGCGATCTATCAATTTTGTTGATCTTTTCAAAAAACCAGCTCCTGGATTCATTGATTTTTTGGGGAGGGTTTTTTGTGTCTCTATCTCCTTCAGTTCTGCTCTGATCTTAGTTATTTCTTGCCTTCTGCTAACTTTTGAACGTGTTTGCTCTTGCTTCTCTAGTTCTTTTAATTGTGATGTTAGGGTGTCAATTTTAGATCTTTCCTGCTTTCTCTTGTGGGCATTTAGTGCTATAAATTTCCTCTACACGCTGCCTTAAATGTGCCCCAGAGATTCTGGTATGTTGTATCTTTGTTCTCATTGGTTTCAAAAAACATATTTATTTCTGCCTTCATTTCGTTATGTACCCAGTAGTCATTCAGGAGCAAGTTGTTCAGTTTCAATGTAGTTGAGCAGTTTTGATTGAGTTTCTTAGTCCTGAGTTCTAGTTTGATTGCACTGTGGTCTGAGAGACAGTTTGTTCTAATTTATGTTCTTTGACATTTGCTGAGGAGTGCTTTACTTCCAACTATGTGGTCAATTTTGGAATAAGTGCAATGTGGTGCTGAGAAGAATGTATATTCTGTTGTTTTGGGGTGGAGAGTTCTGTAGATGTCTATTAGGTCCGCTTGGTGCAGAGTTTAGTTCAATTCCTGGATATCCTTGTTAATTTTCTGTCTCGTTGATCTGTCTAATGTTGACAGTGGGGTGTTAAAGTCTCCCATTATTATTGTATGGGAGTCTAAGTCTCTTTGTAAGTCTCTAAGGACTTGCTTTATGAATCTGGGTGCTCTTGTATTGGGTGCATATATATTTAGGATAGTTAGCTCTTCCTGATGAATTGATCCCTTTACCATTATGTAAAGGCCTTCTTTGTCTCTTTTGATCTTTGATGGTTTAAAATCTGTTTTATCAGAGACTAGGATTGCAACCCCTGTTTTTTTTTGTTTTCCATCTGCTTAGTAGATCTTCCTCCATCCCTTTATTTTGAGCCTATGTGTGTCTCTGCATGTGAGATGGGTCTCCTGAATACAGCACACTGATGGGTCTTGACTCTTTATCCAATTTGCCAGTCTGTGTCTTTTAATTGGACCATTTAGTCCATTTACATTTAAGGTTAATATTGTTATGTGTGAACTTGATCTTGTCATTATGATATTAGCTGGTTATTTTGCTCGTTAGTTGATGCAGTTTCTTCCTGGCATCGATGGTCTTTACATTTTGGCATTTTTTTGCAATGGCTGGGACCAGTTGTTCCTTTCCATGTTTAGTGCTTCCTTCAGGATCTCTTGTAGGGCAGGCCTGGTGGTGACAAAATCTCTAAGCATTTGCTTGTCTGTAAAAGATTTTATTTCTCCTTCACTTACGAAACTTAGTTTGGCTGGATATGAAATTCTGGGTTGAAAATTCTTTTCTTTAAGAATGTTGAATATTGGCCCCCACTCTCTTCTGGCTTATAGAGTTTCTGCCGAGAGATCTGCTGTTAGTCTGATGGGCTTCGCTTTGTGGGTAACCCGACCTTTCTCTCTGGCTGCCCTTAACATTTTTTCCTTCATTTCAACTTTGGTGAATCTGACAATTATGTGTCTTGGAGTTGCTCTTCTCGAGGAGTATCTTTGTGGTGTTCTCTGTATTTCCTGAACTTGAATGTTGGCCTGCCTTACTAGGTTGAGGAAGTTCTCCTGGATGATATCCTACAGAGTGTTTTCCAACTTGGTTCCATTTTCCCCGTCACTTTCAGGCACACCAATCAGACGTAGATTTGGTCTTTTCACATAATCCCATATTTCTTGGAGGCTTTGTTCATTTCTTTTTACTCTTTTTTTCTCTACACTTCTCTTCTCGCTTCATTCATTTGATCTTCAATCACTGATAGTCTTTCTTCCAGTTGATCGAGTCGGTTACTGAAGCTTGTGCATTTGTCACGTAGTTCTCATGTCATGGTTTTCATCTCTATCAGTTCGTTTGTGGTCTTCTCTGCGGTGATTATTCTAGTTATCCATTCTTCCATTCTTTTTTCAAGGTTTTTAGTTTCTTTGCACTGGTTACATAGTTCCTCTTTTAGCTCTGAGAAGTTTGATCGACTGAAGCCTTCTTCTCTCAGCTCGTCAAAGTCATTCTCCATCCAGCTTTGTTCCATTGCTGGCGATGAGCTGCATTCCTTGGAGGGGGAGATGCACTCTGATTTCCAGCTTTTCTGCACTGCTTTTTCCCCATCTTTATGGTTTTATCTGCCTTTGGTCTTTGATGATGGTGACATACTGATGGGGTTTTGGTGTGGGTGTCCTTTCTGTTTGTTAGTTTTCCTTCTAACAGTCAGGACCCTCAGCTGCAGGTCTGTTGGAGTTTGCTTGAGGTCCACTCCAGACCCTGTTTGCCTGGGTATCAGCAGTGGAGGCTGCAGAAGATAGAATATTGCTGAACAGCGAGTGTTGCTGTCTGATTCTTGCTCTGGCAGAAGCTTCGTCTCAGAGGTGTACCCAGCCATGTGAGGTGTGAGGTGTTGGTCTGCACCTAGTGGGGGATGTCTCCCAGTTAGGCTACTCAGGGGTCAGGGACCCACTTGAGCAGGCAGTCTGTCTGTTCTCAGATCTCAGCCTCTGTGCTGGGAGAACCACTGCTCTCTTCATAGCCGATTTTCCAGGTGTTGTATGTCTCAGTTTCCCTCGGCTAGGAAAAGGAATTCCCTTCTGCCTTGTGCTTCCCAGGTGAGGCGATGCCTCGCCCTGCTTCAGCTCTCACTGGTCAGGCTGCACCCACTGACCAACATAGACTGTCCGACACGCCCCAGTGAGATGAACCTGGTACCGCAGTTGAAAATGCAGAAATCACCCATCTTCTGTGTCGCTCATGCTGGGAGCTGGAGGATGGAGCTGTTCCTATTTGGCCATCTTAGGCACCCCCCTCCTTTACTTTTTTAAAATGTAAAATTTTTTCATTTAACTTTTTTTTTTCTTTTTTTTTTTTTTTTTTGACACAGGGTCTCACTCTGTTGCCCAAGCTGGAGTGCAGTGGCACAATCTTGGCTCACTGCAACCTCCACCTCCCAGGTTCAAGCGATTCTCCTGCCTCAGCCTCCCAAGTAGCTGGGATTACAGGTGCCTGCCACCATGCCCAGCTAATTTTTATATTTTTAGTAGAGACAAGGTTTCACCATGTTGGCCAGGCTGGTCTTGAACTCCTGACCTCAGGTGATCCACCCGCCTTGGCCTCCCAAAGTGCTGGGATTACAGGCGTGAGCCACCAGGCCCTGACCATTTAACTTTCTTTTTTTTTTTTTTTGAGACGGAGTCTCGCTCTGCCACCCAGGCTGGAGTGCAGTGGCCGGATCTCAGCTCACTGCAAGCTCCGCCTCCCGGGTTCACGCCATTCTCCTGCCTCAGCCTCCCGAGTACCTGGGACTACAGGCGCCCGCCACTGCGCCCGGCTAGTTTTTTGTATTTTTTAGTAGAGACGGGGTTTCACTGTGTTAGCCAGGATGGTCTCGATCTCCTGACCTCGTGATCCGCCCGTCTCGGCCTCCCAAAGTGCTGGGATTACAGGCTTGAGCCACCGCGCCCGGCCGACCATTTAACTTTCTAGCTTAATTTTGCTATGGTCAGAGAACATCGTTCCTGTTATATCTGGTCTTTGAAATTTGTCAATACTTGCTTAATGGCCGATACATGATTCGCTTTTGTAAATTAAATGTCTCAAATTTGCTTAGGAAGAATGTATAGTCTCTGATTTATGGACGCAAAATTCTGTATACGTCCACTGATCAAACTTGTGAAGTGTGTATTCAGATCTGATTTCTTTTGTCTGCTTAAGTTCTCAGTAGCTGATAGAGACTTGTCAAGCTCTTCCATAAAATCAGAGTGGATTTCTCTCATTCTCCCTATTTCTCCTATATATTTTGAGGCTATTGATACTAGGTGTTTAAAATTCTGATATCTTCTTGATGAGTTAAACTTTTTGTCATTTTGTAGTGACCCTTTTGGTCCCTGCTGCTGTTGACCTTGTCAGGTATTCACGTGGCTGCATCAGCTTTCTTTTGGTTAATATTTGTCCACTTCTGATTTTTCCATCCCTTGGCTTCCAGTCTTCCCTGTGTTGTCATGCTTTAGATGATCTCTTTTAGATGCACATAGCTAGGTGGCGGTGGTTTTTAATTGAATCTGAAAACTGCGTATCTTTTTTTTTTTTTTTTTTTGAGATGGAGTCTCGCTCAGTTGCCCAGGCTGGAGTGCAGTGGCCTGATCTCAGCTCACTGCAAGCTCCACCTCCCAGGTTTACGCCATTCTCCTGCCTCAGCCTCCAGAGTAGCTGGGACTACCGGCGCTTGCCGCCTCGCCCGGCTCGTTTTTTTTGTATTTTTTAGTAGAGATGGGGTTTCACCGTGTTAGCCAGGATGGTCTCGATCTCCTGACCTCGTGATCTGCCCGTCTTAATAGAGCCTTTAGTCCATTGTTATTGGTATATTTGGACTTGTTTTCACCATCTGACTGCGGATAACCATTTGTCCTGTCTTTTGTGTGTCCTCTTTCTCTCTCCAAATATAAACTTTATATTCAATTTCTATTCTTTTCAGTGATCACATATTGGGTATTCTTATTTAACTTAAAAAAAATTAAAGTTGAACACTATCTTTACTCCCCTCCTGTAAAATAGAAGGACTTTTGAGCACCTTAGCTTCACTCTCCTGCCTGACATGCACACACTCACACATATGTGTATATGTGTGTGTATGTATATATGTACATCCACACATAAATACTTTTGACCTTCATAAATCCCTCTTCTCAGATAATACTATTGTTGTGTTGTTTTTGTTGTTTTATATCGCCCATGTTTTTTTGACATAACTACATATTGGCCATTTTATATGTCTGTCATATTAGTGTCTCAGACTGTACTAGAATCATTTTCCTCCTCCATGAAGTACTTACTGTAGAAATTCTTTTAGAGCAGACTTCTTGGTGGTGAATTCCCTGTTTTTGTTTATACATGTTTTTGTTTCATCCTTGTTCTTGGACAGTAGTGTTGAGGGACATGCAATTCTGTGTGGTGGTCATTTTCCTCAATGATTATAGCCATTATGCCACCATCTGCTGGCTTCCATTGAGCTGTTGAAAAAGCTGTTGTTTTAACGGTGGGTCCTTTGTAGGGGACTTTTTTTTTTTCTTCTCTATTTTCTTTCAGGTTCTTTGTCTTCGATTTTCTACGGTTTTACTGTTAGATGTGGTTTATTGGAATCTTTCTGCTTGAGATATATAGTGTTTCTTGGATCTATGAAGTCTTTTTAAAAATTTGTTTTGGAAAATATTCAACCATTAACTCTTTAAATAATTCCTCTTTTTTAGTCTCTCCCCTTTCCCCTCTGGAGCTCTAATCAGAGGATGTTAGAAATTCTCATTGTCTCCACATTTTTTAACCATCTCTCTTTCATATTTTCTATCTCCTTACCTCTCTCTGTTGCGTAATGCCTAAAGTTTTTGCAAAGATTATCCAGTTCACCTTTTTTTAAAAAAAGTATCTTCATTGTTGATAGTTTCTTGCTGCATGTTCATGTATGCCCTCTTTTTAAATTGTATTCTTATTCTTTAAATATTTCACACACAGCTGTCCTATTTTCTATATCTGACGATTGAAACATGCTCAGTCTTTGGGGGTCTAATTCTGTCATTTATTGCTTCTGTTGACTCTCACTCAAATGGTTTGTCACCTTAGTGTTTTGTGAGCTTATGCATGATTTTAATTTGTAGGAATACTCCAGGCTTAACTTGTGGAAACCTCCTGCAAAAAGGGCTTGCTTCTGCCTCTGCTGGTGAGATGGGGGTGGGACTTCTGTCCCAGGACCCAGACAACCTTCCTTGAGTGTTTTGGGTTCAAAGCAAAGCTGTAGACCCTGTTCTTGTGACCCCCCACAAAACCATGTTCTCCCAGCTTAGGGCACCCCCACTCTGCCATGCTGCCTGTGGGGCCAGATGATGTCCTGCTAATGTGGCTTCTATAGCTTGTCTTCTGCCTGACTCTCAGGCTCCATGGCCCTGGCTCCCAGATGTGGCCGTCTTGGCCTCAGGCATTCCTGCCTTGGACTCTGGCTGCCAGGGCTATGGGGACCACCTCCTCCATGCAGTCCAGGCTCAGCTCTTGTTGTTTGTGTTTGTTTACCTCATGCCTCACTTACCTTTTGTGAAACCATCGGAATCCCCACTGGGCGTGGTGGCTCATGCCTGTAATCCCAGCACTTTGGGAGGTCAAGGTGGGTAGATCAGACCAGCCTGACCAACATGGTGAAACCCAATCTCTACTAAAAATACAAAAAATTAGCTGGGTGTGGTGGTGTGCACCTGTAGTCTCAGCTACTCGGGAGGCTGAGACAAGAGAATTGTTTGAACCCAGGAGACGGAGGTTGCAGTGAGCCAAGATCACACCATTGTACTCTGGCCTGGGCAACAGAGTGAGACTTTGTCTCAAAAAAAAAAAAAAGATGGGGGGGGAGGCGTGGGGCGCTGAGCGTGGTGGCTCATGCCTGTAATCCCAGCACTTTGGGAGGCCAAGGTGGGCAGATCACAAGGTCAGGAGACTGAGACCAGCCTGGCCAACATGGTGAAACCCCACTCTACTAAAATACAAAAAATTAGCTGAACGTGGTGGTGCACACCTATAGTCCCAGGAGGCTGAGGCAGGGGAATCGCTTGAACCCGGGAGGCAGAGGTTGCAGTGAGCCAAAATTGGGCCACTGCCCTCCAGCCTGGTGACACAGCAAGACTCCGTCTCAAAAAAAAGAAAAGAAAATCATCAGGATCCCCAGGAGTGTTCCCTCTCTGGAGTCCAGTTGTTTCAGAGGAAGGGCATCATGAGTGACCAGGGTCCAAGTTATTTTATTTTTCAGTAGGACTGGAATTTTGGTAACACAAAACCCTGTTACGTTTGGAGGAAACAAGTTCCTCAAAGCTCATTGCTTTTTCCTCTGTTCCCAGCTCCGCTCTGCATTGGATAAAACAGAAGAGCTCGAGGTGAGCAACGGCCACTTAGTGAAGCGTCTGGAAAAAATGAAAGCAAATCGGAGTGCACTGTTGTCCCAGCAGTAAATTCCAGCTCTGAACAGGCAACTGGTTGGTGACTGGAGAGCATTGTTTCATAGGCTTTTCTCTGTCCTGTCTGGGAGCGCTGCTTCTTCCCCTGCCTTCTGAGAGAAGACGACCGTGGCAAGCTTAGCACTTAGGGGCTCCCGTGCCATGGCTCACCCGAGGAAGCCCCAGCAGCCACCAGGTGCCTCTGTGTGCAGACCCCTGGCCCGGGCTGGGGCCGACGCTCAGAACCTGCAGATACTTCATAAGCACATGGGGGCCTCGAGGGAGCTCTGTCTGACCGCACAGCAGCCTCTGAATGCCACTGGAAATGGTGATCAAAGTAAAGATTCAGTTGGGACTTGAGTTCTTTTTTTTTTCATGTGTCTTGCTGAAGATTAAGGGGAAATGTTACAGTGTTGGGACTTCCTTTCATGGCAGAATCTACAATTTGAGCGACTTCAGTAGTATCTCTTAGTCTACGCTTTTCATACACAAAAACACTGTGGAACCACAAGCCATTACCAAGCAAAACTCTTTCACTGGAAACAAGGGGGCAGTCTAGTAGTAAAAGTGACCTTAAGAAGACTCTTTACAGGCAACAAATTAAGATTTTCTAAGGGATTTTTGCATCAGTTCAGTCATAGGAATACTTTTTTCCAGGGTAATTAGGCAAAGCTTCACTGAAAATGACAGCTTTTCATTTGCATTATTTAATCCTTATATTTGGAATTGAAGTTGTTAACTTCTTTTAAAGAATGTACTATTAGAAAAATTAAAAGTGAAATGTTGAGAGACTTCAGCAATGTGGTTTTAATTTTTTTCCACTGAGAAAGAAGATCTTTAATTTCATATTAACGGTTCTGTATATTTTGGGTCTTTTTTTATTTTTTAAGAATATCAAATCAATTCATTTTTCTTTCCCTATTTTTTAAAAAAAGGTGTTTTCACAGAATGAGTGCACTTAAAAAGTGAAGTGAAGAAGGAGGTAACAGTAGAGATGATGGCGATATCATCAAGGACAAAAGTAAAAACCTTTAGCTACCTGCTGATTTTTAGTGACTGTTCATATATGTTGTATTTCAAATATGGCTGGTGAAGCCAGCCAGCTTTTCCGGACATTATCAAGTGGAAACCACATCAGTATCATCCAAAACCATATCTAGTCTTAACGCACGGAGAATGCTGGAGTGAGGGTTGTGAGTTCAGGGTGTATAATTAAGAAAACACTCCCAGAGTAATGCTAGGAGTCACCAGCGTCCATCCCCCAGAACTGTATGGATCCAGGATATACACAGCTGCGTTCCATTAAGAAAGAGATGCAATCTCTATTAAAATACACAGATTTTTGTATCTCCTTGTGCAGAGGATATTTGCCACTGCCCATTGGGAGGCAGACAAGTTATAGGAGGCTGGGGGCCAACACTGGCAAGTAGGAAACCAAGGGTAAGGACAGGTAAGCAAAACGTGCTGGCAGGTGGGCACCACTGGGAGACCCACACTGCACACCCAGGCGCTGTATGAACAGGAAGGAGGAAGGAAGCTGGACGAAGCCCCTCAGGGACCCTGTCCTGACCATGCTGGGCCCACCAGCAAAGGGGAGATGTTCAGTTCATTGTCCCATCCTTCAGGTTTCTTCCACAACATCTGAATACAAACATGTTTAACCGGGAAAATGTCTATGTCACTCACGAATAACACCAGTAGCAAACACTCACACAGCACGCAGACATGCTCGGCAGCATGCTGACGCTTTTAGGTATTTTTCACTCGTAATTTTCACATATTTCCACTCATTTCATTTGCACAGAAATTCTATGAGGTAGATGCTGTTATTAAATCCACATTACAGATGAGGGAACCAGGGTCCAGGAAGGTGAACTGGCCAGACGTCCCCCAGCTGGTAAGTACAGGGCTGCAAGGCATTGATTCCCAGGTGTCTCACTGCCCTGAGAAGATGGCGTTTTCCCTATCAGTGGCTCTGAGGAAGTCAAGCCTTCAGTCTCTACCTTTCCCACCAATTCTTTTGGAAACAGCAAACCAATGTTACACACACTTCCTAATCCAGAGGAAGCTAGAACACGATTTTTAAATTTATTTAGTAGAATAAAATTTTTTTTTTGCAGATGTAGCTAATGGAAATTGTTGCTGGCTTTTTTCATCCTTGCAACCTAGCATTTCTCAGCCTCAGGACGACGGTCGTCTGGAGCTGGGTCGTTCTTGGTGGCTGGGGTGGCTGTCCCCTGCACCGTGGGCTTTTCCCAACACCCAGGAGGCGGAGGTTGCAGTGAGCCAAGATCACGCCATTGCACTCCAGTCAGTGACAGAGCAAGACTCTGTCTCAAAAAAAAAAAAGAAAAAAAAATGATTTTTTGGTATTCTATTTAATTTTATGAAATAGTAACACAGATCAAGTATTTATGATGAAAACTTTGCCTGAATTGAAATATGCTGTAAATATAAAATATATACTGACTTGAAAATTTGCTATTAAAAAAAGAACATAAAATATCTTATTAACAATTTTTAAATGTGTATTACATAGCAAAACGATAATTTAGATATATTGGGTTAAATACAGTGTATTGTTAAAATGAATTTCATCTGTTTATTCTTTTAAATATAGGTATTAGAAAATTTAAAATTACATATATGGCTCATATTATGTTTCTATTGGACAGTGCTGCTCTAGACATTCAAAAGGCCAGGACTTTTTCATCCTCAGGTGTTAGCTTAAATGTCACTCTGTGAAGCCTTTCTTAACCAGACAGCTGAAGCAGCAAATTCCCCAAACGTACACACGCTTGACCACACGTACCTTAGCTCGCTCTCTATCCCACTAGCTGCTTTCAACTTTTTTCATAGTACCTTTCATTATCCAAAATCCAGCCTGGGCAACGGAGACTGCCTCAATAAAATACAATAAAATTCCAATCTTTCAACAATTCCTGTCCCCTTTCTTGATGTGTTTTTCTCACCTTAGCGCTGTCTAACATACAATAAACTTTTCTTTACTGCCTCTCGTCCCCTGCTGGAACGGAAGCTCCATGGTCGATGGTAGGGAACTGAGTGTGGAACTCAGGGAATAGAACCAGGTTGGAGATGTAGATTAGGAGTCGCCAGCAAAGATGCAACTTTCAAATCTTGAGACTAGACTTTCTTAGGGGGAGGGTGTAACTAAGTAGAGGGCACAGAAAGCACCTAGAACAATCTAAAAGGGATTAGAGGAGGAGAGGCCAGGAAAGGGGACTGAGGATGATGGCAAAGGGTTACATACTAAGAGATGCAAAAGGCAATAGAGAGTGTAAAAATACAAAACCAGTGCAGCTTACAAAGCCAAGGTTTCTGACATAAACTGAACTCAGTCCTCCCTCCCACCTGCCCCCACAAGCATGCTCCTCTTCCCCAGATCCTCAGTAATACAAGTGCACCTTCATTCACGCCACCAGCCTGGTCAGAAGCCTCAGTGTTCTGTTGGCCCTTTCCTCTCCCTCATCGCCCCTCCACTCTCTGTCCTTTTCCCATTACCATCGCCAATGCCCCTGGACCAGGCCACCATCATTAGCAACCCGTCCTCCCTGGTCTTCCCAGTTTCAATCTTGTTCACACTTCCAACCCATGAAACTCACTTGTAAAAAACCTGATTATGTCACTACCCCCTCTCCAACTATAATCATTTTTGTTCTTTGCAATAACTCATTGAAGTGGGTACTCTTATACCTCCATTTTATAAAAGAGGAGACTAAAAAAATTAGCTGGGCAGGTGGCACACACTACTTGGGAGGCTGAGGCAGGAGGATGGTTTGAGCCCAGGGGTTAGAGGTTACAGCAAGCAATGATTACCACTGCACTCCAGACTGGACAGAGCAAGACCCTGTCTCAAAAAAAAAAAAAAAAAAGATGAAGAAAGAAAAGAAAATAAATAAAGGGGGCACAATGGAGGGTCCTACATTAATATTATTTTGGCCCTGGTTGTAACCACTCTACTGCACTGTGGCGTCAGGAGCCGTGTCTGTCTTGCTCAGCACCATGGCTCAGTGCTTACAACACTACCTGGTACACGATGCTCAGGAGGAGATAGCTGATGGTTTGTCTTCGTTGTCGTGACTACTAATATTACTGTCAGTCATGTGTTTCCCAACATGTTTTATCATGAACCACGAATTTCTAGGAATGTTAGGAGGGGTTCTAAGTAAATAGCTCTATAAACAAATAGCCTTTGGTAACAGTTAAACAGGTGATGAGTTTACTCGTTGAGAAGCATCTGTCATTGGGATTCCTTAACAGGGAGACAGATTAGATAACATTTCACAAACTTTGAACATGGAACCCGTTTCTTCACAGAGCCTTCTGGGATCAGGGCTCTGCAGAACACATTAGGAAATGCACTTCTAGCCTCAAGGTCAGGCACAAGCATATACACTCCTAGCCTGAGTCCCTACTCCCAAGCCTGCCTCCAGGTGCACCCCCGCTATCCTTCCCCACAATGTTGTTTACAGTCCAGGGAGCAAAATTCTATTCTCCTCTCACTACAGAAAGCCCTGGAAGTTGCAGATGGCATGTGAGGCACATGTCTGCTTAAGAGGACAAACCCAGGAGGGTCTTCAGCTGTTCTTTAGGTGTGGCCACTATGTTTCAAGACGACAAGTAAAACTATAGCTTCATTCACTGAACTACTCATGCCTTACCCTCTTCATCAAGATTTCTTTGTTCCACCATTTTTCCTACTTTCAGAGCCCTATGTTCTCCACTCTCAGGAGCTGGTTTATCCAAATATATGAAGGTAGAAGCAGAAGGGTTGATTCACAAACTTTCATAAATGAGAATAATATAATCATTATGTTATTGATTTGGTTGGTCATAGCCTTCAGCATGTTTTTGACCAAACTTATTAATATGTTTATGGGGGCTGGGGACAGGGTGAAGAACAGGAAGAGTTTTGATGGTCTACTACTGCTGAAGCCCAGCCTTACTTATCAATATAGATGGGAAACTATAGATCCCGAAAAGATTTCATAAAGACAAAGTAGACAGAAATAGAAGGGTAGTTCTGCAATATTGTTAAAAATACTATCTCAAACAGTTAACATCACATTTGGTAGAAAAACAGCAAATTGACACATTTACATTTAAATCTGGAAGAAAAAAAGATGCCTTGAAGCCCTTAAGTTTAGCACTACTGTAAAGTTTCAGACAGCACAGCAAAACACAAAATAGTAATAAGATATAATATTGGAAAACTGGCAACATAAGTATTGTTTGTAGTCAATTGCAAAACTACTGATGATGTAATGAGAATTCCTTAAAATACTAGGATATGTGATTAATGTTCAGAAATCAATAGCTTTCCTATGTATCAAAACTTACCAGTTAGATTTAGAAATCTATCTAACTAAAGATTAGTTCATTAGGAGCTCATAATCGCAAACAAAAACCATACAAAAGGCCAGGCACAGTGGCTCACGCCTGTAATCCCAGCACTTTGGGAGGCCAAGGCGGGTGGATCACGAGGTCAGGAGATCGAGACCATCCTGACTAACATGGTGAAACCCCATCTCTATTAAAAATACAACGAATTAGCTGGGCATGGTGGCTGGCACCTGTAGTCCCAGCTACTTGGGAGGCTGAACCTGGGAGGCAGAGCTTGCAGTGAGCCGAGATTGCGCCACTGCACTCCAGCCTGGGGGACAGAGTGAGACGGGGGAAAAAAAAAAAAAAAAAAAAAAACTCACCCAAAAAAAGCCTCCCCGACAAACGGAAGCAATAATAATAATCCTAAGAAATAGAAGAACCTACATTAGGAAATTTATACATTCTGCTGAGATACAAGACAAAAAAAATGGAGAAAGATGTATGGTAAGAATAAATATCATAAACATAAAACTTTCATATTTAGCACATTTCTTATCTATTATTTTTTATTTTATTTTTTTTATTTATTTATTTTTATTTTTTGAGACGAGTGTCGCTATGTTGCCCAGGCTGGAGTGCAGTGGTGCAATCTTGGCTCACTGCAAGCTCTACCTCCCAGGTTCATGCCATTCTCCTGCCTCAGCCTCCTGAGTAGCTGGGACTACAGGCGCCCGCCACCACACCTGGCTAATTTTTTGTATTTTTAGTAGAGAAGGGGTTTCACCATGTTAGCCAGGTTGGTCTCGATCTCTTGACCTTGTGATCCGCCTGCCTCGGCCTCCCAAAGTGCTGGGATTACAGGCATGAGCCACTGCGCCCCACCAGATTTAATACATTTCTTATGAGAACTCCTTTGAGATTTTTGGGGAGGTAATCTCACAAAATTATTGGTTTTTTTTTTCTTTCTTTCTTTTTTATAAGAAAAGAAAGATCTCACTCTCGCTCAGGCTGGAGTGCAGTGGCGTGTACTGCAGTACACGGAGCTCACTGCAGCCTCAAACTCCTGGCCTCAAGCAACCCTCCTGTCTCATCCAAAAGTGCTGGGATTACAGGCATGAGCCACCATGCCCCGCAAACAACAAAATTATTCTAATATTCACCTGGAAGTTTAAAAAAAAAAAATTGCAACCAGACTAGATGACTTTGATAAAACAACAGTTGAGGGGGCCTCTGCCAGGTATTTTCAGTGTTACAAAGGTGCAAGGATAGACAGGTCCCTGCAATGGGGCGACCCCGCCTTGGTCAAAAGGGCCCAGCTGCTCTGCTCTGCGTTATTTTCTTTTTTTTTTTTTTTTTTTTTTTGAGACGGAGTCTCGCTCTGTCACCCAGGCTGGAGTGCAGTGGCCGGATCTCAGCTCACTGCAAGCTCCGCCTCCCGGGTTTACGCCATTCTCCTGCCTCAGCCTCCCGAGTAGCTGGGACTACAGGCGCCCGCCACCTCGCCCGGCTATTTTTTTTGTATTTTTTAGTAGAGACGGGGTTTCACCGTGTTAGCCGGGATCGTCTCTCGATCTCCTGACCTCGTGATCCGCCGTCTCGGCCTCCCAAAGTGCTGGGATTACAGGCTTGAGCCACCGCGCCCGGCCTCTGCGTTATTTTCTGCACTCCCTGAGGATTCCCAGGGTGTGGCTTCCATGCTATTGAGACTGCTCCACAAACACAGCGCCCTTTTCTGCATCCTGTCTGTTCCACACATTTTAGCCCCCAGTAAGTTGTGTGGTATCAGTTAGACTGTACATTCTTCAAGAACTGCCGAAAGCTTTTCATTCCATGGCCTGCCTGATGCAGGGCAAGACCTCAGTAGGTGTTTGCGGAATAAGAAATTCTAACGGCTCCTGAATAGAGAGGTTAAAAATGTCTAAAGGCATCACAGTCCATGTGGGAGAGCAGCTCCATGGTTTCTCTCTATAGATAGCTCCTCGAAAACGCCCACAGTGAGGTTCTGTGAGAAACGGATTATAGGAGATTTCTATTTTCTTTTTCACCCTTTTCTGCATTGTCTACATTAAACACATGTGACTTTAATAACGTTAAAATATTTCAAAGTGATAAGGAAAAAATTAAGTGTAAAAAATCAAATCATAAAAGGCACAAATCAAAGTTATTGCGTGACTGGGCATGGTGACTCACGTCTGTAATCCCAGCACTTTGGGAGGCCAAAGCAGGCAGATCACTTGAGGTTAGGAGTTCGAGACCAGCCTGGCCAACATGGCAAAACCCCATCTCTAAAAAGGATAGCTGGGTGTGATGGTGCAAGCCTGTAATCCCAGCTACTCGAAAGGCTGAGGGCAGGAGAATGGCTTGAACCTAGGAGACGGAGGTTGCAGTGAGCCGAGATCGTGCCACTGCACTCCAGTCTGGGTGACAGAGTAAGACCATGTCTCAAAAACAAACAAAAACTATTGTTTGAATATGATTATTCTGAACTTGAGCTGGAGTAAGAATCTCTAATATCACTGAAAATAAAGACAAAGAGACTGATGGATTTAATAAAAATGTAAAATTTCACATCAAAACAATATAATCCCCAAATCAATTACTTAAGTCCAAACGTGGTAGAGCTCCCTGGCAGAAAAGGCAGAACCACTAGCTCCATACACAGACACAGGAAACTCGGACCAAGAGGAGCAAGGGTCCCATGCCATAGGGCCAATGGGGAGTATCTGGAGACAGTGTCAAAAAAACTCAAAGTGGGCCAGGCGTGGTGGCTCAAGCCAGTAATCCCAGCACTTTGGGAGTCCGAAGTGGGTGGATCACTTGAGGTCAGGAGTTCGAGACCAGCCTGACCAACATGGTGGAACCCCATCTCTATTAAAAATACAAAAATTAGCTGAGTGTGGTGGCAGGCACCTGTAATCCCAGCTACTGGGAGGCTAAGGCAGGAGAATCGCTTGAACTTGGGAGGCAGAGGTTGCATTGATCTGAGATTGTGCCACTGCACTCCAGCCTGGGCAACAGAACAAGGCTGTCTCAAAAAACAAAACTAAACACCTCAAAGAGCCTAGAGGAAGGCAAAACAAGGACACTGGATCCCACAGTTACACAAAAACAGCTGAGGTCACTTAAGCGGGAATGTTTCTTCCCCTTGCAGTAGCAGGAGGCTTGGTGTGTCCCATGCAAACAGCCCATTTGCCCTTCAACCCGCCTCCCTGCCAACACGCGGCAGCCCCTCCTGCCACCTGCTCGGTGGCTTGCCTGTAAGCACAGCATCACTGTCCAGCACAGCTTACCTTTTCTGTAGCCTGGTGACACATGTGATATCTGTGCTCAGCCCGTCCACTCATAACACAACATCTCATCTCTCTTCCCCGAATCCCAATAATCCTCCCTAAGGGGCATGAGCACTGTCTTCGATGGTTTAAAAGGTTGACATATGAAAGATTTGACTCATTCTGTGTTGTACCCACTCACAGGGTGGAGAAGAGACCAACAGTGAAATAAGCGTTTGGCAAATGTCTGTTCAGCAGAGGAATTTCTCAAAATTCTAACAGTGCTGGAGCAGTCAAAGGAGAAACGCCAAGGGCCTAGAGTAGAATGTGGTTTCCAGCTGTCTTGACATCAGGGTTGCTGGCCCACGGACACACTTCCAGAGCCACCCCTTCCAGGGTCATCATGGCCCAGTCCTGCTCTAGATGCCATCTGCCCAACAGCCCAGGGGAGAGTGTCCAGCCTCCTAATGTGAGCCTCAGTCTGAACCCCTTTCTATAACAGAGGCCAGACCTCATAATCTCATCAGCAGCTCTGGCCTGCTACTGCCGTGGCTGCCCTCTCCAGCCACTGGTGTTAACTTCAAATGATATAGGCACTTCCAAATGAAATCCACGTAAAAGGATAGGCCATATCACTTTAAAAGACACTTCAAAGCATTTTCGGTAACGGCAGGATTTGCAATAAGTGTATTACATCATCTCAAGATCCATGCTCACGGTCCACTGTCCACCCCTGCACCCTCAGCCCCTGGCCCCTGGCAGGCCAAGAGCAATCTGCAGAATGAATGAATGAATGAATGAAGTGCATTTCAGAGGCTGCAGCCTCATTTGAGGGGACAACTTGGGGGCAGGTGCAGTTTCAGAGCCCCTCCTCTGTCTGCCACCTATCCAAAGTCCCCCATGGCTCAACAATCAAGTGCATGTTTAGACTAATAAGCAAATGAAGTCATCTGCAGCACTATCCTGTCCCCACCCCTTCAGGACTGTATCATTTTGTACAGGTTTAAATTCCCTATCAGGGATGGCACCAGGCACAAAATATGGGGGGGGGGGGATGCAAAAACTCAGTAATCTAATATTTTAATGCAGTCTTTTAAAAAATCGAAATTAATGCAAAAAATCCATAATAAAATATTCAAATCTAATTTAATTTTATTTATTTTGAGATGGAGTCTCGCTCTGTCGTCATCCAGGCTGGAGTGCAACGGGGTGAGCTCAGCTCACTGCAACCTCCACCTCCTGGGTTCAAGCGACTCTCCTGCCTCAGCCTCCTGAGTAGCTGGGATCACAGGCGTCCACCACCACGCCCGGGTAATTTTTGTATTTTTAGTAGAGACGGGGTTTCGCCATGTTGGCCAGGCTGGTTTTGAACTCCTGACTTCAGGTGATCCGTCTGCCTTTGGCCTCCTAAAGTAATGGGATTACAGGCGTGAGCCACCGCACCCGGCCCAGAATATTCAAATTTTAAATAAAGACAGGACCAGTAACAATGTACCCTGTGGAGCCATTTTAAGAGTCTGATGTGAAAGGAAAAAATAGGACTGAATTTTTTCATTACTCTTGACCTTTTTTAGAGACTGCATTAAAATATTATTTATCTTGATTGCTGCGATTTGGGCAGCCTCTAAACTCCTGTGCCCGTGACAAATGCCTCACTGGCCTCATCCTAGCCGCGGCCCGACCCTGCTAACGGCATTTCCAGAAGATGGGCAGAGGACAAGCCAAACACCAGGAGGGACCATGCGGCCTGGGAAACAGTTCGGCAAGGAGGCCGGGCCCCGTCCCACCACGGAGGGCGGAGGATTCGGCCTGCACCAGACCCAAACGAGGGGCAGTCCGGCCTCTGCTGGCAGAAGCAGCGCTTCCAAGTATTTTCATATGGTGGCTTTGCAGAGCTGCGCGGTCCAGAAGAGGGTTTCAGGCTGCAAAGCGGGAAAGTCCTGAGGGCGCTCTGCGCTCCAAGCCAGACGCCCACAATCTCTTCTACGTCATGCAATATTCAAGTACGCGGCCTCCTTCCCGCGCTTTCGCGCCCACAGGCTGGGCCAATCACAGTGCCGCGCTTTTCATACTGACCAACAGGCGGTGGGCGGGCCGCCGGTGACCGTTACCCGGCAGGCGCCGCGGCTGGCTCTGGTGACGCCACTGGCTCGGAGGCGGCTGCAGAGAGCGGGACCCTGGCCCTTGGAGGGGGCAGCGGCGGTAGCTATCTAGCGGCTCCGAGGTGCGACGGACAGAGACGCGGGGCGGCAGGTCGGGCGGCGAGGCCGGCGAGGGCGAGGCCATGGGCTTGAGCGGTTGGGGATGGCGAACCCCGCGTGGGGCCGGTCCCGGCGGCGAGGCCCGTCCCGCTGAGGCACGCGGGGACTCCGAACGGCGGTGTAGGCGAGGCCAGCGAGGCGGGCTGGGGACTGGCGCGTTCCTCGGGCGGCACTGGAGTGCCGGCACCGCAAAAGTCGGTCTCGAACGAAGTCGCGGGGGGCTGGTCACTCAAACGCGGTTATGTCCCTGGGGAAAGCTAGAAATTCGCGTATATGCTTATTCTTGCCGCGGAGACTGGTGGAGCCTCTGCTGCGTGGCGGGGACTCTAGCGACAGGGGGACGCGAGGTGCATTCTGTACTCAGGCGTGTGTGCCCTTGACGCGTCGGACGCCCTGGAGGAGGCACCAGCTCCTGACCTAGTGTGAGGGGCCCGGACGGTTTCCCTAAGAAGCGCGTATTTAAGATGGGATCTGAAGTTGAGCGTGAATTAAAGGTGGGGTGGGGAGTGGGCAGGCGAGAGAACGAACAGGACCTGACTTTTTGTATTTTTAGTAGAGACTTTTTGTATTTTTAGGGGTTTGGTCTCGATCTCCTGACCTCGTGATCCACCCGCCTCGGCCTCCCAAAGTGCTGGGATTACAGGCGTGAGCCACCGCGCCCGGCCAGGGCCTGACTTTTTAAGGAAAAGGAAAGGAGGGTGTATCTGGAAGACACAAAGTGCCCAGGTTAACACAGAGGACCATTGTTGGGTTTTACAGGGCTTATTCAGATTTTCATCTGTCTGAAAACAGTGACAGTCCGTTGCTGAGTTTTAAGCAGGAGCGTAACTGATTCGATAAGCATTTTAGAAAGATGATTCTGGCCAGATGTGAGATGATTGCCTGAATAGTTGTGAGAGTCAGGAGTTAAAATTGACAAGACCTCAGAGATAAGGGAGGTAGGTGTCAAGGGCTAGTCCTGTGATTTCTGGCTGAGTTCTGGCGATACCATTCCCTGGAGTTTGGTGCACTGGAGGAAATAGTTTGGTAAGTGAGAACTAAAAGAAAATAATAAAAATGGGCATGTACCTAGGAGTAGAGTTGCTGGATCATGTGGTTATCTTGTGTTTAACTTTCTGAGGAACTGCCATACTTCTCCAGAGTGGCTGCCCCATGTTACATTCCCACCAGCAATGGATGAGGGTTCTGATTTCTCCATGACCTGCTCAACACTGTTACTGTTAACTGTTACTGTCATCCTAGTGGGTGTGAAGTGATATCTTTTGGTTTTGATTTGCATTTCCCCCATGACTCTTGATAAATTGAGCATATTTTCATGTGTTTATTGGCTATTTTTATATCCTCTTTGTCAAGTCATTTGCTCATTCTTAATATTGGGTGGTTTGCCTTTTTATTGTTCAGTTGTAAGAGTTTTTTCTATATTCTAGATAATAGACCTCTAGGGCATACATGATCTACAAGTACTTTCGTTATACTACAATTTTCTCTTTGGCAAACGTTTTTAACTTTGGGTGTCTTCATATTTAAGAATGAAGCTTGCAACACACTGCAGATTTCAGTAAATGCAGATTTGAGTGTAGAATCAGATGTGAATGAGAATCCAGCTTGAAATAGTGTTGCTTTTCTCACCAATTTTTTGAAAATGTGTTTTTAATTTAAAACTTTACTTAAGTAATGAATGTACTTTCTAAGAATAAATTAATAAATATTTGAAAATGTTGCTTTAATTTGTAATATGGTAAGTATTGATGGATATTACCCAAATAAAAAAAATACTCCTTGGGACTCTCAATTTTTTTTTTTTTTTTTTTTTTTGAGACAGAGTTTCACTCTTGTTACCCAGGCTGGAGTGCAATGACGTGATCTTGGCTCACTGCAACCTCTGCCTCCCGGATTCAAGTGATTCTCCTGGCTCAGCCTCCTGAGTAGCTGGGATTACAGGCACCCACTACTACACCCAGCTAATTTTTTGTATTTTTAGTAGAGACAGGGTTTCACCATGTTGGCCAGACTGGTCTCAAACTCCTGACCTCAAGTAATCCACCCACCTCAGCCTCCCAAACTGTTGGGATTACAGGCGTGAGCCACTGTGCCCAGCCAGGGTTCTCAATACTTTTTAAGAATATGAAGAGCTGGCTGGGTGCAGTGGTTCATGCCTATAATCCCAACACTTTGGAAGACTGAGGTGGGTGGATCCCATGAGCGAGGAGACCATCCTGGGCAGCATGGTGAAGCCCTGTCTCTACAAAAAAGTTATCCAGGCATGGTGGTGCATGCCTGTAGTTCAGCCACTCGGGAGGCTGAGGTGGGAGGATCACCTGAACCCCCCAGGGAGGTTGAGACTGCCATGAGCTGTGTTGCTGCCATAGCACTCCAGCCTCCAGCCTGGGCAACAGAGTGAGACCCTGATCTAGATATATATATACACAATATTTTGAACAATCAGATGTATCAAATATATATGTGTTTGAATTATCTTGGCCCACTGCAACCTCCATCTCCTGGGTTCAAGTGATCCTCCCACTTCAGCTTCCCAAGTAGCTGGGAACACAGGCTTGCACCACCATGCCCAACTAATTTCTTATATTTTTGTTAGAGACAGGTTTCACCATGTTGCCTAGGCTGGTCTGGAACTCCTGAGCTCAAGCAATCTGCCTGCCTCGGCCTCCTATAGTGCTGGGATTACAAGTGTGAGCCACTGCACCTGGCCAGACTAGTTCATTTTCATACATAATAACTCTAGTTATCATCTAAGAAGAAGGAATGACTCTTATCTTGGAGCCATTCCTTATTTCTCCTTTTACATTGGGATGCTCTATGCCCTTTCCTGCTTCTTAGCCTGTCTAGCCCCTACTTGACCATCATTTACTTTTTTGATAAGTTTTTCCTTACCTTTATTAATGCAACCATGCTATACAATTATTGTCTATGTAACTGTCTTATTTAACCCCTAATTGTCTTATTTAACTTTGTGAATCCCAAAGTAGGTACAGGTTATATTTTTCTTGGTCAGAATTTTAGTTTTTAATTTCTTTTTATCCTTTTTTCTAGCAAGGATTTGAACATAAAATTAATTGCTTTTTAAAAACAACTAGCAGTTTGAAAAACTCCAAATACATTTTTGAGCATGTTACATTTTATCCTTTCAGTCAAAATCAATACTAAAGGAGTCCTACCCCCAATGGCTAGCTCTTACTCATCATTCAGATCTGAGGTTAAGTAACTCTCTGAAAAGCCTTCACTAATCCTTAGACTAGGTTAAGTCTTGAATATTTCCCATAGCACCTTGTGCTTCTCAAAATATCCAGACTGTAGGAATTTCTTAGGGCAGGGGTTCCCAACCCCCAGCCTGAGCTCTGCCTCCTGTCAGATCAGCAGCAGCATTAGATTCTCATAGGAACTCAAACCCTGTTGTGAACTGTGCATGTGAGGGATCTAGGTTGCGTGCTACCTATGAGAATCTAACTAATGCCTGATGATCTGAGGTGGAACAGTTTCAGCTCAAAGCCACTACCCTACCTCCAATCCTCCGGTCCGTGGAAAAATTATCTTACACAAAACTGGTGTCTGGTACCAAAAAGGTTGTAGACTGTTGTCCTCAAGTATTGTTTCTGAGCCCCAAATTAGGCTGTTGAATCTATATTTTTAATGAGCGCCCCAAGTGATTCTTACATCAGGTAAGTTTGGGAAAACGTACTCTAAATTTATAGAAGATTTACGTGCATCCATCCCCCTTTTGGAAATTGTATGCCTGTTGTGCTTCATAGAGCCAGTGACTGATCACCTCTTTGTCCTCAACACTTAACATGTAACTTAGAAAACACAGGCTCAGTAATTATTGAATAATGTATTAAAGAATGTTTCTCCAAATAAAGGTATTCATCCCTGAAACTGGAAGTGTAATTGCTTGGTAATAGGGTAGACATTATTTAACATCATTAGAAATTGCCCAGTTTCCAAATGGTTTTAACAATTTGTATTCCCTCAAGCAATGTTTAAGAATTCTAGTTTGTCCACATCCTCACCAATATCTGGTGTTAGCACTCTTTTTAAAAGCCATTTTGGCCAGGTGCAGTGGCTCATGCCTGTAATCCCAGCACTTTGGGAGGCCAAGGCGGGTAGATCGCTTGAGCTCAGGAGTTCAGGACCCAAGTGGATCACTTGAGGTCAGGAGTTTAAGACCAACCTGGCCAACATGGTGAAACCCCATCTGCACTAAAAATACAAAAATTAGCTGTATGTGGTGGTGCGCGCCTGTAGTCCTAGCTACAAAGGAGGCTGAGGCAGGAGAATCACTTTGACCTGGGAGGTAGGGGTTGCAGTGAGCCAAGATCACACCACTGCACTCCAGCCTGGGCGACAGAGCGAGACACACACACACACACACACACATACTCTCTCTCTGGGTGACAGAGAGACACACACACACACACAAATTTTAAGCCATTCTAATGAATGTAAAGTGGTACCGTGGTTGTTTAAATTTGCATTTCCCTGATGACTAATGATGTTGAGCATGTTTTCATACCTATAAGCAATTTAAAAAATCTATTTGTACAAGTTATTTATGTAATCTGAATAAGCATCTTCTTTTGGATATATGGATTGTGAATACTTTATTCCAGTCTTTGGCTTGTGTTTCCATTTTTTAAGTAATGTCTTTTGATGAGGAGAAGTTTCTTAATTTTGCAGAATCCCAATCAACAACTTTTAAATTAACACCTTTTGTGTTCTAAGAAATCTTTGCCTATTCCAAAGTCATGAATATATTCTGTTGTGTTTTGAAAAGCATTATAAATTTGGTTTTCACATTTAAAAATATGATTAATCTCCCTTTTATTGTTGTGTGTGATGTGGTGTGGGTCCAGGCATTTTTTCCCCTCCAGGTAAAAATCTAGATTGTAGAAATCTACTTGTGCCAGTACCATTTATTGAATATGCCTTAGACCTTTTTTTCTTTTTTCTTTTTTTTGAGACAGAGTCTTGCTTTGTCACCGAGGCTGGGGTGCAGTGGAGCAATCTGGGCTGACTGCAACTTCTGGGGTTCTCCTGCCTCAGCCTCCCAAGTAGCTGGGACTGCAAGCGTGTGCCACCATGCCCAGCTAATTTTTGTATTTTTAGTAGAGACAGGGTTTCACCGTATTGGGTAGGCTGGTCTCAAACTCCTGACCTCAGGCGATGCACCCTCCTCAGCCTCCCAAAGTGCTGGGATTATAGGCATGCGCCACCATGCCTGACCAATACCACATTTTCTTTATCCAGTCTACCACTGATGGGTACTGCGTTGATTCTGTCTTTGCTATTGTGAATAGCACAGTGATGAATGTACAAGTGCATGTGTCTTTTTGGTAGAATGATTTATTTTCCTGTTAGTATATACCTAGTAATGGGATTGCTGGGTCAAATGGTAGCTCTGTTTTAAGTTGAGAAATCTCCAGACTGTTTTCCACAGTAGCTGGCCTAATTTACATTCCCACCAACAGTTCCCTTTTCTCCACAGCCTTGCCAGCATCTGTTGTTTTTTGACTTTTCATAATAGCCATTCTGGCTGGTGTGAGATGGTATTACATTGTGGTTTTGATTTGCATTTCTCTGATTAGTGATGCTGAGCATTTTAAAATATTTGTTAGCTGCTCATATGTTTTCTCTTGAGATGTGTCTGTTTATGTCCTTTGACCATTTTTTAATAAAGTTGTTTTTCACTTACTGATTTGTTTAAATTCCCTATAGATTCTGGATATTAGGCCAGAATCTATAGATAGCAGATGCATAATTTGCAAATATCTTCCCCCATTTTGCAGGTTGTCTGTTTACTCTGTTAATAGTTTCTTTTGCTATGCATAAGCTCTTTAGTTTAATTAGGTCCCACTTGTCTTTTTTTTTTTTTTTTTTCCCTGCAATTGCTTTTGGGGACTTACACATTCTTTGCCAAGGCAAACCCACAGCCAACATTATACTGAACGGACAGAAGCTCGAACTATTCCTCCTGAGAACTGGAACAAGACAAGGATGCCCACTTTCACCACTCTTCTTCATTGTAGTCCTCGCCAGAGCAATCGAGCAAGAGAAAGAAATAAAAGGCATCCAAATAGGAAGAGAGGAAGTCAAACTGTCTCTGTTTGCAGACTGTATGATTCTGTACCTAGAAAACCCCATAGTCTCTGCCTAAAAGCTCCTAGATCTGATAAACAACTTCAGCAAAGTTTCAGGATATATCAATGTACAAAAACCAGTAGCATTTATATACACCAACAATGACAAGGCTGAGAGTGGAATCAAGAACACAATCCACTTACAGTAGTCACAAAGAAAATGAAATGCCTAGGAATACAGCCTACCAGGGAGGTGAAGGATCTCTACAAGGAGTACTGTAAAGCACTGCTGAAAGAAATCAGACAACACAAATAAATGAAATCCATGCTCATGGATAAAAAGAATAAATATTGTAAAAATGGCCATACTCCCCAAATCAATCTACAGATTTAACACTATTCCTATGAAACTACCAATATTATTTTCACACAATTAGAAAAAAACTATTCTAAATTCGTATGGAACCAAGAAAGAGCCTGAAGAGCCAAAGCAATGAGAGAAGGACTCCCTTATTCAAATAAATGGTGCTGGAATAACTGTCTAGTCATATGCAGAAGATTGGAGATAGACATCTACCTTTCACCATATACCAAAATTAACTGAAAATGAATCAAAGATTTAAATGTAAGACCTCAAGGCCAGGTGCAGTGGCTCAAGCCTGTAACCCTAGCACTTTGGGAGGCCATGGCAGGAGGACTGCTTGGGCCCAGGAGTTTGAGACCAGCCTGGACAACATAGGGAGACCCTGCCTCTACAGAGAATTTTAAAATTAGCCAGGCATGGTATTGTGCACCTGTAGTCCCAGCTACTCAAGGGGGTGTGTGGGGGAGTGCTAAGGTGGGAGGATCACTTGAGCCTGGGAGGTCAAGGCTGCAATGAGCTCTGATGGCACCACTGCACTCCAGCCTGGTTGAGAGAGCAAGACCCTGTCTCAAAAAAATTAAAAACAACAACAACAAAAGTAAGACCATAAACTATAAAAATCTTAGAAGACAACCTAGGAAATACTCTTCTTGACATCAGCCTTATTTATTTCTTCTTGTATTCATTTTGGAAGGTGGTTTTCAAGGAAGTATGTCCATCTGAGTTGTAGAATTTGGCAGATAAAGTTGTTTATTATATCCTCTGTCATTTTAATGGCTGTAGATCCCATAGTAATGTTCCTTTATTATTCATGACATTGGTATTTTGTGTTGTCTCTTTTTCTTAGGTAAGTCTAACAAAGGCATAAGAAGGGTTATAAATTTTGTCAGTCTTTTTAAAGAAACAGTTTCTGGTTTTATTAACTTTTATCTATTCATCTATTTTGTTTACTTCTCCTCTTTTATTGTTTCCATCCTACTTTCTTTGGGCTTAATATTCCTGCTTTTTCTAGTTTCTTAACATAGAACCTGTGTGAGAAAACTGTTATATGACACAGTGTAGGACTGTGATTTCTGAGAGAAAGGAAACACCCAGCGTGAGTCCTATGATTATAGCCTGGCTTCCTGCCTGGAAGCACATTGCATACCATGGAAAAAGAACAAGGACTTCAAGCACAGGAGAAGTCTCCCTGAGTTGAGCTAGAGATTGGAGTTCAGAAAGGTTAAAGCAGTTAGAAATTGCAGGACAGTGTTCCTGAGAGAAGGGAGATATATAGAAGAAAAGCTCCAGAAATCTGCAGGGGGACTCCCTCCTTAAGACTTGTCAAACACTAATATGTGTATTTGTAGTTACAAACTGATGAAGCTATCACATGCTTTGACCTTAATGTATATTTCTTCTACCCAGAGCATTCTGCTCAGAAGTTGCCCACCTGGCAAGGAGTTTTGAAAATACTCCAGGTACAGGGAGTTTAGTAAGTCCCACTGTCACTGCCACAATATCTGCTTTTTAAGATTTCTCAATTTTATAAGATTATCTTTTTCATAAATTCTCTAAAGCTGCGTATTTTCATTTATAAGTAGATAAATGTATCATTTTAATAGTTTGTCTTTAAATCAAGAGATTTCACTTGTGTCATGTAAGAACTTCATTTAAATTTTTAATAATAAGGAGAATGACAGGCTAAGTAATGCAGCCCTCTTACTCACTGAAGGCAATTTAAACACCTAGGGGAAAAAAAAATTGAGATGGAGTCTTGCTCTGTTGCTCAGGATGGAGTGCAGTGGTGCAATCTTGGCTCACTGCAACCTCTACCTCCCAGGTTCAAGTGATTCTCCTGCCTCAGCCTCCCTAGAAGCTGAGATTACAGGCACCTGCCACCGCACCTGGCTAATTTTTTATATTTTTAGTAGAGACATTTCACCATGTTGACCAAGCTGGTCTCAAACTCCTAACTTCAAGTGATCCGCCACCTTGGCCTCTCAAAGTGCTGGGATTACAGGCCTGAGCCACTGTGCCCAGTCCCGGAAAAATATTTTTTTAAATCTTCTCAAAAGCATCTGAGAACTCGTCAGATAAGAAGTTACCAGGTAGGCCGGGCGCGGTGGCTCAAGCCTGTAATCCCAGCACTTTGGGAGGCCGAGACGGGCGGATCACGAGGTCAGGAGATCGAGACCATCCTGGCTAACACGGTGAAACCCCGTCTCTACTAAAAAAAATACAAAAAACTAGCCGGGCGCGGTGGCGGGCGCCTGTAGTCCCAGCTACTCGGGAGGCTGAGGCAGGAGAATGGCGTGAACCCGGGAGGCGGAGCTTGCAGTGAGCTGAGATCCGGCCACTGCACTCCAGCCTGCGCGGCAGAGCGAGACTCCGTCTCAAAAAAAAAAAAAAAAAAAAAAAAAAAAAAAAAAAGAAGTTACCAGGTCACAATTTGCGAAAGAATGGGAACCTTAAGAAGTAAGCCTAGCATTACAAACAACTTTTGCCCTGAAAATATTTGTGAATTTAAAAGAAATGATTTGAGAGGATAGGCTGTGCTTTTGACAGCCTTAGGGCAGTAAGAGGACAAAAGTCAGAGTCTTCAGGTGATCAGAGGTGAGACCCAAGGAATAGATTATTTGGCTTGGGATCCAATGTGCTTAGGATCCTAGAGGGCTGTGCCTTACAATTAAAGTAAACCAGCCCTTCCTCAGACTATACTTTTCTGTGCAGCCTAGAATATCTCAAATTTCAGTTAGAGATTCCAGATTATTAATTCCCTATGGCACCTAGAAGTAGCAAACAAGTTCTCTTTGAGGGACACTAACACCATTTTAGGGTTCAAATTATTTATATATACAACTTACCAAATACAGTTCTAGAACATAATTAAAACATCACCAGACATCCAAAATGACAAGACATAATGAGCCAGAAAACAATAATAGACAATACAAACAGATCCACAGAGATTCCAGTTACTGGAGTTAGTAAATACAGACTGTAAAATGACTATTTACTGTCTTTCAGAAGAGAACAGCTAATGTTAAAAGTTTTACTACAAATCATGCATTAAAAATGGCATTACAGGGCCAAGTGCAGTGGCTCAGGCCTGTAATCCTAGCACTTTAGGAGGTTGAGGTGGGTAGATCACTGGAGTCGAGGAGTTCAAGACCAGCCAGAGATGGCAAAACCCCATCTCTACAAAAAACACAAAGATTAGCTGGGCATGGTGGCTTGCACCTAGCTACTAGGGAAACTGAGGTGAGAGGATCACTTGAGCCTGGGAGGTCAAGACTGCAGTGAGCCATGGTCGCCCCACTGCACTCCAGCCTGGGTGACAGAGCAAGGCCCTGTCCCCTCACCCTCTCCCCGCCAAAAAAGCATATCAGAAAAAAAAAAAAAAACTAGGTAAAAATTCTAGAACTAAAAAATTTCAGGTCAATTAGGAACTCAATGGATGGGTTTCACATCAAAATTAGAACTATAGAAAGAATTTGTGAAATAGAAGGTTAAACTATCCAGACTGAAGCATGGAGAGACAAAAGGATGGAAAAAATACAGAAGCAAGGCAAGAGATGTGACAGATACAGTGAAAAGGTCTAAATAAGTTCAACTGGAGTCTTATAAAGGAAACTACTTCTAGAAATCCCCAGTATTTTATAAACATTTTCCATATTATAAATAAAAATCTACCTCTCTTGTTTTTATAAGCTGCATGATAGGTATTCCATTATATTAAAACGCTATACTTTTTGATGCAATCTCCTTGGCTGTTTTAAAATTTGTTACTAAAAAATAATTCTTCAGTGAACATAATTGTGCATATCATCAAACATATATGTCAGCTTTTTTCCATAGGAATAGTCCTAGAAAAAGCATTTCTAGGTCAAGGAATATGTACCCAACATTGCCAAATCATCTTTCAGAAGGTTGGAAGAATTTCAGTTCTCATTATATATGAATGTCCATTTCATGACCCTTAATACAGTGTATGATCAGTCTCTACCAATTTGATAATCAAGAATCCATCCATTTTGATTTGCATTTTTGACAGTAACTAGTTTATATCTTTTTAATATAGTTGACTCAAGTCTTATGAATTGTCCAAACATAACTTTCATATACTTTTCTTTTGGTATATTACTAGTTTGCAGGAGTACTTTATGCATTAGGTCTATTACCTCTTTGTTTGAAATAATTTTCCTGAGTTTATCATTTTGTTTAATCTTTTTCTTGGTTCTAATTATTTTTTAAAATTTTTTCTTGAGCCCCCGACTATCTCCTTCCTTTGTTTCCTTTTACAGCAAGAAATTTGAATGAAATGTGTATACTTAATGTCTCTAGTTCTTTCTTTTACTTGTGAGTCTACTCAAGAAAGGCATCTTTCAATATTCCATATCTGCATCTACTGGTCTTTCTCCTACCACACATAATGCTCCTTCTCACTCTCCTTTGTTGGTTCCTCTTTATCTCTTCAACCTTTTTCAACTTTGGAATGCCTCAGCACCTAATTCTTGAGTCTCTACTCTGCCTATTTCTATATTCAAGCAGTAGGTAATTACATTCAAGTTCATAGATTTAAATCTCTATTCTGATGATTCCCAAATTTGTATCACTAACTAGGTCAGTGCTATTCAGCAGAAATGCAATACAAGCAATATATGTGACTTGAAATTTTCTAGTAGCCACACACAGTGGCTCATGCCTGTAATCCCAGCTACTCAGGAGGCTGGCTGGGGTGGGAGGATTACTTTAACCCAGGAGTTCAGGGCTGCAGTGAGCTGTGATTGTGCCACTGCACTCCAGCCTGGGTAAAAGAGCAAACCCCTTCTCTTTAAACAAAACAAAAAAACCTTTTGACTGAAGAATAAATCAAAAATGGCAAACCTTCATGATAATATTCCAGCCCCTTTATTATTTTTTAAAAAGGCAGAAAGAGGTGAAGTTATTTTTAATGTTTTATTTAACCCAGTATATAAAAAATATTTCAACATGTAATCAAATAAAATGTTAATGAGATATTACATGTTTTTCATATGAAGTTTCTGAAATCTGGTGTGTGTTTTACACTACAAAACATCTCAATTCAGCTTAACCAGATTTCCTTTTTTTTTTTTTTTTTTGAGACGGAGTCTTGCTCTGTCACCCAGGCTGGAGTGCAGTGGCCGGATCTCAGCTCACTGCAAGCTCCGCCTCCCAGGTTTACGCCATTCTCCTGCCTCAGCCTCCCGAGTAGCTGGGACTACAGGCGCCCGCCACCGCGCCCGGCTAGTTTTTTGTATTTTTAGTAGAGACGGGGTTTCACCGTGTTAGCCAGGATGGTCTCGATCTCCTGACCTCGTGATCCGCCCGTCTCGGCCTCCCAAAGTGCTGGGATTACAGGCTTGAGCCACCGCGCCCGGCCAACCAGATTTCAAGTGTTTAATAGCCACGTGTGGCTGCTGCTCAATGCAGCTGTAGGTAATTTTGCTGATCTCCAGACCTTTATATCTCCATTTGAATGTCAAATAGATACCTGTTTCTCTTACAATGTGCATTCATTTTAACAAAGACAAATCCTCTTGGTTTGAACCTCAGTAGATCCAGTATCTAATCACTTTTTATCTCCTCTGTTGCAGTCACTGTGGTCCCAGCTATCACATCCTGACTGGCTAGGTATCTGCATGGTTCTTTTCTTCTCTTTCAGTTTATTTTCCAAGTCTCACCTTATCAGAGAAGTATTCCTTCATTACTGGCCAGCTCCAGATCCATTATGCCTATGCACAGTAAATCAATCGCTGTAACATGAATTTTGCAAAAGAGAAAAATTTTTTTGCAAGGGCATTGAGCAAGGAGGAGGGAGGGAGAAGAGCTCTCGAGTCTGCCTCCCTGAAGAAGATAAGGCTTAGGGATATTTATGGGTTAGGGAAGTAGAGTGGTCTAAGGCATGAGGAAAGGTAATTGGCATGGAGTAAAAAGGAAGTAACAGGTTTATTCTGCACAAACCTAGCCAGAGTTCATGGCATTTCATAGGATGCTTAGGAGGATCTGAGGGTGGCATTTTTGACCCTCCAGCATCAAAAGGCCACCTCTCAGGTATTTGTACTGGCCCAGTTGAAGGATCCGTTGTCTCGACCAGTTTGAATTGGACAGGAGCTGGCCCAAGTTTCTGAAAAACCGAGCAACCGTTACTGTGGTGACCTTTGAACATTATCTATAAAGTAGCCAGGGAAGGTTAAGTTTGAATGTCACAGCCTTCAGCTACTGCAGCCTTCAGCTTCATAAGAAAAGAAAAAAAATGACAAGACGAAAGCTACCAAAGGCAAACAGGGCAGGCAGACCTGATCAAATTAACCCCTCAGTTTCACCTGGACTACCTTATTTAACATATAAACCTCTCCTCCTCACATACAAATACATATCCACAAAAATCAGTATTCCTTTATCTGTTCGATGCTTTATTTCTGGTGTTAATTTTTGAGGAATTACTGTTTCTTTTTTTTTTTTCCTTAATACTGGGTTTCCAGTTGCCCAGACAGGAGTGCAGTGGCATGATCATAGCTCACGCTGGACCTCAACCTGCCAGTCTCAAGCAATCCTCTCACCCCAACCTCCTAAGTAGCTGGGACTACAGGGGCACGCCACCATGCCTGGCTAATTTTTGCATTGTTTGTAGAGTCAGGGTTTTGCCATGTTACCCAGGCTGGTCTCAAACTTCCTGGCCTCAAGTAATCTCCCCACCTTAGCCTCCAGAAGTGCTGGTGTTACAGGCATGAGCCACCGTGCCCAGCCACCATTTCTCTTTGCTCTGTGGTTTGATAGGAATTGATATAAGGTGTATCTTTGATGGCCTTTTCATTTTTTTTCATGTTGATACTCTGTTCACCTGCTTCTGAGTCTTTTTTAAAATAAAAATTTCCTAGAAAATTGCCTATTTTTGTTAAATTTTAAAATTATCCTTCAGTGGCGTACATGGCATTCTCAATTTTTAAAAGTACCTCTTTATTGCTTGCTAAAATGCTCCTTTTCTCAATGCTCATTTTTGTTTCCGTCTTCTCTTAACAAGATTTGTCTTGTCTTTTATCTACTTTTTTTTTTTTTTTTTTGGAGTCTCACGTTGTCACCCAGGCTGGAGTGCAGTAGTGCAATCTTAGCTCACTGCAACCTCCATCTGCCGGGTTCAAGTAATTCTCGTGCCTCAGCCTCCCACATAATTGGGACTACAGGCACACGCCACCACACCCGGCTAATTATTTGTATTTTTAGTGGAGACAAGGTCTCACTCACCACATTGCCCAGCCTAGTCTCAAACTCCTGAGCTCATGCAATCCACCCACCTCAGCCTCCCAGAGTGCTGGGATTACAGGCGTGAGACACTGCGGCCAGCTGTTATTTACCTACTTTTAGTAGTCTTTTAAAAGAATAGCTATCGATTTTAGTTACCATTTTTACTGTTTTTAAAGTGATCACTTCTGTTTTTGTCTTAACTAATTATATTTTCAACTTTTTTGGCTTATTTTTAATCTTTTCTAGATTCTTGAGAGTTGAGTGTTCATTTATTTCTAGCTTTATGTAATAATAAGCATCTAAAGTTGTGACTTCTTTTGGATATAACTTTGATCATGTCCTGTAGATTTTGGTAGTCTGTGTTCTTATTGTCATTAATTTATTTTAATTATCAAAGTCCACACAGCTTACTAAGTGACAAAGTCAGGATACAAGGCTGTCTCCATGACATGAGATCTGCTTTTTAATATCTTCTCCTTATAGAACAGAGAGAGTACATTTAGATGATTTCTTTCAGGATCAGTGATTGAAATAATTCAGAGTTAAAACACAATGAATTCCTTTTTTTTTTAAACAAACTCATCAGGAACCTTCGTAACACTTGATTACCAGAATTCTGCTGTAGACAACTCAGCTTTTAGGGGTATGGACAGTGACAATAAGTAGGGGACAGAGGCTCAAAATGATTTTGTGAGTTGGCTGACTTCCTTCTGCTTGTTGCCTCTGGGATCATTCATGTGTCCATTGGGGTGTTCTACCAGTAATTAGCTTGGGCTGCTTCATGTGGCAGCTGGGTTCAGAGTCATTTTCGCATGTACCCCCAAAATATATACATCTAATATGTATCAATAAAAAATCATCATTATTACCTTTTTAAAACAGTTTTGTTGAGTTATATTTTACTCATTTCAGTGATTTTTAATAGCCTTATCAAGTGTTGCAACCATCCCATCATAAACCCATCTTAGAACATTTTTATCCCCCATGCCCATTTATAGCTAATCTCTCTTCCCGTCTAGCTGCCTATCCCAGGCAGCTACTAGTATACTTTCTCTATACACATTTGCTTTCTGTGGATGTTTTACTTAAATGGAATCACACAATAGGTGATCTCTTTTATCTAGTTTCTTTCATGCAGCATGTTTTTGATATTAACCCATAAGGTAACATCTATCAATAGTTTATTTCTTTCTGTTGCTGAAAGATTTTCCATTGTATGGATTTGCCACGTCATTGGTTTTTAGTAAGTGTACCAATTGTCTTGGAAACTTTTTATCTAGGTTTGACATAAATGGGGTGATGTTTTGGTCTTTAAGACTCTATTTTTTATATTTAAACTTCTTTTAGTGACCTAACACATCGGTTTTTTTAAAAATGTTCCTTGGAAATTTTAAAAGAACATATCTTTTCTGTCCTTCATGTAGTTGTCAATTTATGCTTTTTAAATATAATAATAGTTCAATATTTATACCTTTTCTAGATTATATATCTTTGAGTGATGCAGGCCACTGCAGTGGTGGAGACAGCATCTGGTAAAGGCTACCACAGTAATGGAGGCAACCTCCAAAAAGGTAAGGGTCTAGGCCACTTACCCTTATTCTTGGTGGGGAAGGGTGTTAAATGTGTTGTGCCAGACAGTTTGCCCTTCAGGTTGCTGCTTTCTAACTCTTCCTCCCTCTAAGGTGGTAAGACCTCAGTATGTTTTTAACTTGCCAAATTGACTCAGGTGATTTTTGGTGGATCAGGGCAGTCTAGGCAGGACCTATCTTTAGGAAAGGGAAAGTGAGCAGGAAGAAAGGATTTCTGTCCAGCCAGCCTTTCAGGAACTGCTGACAGGTATAGTTGCCTTCAGGGTGATAAGCAGAAAGTGCGCAGGTTGACTTCTACTGCCCAAGTTGTGTATATTTTCTTCTTCCCATAAATCTGAAATGTATTTTTCTTGGGTCACGGCAGAAAGAAAATAAGAAACGGCAAGAGTCTAAAAAGCAAGATGACTAAACTTTATGTGCTTATGACTATATGTAGCTTAAACTATTAAGATATATATATTCTAGATTAAAACAAAAACTCTACATTGTTCATGAGACATATTTAAAACAAAAGAAAAGTTTAGGATAAAACGAATAAGTTAAACAAATTAACTTAAAAATTTGGGGTGATAGTAATAAAGAGCATAATCAATGCAGAAAGGATTAAGAGGGTCATTTTAAAATGATAAAGTTATACAATGAAGATGTCAGTTATGAACCCTAATGGAATAAACAGTATACTTTGTATTCATACATTAAATGTTGGAAATCTAGGGAAAGGCTGCTGGAGATTGGACATGATAATGGTTCTCTATCTCAGTAAATCCCAATAGGATATTTTACGCAATTCAAAATGGTCCCCAAAAAATAAACTTTAAAAAATCTGTTGGAGAGAATGCAAAATAAATTTTAAAATACAGGAAAAAACTTACCAGATATAAAAATAACCTGTGATACTATAATAATTAAAACAGTAATACAGTCATACAAAAAGATAATAGGTTAATGGAATGGAATAAATAGAAACAAATTCTTAGAAAATCATGAAACAGAAACAGGAAGACTTCAGAATATGATAAAGGTGTTGTTTCAGCTCAGAAGGAAAACAGTGGATTATTTGGCAAATGGTATTAGGACAAATTGACCATTCATTTTGGAAGAAAGTTAAGTTAGAGTCCTACCTTATGCTAAAGAGAAAAATAATACTCTGTGTAGTGTAAAAAGACTAAGTGTTAATCTCCACCCCACCTACACACACACAATTAGATTAAATTATGGGAGAATATTTTTATTATTACTTGGTAGAGAAGACCAAAGACACAAAACCCAGAAGTTACAGAAGACTGATTCATTTAACTAAATAACCTGGAAAATTCTGATATGACAAGATACTATAAAAAGTTAAAGCCAGGCAAGCTACTTGGGTGGCTGAGGCAGGAAGATTGTTTGATGCAAGTCTAGCACCCAGGCAACACGGCAAGACTCTGTCTCTTAAAATAATTTTTAAAAAATAAAAGATAAGCGGCCGGGCGCGGTGGCTCAAGCCTGTAATCCCAGCACTTTGGGAGGCCGAGACGGGCGGATCACGAGGTTAGGAGATCGAGACCATCCTGGCTAATACGGTGAAACCCCGTCTCTACTAAAAAAAAAATACAAAAAACTAGCCGGGCGAGGTGGCGGGCGCCTGTAGTCCCAGCTACTCGGGAGGCTGAGGCAGGAGAATGGCGCAAACCCGGGAGGCGGAGCTTGCAGTGAGCTGAGATCCGGCCACTGCACTCCAGCCTGGGTGACAAAGCGAGACTCTGTCTCAACAAAAATAAAAATAAATAAAAAATAAAATAAAAGATAAGCAATAAGCTAGGAAAATTCAGTTATGTTACAAATGTAAAAAAAAAAAAAAAAACCAAGGAATTAGTATCTAGAATGTATAGAAGACTTCTAAACAACTCTGTCATCTCCAACCACGTATTTATAACAGCTTACTGGACAGACAATTCACATCTGGGTCTCTACTTGACCAGAATTGAATTCATTATCCTTATCATCCTCCTCATTTTTCCTCTCTACCTTCTAAACCTGCACTTCATGCAGTCCCTATCTCTTTGGCCCTGAATATTCCCATTCAGCTATAGTACCAAGTTGTAAACATGTAAGCATTATCTTTGAGTGCTATTTAAGTAGGTATTTATTGGCCAATTGGTAAGTCATAACATCAGTTTAGCTGATTGTGATCAACTTTTTTTTAAAAGAAATGGAATAGAATAAAATAGAAAATACCAGAATACACTGGACATGGGTAAAACTTTTGTTTTACTTAATACACATACATATATGTATGTGTGTACTGGGTCATGATATAAAATGTAATTCCAATTATGGTCTTAGTCAAAAAAAAATCTTTTGAAAACCACTGCTCTCTCTCTCTTCCTGTTACTGTCATCTCTAATTGGCCACCAAGACATGTCAGTTGTGGAACTTTCGTGCCAGTCTCTTCTTTAGTTCCACTTCTGTACACTTTTGGTACCTGCCTTTATTCTCCTCTTTCAAGTTTTTAGTCTTTCTGTTGCCAGGAATGACCACAACTTAATTCCAGTCACATTACTACCCTTTAATGAGTTTTCAGTGGTCTTTTGTTGTCTTAGAATAAGAGCCAAACTTCTTAGCACATCATAAAAGGCCTTTTTCAGTTCATAATTCCTGTCACACTCATAAGAGTTCTTTTACTACAGACAAGCTGTCTTACAATTTCCTGAAAATGCCATGTTCTTTCACACAGCTGATTGTACTTGTGTTGGATTTACCTAAAATAATTTTGTCTATTTTGTTTCAAAACACGTTTGAAATATAAAATTTTTCTGAAGTCTGCTTCTCTTTTTTTCAAAAATTTACCTGCTCCATCAACACAACTCTGTCAGCACTGTTTTAAAATTACATTTTTGTATGCTTATCTTATGACCCTATGAAAACCATAAGCACTTGGGGACAGCATCTGTGTCTTCTTTTCCTTTGTTTTTACAGTGCCTAGGGCTAGCACTAGGAAGCATCCAAAGATTTATTAAATAAATTTATAAGAAAAAACGTTTCTTATTAGACCATTTTACAAACAGTGGCTGCCCTATAAACAGTAAATTCCTTGCCATGGAAAGAATTCAAGAAAATCTTAGCTGTTGTCTTAGATCAGGCTGCCATAACAAAATACCATACAGTGAGTGGGTTAAACAACAGGCACTTATTTTCTCTTAGTTCTGGAGGCTGGAAGTCTGAGATCAAGGTGCCAGCATGGTCAGGTTCTGGTGAGGGGTGTCTGCCTAGCTTGTAGATGGCTGCCTTCTTGCTGTGTCCTCACATGAGAGAAGGGGGAAGCAAGCTCTTTTGGTCTCTTCTTGAAAGGACACTAATCCTATAATTAGGGTCTTGCCCTCATGACCACATCTAAACCTAATGACCTCTCAAAGTCCCCATTTCCAACACATGGGTCTGGCCTTCAACATATGCGTTTGGGAGGAAATGGTTCAGTTTTTAGCTGCTACTAAAAGGGATATTTGTCATGGAAGATGTAAAAAGTAATTCTGCATTGGGAAGAGCTTAAACCAGATCATGTCTAAGGTTTTTCTAGTGTTTAGATTCTATAATGTTGCTGTTAATGTTTTTATCCTTTTTTTAATCAGATAAACCTTCAAATCCAAAGAAAGAAAATTTGTTATTATCCTCCAATGGTTGTGATGAAGTCAAATTGACTTTTCCTGATGATGACTGGGATTCTTCAACACTAGAGCAAAGAGCTAATAATAAAGAAATCAACAATATTGACAAGGTGGATTTATTAGAGCCATTTTTTTCAGTGAGTCAAGATACTAACACAGAGAGTACTCATTTTCAGTCAAGTGAACTTGAAGACAGTACTGACTATGCTTTCTTGAATGAAACATATTCTATACATTACCCAGAGTCAAAACTAAAGAAGGAAAGTCTTATTTCTTTAAGTTCAGAGTTAGATCTTGGAGTGCAGAAAAAAGAGGAGGTGTTTTTTGATATTTTGGAACATCAAGATAAGACTGTTGACTTGGAAAGAATCTACAATATTTCAGATGCTAATTATAGAGAAAGTGCTGAAGATACACAAAAGCATGATACAGATGAAGACTCACAGCAGGAATATCACAGTGCTGAAGAACAAGAATACATAAGTAACCACTTATCTTTTGACCAAACAAAAACATTAGGTATATCTAATCCAGAAGTTGTTGAATTAGGAAATTTGGGTTATGAAGTTAAATGTGCTAGCAATGTAGAAGATAATCATGTTAACTCGGGAAGTGGTTCTGTCATCTCTTCAGATTCATTTGATGTTTATGGACAAGAAGAGTCACTTCATGTCTCCAAATTTCAGAATTCTGTTATGTTAAGAGAATATCATGACCTAAAGCATGAAAAGTGTAAGGAAAAAGAGACAAGTTCAGTATACCACACTGTATTTGATGGCAGTGTACTAAGAAGCAATTCTCCAGGAAACCAGGAATCTCAATCTAAGAGTGGTTCCTTGAGCCCTCAAAAAGTATTAAAAACGAAAACTTATACTGAACACATGAAATCTCAAATAAATGAAAGTAAAGATTTTTGTGGAAATAAAATTGCTGAGAACAAAATATTACTGCACCTTGAAAATCCTAGCACATTACCACAGGATAAAGCTTTAGAGACATTACCCCAACCCTGTAAAGATTGTCAAACTTCCTGGACCTCTGTTTTTGATGATTCAATAATTTCTGCCTGTGGATATTCACATTATGAAAGCCTACAAAACACCCCTGACTCAGCCTTAGATTTTTCTGCTATGCTACCGAAGATTGCAGTGAGAGATAATCAGGCAATAGAAGATAATACTTGCCTAAAAGTTGCTCATAGCAGTACCACAAAGAAAACATGCTTTCACAATACGGAAGGAACATGTACTAACTCAATGACAGATGCAGCAAGTTGTATAGTCACAATTAATCAGACAGTGGATGTTAGCACTGATTTTAGGGCTTGTTTCACAACCAGCAGAGCAACAAGTGCAAGACCTTCTGTAGTATCTACATCAAGCAACACAGATATAACAATGATGAATAAAAAACGACCTGATGAATGGCAAAATGAGAAACAAAAAAGTGTGGCTTGTAGTACAGATTGGTCATACAGTGAAGATTGTATAGATACACAGATGGCTATGACAAAAGGATCAGGAAAATCTCCCTCAGTTGACAGTTTAAAACCTAATGGAAATTTTCTAAATAAGGTAAAATCAATATGAGTAATATTAAAATTTAGACTTTATAAAGAGACAGTATATGCTAACGTAAATGTTTTTGGTTTGTTGAATTAGGGCTTTTGTGAGAAAATGCTAGATGAGGGGAAAGGTTTGTAAATTACCACCAGTTCTATCCTCCTCTCATGGCAGCTTCTCCCACAAAATCCATTAGAAATTGAATTATACATTTTACTAGTTTGGAATTTCAGATGTAACATATGTTTTTTTTATTTAATTTTAAATCATATTTTCAGGATTTCCTGGAATTAAGAAAACCATGTGGTATCACAGACCTAAAGAAACATCCTGAGAGGTACATCATATATATATGCTTACAGATACATCTGGAAGAAAAAATCAAAATAGTATTTGCTTTCTGTATAGCATGCTTACCCATATAGAATAATAGCTAAAATGGACTTCAAGAAATCATCTGTTTCAACCGTTTGCCTTCAAATAAATATTAAAACAATATAGAATATTAAAGCTCTTTGCTTACTGAGATTTCAGTCTCAATTTCTTCAGAAACTTGTGGCATCTAATCTTTACTTGTTCAACCCAAATCCATACTGATTTAATTTTCCATTTCCTTTCATTTTATTCGCCTGTAGACCAAAACAAACTAGCACCTTTGGAATATGTCATTTATTTGGAGAAGTAAATAACTACTTTCACAGGAGCATTTTAATCTTGATTTTAACTCATTGCGTAATTTGCTTTGCATTTATTAGATACTCTTGTAATTCAGAACACAGTGGAGAACCAGGAAGTGGGAGGGAGAGAAACAGGGAAAGTCTAAGATAAGCCAAATTAGTTATCATACTCTGAGGTCATTTACTTTTTCCTTCACTTGTTACTCATTCTTCTAATGTTTAATCTGGTGTTTCAGTTCTATAAAATTAAATAGAATAATTGGTTTCTAGAAGCAAAACTATTGAGAATAGCTAGAAGTGGTAATTAGTAATAAGAGAAGACCTCCGAAAACTACTAATACTCAAAAAAACAGTGACTTGGGGCTTTTTGATATAATAGTACTGCAAAATATTTACTTATGTTAATGATCCTTAATTATTAAGAAATATGTAAATTATTTTCTATTAAAAAGATAATATGTTTTAAGAATAAGTTTCATCAAAAATGCTTATAACTTTAAAAAATCTTGGCCAAAGTTTGATTTAGGTTGAAAAAAATCCATTGGTTCTGTATAAATAAGGTCATTACCAAAATGACTTTATCCAGAATGAGCAATTCTCCAGAATAAACAATTCTCAAATTCATACTTCCTTTTTTGGTATTGAAAGTATGAATCTGAGAATTGTTTACTTCCTGGACTTCTAGAATGAATATATTAAGCTTTAACTTCTTGTTTTCTGAAGTTGTTACGTATTCCTACAGCCTCTTCAACCTCAGTATAAATTGATTTAAACTTGACAGGGAAATATAAAAAATTTAAAATCTGTTTCTGGAGGCATGTTATTACTATCGAAAAATGTTTGGAATCTTACCTGATCCTATCTTTTATTTTTAAAGGGAAGTTCAACTTTTTAAAGATACGGAGAAGGATTTGCCATCAATGTGCTGTCAGAAAATAATGCAGAGAGCCATAAAAGCAGAGCTGCACCTTTTAAATGTTCACTATCAGATGTGTCGTCGCCATTGTTGTGATATTTACAAACTTGTAATGGAAAATAGGGAAGGATTAAATATGTGTTTATTAATTTTAAATCTGTTTTTTCTTAGGAATTTGTCACTAGCTTTAAGTTTATTCTAGACAGTTTCTTTAATTTTCATTTTTGAAGAGTAAAGTAAGGAGTAGATTGTTACTGGGTTTGTTAGTTAGCCTAAGGGTAATAGAATCCTTGAGTTTCATGGAGGGGCCACAGGCATGGTTGGCATGACAAATCCAGTGAAAACATAGATTTGTTGTTTCTTTATAAAGTTCAAGTAAGGATGAAGTTAGAGGGTTTTGCATGACATGCTACCACACTTTCTCTGGCTTATGTGTTGACAGTTGTTTGTACTGCCCTTAGAAAAACACATTTACTGTGGTTCATTTTTTTCTTTTACTCAACATTTAAAAGAAAATATTTAGAGTTCTAGTAAAATTAGAACCAAGTGGGGTTGAGCAAGGTGGCTTGTGCCTGTAATCCCAGCACTTTGGGAGGCTGAGGCAGGAGAATCACTTAAGGCCAAGAGTTCAAGACCAATGTGGGCAACATAATGAGACCCCCCCCCCGCCCATCCCTACAATACATTGTTTTACAAACTAGCTGGGCATTGTGGCATACATGTAGTCCTAGCAACTTGTGAGGCGGAGACAGGAGGATTGCTTGAGCCCAGAAGTTCAAGAACCAAGTGTATAATATAATATTAGTGTTAAATGGATGACTTGGGCCTAAATAATTTAGTTTTGTGCACTCAACTTTTGAACAGGAATTTATCAAGTAATTCTGCTAAGAAGGAAGTGGGATCAGCACTACTGTCTCTTTTGGGGGACTTAAAAGTTAGATATGTGACTTTGAAAGAAAAAATACACAAAGGCATACCACTGGAAGAGCTGCCCCCACTGTCAGTAGAATCAAAATTATTATCTACCTTCTCTACTTTTGCTTCCAGGGTATGTATATATGTTTTAGAAATTAAAAATTTTACTTCATTTAGACAAAACATTTTAAACAAAGATTTTTTTCCTTTTCTCTTTCCAGCTAATGAAAAAAGAAACACATGTGTGAGTTATGGTTTCATCTGATTTATAATTCATTAGATCCTAAAACTTGCTTAATTCAGTTAACTTTAAACTTTCTGTTTTGTTCCCTATTTAGAACATTGATAAATGTTTTATTGAAGTGTTTATCTTTTTTCTTGATATTTAATATTGTACAAATTTATGGGGTACATGTAATATTTTGTTACACGCATAGGATGTGTACTAATCAAGTCGATATTCAGGATATCCATCACCTTGTGTATTTGTCATTTCTATGTGTTAGGAACATTTCAAGTCCTCTCTTTTAGCTACTTTGAAATATACATTGTAGTTAACTATAGTCACCTTACTCTGCTGTCAAACATTAGATCGTTTTTCTTCTGAAGTGTTCCTTTTAGCTTTTCAGAAGCAGATGCTGAACGAGATGATCAGAGGACTCAAGATTTTGATGTTTCTTCGAACCTAAAAAAGACAATCTCTCAAGTAAGGGTCCTTGAAAGTTCATCAATGTAAACCTTTAATTGTATGGTTTAAGTAAAGTAAACCATAATTTTCAGAAACCCTGACATCCTTCTTTTCACTCAGCTGGCTTACTTTGTGTACTACTATTTGATGGATATAACTGATTATAATGATATATTTATGTCAAATCCTGATCAAACAGATGTCAACCGTATATATTGAGTAGGGTGACCATATAATTTACACCACGCCAGGAGACTTTTGCGGTTGAAAGAGCGTAATGGTAATTCTCTACGACAGTCAGTATAAACCTGGACTGTCCTGGGCAAACTATAATTTAGTGTCATAATCATGTTAAGCCAGTTCAATTAAAACTAACATTTTGTACCTTCATCTCATGAGATAAAGTAATAATTCAGTCATTTTAGACAGGGTAAAGTTATAATTTCTTCTTTACTGAAATGATGAAAATCATTTTTAAATGCCTGTCATAGGTTTTCTTATTCTCTCGTTCCCCCAAGAAAATGTTTGTCAGATGACAACCGAGAAGGAATATTTAATCTGTGTAAGAACACTCTGAAAATTACAAAGTGTTACGGAAACATTGGTTATATTCCATTATTGAGCAAGGAGGCAATCGAATAGGAAGGCTGGGGTTTAGTCTGCTTTTCTGACTTTGGTTTTAACTCTTGAGATTTTCTTTATTTGAGTAATATTAATCCCCCAAGATGAATTCCAAAGTTAAAAGTCAAATACTTGATTGAGTAAAATTAAATTACTTTAAAATTGTCTATTCCGTTGTTAAATTCTTTTTTTAAAAAATCTCAGTTATCCACAAAGAATTAACAGGTCAAAAACTAGATTTTTATGTATTTAATGGTAGGAATGGTATAACCTGTTTATTTAGAGGGAACAATAAATTATTTTTTAAAGAACAAGATGAAGATGCCGTTCTTTATAATCTTGGTTTTAGCTACAAAACAATATTTATTTTAAGTTGGGATTATGTTTTAATTCCTGTCTCATTAAATTAACTGGTAATGCATGAAACTCAGTATACTGTGTTTCTAAATTTCAGCTACTCATGTACCATCTTCACAATTTACCATAGCCCTGTATTACCTATAATATTACTTTGTCTTTAAATGATTCTCCTTTTTACATAAATTTAAATGTAAATAATAACTATTACATATAGGAAAGAAATACTACTACTTATAAATAAAAGATACACGTAAGCATACACTAAATTAAATATATAACTGTTAAAGGTTAATGTGATAAATACTTGTGTGTATATATATATACCTCCAAAAATTATCTCGATTACTTCTCGTGTATATGCCACACTTTGCCAGATAGTAGTGTTAGCACAGTCATTATACACAGACTGGATTCAAATTGTAATTCTTGTTAACTGTGTAACATGAAGCAACAAGTTACTTAGATTCTGTTTTCTCACATGTCAGGTCAAGTTGATAATGTTTTGCTTTCATAGCCCTCATTACTGTAAGGGCTGAATAATGCCAGTGAAGAGTACCTGTCACATAGTAAGAGCATAATAATTATTTGCTCTTATTTATTGTTGTTTTTGTTATCTTAATCCTCAGATGTCTTTATCATCTGACAATAGTCGTGCTACACAAAACATATCACCCAAAAAAGATGACTTTAAAAATGGTGATATAAATGCAGACTTTAGTCAACTGAAACTTGATGATAAAGGTTAGTATAAAAATGTGTTATCTTGTATAGTTGCTGGAAAACAAAATAAGGTTTAAAGTATTGGTAGTGTTTATTCATTAAAGAAAAATAAATATTCTTAATTGACAGAAAGGCATCATTCTGATTATAAATGTCAAATATGTTCTTATTGCTATTTGACATCTTTAAGGTTGCCTAATATAGCTGACAATGCTAAATAATTATATGGACTCTTATTCTTTTGGTTCATGTTTTTAGTATGAAAATTCTCTGTTATATCTAATTTGTATCTCTAAATTGTGTGCATTTTTAGCACACGAAAAGAGATTGTGATCATTCCAAAAGATTATTAATTTAATTGTAATGAAATAAAGAGCTGCAACGCAGCTTAATTCTTTCAAAGATGTTTCATGTTATTGCATATATAAAGATAATATGTCTTTTTCACTAAAGGACAATTCAAAATGCTGAAAATTAAGGGTTTCAATAAGCTGGGAATAGTGTTTTAATTAAAGGAAAACTAGGAAACAGATCACTCAGACTGAAAGCAACTTTTTATTCAAGGGCTACTGAAAATCTCTTCTCAGAGAATCTTTGTGCTTGGTTCTCTTATTTTGCTAATATTTATCTTTAGATTTATACCTAAAACTCTAGTAGTCATCATCATGCTGATTCATCCATGGTTTTTAGATAACTTTTCAGTGTGTTGGACATTATATGTCATTCATAGCTCATTGTGTTTAATGTCTTAGACTGCAGACATTACCAAGAGATGAGTGAAGACTGGTCTGATGCTAAAGAGAACTTGACAGGAGTTGACATCTCAGGAACACAAGAAAATCAAATAGAACAAGACAGATGGAATTTGGATCTTACACTAGGTTGGTTCTCAAGAATTTACTGAGAAATCCTAACCTAGATTATTTGTAAAATAGTGCTTACCTGCTTCTGTGTTGTGATGGGCAACTGAGTTGTTTTAATATTTTATTCCTGTTTTGGCTTTTCTTTATAAATAAAAAAATGAAGAAATTGTTCAGTTGGAGGTCAGTTTTTTAAAGAGGAAAAAAAACTGCTAAAAGCTTAAATCCAAGATTTAGTTAACAGGTAGATACCCGCATTCTTTCTCTTGCTCAAGGCCAACATCAGCACTCCTGCAGGGCATCATTTTCCTCTTTCCAGGCGTGGGTACATGGTGAATAAAACCAGCTTCCCAGTTACCACCAGGCAACCAGTACTAATCTATCAAATTGGTGTTAATGATGAAAACTATTTGCTTTCTCTTATTTCAATAATTTTAGGGATGTTTTCATTTTTAGATAGTCCTTAATTGCTTAGAATAGTTATAGTTTTCTCTAGTACCTGTGATTATTGCCCTTCTATCATTTCTAGGTAAGTTTATGCTACCTTTCCTTATTTTTTTTTGTATCTTCTATGGATTTTTCTTTTGTTTTCCATATCAGCATTGGTTTTATTGTTTTTTCCCTGCTTGTCTAAATAATGCTTATTATGGTTTTTTAAATAACATTTTAAAATATAGGAAAATTAAAATTAACTGGTTTCTCCAACCTGCAATAACCACTATGAATATTTTAATGACTATTTTTATGCATTTTCTTATGTATATATTTAATACACACATGCAATTTAAAGTAAATAGCATTATATCATCTATTTTTGGGGTTTTGTTGTTGTCATTTGTTTTTTGAAACAGAGTCTCTGTCACCCCAGACTGGAGTGCAGTGGCACTATCTTGGCTCACTGCAACCCTTCACCTCCCAGGTTCAAGTGATTCTCCTGCCTCAGCTTACAGGTGCCCACCACCACACCTGGCTAATTTTTGTATTTTTAGTAGCAACAGGGTTTCACCAAGTTGGCCAGGCTGATCTTGAACTCCTGACCTCAAGTGATCCACCCGCCTCAGCCTCCTGAAGTGCTGAGATTACAGGCGTGAGCCACTGCACCCAGCCCCATATCATCTAGTTTTATTCTGTTTTTTCTTCCCTTGCATTAGTTTTCTTCATGTCACTTATCACAACACTGTATGGTTTGCTTACCTGATATATTGACTGCCTTCTCATCCTCTCATTAGCTCAGTGAGCTCAGGGATTTTTATATGTTTTGTTTACTCCCTATCTCCAGTGCCAGGTACGGCATGCAGCCCATTGGATGTTCATTAGCTATTTTGTGTTGAAGTAGTGAAAGGTGAGGTGATGGGTATAATGTATGTCTTCTGATTCTTATTTACCCTTTTTTACTATACTGTAGCTCATTATTCCCTCCTCACTCCAATGTAAAAATATAAAGGTAGGTGGTTTTGCTATTTTCTCTATAGAATACATCATGATTCAAAGAGGTTAACAAATGAAATAAGTTAATGAAGGTTGGGTATTATTATCTAACGATGACAAACTGTGCCTGGATTCCAGCACCACCATTTACTATACTTGTGACCTAAACTCCTGAGACCTCAGCCTCCTTATCTGCAAAATGAAAATAATAATAGCTACCTTGTGGCGTGGTTGTGAGAATTACATGAGATGATGTGTATAAAGTGCTTGCCATATTGCCTGGAGCACCAGAAACACTGGATAAGTGTTAAGCTACTCTTATATATTATTATTTAATGAAAAAAATAAAATTTCCATATCGCCTATTACTATATAAAAATTGTAAAGCATATAAATAAAAGCTACTTTAAGGATTCATTCAGCAAATATTTGTGTTCTCCCTATGTGCCAGGTATGGTATTTGCTAGTAATTTGAATCTCTATTCAGTGGATCCTTTTTGGTTTCAAGTTCTCTTCACAATAGAGACTATGAAAATGTACTCTAAGAATTTTGAAATTTTTTATCAAGAAAAAAATTTATCCCTAATCCTAGTATTTGTAGTTTGGAAAATCATGCTTTCTAACTCAAGTTGTCTCCCCGCTTTTTTTCTTGTGTGCCCTTACCATTATTACAAGCTATATATTATAATACCTGCTATTGATCCTTGTCCAGTTAAAAGGTTTTCTTGGCGTGATGTTTCCCCAGCAAGGGAATTTGCATAATGAGAGCTCTCAGACCACTAGCTCTAGCCAGCATTAACACTAGGGAGTTAAAATCCTGTGTGTGTCCAGTGTTCTAGATAGCACTTCTCTGAACCAAAGACAAATGAAAGACAACTGCAGATTGAGAATATTTTTTAAAAGCCTGTATGAAACATGTACAGACTTTTTAGGAGTCTCATTACCTAAACAATACAGTATAACAAATATTTACATAGTATTTACATTTTATTAGGTATTATAACTAATCTAGAGATGATTTAAAGTATACGGAAGGATATGTGTAGGTTATGTGCAAATACTATACCATTCTACATAAGGGACTTGAGCATCCTTGGGGTGTCTGAGAACCAGTCCCCCAGGGATACTGAGGAACAACAATTACAGTAATTGATTACTTTGTTTAGATGTAATTTGTCCATTTTTGAGCTACAAGAGACTTAACTAACCCAACCTCTTTAGTTTTTAAGATGATGTGATTAAGGCCCAGAAATCTTAAAACTATACGGCAGGCTATTAGTCCTCAGTCTAGAAGTGCTGATAGTTGCTGTTAACTTTATAATAAACTTTGGGTTAGTAAAAAGGAAGCATAAAATATGTAACAGCGTTCACATTTTCTCTGAAACATATCAGTACAATAAGGATCATTTCTGTTACATGTTTTTCTCTAAGCAGAAATGAAGAATGTTGAACCCTCACAAAGAGATAAAGGTTATTTGATACATGTTGGTGGCCTCTGCCCTTCAGTATCTGAGGTATACCAGGATTATTTTTTTGAGCTTCATTTTCAAATTTATTAGTTGTTCATATTTTGTTGTACTTTTCTACCCTTCACAAACTTTTATTTCTCTTCTTTTAGGCCGATTTAAGGTCTCATTTCCAAAAATACCAAGTTTCTGAAATTTCAATTTATGATTCTTCTACTAATTACAGGTGTGTTTCCCAACTTTAATCAATGTGCATTATTATGTGTCTGCTGTTTGCCAAAGGTTCTATACCAGATATCAGCCACAGTGGTGACAAAGTCAAGGGCTATTCTCACAGGGTTTCACAGGCCAGGAAAGGGGACACATGGACAAATAGCTGCAGTCTTGAGTTGATACTGTTCTTAACCAGATCTTTTTTTTCATTATACTTTGTAACTTGTTAATGGTATACAGGAGGGTTATTGATTTTTGTATACTTTATCTTGCTACATGCCATTACTTAGGGAAGTAGAGCACATTAGGTAAAAGAACGGCTTCCAGAAATAGATAACATTGGTTCAATTCCCAGCTCTGTCAACAACTTGGTTAATAAATTTAGGCAAGTTACTTAACCTTTCTGTACCTCAGCCTCTTTGTATATAAAGTGAGCATAATAATACTACCTTCACAACATTGCTGTGAAACTATTACAAGTAAAATATGTGAAACACTAGGAATAAAGCCTGGCACATAGTAGGTGCTCAGAAAATTGTGTTTCATTTTACTATTTCTGATTTCAATTACTTTTTAGTTGACACTCAATATATTTTAGGTAGACAGCTACCTTATTTACATATAGTTACTTTGAGTATGTATGTTGCTACTTTCTGTTTTGTGACATTGCCAGATGATTCAAAAGTATTAAATAACAATGGCCATAGCTTAATGGAATTTTTTTTACTGTTTTATCATTAAAAGTGATAGCTGTTTATTTCAGATATAAAATTTTTATCAATTAAGAAAGGATCCTATTTGTAGTTGGGGTTGCAATTTATTAAAAATGTGTGTCTTAAATGAAGTCATATAATTGTAAGATAATTGTTTAGCTGTAATTATTTGACCTGTTGATATGATGTTAATACATTTCATTAAAGTAGTATTGTAATCTTAGGAGCATTACTTCATGTGAAAGACTCTTTTAGTATCTTGTTGAATACTTTTTAAGAACTATGGTTTTTTTCTTACTTGAAGTATTTTGCATTCTGTGTAGAAATTTAGAAAATACAGTTAAATGCAAAAATACAAGGAGTTTATAAAAATGTATCCATAGTCTCATCATTTGAAAACAGCCACTCTTCCCAGGATTTGGTGTATATCCTTCCATTGACACTGTCTAAGGCTGATGCTTTTATAGGAATAGCTATTGCCCAACTTTCTTGTGTATATGATTAAAATTCTGATTAGATTTTCCAACTCTTTGTTTTTGTCTGTGTATTTCCCCACTACAAGGTCATAAAGATACACTGTTGCATATTCTGCTAAATATTTAAAATTTTGCCTCTCACATTTAAGCCTTTAAGTTATCTGAAGTTTATGTTTATACATAGGGATTAGTTTTAAGGTTTTTTAGTTATGGATAATCAGATGTCCCCAGACCACTAATCTCGGCAACTCTATCATATATTAGCTTTGCGCATATTTTACATTAGATTTTAATATAAAATTAATAGGAGATAATGTGTAAGAAATACTTTTCTTCTATTTCCCATCTTTAACTTGGTTTTTATTTAGTTATCCTAAATAAATATTCTTCCTAATCCCAAGGTAAGTACAGCAACCTTTTTATTTTTAAAAGCAGTTATTCTTGTGAAAAATGTATTTGCGTCCGTAGTTACAAAATTAAGTTTGATGTAATTTGAAGTCATTAACAACCTTTTGGTTTTCTGCTTTTATGTTTTAGATATGCATCTCTTACTTTTACAAAAAACAGCGATGCAAAGATAGCTGTGAAAGAAATGAATGGGATAGAAATAAATGGAAAGTCAGTAAATGTGCGGCCTGTTAAAATTCTTGGAGAATATACATCACCACTTTCCTCCAAAAATGGGAATAGAATTAGTTCGAATAATTTAGAGAAAAGCACCAACAAAGAAATCCACTCAGCCTTCTCCATTTCTAGATTGCCCAGAACTAGACCACGGCAGCTGGGATCTGAGCAAGACAGTGAGGTTTTCCCTTCCAACCAGGTTAGTGTTTTTGATAGATCCCTTAGATGGTCTTTGTATGTCATATTGCTGTAAGTAGCTTTGTAGAATAAATAACTTCAATATGCAGTCTTGAAATGGGAATGACAGCATTAATCTGAATTTTTTTTAACCTTGAATCCACCCTAACCTGGTTTTGTACAACTCCAGTTGTTCCTGGGGGGAAATCTAGATCTTTGTAGACCGAGCTAACGAAAAACTCATTTTAACTAGGCTCTTTGCCAATCCTTCACCGTCTTTTTATTACTACTCTATAAGTAACTAATTATAATTTCATCTTGATTTTTCTTTCACAGCTAACCTTATCTCATAATTGTTAAAACCATAAAGTGTAGTCATTTTATTTTCATATATTCTCATGTCTCTGTTACTGAGGTAAACACCCTGTGAAAAGTGGTAAAGTTTGCCTCGTTCAGTCTTTTCTCTCCACTGCTCAGCAAATTGCCTGGAATCCCATAGGTGTTCCATATGTTTTTTTTTTTTTTAATTTACATACAGTAAAATTCAGTACTTTTTGGTGCCTGTAGCTTTAGACAAATGCATATAGGCAAATCAGCACCACCATAATCAAGATTCAGAACAGTTCCATCGTTCCAAAAAATTACCTGGTGCTCTGATCTGTTTCTTATTCTTTTTTTTTTTTTTTTGAGGCGGAGTCTCGCTCTGTCGCCCAGGCTAGAGTGCAGTGGCGCGATCTCCGCCTCCCGGGTTCCCGCCATTCTCCTGCCTCAGCCTCCCAAGTAGCTGGGACTACAGGCGCCGCCACCACGCCCGGCTAATTTTTTTGTATTTTTAGTGGAGACGGGGTTTCATTGTGTTAGCCAGGATGGTCTCGATCTCCTGACCTCGTGATCCGCCCGTCTCAGCCTCCCAAAGTGCTGGGATTACAGGCTTGAGCCACTGTTTCTTATTCTTAAAACTTGACCTTTTTCAGAACATTATATAAATGAAATTATACTGTATAGCCCTGTTAGCCTGGCTTCTTTCACTGAATGCATTTGAGATTGATCCATGTTGTTGTGTATGTTGGCATTTTATTCCTGCTCATGTTGTGTCCATTTTTATTCAGTTTATTTTATTACTGAATTTTGGTGTTTTAATATTCTGATTTTGAGTCCTTTACCAGATAGGCGATTTGCAAATAATTTTTCTCACTTTGTGCCTTGTCTTTTCATTCCGTTAACAGTGTCTTTCTCAGAATAGGGATATTTTAGTATTTATGAAGTATAATTTATTAATTTTTTTATTTATAATGTATGCTTTTAGTGTTGTAGCTAAGAAATCTTAGCATAATCCCAGGTCACAGAGATTTTCAGTTAATTTTTATATATTGTTTCTAGTATTTGTTGAGGTCGTTATTGCTTATTTGCATTTGTTTCTGTTTTGCATATGGAATAGTTCCAGCATCATTTGTTGAAAAGATGATCCTATTTCTGTTGAATTACCTTTGCGCCTTGGTCAAAAATCAGTTGACCATGTTTGTGTGAGTCTATTTCTAGACTGGAACTGTTTTGTTGAACTGTTTTGTCTCTTTCCACCCGTAGTACACTGCCTTCATTACTGTAGCCTCATAGTAAGTTTTGAAATCAGGTAGAATGAGTCCTCTAACTTTATTCTTTTTCAGAGTTATTGTGGCTATTTAGTCTCTTCGCCTTGCTGTATACTTTTATAATTCACCTATCTACAAAAAAAAAAAAAAAATCCTACTTGGATTTTTGCTGGGATTATTTTGAATCCATAGATCAGCACAAGAATCAATACTTGTTGAATAAATGAATATAATTTTTTCCCTTAATAAGAGAAAGGGATCTCTTCTAACTGTGTCCTTTATCCAGTCCTTTCCTCATTCCTGGAGTTACCACATTCCTTTTCTATACCATTAGCAACTCCACTTCCACTCACAGACCTTAGCCTCTACTCAAAGTCAGGCACAGCCCTTCCTAATCCTGACAGGATTTTCACTTGACTTTGCATTCCTCTAACTTTACCATCCTTATTTGTCCTATGGTTTTTTTTGTTTTGTTTTGGGGAGTTTTTTGTTTTTGTTTTTTTGTTTTGTTTTGTTTTATTTGTTTGAGACAGAGTCTCACTCTGTCGCCCAGGCTGGAGTGCAGTGGCGCAATCTCAGTTCACTGCAACCTCTGCCTCCTGGGTTCAAGCAATTCTCCTTCCTCTGCCTCCTGAGTAGCTGGGATTATAGGAACCTACTACCTTGCCTGGCTAATTTTTTTGTGTTTTTAGTACAGATTTGGTTTCACCATGTTGGCCAGGCTCATCTTGAATTCCTGACCTCAAGTCATCTGCTCGCCTAGGCCTCCCAAAATGCTGGGATTACTGGCCTGAGCCACCACACCCAGCCTGTCCTATGTTTTTATTGCCAAAGTTCTCAATCAAGTAGGTTATATTCAATGTCTGTTTCTTTTCTTCTCTGTTGTCCTGATAATCTGACTTCAGTCTCTAAAATTTTACCTAAACGGCCCTTTTCATAAGGCACTAGTGACCTTTTATTTGTCTTTCCCTCATCTGCCTTCCTCTTGACTACTTTGCCTGTTTGACACTGTTCATCCCTTTCTTGAAACTTTTCCTTTCATCTCAGTGACCCTTCATGTGTGGGATTGATTTACTTGGTACATAGCCTCAATCTACAGCAGGAAGGAAGGAAACAAAGTGCAGCGAAGCTGCGTGGGGCCCTGAGCTGTAGGTGTGGGATCTGTGGCTCTCGCTTTCCTCCTTGTGTAGCACATGTGGTCTCCTGCCTCTGCTCTCCGTGTGCTTATTCCCCTTATTCCCCTTTCTCTACACACTGCTTTTCTCTGCTCATGACTGCTTTCTTCCCCCATTTGGCTTTGTTTTGCTTGATTCTAACTCTATATGTTCAATTCAAGTCCCTGTGATCTGATTAATTCATTTGCTTCATGTTCTAATTTCAGTCTTTTTTTTTTTTTTTCCTGAGACAGGGTCTCACTCTGTCACCAGGCTGGGGTGCAGTGTCACAACCACAGCTCACTGTAGCCTCAAAGTCCTGGGCTCAAGCAATCCTCCCACCTCAGCTTCCCAAGTAGCTGGGACTGCAGGTGTGTCATCATGTCCAGCTAATTTTTGTATTTTTCTGTAGAGACCAGGTCATGCTATGTTGCCCAGGCTGGTCCCAAACTCCCGTCCTCAAGTGATCCTTCCACCTTGGCCTCCCAAAGTGCTGGGATTGCAGGCGTGAGCCACCACACCCTGCTAATTCCACATGCTTTAGACAGGAAATTGAATTGATCCAGGCTGTGATTTTGATGTTCATTAGCTCAGGCAGCAACACTCTTGATCCTGTCAGCCGTGGCAGTGGGCCATGGGGTTGGGAGAGGGATGTTATAAAGAGGGCCATACGGGCTATTGGTAGGAGTATGTGGATCAGGAAGTTCCTGTAACCATCTTTGTTAAACTAATATCCAAGTTCTCTTTCCTTTCTGGCAATTTCTTGTTCCATTGTTCTTTTTCTGATACTCCACATTTATTTATTCTATTCATTCATTTAGAAAATATTGATTATCTACAATGAGAAGCAGAATCATAGTGATTAATAAACACTCTTAGATTCATAACCTGGCTCTGCCACTTACTCACCATGTGACTCTGGAAAAGTAACCTAACCTTTCCATTTCTGAGCTTCCTTATCGTAAAATGGAGATAAGAGCCATTACCTCACAAATGTTGATGAGTTTAAATGAGCTTACCACAGAAAAATTTTTAGAACAGTGCCTACCTTGGTAGATGTACCCAGAAAACATTAGCTGTTGTTGTTATTACTTACCAATAATTTGACTTCTTTCTTAGAGAGCATATTCTTTCTTGGAGAGCACTTACTTCAACTGTCACTTAAACTATTGTATCCCAAACTTTTTATTTATTAAACAAATAGTTATTACATACCAACTGTGTACACTATTCTAGGCACTGGGAAAGCAACAATGAACAAAACAGACAAAAATCTGTGCTCTTAAGGAGCTTAAATCTAGTGAGGGAGTTGAGGCAATAAACAAGCAAGTGAAAGATATAACGTTCTGATGTAAAAGGTCCAGTATATTACGTCTCTTGCCCTGACTTCATCGAGGCTTTAAAGTCGGAATCCTTCCTTTGTTGAACTCTTATGGTATTTACAGTGGTTTTCTACAATTTATAGCCTACTTGCATTGTTAACAGTAACTAATTGGTCATTTCAATTTTGTCTCTTCGCAAATGGAGAGGGCTCTGTTTTATATCACTATAGTTTTTCCCACGCAGCATATACTGCACTTCTGGGCATACAGTTTGTATTCATCACATACAGCATATAGTAAATATGACGTAAAATATCTCTAATTACTGTGTAGCCTTTTTTAGGTTGGTTAAGAGAATTAAGCCTTAATGCCCTAAGCCTAAAACGTTTATTTAATGAATGAATCTCTCTCCTATGCATCTAAAATGAAACTAGTTATATCCTATCTTTGGGAGAATTGAGAAAGTAGTTACATCATTTTCTGTGTTCTGTGGTTCAGATGAGAAATCTGGTTGAGAAAGGCTTATTTAGACATAACCTCGTATACTTTATCAGAAAGAAAAAATGTTGGGTGTGTTTTGTAGTATATGGCCCTGAAACATAGCCCAAGTAAATGCAATTGATACAAATAATCCCAAGTTAAAGTAAACTTTTAAGGAGTTTTTATTTTATTATTTTAATTTTCAAATATATTATTATTGAATAAGCTGTATTGTCTTTATGTAATGGTCCTTACTGATTTTAAGAAAACTTTTTAAATGCTTATTTAGGGTGTCAAGAAGAATTGTAAGCAGATTGAATCTGCTAAATTATTACCTGATACACCTGTTCAATTCATACCTCCAAATACATTGAACCTTCGTAGCTTTACCAAGATCATAAAGAAACTGGCTGAACTGCATCCAGAAGTCAGCAGGTAATAACCAAAATTATATTTTAACTGGTTTAAAACTTTTGTGTAAAAATACAGTTCAAGTTAATAACTTAGATATATTCAGAATGTGTTCCTTTGGAAAAGACAAATAAATATTCATGTATGTTTTCCTTTTGCATAGAGACCATATTATAAATGCGCTTCAGGAAGTGAGAATAAGACATAAAGGTTTTCTGAATGGCTTATCTATTAATACTATCGTGGAGATGACTTCATCTCTTCTGAAAAACTCTGCTTCCAGTTAGGAATTCAAAAAACAATAAAGAGGTAAAGCAACCATATTCTTTCATATTTGAATATTACTTAAAATTTATAAGCTATTGATTTCATTTTATTTTTACATAAAAAAATTAAATTTAAAATAATAATATAATCACAAAATAACATGAAGTTTTAAAACAAGCATACTGTAATTAACTACTAATGCAAAACTAATTACCCTAAAATTGACTGGCTTAAACAACACTCATAAACTCACATTTTGCAGATCAGGATTCAGGGGTGACTTAGTCAGGTGGTTTTAGCTCAGGGTTTTTCATGTTGCAGTCAAGATGTTGGCCTGGACTGTAGTCATTCAGAGGCTTCACTGAGACCAGAGGATCTGCTTCTCAGGAGGCTCATTCACATGTCTGTTGGCAAGAGGCCTCAGTTCCTCACCACACAGGCCCTTCCATAAGGCTCTTCAACTGTCTTTGCATCATGGCAGCTGGCTTCCCCTAAGCAAGAGAGAGAGAGCAAGATGGAAGCTGCATTGTCTTGTATTATCTACCCTCAGTAGTCGCAGATACTGCAATTTTTACATATCGAAGGTTTGTGGCAACCCTGCATCAAGCAAGTCTATCAGCGCCATTTTCCAACAATGTGTACCCACTTTGTGTCACATTTTGGTAATTCATACAACATTTCAAACTCTTTTATGACGCCTGTTATGGTGATTGTGATCAGTGATCTTTGGTTAGTATTGTAATTATTTTTGGGCACTTTGAACTGCACCCATATAAAACAGCAACTTTTATAAATGTGTGTGTTCTGATCACTCTATTCATTGGCTGTTTCCCCATCTCTTTCCCTCTCTTTGGTCCTCCCTATTCCTTGAGACACAATACTGAAATTAGGCCAACTGATAACCCTACAATGACCTGTTAGTATTCCAGTGAAAGAAAGAGTCACATGCTCACTTTAAATCGAAAGCTAGAAATGATTAAGCTTAGTGAGGAAGGCATGTCAAAAGCCAAGACAGGCTGAAAACTAGGCCTTTTGTACCAGTTAGCCACGTGGTTCATTGTTGGGAAGCCAATGAGGAAAAGTTCTTGATGGAGATTACAAATGCTACTCCAGTGGACACAAGAATGATAACAAAGTGAAACAACCTTATTGCCAATATGGTGAAAATTTTAGTAGTCTATATAGAAGATCATAGCAGCCACAACGTTGCCTTAAGCCAAAGCCTAATCAGAGCAAGGACCTCTTTTCCATTATTTGAAGGTGATGAGAGAGGAGAGGAAGCTGAGGAAGGAAAGTGTGAAGCTAACAGAAGGTTAGGTTAGTTCATGAGGTTTAAAGAAATAAGCCATCTATTTTTTTTTTCCTGAGATTTTGGTGCACCCATCACCCAAGCCCTGAGCAGTGTACACTATACCCAACGTGTAGTCTTCTATCCTTCACCTCACTCCCACCCTTTCTTCCAGTCCCCAAAGTCCAATGTATCATTCTAAGAAGTCGTCTTTGTAACAAAAGTACAATGTGAAGCAGCAAATGCTGATGGAGAAGCTGTAGCAAGATGCCCAGAAGATCTAGGTTAGATAATTGATGACGGTAGCCACACTAAACAGCAGATTTTCAGTGTAGAAGAAACAGCCATCTACTGAAAGTAGATGCCATCTGGGAGTTTCACAGCTTGAGAGGAAAAGTCAATTCCTAGTTTCAAAGGACAGGCAGGCTCTCTTGTTAGGGGCTAATGCAGCTGTTGACTTTAAGTTCAAGCTGATGCTCATTTACCATTCTGAAAATCTAAGGGCCCTTAGGAATTAACACTAAATCTACTATGCCTCCACTCTATGAATGGAACAACAAAGCCTGGATGACAACACATCTGTTTATAGCATGGAGGTTTTTTGGGTTTTGTTCTTTTTTTAGAGAGAGGGTCTTGCAGTCACCCAGGCTGGAGTGCAGTGACACAATCATAGCTCACTGCAACCCTAAACTCCTGGACTCAAAAGATCCTCCTGCCTCAGTCTCCTAAGTGCTAGAACTACAGTAGGTGCACGCCACCATGCCCTGCTACTTTCTTTTTAAATTTCAACCTTTCGGCCGAGCACAGTGGCTCACACCTGTAATCCCAGCACTTCGGGAGGCCGAGGCAGACGGATCAAGAGATCGAGACCAGGCCGGGCACGGTGGCTCAAGCCTGTAATCCCAGCACTTTGGGAGGCCGAGACGGGCGGATCACGAGGTCAGGAGATCAAGACCATCCTGGCTAACACGGTGAAACCCCATCTCTACTAAAAAATACAAAAAAAAACTAGCCGGGCGAGGTGGCGGGCGCCTGTAGTCCCAGCTACTCGGGAGGCTGAGGCAGGAGAATGGCGTAAACCCGGGAGGCGGAGCTTGCAGTGAGCTGAGATCCGGCCACTGCACTCCAGCCTGGGCGACAGAGCCAGACTCCCTCTCAAAAAAAAAAAAAAAAAAAAAAAGAGATCGAGACCATCCTGGCCAACATGGTGAAATCCTGTCTCTACTAAAAATACAAAAATTAGTTCGGCATGGTGGCGGGCACCTGTAGTCCCAGCTACTCCGGAGGCTGAGGCAAGAGAATCACTTGAACCTGGGAGGCAGAGATTGCAGTGAGCTGAGATCGCACCACTGCACTCCAGCCTGGCGACAGAGCAAGACTCCATCTCAAAAAAAAAAAAAAAAAAATTAAACTCTTTGTAGAGACAGGGTCTCACTTATGTTGCCCAGGCTGGTCTCATATTCCTGGCCTTAAGCAATTCTCCCACATTAGCCTCCCAAAGTGCTAGGGATTACAGGCATGACCCACTGAGCCTAGCCTGTAGCATAGTTTACTGAACCCCTGGACTCAAGCAGTCCTCCTGACTCAGCCTCCCTCAGTAGCTGGGTTTACAGGCACATACCACCATGCCAGGATAATTTTTTTTTTTTCTAGAGATGGGGTCTTACCATGTTACCCAGGCTGGTTTACTGAATCTTTTAAGCTCACCATTGAGACCTACTACTCAGAAAAAAAAAGATTTCTTTCAAAATATTATTGCTTATTGACAACGCACTTAGTCACCAAGAACTCTGATGGAGATGTAGAAGGAAATTAATGGGTTTTTTTTAATGCCTGCTAACACAACATCCATTCTGCAGCCCATGGATCAAGGAGTAATTTTGACTCAAGTCTTAAATATTTAAGAAATACATTTCATAAGGTTATAGCTGCCATAGCTGATTCCATAATGGATCTGGACAAAGTAAATTGAAAACTTTATGGAAAGGAGTCACCATTCTAGATGCCATTAAGAATATGTATTATTCATGAGAGGAGGTAAAAATATCAACATTCACAAGAGTTTAGAAAAAGCTGAATCCAACTCATGGATGACTTTAAGGGGTTCAAGACTTCAGTGGAGGAAGTATGCTGATGTGGTAGACATAGCAAGACAATTCAAATTAGAAGTGGAGCCTGAAGATATGACTGAATTGCTGCAACCTCATGATAAAATTTGAATGGATGAGAAGTTCCTTATTATGGATGAGCAAAGAAAGTACTTTCTTTTTTTATTATTTGTTATTTTTGTAGAAATGGGATCTTGTTATTTTTCCCAGGCTGGTCTCAAACTTCTGGCCTCAAGCAATTCTCCCACTCAGCCTCCGAAAGTGCTGGGATTACAGGTGTAAGCCACTGTGCCCAGCCCAGAAAATGCTTTCTTGAGATGCAGTCTACTACTGGTGAATATGCTGTGGACATTGTTGAAATAACAACAAAGGATTTGGAATAGTACATAAACTTAGGTGATAAAGCAGTGGCAAAGTTTGAGGGGATTAAGTACCCATTCGGTGTTTAAAAAAAAAGTTTAAGGAAATTGACTCCAATTTTGAAAGACGTTCTAATCTGGGTAAAATGCTATCATACAGAATCTCAAGCTACAGAGAAATCTTTTGTGAATGAAAGAGTCAGTTGATGCAGCAAACTTCATCGTTGTCTTATTTTAAGAAGTTGCCACAGCCACTGCAGCCTTCAGCATGACATGAGTACATCAGAGAAAAACTGCTTGAAAAATTAAAGCCTAAAAGAACTATAAAGCAGCTGGAGGGATAAAGTTTACCTTAAGAGTGCAACAGTTAGATTCACAGCTGACTCCCACTCAACAGAAGTCACCAAATAATTATCCAAGCCCAAAGCTCTAGACCCAGGAAAAGAGCCTTCAAAAATAAATGTAAAATAACTAATTATCATGCAAATTTTAAAAACTAAGATAATTTGTTACTTTAGAAGAAGCCCTACTCTAAAGAAAATACCAAGGCCGGGCGCAGTGGCTCAAGCCTGTAATCCCAGCACTTTGGGAGGCTGAGACGGGCGGATCACGAGGTCAGGAGATCGAGACCATCCTGGGTAACACAGTGAAACCCTGTCTCTACTAAAAATACAAAAACTTAGCCGGGCGAGGTGGCAGGCGCCTGTAGTCCGAGCTACTCGGGAGGCTGAGGCAGGAGAATGGCGTGAACCCGGGAGGCGGAGCTTGCAGTGAGCTGAGATCCGGCCACTGCACTCCAGCCTGGGTGACAGAGCGAGACTCCGTCTCAAAAAAAAAAAAAAAAAAGAAAATACCAGAATGTTCTCTGGGAAAAAAGTGATTTTAAATGAAAGGTCAGAGGTACAGGAGAAATGAAGATCAACGAAGAGTAAATATGTGGTAGGTCTCAATCAATATTGGCGGTAGAAAACAAAAATAATGATTTTTATAGGTTCTAATGTAATTAAAATACATGATAATACTAATACATAAGTTGAGAGGGGATTAAGTATTCTTACTATTCTAAACACCTTGCAGTTTGGGAAGAGAGTAAGATGCTCTGTGTTGGGGGTACTCAAGACCACCCAAGCTTCATTATATGCTAGGAGGACTCACGTAACTCAGGACATAGATGTGTTCATGGCTATGATTTATTACAGCAACAAAATATGAAGCAAAATCAGCAAAGGAAAAAGGTACATAAGGTGAAGTCTGGAGGAAACAAGCTTCCAAGAGTCCTCTTCCAGTGGAATCACACAAGATGTGCTTAATTTCAATGAATTGTGACACCTATAAAATGTTGTCTACCAGGGAAACTCATTGAAGACTCAGTGCCCAAGGATTTTACTGGGGGTTGGTCATGTAGTTGCCCTCTGCCTAGCACATACTGTAGCTCCAGGCTGTCAGGGAGCAGCAATTCAGCATAAACCACACTGTTTGTATAGCAGTTTTAGTATAATGAGGCACTCATCACTTCTGGAAATGGTGGGAACCCCCACCCCAAAATCCCAAGTTCCTAGATACCAGCCAGGGGCCAACCTTGCAAGCAGGTCTTTCTAAGGATGGCAGTCTCAGGACTGCTACATTAATTATTTTTCTACACATATGCCAGTTGATATCAGAACAAAGAATCCATGTTGTAAATTTGGGGGCAATTACTAAAAGAACAATTTTTTGTGGGGGGGGGGTTGTTTGTTTTTGTTTTTTGTTTTTTGTTTTGAGATGGAGTCTCGCTTAGTCGCCCAGGCTGGAGTACAGTGGCACGATCTCAGCTTGCTGCAACCTCTGCCTCCCGGGTTCAAGCGATTCTTCTGCCTCAGCCTCCCAAGTAGCTGAGACTACAGGCATCCGCCACCATGCCCAGCTAATTTTTGTATTTTTAGTAGAGACGGGATTTCACCATGTTGGCCAGGATGGTCTTGATCTCTTGACCTCGTGATCCATCCGCCTCGGCCTCCCAAAATGCTAGGATTACAGGCATGAGCTACCGTGCCCAGGCCCTAAAAGAACAATTTTCAAAAGCATATGGAAAATGAAGTTGGACCTTTACCTTACACCATATCCGAAAATCAACTAAAATGAATCAACAACTTGAACATGAGTTAAAATTATAAAACTCTTAGAAGAAAACAGTGGAAAACTTTCGCAGCATTGGATTTAGCGCTGATTTGGATATGGCAACAAAAGCATGGACAACAAAAGAAAAGATACATATATTAGACTTCATCAAAATCAAAAACTTGAACATCAAAGGACACTATCGAAAGAGTGAAAAGGCAGCCCACAGATTGAGAAAATATTTATAAATCATATATCTGATAAGGGGTTAATACCCAGAATAGGCTGGGGAGGAGGTGGCTCACGCCAGTAATCCCAACATTTTGGGAGGCAGAGGCAGGCAAATCACTTGAGGCCAGGAATTCAAAACCAGCCTGGGAAACATGGTAAAACCCCATCTCCACAAAAAATATTAAAATTAGCGAAGCATGATAGCACATACCTATTGTCCTAGCTACTCAGGAGGCTGAAGTGAAGGATCCCTTGAGCCTGGGAGGCAGAAGTTGCAGTGAGCTGAGATTACGCCACTGCACTCCAGCTTGGGTGATAGAGCAAGACTATCTCATAAATAAATAAATAAGTAAAACAGGCACACAAACCAATGGAACAGAATAGAAAACTCAGAAAATAATGCACACTTACAACAATCTGATCTTCAACAAAGTCAACAAAAACAGGCAATGGAGAAAGGACCCCCTATATTCAATAAATGGTGCTGGGAAAACTGGTTAGCCATATGCAGAAGACTGAAACTAGACCCCTTCCTTACACCATATACAAAAATCAACTCAACATGGATTAAAGACTTAAATGTACAGTCTAAGACTTATAAAAACCCTTGAAGAAAAACCTAAGAATTACCATTCTGGACAGTAGGACAATTACATTCTGGCCAAGATTTCATGATGAAGATGCCAAAAGCAATTACAACAAAAACAAAAATTGACAAGTGGGACCTAATTAAACTAAAGAACTTGTGCACAGCAAAAGAAACGGTCACCAGAGTAAACAGATAACCCACAGAATATGAGAAAATATTTGCAAACTGTGCATCTGACAAAAGTCTAATATCCAGAATCTGTAAGGAACTTAACAGGGAAAAAAAAAACCATTAAAAAATGGGTGAAGGACGTGAACAGACATTTCTCAAAAGAATACATTCACCTGGCCAACAAGCATATGAAAAAATGCTCAGTATCACTAATCATTGGAGAAATGCAAGTCAAAACCACAAGATACCATCTTATACCAGTCAGAATGGCTATTATTAAAGTCAAAAAATAACAGATGCTGACAAGGTTGTAGAGAAAAGGGAATGCCTATGCACTGTTGGTGGGAATATAAATTAGTTCAGTCATTGTGGAAAGCAGTTTGGTAATTCCTCAAAGAATTTAAAACAGAACTACCATTCGGGCCAGCAATCCCATTGTTGAATATATGCCCAAAGGAATGTAAATCATTGTACCATAAAGATACATGCATGTGTATATTTATCACAGCACTATTCACAATAGCAGAGACATGAAATCAACCTAAATGCTCATCAGTGGTAGACTGGATAAAGAGAAGTGTATGTATACACTATGGAGTACTATGCAGCCATAAAAAAGAACGACATGATGTGCTTTGCAGCAGTATGGATGAAGCTAGAGGCCATTATCAAGCAAACTAATGCAAAAACAGAAAATCAAATACCACGTGTTCTCATTTATAAATGGGAGCTAAACTTTGAGTACATATGGACAAAGAAGGGAACAGCAGACACTGGAGCCTACTTAAGGGTAGATGGTAGGAGGATGGTAAGGATCAAAAAACTACCTATCTGGTACCACGCTTATTAACTGGATGATGAAATAATCTATACGCTAAACCCCACATGTAAATTATATATATATAATGAACCTGCACATATGCCCCTGAAACTAAAATAGAAGTTTAAAATAAAATATCTTATTTTTCTTTATCAAAATAAAATTAGAGGCATGTGAAAGAAATATTAGAGTTAAAATGATTGCTAGATACAAAGACAGTACACAAAAATTAATTGCAATTCTCACTATCCATGATGTAAGAAAAATGAAATTTGTTAAAAGATATTATAGTACCATTAAAAACAAGGGCCTAGGAATGTATTTAACAAAAGATACTCAACAATCATTGTTGATTTCTCCTTTCTTTTGATTCTAGAACTTCCTTGGATAGTGTGTCTCCTCCTTCAGAGAATGTTCTACAGCACTTAGGAAAAAGTAGTAATAACAAGATGATGTAATTAGGTTGTGTAAATGGGCTAAGCTGTTAAAATATTCTACTTCATAGCCCTCCTTTAAAATCGAGCAGCAGTTGTCTATACAATATTAAGATCTCTGTTTGTTTAAAGTTAAAATATAATTTTAATAAGTTTTAAAATTTTTTATTTCAATCTTGTTGTTTAGAACATCAAGGTGCGTATTTGGGATCTAAAGAAATGGTCTTGTCCATTTTAAAAACCTTTATTAAGTCACTTTTAAAATATACTGACCAAGAAAGAGGTTTGTTGTTATATCAATGTTTGTGAAATGATTTCCATACATAAAAAAAGGTAATTTACCTGAACTTTATCTTAAGACTCTTATATTGGATTATAGGATAACAGATAAACTGTATAGATACATTCAGAATCATACAACATTTTGGAATGTGTATACTTTCAGGCTTCCAAGATAATTAAATTACGTCATGATACATTTCATGCATTTTTATGACTTCAGTATAAAACATTCAGGTGCGTTAGCCATTTTCGCTAGGAAGGGTAAACTTGTATGTGCTTTGGTACTTAAATTTAAATGTTCCCTATAGTGCTTGCATTCATTTTGTGAAAAGTTCTGTTGTATTGTTATAACAATTTTCAAAGGCTAATTTTATGCCTTATCTGATAGAAATATAGAATAGATGTTTCTTTAATTGCTTACTTTTTGAAAGTAATATAATATTTAAGTTGCATTTTTATTAATAGTAAGGTTAACATTTAAGTCTGCATTTTCTTTAAATGTTTTAAATGTTTATAACATTCAATGTTTAGTTGGTGTTACTTGATTAAAAATTAGCCATTTAACGTTTATATTTGATGTATTTATATTTAATAAAGGCATCTAATCTGTAGTACCACTGTCAATTTAATGCTTTCTTCGGGTTCAGTGGCATTTTTTTTCCCAGAATAACAAATATTCTTTATTTATTTTATTTTATTTATTTTAATTGCCAAATAGTAGTTGTACATATTCATGGGGCATATAGTAATATTTTCATATATATAATGTATTGTAATCAAATCAGAGTAGTTAGCATATTTATCAATTCAAGCATTTATCATTTGTTTGTCTTGGGAACATTCAATATCCTACTTGTAGCTATTTGAAATTATATCATATGTTATTTATTATAGCCATCCTATAGTGGTACAGAACGCTAGAACTCATTCCTCCTATGTAGCTGTGATTTTGTATCCTTACACAAATCTCTCCCTATCTTCCCCTTCCCAGTCTTTAGTATCCTTTGTTCTACCTTTTATTTCTATGATATCAACTTTTCTTTAACTTCCACGTGAGTAAGAACATACAGTGTTTAACTTTCTGTTCCTGGCTTATTTCACTTAACATAATGTCTGCCAGTTCCATCTATTGCCACAAATGACAGGTTTCATTCTTTTTTATTCCATTGTGTATATGTACTACATTTTATGTATCCATTCATCTGTTGTTGGACATCTAGGTTAATTCCGTGTCTTGGCTGTTGTGAATAGTGCCATACCACTCTCTCTCTCTCTTTTTTTTTTTTTTTTTTTTTTTTTTTTGAGACGGAGTCTCGCTCTGTCGCCCAGGCTGGAGTGCAGTGGCGCGATCTCGGCTCACTGCAAGCTCCGCCTCCCGGGTTCACGCCATTCTCCTGCCTCAGCCTCCCGAGCAGCTGGGACTACAGGCGCCCACAACCGCGCCCGGCTAATTTTTTTTTTTGTATTTTTAGTAGAGACGGGGTTTCACCGTGGTCTCGATCTCCTGACCTTGTGATCCGCCCGCCTCGGCCTCCCAAAGCGCTGGGATTACAGGCGTGAGCCACCACGCCCGGCCCACTCTCTCTCTCTCTCTCTCTCTATATATATATATACATATACACACACACACACACACACTTATATATATATACTTGCAGTTCTAGGCTACATGTGCACAATGTGCAGGTTTGTTACATATGTATACATGTGCCATGTTGGTGTGCTGCACCCATTAACTCATCGTTTACATTGGGTATATCTCCTAATGCTATCCTTCCCCCCCTCCCCCCACCCCACCATAGGCCCCGGTGTGTGATGTTCCCCACCCTGTGTCCAAGTGTTCTCATTGTTCAGTTCCCACCTATGAGTGAGAACATGAGGTGTTTGGTTTTCTGTCCTTGCAATAGTTTGCTCAGAATGATGGTTTCCAGCTTCATCCATGTCACTACAAAGGACACGAACTCATCCTTTTTTATGGCTGCATAGTATTCCATGGTGTATATGTGCCACATTTTCTTAATCCAGTCTACCATTGATGGACATTTGGGTTGGTTCCAAGTCTTTGCTATTGTGAATAGTGCTGCAATAAACATATGTGTGCATGTATCTTTATAGCAGCATGATTTATAATCCTTTGGGTATATGCCCAATAATGAGATGGCTGGGTCAAATGTGTTTCTAGTTCTAGATCCTTGAGGAATCACCACACTGTCTTCCACAATGGTTGAACTAGTTTACAGTCCCACCAACAGTGTAAAAGTGTTCCTATTTCTCCACATCCTCTCCAGCACCTGTTGTTTCCTGACTTTTTAATGATTGCCATTCTAACTGGTGTGAGATGGTATCTCATTGTGGTTTTGATTTGCACTTCTCTGATGGCCAGTGATAATAAGCATTTTTTCATGTGCCTCTTGGCCGCATAAATGTCTTCTTTTGAGAAGGGTCTGTTCATATCCTTTACCCACTTTTTGATGGGGTGGTTTGATTTTTTCTTGTAAATGTGTTTAAGTTCTTTGTAGATTCTGGATATTAGCCCTTTGTCAGATGGGTAGATTGTAAAAATTTTCCCCCATTCTGTAGGTTGCCTGTTCACTCTGATGGTAGTTTCTTTTGCTGTGCAGAAGCTCTTTAGTTTAATTAGACCCCATTTGTCAGTTTTGGCTTTTGTTGCCATTGCTTTTGGTGTTTAGTCATGAAGTCCTTGCCCATGCCTATGTCCTGAATGGTATTACCTAGGTTTTCTTCTAGGGTTTTTATGGTTTTAGGTCTAACATTTAAGTCTTTAATCCACCTTGAATTAATTTTTGCATATGGTATAAGGAAGGAATCCAGTTTCAGCTTTCTACATATGGCTAGCCAGTTTTCCCAGCACCATTTACTAAATAGGGAATCCTTTCCCCATTTCTTGTTTTTGTCAGGTTTGTCAAAGATCAGATGGTTGTAGATGTGTGGTATTATTTCCAAGGGCTCTATTCTGTTCCATTGGTCTATATCTCTTGTTTTGGTACCAGTACTCTGTTGTTTTGATTACTGTAGCCTTGTAGTATAGTTTGAAGTCAGGTAGCGTGATGCCTCCAGCTTTGTTCTTTTGACTTAGGATTGTCTTGGCAATGTGGGCTCTTTTTTGGTTCCATATGAACTTTAAAATAGTTTTTTCTAATTCTGTGAAGAAAGTCATTGGTAGCTTGATGGGCATGGCATTGAATCTATAAATTACCTTGGGCAGTATGGCCATTTTCACAATATTGGTTCTTCCTATCCATGAGCATGGAATGTTCTTCCATTTGTTTGTGTCCTCTTTTATTTCGTTGAGCAGTGATTTGTAGTTCTCCTTGAAGAGGTCCTTCACATCCCTTGTAAGTTGGATTCCTAGGTATTTTATTCTCTTTGAAGCAATTGTGAATGGGAGTTCACTCATGATTTGGCTCTCTGTCTGTTATTGGTATATAAAAATGCGTGTGATTTTTGCACATTAATTTTGTATCCTGAGACTTTGCTGAAGTTGCTTATCAGCTTAAGGAGATTTTGGGCTGAGACGATGGGGTTTTCTAAATATACAATCATGTCATCTGCAAACAGGGACAATTCGATTTCCTCTTTTCCTAATTGAATACCCTTTATTTCTTTCTCTTACCTGATTGCCCTGGCCAGAACTTCCAACACTATGTTGAATAGGAGTGGTGTGAGAGGGCATCCCAGTCTTATGCCAGTTTTCAAAGGGAATGCTTCCAGTTTTCGCCCATTCAGTATGATACTGGCTGTGGGTTTGTCGTAAATAGCTTTTACTATTTTGAGATACGTCCCATCAATACCTAGTTTATTGAGAGTTTTTAGCATGAAAAGCTGTTGAATTTTGTCAAAGGCCTTTTCTGCATCTACTGAGATAATCATGTGGTTTTTGTATTTGGTTCTGTTTATATGATGGATTACATTTATTGATTTGTGTATGTTGAACCAGCCTTACATTCCAGGGATGAAGCCAACTTGATCGTGGTGGATAAACTTTTTGATGTGCTGCTAGATTCAGTTTGCCAGTATTTTACTGAGGATTTTTGCATTGATGTTCATCAGGGATATTGGTCTAAAATTCTCTTTCTTTGTTATGTCTCTGCCAGGCTTTGGTATCAGGATGATGTTGGCCTCATAAAAAATGAATTAGGGAGGATTCTGTCTTTTTCTATTGATTGGGATAGTTTCAGAAGGAATGGTACCAGCTCCTCTTTGTACCTCTGGTAGAATTCAACTGTGAATCTGTCTGGTCCTGGACTTTTTTGGTTGGTAGGCTATTAATTATTGTCTCAATTTCATATCTTGTTATTGGTCTATTCAGTGATTCAACTTCTTCCTGGTTTAGTCTTGGAAGGGTGTATGTGTCCAGGAATTTATCCATTTCTTCTAGATTTTCTAGTTTATTTGCGTAGAGGTGTTTGTAGTATTCTCTCATGGTAGTTTGTATTTCTGTGGGATTGGTGGTGATATCCCCTTTATCATTTTTTGTTGTGTCTATTTGATTCTTCTCTCTTTTCTTCTTTATTAGTCTTGCTAGTGGTCTATCAATTTTGTTGATCTTTTCAAAAAACCAGCTCCTGGATTCATTGATTTTTTGAAGGGTTTTTTTTGTCTCTGTCTCCTTCAGTTCTGCTCTGATCTTGCCTTCTGCTAGAAGGCATTTTGAATGTGTTTGCTGTTGCTTCTCTAGTTCTTTTAATTGTGATGTTTAGGGTGTCAATTTTAGATTTTTTCTGCTTTCTCTTGTGGGCATTTAGTGCTATAAATTTCCCTCTACATACTGCTTTAAATGTGTTCCAGAGATTCTGGTATGTTGTGTCTTTGTTCTCATTGGTTTCAAAGAACATCTTTATTTCTGCCTTCATTTCGTTATGTATCCAATAGTCATTCAGGAGCAACTTGTTCAGTTTCCATGTAGTTGAGCGGTTTTGAGTGAGTTTCTTAATCCTGAGTTCTAGTTTGATTGCACTGTGGTCTGAGAGACAGTTTGTTATAATTTCCATTCTTTTACATTTGCTGAAGAGTGCTTTACTTCCAACTATGTGGTCAGTTTTGGAATAAATGTGATATGGTGCTGAGAAGAATGTATATTCTGTTGATTTGGGGTGGAGAGTGCTGTAGATGTCTATTAGGTCCACTTGGTGCGGAGCTGAGTTCAATTCCTGGATATCCTTGTTAACTTTCTGTCTCGTTGATCTGTCTAATGTTGACAGTGGGGTGTTAAAGTCTCCCATTATTATTGTATGGGAGTCTCAGTCTCTTTGTAGGTCTCTAAGGACTTGCTCTATGAATCTGGGTGCTCCTGTATTGGGTACATATATATTTAGTATAGTTAGCTCTTGTTGAATTGATCCCTTTACCATTATGTAATGGCTTTCTTTGTCTCTTTTGATCTTTGATGGTTTAAAGCCGGTTTTATCAGAGACCAGGATTGCAACCCCTGCTTTTTTTTGTTGTTTTCCATTTGCTTGGTAGATCTTCCTCCATCCCTTTATTTTGAGCCTATGAATGTCTCTGCATGTGAGATGGGTCTCCTGAATACAGCACACTGATGGGTCTTGACTCTTTATCCAATTTGCCAGTCTGTGTCTTTTAATTGGAACATTTAGCCCATTTACATTTAAGGTTAATATTGTTATGTGTGAACTTGATCCTGTCTTTATGATATTAGCTGGTTATTTTGCTCATTAGTTGATGCAGTTTCTTCCTAGCATCGATGGTCTTTACAATTTGGCATGGTTTTGCAGTGGCTGGTAACAGTTGTTCCTTTCCATGTTTAGTGCTTCCTTCAGGAGCTCTTGTAAGGCAGACCTGGTGGTGACAAAATCTCTCAGCATTTGTCTGTAAAGGATTTTATTTCTCCTTCACATATGAACCTTAGTTTGGCTAGATATGAAATTCTTGGTTTAAAATTCTTTTCTTTAAGAATGTTGAATATTGGCCCCCACTCTCTTCTGGCTTGTAGAGTTTCTTCCGAGAGATCCGCTGTTAATCTGATGGGCTTCCCTTTGTGGGTAACCTGACCTTTCTCTCTGGCTGCCCTTAACATTTTTTCCTTCATTTCAACTTTGGTGAATCTGGCAATTATGTGTCTTGGAGTTGCTCTTCTCAAGGAGTATCTTTGTGGTGTTCTCTGTATTTCCTGAACTTTAATGTTGGCCTGCCTCACTAGGTTGGGGAAGTTCTGGATAATACCCGAAGAGTGTCTTCCAACTTGGTTCCATTCTCCCCGTCACTTTCAGGTACACCAATCAGACGTAGATTTGGTCTTTTCACATAGTCCCATATTTCTTGGAGGCTTTGTTCATTTCTTTTTACTCTTTTTTCTCTAAACTTCTCTTCTCACTTCATTTCATTCATTTGATCTTCAATCACTGATACCCCTTCTTCTACTTGATCATATCAGCTACTGAAGCCTGTGCATGTGTCACGTAGTTCTTGTGCTATGGTTTTCAGCTCCATCAGATCACTTAAAGACTTCTCTACACTGTTTATTCTAGTTAGCCATTCATCTAATCTTTTTTCAAGGTTTTTAGCTTCTTTGCGATGGGTTCAAACATCCTCCTTTAGCTCAGAGAATTCTGTTATTACCGATTGTCTGAAGCCTTCTCTCACCTCGTCAAAGTCATTCTCTGTCCAGGTTTCTTCTGTTGCTGGTGAGGAGCTGCGTTCCTTTGGAGGAGAAGAGGCACTCTGATTTTTAGAATTTTCAGCTTTTCTGCTCTGGTTTCTCCCCATCTTTGTGGTTTTATCTACCTTTGGTCTTTGATGATGGTGACATACAGATGGTGTTTTGGTGTGGATGTCCTTTCTGTTTGTTAGTTTTCCTTGTAACAGTCAGGACCTTCAGCTACAGGTCTGTTGGAGTTTGCTGGAGGTCCACTCCAGGCCCTGTTTGCCTGGGTATCACCAGCGGATGCTGCAGAACAGCAAATATTGCACAACGGCAAATATTGTTGCCTGATCCTGTCTCTGGAAGCTTCGTCTCAAGGGGCACCCGGCCGTATGAGGTGTCAGTCAGCCCCTACCGGGAGGTGTCTCCCAGTTAGGCTACCTGGGGGTCAGGGACCCACTTGAGGAGGCAGTCTGTCCATTTTCAGATCTCAAACTCCGTGCTGGGAGAACCACTACTCTCTTCAAAGCTGTCAGACAGGGACGTTTAAGTCTGCAGAAGTTTCTGCTGCCTTTTGTTCAGCTATGCCCTGCCCCCAGAGGTGGAGTCTACAGAGGCAGGCAGGCCTCCTTGAGCTGCATTGGGCTCCGCCCAATTCGAGCTTCCCAGTTGCTTTGTTTACCTACTCAAGCCTCAGCAATGGCGGATGTCCCTCCCCCAGCCTCGCTGCCACCTGGCAGTTCAATCTCAGACTGCTGTGCTAGCAGTGAGCGAGGCTCCGTGGGTGTGGGACCCTCCAAGCCAGGTGCAGGATATAATCTCCTGGTGTGCCATTTGCTAAAGCCTTTGGAAAAGCACAGTATTAGGGTTGGAGTGTCCCAATTTTCCAGGTACCATCTGTCATGGCTTCCCTTTGCTAGAAAAGGGAATTCCCCAACCCCTTGCACTTCCTGGGTGAGGTGATGCCCTGCCCTGCTCCATGGGCTGCATCCACTGTCTTACAAGCCCCAATGAGATGAACGCAGTACCTCAGTTGGAAATGCATTACTCATGCTGGAAGTCTTCTGCATTACTCATGCTGGAAGCTGCAGACTGGAGCTGTTCCTATTCGGCCATCTTGGAACCTCTGTCTGGCATTTTCCAAGTATAAAGTAACCTACCAGTGTTGACCTGGGATATACATGAATGGTAAGGCGATACATCAAAATACTGGATTTCAAATGTTTCCTCTTTTATGGGATTTATAAAAGAATTGAATATATTTGAGAATAAAGTTTTATTTCATATATTAATTTGTCTCCAGTTATTATCAGATCCACTCCAAATGTCTACCAGGAATTGGGTTCCAGAAAGTAAAAATAACAATAATTTAAAAGGACTATATTTAATGAAACATGAAAATCATTGGCTTTAGCCATATAACAAATTAGTAAAATCCTAGTTTTACTAATTAAATTACTAAAATCCTAATTTTACTAATTAAATTTTACTAAAATTGTGGAGATTTTTCCTGTATGTTCGTTATATGGTTATTTATATTAAAAGGCTACATTCAGAGTTAGCATTGAATAAAGTAGCAACATGGAATAGGTGTTATTTTCAACATACTCCTAGAAATAAGAAGCATATCTCTAATCGTTTGTTTCTCAGAGGAATGATGAAGTAGAATTCCATTCTAGAATACATAGAGACAAAATTACTGCCTTTGATTTGGGGAAAATATAGAGTCACTTGAAATTCTAATTTTCAGCGCCAGGCATGGTGGCTCACACCTGTAATCCCAGCACTTTGGGGAGGCTGAGGTGGGCAGATCACGAGGTCAGGAATTCGAGACCAACCTGGCCAACATGGTGAAACCTCCTCTCTACTAAAAATACAAAAATTAGCCGGGCATGGTGGCATGCACCTGTAATCCCAGCTACTTCGGAGGCTGAGGTGGGAGAATCACTTGAACCCAGGAGGAGGAGGTTGCAGTGAGCTGAGATCATGCCACTGAACTCTATCCTGGGCAACATCTCAGCGTGGTGGGATGGGGAGGAAAGTATTTCTAACTTTCAGGTTTTTTGAAGTAAAGTCCTATCCAAAATATAAAGGTAAAATCAGGCAGCTTTTGTAAATTAAAGGGCTTTCAACTGTGACCAGTAAATTGACAGCTGTTACGAAGATTCCCTAGTTAAATTTAGAAAGTTGAGTTATTTTTCATGAATCTTTTGGAAACTCAAGTGAAAAATCTCTGTTTATCTTATTCTGTAAAATCTCTAACTTGATATTAGATAATTGGATAAAATTATTGTAGAATTTTAAAAGACTGGTCAAATTGTCCAAGTTTTCATATATTTTCACTAGCAAAAATTTAGATAATTTAACATACATTAGTGCTCAAAACCATTTTTCTTTCACGCTGTTGTATTAGATACCAAAGAGCACTTAGCTATATCAACTAGAATATATAGATAATTAATATGTTTGGAGATAACCAGAGATTTGAAAAGTTGTAAATACCATAAGATAATCAGCAAAAACAGTGGAACTAAAAATTCCCAGTTGGCTCTGCCTGATGCCAATCTATACTGGTCAAAGGAGAGATAATATGTGTGACTCAGAAGCTCAATATAACAAGTAATTTCTCTCTTAAAAAAGAGATCTCAACCAGTAATATCTATATATGGGCTTAAGTACTGCTTTTTCAGTATTGACCATTGTTACTTATTATCAAATACATATGTGGCATGTAGTAGTAACATGTTTTAACATGTGGGCAGAACAATGACCTAAAATGTCCTGTTGTCATCTGGATCCTGTGATGTGTTGTACATGACAAAGGGAAGTAAGGCTGCAGATGCAAGTAACATTATTAATTAGCCGACTTTAAGATTAGGACCTTATCCTGGATTATCTGGCTGGGCTCAATCTAATTACATGAGTCCTTAAAAGTGGTAGAGGAGGCAGAAGAGAGAACCAGAGAAATGGCATTGTGAGAACTCAACACACTCCTGCTGGCTTTGAAGACAGAACAAGGGACTGAGAGCCAGTGGACAGCCCCCAGAAGCTGGAAAAGGTGGGAAATGGGCTCCCTAGAGCCTCCAGAAGGAATGCAGCTTTGCTGAAACCCTGATTTTAGTCTAGTGAGTTCTGTCAGACTTCTTTTTTTGAGACAGTCTTGCTCTGTCACTCAGGCTCGAGTGCAGTGGTGCAATCTTGGCTCGCTGCAACCTCCACCTCCCGGGTTCCAGTAATTCTGCCTCAGCCTCCCAAGTAGCTGGGATTACAGGCGTTCACCACTATACTCAGCTAATTTTTTGGTTTTTTTTTTGTGTGTGTGTGAGATGGAGTCTCACTCTGATGCCCAGGTTGGAGTGCAGTGGCATGATCTTGGCTCATTGCAACCTCTGCCTCCTGGGTTCAAGTGATTCTCCTGCCCCAGCCTCCTGAGTAGCTAGGATGTAATTACGGGCATGCACCACCACATCCATTTAATTTTTGTATTTTTAGTAGAGATGGGGTTTCGCCATGTTGGCCAGGCTGGTCTCGAACTCCTGAGGTGATCCACCTGCCTTGGCCTCCCAAAGTGCTAGTATACAGGCGTGAGCCATCGTGCCCAGCCTTTTTTTTTTTAGTAGAAACGGGGTTTCACCCCATTGACTAGGCTGGTTTCAAACTCCTGACCTCAAGTGATCCACCTGCCTCAGCCTCCCAAAGTGCTAGGATTACAGGCATGAGCTACTATGCCCAGCTTGGCTCATCTTTAATATCTGCTATTTAAGAATGCAGGCTCTGAAGGGCTTTCTTTAAAGCTTTACTGCACAGGCCTAGAGTGAAGCATTTACCACGGTGTTTGGCACAGTCAAGGTTTGCTGCTGCTGCTGGTAGTGCTGTCATCTAGCAGTGTGTCATGATGCATCTTTGTTAGTAACCTTACCCTGACTTCGTTGTAATAATCTCGTTTTACTTCATTCTACTTTCTTAATTTATTTTTATTCCTCTTCTATTGATGTCTGTAACCTGCCTCAGTATTTATTAAAATAAGGCAGGCCATAGGTCGGCTTGCTAGTCAGGGGACACTTAATTACAAATGATAGAAACGTAAACTAGCAAAAGTATAAGAAAATGGAAATGAACTTACATAGTTGAATACTCCAGAAATGTATTCAGGTGAAGCTGGATATGCTTTCTTCTGGGTTGGCATCGGGCTCTTCACACATGAGGGCAAAGATGGCCACTAACAGGTTTATCTAGGTTTATCTAATTTATGTAATTCTTTGAGTTACTAATTCTAGAAAAAAATCGTGTAACTCCAGCAAAACCCCGGGGAGGACTCTGATTAGGCAAGCCTAGATGATGGGCCTGGGCTCCACAAACACCCATGAAGTGAAGGGCAGCCAGAGAACAGGAAACCTGATTCTCCAGAGAGAAGCAGAATAAGCAGGAGGCATTTTTCCTTCATTTTATAATACAAAGGCTTTGTTATACAGACTTTAATTATGTTTGTATACATAAACATATGCAGATATATATGTATACATACAAAATTTAGAAACACATTCACAGTAAGGTCACTAGCTTTGACTTTCTAAAATGCTGCCAACACTGTCAGATGCTTCAGATGTGAAGGATTCGTTTATGCCTCTCTCACACACATATCCTGAGTAATTAGGAATGGTTCCAGCATTCACTAAGAATTACTGGGAAGTAGGGGCACAGGCAATGTTAAGAGTTGGGTATATGACTGCTTATTTGACCTTTTTATTTAGCAATAGTTTTATTGCTAGTAAGTTAGATATATATGATCTTTTCATTTAGTCTAAAATATAGTCTATATAAGTCTTAAGTAAGTCTAAAATAGTTTTAGACTTACAGAAAAGTTGCAAAAAATACCATAGGAAGTTAATGTCTGCCCTTCATTGTGCTTCCCCTAATGTTAACAACTCCTGTAACCATAGTAAAATTATCAAAACTAGGAAATTAACATTGGTGCAATACTATTAACCACAAATCTTACTCATTTTTACCAATTTTCTTCCTAATATTCTTTTTCTGTTTTAGGATCCAATCCAGTAGCCCACTTGCATTTAGTTGTTGTGTTTTCTTCATCCTCCATCCTTCATCTGTGACAGTTCCTCAGTGTTTTCTTGAGTTTCATGACTATTGTCGTGGTAGTGAATTGTTTTATCTTGACATTTGATGAGTATTAATTGATTATTTTGTAGATTACCTCTTCATTTGGATTTATCTGATGTTTTCTCATGATTAGATTGAGCTATACGTTTTTATGAGTACCACGGAAATAACCTCTCTCTCTTAGTACATCATACCTGGGGATATATCTTTTACAGGTGATGTTATCCTTGATCACTTTGTTAAGGTGACTTCTGCTGGGTTCCTGCACTATGAGGTTAATGGTTTTCCTTTGTAATTGAGGGAGCTCTTTGAGAGTATACAAATATGCTGCTCCTGAAACATTTGCTCACTGGTTCTAGTATTCATCAGATCTTGGCTGAAACAGTTACTCTTGTAGTGTTTGCTTCATGATGATTTTGTATGTCTCTCATCCCTTCTATATTTATTACTTGGAATTTTTCTGTAAGGAGGAGCCACACCTTCTCTGTTTATTCAGTGTTTTATATCAGTATGCACTTGATGTTTATTTTGTTCTGTGCATTACAATACTATTCTTTTCTTCCTTTGTTGCTCACATTTTTCCAGCATTAGCCATCAGGAGCTTCTTCAGGTTGGGGTCTGTGTCCTTTTGAAAAAGCCATTCTTTTTTAAGTTCTTATTTTCTGGCATCTCAGGATATTTTTGGCTCATCTTGTACATTCCCTGCCCCAGCACTGGACTCCACCACTTCAACAAGCTGTTTCCTTTTATTGGAGAATAGTATTTAGAAACGAAGACCTGGTCAGTAGGTTTGCTTGTTGCTGTTGGAGTTGGTCTTAGGCGCTCAGTAGATGTAGCTGGGAAATATGTGTGTGTGTGTTAATCCAAGCAAATAGACACACCTATATTTGTCCCTGTATTTTTACAGCTAGTCATCAGCACCTTATATATGTGCGTGTTCATACTGATACTTTGAATTTCTGTCCTTTATTTCTACCTTAGACCAATAGTGAGAAAACTGGCTCACGTTATTCACTGTTTATTTATTTATTTGATCAATCCTACTATACACATAAAATCATTGCTAAACCATGGCCCTGTGAGAAACAGATTTACTAACTGGAGTATATCATTTGTGTACAGTTCTTTTGTCTTTTGCTCTTCTGTCTAAATGTGCTTAGGTTATGTCTTTTATTCCTGATCCACTCAGGGTGGCTATGTTACACATTTGTAATATAGTCTCCTAGAGGTTGGGGGTTCCTTCAGTCTGTATGTGTGACATTTCATGTCCCGGTTTTCTGCAGTAGCTCTGGATGGACTTTCTTGTTTGTCTCTATGGTATTGGGGTGCTTTTCAATTTTCATGTCTAGAGTGTTAAGAGTTCGTCTTTCTGGAGACTGTTTCATATCACCCTTAGGCCTGTTCATCGCCCTCCCTCTTGGCTCCACGATTTTTCTCAGTCTGCCTTTGCTCACACTAAGCATGCGGCTGGCTGAGGGTAGTATAGGAGTGCAAGTTGTGTACTGGGATTCAGTGGGATTTTCCTTATTACTCAGTTCCTTTGCAGTTGGAGAATTCTCCAAGTAATGCTGAGGACAGTTTTATATAGAATTTATTTTTCACTTCTTTTTTGTTAGTTTTGTTTCTTGGGGGAATAGGGAAATACGCAACTGCTGTTCTCAGCTACTTGCAAGTGTTTTGGTTTTAACAGTGAGACTTCCTGCAGGACTTGAAAAACTGATAGTTGATGAACCGGAGTTCCCTGAGATGCTGCTGTTTTTGTTAGTGTTTATCTAGCAATTGCACAATTTAAACAACTCACAGAACTAAGTTGTTATTGATTATAAACATGTTATCTTCAGAACCACTGATTCATTATTGATAATGATTGAAGTTCAGCCTTTAAATTGTAGGCCTGATAATGAGGACACCAGTGGAGTCTTGCCCTTCATATCAGCAAGTTATTGAAAAACTATCTGTGGAATATTTGATGCTTTTTTCCTTCCAGTACTTAAAAATGTTCCATTGTTTTCTGATTGCATTATATCCCATGAGAACTCTTCTGTCACCCTTACCTGTGTTCCGTACATCAGCAGTCCCCAACCTTTTTTGGCACCAGGGACTGGTTTTGTGGAAGACAATTTTTCCATGGGGTGAGAGGAGGATGGCTTAGGGATGAAACAGTTCCACCTCAGATCATCATTCTCATAAGGAGTGCAGCCTAGATCCCTTGCATGAGCAGTTCACGATAGGGTTCACAGTCCTATGAGAATCTCATGCTGCTGCTGATCTAACAGTATGCAGACCTCAGCTTCGCTAGCTCACCTGCTGCTCGCCTCCTGCTGTGAGGCCAGGTTCCTAACAGGCCATGATCTGGTACTCCTGTGGGGTTGGGGGCCCCTGCTATATACATAATGTCTTCTTTCTCTGGCTGCTTTTAAGATTTTCTCTTTATTACTGGCTTTAGGCAATTTGATCGTGATGTGCTTTCACGTACTTTTCTTCATGATTCTTGTGCTTGGAGTTTGGGGATGTTCTTGGCTCATGGGTTCATAGAAACTGTTCCACATGGTGGTTTTTCACATATTTCCCACCCACCTTCCTCTGGGGCTCCAGTTACACCTTGGAGTTGCCACTTGGAGTTGCCTCATGGCTCTCTGATGCTTTGTCCTTTGATTGTTTTTAAGTTCTGGAATGTAATAGCTACATCATTTGGAAATCATTTGATCCTGTTATTTCTTGCTTTTAAGTTTTGTTAGGCAGCACCAGAATAGCCTTTGTAATTTTTACTGACTACAGAGAGGGCCTTACCCTTCTAATTATGCTCTGATGTTCTGTGTATTTCAAGATTTTTCCACTATGGTTGGTGGGAACTGGAACTATTCCCAGTCAGGTGTGAGCTCTTAGGCTGTTTTCCCTTGGGTAGCGTCCTTAGATGTGTGGGCTGAGACTCAAGTGGGACCCTCTGTGATCTCTCACGTGCATTCTTTGCGCAGCTCTTTCCTCTCTGGTACTACGCCCTGCCAGCGTTAACTGCCTGGCTTCCCCAAACTCTCTTTGGGTTTCCTTTCTCTCTCTGTGGTCTGCAAACTCCAGGCAGTGAGCAGTTCTCGCACTCTATTTGTTACCCTGCTATCAGGGGTCCCTGCACTTCTTGTGGTCCACTGTGACAACCATTGTTTCATACATTTTATCCAGTTTTTTAGTTTAAGATGGGAAGGTAAGTCCAGTCCCTGTAACTTCATCTTGGCTGGAAGCAGGAGTCTTATGTTAATAGTGAATTTTTAGCAGTGTTGACCAGGCTTTGATTGTTATCTTTAGCCCTACTGTGTATGCAGTAAAGCATTTGGCCATTTTCTAATCTCTTCCGTTGTTTAACCTAATGTCCCTCTAGATTGAGGTACCCTGGGAGAGGAATGATTTTCCATGCTACCTATGACAAATTAGAAATACAGATACATTGAGGAATACAGATACATTGAGAAATACAGAACTTTTGAAAAAGGGAAGCCCATAGTAGTTGCTAAGGAATCTCTTACTTAGACCCAAGGTACAGACAGGAAAATCATGAGGAGAGAACCTGCCTCTAGGTGTGTGCCTCACTTCAGCATTCTCCAGAGAACCATGAATTTCTAAAGCACGTGAACTTGAGAAACAGGCTTTGTCTTCTTAGGAAAATGTATCCTTTAGGGAGTGTTGAGAAAATGGCGGTGGCCTCTGGCCCTGCCTCCTTGCAGTCAAGCTTCAAAGAGAAAACGTTGGGAAGACAGACTCCTGCTGAGCCTGATGAAAGAGGCGTCCCAGTTGCCAACCACAAACATGCAGCCGAAGTCCACAAGCTACAGTAGAAAGGGTGGCTCAAGCCAGAGAGTCCCTGGGTATGGAGTGCGGGTGATGGTTGCAGAAAGATGCAGGCTCTTCTCCCCCACTGTGACTGGCTGTCACCTAGTGCAGGATGCACGGTGGCCCTGTCCCAGGGCTGTGCTGGCATCCACCCTTCCCACTAGCTGTGCTGCTCTCACATGGCACGGCCTCTGGCTGCCAGGCCTGTGCTTGGGCCTGCATTCCCCTTGTGCACTTCTCTCCACCCAGCCCTCAGGACTGCCTGGGCTGTATTTTGTCCAGAGTCCTTTGTCTCCTTACTTGCACTGCAGCTGAGGCAAGTGTCCCTTGTTCTGTATGGCTCCTGTATTGTGGCGCTCATGTTATTGAGAGTTTTAGAGGTCACCCCTAGATTCACCAATTGAAGGGCAGGGCTTGTTGATCTAACACTGTCTTGCACATAGGGACACAAATGTCTGTTAAATGAAGAAAGTAGGGAGGCCAGGCCACCCAATGGGGTGTATCTCCTAGGGTTCAAGAAGAGGGGCTAATCAAGTCAAGAGAATGTGTGCCCTCCCCCACCATCTCACCCAGACCCCTCACTCTCAGAACACTTGGGGCCCCCGCGCAGGTGGTAGGCATGCTGGCCCTGAGTGCCCTCTCAGCCTGTGTTAGAAGAACCGGTGGATGACCTCGCTGTCGGCTGTCTCCCCTTCTCTGAGCTTACTGCAGGTGGCAGCAGCCTCTCAGCCACAGACTGTTCCCTTTCCTAGGAGGAAACGTTGGTCACTCAGCAATGCTGTGTGCTTGCAGCTTCCACCACAAAAGAGACAGCTGTGGCTGCAGCACCAGGGTGGTGATTCTTCCCCCTCCAAGGGCAATGGTGCATTCCTTAGCGCAAGTATAAATGTACTGTTGCTAAGAGTTATTGGAACAGGATAATACAAGAAGGAACCATTGCAAGTGAAATCCAGCCACCAGTAATGCCCTGAGAGGCCAGGCCTGTGCCTCCCAGAACCTGCTCCTCCCCAGGCTTCCCCAGCCCATCTCCAGAGCGCCCTTCTCTCACCACTTTACATAAACGAATGTACCCAAGATCCCCCATCAGTTCTCCATGCAGCTGCCAGAGTGACTGCCCCCAAAGCAAACCACGTCTCTAAGGACTCTGGCCAGGCCCTCACAGCCTCCTGCCAGCCTCTTGCTATCCATCAACAGCAAGACCCCTAGGCCATCTCAATCCCCGCAAACAGCTCTGTTCCCTCCAGCCCCACGGCTTCTGTTCACCTGCCGTGCTGTCCCCGCCTCTGCCCACCCACTCATCCTGCAGATCTGGAGCAGCATTCCAGGGCCTGGTAAGTGTGCGCCATTTTGGGTTACTACGAGTCTCGTCAGGCGCGGCGGCGAGTTTTGCCCCCACCGCTCCCCAGAGCCTGCACCTGGGCGGAGAGGTAGATACAGCTGGGAGATCTTAGCCTTTTGCAAGGCAAACACCAGGCAGGAATGCCGAGAACCTCGGAGGAGGAGGAGGGGAAGATCCCCAGGTGGAGACCAAGATGCTGCTCACGCTGAGTCGTCTAGGAGACCCTTCCTAGTTTAAAAAGTGTTTATTTGCTCGGAGAACATTTCAGCAGTCATCCCTCGGAGCCCAAGTGTGCCGCCCCCCGGGAGGGGCCTGGAGACGCCCGCGCGGCCCCCCTGCAAGGTTTTCCCAGCCCTGGGCGTCCCCAGCCCTGGCACCCACCCGGGGAGCCGCAGTGGGCCGGTCCGCGCGGCCGCCGCCTCCCACCGCTCCCGCGCCCGCTCCCGCCCCCGGCGCGTCTCCTCCTGGCCCGCGCGGCGGCGGGCTCAGTCCTCAGCGGGGCGCGTGGCGAGCGGACTCGGCTTGGCACCGCTGTGCACCATGGCCCGGGCCCTGTGCCGTCTCCCGCAGCGCGGCCTCTGGCTGCTCCTGGGTGAGTAGGGCCGGGGGTCCCGGTCGAGCTCCCTTCCCCCGGCCAGCCGGTGTCCTCTAGGGGAGAGGAGGGGAGCGGCGGGGGGACGGGGAGCGGCAGGGGGACGGGGAGCGGCAGGGGGGCGGGGAGGGCGGGCGCCGCGGGCGCACGGATCTGCTGCCCTTGAACGCGAGCCGCCCGGGTTCCAGGCTGGAGGCCCCAGGGCACAGGAGAGGCGGAGGGCGCGGACCGGGGTTGCGCTTCTCGCTGGGGAAGGGACGGCTTTGGGGACGTCGGGGAGCGGGCGTTCTGAAAAGCTTGGGGCAAGTCAGCCCTGCACACTGGAGAACTTGTTTTCAGAAGGAAAAAAAGGACGCGGGGTTCCCCAGCCCCGCTCCTCCGTTTCTCAGGCTGTGCGCCGCGGTGACCGCCAGCGCAGGCTCCCTTCCCTAGGGTCCCGCGTTGCAAAACCTGCAGGCAGGCACCTTGCAGAAGACGCAGTGTTTGGGAATCAGAACCACAGCCCGTTTGTATGGAAATTAGTCAACACTGACAATCTGTCGCATGCAGCAGTTGCTTGTTTGCAAATCATGTCTTTTCGGGACATTTCCATCGCTTTTTTTTCTTTTTTCTTTTGGTTTGCTTGTTAACTTGGCACTTTTGGCTAATAGAAATTTAAAGAAGGACGGGTCCCTTGGTGAAGTGGTGGAACATGTTTGGCTTTCCACTTGGAGGGAGAAGTGGAGATTATCAACAGCCCAATGGCCACAGGAACTGGCCAGACACTCAGCAAGAAACGGTCCTGTTCACTTCCCTTGTCTGTAACGTGTTTCTAAAATGCTAACTCAAGCCCCTTCTAAGCCGCTTTGGTTATTGCATTATTCCGTGTATTTAGCTCCCTTTTAATGGCAACAGAATAGGTTCTTGGCGTGGGAGAACCCAGTGCCCCTGGGAAGGCCGGAGCAGTTGTTTCTGGTATGTGTGGCCTTTCCCCAGAAACAGTGATGTTGGTCAGAGGCACCTGCCGCACAAGACTCCTTGGCACTGGCACTGAGCAAGCAGTGACCACCGGCGCTGTTTTTGTAGCTGGGGGAGCAGTTCGTGGCCCAGCAAGGAGAGGGGCCAGGGCTTCTTGGGAGCCATGGATTTCTGGTCCCTATTTGTAAACCTCTCCAAGGGGTGGCAGATCTGCATAGAATCCTCAGAGGCCAATATAATATAATCTGAAAGCGGGTCTTGCCACTTTAGAGTTTTGGCTGAAGTTGCGTGGAAAGCAAAATCTCAGAGTAATTTTATTCTCTCCATTTGGCTTGACATGGCCTTCACTGTTTTCGTTTCCTAAGAAACAAACATTTCTTTGTTAGCAAGGCAGAGAGCTGGCTTGTGGAATATTTTTTATATAAATAACCAGATAAATAAATGTTCTTTACTAGTGTCCAGAGGCTGCACCCTCTAAAGCTTGTGTAAATAAAACACTATGTCACGATCATATATAAAGACCTTACTTGTTTATCAAGAAAACTAGTCATGTTCTGCCGAAAGTCCAAAGTCCTGTAATTTTAACATTATTTTGAGTGGCCTGGCTAATGTTATGTCTTGGAAGAACAAGCACAACTTTATGAGGTTATCAGTAAATGAATGTCATTGGAGCCCAGCTGTAATTAGTAGAATTACTGAGCACAGGCTGTTTCCTTCCCAAGCTGCAGCACTAGCCAGATCTCCTTGGTGATGAAGATTTTGCTATCCAGAATGGCAACATGGAATTTTTTTTAAAGTACTCTAGTTTACAGGTTTGAGAACTTATCTGTGACAATTTTACAATCAAGTTATTTGTCTTAGGTAGTTATTAAGAATCTCACCATCTGACCAGGCATGGTGGCTCACGCCTGTAATCCTAGCACTTTGGGAGGCTGAGGTGGGTGAATCACCTGAGGTGAGGAATTCCAGACCAGCCTGGCCAACATGGTGAAACCCCGTCTCTACTAAAAATACAAAAAAATTAGCCAGGCGTGGTGGCGGGCGCCTCTAGTCCCAGCTACTTGGGAGGCTGAGGCAGGAGAATCACTTGAACTCAGAAGGCAGAGGTTGCAGTGAGCTGAGATGCCACTGCACTCCAGCCTAAGAGTGAAACTCCGTCTCAGAAAAAAAAAAAAAAAAAAAACTTAGGATCCATATATAGTTCTTTTCCCTCTGAGCATCCTGTGTACTCTTGTGTTTACAGGAGACTCTACATGCATTCTTAAAGGTTTGTGTATAGACACCGAAAAGCTGTTCGTTAATCAGGAAAGAAGGATGCGTCAGAAGCCCCTGGTTTTTTGAGTCCATCTTCACTCAGGGAGTGCTGGCTGGTGCTGTCACACATGAACTCAGTCATCTGTCCTGGGAAACGCATGCCCTCCTTGTCTGTCGTGTAGGAGCTAGGGGTTTTTTAATGGCTGCAACATTAATTGAAATATATGACTTTATATAAATACAAGTAGAATTGGAATGACGGGGACATCACAGGAAATGCTATGTGACTGCTTCAGATGCCATGTGGTTTTAAATCTGGACACAGTTCTCATGCCAAAGTCCAAATCTGAAGGATTCTTATTTGCTAATCAACCCAGTGTGTTTGTTTACCCTGTGTGTTTAGCTGCAGGAGGAAATTTCTGGATTTTTGTCTTCCTTCCATAGGCGCATGCCTGTCAGTGTGCTTATTGCCAGTCTGAGGCCGGGGCTGTTGAGAAACATTTCTATCCGCAGTGCGAATGGTAGATTCAGCTCCGGGAAGTGTTTGAGGTGGAATCTTTACTTAAGGCTAGTTGGAAAAGTCTGTCCTGATTTTTTTCCCCAGAATGCACCCATTTCTTAGCTTCTAATCAGTTACAACTGGCGTCTGGCTGACTGTGTGATGCAGGTGCCGTGTGTAGTGTGAATTCCAGGGGAAATGATGAGCCCAGAGAGTGAAGCCCCTCGGGCTTGCCCGCCAGTGCCCCCACCCCCAACTCAGGCCTAGAACCCCTCTTTCCTGATGGTCCTTGTGGTATGGTGGGCTGGCCCTCAGTGGGCCCTGAGCCAGGCCTGGCCATCCAGATGGTCCCAGGGAGGAGACTGGCCGCAGGCTGGACAGTCAGTGTTCTGCTGGAACCACGGGGAAAAACTGCGTCCTTCCTCCAGGCTGGATCTGAGTGGGGCTGCCACAGTCTACCCTGTGAGTCACGGGAGAGCACCTGTCCATGACACAGACAGAGCCCTCCTGACACCTTTTGAGCCCCTAGATCGAGCTCATGCGGTACACATTTCCATCATGTGACCCATAACGTTTGAGATGGGTGTCTGTCCCTTGCAGGGATGGTGTCTGGTAGACAGCAGGCTCAGGGGGCTCCCAGAATGGCGTACCTGGGGGACTGTGGGAATCCTGCCTAACAGCCTCCTCCTCCACTGGGGACCCAGGGGGGCCTCCTGAAGGAGGAGGCGCTGCAGCCAGGAAGACAGTGGGAGCTGGGAAGGGGACAGGGGAGCCTGGGCTGCAGTGGCCCTGGTGGCTCCAGCACTTGCTGGACCGTGTGCCCACTGCCCCTGCCCATCAGTTTCTTGGTGACAAATGAAGAGGCAGAGATGGTACTGCCAGGGCACTGTCCAGTTCCCAGCCTGCCATACCCCCTGCTTACCTCTGACACATCCCACAGCAGACACACGAAGCCCCGGAGGGATGTCCTTGTCCCCAGCCCTCTCCGCTCCGGAACAGGAGGACCCCCAGCTGGGTGATGTTCCTGGAGGACCTGTTTCTCCTTGTTGAGGAGGGTGCATCAACACGGCCACCATAGGAGAGCTCCCAGCCCAAACAAAATCGTGCTCACTTCACCGAATGATGTTCTTGTGTTCAGGAAAAATATTTTTTTCCTAAGATGTTTTATTTCAGTAATTTCTGCAGCATCCAAAAGGCATCATTTTAACCATCTTTTAAATCACGGGTTCTGGGTGGCTTTGTTGGAGCAGGGTCCACGGGGACACACTAGCCAGACGTGGCAGGGGTGCAGGGCTATGGGCCTGAGTCGCAGCCCCCGAGACGTGGCAGGGGTGCAGGGCTATGGGCCTGAGTCGCAGCCCTCTAGACGTGGCAGGGTGCAGGGCTATGGGCCTGAGTCGCAGCTCCACTGACTCTGCGTTCTCAGCTGTCTCAGTGACTCCTCACTGTGCTTCGAGAGTGCTTCACTGCCTCCCACAGGCAGTCACACGGTGGATTTTCTGGGACCAAGAACCAGAACCCCGAAACCCCAGGCCCTGGCCATCCACTCTGCCCTCCGCCAGGGTTAGCACCACCTCCATCCCTCACAGGGGCAATGCCCAGCCTCCCAGAACCCCCACCCCACCCACCACCCCAGGGACAGGGGGTCCTCCTCTGTGCCCCCAACAGACCCTCAGGGTACATTAGTGTCACCCCCATACATGCCATGTTCAGGCCCCCACGGCTTGGCTCCAAGGAAGCAGCTCCTGAATTAGCTGAGAGTTCTGGAAAACCATGGGGGAAGGAGGGGAGGCAGAGTGACCTGGCCCATGGCCTGGGCCAGCTCACTCCAGGGGGTGGGGTACAGCTGGCCCAGGAAGCCCTGCCCCCTGTTCTCCCGGACCACGTACCCCCACACGGGTCTCAGGAAGGACTGTCTTGAGTCTGACACCACCTGGGAGGAGAAAAGTCAGTGATTTGCCCAACCATGCAAGTGTTTGCCTCTTAAGGCCTGCCGCTGTCGGGTACCCTGGCCCCAGGCCGGGAGGGGAAGAGGCCTAGAAAGCACTGCCTCTTCAACAGACACTTGGTGACTGACAGCCGGCTGGGCTCTCTCTGCAGGGATTTTCTTGCCTCTGGAGGAGACAGTTGTGAGAGGGAAGCAGGAGAGATGGACAGATGAGGGAGTGCCAGGAAAGCGCTGCACCATTTCTCCTGGAAACACCCATCTGCCACCTCACACACGTGGGACGCACAGGGTCAGGACTCTCACACATGTGGGACACATGGGGTCAGGAGTCTCACACGCGTGGGATGCACAGGGTCAGGACTCACACACACATGGGATACGCAGGGTGAGGACTCTCACATGGGACGCACAGGTCAGTACTCAGAAGGGCAGAGGCCAGGGGTGCAGAGCAGCCTGCTACAGTAGGGTGTCCTACACACAACCCAGGGCAACCCCCCAGAGGATGATCCCACATCAAATGTCCACAGTGCCAAGGTGGGGCAGCCCTGCTGCGTGTCAACCATCTAGACATGTGGTGCCACTTAAATGCAGCAGGAAATAAACAGGAGACCATGGAGCAGAGCCCTGAGGAGCAGCAGCAGCAGCACAGTCCAAGCCCTGAGGAGCAGCAGCAGCACAGTCCAAGCCCTGAGGAGCAGCAGCAGCACAGTCCAGAGGGCAGAGGGCAAGGACAGTTGTGCAGAGGCCCTGCTTTTTGGAAGTTCCTAGAAGCCTTTTTGACTGAAGCATGGTGGGGAAGAGGGCTTTGAGCCGAAGCTGGTGCTGGAGGAAGGATCCATTCTCTAAGGATTCAGATCTCATTCCTAGGGCAGTGGGAAAACCTTGAAGGGCATTCAAGGGGGTGACAGGACTGAAGGTGTGGTTTAAAGGAACCCTCAGCTGTGGACCCCAGCATGGGCAGGAGGCCAGGCAAGGATAAGAGTGGGAGGGTTCCAGGGAGTCCCAGAGGCAAAAGCGATGGACTCCAGTCCCTGGGCCTGGATGCAGGAAGTGAGCACTGAGGAATGAAGAACAGCACTTGGCAGAGCTCCTGGGGGAGGAGGGAGGGCAGGGCAGGGGAGAAGAGAGGAGAGGAGGGGAGGGGAGATGACATCCCGGGCCACAGCCAGGGCTGCCAGGAAACATGGGAGCCCCAGGCAAACTGGAATTTCAGATAAATAAGGAGTATAAGCCTGTCTCATACAGTATCAGGGACATACATCAAAAACCACCGTTTCTCTGAGATGCAGATTTCACAAGGCATCCTATCATTTGCTGCACCTGGCAGACCCGTCCTCAGCAGCCACATGGGGTTCAGTGTTCCCCTTGGATGCTGAGGGATGATGGTACATAGGCAGGAGTCTGTGCAAATCTAGGGCTCAGAAAGAGGTATGGCCAAGATAGGTGTTTCTGGCAGCAGCAGGGCCTGGACGATGTCAAATCCTTGCTTGGAGGGATGGCCAGTAAGAGTGGGTGGAGACAGGCCCAGGCTCCTGGTGACTGGCCAGGGAGGACAGAGAAGGAAATGGGCCCCAGGCACCACTGGGTACCTTGACATGATTGGTGGTTGGGCGAGGCAGATGGCAGGGTCCTTTGGGTGGCTGGGCGAGGCAGATGGCAGGGTCCTTTGGGTGGCTGGGCGAGGCAGATGGCAGGGTCCTTTGCGGAAGAGGCAGCAGCAAAAGCTGCCCTTAGGAGGCAGCGAGGAGGTGAAACCAGAGAGCATGCCTGTGGAGGTTTCCTCCAGTGCCTTATGGTTTTAAATACGCAAACCTTTGATGCATCTGGAATTTACCTTCATTTCCTAGCAATTTTTCTCAATGGCTAAATATTTGGGGGATTTTCATGGTAGTTGCACTGAAAGTATTAACTGGTCAGGGAGAGTTAAATCAAGACCACCGGCTCAAGAAACAGCGGTCTGTTTTTCCACCCCCACATCTGCATCCAGGCCCTTCCAGAGATTTCGTTCTCCTGCAGATGACTCATTCAGTGTCTAGGAATCTGGTGCTTTTTGGCCATGACCGTGAGTGGGATATTTTCCCCCAGTTTATTTTCTAGCTGGTCGTCGCCAGCTAGGAGGAAGCTCCCCTTCTGCGTGTTTGTTTGGTGACTGTTGTTGCCCTCTGCCTGTTTTTTTTATTTCAGTTGTTTTGCTTCCTGCTTGGCTTTTTCAGGCTGGTCATAAGGTCGCCCGTAACCTAGGGTGGTCCTGCCGCCTCCTCACAATTTTCTGTGTTTTGTTCTTCAGTCTTACTGTGTTGGAGAGCAACTCACTGCCGAGTAGGGGAGTGACAGCAGCTGCCTTCCTTTGCTACTGGTGATGACAATACAAGTGACCCTTGAACAATGCAGAGGTGGGGCGCCAACCCCCCACATGGTCAGAAATTCGAGTGTAGCTCTTGACTCCCTGAAAGCTTAACTACTAATAGCCTACTATTGCACAGAAGCCTTACTGACAACATTGTCAGTCAATTAACCCATATTTTGTATGTTACAAGTATGTATACTGTATTCTTTTTTTTTTTTCTTTCTTTTTTTGAGACTGAGTCTCCCTGTTTTGCCCAGGCTGTAGCACAATGGTGCGATCTTGGCTCACCACAACCTCTGACTCCCGGGTTCAAGCAATTCTCCTACCTCAGCCTCTCCAGTAGCTCAGATTATAGGTGCCCGCTACCATGCCCGGCTAATTTTGTATTTTTGGTGGAGATGGGGTTTCACTATGTTGGCCAGGCTGGTCTCAAACTCCCAACCTCAAGTGATCCACCCGTCTTGGCTTCCCGAAGTGCTGGGATTACAGGCGTGAGCCACTGTGCCCGGCCTATACTGTATTCTTAGAATAAAGTAAGCTAAAGAAAAGAAAGTGTTATTAAGAAAATTAGACCCAGCATGGTGGCTCACGCCTGTAATCCTTGCACTTTGGGAGGCCAAGGTAGGAGGATTGCTTGAGCCCAGGGAGTGGAGGTTGCAATGAACCAAGATCACACCACTGCAATCAGCATGGGCGATAGAGTGAGATCCCATCTCAAAAAGGAAAAACCCACAGAAAATATATATACTTTTCATGAAGTGTAAGTGGATCATCATAAGGTCTTCATGTTGAGGAGGCCAAGAAGAAGGAGGAAGAGGAGGGGTTGGTCTTGCTGTCTCAGTGGCAGCAGAGGCAGAAGAGAAGCTTAATATAGGTGACCCACAGTTCAGAACCATGTGGTCAAGAGTTAACACCTTAAACCTTCTGTCTTTCTCCTTTGGGGCCAGATGCTTTTATTTTTATTTTATTTTTTTTTTTTTCCTGAGATGGTGTCTTGCTCTGTCACCCAGGCTGGAGTGCGATGGTGCAATCTCAGTTCACTGCAAGCTCCGCCTCCTGGGTTCTTGCCATTCTCCCGCCTCAGCCTCCCAAGTAACTGGGACTACAGGCATCCACCACCGCACCCAGCTAATTTTTTGTATTTTTTTTTTAGTAGAGACGGGGTTTCACCGTGTTAGCCAGGATGGTCTTGATCTCCTGACCTTGTGATCCGCCCACCTCAGCCTCCCAAAGAGCTGGGATTACGGGCGTGAGCCACCGCACCCAGCGGGCCAGATGCTTTTTCATTGTATTTTTGCAGGGGGAGGGGTGGGAGAGGGATGGAGAATGCGTCTTCTTCCCATGTATAAAGTAAGCTTCTGTCATGTGAAGGAAGAACCATTCGATGTGACACAGCAACCTGCCCAGCTGGGCATTGCCTCGGTGCTGGCAGGCCGCTGGCACTGGTGAGGCTGTGACACAGGAGAATTGGTCAGAGACTGCAAACCTACCGTGTTTCTGGGATGAATGGAGTGTTCCTTCATTCCTGTGCAGCCTTTCCGCAGCCTCGGGTGTCTGTTGGCCGCTGTTTGTTCTGAGTGTGGCTTCGTTCTTCCTGAGTGAGCTTGCTCTGTACTTTCCCTTGGGAGTTTTATTACCAGCTTTGGGTTTTCTTCCCAAGATATGGGTTGTGGACCTTTATTCTTTTCCTGTGTGCTAGGACAGTCAGGATGATGGAAATAAGCAGTTCCTTGAAGATCTAGAGGGTCTTCATTTTCACCTGCAAAACCACCGCGGCCAGGCTCCTTTTCATGGTATAGATAATTGGCAACCTTTTCAGAATCTTTCTGGTGTTATTGGTCCCTTTGGGTTTTCCTTTTTTTTTTTTTTTTTTTTTTTTTTTTTTGGACGGAGTCTTGCTCTGTCGCCCAGGCTGGAGTGCAGTGGTGTGATCTCGGCTCACTGCAACCTCCATCTCCCAAGTTCAAACGATTCTCCTGCCTCAGTCTCTCAGGTAGCTGGGATTACAGGTGCCTGCCACCACGCCCAGCTAATTTTTGTATTTTTAGTAGAGATAGGGTTTCGCCATGTTGGCCAGGCTGGTCTCAAACTCCTGATCTCAGGTGATCCACCTGCCTCGGCCTCCCAAAGTGCTGGGATTACAGGCGTGAGTCACCGCACCCGGCTAGGGTTTTCTGTGTCTTGTAGCAATGATGTTGTTTTACATTTTCCTCTGAAATTGTTCATTTTATCCAACATATCATTATGTGGACGATTATTTTTCTAATTCCCTCTACATCTGTGAACATTTGTCCTTTTCAGTGCAATTTTGTGACTTTGTATTTTCATGTTATTTCTTGATCAGAATGGACAGTGGTTCATCTGTGATTAGTCTCTTCCCCACTGATTCCTGCCCGCCTCCCCCGCAAAACAAAACCAGTTCTTGAGTTTACTTATCCTACACTTTCTTGAATGCCTAACACATTTGTTTCTGTTCTTTCTGGCGTGGGAATGAAACGTCATCAGTTCTCTGCTTGGCAGCTTGGCTGGATCCCTCGAGTTTTCCTCTGCCTTGTGCTCCGTGTTGATATTTTCTGGATTCTCTATATTTGTGGTTTCTGTCTCCTCTGTAGCACGTGAATTGTTTGGAAGCAAGTTTTGGCAAATCTCAGGGGCTCGGGCTTTTTGGTTTCTCTCCCGATACTCATTGCTGGTTTTATTGCACTGTGGTTGGGGCAGAACAGGAACCACAACCACAACTTAGTGTGCATTGCGGGTTCTTTCTTGTCTTGCAGATTTTTCCTGTTGTAAATTACCCATAAGCCCATGGGAGGACTGTGGTGTTTTTATGCATCCATCCCAGTCATCATATAAATTTAATACTTAGGGCCTCCGTATCCTTGTTTTCATCTTCCCCATCTGTGCACATTGTGTGAAAACCCTGCACTGTGTTCGTGATCCTGCCTGCTTTCCCTGGGCACATGTCGCTGCGTGTTCTGTGCAGGGGAGAAGATGGGGAATTCCATATGTGACCCTGACAGTCACAGCTTCGTAGTGACTTCTTATAGCCTAACCTCTGTCCCAGTCAGGCTTTGTTAATTGCAGTAAAGTATACACAACATAAAATGTACCATCTTACCTATTTTTAAGTGTACAGTTCTGTGCCACTAAGCACACTCATGTTGCTGTACAACCATCGCCACTATCCATCTCCAGAACTTTTCTCATTTTGCAAAACTGAGACTTGTCCCAGTTAAACCCTAACCTCCTGCTGATTTACCACCTCCCCCAGCCCCTGGACCCACGATTCTACTTTCTGTCTGTGAATCCGACTACTCTAGGAACCTGTATAAGTGGAATCATACAGCATTTGTTCCTTTGTAACTGGCTCATTTCACTTAGCCTGATGTCCTTAAAGTTCTTCTGTGTTGTAGTGTGAGTCGGAATTTCCTTCCTTTTGAAGGCCAAGTAATATTCCACTGTTATGGATAGACTACATTGTGTTTGTCCATTCATCTGTTATTCCACTGTTATGGATAGACCACATTGTGTTTGTGCATTCATCCATGGACACCTGGGTTACTCCCACCTCTGGCTGTTGTGAATCAGGCTGCTGTGAACATGGGTGTGCAGATATCTCTTTGAGATCCTGCTTCCAATTCCTTTGGGCATATGCCCAGAAGTGGGATTGCTGGATCATCAGGTGGTTCTGTGTTTAATGTTTTGAGGAGCTGCCACCGCGTTTCCCTCGTGGCTGTGGCATTGTGCGTTCCCACCAGCAGTGCACAAGGCTCTGGTTCTCAGGGGCTGTGTGAGGCTGCCTCTGCCACGCTGCCAGCTCCCTGACACGCGGTGGGGGAGCCAACCTTGGAGCGCCGAGCCGGCAAAGAAAAACCGTCTCCACAGCCTTGGCAAAGCTTGTGATTTTGTTTTCGATGGTGGCCGTTCTAACAGGAATGAAGAGCCATTCGTTACTTCATACGTGGACAGCGGCAGCTTTGTCAGGGACAACATGGTAGTTTCTCATTGTCTAGTCTTTTTTCTGTGTCATGTCCTGCCACCCATCTTTTGAATGTTCCCCTGAGTCACTTAGCTCTTTGACCTGGTTTAGCATCCGGTTTTCTTGTGGATTTTAGGGACACGTTAATGTTGTTTACCAAATCCCGGCGCCTGCCCTGAGGGCCTGGTGACCCTGGGCAGGCCGCTTCCTGTCCCGTGCAGCTCTGATCTACAGGACAGGGCGGTGTGGGAGCACCCATGTCCCGGCCTGAGGACTCTCCAGGCCTCGGTGGGGGTGGTGGCAGGGCCTGGCCCACGCGGCTCCCTGATGCTGCTCACCCGCCCTTCTGGATTTAAGAAGTGGAGCTCTTCTAACATCTTATTTTCCATTTTCTTTCCTTAATACTTACAGGGGCTTCCTAATTTTTCTCCAGGTCAGTATTTTCTTATTCTTCTCTGGTAATTTGAAAGGTAGACAGTATGTTTTTAGTTCAACCTGTGTTTTATTTTATGACTTAAAAAAAAAATGAGGATTTCTTGACTTCTCAACTTCAGAAATGAGGAGTGCCTGTTGACAATGCATAGAATTTTACTGAGTGGCAGTTGTGGACAGGACCAAGGCTGGGGAGGAGGATGGAGGGTGCTGTGTGCAGTCAGGGGTCTGCCACCAGGTTCCTGAGGTGAGGCTGGAGGCTGCCACAGTTATCCGAGTGAGGACTTGGAAGGGCCTGGGCATTCCCAGTAAGAGTGGGCAACACAGACCAAGACGGGGACAAAGAACTGTGCACAGCACCCCCATCCGGCACAAAGCAGGCACTTCGTGGGGGTACAGGCTCTGAGCCCAAGAGAGGGGACGGTGGGCTGGAATGCAGTGCTTTGCTGTCTTTGAGGCCCAAAATCAGGTGACAGGTGGAGGAGAATCTACTTGGTGGAGGCTTTGGTGGGGTAAGCAGCTGTGTGGGTGGGAGGGGAACGGCCCGGCCCTGGCCCACGGCCCCAAGGACCTTTCCTCTTCTGGCAACCGCCCCGGCACTGGATGCTCAGAGGTGTCCACGGATGGCGGGGAGTTTCTCAGCCTGGGCTTGAGAAGTTGGAATGAGAGGGTCTTGCTGGAGGAAGGAGAGTACCAAGGTGACCCCTGGAGAGACAGGACTTTAGACAGAGCAGGGCAGGGAGAGGGGGAGCTCAGACTGCTGAGTGCTTTCACTCTAGAGGATGTCAAGTTTGAGCCGGAGGGAAGCACTGGGGAGATATCCTGGCCACGCGGGAAATGCCAGGCTGTGATTGACACCTCACGCGGGCACTCGCATGCCTGAAACGGACCAGGCCATGCAGGGAGCAGACACTCACCAGGGGAAGAGGCCTCGCAACCCACCAGGGACAGATCGTGGCAACTGAAGGGGCCCTGTTCGGGAGAGCCAGCCATCAGGGAGCCAGGAGCAGGCGTTCCTGTGACATCAGGGACGCAGGAGCAGGCGTTCCTGTGGGCTGGGGAGCTCCGGGTTCCTCCACCACACCCCTGCCCCAACTCCCTTGGGCCCTGGGTACTTTCGCCCTTTGGAACAGTCGTCCCCAACTCTCTTGGTCCTGCCCCTGCCAGTAAAATAATCTGGACATGCTCCTCCAGGATTTGCTTATAAGTTAGACCCCTGTGCCACTGCGCTATGTGTTATAAAATATTTGCAAAAACAGGCCAGGAAGTCAAGGCTGCGGTGAGCCGAGAAAGCACCAGTGCACTCCAACCTGGGCAGCAGAATGACACCCTGTCTCAAAAAAAATAAAGAAAACCACTAGATATGGTGATGGTTGTGCAACTTCGTGAATTTACTAAAAATCATTGAATTGTCTATATAAAAGGGGTGAATCTGTGGTATATAAACTATACTTCAATAAAGGTGTGTTTTAGAAGAGAAAAAACATAGGCTTCTTTGAAAGGAGAGATGCTGAGAATAGTGTACTACAGTCATGACCATCTTTCCGCCCTCCTGCGAGGGTATCGTCCATGTCTTAAGGACGGTAGCGGTTCTTAGCAGGGGCTTCAGGATTGAGTGTGGATCGAGCCTGTGTTTAGATGGACGATGCCAGCCCCTCCGCCCAGGAGGTTCTCGCATGGGGAGGAGAGGCAGCTCGGCAGCCTGTTCTCAGCCTGCCCTGGTGCTGCCAGAGGCACCTCGTGCTCTCTTCAGTTCATGCCCCTTCGCAAAAGTCGCCCACTCAGTGGCGGTGACGATGGCCACACACCCACTCTCCCAGGGCCCCTGTACTGCTGGGCACTAGTGTGGAGTGGCCAGGTGACTGTCCAGGTCGTGGACTCACGCATGCCCAGTGAGAGCCCCCGAAGCCACTCCTGGGAAGCCTGAGGGAGGCAGACACCCTGAGGAAGCCCGCCTTCAGCCGGGGCTCCTGGCCCAGGGTCTCAGGGCCTCCACAGACATGGGTCACCCATAGCCTTTGGGGCTGCTGTTGGGGTCTCCGCAAGAGGTCACTGACCTCATCATGCCTCCCACGTGTTCTGAGATAAGCGTGCCAGGGATTGCATCTGGGCTCTACCATTCCTGGGCTGTGTGACTCTTAACCTGTCTGAGCCCCTCTGTCCCTGCCGTAAGGGTTATTTGCGAGGATTAAATAGGCTAATAGTGGCCGGGCACCGTGGCTCACACCTGTAATCCCAGCACTTTGTGAGACTGAGGTGGGACGATGCCCAGGAGTTCAAGACCAGCCTGGGCAACGTGGGGAAACCCCATCTCTACAAAAAATAGAAAAATTAGCCGGGTGTGGTGGCATGTGCCTCTGGTCCCAGCTACTCAGGAGGCTGAGGCAGAAGGATCGCCTAAGCCCAAGGAGGTCAAGACTGCAGTAAGCCATGATTGTGCTGCTGCACTCCAGCCTGGGCAACAGAGCAAGACCCTGTCTCAAAATAAATAGGCTAATGGATGTAAGGGACTTAGGCCAGGACGTGGCCTGTGAGCTGAAGCTATCAGCATCCTGGACTGGCTGCTGGGAGGGGAGCAGGCAGGCTTCAGGAATTTGCATGAACTTGTCCTAGAACCCGACCTGCACTCTCCATTTAGCCACCACCCCAGCTGGGAGGAGGACAGTGATGGGTTCTGAGCTTCTCTCTCTACAAATCTAAAATACACAGCTGCAGAACTGGCCTTTCCTGCCCCGTGTGGCACAGACCAAACACGGACGTCAAGTGCATTGGCTGAGTCTGAGACCCATCAGCTCTGTGCCCCTGGTCTCCTTTGTCCAAACATCTGATGAGCTGAGTCCAGGGGTCCCCTATGGGGGGCCCGGCTGCCCTGTAGTTCTGTCCCCACTCTCTCACTTTGCTTGAGGGGCCCTCACCTTTGGGGTGCCTGCTATGTATGCTCTTTTCAGGGACGCTGGCCTGCTATGGGGAGGGAGGCCATTGCTCTGAACTCCCCCAAGCAACACTGAGTTCCTAACTTATGCACAGCTCGAGGAAAGGTTCCTGTCTTAACACGCCGAGTGCGGAGTGAGGAATGCAGCCGTCTACCCAGCAACCTCTGCACACGGCTTTTTAAAGACATGATTTATGAATGATTACATTTGCAGTCACACAGAGGAATGGAAGCTATTTGGCCCTGAATGGCTTGTTTTAAAACTTTGGCAATTTATTCTGTTTTAAAACTTTGATGTTACCTCTCTCTCCAAGGAAAGAAACCACATCAGTCTCGTTTAAGAAAAACCCAAGCATTCTTCGCCTGTACCTAAAAAATGAAACAGGTTTCCAGATTTGCCTGAACGGCTGCCCCTGGCCTCATCCCAGCTGTGGGACTCTGGGCTCGCATAGGGCGGGAAAGAACGGGCAGCATTGGTCGGGGAGGGCTCTGTCCCTAAGGAGCAAGGGACATGGGCTGGGCATGGTAGCCCCGACCCTTGAGAGGCACAGTGGCTCTTTAAGAGAGGTGGGGGATGCATCCAGGAGAGACCAGCCCAGAGCCAGGCCAGGGTCAAGGCCACCGGACCAGCCCTGCAGCCAGACCAGGACAGGGGGCTGCATGGGTGGTGGAAGCTAGAACTGGCTGGGCTGCAGGACAGGAAGGCCCAGTAGGTTGGGGGCAGGCAGCTGCTCTGGACAGCCCAGGGGACTGCAGGAGACTGACCTGAATATGACAGGGAAGGACACCCTGTGGCCTGGGGTGAAGGGATCACTGTCATTGTTTCTGGCCCCTGCACCTGCACTCCTCTCGCCTGTTGGGGACCCCGCCAGAAGGAGCAGCTCGGCCTCCCCACGGGGACTGGCTCTGCAGGGCAATTGTGCAGACCCCACTTCCCAGACCCTCCTGGGGACTTGGGAGCCACCAGCGTCCCTTTACCAGATCCTCCACCGCTCACACCAGCCCCAGTTGGTTTCTGCTGCGTGCAGCCGAGGATCCTGACTGAGGCACAGACGTGTCTGTTCATCTTCATTCGTCCTAACAGCGGCTCTTCCAGAGGAGGAGGGGAGTCCGCAGTGGTTTGTGACCCTGGCACCCAATCTGTCCACTCCACGCAGGACAGCGTGAGGCACACTTGCTTCACTCCCAGGCAGAATGGCCACTGAGAAAGCCGGATATGGCTGTCTTACTTATTTGCTGCTTCATTTGACAAATATTAATGTGCAAAGCCACTGGGTGCCAGGGAGGATGTATGCATGAGTCAGAAAGGAGTGGGAGATGAGAGGGCGGCCAAGAGAGTTCTGAGAAAAGAAAGAGACCTTCCACCAGCCCTGAGAGAGGCTCTGAGGAAATGGGCTGGGGGACAGGGTGGGGGAATGGCTTCCCACAGGTAGGGTCAGCCGCGGGCCTCTTGGAGGACAGGGCAGTGGAGGAGGGCAGCGGAGGAGGACAGGGGCCTGGGATTCACCAGAGAAAGGCAGTGAAGCGGGGATGGGATGCCAGGAGCAGTGAGGGGTGGGGGACAAACAGAGGGACGATTCTCCAAGTGCAGCTGGACAGGCAGCCTGGAATTCTTTCCATGAGTTATCGAGTCAGTGTCTGAGTCCTCCTGAGCTCCTAGGAGCCCCTGGGGCATCACTGTCCCCATTAGGTGGGCTTTCCTAGGGGGCATTGTGATGGGGCAGGTGTCAGAAATAGCTCTTTCTCCAAGGCTGCCCTGACTGTGGGTGAAAGAAGCCCCCAGGGTGGGGGTGCATCCACAGTGGGACCAGCCGGCCCCAGGGTGCACTCACGGTGCTGGTGTGGACACCTGTGCTGTCAGGAAGCAGCATGCCCTCAGGTGGGTACAGAGACTCCTGAGGGGTCCCTGGGGTGCTGGGGGGAGACTGTTCTGCCCTCAGCTTTCCCAGGGGCAGGTGCAGCTCCCTCTGTGGCCACAAACTCCAGTGCTGGGCGCTCATGCCAGGGGTCAAGGGTGGGTGACCTGCTGGAGTGGGGGGTGGGGGGACTCCATCTTGCTTGCCAGCAGGTCCTGTCCTGAGCTCCTCCAAGGGGCTTTTTCCAATCCCAGCCTTTCATGCAGGCCCAACCACACCCACATTCCTCCCTGGCTTCCTGGGCTAAATGTCCCTGATCCAACACACCTGGCTCTTTGGGACCCACTCATGGCCTCGGCCCAAATGTCCCTGATCCAACACACCTGGCTCTTTGGGACCCACTCATGGCCTCGGCCCAGGCCAGGGCTCAGCCTCCCTGGTCAGCATTCTGCTCTCTCTAGCAGCTGTGGGCCAGGTCAGTGCCCAGGTGTGCAGTGTGTGGGATCTGTTCACCCTGACACCAGCCACTGGGCCTGGAGTGGTGCTCTGCGACAGCACCCCCGCCCCACCCCACCCTCGCATGGCCGCCTGCTCGCCCTCCCTCAGGTGCACCTCCAGGGACCTCAGGCCCTTCCCTGTGCTTCCCGCCTCCCACCTGGTGCCCAGACCACTTGGTCTGCTCTCTGGTCCACACCACTTCCGGCCATGGGACCTGGGGCCCGGTTCTGAACCCCAAAGCCTCAGTTCCCACATCTGTAAACTGCCGATCGCAGCCAGATCCACTCTGAGGTGGCTGCCGGTGAAGAGCTCCAGGGCACCCAGTGCATCAGGACAGCTCCAGCTCCTCTGCGTTCTACTCCGCAGCCTGAGGGGCCTCTCAAGCTCACACCCCTCCCTGGGCCACGTGCCAGAGACTGGTACTGCAGAACCCCCCCAATCTGCCTGCCCAAGGGCGGCCACCTCTCCTTGGGTGGGCTCCCTGGGCCCAAGGCCGCAAGGGGCAGTTTGGTGTCCTCACTCATGGGGCCCAGGGTGGGGCCAGGTGGCGGGCTGCAGGGGCTGGGTGCCCCCAGCGTCTCCCAGGGCAGCCCTGGCCTCCCAGCACCAAGCTCCTTCCAGGAATTGGGAAGGGCCAGGCCAGTAGGGGTGGGGCTGGGGGTCACCCCGGGCAGAGGATACGCAGCATGGCCTGGGGGGAAAAGGAGGGGGACCTGGGGACGGTGGGAGGGCCAGGAGCCAAGCTCTAAACAGGGAATGCAAAGCCCCTGCGCCCAGCTGCCCTACAGATTGGCCAAGAAAGCTGGGCTCAGCCTGAGGGGGAAGAAGAGGCCTGGTGGGTGGGGGACCAAGGTCCATGCTCTCCCCGCCCACCCCCAGCCAGTAGCAAGCTACAGGGTAAATGAGTGAATTCTGATTCTGTGCGCGGCACCACTGGGCAAGTCACTTTTGCTCTGGTGTATGGCTTGAGGCAGGAGGAGGGAGCACAGTTCGTGATTCCGTTTGTCAGCTCGGTTCATAGCCCGCAGATATTCAGACAGGAGACGTGTCTGCAGCTCCTGGGCTGGGGGGGCACAGCACAGCCCATGCCCAGGTACCAGCGGAACAGGGGCAGCCAGGCCCCTCTCATGCCGCCCATGCCTGGGGCAGCCCAGTGGCATTGTGGGATGGGAAGTGCCCTGGCCCAAGCTGGCATGGGCACTGAGGGCCAAGCCACCTTTAGCAGGCAGGGAGGGCCTTTGCCAGGTCACAGAACAATTGATGAAGAGTGTCCGCTTGGAGCCACAGTTGCTCTCTCCAGGGGTCTCTCAGAGGCACCATTCTCATGGAGCCTGGGCCGTGGGCAGCGGGTGGGCCAGCGGTGATGCCCTTAGGCCTCTGCTGCAGCCCATCACCTCTTCATGGTCATGTCTGTTACAGCCCATCACCTCTTCATGGCCACTGCCTGCCAGGAGGCTAACTACGGTGCCCTCCTCCAGGAGCTCTGCCTCACCCAGTTCCAGGTAGACATGGAGGCCGTCGGGGAGACGCTGTGGTGTGACTGGGGCAGGACCATCGGGTGAGTCCCATGGCCGCTGGTGGGCAGGACATGGTTGGGGAGGGAGGGGTGCAAGCGGGGGAGGGGTGGACCACATGGGGGCCATGGAGGATCCTCTCTAGACCCCAGAAGGGTTCTTCCCCGGGGGGTGCCGGGATGAAGACAGAGGAGGGGGCCGGTGGCAGGTGGATGTGAAGAGTGGCGGTGGGAGGAGGCCGCGGCCTCAATAATCTCCTCTGGGTGGATGGTGGAGCCCTAAGGCAGGGAACGCGGAGGGTTCAGACTGGGCCATGTCCAGCCAGAGATGCCCATGGCCTCTCCAACGGCAGGCACCTGGGGAATGACTGACAGTAGGGTCTCGTGCCCGGGTGGCCAGGTCTCTGACTGGAGCCTGGCTTCAGGGACATCCCTGCTGGTTCCCTCCGTCCCCGTGGTCAGGCCAAAGCTGTCCTTCCTGGCCCCACCCTGTCCAGGGCTAAGAGCTTCTGGTAATGGAGCAGGCTGTCACCACCCACAGCCCCCAGCAGGACGACTTCAGCCAAACCCTTCCCCACCTGGCCCGGTCCTCCTGCCCAAGGGCCCTTCTTCCCACTTGAGGGACTCCCTCATTGCCTCCCTCAGCCTCCTGGGTACTGGGCCCCCATCAGCAGGCCTGGGGGTTCTCCCCAGCAGGCCCAGGCTCCTCTGCCTCCAGAGCAGGGATCAGAACTCGGCATGTCCGCGATCAACTTTCAAGTCCTTGTTTCTGCCTCCGTGGGAGGTGCCGGGGTGTCCTGGGGCTGCAGTGGGTGAGTAGTGGGGTCCACAGAGGGTGTGTGGAGCTGACGGCCACCGCCTCCCTGCCACGCGAAATTCACATAGAAATCTGTCTATCGGTTCACAGCGCAGTGCAAGTCCTGGTGCCCCACTGATGACAAGCGCTTTCCCCAGTGCCTGAGAGAAAGGGAGCCCTGGGGACCAGTAGGGAGGGCCAGGGGCAGGGAGGAGGCCCTGGGGAGGGTCTTCACGGAGGAAAGGTTGCACCAAAGTCCCACACCAAGAGTACATGTGGCTGTGGTGTACCCTGAGGGTCCAGGACACACCTGGCACATGTCTGTGGGATTGAAGATCCCTGGTTGGGCTCATCACCCCTCCCCTGTGGGCTGCGGGCTGGTGTGAGCACAGGGAGAAAGCCCATGGCTGGGTAGCTCCCACTAACCCTCTGGGCCTGGGTTTGGGCCTCCCTGTACCCTCAGAGCCCCGCTGGCCACAGCCTGCCCTCTTCTCTCTGAGGCTGGCAGATGAGTGGCCTCTGTTTTCTCCCGTCGGCTGTGTGCCCTCTACCTGCTTCGTCCACCTCAGGGGACTCCTTTGGTCCCAGCAGAGTCCATGCTCAATGCACTGTTGTTGAGGCAACTCTCTACCTTGGGAGCCCAAACTTTTTAAAAAGTAGGAAGGCATGGGGTATATGCAGGTGTGCATCCTGGGATTTAAACAGCGGAAACTCCACAGCCTCTGCCCCGGTTCGGGTGGGAGAGTTGGCGCTCCCAAAGGTGGGAGGGCCGAAGTCACGGCTCCAGCCTCAGAGGCCCCTGATGAGACACAGTGAACCAGGGAGCCCACCCCAACCCTCTGGGGTCTCTGGGGGCCTGCCTGTGCCCTCAGCAGGGTCTCCTCACTCTGGGGTCTCTGGGGGCCTCCCTGTGCCCTCAGCAGGGTCTCCTCACTCTACTGTACTCAAGGCTTCTCCAAGATTTCAGGGTCTGCTTTTCTAAGCTGAAAAATGAGTTGAGCAGGGAGAGGTTGTTAAAAATCAGAACAGCCTGTTCTTTAGGCTAACTGGCTTTCTGCCACAGCTGAGTCATTTGTATTTAAATTAAGATTGCATTTTATTACGATCCAGGGAAGGCACAGTGGGGGGCCCCTGGAGAAAATCACTCTCCCCGGCCAGCTCTGTGGAAGTGATGGTTGATTTGTGTAGATTGATTGTGAACCAGAGGCCTGGCAGAAGACAGCAGGGTAACGCACGAGTGTTCTACAAGCAGCCGTGGTGGGGCGTCCTTAGAAATGGAAGCCACCACAGATGGCTTCCGACAGTGCCAGAGCGCAAACAGGAATAATTAGCCCTGAGGCCAGAGAGTTCGCCATCCTCGGAGGAGCCGAGTGGCAATAGCTGGAACTAGAGAAATTTTCTTTCTTTCTTTCTTTTTATTATTATTATACATGTGCACCCATAATGGGTGCAGCACACCAACATGGCATGTGTATACATATGTAACACACCTGCACGTTGTACACATGTACCCTAGAACTTAAAGTATAATAATAATTTTTTAAAAAATCTAGCCAGGCACTGTGGCTCACACCTGTGATCCCAGCGCTTTGGGAGGCCAAGGCAGGTGGATCAGCTGAGGTCAGGAGTTCCAGACCAGCCTGGCCAACATGGTGAAACCCCGTCTTTACTAAAAATATAAAAATTAGCTGGGCGTGGTGGCACACACCTGTAATCCCAGCTACTCGGGAGGCTGAGGCAGGAGAATTGCTTGAACCCAAGAGGTGGAGGTTGCAGTGACATGAGATCATGCCACTGCACTCCAGCCTGGGCGACAGTGAGACTCCATCTCAAAAAAAAAAGCTGGGCGTGGTGGCGAGCACCTGTAGTCCCAGCTACTGGGGAGGTTGAGGCAGGAGAATGGCGTGAACCTGGGAGGCGGAGCTTGCAGTGAGCCGAGATAGCGCCACTGCACTTCAGCCTGGGTGACAGAGCGAGACTCAGTCTAAAAAAAAAAAAATCAAGATATTTTAGGAACCAGGAAGGAAAAGTCCACATCACAACAGCATCTCAGCAGGTCGGCCCAGGCCTGCCAGCCCCTGGGGTCTGCATTTGGCAGAATGATGCCCCCCAGAGATGTCCATGCCTAATTCCTGGAACTGTGAGTGTGTCACATTACACAGCAAAGGGGAATGAAGGCACAGATGGAACTGGCGACACTAATCAGGTGGCTTTGAGATGCGAGAATTCGGATCGTCTGGGGGGCCCAGTGCTATCACAAGGCCCCTTAAGTTGGTCCCAGGCTTGGCTATTGGAGAGCCTTTTTTGTGTCTTTTTGACATTGCCCCTGGCTTTTTTTGAGCACTTTCTTTCTTCTGGTACCACAAGATGTTCCAGGCTTATCTTATACATTTTGTGCCCCAGCCCTGAAGTCAGTCATTTCTCCAAGAAACCCTAGTTCCTTTTGTTGGAGAATGGTATCTAGAGACCAAGCCATATATGTATATGTGTGGGTATACACACACACCAGGGATTTAGATGGAACCCATGGAACCATGTAGGTGCTAGAATAAAACATGGGTGAATCTCTGTTTAAGCCATGGTATTGAGAAAGGCTGGGTAAAACAATATTGTTTCAAAAAATTGGCTTGCCTGATCACGGGGCCCAGCAGGCCAGCAGGCTGGAGACTCTTGGGAGCTCATGCAGGATTCTTGAGGCAGAATTTCCGAACGTGCTGGTAAGGCCTTCCCGTTGGCTGGGCGAGGCCCCACCCCCAGCATCAAGGATTATCCCCTTAAAGACAGCTGATGATAGATGTTAACCACATCTCCCAAATACTCCCACAGTGACATCTAAATGTGTGTTTGACTGAGTCACTGGGTACTGTACTCTGGCCAAGTTGGCACATAAAGCTAATCATCACACTGGTTCCAGGGGCAGAGCTCTCTGCGCAAAGGTGTGTTCGGACAACTGGCACCATCCCTCCTCCTACTGCCCCTTCCCATTTCTCTCATTCCTTTCACCCTGTTCCCACCCAATTCCTGTGGGCAACTTATCTCATCAGTTTCTGGTCTCTCTTTCCTGTATATCTTTTGCACAAATGAGCAGATGCCTGCATTTTTTCTTATATCCCCTTCTTTCTTGTATAAAGGGTTGTATACTAATGACACTCCTTTGTACTTTGGTTTTTCTTCACTTAACAGCATAATCTGGAAATCTCTCCTTGTCAGTGCAGAGGGAGCCTCCTCCCTCATTTTTACAGCTGTATAGTACTCCACCGTGCAGAGTTTTTCAGCCATTTTCCTTTCAGCCGGGGCAGAAGCCAAGCGAGCGGAGGCACTTAGGTTGTGGCCAGTGTTTTCCCATTTCAGCATCGATGTGAGTGGCCTCGTGCATCCGTGTTTTCCCAGCACCAGAGCTGACTGTTCAGAATAGATACCAGAAGTGGAGTCGCAGGACCAGAGGTGAGAGCAGGAGGAACGTGTTAGGTTTTGCAGCATCCCTCTAGAAGGCTTATGCCAGTTTGCGTTCCCACCAGCAGCGTGTGGGGTGCCCGTTTCCCCAGACCCACCAACAGACTGTGTTGTCGTACAGTAGAAGTGTCGCTGTCTGATAAGTGAGGAACAATGTCTCAGCAGCATGTGAATTTGCATTTCTGTACTTAGGAGTGAATCTGAACATCTTTCGTATGTTTACAGGTCGTTCTTTTATCTTTTTGGCAAATTGTGTCTTTTCCTATTTTCTCTCAGGTCCTTCTTAAGGAGTTCTTTGGATGTGAGATGAGGGTTAGGCCCCTGCCCCTCATGTGCAGTAGATATTTTCTCCTAGTTTGTTGGTTGTCTTTCAACTTTGACTTTTGGTGTTTTTGTTGCCACACAATTTTTTTAATGTGGTCAAAACCATCCATCTTTGATCACCTCTGGAGTAGAGTCATAACGGAAAAGCCGCTCCCCACATTCAGGGGAAAGAGGAATTTGCCAGGTTGTCTCTATCCTGTGTGATCCCACTGCTTCCATCCAAATCTTTGGCCCGTCGGAGTTTATTCCAGTTTATTCTTGTGTATGGTGTGAACTGTGAATCAAATGTTACCTGTTTCTGGATGGGCTACCCACTTGTCCCATTTATGCAAACGTCCATCTGTGCTCCCGGTGACCTGAGATGACACCTTCGTCATGCACTAAGTTTCCCTGTGCACTTGGCCCGTGCCTTCTTAAATCGTCCCTTTCCCAAACCTTCCTCATCTCACCTGAATCTCATATTGATTTATTCTCCAAACTATCAGTGAGTCCTCACTGCCTGCTGAATGTTTACCTAATTATCCCTTAACTTATTCCAAGAAACACGTTTACTGTAGCTGGCGTTTATTACCACGTGCCGGGCTTTGTGTCGAGCACGTAACTTCCATTGACTTATTCAGGTCAGCAGCAGCCTGGCGGAGGCGGAGCTGTTGTGATTGCTGCCTCACCTGCCTAGGCTCGCACAGCTGGTACCCATGGCTCCCTCCTGGTTCCCAGCGGAGGTGGAGGGATGCCCTGCTGCCATATAACTGTGGCCTCCTGAGATGGGGATGCCAGCCTTCAGGTGCTGCCTCCACCCTGGCAACGTCCCCACCAACCTGGTACGGTCCATCACATTGAGACACCAAGCCTGGCAGTGGGCCAAGGGCAGCCTTCCAGGGGTCTCCTATAGCAGTGAGGGTCTGGGGTTCTAGGGTGGGCACATTTGTGCAAGTGATTGGTGGAGAAGAGGGCCCTGGAGAGAACACAAAGGCACAAATAGGGTGAGAGGCGCTAGGCTGCCTGCAGGCAGGCCATCACCAGGTGTGGGCCATCGCCAGGTGTGGGTAGGTGGCACTGTGTCTGCTGGATGAGCGGGACCCCAAAGTGAGGCCAACCGGCAGGCAGCCAGACAGCCGGCTGCTCTCAGGGGCTGCTCCTGACCGAGCAGGGTCCCAGCTGGTCTCAAGGACTGTGAGCCAGGCAAGTGACCTGATGGGGGACGTAGGCTCTGGGAAAGGCCCCTCTCTAAGCCAAGTGCAGTTGAGGCTTGGCAGCTGGGGCAGAAGGCAAGCAAGCAAAACCAGGCAATTATTAGGGTCTGGTATCCAAAACCAGGCTGACATAGAGGGCAGGGGACTCTGAAGGCAGGAGCCTCGGGGCCAGAGCCGCCACATGCCTGCTGCCCAAAGTCACAGCTGTCCCGGGGCCCTGGGCTGGGCCTGCAGGTATCTTGGTATATGGCAGAGGGAAGCTTCCAGACTCTTCTGAAATCAGAGATCTCATTTAACAACAACTGTGTGTCAAAGGGGACTCACCTTCCCATGAGTGACACAGACAAATGCGGCCGGCCAGCCTTTTGTGGGATACACACACAGTAGTAAGTGGGGACTGAGACATGCTCGTGCCAGCTCCTGGTGCCGGCCTGGCAGGCTTGCCTCCTCTATCAAAGCAGATGGGAAGGAGGGCCCCTGTGACCCCTGCTTTACTCGGGACATTGAATAGAAGTAAAAAATGAATAGGCCGGGCGCGGTGGCTCAAGCCTGTAATCCCAGCACTTTGGGAGGCCGAGACGGGCGGATCACGAGGTCAGGAGATCGAGACCATCCTGGCTAACACGGTGAAACCCCGTCTCTACTAAAAAAATACAAAAAACTAGCCGGGCGAGGTGGCGGGCGCCTGTAGTCCCAGCTACGTGGGAGGCTGAGGCAGGAGAATGGCGTGAACCCGGGAGGCGGAGCTTGCAGTGAGCTGAGATCCGGCCACTGAACTCCAGCCTGGGTGACAGAGCGAGACTCCGTCTCAAAAAAAAAAAAAAATGAATGGAAGACTCCTCATGGCCTGGTGCAGTGGCTCTCGCCTATAATCCCAACACTTTGGGAGGCCAAGGCAGAAGAATTACTTGAGCCCAGGAGTTTGGGAACAGCCTGGACAACAAAGTGAGACTCCATCTCTATAAAAAAAGTAAGGCCGGGCGCGGTGGCTCACGCCTGTAATCCCAGCACTTTGGGAGGCCGAGGCGGGCGGATCACAAGGTCAGGAGATCGAGACCATGGTGAAACCCCGTCTCTACTAAAAATACAAAAATTAGCCGGGTGCGGTTGTGGGCGCCTGTAGTCCCAGCTACTCGGGAGGCTGAGGCAGGAGAATGGCGTGAACCTGGGAGGCGGAGCTTGCAGTGAGCCGAGATCGCGCCACTGCACTCCAGCCTGGGCGACAGAGCGAGACTCCGTCTCAAAAAAAAAATAAAATAAATAAAATAAAAATTAGTTGTACATCTTGTTGCACACCTGTAGGCCCAGCTGCTTGGGAGGCTGAGGCAGGAGGATCACTCAAGCTTGGGAGGTCAAGGCTGCCGTGAGCCACGATGGCGCCACTGCACTCCAGCCTGGGTGACAGAACCAGACCAGAGCCTGTCGTGGGGTAGGGGGAGGGGGGAGGGATAGCATTAGGAGAGATACCTAATGTAAATGACGAGTTGATGGGTGCAGCACACCAACATGGCACATGTATACATATGTAACAAACCTGCAGGTTGTGCACATGTACCCTAGAACTAAAGTATAATTTAAAAAAAAAAGAGAGAGAGAGACTCCTCTGCACAGAGTCATTCTTGGGTCCCTGCCCTGGCTGTGGGTCTGCTTTTTTTTTTTTTTCCTCATTTAGGGTTTGTAGCCACCACACTTGCCCTTGGACCTTAGGTGCCCGGCGTGGGTCTGCACGCAGGTGCTTGCTGGGCTCTGACAGCCCTTGCCCTGACCGTGACCCCGCTCCTTTGCTCATCCTGTTGCTTTATTACCTGGTTGGTGGTTTTTGTCAGGTTGTTTGTTGTGAGCAAGGCTTGGGGGTGATTCCTGAGCCCTCTCTAACATGTGTGGGGTGTCTTCCACACAGCTGCATGAAACGGGTCCCTGAAAAGTGGCCGAATAAGCTCAGCGGGGCCAGGCTCCCTGCAAGCTGGTTGGTGTGTCATTTACCAGGGGTTATCATCTTATTAAGCTGCAGCCTTGGTTTGCTGATGGAGGCATGATGTGATTTAATGTATTAACTGGGGCTGCAATCTAATTTGAGGAGGTATGGAAAACATGACAAATGTGTCATCGGGAACTCTCAGTTCCAGAGACCTTCCTGTGGGTGCAGGGGAGGGAGAGAGAAGGCAGAACAGACAAGAGAAGAATCTGGAATGTGCTGGACTCAGCTATAAAACACGGGTTTTAAAAAGCCTCACATCAGATTTCCTCACCCAAACAAGAAATGCTGGTTGATTTAAGAGGGAAGTGGCCACACCTATCCCACCCCACCCAATACAGCTTCAGGGTCTGAGTGCCATCTTAGGCAGGGGAAAGGTGTCCTGGGGGAAGATGCCAGAGGGATGGGGCCACAGCCTGCCCTGCTAGGCTTCCGAGGTCACTGGGCCCCAGAGAACCAGACTTCACTTCCATACCAGCTGGGATGCCCCCATCCCTCTGCCCTAAAGCTTCCAGGTTTGTAAATACTGACCATGGCAGCCTCAGGTCACCTCAGCTTCGGTTACCTGAGGCTGCCACTGTGGATCCTGCCCTGCCCTGCCCTGCTGACCCCGTGCTGGGCAATGATGGGCCCTCCCCCAGCCCCAGGAGCTGCCCAGAGGATGGGGCTCCAGGCCCCTGGAAGTGGGGCTGCAGCCCGGCGTGGTAATTGCGGGACGGGAGACAAATGTCTGCTGTGGTACTGCGGCTCAGCATGGCCAGCGCCAGGCATGACATTCTGGGTCTACACGATGTTGACTTGGGCAGGGTGCACCAACATCTCGGGGTTCTTCCCAGCCTGCTGCATCTCCCTCCTGCTGCCTTCTTTGTGTCTCCTGCTAAAAGAGTCAAGTCAGGAAATTCTTCAGAACTCAGCAGCAACATGGGAACAGCTGCTTGTGTTTTGAATTTGAGCAGGAACTGAGACGCAGGCTTCTTCTGAAATCACGAGGGCTCTCTGGACCGAGGGCGTGGCGTCCTCCTGGATTCCTGCTGAGCTCGATACCCCACGAGGTCTCGGGATGGGCTGTTCACAGAGTCCTGCCCGCCGCCTGCCCCTGCCCCTGCCCCTGCCCGGCCTGGCACTGGAGCCCCCCCACCTCCCTGAGGCCTGTCTTGCGCATCAGGAGCTCCCAGCACAGCATGTGGGGCTGCCTCGGTGCCCTCGTGGGTTTGTTCATGGAGGTGTCCGCCCTGGAACTTGCTATGTGCCCACGAGCACTGGGGCTCCTCTGTGCTCTGCTGGTGGCTGTGGTGCTGTTGTCCCTGTGTGTGCTGATGGAATAGCGTGGGCTCCATGAAAGGCCCGCAGGCACGGACAGGACAAATGGCAGTGCCCAGCACAGCCAGGTCTCAGAGGATCCAAAGGTGAGCACTGCCCAGGCCGAGGCTGCCCTTCTTGCCCACCACCCTCCCTGCCCACCTCCACACCATCTCCTGCCGTGCCCCTCTCTGTGTGGTCTGCACTGGGCGTGAAGCCAGTTCTTGTGAGGAAAGGCCTGGCTGGATGCCTGTTCCCCCACCCTCTGCGCCCCCTGGGTGGGAGAATCTTTCCAGGCATCTCCAGAGCACACCCCAGGGACACACAAACCCGGCTGCTGACCCCTGACCTCCTGGGGCCTTCAGCGCTGACAGCCAGCCCAGCGGGAGGTGGAGGAGCAGGAAGAGCCCCTGGGAGCCGGGTCCTCGAAGACTCCAGGCTGTGGCTTATAGAGAAGGGGGCGGAGGAGGAGAGATGGAGGTGGCTGTGCCAGGAAAGCCATCCAGCTCGCACAGTCTGGCTCCCCTGAGGACGCCACTCCCGAGGCCTGCACAGGCATCAGCTGGGGTGCCCGGTCCCCATGGGGAAGGGCTGTAGACACAGCTGTCCAGAGCTGGGCAGGGTGGGGCAGTGGCTGGGGATATGCCGGCCCTGCTCAGGCCGCCCCTTGGGGGTGTCATTCCACCTTCCCCGAGTCTCCTTGGCACGAGTGGCCGCGGTTGTGCAGGGAGCACCTTCTGCTGGCTTTCAGCACTGGGGAAATAAACCAGGGCTCAGAGTCCTTGGCAGCCGCCCCTGGAATGTGTTCAGGTCAGGGTCGCCTCACTTAACATGTGTGCTCCGTGGCGGGTTCTGATGAGGATCCCCAGAGGATCTGATGACACCTGCCTGCTGGGCTGGGGGTCTCTGGGATGGGGAGGAGGAGCCCCGTTTCCCTTCTCGGAAAGCTCTGGGAGAAATGCATCTGTGAGGACCCACAGCAGAGGAGCCCTCATGTTGGGGGAGCTTGGAGGCTGCGGCTGGGGCGGGCGACTGCTGGCCTCACCCCTCCACACCCAGGGACCACTGTGTCGTCCTCAGCACCTTTTTATCTGAAGTCTTCTGGCCCTGGGGGGAGGCACAGATGGAGAGACCTTCTCCAGACCCTGGGGTGACTTAGTGCTGAGTGTGGCACTGAGCCCACCATGGCGTCTTTCCCATCAGGTGATTAACTGCCTGGTTTCACATCCTCCTGAGTTTGGGGATGAAATCAGGCCTGTGCGTCAACATGAAAGGTCAGACATGGGGTGACGCTAAGCAGATCCCGGCAGTGAGTGAAAGGGTGGGCAGGTGGAACGTGTCTGGTGGTGGGGGCTCGTTGCAGCTCAGCATCCACCCCTGCCTCCCCTGTGGACACTCCACTGCGGCAGCCATGCCCCCAGAAAGCCCTAGAACCATCCAGGCTGTGCAAACGGGACTTGGCTATCCTGGGACACAGGCCAGCTTGTGCACACGGGGCTTCACTGAACCCCAAAGGCAGCCTCCTGGGTTGCCCATGGGGAAGGGGTGGGAGTGGGGGAGAGAGGATGAAGATGTGCCCTTGTGTGCGATACCTCTGGCTGTGGGTCCTGTGTGGGGAGGGCAGCGGGTGGAGTATGGAGCAGATGCCCCTTCCTAATGCTGACCTTCACTCCAGCCCCCAGGCTGGGCCATGGCACCTCCCAGGATCTATCCATTCATCACTCAGATGGTAGACATCTCCCAGGCACAGGCAGGGCCAAAAACATTCTCGGTCCCCTGTGGGAGGGCCTCCAGGGAGCAGTGGCACCTCGCAGCCTTCCCCGTGCATAATTCAAGGACACTGAGTGTCTTGCGGGACCTAAGCACAGGGTGCCCTTTGGGCTGCGTCCTGGGACAGGCCTTGGGTCTGAGTCCACTCTTGTTTCAGCTTCTTGTCTCAATCAAAAAATGGAGCATGCACTTTCTGAAAAAGAGACTGAGTTTACCCTCAGTGCCCAGGCAGTGGAGGCCGCCTCCCTCCAGGGCAGGCCACACCGGCACGCTGTGGTTCCCTACTCCTACTCGAGTTAAAGCCATTTCCCGGTTCTTGCTGTTAGAAACTATGCAGCCAGGCGCAGTGGCTCGCACCTGCAATCCCAGCACTTTGGGAGGCCAAGGTATGTGGATCACTTGAGCCCAGGAGTTCAAGACCAGCCTGGGCAACATGGCGAAACCACGTAGCTACAGAAAATGTAAAAATTAGCTGAGTGTAATGGATGCACCTGTAGTCCTAGCTACTGAGGAGGCTGAAGTGGGAGGATTGCCTCAGCCCAGGAGGTTGAGGCTGCAGGAAGCCATGGTCATGCCACTGCATTCCAGCCCAGGTGACAGAGTGAGACCCTGTCTGAAATAAATAAAACACTATAAGAACTTGTGTACATATATCCTTTGTTTTTTTTTTTTAACATTAATTTTGTTGTTAAACATTCCTGGGAGAAATAATTCATGTAAGTGGGCTTACTGTAGCATGTACCATGAACATTCTGTGGTTTTGGGGGGTTTTTTTGAGATGGAGTCTCGCTCTGTCACCCAGGCTGGAGTGCAATGGCACAATCTCAGCTCACTGAAACCTCCGCCTCCTGGGTTCAAGCGATTCTCCTGCCTCAGCCTCCCGAGTAGCTGGGATTACAGGTGCCTGCCACCATGCCCGGCTAATTTTTTGTATTTTTAGTAGAGACAAGGTTTCACTATGTTGGCCAGGCTGGCCTCAAACTCCTGATCTCGGGTGATCCACCACCTCTGCCTCTCAAAATGCTGGGATTACAGGCGTGAGCCACCATGCCCGGCTCAAGAACCCATTGTGTGGTTCTTGATAGATTTTTGCCAGTTGTTCCTCTAAAGAATTTTACTAGTTTATAATTCTATCAGCAACATATGAAAATGCCTATTTCCTCATAGGTTCATGAGTATTGAGTTTGTAGAGATTTTGTTTTTGCAGGTCAAAAGGAGATTTCCTCTTTGGTTTTAATTTGCATGTCTTTGGCAATTAGGAAAGTTGAACTAGTCTCTGACAGTTATTTGGAATTTGTTTCTTCTCAAGTGCAAGTTACGTCACCATGACCTTTCCTGTTTGTCCTGTGAGTCACTGTGCTTTTTTCCCTTTTTTAAGACTTTATTTTTTAGAGCAGTTTAGGTTCACAGCAAAATTGAGAGGAAAGTACAGAGATTTCCCATATGCCCATTGGAGGTATTTTTAATCTTCTTTTACAAATTCTTTTTTTTTTTTTTTTTTGAGACGGAGTCTCCCTCTCTTGCCCAGGCTGGAATGCAGTGACAAAATCTTGGCTCACTGCAACCCCTGCCTCCCGGGTTCAAGTGATTCTCCTACCTCAGCCTCCTGAGTAGCTGGGACTACAGGCACCCGCCACCACGCCCGGCTAATTTTTTGTGTTTTTGGTAGAGACGGGGTTTCACCATGTTGGCCAGGATGGTCTCAAACTCCTGACCTCAAGTGATCTATCCGCCTCAGCCTCCCAAGTTTACAGGCATGAGCCACTTTGCCTGGCCACAGATTCTTGAAGAATATAAATATTAACTGTTTGCCATTGTGCTCTAAATATTTTCTTGTTTCATTGGTGTTTCTTTTGATGTTCATTTTCCACATTGTAGTTAATTAGCTAATCTGTGAACACATGGATGCTCCGATTCACCCCCATCAGTCAGTAGCTGTGTGATCTCTGCATAACTGTGACTGTCCGCAGACTCCATTGTCTCAGTTGTGAGAGTCATATGCCCACAAGATTATGTTCTGTGATTTTGTTCTGTGTTTTGAAATGATATTTATCTTCTTAACACAGTAGATGGACAGAAATGTATTTCCTTCCCACCTCAATTATCCTACCAGAATTTGTTAAATAATGTTGCCAACCTCCATTGTTTTGTGTTGCTTAATTTAACACATAATACCTTCCTATGTGCGTTAGAATCTATTTGAAATAATTTTTATTTACATTTTGGGGTCGTACCACGCCATTTAAATTACCACAACTTTACAATATTTCCTACAATTTAGAAGGCCTCTCCTACCGTGTTTCATTTTCATCATATTTTACATTATGTTTTGCATGCTTTGATATATTTTCTGCCTATTTTTCCAAAAGAACGTAAGAATCATGTTGCCTAACTCCATAAAAAGTCATTGCAGCCTCGACCTCCTGGGCTCAAGCAATCCTCCCACCTCAGCCTCCCAAATAGCTGGAACTACAGGCATGTGCCATGACACCCAGCTAATCTTTATTTTTTGTAGAGATGAGGTCTCCCTATGTTACCCAGGCTGGTCTTGAATTCTGGGCTAAAGCGATCCTCCTGCCTCAGCCTCCCAAAGTGCTGGGATTACAGTTTGATGGGTTGTTACCTGATACTGCTTTTTAGTGAATAGTAGGCAAGCTACCATGGACCGTGGGGACCAGGCATGCAGTGCCAAGTGGGGCCCGCCTGCAGGAACCCCGCTGGCTGCATCCCTCCTTCAGCGCTGTGAGCCTCTGTGGCCTCCCCAGTAAAACGGGTGTAGAAAGTGATGAATAAGGAAGCTCCGGATTTTCCTCTTTGTGTTTCCTTAATCAGGTTTTAGGGTTAGAATCATGTTTGCCTAATGGAATAGATATGCTAGCTGAGCATTAGAATCAAGAGTGGGAAATAATTTTTTTTTTTTTTTTTTGAGACATGGTCTCACTCTGTCGCCCAGGCTGGAGTCCATTGGTGTGATCTTGGCTCACTGCAACCTCTACCTCCTGGGTTCAAGTGATCCTCCTGCCTCAGCCTCCTGAGTAGCTGGGACTACAGGTGTGCACCACCACACCCGGCTAATTTTTGTATTTTTGGTAGAAATGGGGTTTCACTGTGTTGCCTAGGCTGGTCTCAAACTCCTGGGCTCAAGTGATGCACCCGCTTTGGCCTCCCAAAGTGCTGAGATCACAGGCGTGAGCTACTGCACCCAGCCAGAAATAATTTGTGATGTGAGAATTATTTATTCCTTAGAAGTTTGAATGAATTCATCACTAAGACCATCAAACCTCAGTAATTTGGGGGATTTCCTTCTCCAGTTACTTCCTCCACTGTTGATTTATTTTGCCTTTCTAGCTCTTGTTTTAACAGTTGTCTTCATCTGTGTTTATTTGGCCTGTGTCCTTCGGATTCCTCAGTTAACTGAAACATGATGTGTAGTATTTCTTTACATGTTTAATATCCCTTAGATTCAAGTTTATGCCTCCATTTTTGTTTTTTTCTGTTTTTCTTCTTTCCCCTTTTTTTCTTTGTTTACATGCTATTTCATTCATCAAAAGGAATCGAGGAGGCCCACTTTTTAATTAACCAAACATGCCCCTTTTTGTAGTCTTTAGAAAATAGGCTACATTTTGCATCACCTTGTCTTTTCTAAATTTTTTTTCTTTAACTTTTATCATTCACTTGCCCCCTTTTCCCTTTTTTGAAATTGCTTCTTTCCTAAGATATGATTTAAATCCTTAGTTCATCATTTTTCTCACTTTTCTTGAACATAATAAAGCATTCAAGGCTATGATGTTTTTCTCTAAGGACCTTCCTCATTCATCACTTTCTATAGATTTTGATATGTTAGCTTTTTTCATTGTATTCTTTTTTTTTTTTTTTTGAGACAGAGTCTCGCTCTGTCACCCAGGCTGGAGTGCAGTGGCGTGATCTCGGCTCACTGCAACCTCCGCCTCCTGGGTTCACGCCATTCTCCTGCCTCAGCCTCCCCAGTAGCTGGGACTACAGGCGCCCACCACCTTGCCCAGGTAATTTTTTGTGTTTTTAGTAGAGAGGGGGCTTCACCGTGTTAGCCAGGATGGTCTCAATCTCCTGACCTCGTGATCTGCCGGCCTCGGCCTCCCAAAGTGCTAGGATTACAGGTGTGAGCCACCATGCTTTGCCTATTGTATTTTCTGAATAGACAGCTATTGTCTTCTTGACTTTCTTCTTAAGACAATTTTTTCCTTAGGTAAGTATATTTTAAAATATACTATTTCTATTTCTGTTTGTTCTTTATCTCTTTTTTTGCCATAGGGAGGAAATGTAGCCTGAATCATTTCTGCTTTTGTATTTTTATGGAGATTTTATTTGAGACTAGTATATGATGACTTTTTGTGAACATACCATGAATACTTGAAAAATAATAAATTATCTGTTTATTCCATGTAATCCCCTCCAAAACAACCGTTAATGTTATCTTGCTTTGATCTTCAACTCCTTTATGTGTTGCTGAATTTCTTATGTAGTTGATAATGAAGTATTTTATTTTTGTAATCATATTTTTATCATTTCTACTTCCTTTTTCTTGGAGGTATTTGCATATATGTTTTGCTGTGTCTTTATGGCATTTAGATTCCATGTAATTATGCTGCCATCACCCATGCCTCTCATCCTGATACCTCTCCTTACCACATGTAATCATTTTTGCTCTAAATTATTTTTTGCTTCATATTAATATTGAAATCCCAGCGTTTCAACTACTTGAAGTTTACCGATAACTCTTTTTAGTCTTCCTATTTTGTTTTAATGACCTCTCTCGTCCACAGCTTATTGCTGGATTTCATTTTTTCTTCTGGAGAATGGCGAGCCTTTTAACAAAGGAAATTAAGTTGTATTTTTTCAGTCTTCAGGCACTCTAATTTTTGTCTTCTTAATTTTTATCTTTCCATGCTGATTATTTTTCTTTCCTCTCAATTGTTGAAACACCATGTGTTTTTTCTTTTCTTTTCTTTTCTTTTTTTTTTTGAGACAGGCTGGAGTGCAGTGGTGTGATCATGGTTTGCTGCAGCCTTAACCTCCTGGGCCCAAGTGATCCTCCCACCTCAGCCTCCCATGTAACTGGAACTACAGGCATGCACCACCTCATCTCGCAAATTGTTTCTATTTTTTGTAGAGATGGGGTCTCACTATGTTGCCCAGGCTGGTCTTGAACTCCTGGGCTCAAGCAATCCTTCCATGTTGGCCTCTCAAAGTGTTGGGATTACAGTGTGAGCCACCGTGCCCAGCCCGTGTTTTCTCTCTTATTATTATTGAAATATTGGCAAGCTATTTGTCATTCAACCAGCCATGAAATGTGAAGCAAACAGATGTTCTTATCTTGTATTTATTATCTTACACTGTCCAACCACACACTTTGGCCTCCCCTGTGTGAGAGAACAGGAATCTCTGGGTTTTGGGCTTTCTCTCTCTCTCTCTTTCTCTCTCTCTCTCTCTCTCTCTCTCTCTCTCTCCATCCTTCTCTCGCCTCCCCCACGTCTTCCTTCTCATTGATTGCAATTACTATTCTAAAACCTACTTTGTCCTTTCTATCTTCTATGTAATTTGGTTTTTAATTTTTATGCCATTTTTCTGACAGTTGCACTATTTGCATACTTTTGTCAGTAATAAGCCTTGCTCTGATAGGGCTCTTGTTTACTTATCTTTGCAAATAGGTTGTTAATTCAAGCATGTCTTATTTTTAGCATCATTCCCTTTTACATGTTACCTTTTAAATTCAGGCGATTATTTCAAGTGGGTCCTAGAAATAAGCCATGTGATTAATACATTCTCAGGATTCAACAGTTTCTAAGGAGCTCTCTGTCGTCTTTGCAACATGAATGACAGCTTGGCAAGATAATAAATCTCCAAGGAGCAACTTTGTTCTGTGAAGTTCCTGTAGCTGTTGTTCCATTGTCTCTGGGTGTTTGGGATGTCATCAGAGAAGGCAGAAGGGGTTGTGATTTATGTATATTTTTAAAATCTGACCTCCTCCTTCCTGGCGTGGTTGCTTGCAGTATTCTTTTTAGTTTGAACATTTTGTGAGAACTTGTTTTGCTGATGGCCTCGTTGAGCCTGCAGAGGCTTTGGTGTGCAGAGCGCAGTTTCCTCCTCGGACTCCTTTCTCCAGGACCGGACGCTGACATTCCCCGATAGCTGAGGTTTCCAAACCTGGTTCCTCCAGCCCCTCCTCTAGCCCCTCCGTGCTCCACTGGAATTATTTTTGCCTTCTTTCACTTCTTTGTCACGTCTTGCACTGTTTCTACCTGTACATGTTACATCCTCTTTCCGGATACATTTTTCCAGATAATCTGTTTTTATTTTCTGCAATGCAAATTCTGCTTTTTACTCTTTCTAAAGTAGTTTCGGCCAGGTGTGGTGGCTCACACCTGTAATCCCGGCACTTTGGAAGACCAAGGCAGGTGGATCACTTGAGGTCAGGAGTTTGAGACCAGCATGAGCAACATGGCAAAACCGTGTCTCCACTGAAAATACAAAAATCAGTTGAGCGTGGTGGCAGGCACCTGTAGTCCCAGCTACTCGGAGGCTGAGGCAAGATAATTGCTTGAACCTAGGAGGTGGAGGTTGCAGTGAGCCAAGATTGCGCCGCTGCACTCTATCCTGGGCGACAAGTGCAAGATTTTGTCTCAAAAAAATAAATAAAAATAAAAATAGCTTCTTTTCTTTTTTCTTTTTTGATTCAGTCTCCCTCTGTCACCCAGGCTGAAGTGCAGTGGCGTGATCTCAGCTCACTGCAACCTCTGCCTCCCAAGTTCACATGATTCTTGTGCCTCAGCCTCCCTAGAAGCTGGGACTACAGGTGCATGCCACAATGCCCAGCTAATTTTTTGTATTTTTAGTAGAGACAGGGTTTCGCCATGTTGCCCAGGCTGGTCTTGAACTCCTGATCTCACGTGATCGGCCCACCTTGGCCCTTCAAAGTCCTGGGATTACAGGCGTGAGCTGCTTCGCCCAGCCTAAAGTAGTTTTTAATTAGGATACCGTGATTGAAACTAATTATACGGCAGTGAATTAGAGTTTCCTTTATCCCCAAGCCTAATGGACATATTAACTCACTTCTTTACAGGGAGGCTGGATTTCTGCCATTGTGGGAAGGAGGCAGGAGGAGCCGGAGGCAGTGCTGGGGTGGGAGCTAGGCCAGGGAGCGGCTGTCTGTGGAAGGGCCCTTTGGGCAGCTCGCAGGCCATATGTCCTCAGACCTGGGGCAGCCAGGACCACCAGGGAATGTTGCTGACAGGCAGCACCAGCGCCTGAATCCCCCGCCCCAGCTGGGCCTGGCTGGGGGGTGAGAACCCCCTGCCACCCCTCCATCCCAGAAACCAGGCGGGCCTGAGGCTCTGTGGGTCCCCACCACACTTACTTCTTGGCATCTTCACCCTCCTGGTGCACTGTGGCAGTTCCAAGGCCCAGGCTGCCCAGGGCGGCTTTTGAATTGTGGAGAAGCCCCTGGATGGCTGGAACCTTCTCCCCTGCTTGGGTGAGGGTGGCTCCCCGTGGTGCACAAACACGTTCTGAGACTGAACAGAGGGCCACGTGTTCACAGGAGGTGAGACAAAGCGTTGCCAGCCCTGGGGAACAGGGGTGGCCTGTTCCTGCTCCTGTCTGGTTGTGGTTCTCCTTTGACAAGTGAGGTGAAGGCACGTTGGTAGCAGGGTACTCATCAGGACCCAGATACCTGACTCAGCTCAGCAGCCATTTGCTGAGGACTTAGCAGACACCTGGCAGTGGTGCCAGCCACTAAGGACCCAGTGCCACAGGACCTCCCCCTCCCTCCTGGAGCCACGGGCCCCCAGTACCATGGCCTCTGGAGCCCCTCACCCTCCCTTGAGGTCAGCCCTATGGTGGGGATTGTAGAGCGAGTCAGGAGCGAGACAGGAAGCCGCGTGTTGCCTGCCTGTGTGGGGCTCCCATCCAAAGACGGGGCAGTGCGAGTCACACGCCCGCCCCCTGCTGTGCAAAGCGGTCCTATGTGGAGTCATGGGCTCCCATCAGAGAGCGGCGTGGTCGTGGCCCTCTGAGGGGGTTCTCACCACGCTGCTGCTGGGAGCCAGGGATCACTGAACCCATTTTAAAAGTGAAAACACCGAGGCTCCGTAATTGCCAACTCCTCGAAGCCCCCACAGTGAACACCCCACGGTGGGACGTTTCCTGGCCTGGCCCTTTCCCCACATTCAGTGGTGCCCTGAGCTCCAAATGCGGCGAGATTGGGGCAGGAGGGCAGCAGCGGCAAGGCTGCCACCCGAATGGAGGCGGCCAGTTGGTGGGATGCCTGTATAGGGGCCAGCATGAGGCAGGGCGCCCCGTGGGTGCGCAGGGTGGATTGTTGAAGGCTCATGAAGCCTGGCGGGGGACCCTGCAGAGTCCAGTGGCATCAGGGAGAGAGTTTCTTGCGCGGGAGGGCGAGAGTGCTTTGGGCCAGCTGGTGCTGAGACCGGGGGTGGGTGGGAGGGCAGAGCCCGTCCAGCCTCCAGGCCAGTGTTGCTTCACAAGGACAATGCCCCCAGGGTGTTAGTGTCCAAATATAGCTTCCCGGCTGTCATGCTTAATCCTGAGACTCGGACACATGTCACACCCATGTCCCCATGAGGTGGGAACCCTGGGGCCTGGGCAGGCCTGAGTGTGGTCTCAGCCCCATCACACAGCTGGGCAGCTAGACCCGGGTGTCCCCACAGGGGTCCCAGGACACCTCCCAGGGATTGTAGTGAGCCCTTGGGGTCACATGCACCCAGCCCACAGTGGGCACAGCTCGGCAATCTCCCAGCATTCCCTGATCCTCGGACTCCGGGACGCAATGCACCCCCTGCTCAGGCCCAGATGCAGCCGGCATAGGACAGTCTGTGACTTTGCCTGGGACGCCCACTGCATCGTAAAATTGCACTTCATCTGGCAGCCCCGGAGCCAGGGAGCTGCCCAGGCCTGTTCTCAGAGGAGGCATTGTGCCCGTCTGCCCGCCCGCTGTGGCTGCTCTGTGGGGAGCCTGGCTTGGCAGCTCCCAGGCTGTGTCTGGTGCCAGACCTGGCTGTACATGGAGCCAGGGATGGATTTAGAAAACTCTCGCTTCCTCCCAGCATTGGCAGAGGCGCCCAGATTCCTTCCCAGCCTGGGGCCACCATAGCAGGAGAAGGGGAGGGAGGCAAGGAAGCCAGGCCCAGGGAGGACCCTGAGTGGAGGAGGCCAAGCAGTCCCCAGCAGACCTCTGGACCATTCCCCACTCGGCACTGCTGCCTTGGGGACCTCCCCACCACCTCAGCAAGCGCCCTTGTCCATAAGGAGGGGATAAGAACACCTGCCCTAGGGTCACACTCACCCGGGGAAACAGGTCTTAGTATTTTCTTAGACTTTTTTTGTTTTATTTTGTTTCGTTTTTAAGGCAGGGTCTCCCTCTGCCGCCTGGACCGGAATGCAGTTGCATGATCTTAGCTCACTGCAGCCTTGACTTCCTGGACTCAAGCAATCCTCCTGACTCAGCCTCCCAAGTAGCCAGGACTACAGGCACACACCACCACTCCTGGCTAACTTTTTAAATTTTGTGTAGAGACTTTCTGTGCTGCCCAGATTGGTCTGGAACTCCTGGGTTCAAGCGATCCTCCCACTTTGGCCTCTCAAAGTGCGGGGGTTGCAGGCGTGAGTCACTGCCCCCAGCCTCTTAGACTTTCGGACAGCAGAGGAGCCAGGCCTTTAAATGTCCTGGGGGTGTGGTGTGATGTCTGTGGGGATGGTGGGGTCACCCGCCCCAGCCTCAGTGGGTCCCTCTTTTACATGCCTGCAGCTCCCCGGATGCTCCGTGTGGCACTCTTAGCTATCACAGGGTGTCCATCAGTCCAGGCGGACCCCAGAGCCCAGCATGCAACCACAGGCCCCACCTGGGCCTCAGCCTCCATCCCAGGAATGGGAAAACCAGCTACACTTCAGGCCAGGAAAGAGGGAGACTGAAGCAGATGACATGGGGCAGGACAGAGCCTGAGGCCCAGACAGGCCATGAGCGAGGGGAGGTGAGAATGAGGCCACAGGTGGTCCCGTGTCTGCCTTCCCTGCTCAAAATGCAGAGAGGACTGGCCATTTTCTCTGGCTTTATTAGCATGCTCTACAGTCACTGCAAGTGTCACAGGAGGAATTGTGGCCTCCTCCACAGCAGTGAGAACACTGGGCCCATTTTCATCTGTCTTCCTCCTGTTTCCTCGAACCCTCCCAAGATTCTTTCTTCAGTGCGTTATTCACATTGTTCCTTTTCCTGCAAGAGAGAGGCCTTTGGCCTCCTTTTCAGCAAGGGCCTAGTCACTGGTGAAGTGCAGTACTCAGCTGGTGACAAAGGTGTGAAATGGAATGGCTTCCATGATTTGGCGAAGTATTTGCAAGAAGCCTGTGGTGGGGCTTCTTGTTTACAGATCCAAGAGTCTTAGTGGAAACCTCAGAAACACATGCTCACAGTTGCTGTCATCCTTTTGTTTTTGTTTTTTTTTTTTTTATTTTGTTTTGAGATGGAGTCTCGCTCTGTCTCCCAGGCTGGAGTGCAGTGGTGCAATCTCGGCTCACTGCAACCTCCACCTTCCGAGTTCAAGCGATTCTCCTGCCTCAGCCTCCTGAGTAGCTAAGATTACAGGCACGCGCCACCACACCCAGCTAATTTTTGTATTTTTAGTAGAGACGGGGTTTCACCATGTTGGTAAGGCTAGTCTCGAACTCCTGACCTCATGATCCACCTGCCTCGGCCTCCCAAAGTGCTGGGATTACAGGCATGAGCCACCATGCCCAGCCTTTTTTTTAAATTTTTTTTTCTTTTTGAGACTGAATCTCACTCTGTCTCCCAGGCTGGAGTGCAGTGGTGCAATTTCGGTTCACTGCAATCTCCACCTCCCCAGTTCAAGTCATTCTCTTGCCTCAGCCTCCCGAGTAGATGGGACCACAGGAGTGCGCCACCACACCCGGCTAATTTTTGTATTTTTAGTAGAGACAGGGTTTCACCATGTTGGCCAGACTGGTCTCGATCTGCTGACCTCAGGTGATCCACCCGCCTCAGCCTCCCACAGCGCTGGGATTATAGGTGGAACCATATGGCCGTGCCTGGCCAGATGCTGTAATTCTTTGGAGAGGGATGGAGTTAGCATTTCCCCTTGTGCTCTTGGGAAAATGGCTTTGCTAAGATGTCAGAAGTCCCTGTTAATACAACTTAAGTAGATAAACCATAGTCAGAACCTGGGGAAAATTCCTGTTTAACTTACTCATTTGCATGCAATGATGACACTTATTTCAAAGCATTCCTGTCTCCGCAGTGCGGTAGTTCAAATGTGTGGGCATCCCTGGGCTGGTACAGGTACATAGGACTTGTAACGCTTGGCCCTTTTCCCTAGTTTGATTATACTCTCTGACCAGTCTGATTTAGGAAGGGTTTGATAGTACAATATCTGCCTTTCCCGGCGTGTGCTGCAAGTCCCAGTAGGAGTTCCAGGTGTGCACAGCTGGCTCAGAGCCTGCTGGCCCAGCCCACATTTCCCAGGCCAGCGACAGTGTGCTGAAGTGTTTTTCATCAGACAGTTAACAAGACTTCCTTATACATTTCCCCAGTGTCAAGAAAAACAAAAGGTGCCCAGTTCTCTGCTGCCTCCAGCAGTGCTGGGCAGAAGTGAGACAGGAAGCCGGGCTCCCGACTCACACACGCAGACGTAGGTGGGAAGCTACAGCGCGTGGGCTTTCATATCCCCAGGGCCTGGGCTGAGGCCTCTTAAAGACAAGCCGGCCCTGCGCTTGCCCACGCCTGACGCAGGCCAGGCCACAGCGTGGCTCTCTGTCCACAGAGGAAGTGGCGCAGTAAGTGGCCAGCCCCTCCCTGCTTTGGAAAGGTCCCGCTATTCACGGAATCTTGGGTGGGAGCCCTGACACCAAAGGCAGAAACCACAAGGGAGAAGCCAGTCCCGGCCGCCTAAACGCGAAATAAGCCTGTTGCTGGATGCCATGAAAATGCCCCGCGTTCCAGTCCTAAATGGGATGCGTGCTATTGGTTTGAGAGAGAGACTTTTTTTTTTTTTTTTTGAGACAGGGTCACGCTCCGTTGCCCAGGCTGGAGTGCAGCGGCGCGATCTCGGCTCACTGCAACCTCTGCCTCCTGGGTTCAAGCAATTCTCCTGCCTCAGCCTACCGAGTAGCTGGGACTATAGGCACACGCCTCCACACCCGGCTAATTTTTTGTATTTTAGTACATACTGGGTTTCACCGTGTTGCCCAGGCTGGTCGCAAACTCCTGACCTCAGGTGACCCTCCCGCCTCGGCCTCCCAAAGTGCTAGGATTACAGGCGTGAGCCACCACGCCTGGCCAAGAGAGATTTTTATCACATTAAGAAAATAGTCTCTTTCTGTGTTTCCAGGGTTATGGCTTTTTTTAAAATCAGAAACGAATGTTGAGTTTTCTCAAATGCCTTCTCAATGTGTACGAAAATGATGGTGTGTTTTTTTCCCATGGCGTATTAAAGTGTGATTTTGTAGTAACAGGCTTAAAGCATTCCTGAGATTAGCCCTCCTTTAAATAAAATATGCTATGTGGCTAGATGAAACTTGTTAGCGTTGGATAGAGGACTTGAGTGCCTAGTCATAGGTAGAAGTGAAGGGCATCTGTTCTGTCCATGTGCGCATGCGCTGAGACACATGTCATGCCATCTTAAGAGGCGTGGGATCAGGGTTTCTTACCTTTTTTAAACGAACTGGGAAGCTCCACATCTTTTTCTTTCACATTAAGAATTTGCAGTGGCTCATGCCTCTCCCTCCTGTAATCCCAGCACTTTGGGAGGCTGAGGTGGCATCACTTGAGCCCAAGAGTTTGAGACCAGCCAGAGCAACATAGTGAGACCCTGTCTCAATTAAAAAGAAAAAAAAAAAGAATTTGAAAGAACTGCTTGGGATCTAGGACCTTTTGAGACAGCAATTCTTTAATAACACTTTCCATTTTTCTTCTTGGAATTCCTCCTTTTTAAGTCAATATTTGATAGTTTATAATTTCCCAAAAAGTATCCCAATTCACAGAGGATTTTCCAATTTTTAACAAACTTTTTTTACACATTAATCTCTTATAATTTTTCTTTTCTTTTCTTTTTTTATTTGTTTGTTTGTTTTTTTAGGACAGTGTCTGACTCTGTTGCCCAGGCTGGAGTGCAGTGGCACGATCTCGACTCACTGCATCCTCTGCCTCCTGGCTTCAAGGGATTCTTGTGCCTCAGCCACCCAAGTAACTGGGACTACAGGTGTGTGCCAGCACACCTGGCTAATTTTGGTATTTTCAGCAGAGATGGGGTTTCGCCATGCTGCCCTGGCTGGTCTTGAACTCCTGACCTCAAGTGATCTGCCCACCTTGGCCCCCCAAAGTGCTGGGATTACAGGCGTGAGCCACCGCACCTGGCCAATATTAGCTTTTAATAATTATTGATGGACAAATTATTTGCCATTTGGAGAGATTTATTTTGTTCTTTTTAAAAAATATCTTGCTTTGGATACTTATTTTGTTTATTTATTTTTGTTTAATAAGATAATTTACAACTGTTAATTTTTCTCAGAATCCACTTTTGCCCCATTCCATTCATTTGTACACATAGTATTTTGCCATTCTTGTTTCTTAATATTTTGTAATTGAATTTTTAACTTCTCGCATGACTTCAAAATTATGTAAACGATCTTTCGTTTCTAAGAATTCCGTTTTTTAAAATATATCCTTTTTTTAAAACTAATTTTTAGTTTTCAATATTGTAGCCTAAGAATATTGACTTATGATGTATTCTCTGGGGATTTGATGAGTAGAGTCTCTTTTTGCTGCCTAATATGGACCCAGGGGCCTTTGCAAAGCTGGCTGAGTCTCTAGAATGGAACCTTTATCAGTCACTGCATCAGTTTATTAACATTATTTTTCATAATCATTTTATGCTACTGTTTATCTACCTAGCCTTGGGAGGTGTGTTTAAGTGCCCCACGTTCTTGCGTTCCTGGCAGCTGCGGCCGTCTGTGCGCTGCGGCTATTCTGGGTGGAGTATCCCCAACAGCCCCACGGATGGCCCTTCTCACTGGCCTGGGCCGGGTCTGCTGGGAAGCCTGCACCCCTGCTCACCTTCTCTCTGCGTCTCCTGGGCACAGCCCTCTCTCGCTGTCTTCCTTTAGCCTTTGTTTCACTTTGCCTTGGAGGTGGCCGCTGTGAGCAGAGTAAGTGGGATTTTGGCTCTCACCCTCCCTGCCCTGGTGGTGTCTGCAGTCTGGTTGTTGAGACCAACAGTGATTCAATAATCACATGAATCCATGGACAGGCACAAAGTAACACACATCTAGGAAGGAAAACCCCACTTTGCTGGGGGAGCCAAATATGATGGAAGCATCCAGAAAGGCCTCTTTGAGGACATGACATTTAAGTGAAGGGTGAGCATAGGGTGAGCCTGTGAAGATGAGGCTAACAGCTTTCCAGGTAAAAGGAACAGCACGTGCAAAGGTCCCGAGGTAGAACGCTGGCCGCCGTGGCCAGAATGTGGCTAGCAAGAGGGAAGGGACCCAGGTGAGCGGGGAGTGTGGCTAGAATGTGGCCAGCAGGAGGGAGGGGTCCCAGTTGAGCAACCCACACAGAGGCTTCTGAATCCGGGACAGGTGCAATGGTGAGCCCTGAAGGCGTGAAGCAGGGGTGGGAAGGTGTGGACGGTGGGTTAGGGCAGGTGCCAGGTGTGGGATGTGGCCTGGAGAGCCCGTTGTGGCTGAGCCCAGCATGCAGAGTCGAGGGCGGTGGAGGTGTTTGATGGCTGCCCCTGACTAAACTGGAGGAGGCAGAAGAAGGGGTACATAGATGCCAGGCCCCCACATACTCACTCACTGCAGAAAGGTGGAAGCTGGTATGTGAGTTGTAATAATCCATCCACCAGGACAAGTCACTTCTGCCCCATCCTGGGCACAGTGATGGGGCCTCAGGAGGGGAGGGCAACCTTGAGGGAAAGGGGAGCCACGATAACTCAGGGGATAGGCATGGCATGGGGGCCCTGAGTCACACGTGTTCACAGCCAGAAGTGAATGGCCCAGGCTTCAGGTGGAGGAGGGAAAATGGGGAGCTCACAGGTGCAGCCTAAGGCCAAGAGAGAAGGAGCGCTTCGCGGGGGATGCCTCTCCTCCGGGGGCTGGGAAGGGCGGGGGGCTTAAGTCAGTGAGGATTCCCCACTGCCACCCGGAGCAAGGCTGGAGTGAGGATGAGGAGGGGCCTGGAGCAAGGACAAGGTGGAAGAGGAAGGGATTGGGAGAAGGAGGAGGTGCTGGGAGGAAGAAGAAGGGGCTGAGAGGAGGAGGGAGGGGCCAGGAGGAGAGCGGGATCAGGAGGAAGAGGAGGGGCCAGAAGGACAGGGAGATGGAGGAGGGAACAGGAGGACCAGGAGGATGCAGAGGTCCCTGCAGAGGGGGTGGGTGGGGGGGTTAGAGCAAGGAAGAAAGTGGGGTCCTGCCCCCGGGGCCCACCCTGCACCCCCACTCACCCTCCCACAGGGCCCCTTCCTGCCTCAGAGGTGGGTCCCGCAGGGCCCCCAATTCCACACAGGAGGCCACTGAGACTGGAGAGGCCCAATGCCCTGTCCCCACTCCCTGTCTGCACTGCACGCCTGCCCCGTGAGCCACTGTCACCAGAGGGTCCCAGCCCCACCTGCATATCAGAGCCCTCTGGTGGGAAGACCCAGGCTGCCCCAGACACCAGGCGTGGTAGCTGCACATGCAGTGACATCAACATCTAGTTTCCTGTGAGCCTTCCTGCTAAAATGAGCTGTTAAATATAATTATAAAAAGTATGTATGCTCAAAGTAGAAAACCCAGAAAATCCAAACAAGTTGAGAGAAAAGTCCTTTGTGTTATCACCATTCTGGTGGGGGTCACCCCTGAAACACTCTGGTGTGTCCCCTTCCCATGTGGACCATTTTACCCCAATCCAGGCTGTTTATGGTATCTGGTCTAACCTGCTGCTGCTTTTTAAAACTTTATTTAGCAGAGAGACTGGGTTTCACTATGTTGCCCAGGCTGGTCTTGAACTCCTGGCTTCAAGCGATCTTCCTGCCTCAGCCTCCCAAAGTGCTGGGATCACAGGCATGAGAGCTGTTCTTTTGCACAGCTTTAGAACATAAATATTTTTCTATATCTTAAAATTTTCTTCCTAAATATAATTTTAACAGCTACATAACAGAGCCGCTCATAAATAATTTCTGTGACCACTGTCCTGTTGTTTGCTGTTTTTCATAATTATAAATCTGCAGTGGACACCTTCTTAGATCACTGTTATCTATATTTCACATTATTAATTTAGGATAAATCCCAGTAATGGAATTATGGGGTCAAGAGGCATCTATGAGTTTGACATTATTGATACATATGCCACATTGTGTTTCAGAAAAATTGTACCAGTTTATCTTCTGTGAGGAATGCTGTGAGTGCCTGCCTCAGTGTCCTACACCTTCACTAGCATTCAGCATTCTTTTCTTTTTTTTGAGACAGGGTCTCACTCTGTTGCCCAGGCTGGAGTGCAGTGGCAGGAACACAGCTCACTGCAGCCTCAATCTCCCACCTCCCTGGGCTCATGTGATCCTCTGACCTAAGCCTCCCAACTAGCTGGGACTACAGGTGCATGCCATCACTGGCAAATTTTTGTATTTTTTTGTAGAGACAAGGTCTCACTGTGTTGCCCAGGCTGGTCTTAAACTCCTAGGCTCAAGCAATCCTCCGGCCTGGGCCTCCCACAGTGCCGGGGTTTCACGTGTGAGCCACCGCGCCCAGCCTAGCATTCTCATCTGTAAGAGGAGCGCCATCTGGATGTGCGGTCTTTCATTTCACATGCCTAGTAGTCATTTGTATTTCTAGAAGAAACTGTGATTTAAATGCCTCATGGGAATTCCTCTCTGTTTTGTAGCCACCCATACACCGCCCTATCTGAATCCCTACCCCATGTCTGCCTGGCATTGGGACAAGCTCCCCGAGCCGGCCTCAAGTGGGTCACCCACGCTGGCTGTCAGGATACATGGGGTGGCACCTCCCGCCCCAGCAGGCAATGAAAGCTGCTGGAAGCCACCAGGCTGAATCTTCCAGGGCAGAGGGAGGCAAATACTGATGCAGATAAAGTGAACTGAGGCCGGGTGTGGTGGCTCATGCCTGTAATCCCAGCACTTTGGGAGGCCAAGGCGGACAGGTCGCTTGAGCCCAGGAATTTGAGATCAGCGTGGCCAACATGGTGAAACCCTGTCTGTACTTAATAAATAAATAAATAAATAAATAAAAGTTTGCCAGTTGTGGTGGTGCACGCCTGTAATCCCAGCTATTCTGGAGGGTGAGGCAAGAGGATCACCTGAACCCAGGAGGCAGAGGTTGCAGTGAGCCAAGATCATGCCACACTGCACTCCAGCCCAAGCAACAGAGCAAAACCCTGTCTAAAATTAATAAATAAATAAATAAATTGTAAAAAGTGAATTTAAAGCCAAAAGTGCTTTCCCCTCAGATTTTCTGATGATTTAGACACACATTGCCTGGTCACCTTTTGCTTAAGTATAAACTCAAAAAGGACGAGAAATGTATACCTCATGAGCCAGTCAAGTGAGGACCTGTCTCTTCATCCTAATAGGAGACTAAGGCTTGAACAAGCAAATGAGGTCTCCAGGGTCACTCTGGGTAAGAAGTGGAGCTGGGATTTGAACCCAGGTCTGTGGGGGACAGGGCCCAGGCTCTCATATTTCATATTAGGGCCAGCCGGGGGTAGCTGGGGGACAACTGCAACCTCAGGGTGTCCCCAGCGTAGACGACTCACCTGTGAGCATTGGCGATCACACTTTTTTTTTTTTTTTTTTTTTTTTGGAAACGGAGTCTCCAGTCTCCCAGACTGGAGTACAGTGGCATGATCTTGGCTCACTGCAAGCTCCACCTCCCGGGTTCATGCCATTCTCCTGCCTCAGCCTCCCGAGTAGCTGGGACTACAGGCGCCCGCCACCACGCCCGGCTAATTTTTTGTATTTTTAGTAGAGACGGGGTTTCACCGTGTTAGCCAGGATGGTCTTGATCTCCTGATCTCGTGATCCACCCGCCTCGGCCTCCCAAAGTGCTGCGATTACAGGTGTGAGCCACCGCGCCTGGCCGGCAATCAGACTTTCTTACCAGCAAGTAAACCACCATGAACTGCGGTGCCGGGCCTTGACTTGGGACCCACATATGCTGGAAACTCCCACCAGAGGATTCAGGAACATTCCAAGCAAAGTTCGCTTCGAGCCCCAGAATGGAAAGTCCTAGCCAAAAAAGGATCATTGCTCAGTGACATGAGAACTGAAACTTTAGGGAGTTAGAGTCAGGGTGTATCTTTCATGACTATTTTGGGTCCTTCAGTCAGTTCTGTGTTGTGTTGGGCAGAAGAATGTCTGTACTCTGAGGGGAATATTTTTTATCGCATCCTCACTGACGGAGCTCACAACATTTATTGAAAGTTTCAGCTGTCACTTCTGTATAAATAAACAGGATGAAGTGGGCAGCCGACAGCACATTCGAGATATTTTTAGACGCGGGTGGCGCTGCAATCCAGAAGGCTAACGTATCAAGGAGAGAGTGCCTGGTCCCAGAATAGCCCACCCACACACGGCCCTATCTGCCTCAGCGTGGCCTCAGCGTGGGTTCTGTGGTGGTGTGGCTTCCTGCATCCGCTCCTTCCTGTTCTGTTTGGCCAGTGCAGAGATGGCAATAGCTCCTCCTAAAAATGCCACAGCTCCGCGCCTCAGGGGACGGGGGCAGTGTTGAGGATCACGTATCACTGGATCTGCAGAACACCAAAACCTAAACTGCCTGTGGGTTTGGAGGGTCTGAGATATGGGAGAGGATCATCATTCAAAGCAGCATTCATTGGTCAGATGCAGTGACTCACGCCTGTAATCCCAGCACTTTGGGAGGCCAAGGCAGGTGGATCACCTGAGGTCAGGAGTTCGAGACCAGCCTGGCCAACATAGTGAAACCCCGTCTCTACTAAAAGTACAAAAATTAGCCAGGTGTGGTGGACCGTGTCTGTAGTCCCAGCTACTCAAGAGGCTGAGGCAGGAGAATCGCTTGAACCAGGGAGGCGGAGGTTGCAGTGAGCTGAGATTACACCACTGCACTCCAGCCTAGGTGAGAGAGTGAGACCCCGTCAAAAAAAAAAAAAAAGAGGCAGCATTCTCACTGTTTAACCCTGTAGCTGAGAAGCCTAGACTTGGTTTTCAGCAACAATAACACGTCTAACATTTACCGTGGACCAGCCACATAACATGTACTCATTCGTTTTTTTCCCCACAATGAGACTCAGACTGTCCCGACTTCCTGTGGCTTTTTCCACTTCTGTTTTCTTCTTGAAACATGAGTCCTTGCTCACCTGGAAAGACCACACACCCCAGTGCCCACAGGCAGGGCACACCCTCTACTGCCTGTCCCTCCTCATGCCGCATCTACAGGGCCTCTTGCATGGGCTAAGGGAGGCGCTATGCACTCAGGGCAGTGACCTAGAGGGCGGCCAGGGAGGAAAAACAGTGACCGTATGACAGGGGCTGGGGTAGAGGGGCGCTGGGATGCTGGAGAGGCCCCTACTTTTTCTGTATAGCCTCTTAAAGCCCCCGAGGGTCTCCTCACATTTGATTTATGACCTCTGATCCATTTACTCACTTTCCAGATTAAGGAAAAATATCCTTCTATTATCTTCATTTTCACTGTTTTTGGAGCCCGTCATCTATTCATGTGGATCTCAAATTCTTTCTTATGACTGAAGAACTTTCTTTGACATTTCTTGTAGCACAGGTCTGCTGGCAATGAATTCTCTCAGCTTCTTTTTTCTCAAAAGGTTCTTATATCAACCTCTTTTTTTTTTTTCTTTTTTTTCAAGACAGAGTCTTGCTCTGTCACCCAGGCTGGAGTGTAATGGCATGATCTCAACTCACTGCAACCTCCGCCTCCCAGGTTCAAGTAATTCTCCTGCCTCAGCCTTCTGAGTAGCTGGGGTTACAGGTGTCCGCCACCACGCCCAGCTAATTTTTGTATTTTTAGTAGAGGCGAGGTTTCACCATGTTAGCCAGGCTGGTCTCTCACTCCTGACCTCAAGTGATCCGCTTGCCTCGGCCTCCCAAAGTGCTGGAATTACAGGTGTGAGCCAATGTGCCCAGCGTCAACCTCATTTTCAAAAGGTATTTTTTTCTAGGTATAGAATTCCTAGAATATAGAAAATTCCTAGGCATAGAAAACAAGAATGTGTTTCCCCTCCCCCCAACCCCTAATACTTTCAAAATGTTGCCCATTGTCTTCCCGCATGACAAGCCTGTGATAAGAAATTAAGAAATCTGCTATAACTCACTGTTCTTTTATATGTCTTTTTTCTTCTGACTTCAAGATTTTTTCCTTTTTCTTTGGTGTTCAGCAGTTGGACTTTGATGTGTCTACGTGGTTGTTTGCTATTGTAGCTGCTTTGTTTTCTGTCCTGTTTTAGATTCTCCAAGCTTCTTGGATCTGCAATTTTATGTCTTTCATTATTTTTTTAAAAGCCTCAGCCATTACCTCTTCAAATATTTCTTCTGCTCCATTCCCTCTCCTCCTTCAGGGACTCTCACATTATGAGTTGAGGTTGATGTCATTTACAGGATTGTCATGTTACACAGCTCTTGGATGCTCTAGTCTTCCCCAACTTTTTTTTTCTCTTTGTGTTCCAGTTTGGTTAATTTCTACTGACATATCTTCAATTTCTCTCTTTCCTCAGTTTTCGTGTCCACTGATGGGCCCACTGAAGGAATTCTCTCTGATGCTATGTCTTTTTATTTCTAGCAACCTGTCTTTGACTTTGAGTTTCCACCTCTCTGCTTAAATTCTCCATCTGTTCATGCATATTGTCTACCCTTTCCACTAGACCCATTATCATACTAGCCATTCTAACATACCTAATTCCATTCATTGTTCTGCCTCTTGGCAATGGATTGGTTGTTTTTTGTTGCTTCTCAGCAAAAAATATATATATATATATATAATTTTTATTGAATACTGAACATTCATGTATAGAACAGAGGTGACTACAGTCGATAGTATTTACATGTGGAAATGGGTAAGCCTCTTCTGTCAGACTGTTAGTGTGGGATTTGAGTCAATCTTGTTAGGAATTGAACTGGGTTTGGGATTTGTCATTGTTATGGTTATCTTCAATGTACCATAGGCCTCAAGTAACTCTAGCAATGAGCTGCCATTGCCTTGTGCCCAGGGTTGGGACTAGGGCACTGGAGGAGATTTCTCAGTGTGGTGCCCCACCCTCTGCTTTTAGCTTTCCCTTGCCTGCCTGTGCTGCAGCATGGATCTCGCCCCACTTTCTCTTGGCAGTAGACAGGTACTGCTTGTTATTCTACACCAAGGTTATGTTCAAAGGCTTGGGGAGGGTTCTCTGTGTCCTGATCCAGCCTCAGTTTAGACAGGCCCTTCCCTGTGCCCTTCGCCTCAGAATTCCTACCCCTTTTTCCTGTGGCAGACAAACCCTGCTGGGGTCTTGGGTGCGACTGTCCTGTCCCTTCCCCAGCGAGAAGAGATCACTGTTTTTTGTTGTTGTTTTGAGACAGAGTCTTAGTCTTGCTCTGTCACCCAGGCTCAAGTGCAGTGGCGTGATCTCAGCTCACTGCAACCTCCACCTCCCGGGTTCAAGCGATTCTCTTGCCTCAGTCTCCTGAGTAGCTGGGATTACAGGCACCCGCCACTGCACCCAGCTAATTTTTGTATTTTCACCATCTTGGCCAGGCTGGTCTCAAACTCCTGACCTTGTGATCCACTAGCCTCGGCCTCCCAAAGTGCTGGGATTACAGGCATAAGCCACCGTGCCCAGCCAAGGCCTCTGTTTTGTATGGTGCAGGATCCTAGGCCAGGAGGGTTTCCTGGTGCCCTTCCAAAGAAAAAGAGTTCCTTCCTATCCTTCCACCAGCCATGGTCTTTGTCTGTGCCCTGGGGGCGACAGGCTGTGCTGTTCCTCCCTCAGCAGCCTAAGACATCTGGTCCCAGGAGAGAAGAGTCTGGGATGGTGGAAAGGGCTTTGAGCCTGTTCCTACCCTGGCTGCAGCCCTGGTGGCACAACTGCCACGGCAAGCCTGGCATCACACTAGCATCGTGGATACGGGGGTGAAGGGGACTTGACAACTGCCCTAGAGGCACTCAGGCTGCCCCTGTGGGGCAAGGGCTCATTCAAGGCTTACTGGCTTATGGATGCCCACTGTGGCCTCAACCCCCAGTGAGTGCGACTTGGACCCAGACAAGGAAGTGTCCAAGCTGTGGCCAGATTTGGCCACCAAGGGCGAGGGACAGTGGTGAGGTGTGAGACCTGTGCAGTCACACCCTGGCCCTCTCACCCGGAAGCCCTCCAGCCTTCCCAAACCTCTGTTTCCCTGTCTATAAAACGATGGGTAACAGCGGTCCCCAAGCATAAGCGAGATCACACACAGGCCCTGCTGAGCCTGTGCCTATCATGCAGGGGCACCCAGTGGATCTGCATAACAGCAGTTATCATGGAATGGTGACAACAGTGAATGCCACCAAGACCCCTCAGGCAGTCAGTCCCTGAGAACAGGCTCTGAGCCCCATGCAACACCAGAGGGGCCTTTCTTCCTGAGTCTCAGGGCTGTTCTGTGAAGCAGGAGGTCACGGGGTTGGGGGAAATGCAGGGCTGGAGACAGAAGGAGCCGGCATGGTCTGGGTTCTACCCATGTCCAGTGCTGTCTCAGAGCCTCAGTTTCCTCTGCTGGAAGAGGCACTTGGCACCCACGTCCTGGGTTGGAAGATGACACAGAAAAGCACCGATGGCTAGGTCCACTTGGGTTTTGTCCACTTCATTTCAAAGGGCAGGCTGTGGCCTACAAACCCCTGTCTATGGAAAAAGTTGTTCAGAAACAGATGGTGTTTGCTCTCCCAGAGAACCCTGGGGGAGCAGAGTCCTGAGAGCACCTAAGGGGCAGGGTGGGAATGAGTTCATCTGCTGCGGCTTCGAGAGTTAGAATTCCTGGAGCAGAGGGGACTCTGCGTTGGCTGCTCTCCAAGCCAAGCCCAAGGAACACCCCAATGGCACACCCTCTGCCCGTGCCACCCAGGCCCCTGGCTCAGCACAGCCACCTCCACTCCCTTCCCTGTAGCCTGGTGGCAGCCATACCTGTGGGTAAAGGCACCTGCAGCCATGGCAGGATAGGGTCAGGGGCCCTGTGGTGAAGTCCACACACACAGTCACACACACAGAATAACACAGTCACACTGCACACACAGTCACACACACAGAATAACACAGTCACACCCGCACAGTCATACACACAGAATAACACAGTCACATCTGCACACACAGGTTCATACACAGAATAACACAGTCACACCACTCACAAATGACAGTTACACACACAGGGACACACACAGAGGATAATACAGTTACAAACCCACAGAAAATAACAAGTTACACTCACACACAGGGACACACACACACAGAGAATAACACAGTCACACACAGAGAATAGCACAGTAACAGTCACACAGAATAACAGTGTTACACAGTCACAGAGAATAACACACGCAATCACACACAGAGAATAACACAGTCATAGTCACACAGAATAACACAGTGTTACACAGTCACACATAGAATGTCTCACACACACACACAGAATAACAGTCACACACAGAGAATAACAGTCACACCCACAGTCACACACAGGATAACACAGTTATATATATATATAGTCACACACACAGTAACACAGAATTACAGTCACATGCAGAGAATAACAGTTACACAGTTACACACAGAATAACAGTCACACAGAATAGCACAGCTATTCACACACAGTCACACACAGGGAATAACAGTCACACACAGAATAACAGTAACACACAGTCACACACAGAAAATAGTCACACACAGTCATAGAAAACAGTCACACAATGTCACACAGTCACAAAGAGAACAGTCACACACAGAATAACGCAGTTACAGAATAACAGTCACATGCAGATAACAGTTACACAGTCACATAGTCACAGAGAATAACAGTAACACACACAGTCACATATAGAATATAACAGTCACACAGAGACAATGTCACACAGAGTCACAAAGAGAATAACAGTCACACACAGTCACACACAGAATATTATAGTTACACAGTCAGAGAATAAGTCACACAGTCACACACACAGAATAACACAGTCACCCACACACAGAATAACAGTCACACAGTCACACACACAGAATAGTCACACACACACAGTCACACAGAAAATAGTCACACACAGAATAACAGTCACACAGAATAACACTGTCACACAGTGAATAACAGTCACACACAGTCACACAGAATAACACTGTCATATAGTGAATAACAGTCACACACACAGTCACACAGAATAACACTGTCACAAAGTGAATAACAGTCACACACACAGTCACACAGAGAATAACAGTCATACAGTGAATAACACACAGTCACACAGAATAACACTCATGCAGTGAATAACAGTCACACACACAGTCACACAGAGAATAATACTCATGCAGTAAATAACAGTCACACACAGTCACACAGAGAATAACACTGTCATACAGTGAATAACAGTCACACAGTTGCACACAGAGAATAACAGTTACACATAGTCACACATAGTCACACACAAAGAACAATGGTTACAGTCACATACAGAATAACAGTCACACACAGACGCGACACCAGTCTGTGACCTTGCCCGGGGTAGCAGAAGGAGCTGGTGGCAGAGGAGCCAGTGGCAGAGGTGTGGGCCTCATTGGCCACCCAGCCTAGGTTGTCCTTCCGGTGCAGACAGAGCTGTGAGAGGCCCCACAGCCACGCCAGGGCTTCCTGCACCACGGGCCGCCATGCAGGTTGCCTGGGAGTCCCCCTGGAGCCGTTGGGGCCCTGCCCTCCTGGATCCAGGGCCACTGCCTTGGTGCCGGGCCTTTTCCAAGCCAAGCTCCAGGGCCGCGTGAGGGGCCACGGTGCAGCGCCCCCGGCTGGGGTCCCGCGTTGTTTCCCCTGCCTGCCCAGGGTCTCACCACCTCCTCTTCCATCCACAGGAGCTACAGGGAGCTGGCCGACTGCACCTGGCACATGGCGGAGAAGCTAGGCTGCTTCTGGCCCAACGCAGAGGTGGACAGGTTCTTCCTGGCAGTGCACGGGCACTACTTCAGGGCCTGCCCCATCTCAGGCAGGGCCGTGCGGGACCCGCCTGGCAGCGTCCTCTACCCCTTCATTGTGGTCCCCATCACGGTGACCCTGCTGGTGACGGCACTGGTGGTCTGGCAGAGCAAGCACACAGAGGGCATTGTGTAGGCAGGGCCCAGGCTGCCGTGCACCCAGGCTTCAGGGTGAGGCCAGGCAGGCCTGGGTGGGGGCAGCTTCTGGAGCCTTGGGACAGAGCAGGCCCGCAATACCCCCCCTTCTTCCAACCAAGAAGAGCTCACAGGAGTCCAAAGTAGTCGAGGCTCTGGCATTAACCTGGAAGCCCCCCCCTGGCTGGAGGCCACTTCCACCCTAGGAAGGGGACAGAGACGTGACCCCAACTTACCTCTGGAAAGGGTCCCAGCCCAGGCTGCTTACCCCATAGCCACATTTGTGGATGAGTGGTTTGTGATTAAAAGGATGTTCTTGAACTTGGAAAGAGTCATTACCTCTGAGTACCCATCACTGGGAGAAGGGTGGCAACCCAGGCCCTGTGGACTCTCTTTCCTCTAACAGGAGGAATCAGGGGCCTTTGCTCGGGGGTGACACTGGAGCCAGTGCTGAGTGCACTGAGGTGCTCCTGGGGATTCTGGGGCCCTTGCTGCCCCCGGTGACACAGAATAACACAGTCACACCCACACACAGTTACACACACAGAGTAACAGTGTCACACCTGCACAGTCACACACACACACACAGTCACACACAGAATAACAGTCACACCCACACACAGTCACACACATAGTCACACCCACACATACAGTCATATAGAGTAACAGTTACACCCACACACACAGTCACACACAGAATAACACAGTCACACCCACACACACAGTCACACACAGTCACACCCACACAGTCACACACACAGAATAACAGTCACACCCACACACACACACAGTAACACAGTCACACCCACACACACAGTCACACACATAGAATAACACAGTCACACCCGCACACACAGTCACACACACAGAATAACAGTCATACACAGTCACACACAGAGTAACACAGTCACACCCACACAGTCATACACACAGAATAACACAGTCACACCCATGCACACAGTCACACAGAATAACAGTCACACCTGTACACACAGTCACACACACAGAATAACACAGTCACACCACACACACACACAGAATAACACAGTCACACCCATGCACACAGTCACACAGAATAACAGTCACACCTGCACACACAGTCACACACACAGAATAACACAGTCACACCTGCACACACAGAATAACACAGTCACAGTCACACACACAGTCACACACACAGAATAACAGTCACACCCATGCACACACACAGAATAACACAGTCACACCTGCACACACAGTCACACACAGAATAACAGTCACACCTACACAGTCACACACACAGAATAACACAGTCATACCTGCACACACAGTAACACAGTCACACCTGCACAGTCACACACACAGAGTAACACAGTCAAACCTGCACACACACACAGAGTAACACAGTCACACCTGCACACACAGTCACACACACAGAGTAACACAGTCACACCTGCACAGTCACACAGAATAACACAGTCACACCTGCACACACAGTCATACTTGCATACACCAGGGCTGGATACACTGAGATCACAGACCAGGAAGGGCTGGGCCCCTCCCCACAGATACCTGGGGCCTCGGGTGCAAGCTCTTCCTGTCTGTCCCTGAGGCATCACCGGGCTTAGCCTTCTGTCCCTCACCTCCCTGCACCCCATCCACACTTCTGCCCATGTCCCCACCTGTAGCTGGGCTTCCAGAAGGTTCTGGCTCCCCAAAGGTGCCCCTCCATGGTCCCTCCTGGGTGTCCTCTGAGTTCAGACCCCGCCTCTCGGGCCTCTGCAGCCCCCAGGACCTGTCCCTTCTCCAGTGACTGAGAAGAGTGTCCACTCCCCCATCACCTTCGACTTGGCCTCTCCCTCTGCCCCACATGACAGCCCCATCCAAACACGGCAGCCAGTGCCGTGGCCTTGTAGTTTCAGCTTCAGCACACCACAGCCACGTGAGGCCACCCACCGCCCAGCCTGGGCTAAGCCCATCAGACGCCAGGCAGCTCATCACAGCAGCCTCCCCCCATAGAGCCCCTGAGCCTCCTCCTGGGTGTTGCAGTCCCCACGCCACCCCTACAAGGTACACCCAAACCTCCCCACCCAGCCAGTCCCAAGAGGCATCCCCAGCCTAAGAGACCAGAAGGAGCCCCAAGTGGCTTCTCAGCTTCTCCAGCAGAACCATGGCTGTGGTGTGGGCCCGTTTTCCCCAGAGGAGCAGGCGTGGCTGTGCCTTCCACTGGGTCAGGAGAGGAACCCAGGGTTGCTGACAGTGGGCGGTGGGTGGCCTCAGGGGCTGATCCTCATCTCTGTCTTGTTGGGAACCGCCAGGACTCCGCTGTCCATGACCCAGTCTCAGCCTTGGGCCCTCAGTGAGGATCTGGTCAGTCTGCTGCGCGAGGCCCCAGCTTCCTCCACTTCTAGGATGTGACCACCTGTGAGTGGAGAAGCCAAGGGTCCCCTAGGGCCAGTGGTTTGGGGCCACAAGGAAAGAATAAGTATGACAAGAACAGCAGTAGCGTTTGCGTGAGCCGGGCACTGCACTGTGAACTTGTATTTATGAAACTCTCAGAGAAGCCCCTTGAGGGAGGGCCTGTCCTTGTCCCCATTTCACAGAAGAGGAAAACAGAGTTCAAGTCACTTGCCCGAGTTCTCTCAGGAATCTGTCCAATAAGATTCCTTGAGATACTCCAATACACAGGACAGATGAAGGCAAAGAGGGGCCGGGATGCACCTCCCCCTTCTCTCCTCTATTCCCCCCTCAGCTCCTCCCCTACCTGCCCCCTGGGCCACAATGGGGCCCGGCCTTGCCCCTGTGCTCACAAGCTGGCCTTTCCTGAGAGGCCCCAGTGAGGGCGAGGAGACAGGAGGTGGGAGCTTCTCACACGATTTCGACCTGCGGTACTGCCGGCATCTCTCAGACAAACTGCAGCTGGGCCAACCTGGGTGGGGGTGCTGTGCTGGGACCTGAGTCAGGGACCACCGGAGGAGGTAGCCCTTGAGCCACCCTGGAGCCCGGGCCATGGCTGGGTCAGTCGGCTAGGCAGGCCTGGGAGCTTCGGATGGACTCCTCCCACATGGGACTGGGGAAAAGAGGGATTCATTGAAAATTACCACCAAAACAGCACCTACGGGGATGGCCCACAGGTCCATTCCAGGCACATTATCAGTGAAGCCAGGCTGGGGCTGTCCTCTTACCAGTAAGCATTTGTCACCTTAGTTGACCATGCTTTTTAAGACACTGTCCAGTCCACAGCATTCACTCTGCCATCTCCATTTCCAGAAATCTCACCCCTCCCTGGGATCCAGGGACCCCTGAGCCCTCAGCCAGTCGTAACCCACCCGTACTCTTATGTCACAAAGTGGTTGTGGTTATGAGAGCTGGAAGAAAATGGGACAAGTGTCTCGGCTCATCCCCCACTTCTCCCCCAGAAAGCCAGGGAGCCCTGAGGACCCTAGTGGCTAGCCCAAGGTCACACCACCAGTGGCAGAGCCCCAGGCCCTGGCTCGAACAGCCCCGCGGCCCCCGGGCCCCCAGGTGGGGGTGCAGAGCCCACTGCTTCACCCAGGGCTGAGCTGCACACGCAGAATCCTTCCAGAATCCGTTTTAGGGCTGTGGCATCTTCAAGGACAAGGACCCTCACCTTGCCATGTGCTTTGCCAGCCGTGTGTGTGTGCATGCATGCGTGCACATGTGTGTGCATGTGTGCGCATGTGCATGTGTGTGTGCATGTGTGTGCATGTGTGTGCGTGTACGTGTGTGTGCATGTGCATGCATGTGTATGTGTGAATGTGTGCATGTGTGCATGTGTGTGCGTGTGTAGAAACAGTAAACTTCGAGTGGCACTATCCCCTCCAAAGTTCTATTGTTTTATTCACTGGTCACGACATGGGCTTTTCGTTGGTTCCAGGCCTGCTGTTTGCTGCTGGTTGTGGTTGTGGAGGGGTGCGTTATACTTTGTGGACATGAATCTCCTGCCACACACCTTTCTAGGTGGCCACTCACAGTGCTACCACTTGCCTCAGATTAATAAGATTTGTTCTGATTAAGGAAAGTAACCTTTCCCAGGACACCAGGACACTGGCTGCTTTTCACATCACAGCACTGACAGACCCTCATGACCACTGCCCCATTATAGGGAAACAGACCAAGGGAAACGAGACACTGAAATTCAGAGGCTGGTTTTATGTAGAAGAAGGTGTTCCCAGAGCACTCGGATCAAAAAGGTCTGATCCAAAAGATTTCACCCAACTTCGTAAACTTCAGAGCGTCAGCTGTTCTGGAAGGACAGTATGCCTATTCTACCACTTGGAAAAGATGACAATAGACATCAGAAATCAATGTGACAAGCCGGGCATGGTGGCTCATGCCTGTAATCCCAGCACTTTGGGAGGCCAAGGTGGGCCGGCAGATCACTTGAGGTCAGGAGTTCGAGACCAGCCTGGCCAACATGGTGAAACCCCGTCTCTACTAAAACTACAAAAAATTAGCCAGGCATGGTGGCACACATCTGTAATCCCAGCTACTCAGGAGGCTGAGGCAGGAGAATCACTTGAACCCAGGAGGCAGAGGTTGCAGTGAGCTGAGATGGTGCTGTTGCACTCCAGGCTGAGCAAGAGAGTAAGACTCAAAAAGAAAAAAGAAAAGAAAAGAAAGGGGAGGGGAGGGGAGGGGAAGGAGAGGAGGGGAGGGGAGGGGAAACGCGACAGAAAAGACTGCGCTGAGACCAGGTCTTCCTTACTCTCCTGCCTCCACAACTCTCAACTCACGGGGACAATAACGGCTTCCGGCTTTCCTTCTTCCTTGTCAGGTCACAATGGGCAGCGGGTGAAGTCCACAGGCAAGGCCTGTCGTGGCTGGGATGGGCAAAACTCTGCCCTTACCAGGGTACCCTGTCTGATCAGGTTCCTGGTCAAGTATTTGCATGTCACAAGGCTGGGAACCAAGAACTGAATGCCAGCACGTAAGGTGGTAAAGGAGAGGTGGACTGGGCCTGGAAGCACTGTTCCTTCTCCAGCCTTCTCTGATGGGCCCAGGACAGGAGGCAGTGTTGACACAGGGAAGGCCTGGGGTCTCTGCTAAGCTGATTGGGAAACCAATGGCAGGTGTGTGTGTGTGTGTGTGTGTGTGTGTGTGTGTGTGTGTGTGATTTTTATTTGGGGTTTTTGGTGGTGGTGGTTCTTTTTTTTAATTAATTAATTTTTTTTTTTTTTGAGAAAGAGTCATACTCTGTCGCCCAGGCTAGAGTGCAGTGGCGTGATCTCGGCTCACTACAACCTCTACCTACCGAGTTCAAGCAATTCTCCTGCCTCAGCCTCCGGAGTAGCTAAAATTACAGGCGTGTGCCACCACGCCCAGCTAATTTTTGTATTTTTAGTAGAGACAGAGTTTTGCCATGTTGGCCAGGCTGGTCTCAAACTCTTGAGCTCAGGCAATCTGCCCACCTTGACCGCCCAAAGTGCTGGGATTACAGGTGTGAGCCACCGCACCTGGACTCCAAAGGCAATTCTAATTAAAAAAATAAGATTGAGTGGCTTTGTTGTGTCCTGAGCTGGAGAAACACTCCCTTACCCAGAGCTTGTCATAAAAATCCATGTCATAGAATGTCAGAAATCCATAGGAAAAAAAATGAATTGGAAGTCAAAAAAATCTTTAAAAAGCAAGGGAAAAATATGGAATTTAGCATGGGAAATGGAATTGCCCAACTACGTCACTGCTCCCAAAGTCGCTTGTCTTAATGAGCTCCCAGAAATAAAATTGCTCTGGGGACAGCATTTCTTGTAAACCAAGAAGCAGCTCTGGATTGGAAAAATCTTCAAAGAAAGGACATCCCTGTTGGATTTGCCACTAAGGAGGCCACAGACAGCCTGGGAACATAGGGGCGGAGGCAGCACCAGAATGCACAATGAGTCTGAGCCTGGGAACAGGTCATTCCTGCCGGAGAGAAAGCCCTGAGGCCTCTGGAGATGCGCTCTGCCTCTCGTTCATCAGAAATGAAAACTGGGCTGGGCATGGTGGCTCATGCCTGTAATCCCAGCGCTTTGGGAGGCTGAGGCGGGCGGATCACAAGGTCGAGACCATCCTGGCTAACACGGTGAAACCCCATCTCTACTAAAAAATACAAAAAACTAGTCGGGCGAGGTGGTGGGCGCCTGTAGTCCCAGCTACTCGGGAGGCTGAGGCAGGAGAATGGCGTAAACCCGGGAGGCGGAGCTTGCAGTGAGCTGAGATCCAGCCACTGCACTCCAGCCCGGGCAACAGAGCGAGACTCTGTCTCAAAAAAAAAAAAAAAAAGAAAAGAAAAGAAAAGAAAACTGGGCTGGACATGGTGACTCACGCCTGTAATCCCAGCACTTTGGGAGGCTGGGGGTGTTGGGGGGGATTATTTGAGGTCAGGAGTTCCACACCAGCCTAACTTGGTGAAACCCCCAATCTCTACTAAAATTCCAAAAAAATTAGCTGGGCATGGTGGCAGGCGCCTGTAATCCCAGCCACGCTGGAGGCTGAGGTAGGAGAATCACTTGAATCCGGGAGGTGGAGTTTGCTTTGAGCTGAGATCACACCACTGCACTCCAGCCTGGGAGACAGAGTGAGACTCCGTCTCATAGAGAGAGAGAGAGAGAGAGAGAGATAGACAGACAGACAGACAGATAGATAGATAGATAGATAGATAGATAGATAGATAGATAGATAGCGATAGATAGATAGATAGATAAATAGATAGCGATAGATAGATAGATAGATAGATAGATAGATAGATAGATAGATAGATAGATAGATGGATAGATAGATAGATAGATAATGGTACCATCCTTCTGGAGGCCAAGTTGGAAATATGTACCAAAAGTCTTGAAATGCTTATTCCCAGTAATTTCCCTTCTAAGAATGTATCCTAAGGACATAATTAAAGATATGCAAAAGGACTTGCAGGGAAAGATCTTCACCTGGAGTTATTTGTAAGAGCAAAGGGTGGAAACACCCTCAATGCCCAACACTGGAGGACTGTCAATCAGATTAAAACCCAGATGACAGGGAAAAACTGTTCAATCCAATCCAGATGACAGGGAAAATAGGTTCTTTTTTTTCTTTAGAGTCTCGCTCCGTCACCCAGGCTGGAGTGCAGTGGCACAATCTTGGTTCACTCACTGTCACCTCCACCTCCCGGGTTCAAACAATTCTCCTGTCTCAGTCTCCCAAGTAGCTGGGATTACAGGTGTGCACTACCACGCCTTGCTGTATTTTTGTATTTTTAGTAGAGACAGGGATTCCCCGTGCTGGCCAGGCTGGTCTGGAACTCCTGACCTCAAGTGATTCACCCACCTTGGCCTCCCAAAGTGCTGGGATTACAGGCGTGAGCCATCCACCATGCCTGGCCGGGAAAAACAAGTTCTTAAATTAAGTACATGGGAATTTTTTTTCATAGTGTAGAGTTAATTGGAAAAGGCAGATTATGAAAAAGGAGAGTGAACTGATCTCAGTTTTGGAGTGTGTGTGAACACATTCCCCAGGCCATATCCAAGTGGGGGAAGAGCACATATACAACTAGCAGAAACGGTAGCAACAGGGCTATGGTCTGGATCTAGGTGCCACATCCCCATTACTGGGCTGTCACTCTTTGGCATTAGATCAGATTTAGTAGGTTCTGAGCCCTTTTTTTTTTTTTTGAGACGGAGTCTCGCTCTGTCTCCCAGGCTGGAGTGCAGTGGCACGATCTCTGCTCACTGCAAGCTCCACCTCCCGGATTCAAGCAATTCTCCTGCCTCAGCCTCCCGAGTAGCTGGGATTACAGGCACCCGATACCATACCTGGCTAATTTTTACATTTTTAGTGGATATGGGGTTTCACCATGTTGGTCAGGCTGGTCTTGAACTCCTGACCTCAAGTAATCCACCCACCTCGACCTCCCAAAGTGCTGGGATTACAGATATGAGCCACGATGCCCAGCAGGTTCTGGGTCTTGACTGGACCCCTTTTTAGCTGTGTGACTTTGAGCAACCTCTTCATCTTTCGATAATTTTATGTGCATGGAAAAGATGCCTTAGCATTGGTCATATGCCCTGTTCCAAGGATGGTGTCTGAGCTCCAAAGAGCAGGCCACCTGCCAGAGGACCCGTATTTTGCGGGGACAGGGATGAGGATGGGATGCAAGAAGAGAGCACATGTAGGCTGAGAGCATTGAGAATGGGAGAGGAAAGAGGTTTCAAGACATTTTTCTCTAGATTGGGAACAAATTGCCCTTTGGTTCCCCCTAGAACAAATTTAAGAAGGACCTAAATTGCTTTTCAAGGCTATTTTAGGAGGTGAACTTGGATCTGACTTTGTTTTTTCTTCCTGGGCCTGTGCGAGGTGGGCCATGGGTGCCCGTCTTTATTTGGGTTACAAAAATGTGAAGGGGGTGCAGAGGAACAGCAGAAAGAGGGCAGCTCTCCAGAGCATCCCTTTCTGCCCCACACTAGTCACAATCCTTGGGCCTGGGAACAGCGCTCATGCCCCCAGGCGAATCCCTTCCCCACAGACACCCTGGCAGGAGGCTGGGGAAGTTTGCTCCCTGTCTGGGGGCAGGGCAGGAGGCAGACGGGGTGACTGGAGGTGTATGTCCATGACAGGTGGCAGCTGCTTTCCATCCCCAGTGCAGCCTGCCGTGACAGCACCTACATCCCAGCCCTGCCCCTGACACCTAAGGTCTCTTCTTACAAGAAGCAGTGCCACCTTTAAAACGTTTCAGATGGTCAGGCTGGGTGCAATGGCTCCCACCTGTAATCCCTGTACTTTGGGAGGCTGAGGAGGGCAGATTGCTTGAGCTCAGGAGTTCGAGACCAGCCTGGGCAACATGACAAAACCCCATCTCTACCAAAAATACAAAACCTTAGCCAGGTGTGGTGGCGCACACCTGTGTTCCCAGCTACTCTGGAGGCTGAGGTGGGAGGATCACTTAAGCCCAGAGGTGGGAGGCTGCAGCGAGCCGAGATTGTGCCACCGCACTTCAGCCTGGGTGACAGAGCAAGACCCCATCTCAAAAGAAAAAAGTTTCAGATGGTCATAGGTGTGAAAGTATATAATGTAAATAAAATGTTTTTAAAAACTAATTTTTTCAAAAGTTGTAGCGTAGAAGTGATGGCACCAAGCTGTCTGAGTTCAAACAAAATGCTGGCTGTGCCAATTAAAAATGGTGAGGCAGGCCGGGTGCAGTGGCTCACACCTGTCATCCCAGCACTTTGGGAGGCTGAGACTGAGGCTGGAGGATCACTTGAGCCCAGGAGTTTGAGACCAGCCTAGGCAACATAGTGAGACCCCATCTCTACAAAAAAAATGTAAAATTTAGCTGGGTGTGGTGGCATGTGCCTGAAGTCCCAGCTACTCAGGAGGCGGGGGGGGATCGCTTGAGCCGGGGAGGCAGTAAAGCCATGATCACACCACTGCACTCCAGCCTGGGTGACAGAATGAGACAGACGGAAAGAAGGAAGGAAGGAAGGAAGGAAGGAGGGAGGGAGGGAGGGAGGGAAGGAGGGAGGGAGGGGAAGGGAGGGGGGAGGGAGGGGAGGGGGGAGGGAGGGGAGGGGAGAGAAGGAGGGAGGGAAAGGCGAGGCAAGCTCCTCAACCCTCTGGGCTTCAGTGTCATTGCCTGCAGAGGGCTGGCCATGGACACTTCAGGGACTCACAATGAAGACAGCCCTTGGCCACGTGCCGGGCACATCACAAACGCTGCTAACCGGGGCCATAGTGATTCACTTTCACAGAAGGGCTGGGAGCTGTGGCTGCAGGTGCGCATGAACATACGTGGGTAAATGCTCCTGTCTCTCGGCGTTCCCAGCCCTTCTGCACAGAAGGTGCGGGTGAGTCAAAGAGAGAAAAATCGGTGATCATAATGATAGGAAACGATCAAGTTCGGGGATTCTCTCCTCCTCCCAGGGCTCGGCTGAGGATACAGCAGTGCAGTCAGGGTCTGCTCAAGCTGCTGCTGTAAGACTAGGGACTTAAACAACAGAAGTGCGTTTCTTGCAGCTGTGGAGGCTGGAAGGCTGAGATCAAGGGGTCGGCAGGGTTGGTTTCTTCTGATGCCTCTCTGCTCGGCTTGTCATTTCCTCCCTGCCTCACATGGTCGTCCTTCTGTGCCTGCATCCTAATCTCTCTCTTTTTTTTTTCTTTTGAGACGGGGTCTCACCCGGTCACCTAGGCTGGAGTGCAGTGGTGCAACCTCTGCTTGCTGCAGCCCCCACCTCCCGGGTTCAAGCAATTCTCCCACCTCAGCCTCCCAAGTAGCTGGAATTACAGCCGTGTGCCACCACGCCTGGCTAATTTTTGTATTTTTAGTAGAGACGGGGTTTCACCATGTTGGCCAGGCTGGTCTCGAACTCTTGACCACAGGTGATCCACCCATCTTGGTCTCCCAAAGTGCTGGGATTACAGGTGTGAGCCATCACAACTGGCCCTAACCTTCTCTCCTTATAAGGGCACAGTCACATTGGGTTAGGGACCACCCAGTGGCCTCATTTAACATTAGTCACCTCTGTAAAGACCCTGGGTCCAAACCCAGTCACACTCTGAGGTACTGCAGGTTAGGACTTTAAGATGTGAAGTCACATTCTGAGGCAGGTACACAACTTAGCCCAGGACAAGAGCCACCTCCGCAACCATAAAAGTGTCACCCACAGCAGTGGGGTTTTCTACCTGACCCAACACAGTCAATTTCAGGTGGGATGGAATTAAAGTGTTGTAATTCACGTGAAAAGGCATGGAAAACAGCACTGCAGTAAGGCCTTGGCTACAGAAACATCACAAGATTGAATAAAGACCTGTTTTGCATCAATGCACATCATGGCACATTCTCGTTGTGGGAAAATGTGGTTTAATGAGGGAGCCACGGGGAGGGGCAGCAAGACCTCAGGGAGATTCCAAAGAGGATTCCCAAGCAGGTGCATTCACGGGCACTGGTGGAAGGCAGCAGGGGCTTGTCATCCCACTTCTGAAAAATGGGCAACTCTCCTCTTCACTGATGCCCATGTTCCCCATGGGGGATGGCGGGGGCAGGGAGAGAGGGCAGGACCGACAAATCAACCTGCAGCAGGAGGTGGGGAAGGAGGGCAGGCGTGCAGCCTGGGCCTGCTTCCTGAGGCCAAGAGATGCCACCCCTGCAATCCCAGCACTTTGGGAGGTCAAGGTGGGAGGATCGCTTGAGGCCAGGAGTTTGAGATCAGCCTGGGCAACACAGTGAGATCCTGTCCCTACTAAAATTTTTTTTACATTGAGAGAGACAGATGTCTGCCGGCCAGCCTCACACAGCAGGCCAGCCCGGGAGAAAGCAATGGAGGAACAGAAAGGCACTGAGCCCCTCTGAAGGGGCCTGTCCCTGACCTCTGCTCTCCTAGTCTTCATCAGCCTGGAGGTTATGTCCACTTTGCAGTTAAGGTGATTGAGGCACAGGCAGGTGACAACATGTGCCCAGTGTCCCTGAGCGCAGGTACTAGAGCCAGGATTGGAAGCCAGCTCTCCGACTCCAGGACCCCCGGTTCGCTAACGAGTCTGTGCGGCCCTCCTTGGCACAGGAGAGAGCAGAACCATCAGGAACCGGGATTCGAGGAGGGGAGGACAAGGGAGGCTGTGTGCCTCCAGCCATGTGTACACTTGGGTGGCTCACAACTGAGTGTTTGCAACTCCGGGTACCATCAACCTAGTGGGCCACCCTCTGCGTGACTCATGCCCCCTCCTGCCCAAGCTCTCCCGGGGCCACCCCTGCCCTGGAGGAGTGCCCAACACAGCAGCTGTCACGGCCGATCTCCTGGGAAACCCTCCTGACGGAGCCCAGCCCAGGGAACCCCACGGGATGCTCTGGTTCTCCTCGGCACTCTCTCTGGCCCATCAGGTTCAAGGACAGGTCTAAGTCTTACCCGGGAGAAGAAACTGGGGCACCTCCTGTTTCCTCCGTTCTGCCTCTCAGCAGGGTGTGCAGAAAGGGGAGCTGTGTCTGCAAGTCCTGCACCTGTTTCGTAAGCCTCACCTGTGCTTCCTGGGGATGGAGTCCCGCCCTGGCCCCCTGTTCCCCCAGGAAGGCTGGCAAGCTCAGCCCCACAGCCAGGACAAGTTGTGGGAAAACGCTGGGACCATAAGGCAACCCAGCCCAGGGAGGAATCTGTGTGTCTCCAGGCACAGCTCAGTCCCCAGCCCACCACAAGCTGGCCCCACGGGCAGCCCCACTGCCCCTGCTGTCACGCTTCTGCAGCCCTACAGCCCACCCAAGGCTGCCAGGGGACCCTCCTTTCCTCCCAGCCCCCCGATTTTTAATTAAAAAGCAATGATTTCTCAAACTGGTACCAATAAGCAGTAAATTCCTGTTGACGGGTTTGGAGGGGACTTACCTAGTTCATAGATTCCACGGTCTTAAAAAGATCACCGCTGTCTAGTTTTCCAGTCCTGGCCCCGTGGAAGGTCACGCGCAGCAGAAAATAATTTTCTGGATCAGGAAACAGGCCAGACTGACGCGTGCCCAGGCAGTTCCCTTGCTGGCCTTGGAAGACATCTGGCGGACACCTGGCTGTGGAGGTTCGACTTGGAGTCCAGCTGGGGCTCAACTCAGCTCGCTGGAGGGCAGGGGACTCTGGAAAGAAAACGGGCGCAGCTTGCCCTGTGGGCCTGGGGTTGTGCAAAGCATGGACACAGGACCGCACGGCCCGCAGGACGCCGGACGCCCGCTAGGGGCGCGCGCGAGCCAGGGGCTCCACAAGGGCCCTGTGTGGAGCGAGGCGGCAGCCAGGCCCAGGACACCCTGAGTTCTCCTGCTCTTACTCCCCACCCTTTGTTTCTTTCTATCTTTTGTTTTTCTTTACTTTTTTTTTTTTTTTTTGAGACGGAGTCTTGCTCTGTCGCCCAGGCTGGGGTGCAGTGGCCGGATCTCAGCTCACTGCAAGCTCCGCCTCCCGGGTTCACGCCATTCTCCTGCCTCAGCCTCCCGAGTAGCTGGGACCACAGGCACCCGCCAACCCGCCCAGCTAGTTTTTTTTGCATTTTTTAGTAGAGACGGGGTTTCACTGTGTTAGCCAGGATGGTCTCGATCTCCTGACCTCGTGATCCGCCCGTCTCGGCCTCCCAAAGTGCTGGGATTACAGGCTTGAGCCACCGCGCCCGGCCTTCTTTTCTTTTTTTTAAATTTTCTTTTCTTTTCCTTTTCTCTCCTCTCCTTTTTTTCCCCTTTCCTTTTTTCTTTTCTTTTTTTTTAAACAAAAAGCATAGTCACATGTACAGCCTAGAACAGCCAAAGAATATCTAATACCTAGCACGTGGTACTGAAGAAAACTATTCATTGGTGTCATTAATTGTAAATAAATGCGACATACACTTCATCAGCCAATCCTCTATTGTTAGACATGAAGCTTGTTACCAATTCCCCCCCATGTCTTGTCACCTTGTTTTATTATAGAAGTACATTGTAGAAAATATAGGTAAACAAGGCCGGCGCAGTGGCTCACACCTGTAATCCCAGCACTTTGGGAGGCCAAGGCAGGCAGATCACGAGGTCAGGAGATAGAGACCAGACTGGCCAACATGATGAAACCCCGTATCTACTAAAAATACAGAAATTACCTGGGCATGGTGGCATGCGCCATGTAGCCTGTAATCCCAGCTACTCGGGAGGCTGAGGCAGGAGAATCGCTTGAAACCTGGAAGCTGAGGTTGCAGTGAACCAAGATCATGACACTGCATTCCAGTGCAGACAGAGCAAAACTCAGTCTCAGAAAAATAATAATAATAAAGAAGGAATAAAGAATAAAAAGAAAATACAGGTAAACAAAACAAACAGCCTTAATTCCAACCATTCAGATAATATTTAACATACATTTTGGCATTAATTTATACTTAAGTACATAGATGATAGATGCTTGTATTAAAAAAAAAAAAAAAAAAAAAAAAAAGGCTTACTGGGTGCAGTGGCTACGTGGTGAAACCCTGTCTCTACTAAAAATACAAAAATTAGCCGGGTGTGGTGGTGCACGCCTGTAGTCCCAGCTACTCAGGAGGCTGAGGTGAGAGAATCGCTGGAACCCAGGAGGCAGAATTTGCAGTGAGCCAAGATTGTGACACTGCACTGCAGCCTGGGCAACAGAGGGAGACTCTGTCTCAAAAAAAAAAAAAAATTACTTAATTAAAATGGCCTCATACTCTTTTGTAAATGGCTTTATCAATTTAAAAATTACTACTTTTTTGGAAAATGACTACACAGTTTGTATAAGCTCTGAAGGGCAGGGGGTTCATCTGTTTTGTTTATATTTTTATTAATTTTTTTTTTTTTTTTTGAGACAGAGTCTCACTCTATCACCCTGGCTGGAGTGCAGTGGCACTATCTCAGCTCACTGCAACCGCTGCCTCCCGGGTTCATACAATTCTCCTGCCTCAGCCTCCCAAGTAGCTGGGATTACAGGCGCCTGCCACCATGCCCAGCTAACTTTCGTATTTTTAGTAGAGACGGGGTTTCGCCCTCTTGGCGAGGCTGGTCTCCAACTCCTGACCTCAATTGATCCACCCACCTTGGCCTCCCAAAGTGCTGGAATTACAGGTGTGAGCCACCATGCCCAGCCTGTTTTGTTTATTGCTATTTATAAATAATGCCCTGATGTGCACTTCCATAATACGAATGTTTAGAAATAGAATATTTGGGTCAAGGAGATCCCTAGGCTCTGTGTAGCTGTTGCCAGATCCTTCACGCATGTTTGCGTCTTCCCGACACACCAGCATTGATTCAAGTTTCTACTTACTCACACTTTGGCCAGAACAGGGTATTAACTTTATCAACTGGATCAGGAAAAGATGCTCTCAACTGCAGTTTTCATTACACACATCAAGGCCAATGTTTTCCCCAGGGGTGTGGGCCATAGGAAGTCTTCTTTGGCGAATTACTGCGCAGGCCTGTGGCCCATGTATAAGTTACGACGCTCTTCACAATAGCATTCTGCCCCCACAAGTTCAGGCGCAAAAGGCCTCTGTTTTCCTGAGTGTTTTCACATGTACATTCATAAGCCAGTCTGTAGTTATTCTGCAGGGAAGGAGTCTCTTTTGATCAGGATTTTGTGAGCTATCAGGTTTCTGTGATTTTGTAAAATGAATTGGAAAATGTCCATCTTATTCTATGCCCTGGAATGGTTTACAGAGCATTAGAAATGCAGAGAAGGAAAACAGAAATGCTTGCTAAATATATAAAAAGATGATCAGAAAAATGCAAATTAAAAGGAGATACCATTCTTTGTATATAATGTTAGCAAAATGTGTAAAGAGTGATAAATCCAGCCAATAACTCATGCCTGTAATCCCAGCACTTTGGGAGGCCAAGACAGGCAGATCACTTGAAGTCAGGAGTTCAAGACCAGCCTGGGCAACATGGCAAAACCCCATCTCTAAAAACAATAGCCGGGCATGGTGGCACTCGCCTATAGTCCCAGCTATGCTGGAGGTCGAAGTGGGAGGATCACCTGAGCCTGGGAGACGGAGTTTGCAGTAAGCTGAGATCCCGCTACTGCACTCCAGCCTGAGCAACAGATTGAAGCCCTGTCTCAAAATAAAATTAAATTAAATTAAAAAGAGAGTGATAAAATCCATTATGACAATCATCTTAAGATTCTCACAGAGGCCAGGAGCTGTGGCTCACGCCTGTAATCTCAGCACTTTGGGAGGCCAAGATGGGTGGATCACCTGAGGTCAAGAGTTAGAGCGTACCCTGTCCAATATATGAAACCCCATCTCTACTAAAAATACAAAAAATGACCTGAGCATGGTGGCACACGTCTGTAATCCCAGCTACTTGGGAGGCTGAGGCATGCGAATCACTTGAACCAGGGAGGCAGAGGTTGCAGTGAGCCAAGATCATGCCACTGCACTCCAGCCTGGGCGACAGAACAAGACCCTGTCTCAAAAAAAAAAAAAAAATTATAGAGATGGGATCTTGCTGTGTTGCCCAGGCTGATCTCAAACTCCTGGCCTTAAGCAATCCTCCTGCTTCAGCCTCCCAGAGTGCTGGGACTATAGGCTGTGACTGGCCATGTGCTTCAGTATTGATGGGAGATTTTCTAATGAGAATATTTTATTTTTATCAAAAGCTTAAATTATAGAATAAAATTATCTAACTCTCAGAACTTGAGAAAACAGGTTCATTAAACTATCTATCTACATAGTGCCTATTTGAAATGGATTTCCTTTTCAATCTCTCCTATAGCTATTGGTATATTCAAGTTTTCTCTTTTTAAGAGATGGGGTCTCACTCTGTCAACCAGGCTGGATGGTGGCGAGATTATACCTCACTGTAACTCTGAACTCCTAGGGTCAAGCGATTCTCCTGCCTGAGCCTCCTGAGTAGCTGGAACTACAGACACACACCACCACGCTTGGCTAATTTTTTTTTTTTTTTTTTTTTTTTTTGTGGAGACAGAGTCTCACTGTGTTGCCCAGACTGGCCTCAAACTGTTGGCCTCAAGTGATCCTCTTGCTTTGGCCTCCCAAAGTGCTGGCATTGCATGTGTGAGCCACCATGCCTGGCCTTGTTGCTCAGGCTGGATTGTTGCTCAGGCTGGATTGCAATAGTGTGATCTCAGCTCACTGCAACCTCCGCCTCCCAAGTTCAAGCAATTCTCCTGCCTCAGCCTCCCGAGTAGCTGGGATTACAGGTGCCTGCCACCACTCCTGGTTAATTTTTTTGTATTTTTAGTAGAGACGGGATTTCACCATGTTGGCCAGGTTGGTCTCAAACTCCTGGACTCAAGTGATCCATACACCTCGGCCTCCCAAAGTGCTGGGATTATAAGCATGAGCCACCTCGCCTGGTCAAGAATGTATATTCTACCTCACACCATATGTGAAAATTAAATCGAAATGGGTCAAAGGCTTAGATGTAAATTTAAAACTCTTAGAAGGAAACATAGGTGTAAATCTTCGTGACCTTGGGTCAGGCAATGGTTTCTTAAGTATGAAACCACAAGCACAAGCAACAAAAGGAACAAATAGATAAATTGGACTTCATCAAAACTTAAAACTTTTTTGCATCCAATGACTCCATTAAGAGAGTATTTCTGTGTAGCTGCTGAGGGGGAAAGAAAAAGAAAGTAAAAAGGCCAGGTGCGATGGCTCACGCCTGTAATCCCAGCACTTTGGGAGGCCGAGGCGGACAGATAGCTTGAGCTCAGGAGTTTGAGACCAGCCTGGGCAACATGGTGAAACCCTATATCTACAAAAAACACAAAAATTAACTGGGTGTGGTGGTGTGTGCTTGTCGTCTTAGCTACTCGGGAGGCTGAGGTGGATCACCTGAGCCCTGGAGGCGGAGGTTGCAGTGAGCCAAGATTACTCCACTGCACTCTAGCCTGGGTGAGAAAGTGAGACCCTGTCTCAAAAATACGTATATGTATATATGTATGTGTATATATATATACATATATATACCAGCAATCCTCAAAACTGTCAAGATAATAAAAACAAAAGAAGTCTGAAAAACTGTTGCAGCCAAGAGGAACCCAAGGAAACATGACAACTGAATGTCATGTGGTATCCTGGATGGGCTCCTGAATATAGAAAGAATATTAGGAAAAAACTAAGGAAGTAGGAATAAAATATAAGCTTTAGTTAACAATAATGCATTCGAATATTGGTTTATTAATAGTAACAAATGTACCTTATTCACATAAACTGTTAGTGATAGGGTTGACAGTGTGGCATATATGGCAGCTCTCTGTACTCTATTTGCAACTGTTCCGTAAATCCCAAGCTGTTCTAAAATAAAACCTTATTTTAAAAAGATAAAAACAGTGGCTGTCCCTGTTCCATCAGTTTGGTGAGTCAGTGTCCCTGTAGGTTGTAGAATGAAAATACCCAACACTGAAATTCAAACGCAACACAGATGATTGTGGAGGTGGTTCAAAAGACAGTGCTTTGAATATCAAAGGTTCCAGAGAAGCACTGGAGAAAACTGATCAAGTACTTTCTCACAAAAGTAACCCTCTTTCTTGAGAAGGCCAAACACGCTGGGTAGGAGTTCACGTGGAGCTGTCCAGCCTCCTGGCTGCTGAAACCCTGATCAATACCTGATGGATTCTTTGTTCTAGAATGGGCAGGTGGCACCAGGAAGATGATGGGTCCTGATCCCTGGAGCTGCACCAGAGCTCAGCCTATGACAACCTGGCTCAGCCTATGGCAACCTATGAGCACCCTGTACTCTTCCTAGGAGGGATCAGGAGGAACACCAGGACCCCAAACCCCCAGAGCTAAAAGATGGTACCCGTCTCTAAGTGGAAACCCACGGCATGAGGACCAAAGCCATTGATACCTCTGGCTCTCCTCAGGGTACTCCATGGTTACAGGTGTGTACCCCACACCGGATCCCGCTGGGGGCTGGAACAGGAAAGGGGCTGGATGGGGGCTAGGGGAAATAGGCGGGAAGGGCAGGGCAGTCCATCTTTTGCAAGTAGCAGTGGATCTCTCTCCAGGAAGCAGAGAACTAGCTCTGGGGCAGCCTCTTTCTGTGCTTTGGGAGATCCACTTTGAGGGTTACAAACCCTCAAAGCTGCTCCTACAAGTCTTCTTGGGCAAACTGGAACTTTGGCATGGCTGGCAGTGTTACCGAAACAATAGGAATTTGGCCTAGGTTCTAGTGCTTGCCACGCCAATCCCTGAAACCACTATTATTGCCAAGGAAGAAGGCTTTAATTGGATGCTGCAGCCAAGGAGATGGGAATATGTCTCAAATCCTTCCTGACTGACTACAATTAGGGGATGATACAGCAGAAACGTAACCACATGCAGGAAAGCAGAAATTAGGGAGGGGTAAGGAAGAGGAGTCGGTTAACAGGGAGCAGGTGGCCAGTTAGGCAATCATCAGAGGTGAGGGGTTTGGCTTCTCATTGTCCAAATGCAGTGACTGATGAGTTTCAGCTTCTTGATACTATCTGGGAGGCCAGCTGGTTGGTCTCCTGAGAAAGGAGCTCAGAAAAGACAAACATAACTTTCTCAAATTTCACAACTGGGAGGGGCAATTTCTATGTTTACTCAAAATAAACTATAAACATCAGTCTTGTTTTGTTTTGTTTTGTTTTGAGACAGAGTTTCACTCTGTTGACCAGGCTGGGGTGCAGTGACACCATCTTGGCTCGCTGCAACCTGGGTTCGAGTGATTCTCATGCCTCAGTCTCCCAAGTAGCTGAGATTACAGGCAGGCACCACCACACCCGGCTAATTTTTTTTTTTTATTTTTTTGCACTTTTAGTAGAAACGGAGTTTTACCAAGTTGGCCAGGCTGTTCTCAAACTCCTGGCCTCAAGCCCACCTCAGCCTCCCAAAGTACTGGGATTACAGGTGTGAGCCATTGCACCTGGCCTATAAACATCAGTTCTATGGGACAATTGGGCGGGTTTCAGCAGGAGCCTTCCAGGTTCTGGGGTGTGATTGACAGGGACTTGGCTTTGTCACCACAGAAAGTGAGGGTCAATAGCTTCAGCTGTGCATGAATTGAGACCATCTTGACCTTGAACCGAGGCTTGTTCTGGAAGATCATTTGAATGTTTTGCTGGGGCAGGCGAGGCGGGGAACCATGCGTCCACCAGTACAAAAGACAATCACGTAGCCACTAACAAGAACAGTGCAGATCTGTAAATACTGATGTGGAATTAACCCTGCAAAATTCTGTTAGGTGAAAGGAACATAAAAATAATTGAATTTGTCCACTGAAATTTTCTAGCAGGTCAAACCAGAAACAATACTGGTTGACTCAGAGGAAAGTTACTGGGGTACTGGTTAGGAAGGAAATTTGTGTACCCTCTTAAGTATTGAAGTTTTACTTTGTGTATCATGTAACATTACATGCATTACATTATACTTTTTCTTTTCTTTTTTGAGACAGTCTCATTCTATCACCCAGGCTGGAGTACACTGGCACAATCTCAGTTCACTGCAACGTCTGCCTCCTGGGTTCAAGTGATTCTCGTGCCTCAGCCTTCTGAGTAGCTGGAATTACAGGCGCACACCACCACGCCCACCTAATTTTTGTATTTTTTAGTAAAGATAGGGTTTTGCCATGTTGGCCAGGCTGGTCTCGAGCTCCTGGCCTCAAGTGACCCACCCACCTTGGCCTCCCAAAAGTGTTGGGATTATAGGCATGAACCACCATGCCCGGCCACATAATGATTTTTAAAGTCTAACCTAACCAAACTATGTCAGAAAGTTAAAATGGCAACCCTTTCTTTCCCATTGATTGTACTAGAATGTTCCAAGCAAATATCCCCTTCCTTCCCCAGGCCAGGGCCCAGCCCTGCCTCCCACTCCTCCAGGCTGCTGAGCTAGTTGCTTGGTCCTGGGGTGGCCCACAGGGACTTTGCCTACTGTAATTTCCACCAGCACCCCCAAGCCACCCCAAATAAACACAGAATTGAAGTACAAATTGCATGTTCACCATCTGAAGACAAGTCCCCTATTTTCTGCTTCCAACTGGACTGATTTCTCAAGACCCTCTGCATTCATTTCTACTGCTGGGTAATATATTTCCTGGCTGGTGAAAAGTCCCAGCATAGTCCAGCTATGTCCTCCGAGACGGCAGGGTCTCATGAGGCTGTCATCAGGTGTCCGCTGGGTCATATCCTCCTCTTGATAGATGCAGAAGGCAGACAAATGCCTAGGCAGATGGGGCGGAACCCCAGTGAAACCCTATCTCCAAGACAAAGACAGTTTAAAACCTGAAAGCCAAGCTACAAGTCAAATCTGCAGACTGGATTGAGAACCTGTCTTCCCTTTTGGTGCACTTTCCTCTGATTGATCCCCACCCTTCACCTATTTTACAGAAACCTACCCTACCCTAATTGGTTTTTTATACCGTCATGCCCACCTTTGAGCGGTGCCTTTGTTTTAACCTTTCTTGCATACTCACAAACCAATCAGCACACACTCCCCACTCTGAGCCTGTAAAAGCCTCAGACCCAGCAACACTGAGGGAGAGACCACCCAACTTAGAGTGGAGGACAACCCTTGCATCCCCTCTCCACTGAGAACTTTTCCATCGCTCAATAAAGTTATTATCTGCCCTCCTCACCCTTCGATGGTCAGGGTAACCTCATTCTTCCTGGACATGAGACAAGAGCTCAGGAACACTGAACATGGGTTGGAGCTGTAACACAGGCAGGCTGAGGCACACACGGCTCAGCTATGGGCTGAGCTGGTGCACAAGCTCAGTGCAGCCCAGTGGACTGAATGGGTGGGACATGTGACCAAGGGGCCCTGGCTTTTGCTGCCTGCTGACTCAAGGTCCCCCTCAGGTCCTTGTTAGTGGTTTTTTTGTTAGGTGAACTTAAAACATAACATGGTCTTATTTCATTAAGCCAGGAAGGAAAATCTCCAATGTGTGCTGGTAAGATGGAGGCTTGTCTAGGTATTTATAGTAACTAAGTCATGGAGTGACATCCTGTCATCTGTGCTATATTCTACTGGTTATAAGCAAGTCACAGGTCCCATTCACACTCAAGAGGAAGGGATTATACAGGGCATGAACCTGGAGGCTACCCTCGGGTCTGTCTGCCACACCCTCCCACAGGGAGATTTTTGAGCTGGCACTGGCATGGCCCTGGGGAGGAGTTATGGGATGCCACACTGCCAGGAGCAGAGGAACTGTGCAGGGTTTGTGCCCTCACAGACACTCAGATTCACAGTGGCTGGCCCAGAAAGATGAAAGGCATTTAACATGGTAAAGCCACAGGGCTGTACCTAGCCAGAGCTTTTGTCATGTGCCATTGTGTGTGATGTTAACACTGGCCCTGAGTTGTGCAGTGCACACCTGCACAACTGTTCACAGCAGCCCTGACCCCCACCTGTGGATGAGAGGCTTCTTCAGAGCACTACCTCACTGATGATCATTATCTGGTCAGACTCCAGTTCCACCAACAGACCATATGTCTGTGCAGCTGAGTTTACTTTACACTACATCCTCTTTTCCAGCTATTCTGTGACTTCTCAGTTCCTCAAACACACCCAAAGCTTGAAATATTTTCTCTGGAACTTTTGGCTCTATGCAATTCAAAACTCACAGCTTCTCGGAGTTTGTTTATTTTTTTACACTGCTGGGTGGGTCTCTAGAAGCGAAACATCAAAGCCAGCTGGAATCTCAAATGAGAAACCTGATTCTTCCAAAGCAATGATTGTCATAGTTGTCATGTAATGGGACAGCCCACCCCCAACAATGCATTGCAGTTGCAGTGCCACAGTTACAGGTTAGGTATACATTCCAAACAGTTCAGTTCATCCCCAGGCATCCTTGGCACAGCTCAAGACTGTTTTACAATGAACCATAAATGTAGAAGGTGCTGGCCGGGTGCAGTGGCTCATGTGTACTCTCAGCACTTTGGGAGGCTGAGGTGGGCAGACCATCTGAGGTCAGGAGTTCGAGACCAGCCTGGCCAACATGGCGAAACCCCGTCTCTTCTAAAAACACAAAAATTAGCCAGGTGTGGTGGCACACACCTGTAGTCCTAGCTACCCAGGAGGCTGAGGCAAGAGAATTGCTTGAACCCAGGAAGCAGAGGTTGCAGTGAGCCAAGATTGTGCCACTGCACTCCAGCATGGGCAACAGAGGGAGACTGTCTCAAACAATAAACAAACAAACAAACAAACATAGAAGGTGCAGAATTTCAGAACAGCAATTGCTGAACTTGTATCTGGACCCATTTACAGAGGTAGACCACATTCTGGGCCAAGCTCATCCAATCTGCAGCCTGTGGGCCACACGTGGCCCAAGATGGCTTTGAATGTAGCCCAATGCAAATTCATAAACTTTCTTAAAACATTATGAGACACTTTGAGAGGCCAAGGTGGGTGGACCACTTGAGGTCAGGAGTTCAAGACCAGCCTGGCCAACATGGCAAAACCCTGTCTCTGCTAAAAACACAAAACTTAACTGGGCATGGTGGTGGGGGCCTGTAGTCCCAGCTACTTGGGAGGCTGAGACACAAGTATCACTTGAACCCGGGAGGTGGAGGTTGCAGTGAACTGAAATCACGCCATTGCACTCCAGCCTGGGTGACAGAGTGAGATTCTGTCTCAAAAATAGTAATAGTGATAATAATATGTTTATTGCATTTTTTTTTTTTTTAGTTCATCAGCTATTGTTAGTGTTAGTGTATTTTATGTGTGGCCCAAGACAATTCTCCTTCTTCCAAAGTGGCCCAGGGAAGCCAAAAGATTAGACACCCCTGTGTCCTAGAATGCAGTTCATAAAGCAAGTCTCAAAAATGTTTTTGAAGAATGCAAGCTGTACTAAGTGTGTTTTCTGACCACAGTGGAATCAAATGATAAACCAGAAACAGAAAGATCTCTGGAAAATCCCCAAGTATTTGAAACTAGATATCACACATCTAAATAATTCATGAGTCAATCAAAAATAAAATAAGAAAATATTCGGCCGGGCGAGGTGGCTCAAGCCTGTAATCCCAGCACTTTGGGAGGCCGAGACGGGCGGATCACGAGGTCGGGAGATCGAGACCATCCTGGCTAACATGGTGAAACCCCGTCTCTACTAAAAAATACAAAAAACTAGCCGGGCGAGGTGGCGGGCGCCTGTAGTCCCAGCTACTCGGGAGGCTGAGGCAGGAGAATGGCGTAAACCCGGGAGGCGGAGCTTGCAGTGAGCTGAGATCCGGCCACTGCACTCCAGCCTGGGCGGCAGAGCGAGACTCCGTCTCCAAAAAAAAAAAAAAAAAAAGAAAAGAAAATATTTTGAACTGAATAAAAATGAAAATGCAACATACCAGGCTGGGCGCGGTGGCTCACGCTTGTAATCCCAGCACTTTGGGAGGCCAAGGTGGGCAGATCACGAGGTCAGGAGTTCCAGACCAGCTTGGCCAACACAGTGAAACCCCATCTCTACCAAAAATACAAAAAATTAGCTGGACTTGGTGGCAGGCACCTGTAATCCCAGCTACTCGGGAGGCTGAGGCACAAGAATTGCTTGAACCCCAGGAGGTAGAGGTTGCAGTGAGCTGTGATCACGCCACTGCACTCCAGTCTGGGCAACAGAGCCAGACTCAGTCTCAAAAAAACAAAAACAAAAATAAAAACAAAAAAAAAGATGACAAATAAGTGGGGGCAGATTCCCAGGGCCACTAGATGCTCTGCGTGGACCCCAATGTGCTTGGCACCCCTGGAATCCTGAGTCATTCTGGGACCCAGTGGCAGTAAGGGCATGTTAATTAGTTGCCATCCCTTCAAATCAATATTCTCTAAATTTGTCAGAATTTAGGTGACAGAGGGCCGGGCATGGTGGCTCATGCCTATAATCCCAACATTTTGGGAGGCTGAGGCAGGTGGATCACCGAGGTCAGGAGTTCGACACCATCCTGGACAACATGGTGAAACCCTGTATCTACTAAAAATACAAAAATTAGCTGGGTGGCATGTGCCTGTAATCCCAGCTACTCAGTAGGCTGAGGCAGGAGAATTGTTTGAACCCAGGAGGCGGAGGTTGCAGTGAGCCATGATCGTGCTACTGCACTCCAGCCCGGGCGACAGAGTGAGACTCCATCTCAAAAAAAAAGAAAGAAAGAAAGAAAAAATGGCCAGGCGCGGTGGCTCACGCCTGTAATCCCAGCACTTTGGGAGGCCGAGGCAGGCAGATCATCAGGAGATCGAGACCATCCTGGCTAACACAGTGAAACTCTGTCTCTACTAAAAATACAAAAAATTAGCTGGGCATGGTGGCAGGCGCCTGTAGTCCTGGCTACTCGGGAGGCTGAGGCAGGAGAATGGCGTGCACCTGGGAGGTGGAGCTTGCAGTGAGCCGAGATTGTGCCACTGCACTCCAGCCTGGGAGACAGAGCGAGACTCCATCTCAAAAAAAAAAATATATATATATATACAAAGATTAGCTGGGCATGGTGGCTTGCACCTGTAATCCCAGCTACTCAGGATGCTGAGGCAGGAAAATTGCTTGAACCTGGGAGGCAGCAGTTGCAGTGAGCCAAGATTGTGCCATTGCACTCCAGCCTGGGCGACAGAGGAAGGCTCCATCTCAAGAAAAAAAAAAAAAAAGAAAGAAATATATTTGGGAGCCAGACCCAGTGGCTCATGCCTGTAATCCCAGCACTTTGGGAGGCTGAGGCAGGTGGATCACCTGAAGTCAGGAGTTCGAGCCCAGCCTAGGCAACATGGTGAAACTCCATGTCTACTAAAAATACAAGAATTTGCTAGGTGTGGTGGCGGATGCCTATAATCCCAGCTACTCGAGAGGCTGAGGCAGGAGAATCACTTGAACCCAGGAGGCGGAGGCTGCAGTGAGCCGAGATTGTGTCACTGCACTCTAGTCTGGATGGCAGAGTGAAACTCTGTCTCAAAAAAAAAAAAACAAAAAACATATATATATGTGTGTGTGTGTGTATATATATGGATAAATATTTTGATTTCTTTCAGGGCACACTATATGTCAAGTGATGTTATACTAGAGTCAGGTTGGAATCTGGTATCTTATTACTATAAAGAGTCTTGTTTTGTCAATCTTAAGACCTCTGTTTTAATGTTAATGTTGGTCAGTTGTGCCTGAACTCCAAAGGGAGGAGAATATAATGAGGCATGTCTGGCCTCTCTTTCCTGTCATCACATGAAGTAGTTTTTCAGGTTTCTTTGGATGCCCTTGGTAGACAGGAGGGGTCTATTCAGTCAGTTGGGGGCTTAGAATTGTCTTTTTGGTTTACACAACAAACTGTATTACAAATGCATGCAACAACTTTGCTGGAGGGGATGGAGGTGTGAGGGGTGGAGGGCATGGGAAGTTGCTGAGCTAAGTAACTTGGAAATGAGTTGCACCTCTAAGACTAAAGACAGAAGGAATTGCACATGAGCACTGTACTCTACTTAATAAATTTGTTTGCTATGGAGGTATGAGCTAATAATTCAGATACTGCTATACATATATACTAGAATACAGCAATTATGTAAATAGTGGCAGATGGCAGAAGCTACATTTCTCAGTGTGTTTACACAAAAGCAAGGGGAGAAAGCTAGAATGATCCATGTGGTGATGGATTAAACATCAGTATGAATTCATTCTTAGCTTACTATAGATGCAGATAGCTACATATAGAAATAGTTGTAGATACATGCTGCTGGTTACATATGTGACATGAGTTAGTATGAACACATATACAGGTATGTGTCACTTAATGGTGTTACAGTCTTGTCAATGCACCACAATGGAGCAGTCTCTCACTATGAGGTATCACCCGGAGTTCTTTGTCTCACAACCAAGAGAATTAAGGAGTGTGGACACAAAGGATAATAAGTGAAAGAAGAAAGCTTTCTGCTGCAGAGAGAGGACCTGAAGAGCATTGCCATTTTCACAGCTGAATGCAAAGGCTTTCATAAGAAACTGGAGAGGGCTGGGTGTCTCATTTGCTTAAGGTGCAAACTTCTGGTAGGTCTACCCCATCCTCCTAATGTGCATCTGTGCCCTTGGCTTGAGTTACTCCACATTGCTTTGTAACCCTTACTGTGCACGTGTCAGGGCACGGAATTTTCCATTGTGGGCATGTCTGGGAAAGTCACCTATGTAGTCTTTCTTTTTTTTTTTTTTTTTGAGACTGCGTTTCACTCTTGTTCCCCAGGCTGGAGTGCAATGGTGAGTGTTCCACGCGTCTATGTGAAGAGTCCACCAAACAGGCTCTGTGTGAGTAACAAGGCTGTTTATTTCACCTGGGTGCAGGCGGACTGAGTCTGAAAAGAGAGTCAGCAAATGGTGGTGGATTATCATTAGTTCTTACAGGTTTTGGGATAGGCAGTGGAGTTAGGAGCAATGTTTTGTGGGCAGGGGGTGGATCTCACAAAGTACATTCTCAAGGGTGGGGGAGATTACAAAGAACCCTCTTAAGGGTGGGGGAGATTACAAAGTACATTGATCAGTTAGGGTGGGGCAGAAACAAATCACAAAGGTGGAATGTCATCGGTTAAGACTATTTTCACTTCTTTTGTGGATCTTCAGTTGCTTCAGGCCATCTGGATGTATATGTGCAGGTCACAGGGTATATGATGGCTTAGCTTGGGCTCAGAGGCCTGACAGTGAGATCTCTGCTCACTGCAACCTCCGCCTCCTGGGTTCAAGCAATTCTCCTGCCTCAGCCTCCCGAGTAGCTGGTTTTAAAAGAATGCGCCACCATGCCCAGCTAATTTTGTATTTTTAGTAGAGATGGAGTTTCTCCATGTTGATCAGCCTGGTCTCAAACTCCCAACCTCAGGTGATCTGCTGGCCTTTCTTATCTGTGCAGCTGTGGGCGTGTCTTAGGCAAGCTCCCCTGTGTAAGTTCCCTTATCTATGCCTGCAGGCTGTTCTCTCGTTTGAAAGAATTCAACCAAGGACCCACCCTAACTGCCTGCCTGATCTGTTTCTTTCTCTTGTCTCAACGTCAGGGTACCTTTTAAGAAATGTGTCCGGTGATTTTGTCACTGTGCAAATATCATAGAGTGTGCTCACACAAACATAGATGGTGTAGCCCACTACACACCTAGGCTGTATGGTATAACCGATTGTGCCTAGGCCACAAATCTGTACAGCATGTTATTGTACTGAAGAGTGTAGGCCATTGTAACACAGTGGTATTCATGTATCTAAACATATCTTAACGTAGAAAAGTACAGTAAAAACATGGTATTTGCTCCATAGCAGGCCAGTCTATGCAAACCTACCCCCAAAGTCCAAGGAAGCTGAGGGCTAAAGAAGAGGCTGACGAATCCAGCTCCTCAGAAAGAAGCATTTAATAAAGACTTATGAACAGAAGCCATGTCTCAGGTGGCCAAAAGATGGTGGACCCTCACACCATTCCTACCACGGGGAAGGAATCTGTAGGACAAGTGAAGCTGATCCCCTAGGGAAAGGCAAGAATGCTACGTGAATCTGCCTAAGGGCAGGATTTATGGTCAAGGTTGTTTTGACCCAAGGCCAGAGTTTATGGTAATAGCAGATGAAATAGAAATCTTAGAGGCCTCCCTGAACAAGCGTTAATGAGAAGTCACCATGGTGGATTAGAATCCAAGATGGAATTGCTTTAGCCTCCGCAGTCTTATAATCTTATGGGACCACCATCATATATATCATCCATCATTGACCCGAACATTGTCATGTGGTGCATGACTATTTTTTACCCTGCAGGCTGAAAGGGCATTTAAAAACCAATACTGTGAACTGGGAATGGTGCATGAGTCTGTAATCTTAGCTACCTGGTCAGATGATCACTTGAGTCCAGGAGTTCAAGACCAGCCTGGGCAACATAAAAAGACTCCCATCTCAAACACACACACACACACATACACACACACACACAAACACCTTAGTAGCAATAAGCACACTGAGCACTCAGATATTGGTTTTGAACACCATTTCCAATTAATGGAACAATTTCAATTAATTATTATTTTTCTCAACTGTTATCTATTGCCTCAGGCAGCAACAACTAAAGCCTTTGGCTGTGTTTTCGACAAACATTCCCTGCATAAGTCTTCAACTCTGGGAAAGTTCTGGGTCAAAAAAAATAAAGACAAGTGTTTTGAGCTGGTCTTCCAGGGAAGACAGGTCAAATAATGACAGTTCTTTGAGAATGAGGTCTGTTCTGCTCTCTCTGGTGCTGGGGATGTGTGCTGTTACCTGTATGGAAACAAAGAGAGAAGCAAAGGCTATTTATCTACTCAGAGGTTGCTTTAACAAGGGAGGAAGCCACTATCCTGTGTTTCGGCAGAGACTCAAAAGCAGGCAGGGGAGTGGGGAAGCTTCATGGCGGAAAAAAGGGAAGTCTCAGGTGTGTGCAGATTGGAGGCTATTGACCTAGGGAAGCTGGAAGGCTCACGAGAAATGGAGCTCCTATATGATTGCTTGGGGAGCAAATTGGCTTTCTCTGTTTGGTCCTAAGCTGGAAGCAGGCACAAAAATTAGGAAAGTGGCTAGTTATTAATCAGTCAACTGGCTACTTGGGGGCAATTGTCACAGAAGTAATTGTTTTTACTTTGTGAATTGTTTCTAGAGAGAGCAACTGCACCTCCAACAAGTCTGACTTGTAGCATGCTGGCTTCCTGAGTTGTTATGCAGATAAGGGTTTGGCTTCCTTCCTGGGCTTGTTGTTACCGGTTGTGGGTTAGAGTTCTGTTTGTATGTATGGCCTGGCCATTGTCTGTATATTTGGTCTGTCTCTTTTTTTTGAGATGGAGTCTCACTCTGTCATCCAGGCTGGAGTGCAGTGGCGTGATAGCTCACTGCAACCTCCACCTCCCAGATTCAAGCAATTCTTGTGCCTCAGCCTCCTGAGTAGCTGGGATAGCTGGGATTACAGGCACATGCCATCAGGCTAACTTTTGTATTTTTAGTAGAGCCGGGATTTCACCATGTTGGCCAGGCTGGTCTCAAACTCCTGACCTCAGGTGATCCACCCACGTCGAACTTCCAAAGTGCTGGGATTACAGGCATGAGCCACTGTCCCTGAACTGGCCTCTCATTTTCAAGTTTCCTGCTTTGCTGGGGAGCCAGGGAGAGGAATAGAGTTAACTGCCACAATGCCTACTGCTCTTACAGAGACCCCAGCCCTTCCTTCAGCTGTTCCTCTTATCAAGTGCTTCCTGACTTCTTACAAGTCTTTGTTTAATTTCCAGAGTTCCAATGTTGGAACCGAACTGTCGATTCCTTCCTGGGCAGGGGTCGCCGCGAAGGATCACCGACACGAGATTCACAGCAGAGAGTTATTTATTACTAGCGTGCTAGGGTCCCAAGCTCTAAGTTGGCCCTGGGACCCTGACTGCTTGTTACAGGCTGTTTATATAGGCAAACACAAGTTCAAACACAGCTTAGGGCGCGAAATTCAAACAAAGCTTTAGGTGCGTGGTAATTGGGTCTGTCTATGGCCTGAGCAAGGTGTCTTGTTCTAATTGGTTAGAGCAGGACCTTATGAGGTTTTTTCCTGGAGTTGTTGATTCCGGGAACTTCGAGGCAGGGTGGGACCCCCGGAATTGGCAGGGTGGGACCCCATGAGGTTGTTTCCCGGAATTGGCAGGGTGGGACCCTATCAGGGTGGGACCCTATTGAGGCAGGGTGGGACCCTATCCAGAGCCACCTGGTGTTAATTTTTTTAAGTTCTTTTTTCATGAGGCCTAGTTTCTAAGTTTTATGCGGCCTAGTTTCATTTCCTCCTCTTTTTGTGTCAGAGGCTCAATCTTGAGCCTCTTCTTCAGTCCTGAGGGTCTGGTATTGTTGGGTCAGAACCATAGCATGTACTATGTTTATTCTATTTTTAATAAGGGTGAGTAAGCGGTTGAGTATGCATGGCCTGAAAGTCAGGATGAGTGTGAGCAGGATGAGGGGTCCTAAGATGGTGGAGATTAGGGTGCTAAGCCAAGGGGATTGGTTGTACTAATTTTTAAACTAACTTTGTTGAGATTTTCTCTCTTACAACTGCCGCCAGGATTTTTGTTAAATGCTTATCCTTCACTCGGTTCTTACGATCCTCTCGCTCTATCTGTTCCTTCGCTAACCTGGCTTCCCTTTCCTCAGGGGTTTCTCTCTTATTATATACTTTTTTTTGCCTCCTTAACCAATTCCTGTAATTCATAGGTTTGGATTCCATCTAGTCTTTGGAGTTTTCCTTTGATATTTAATGCAGCTTGGTCTATGAATGCCATAGCTACGGTAGCCTTATGTTCTAGGGCCTCTGGGTCTAATGGGGTATATATTTGAAACCCTTCCAGAAGCCTTTCCATGAAGGCTGCCGGGCTTTCATCCCTTTCCTGAGTTATGGTCCTTACCTTGGCCAAATGTGTGGGGCGCTTTCCTGCCCCTTTGAGACCCGCCAACAGAGCCTGGCGATAGATTTGGAGACTCTCCCTACCTGGTGCTGTTTCATAGTCCCAGTCTGGGCGGGTGAGGGGAAATCCCTCGTCTATTTTATTGGGAAGTTGGGTTGGGAGGCCTCCTGGTCCTGGCACATTTTTCCAGGCCTCCAGGAGGACTTGCTGCCTTTCTTCAGTGGTTAGGAGGACCTGCAAGAGTTGCTGGCAATCATCCTAAGTGGGCTGGTGAGTGAGGAGAATGGATTTTATTAACGAGGTTAGGGCCTGGGGGTCTTGGGAAAAGGAAGGGTTATGGGTTTTCCAGTTGTAGAGGTCAGAGGCAGAGAAGGGCCAGTACTGGACCGTGCGATTGACAGTACGGAGGGGAAAAAGGGAGGATTGCTAAGTGGAAGGGCCTTCTGGGTCCTCAGTCCGCCGCAAGCGGAGACGAGGAGGTGTCGGCAGCGGCGTCCGAGGGGTGAGTTTGGGCGGGGCTGGAGAAGGAGACGGGGTGGAGGGAGGGGCCGAGGGAGAAGTTGGAGAAAGGGTAGGGGCCGAGGCGGTAGAGGAAAGAGCTGGGGACAAGACAGGGGGCAAGGGTGAAGCGTAAGGTGGAGGTCCCAGAAGGGGGTTTTGAGGTGGAGGAGGCAGGGGATCAAGAAGGAGGAGGTCCCTCTGGGGTTCATCTGGGAGGACTGGCTTATGCGGGTCCGGATTCCGATTCTTTGGGGCTTCTAAGGCAAGGAGGGTAGATTGGGATGGGGAAGGGGAATGGAGGAAGGGTTTCACCCAAGAGGGAGGGTTTCGGACCAGATCCTCCCAAGTAATTATGTAGGCCACCTGGTCTGGGTGTCCGTGTGGCCCAGGATCCATCACTGTTGCTTTAATCTGTAAGATAATTGGGAGGTCAAATGTTCCGTCCCGGGGCCACCCAACATGGAGGGTAGGCCACTCGGACGAGCAGAATTTTCGCCATCGTCCCTTACGGACTTCTATGGAGAGGTTGTGGGCTCGAGCCCGAACGTCAGGGAAGTGAGTCAGGGTCAGAGACAAAGGAGTCGTCAACGTCTGTCTTATTTCGTCCACGTATAACAAGGACAAAACGAAAGTAACAAAAACAAAGATCAGACAAGTAAGGAGAAGCTGCGCGGCCAGAGAGTGGCGCCACAAGATTTACAAAATATTCAGACAGCAGGGGCGGCCTGCCTACAGATTTGAAGAGGCTGACTGAGTCGTCAGCCTTCTCCCAGACTACCGCCAGGGCGTCCCCCGGGGCGTAAGTGGGACAGTGCCGGACACGTCTGTCCCCCTTCCCCACTTAATTCAGAAGGAGTACTCCCCAGAGTTCAGAGTTAGCCGGCAAGACAGAACAAAACGAAAGTACCTGGTAGGTCCGTTCAGTCAGCAGTCTGTGTGGCCCGGGCCAGATGGGTCTCCGCCAGATGGGTCGGGGGTCCTCGGATGACCCCACTTCCCGGCCAACGCACCAAATGTTGGAACCGAACTGTCGATCCCTTCCTGGGCAGGGGTCGCCACGAAGGATCACCGACACGAGATTCACAGCAGAGAGTTATTTATTACTAGCGCGCTAGGGTCCCAAGCTCTAAGTTGGCCCTGGGACCCTGACTGCTTGTTACAGGCTGTTTATATAGGCAAACACAAGTTCAAACACAGCTTAGGGCGCGAAATTCAAACAAAGCTTTAGGCGCATGGTAATTGGGTCTGTCTATGGCCTGAGCAAGGTGTCTTGTTCTAATTGGTTAGAGCAGGACCTTATGAGGTTTTTTCCTGGAGTTGTTGATTCCGGGAACTTCGAGGCAGGGTGGGATCCCCGGAATTGGCAGGGTGGGACCCCATGAGGTTGTTTCCCGGAATTGGCAGGGTGGGACCCTATCAGGGTGGGACCCTATTGAGGCAGGGTGGGACCCTATCCAGAGCCACCTGGTGTTAATTTTTTTAAGTTCTTTTTTTATGAGGCCTAGTTTCTAAGTTTTATGCGGCCTAGTTTCACCAAGAAGTTAACTCCAGCAGTTTGGGCCAATGTTTTGTGGCTTCTTAGAATGCACAAGGTTTCAGGGTTCCCTTATTGTAGTTTCACTAACATCACTTGCCGTATTGATTTTTTTCTTTTTTTTCCTTTTATTATATTAGAAATGGGGGTCTCACTATATTGCCCAGGCTGGTCTCAAACTCTTGGGTTCAAGTGATCCTCCTGCCTCAGCCTCCCAAAGTGCTGGCATTGTAGGCATGAGCCACCACACCTGGCTATAAGTAGATTGTTCTTCAGAGATTATTTTCAGCTGACTTTTGGTTTCCTATCTAATTTTGTAATGGTGGATAACAAAGCCCCTCTGAACCAAGAAGTTTGTGTGCAGCCCATTCTTGTCTTCTGTGATTTTCTTTTTTTTTTCCTCTCTCTTTCTTAAGTATAATTAGAGAGTTTATTTGGGCCAAATTTGAAGACTGCAACCCAGGAGACACATAGTCAAGTTGCCCTGAATATATGTTCCCCTCTTTGATTTTCATCTGCCCTGCCAAGCTCCTATTAAGTACATAAACTGCCTGTCCCATGGCTTTCCTTAAGGGGAGGTACATTTAATACCTTGTCTTTTCTAATCAAGATATTGGCCAGTCCTAATACAGGGCCTGGCATAGGGTATTAAGCCTCCTCTTGGTTGACGTATTTTTTTTCTAGAGACACAGCAAACACCAGTCATGTGGACAGGGAGCAAGTAGACATCATTGGCTTTGATGACAACAGTGGCCCATCTGGAGAGGCCACTGTGAAAATGCCAGCTGCAGTGGGGGAGGTGCGGACAGGGCAGCACACTCCGCATAACAGGCGGGAGCCCTGGCCCCTACAGAGTCAGCAGCACGGAAGCTCCATGCTCCCAGGCGCAGCTGCAGCCGCTCAGCCTCAGCTCCAGACCCCTGGCATCCATGCACTCTTGGGGACCCAGGAAGCCCCTTACCCCTGCAGGCTTGAAAGTGTCTGCTCCTGCTGCCTGGCTTCTCCCTGCTCCCAGTACCCACTCTGGGGTACAGCAAAGTTGTGGCCAAGTCTGGGCACTGTCATGACCTGGCTGAGTGACTGCATTTGGGATGGTGCTGACATGCCAGCCCCCTGGCACCTTGCCCCCTCTGGACTTTGGGTGTCAGCCAGGATGGGAGGGAAGCCAAAGGGGTGCTGAGGGCAGCTTAGTGTGGGCCTGCAGGTGCCCCTCAACATGAACAGCTTGGGGGCCGTAGGTGGCACGTTGATGGCAGCAGGAGGAAGACAGGCTCCTGAGTGGGAAGAGGAGGGTCCCCAGTGAAGTCCCACATTCAAGCAAGGGACAGCCTGAAGCCTAGGGGCTGGATTGTCAGTTACAGATGGAGTCCACAGTCTGGAGTGAGAACTTATGGCACTTTTTCCAGGCCCACCTATGGCTGCCCATGGTCAGCACACACTTCCTCCCTTCTAAACCCATAAAAACCCCAGACTCCCACAGACATCAGGACTACCAGCTGCAGGAAGGGATGACCTACTTTGGGTCTCCTTAACTCGTCAGGACAACCTGCCTGTGGACAGCAGCTACCCACTGTGGGTCTCCTCTCCATTGAGAGCCGGACACTCATCAGGATGCCCTGCCTTCAGAAAGGAGCTACCCACTCCGGATCTCCTCTCTGCTGAGGGCTGCATTCATCAGGACTACCTCCCTGTGGAAACAAACTACCCACTTTGGGTCTCCTGAGAGCTGTTCTGTCACTCAATAAAACTCCTGTCCATCTTGCTCAGCCTCCAGTCATCCACGTACCACATTCTTCCTGGACATGGGACAAGAACTCACCACATGGTGTGACTGAAAGAGCTGTAACACAAACAGGGCTGAAACATGCCCCCCAACCCCCTACTCACCATGTTGTGGGCAACAAGAAGGAGAGAAGAGCTGTGGCCCTTCAGGAAGCCCAGACCTAGGGGCTCCCTGAGCCAGGGCTGTGACACCTTCTTTGGGGCTCTGTGGTTCCTGGCATCCCCAAGCTTCCAGATACCACCATGCTCCCCTTGTCCAGACACAGGTAATCACAGAGGAAGCTGCTTGCAGTACACCTGATCCAGGTGCAGCCTTGCATGGAGTCAGTGCCTGTGCCAGCGCCTGGAGCTGCCTGTCCCATAGCAGCAGCCAGTTCACTTGGCTGTGCACAGTGGTCAGACCCCACGCTCACTCCACTTTGCTACTGGCTCACCCTTGGCAGGTATGAGATCCAGGCCAGTAGCACGAGCTGAGTGTAGCCTGCCAGGCCAAGTGGGCAGAATGAGCCAAGCAGGTCCAAGCAAAAACTCGGGCAAAGGCACCAGCAGCCACAGAGGTTTCCAACTGCAAAAGCAACACCCTAAGGATCCTGAGGCAGCCTCAGAGACAATGGAGAGTAAGACAGCAATAGACAGAGGCAGGGCTGTGGAGCGACGCAGGCCTCCAAAGAAGAGAGAAGTTTCTATTCCTGAAGCCTTCTGGAATCTGAAGTTTGCTGCCTGGCCTGCCCACTTTTAGCGGAAGTAAGCTTGCTACCAAAGACTCTTGGCTAGAGCAACGTGGATCAAGGAAGGTTCAACCAAAGACATGACAGCGGTTCTGAGGGGCTGGGCAGCCTTTGTGGCCTCCCACCACCACCTCAATTAAGCCAAGTGATGGATGAAGAGAATCTTCTGGGTTCTCAAGTGCCTGCTTCTTAAAACCACTTTGGAGAGCGCAGGGAGCGCAGGAGGCAAAGCAGTGCCCCCTACATGAGTCATCCCCATTTGAGCTGCCTTCCCACCCAGAACTGAGATACAAGGCTACACTTCGCATCGAGGGAGACCAAGTGATGTGCCCAGCTTCAAGCCAGAGCTTTGTTACAGAGAAGAAAGGGAAGGGTAGATGTTGGCATAGCAACCAGCATTGTCTGCCACTCTCCTCTGTCTGCTGCGTGTCTCCCCATGAGATGCCCCCCTGGGAACAGGGTGCCTGAGTAGGACTCTTAGGCCTGGATGATGAAACTGGACTTCTAATTCCCTCTTCCATGTAAATCAGAGCCAGTCATATCATTTCTGCTCACAACCCAACAGCCGTAGCTAGGCATGGGGCTGACTGCAGACGGCTGGACGCATGGGGAGCAGAAGGAAGGTAGTGAGCAACACCACCTCCAACAGCCTTTAACAGGAGTGACGTGGCTCCACACGCACTTACAAAAAAGGGCTTCAAGACCTGCTGTTAATTGGAAAAATAAGAAGAGCAAGTGACAAAACTCACGTAGAATATGATCCCACTTGGGTACGAAATGGTTCAATTAACCCTTAATAGGCCAGGCATAGTGGCTCATGCATGTAATTGCAGCACTTTGGGAGGCCAAGGCGGTGGATTGCTTGAGCTGAGGAGTTTGAGACCAGCCTGAGCAACATGGCAAAAACCCATGTCTACAAAAAATACAAAAACAAGCCAGGGTTGGTGGCACATGCCTGTGGTCCAGCTACTCAGGAAGCTGAATTGGGAGGATCACTTGAGCCCAGGAGGTGGAGGTTGCAGTGAGTCAAGAATGTGTCACCTCACTCCAGCCTGGGTAACAGAGCCAGACCCTGTCAAGAAAGGAAGGTAGGAAGGTAGGAAGGAAGGAAGGAAGGAAGGAAGGAAGGAAGGAAGGAAGGAAGGAAGGAAGGAAGGAAGGAGAAAGAGAGAGAGAGATAGAAAGGAGGGAGGGAGGGAGGAAGGAAAAAGAAAGAGAGAGAAAGAAAGGAGGGAGGGAAGGAAGGAAGGAGAAAGAAAGAAAGAAAGAAAGAAAGAAAGAAAGAAAGAAAGAAAGAAAGAAAGAAAGAAAGAAAGAAGAAAGAAAGAAAAAGGGAAGAAAAAGAAAAATAAAGAAAGAGAAAGAGAGAAAGGGTTCAAGATGCAGCTATGAACACATGGCTATATTAGCTTCCAATTGCTGCTGTGACAGATTACCACAAACCTGGTGAAAACAGCACACATTTGTTATCTTATAATTCTGGATGTGAAACATCTAAAATCGAGGTGTCACCAGGGTTGCATTCCTTCTGGAGGCTTCAGGGGAATCTGTTTCCTATGTTTTTCAGCCTCCAGAGGCTGCCCGAGTTCTTTGGCTTGTGGCCACTTCCTCCATCTTCACTAGCAGAAGGGCATCTTCAGGGTACCCACCCACCCTCCCTCCCTCTCTCTCTCTCTCTCTCCACAGGGTCTCACTCTGTCATCCAGACTATCATAGCACACTGCAATATGAATCCACTGGACTCGAGTGATCCCTATCTCAGGGGATCACTACCTTCCGAGTAGCCAGAACTTCAGGTGTATGTCACCATGCCCAGCTAATTTTTCAATTTTTGGTAGAGACGGGAGTCTTGCTATGTTACCCAAGCTGTTCTCAAAATCCTGGGTTCAATCAGTCCTCCCACCTTGGGCTCCCAAAGTGCTGGGATTACAGGTGTGAGCCACCACACCCAGCCTTCACATCTCTTTCTTTCTGACTCTGATTTCCTGTGTAGCTCATAGGAATATGCCACCCCAAAATACACTATGTTGGCATAATGATTAATTTGACTTAGAGGCAAACGATAATCAGTAGATGCAGAAAAACATCTTCTTGGTGCTTTTCTTACCTGACAAAAAAGCAGAAATTTCTGGGGAATGAGGATTGCTATAAATTCCCTCTCCCACGGAAGCTTTATGGCCATGTAGAAGATGGAAAGTCAGCATCCAGATGGACCTGCCCAGGTAACCCTACTCTTCTGTTAGCTTCCCTCATCTGGTCACCTTCTCACAGTTTGTCACCCTTGGAAACATAAAACCCTTTTCCTTTGTATCATCGCTTCTCTAAAAATGTATTGTTTCTTTGCTAAAATGCTACATAAACCCAGTTCTTCTTTTTTTTTTTTTTTTTTTTTTTTGAGATAGAGTCTTGATCTGTCACCCAGGCTGGAGTGCAGTGGCACAATCTCGTCTCACTGCAAACTCCACCTCCTGGGCTCAAGTGATTCTCCTGCCTCAGTCTCTTGAGTAGCTGGGATTACAGGCCCATGCCACCACACCCAGCTAATTTTTGTATTTTTAGTAGAGACGGGGTTTCACCATGTTGGCCAGGCTGGTCTCAAACTCCTGACCTCAAATAATCCACCCACCTCGGCCTCCCAAAGTGCTTGGATTACAGGCGTGAGCCATCCTGCCCCGCCTACACAAACCCAGTTCTAAATATCCCTCTGAGTTACTCAAAACCAAGGTTTCTCCCAAGTGATGTGTGCTGCACTTTCTAACAATCTGTTTGTTTTTCTCTTGTTAGTCTGTCTTTTGTTAGCCCAATTTTCAGGACCCCAGCTGGAAAACTTAAGATGAGCAGAGGAAAAAGATGTCCTCACACACCTGCCTCACTCTTTTTGTTTTTTTTCTTTTTGAGACTGAGTCTTGCTCTGTAACCCAGGCTGGAGTGCAGTGGCGTGATCTCAGCTCACTGCAAGCTCTGCCTCCTGGGTTCTCACCATTCTCCTGCCTCAGCCTCCCGAGTAGCTGGGACTACAGGCACCCACCACCATGCCCAGCTAATTTTTTGCATTTTTGTAGAGATGGAGTTTCACCATGTTAGCCAGGATGGTCTCAATCTCCTGACCTCATGATCTGCCCACCTCAGCCTCCCAAAGTGCTGGGATTACAGGTGTGAGCCACCATGCCTGGCCTGCCTCACTCTTATAAGGACCCTTGTGATGACATTGGACCCACCAGATAACACAAGATAATCTCCCAGCTCAAGGTCTTTAAGTTAATCACATCTGCAAAGTCCCTTTCGCATTGTGAGGTAACATATTCACAGGTTCCAGGGATCAGGATGTGGACATTTGGGAGGAGGGCATTATTCTGCCCACGACAATGGTCAGTGGCCATAGAAAATTCTGGAGAGGTTTGTTATACAGCTTTGGAGTGGGGAGAGTTCCTTTAAGAAAAAATACACTCAATTTTGACAAGTTAAGGATGAAAGTAAATATTACTGGTGGTGAGAAAGCAAATCACGAATACTACAAACTGGCAGGGGGTGGTGGCTCACGTCTGTAACCCAGTACTTTGAGAGGCTGAGGTGGGCAAATCACCTGAGGTTAGGAGTTCAAGACCAGCCTGGCCAACATGGTAAAACCCCGTCTCTACTAAAAATACAAAAATTAGCCAGGCATAGTGGCACACACCTGTAGTCCCAGCTACTTGGGAGGCTGAGACAGGAGAATTGCTTGAACCCAGAAGGCGGAGGTTGCAGTGAGCCAAGATTGCACCACTGCACACCAGCCTGGGTGACAGAACGAGATTCTGTCTCAAAAAAAAAAAAAAAAAAAAAGGATAATATTATATACATCACATATTGTATATATGATATGGTTTGGCGCTGGGTCTCTCCTCCAAATCTCACCTTGAATTGCAATAATCCCCACATGTCAAGAGTGGGGCCAGCTGGAGATAATTGAATCATGGAGACAGTTTCCCCCATACTGTTCTCGTGATAGTAAGTGAGTTTTGATGAGATCCAATGGTTTTATAAGGGGCTTCTCCCTTCACTGGGTTCTAATTCTCTCTACTGCCGCCCTGGGAAGAGGTGCCTCCATCACGATTATAAGTTTCCTTAGGCCTCCCAGCCATGCTGAACTGTGAGTAATATAACCTCTTCCCTTTCTAAATTTCCCAGTCTCAGGTATGTCTTTATTAGCAGCACGAAAACAGACTAATACAATATAATTTTTATTTTGTAAATAATATTACATATCATATGTAATGTGATTATATTTTTCTGTATTTTGTCATTTTTGTGCTATTTATTATTTTCTCACTGTAAATAAATATTGACTTTCACCCCGACTGTGCATTCTTTGAATATACAGCACCTTGTTTTAGTTTTGGTTTTGGTTTGGTTTGGTTTTTGAGACCGGGTCTCACTCTGTCGCCCAGGCTGGAGTGCAGCAGCACGACTTCGGCTCACCGCAACCTGCCTCCTGGGTTCAAGCGAGTCTCATGCCTCAGCCTCCTGAGTGGCTAGGACTATAGGCACATGCCACCACGCCCAGCTAATTTTTGTATTTTTTGGTTGAGATGGGGTTTCATCATGTAGGCCAGGCTGGTCTCAAACTCCTCAAGTGATCCGCCCACCTTGGCCTCCCAAAGTGCTGGGATTACAGGAGTGAGCCACGGCACCCGGCCAGGTATATAGCACTTTGTATAATAACTTTATATAATTATGTTCTTTCTTAAAGAGGACTCCTCATCTATGCATCAAGACAGAGACCCCACAAAACTGGATCTGTCCTGGAGTAGAAGAGCTTTTTTCCAAAGAAAATGTGACTGTTTATTTGTCAGAGATTGACTTAAAAAAAACAAAAGGCTGAGCACAGTGGCTCATGCCTATAATCCCAACACTTTGGGAGGCTGAGCCAGGTGGATCACTTGAGGTCAGGAGTTCGAGAAGAGCCTGGGAAACATGTCAAAACCCCATCTCTCCCAAAAAAAAATTACAAAAATTAGCCGGGCATGGTGGTACACACCTGTAGCACCAGCTAATTGGGGGACTGAGGTGGAAAGATCACTTGAGCCCAGAAGGTCAAAGCTGCAGTGAGCCAAGATCATGCCACTGCACTCCAGCCTGGGAGACAGAGCCAATTAAACTTCTTTCCTTTATAAATTACCCAGTCTCCAGTAGTTCTTTATAGCAATGTGGGAATGAACTAATAAAAACATATAGGCCGGGTTGGGCATCATGGCTTGCCCCTGTAATTCCAGCACTTTGGGAGGTTAAGTGGGCAGATTGCTTGAACTCAGAAGTTTGAGACCAGCCTGAGCAAGATGGTGAAACCCCATCTCTACCAAAAATACAAAAGCTTAGTCAGGTGTGGTAGTGTATGTCTGTGGTCCCAGCTACTTGGAGGCTGAGGTGGGAGGATTGCTTAAGCCTGGGAGGCAGAGATTGCAGTGAGCCAAGATTGCACCACTGCACTCCCATCTGGGTGACAGAGTGAGACTCCATCTCAAAAAACAAAAACAAAAACAAAAAACAAAACAAAAAACTATAGGTCGGGTCCAGTGGCTCACAGCTGTAATCCTAACACTTTGGGAGGCCAAGGCAGGAGGATGGCTTGAGCCCAGGAATTGGAGACCAGCCTGGGCAATGTGGTGAAACCCGTTCTCTACAAAAAATACAAAGAATTAGCTGGGCATTCTGGAGCGTGCCTGTAATCCCAGCTACTTAGGAGGCTGAGGTGGGAGGATCACTTGAGCCCATGAGGTCAAGACTGTAGTGAGCTGAGATTGTGCCACCGCATTCCACCCTGGCTGTGGCTGACAGAGCAAGATGCTGTCTCAAAAAAACAAAACAAAACAAAACAAAACTGGGAGGCCAAGGTGAGCAGATTGCTTGAACTCAGGAGTTCAAGGCCAGCGTGGGCAACATGGCAAAACTTCATCTCTACAAAACTACAACAATTAGCTGGGCGTGGTGGTAAGTGCCTGTGGTCCCAGCTACTGGGGAGGCTGAGGTGAATTCGAGACCAGCCTGGCCAACCTGGTGAAACCCTGTCTCTACTAAAAATACAAAAAATAGTTGGGCGTGGTGGCGCACGCCTATAATCCCAGCTACTCAGGAGGCTGAGGTAGGAGAATCACTTGAACCTGGGAGGCTGAGGTTGCAGTGAGCCGAGATCACACCAGCCTGGGCAACAGAGTGAGACTGTCTCAAAATAAAACAAAACAAAACAAAAAAACAAAGCTAAGGAACCAGCCACAGAACAGAAGATTTTGTACTATGTACACTATGTCTTATGTATTAGACACAGGATTTATTCCAGAATGCATGAAGAACTTATACAGATCAATAAGAAAAAGATAACAGAAAAAATGGGCAAAGAATATGAAGAGGCCATTCGCAGAAGGAAAACTGTGAATGGCCAATAGAAAAGAGGAAAGCTGCACACACTTGCCATTGAGGGATGTGCAAAGGAGACCCACAGGGAGATATCATTTCATCCCCATCACATTGCCAAAATCAGCCTGTCAGTGCCAGGAGGTTACGGGGAAATGCAAATCCTCACATACTGCTTGTAGGCATGTTAAGTAATATGGCCACTCTAAAGACCAATGTGGCAATTCTAGCGAAGCTGAAATGTGTATACTCTATCATCTAGCTATTTCACTTCTTGGGGCAGGCTTTAGAGAAATTCCTTACCTTATGTCAGGTGAGGTGTCAGAGGCCAGGCAAAGGAAAGTGATTGGCTCTCAGGTAGTAAGAAGAATTTACCAATAGTATAGGCTTGAAAAGGAGGCCAGGCGCGGTGGCGCACGCCTGTAATCCCAGCACTTTGGGAGGCCGAGGTGGGTGGATCACCTGAGGTCAGGAGTTCGAGACCAGCCTGACCAATATGGTGAAACCCCATCTCTACTAAAAATACAAAAATTAGTCGGGTGTGGCGGTGCATGCCTGTAATCCCAGCTACATGGGAGGCTGAGGCAGGAGAATTGCTTGAACCCGGGAGGCAGAGGTTGCAGTGAGCCGACTCTGCACCACTGCAGTCCAGCCTGGGCAACAAGTGAGATTCTGGAAAGAAAGAGAGAAAGAAAGAAGGAAGGGAGGGAGGGAGGGAGGGAAAGAGAAAGTTTTATTAGATAAAAAATATGCTGTGGAAGAGTGCAGTGGGTGCTTCAGCAAGAGAGGACAGCACACTGCAGTGGATTTTCCTTAGGGCTATTTATGGACTGTAAAGTGGGAGCTTAAAGGTAATTTGGACCATATTAGCCACATAAGACATGACAGATAAATGATTACCTTTGTAGACATTTTGATGCCTTAATGCCAGCAAGGGTTGCACAATGAGTTTTGTGATTTAGAAATTTGAATTACGTATACATTTTTGGGGAAGAAGCCTGGAACCGGATGCTGGCTTTAGATAACAAGGAAGTCTAATTTACTTCTAAGCTTCTCAGATAAGGAGTTTTTCCTCTGGGCTTTACTCCAGGTTACTTTCACCAGGCAGCGTGTTTGCTGCAGCACTGTTTGTGATTGCAAATCATTGGAAGCAATGAAATGGAAATAGGAAACTGGACAAACAATCGTGAAATATTCTTTGTTTAAAAAATTATTTTTTTATTTTTAATTTATATATATTTTATATATATGTAATTTTTTTGAGATGGAGTCTCACTCTGTTGCCCAGGTTGGAGTGCAGTGGCATCATCTCGACTCACTACAACCTATGCCTCCTGGGTTCAAGCAATTCTCCTGCCTCAGCCTCCCAAGTAGCTGGGATACAGGCGTCTGCCACCACATCTGACTAATTTTTGTACTTTTAGTAAAGATGGGGTTTCACCATGTTGGCCCAGGCTGGCCTCAAACTCCTGACCTCAGGTGATCCACCCACCTTGGCCTCCCAAAGTGCTAGGATTACAGACATGAGCCACTGTGCCCAGCCAATTTTTATATTTATTTATTTATTTATTTGAGACAGGGGCTCCCTCTGTCACTCAGGCTGGAGTGCAGTGGCACAATCATGGCTCACTGCAGCCTTGGCTTCCCAGGCTCAGCAATCCTCCCACCTTAGCCGCCTGAGTAGCTGAAACCATAGGCGTGTGCCGCTACACCCAGCCAGTTTTTGTATTTTTTATAGAGATGGGATTTCACTATGTTACCCAGGTTGGTCTCAAACTCCTGAGCTCAAGTAATCCACCCACCCACCTCGGCCTCCCAAAGTGCTGGGATTACAGGTGTGAGCCACCGCATGTGGCCAATTGTGAAATATTCTTATGAATGAATAACATATGCACTTATTAAAAGGAATAATATGGCCAGACACAGGGACTTACACCTGTAATCCTAGCACTTTGGAGATCGAGGTGGGAGAATTGCTTGAATCCGGGAGTTAGAGACCACATCTCTACAAAAAGTTTAAAAATTAGCTGGGTGTGGCGGCTCACCCCTGTAACCCCAGCACTTTGAGAGGCCGAGGCAGGCAGATCACTTGAGGTCAGGAGCTCGAGACCAGCCTGACCAACATGGTGAAACCCCATCTCTACTAAAAATACAAAATTAGCCAGGTGTGGTGGTGCATGCCTGTAATCCCAGCTACTCAGGAGGCTGAGGCAGGAGAATGAATCACTTGAACTCGGGAGGCAGAGGTTGCAGTGAGCTGAGATCACGCCATTGCACTCCAGCCGGGGCAGCAAGAGTGAAACTCTGTCTCATAAATAAATAAATTAATTAATTTAAAAAAATTAACCAGGTAGCACATGCCTGTAGTCCAAGCTACTTTGGAGGCTGAGTCAGAAGGATTGCTTGGGCCGGGAGATCAAGGCTGCAGTGAGCTGTGATTGCACCACTGCACTCCAACCTGAGTGACAGAGTAAGACCCAGTCTCAAAAAAAAAAAAAAAAAAAAAAGATGAATAATATGGATTTCTATATATCAACATGAATAGATTTCAAAGCCATAGTATTAAGTTAAAGAACTAAGTTGTGGAATAAGTACTTTTTCTGGTGAATATATGTATACATACTTAAGGGTGAAATTGCTGGATTGTAAACATTTCTTCAACTTTAGTGGACGCCACCTATTTTCCATAGCCAATGTGTAAATATTCACTCCCATCTGCAGAGTATAGGAGTTGCATTTGCTCCACATCCTTGCCATCTTCTTCGTTGTAACCATCCTGACAGGTGTGAAGCAACGTCGGATGGTTTCTTTTCCTGCTGACTAGAGAGTGACCAATGACTGGCTGAAGCCTGGAATTCCTGGTCTCAGGAGACCCTTGGGCCTGAGTCTCCAGGTAGCTGGGACTTCAGGCGCCACCCCTCCCACGATCACAGGCTTCTTGCCATTCGGCTAACCTCATTTGTGAAGTGTCCAATCAAATCACTGGATGATTTTTCTTGGGGAATTTCTGCCTTTTCTTGCTGACTTATAGACTACAGTTCTGGCTATGAATTCTTTGTGAGATATGTGTGCCAAATACCTCCTCCCACCCTGAGGCTTGTCTTTTGATTGTCTTGATGGTGTCGTTTGATCAAGAGAGGTCCTGAGCTATAGTGTACTCGAATATATCCTTTTTGTCCTTTATGACTAGTCCTTTTTTTGTGTTCTGCCTAAAGAAGCTTTGTCTTCTCCAAGGAACCATTTTCCTATAAGCGCTAATAGAAGTGTAGTCTTACCTTTTACATTTAGAGCTACAATTCATCTGGAATCTGAATTCCTTTGTAATCTCTCCTTTAAGGTGGTGCGCAGTGGTGGAAGGGGGCTGGGATGGGGGTAGCAGGCCACTCCGTGCAAAGGCAGCCCTGCCCTCCAGTGTACCAAGCGTCTCCCCTTACTAATTTCCCCTGCTTTGCTCTGACCTTGGCTCCTGGAGATGCTCCCCCTCGGAGGCTGGCCCTACCCTACAGTCAGCTCTTCCCGCTTCCTCAAAGGCCGGGCACTGCCCCGCTGCCGGTGCTCAGCCCTTCGGGGGCCCAGCGAGTTCCAGGGACTGCCAGGACCACCTGCCTGCGGGACCCGCGGAGCCAGGCCCCCTGCAGGGGGAGCCTCACTCGCAGCCCAATGACAGAGTGTCGCCCTCACCCAACTCTCCTGCCCCGGGACGCCCGGGCTTCGGGGCTTTGGGGAACCTGCGGCGCCTGGGTCATCCCCTGCGTGGACCCCTAGACCCCGGGCGAGGCCACCAGCTCCCACAATCCAAAGGGCGACAGGGAGGGGTCCCCCCAGCCCCGGCGGCGATGCCCCTTGCGTCCTGACTAACCACACGCCCTGGACCCCCGCACCCTCTGTAGCCCCACGCGGAGTGTAACCGCGCCCCGTGTCCTGGGATCCCGCGCCCTGGGTAACCCGGTCCCGTGTAACTGCAACCTGGTGAAGCTGTGCCCCCTGGGCGCGGCCACCTGGCCCTTCCGGCAAGGCGGAGATGCGAGGCCTCAGGATTCAGCCCCGCAGCGCCGCTGAGTCCAAGGACCAAGTTGGGAGTTGGGGCCGGAGCTGAGAAGGGGCGCCCCCTGTGCCCACATCCCGCCCTGGCTCTGGCGGTATCTCCACGCAGCCCTGGGAGGGCTTCTCTTTCTTTCCTTCTTTCTCTTTCTTTCTTTCTTTCTTTCTTTCTTTCTTTCTTTCTTTCTTTCTTTCTTTCTTTCTTTCTTTTATTTCTTTCTTTCTTTCTCTTTCTTTCCTTCCTTCCTTCCTTCTTTTTTCTTTTTCTTTCTTCCTTCTTTTTTTCTTTCATTTTCTTTCTTCTTTCTTCTTTCTTCTCTCTCTCTCTCTCTCTCTCTCTCTCTCTCTCTCTCTCTCTCTCTCTCTGCCTGTGAAAAGCACCTTGATGTGCCCTCGGGTGATGGCAGTGCCTCTCCCTGCAGCCAAAAGCAAGCTAAGTAGTCCCCATAGGGCCCTGGGGAATAGGTGATGGGGCATTAGTGAGAGTCTACACAGCTGCTCTAAAAACAAGGTAAACACACATTCCCAGCTGGAAAAGTATCCATCACATATGATAAAATGAAAAAATAAGTAGGGCCAGGCTCTATGACTCACACCTGTAATCCCAGCACTTTAGGAGGCAGAAGCGGGAGGATTGCTTGAGCCCAGGAGTTCGAGACCAGCCTGGGCAACACAGCAAGACCTAGTCTCTACCACAATGAATAGGAAAACTTAGGTAGGTGTGGTGGCGTGAACCTCTAGTCCTAGCCATTCCAGAGGCTGGGATGTTGCTGCTGATGATACATCAGTGATAGGATATTTGAACCCGTTCCTCCGCTTGGCAGGCCCATTCTGAGTGGCAGCTCCTGCTCTTTACAAATAAGACCTGTAGCATCACCATCACCTGAATTCTCCTGGACTTCAGTCATGTGGGTTTGGAAAGGAGTTATGGAATGTTGGTTCCCCCTAAGTCTCTAGCAAGAGTTGTGGCTGCAGGTGAAGGGACTGCCTTGATGTGCCAGGTGACTGTCTTAGGTGGCCCCTGTAGGGCCCCGGCGGGGGCAGCCTGAGATGCAAACAGCATGGATGCCGTCTCAACCATCACTGATGCTCCAAATTCGGAATGGCTACTCCCGATCATGTTCTGCCTTGTGCACTCAAGTGTTCCCATGAACTCGCAGATATACATTTTCAGCTGGGTTTTTAGGGAAAAGTGTTTTGTGGCATTTTCCACACAGCACCCACTGAAGTGCACAATGTCAGATAGTGAGAACAATGAAGACTCCAGAGGCCATGCTAAATGAAAGTATGGCTGCAGTTCTTCCCTGCAAGAGTGGCTCCAGAATCCTGAGTGCCTGTGAAAAGCACCTTGATGTGCCCTCGGGTGATGGCAGTGCCTCTCCCTGCAGCCAGGCCTTCCTGAGCCCAGACCCCAGGCTGCGGCCCCAGCCACTGTCCACTGGGAATGTTCTATGGGAGACATGGTGCACTCACTTCCCGTGGGGGCCATCACAAACAGTTGCCCAAAACGACAGACATTCTCTTACCATTCTGAACATCAGAAATCTAAGAGCAAGGTGCTGGCAGGCGTGTGAGTCTGTTCGGGTTTCCATAACAAAACTCCAGAGGCAGGGCAGCTTAAACCACAGAAATCAATTCTCTCCATTCTAGAAGCTGGAGTCTAAGATCAAGGTGTTGGCAGGGCTGGTTTCTCCCAAGGCCTCCCTCCTTGGCTTGTAGGTGGCTGTCTTCTCCCTGTTTCTTCACCTGGTTTTCTCTCCACGCATGTCTGTGTCCTAGACTCCTCTTTTTATAAGGACAGCAGTCTGTACTGGGTTAGGGCCTTCTCTAACGACCTCTTTTTAACTTAATTACATTTTTATTTATTTACTTTTTACATTTAAAATTTTTTCTCGAATACCAGGCTTCATGGATCACTTAATTACCTTTAAGGGCCCTCTCTTTAGATAAAGTCACATTCCAAGGTCCTGGGGTTAGAGTTTCAATGTATAAACTTGGGGGAGGGCACAATTTAGCCCATAACGACAGGGCTGCATTCCTTCCGAAGGCTTCAAGGGAGTACCCGCTTCCCTGCTTTCTGTAGCCTCTAGAAGCCACCTGCATTCTGTGGCTTGGGCCCCTTCCTCGAATGCCCCCAACCTCTGCTTCCATCCTCACATCTCCTGTTGACAGATCTCTGGCCTTCCTGGCATAAGGACCTTTGTGATTACCTTGGCTCCACCTGGATAATCCATGATAATCTCATCTCAAGATCCTGGATTTACTCACATCTGCAAAGTCCCTTTTACCATGTAAAGCCACATATTCACTGATTCCAGAAATCAGGATGAGGGCATCTTTGGGGGCCATTATTCAGCCCTCTGCATGTGGTTATAACCTGTCATACCACACACACCTCCCACGTAAGGCCTCTACAGTGCTAAACCATAAAAGGCGGCACTTTTCTTTAGCTGCATAGAAACACCTGAAAACTTAGCTGGGCGCAGTGGCTCACGCCTGTCACCCCAGCATTTTGGAAGGCCAAGGTGGGCGGATCACTTGAGGTCAAGAGTTTGAGACCAGCCTGGCCAACATGGTGAAAACCCATCTTTACTGACAATACAAAAAATTAGCTGGGCGCGCTGGCACACGCCTGTAATCCCAGCTACTCGGGAGGCTGAGGTGGGAAAATCGGTTGAACCCAGAAGGCAGAAGTTGCAGTGAGTTGAGATTGTGCCACTGCACTCCAGGCTGGGTAACAGAGCAAGATTTCGTCTCAAAAAAATAAATAAATAAATAAAACTCCTGAAAACTTGAACTAACCTTGGTTAGTGACTAATCCAAAAGAACATGCAATACAAAATGGGAGACAGTGTGACGAAGGCAGACAACTTAAATCCATTTCTGCAAGAAAGTAAAAGCAAAAAGACCCCGGAGGAAGGTGGCTTCTCTCACATTTGATGGTCCTGTAGGGCTTTGCCAGTTCTGGGGTCACCTGACGGGCAGCCAGGAAGGAAGAAGAACCACAGGACTACCATGTCCCTATTCCAGTCCCCATGCACAGACCTTATTAAAAGGAGCCCAGTGTTGCTGTAGGGTGAATGATGACAATCTCAATCCTATCATCAGATTTAAAACACCACTCTGACTCAGTCCCTCTCCAACAAAGCCGTCACAGCCCACTGTATTATTATTATTATTATTTTAAGAAATAAAAAGCAACAAGCTGTATTCCCTGGGGGCCAGTTGCAAAAGCAAAACTTAATTATACCAGATATGTAATTAAAATTATACTACTTAGAATTGTCCATTGTCTGCTTCCTGGATGGCCCCTTACTAAATAATAACAATGATGATAATGTGAGCCCCTGTCTGCCCCAGCTACAGGAAGTTCATCCCTCCCTCATGCCACGGGGGACCCCAGAACTGGCACTTGGCTATCACTTCTCAGCTTCTGCCCCTCAGACAGCCTCACAGCACTCCACACCACCTCCGGCTGCTTTGTAGTCTCGCCTTTGTCCTCTCCAGGTTAGACCCCAGGCCCTAAGAGGCCCAATAAAGCTTTTCCTAACAGAAACACCATTTACCTGTCTCCCCTTTTAGCAAGAGAATGAGCTAGTGGCACATGGGATTTTTGGCATTTATTTTCAGCTTCCTCAGTTGAATTCTAAGGTGAAGCTTACCGTCAGCACAGTTCTGTCTCCCTCCTTTCCCCAGTGATCCCTAAACTCACGTGGGTCAGTGGAGGCTTTGTTCTCCCCTATCTGGAACAAAGCTTAGCGGCCACAGTCACACCCCTGCCCCTATTCTGTAGTGGTTTACTAAATGCTTGTTTCTCCCATGAGCTCGGGCTTTTGGAGGGCAGGGTCTGTCCCCAGTGTCGCTCAGCCCTTGACAGGTTCTTATAGTGCCTGACTTGGATTGAAGTAGGTTTGAGAAGACTCCACAGGGACATGGGGAGGCCTGCGCTTGAGTGTCCTGGGCCTTGCTCCCCAGGAGCACCAGATGAGGCTAGAGGGCAGATGCACACCTGGGAGTAATCTAGAACAGCACAGAACAAGTGGAGCAAGGGCTGGCCAAGGGCTGCGTTGCACCCTTTCTCCCATGTCTACTCCAAGTTTAGCGTCCCCTGAGCTGTTTCCCAATTCACACAACAAGGGCTTGCACCTGGAACATGGCTAAGGTCTTGCCTGGGGTAAGGACACTGTGTCTGGAGGAAGGGGCATGAGCACTGGAGCTGCTGGGCCTGGTGATGCCAGCTCACCCAGACTGCAGATTTTACCTCTGGAGGCCAATCCTCCACTGAAGCCCAGAGCCAGGCATGACTACCCCGATGCTCGCGCGCGCTCTCTCTCTCTCTCTCTCTCTCTCTCTCTCTCTCTCCCCCAGCACATAGAGGCTGTGTGAGCACAGCCAGATGGTGGCTGCTTACAAGCAAGAGGAGGCCTCAGAATGAACCCTACCTTGCCAGACCTTGATCTTGAACTTCCCAGCCTCCGGGCTGTGAGAAAATAAACATCTGTTGTGTAAGCCACCCAGTCTATGGTATTTTATGGCAGCCTAAGCAGAATAAGATGCTGGCAGAGGCCACTTTTCCTGCCTAGGAGACCCTTCCCTCACCCAGCAGGTTCCCAGGTCCCTGCACCAGTCCAGGCCAAAGTGCCCACGGCCCTGGACCAGGCTGGAAAGATAGATAGCCCAGGCCATCTCACCTTCCACATCCTAGCTGGAAGCCTCTGGGGTTGAACTTAAAGGGGTAAAGGAGGAAGGGATGCGAAGGACATTGTCTCCCCCTGCCCTTCCTTGGGCAACAAGACCCCTCTGTGGGGCTCACGGTTGAACCTCCACCCCACTCCCACCCCACTCCCCCCCACTCCCCCCACTCCCACCCCACTCCCCTCACTCCCCCCACTCCCCCCCACTCCCACCCCACTCCCCCCCCACTCTCACCCCACTCCCACCCACTCTCACCCCACTCCCACCCACTCTCACCCCACTCTCCCCCACTCCCACCCCACTCCCACCCCACTCTCCCCCACTCCCACCACTCCCCCCACTCCCCCACACTCCCCCCACTCCCACCCCATTCCCCCCCACTTCCCCCCCACTCCCCCCCCACTCCCCCCCACTCCCACATACATACACAGTGACTCTGTGACTCCAGTAGAGCCAGTCTCTCCCAGAGAACATGAAATTCAGAGTTAGGGACACCAGCCCCCTCTATGTCCTGGATTGTGAAGATGTCTTAGCCCAGGTCCAAGATTCCTGGAGGCACCTGGGAGGGCAAGGCCAGCCCACAGAGGCCAGGACTCAGGTGACAGGCCTGCAGGCAATATACTCATGGCACTATCTCCAGCTTCCCAGAGCTAACCTCAAGTTCTTTGTATCAGCTGCCTCAAGGTGTGCTGGCTAAGGGCAAATATCAGAGTCGGACTGCCCGGTTTTAAATCCTAGCTCTGCCATTGTTGGAAATGGGTGTTCGATGTGGCAAAATCAACACTGAGACAAAGGATCACTTGGTAAGGCTAGTTTACTTTCTGCAGAAAGGGTGCTGCTCGCTAGCAGTCTTGCCATGAGAGCACACCCGAACAAAGGAGATGGGGATATTTATCATCTTTGTAACCTGATGCAATCGTCCTGTGGCTGTGTCCCATTTCCATTGGCCAGAATGGGACCTCACACTCTAAGCTGGACCTGATTGGCTAGCAGCTTGAAACTTTTCTAAATAGGTAAAGGGGAAAGAGGACAAAGAAAAGAGGAAGCTACTCATGAGAGGGTCAGGAGGGTTTCCAAATAAGGAGTGGCATGCACTATGGTCTGGGGCTCACTTAACCCTGTCCAGGCATGCCAGGCCAAGTCACAGCAGCTGCATTGGAACATACATAGATATGCATAAACCAAATAAATGACAAGCTCTTTATGGTTTTAAAAAACTTTGAAGAAGAACTTCTCTATTCCTCACAGTCATGTTGGACATGTAAACCAAAAATAAAATTCTAAACCCCCTAATCGACCGAATGGACCCCTCCTCTTGACCAAAGGGATTCCAAAGAAACCTGAAAAATTAGTTCAGGCCATTATAGGAAAGAGGGGTCAGACATGCCTCATTATGCCCCCCTCCCTTTGGCATTCAAACACAACTCACCAGCATTAACATTAAAACAGAGATCATAAGACTGACAAAAGAGGCTCTTTGTACGAATAAGATGCCAAATTCCAATGGACTGTATGTAGTACAGCATCACATGACAGCGGGCCCTGAAAGAAAGAGAAATATTTTACCCCAAAATATATTTCTTTTTTTTTTTTTTTTTTTTTTGAGACGGAGTCTCGCTGTGTCGCCCAGGCTGGAGTGCAGTGGCCGGATCTCAGCTCACTGCAAGCTCTGCCTCCCGGGTTTTTACGCCATTCTCCTGCCTCAGCCTCCCGAGTAGCCGGGACTACAGGCGCCCGCCACCTCGCCCGGCTAGTTTTTTGTATTTTTTAGTAGAGACGGGGTTTCACCGTGTTAGCCAGGATGGTCTCGAACTCCTGACCTCGTGATCCGCCCGTCTCGGCCTCCCAAAGTGCTGGGATTACAGGCTTGAGCCACCGCGCCCGGCCCCAAAATATATTTCTTTGACATATATATATAGAGAGAGATACGGAGTCTTGCTCTGTCGCACAGGCTGGATTGCAATGGCGCAATCTCAGCTCACTGCAACCTCCGCCTCCCAGGTTCAAGCAATTCTCCTGCCTCAGCCTCCTGAGTAGCTGAGATTACAGGCACCCGCCACCACACCCAGTTAATTTTTGTATTTTAGTAGAGACAGGGTTTCACCATGTTGGCCAGGCTGGTCTTGAACTCCTGACCTCGTGATCCCAAAGTGCTGGGATTACAGGCATGAGCCACCGTGCCCGGACTTCTTTGACATATTTTGAAATGGTCCTGCAAAGCCGTCTCTTGTGGGGAAAATCTACGTTCTGTAGATTTCCCTTTCCAGGTCTTTTCCTGATCCAAGGAGAGATTAACCAAGAGTCTGGCATCTTTTTAAGTCTGATAAGAAATACTTACCATCTATTTCTCTGAAGCCTGCTACTGCTACCGGGAGGCTTCATCTGCATAAGAACGTTGGTCTACACAACACCTTTTCTTATCCCAGACACTCCTTTCTACTCATTCCAGTTCTTTAGACAAGAACTATTTCAACCAATTGCCAATCAGAAAACCTTTGAATCTACCTATGATCCAGAAACCCCTACCTACTCTTCCCTGCTTCCAGTTGTCCTGCCCCTCCAGACTGAACTAATGTACATGTATTGATTGGTGTCTGCCTGTAACTTCTGTCCCCCTGTTACCGAAAAGGAGTCCCGATCCAGATCCCAAGAGAGGGTCATTGGATCGCAAACAAGAAAGAATTCAAGGTGAATCCATAGAGTAAAGTGAAAGCAAGTGTATTAGAGAAGTAAGGAAATAAAAGAATGGCTACTACGTAGGCAGAGCAGCCCCAAGGGTTGCTGACTGGTCACTTTTATGGTCATTTCCTGATTGTATGCTAAACAAGGGGTTGATTATTCACGAGTTTTCCAGGAAAGGTCTGGGCAATTCCTGGAACTGAGGGGTCCTTCCATTTTTAGATCACATAGGATAACTTGATGTCTTTGCCATGACAGTTTACAAATGTCATGGCACTGGTGAGAGTGTCTTTTAGCACAGATGTATTATAATTAGTGCATAATGAGCAGTGAGGATGAGCAGAGAACACTTTCATCGCTATCTTGGTTTTGGCTGGCTTCTTTATGGAATCCTTTTATCAGCATGGTCTTTGTGACCTGTACCTGTGCCAACCTGCTGTCTCATCCTGTGGCTTAGAATGCCTAACCTCCTGCGAATGTAGCCCAGTAGGTCTTAGCCTTATTTTATCCAGCCCCCATTCAAGATGGAGTTGTTCTGGTTCAAACGCCTCTGACACCCTTAAAATTTATAAAAATCGAGCTGCGGCCGGGCGCGGTGGCTCAAGCCTGTAATCCCAGCACTTTGGGAGGCCGAGACAGGTGGATCACGAGGTCAGGAGATCGAGACCATCCTGGCTAACACGGTGAAACCCCGTCTCTACTAAAAAATACAAAAAAAAACTAGCCAGGTGAGGTGGCGGGCGCCTGTAGTCCCAGCTACTGGGGAGGCTGAGGCAGGAGAATGGCGTGAACCCAGGAGGCGGAGCTTGCAGTGAGCTGAGATCCGGCCACTGCACTCCAGCCTGGGCGGCAGAGCGAGACTCCGTCTCAAAAAAAAAAAATAAATAAATAAATAATAAAAATAAAAATCGAGCTGCAATCCAACCACCTTGGGCACATGTTCTCAGGACCTCTTGAGGCTGTGACTCAGGCTTTTGTCACTCATATTTGGCCCTGAATAAAATCTCTTCAAATATTTTACAGTTTGACCTTTTTTGTCAACAGACTACTTAACTTCTATGTCAGTTTCCTCATCTATAAAATGGGGATACCTGTTTCATGGGGTTATTGTTTGGATTGAGTTAATAAACTAGGAAGTCCTAAATAAGTCTTAGTGAAAGAATTAGGCAGCCTCATGAAATGGAGCTAGAAATGACTTCATTCATCCATGGCGGTGGAATTTGGGCCTACGTGGGCCAATGTGTGGTGCAATCCATTCTGCAGACAGTGATGCTTATGAGTAAGGCAAGTGCTCATGCCATTCCGGCTGCACCTTCACACACTGCAATCTTCAAGCCCTTATCTCCTCTCACCAGGACTCACGCCACCAGCTCATGCAATCTCTATCCAGCAGATGTGTTTTAATCACCTGCATGTCCCAGGATGGGAAAGGGGGTGTCAGGAGGTGAGGCTGGAGGAAGAAGGAAGAGGAGGGCTGAGGAGCTGAGCTTAGTCAGGGAAACAGGCCATGACAATAAGGAAGAGTGAAGTGCAGGGCTCCAAGGAAGACACAGAGGACATCTGCACTGCCCCACTCCACCCCCAGACTTTGAGGCCTCTGAGAAGGTGGTGTCTTAGCTTAGAAAAACTTGAGAGTTAGCCGGGCAAGAAAGGGAGAGACATGGTCTCAAACACAAGAAATAACACGAGTTGTGTTCGTTCGTTCTTTTTTCTTTTTCTGGAAACAGAGTTTTGCTGTGTCACCCAGACTGGAGTGCAGTGTTGGGATCTCAGTTCACTGCAACCTCCGCCTCCCGGGTTCAAGCAAATCTCCTGCCTCAGCCTCCCAAATAGCTGGGATTACAGGGGCGCACCACCAAGCCCGGCTTTTTTGTATTTTTAGTAGAGACGGGGTTTTGCCATGTTGGCCAGGCTGGTCTCGAACTCCTGACCTCAAGTGGTCTGCCTCGGCCTCCCAAAATGCTAGGATTACAGGCCTGAGTCACTGTGCCTGGCCGAGTTGTTCTTGACCACTTTTCCCGACTCCCCTCCCACAGACTCTCTTAGAGCCAAAGCCTTTATTATTATTATGGGGACAGGGTCTGGCCCTGTCACCCAAGCTGGAGTGCAGTGGTGTGATCACGGCTAACTGCAGCCTCAACCTCCTGGGCTCAGGTGATCCTCCCATCTCAGCCTCCTGAGTAGCTGGGACTACAGGCGCGCTCCACCATGTGGCTTTTTTTTTTTTTTTTTTTTGTAGCGATGGGGTCTTGCCACCATCAGGAGGCTGGTCTTGAATTCTTGGGCTCAAGGGATCCTCCCACTTTGGCCTCCCAAAGTGCCGGGATTACAGGCATGAGCCACCGGGCCCGCCAGCCTCTTTTAGGAAGAAAACCTGATACTGTCACTCCACTGTTAGAAACCTCTCAGTGGGGTTTTTGGAAATGAAAGTCTAACTTCTTGTCTCCTTCTGACCGTCTCCATGCTGAATCTCATCTTTCCGATGGTCCACTCCTCCAGGGGCCTGCCTGACGCCCAGGGCGGCCCCTCGTCAATCACACAGGACGCTAATGAGCGCGGGATGAATCTGGGCTCCTAAAAGAGGACAAGTTGAAATCGATTTTTAAGGCACTTTATACACATTTAAGAGAGAAAATAAGGAATAGAAGAGACATGACAAGAACAGTGGGGCCTGCGGGCGCAGCACACGGTTTGGGGTTGGTAGCGGTTTGCGCGTCTGACCGCCCGGTCTCCCTCACCGCCCGCACTGCAGGCTGCGGGGTCCGATCCAGTCCTTTGCACTCCAGGTGCGGTGCTGGACAGCGGGAGCTCCAGCCACGGAGGCCGCTCCTTCAGGGAAGAATAGCCCGGGCTCCTCCGAGCCCCTAAATCCTGAAGACCACGAAGCGAAACCGGGTTGGAACCGGACGCTAAATCCCCAGCCCTCGGGCGCTCGGACTCTAGAGCCAACTCGGAAGCCCCGCCCCTAACGCTACTCGCCAATCAGCGACGGCCGCGAAATCCGTGCCCGCCCCCCCGGCCGCGCCCTCTGCCAATGAGCGAGGTCCGAGCGGCCGGTCGCCCAGCCCAGTCCCGACCGGCGCACGCCGCTGTTCGCGTGTCTGGTTCCAATAAAGTTTTTCGCCACTTTGAATTTTTTTTTTAAAGCGCCCGCTGCTGTCTCTGCAGCCGCGGGCGAGAGCGGCCGAGTCCCCGCCCCGCCACTTCCGGTCCCGCCGCCGGGAGCCGGTGCGGCTGTGAGGGGCCGCGTCTCGCAGCAGCCGCCCGGGCCGGGCATGGTGTTGGGCGCCGGACCCGCCTCGCCTGTCTCGGGGAGCCCAGGTGAGGAGCGACCGCGCGGCTCTGCGGCGGGGCGAGGTGCGGAAACCGGTGCACAGGCTGGCCTGCGGGCCGGGCGGAGGGCGCGGGCGGTGGCGGGGCCGCCTCAGGCCCACCGGGTTCCTCACGCCGGGGGCCGGGCGGGCGCGGGCACCCGGACGCAAGGCCGAGCGGTGTGAATGGGAAGGGACCGCGGGCCGCGGGCAGCGAGCCGGCGGTCGGAGGCGGCGTCAGTGGCCGGGGCGCTGGCCTCGCCCGGCAGTGAGTGACCGCGGCGGCGGCTAGGGACGACCCGCGCCGAGCACCTAGTGTGAACCAGGCCCTGGGTCGAGCGTGGCACAGTCCAGGCCGCGCTCACGCCCCACTCGCGGGATCGGCTGCGTGCCTTGTAGGGAGGAAGCGGGGCGTCCAGCGCCTGGCCAAGGTCACCGGCCCGACGTGGCCGCAGAAAGCGGGACTGGACTCCGGATCGCGGCAGGAGTCACGCTAGGCCGTGAGGAGCGGGGGAGGTGAGGGGAGTGACAACTCGCGCCCCGTCCGTGTACCTGCAGCGGGAAGAGTAAGTACGGGCACTTACCTACAATTGGGGGCGGCCAGGCTAGTTTGAAAAATTTTTACCACAGCAAAGGAGACGAGGAGGGAAGGGCATCTTGGAGCAGTTTTAGTGCTGCAGAATCTTGGTTCCAGACCTGGTTCTGCTGGTGTGTCATCTTGGGTGTGTCCTTCCCCTCCCTGGGCTCAGTTTCCTCATCTGTCACAGGAGATAATTGGGCCCCCCACCCTGCATTCCCGACCGCCTGGAAGTGGGGGCAGGAAGGGTTGGAACAGCCAGAGAAAGCTTCTTGGAGGAGGAGACGTTGGAATCTAGGTAGGAATCTTCCCCTTAAGGAAGGGGTAGGATTCGTTTGTGAAGGAAGGAGGGCATTCCAGACCTGGGTATCAGATTGAATAGAAGCTTCTGGAAATGAGCAGGGTGTTATGAAGCAATAAAGAGGAAATTGGCCTGCCTGGTGCAGAGGAATCCTGGCTGAGGAGTGAGATGAAGGTAAGGGGGAGCATAGAGGTGGGAGAGAGAGAGATTGAGAGGCAGAATCACACCAAGTGTAGTGCTGTCCCCCCACCTGGACATACCTGCCTTTCAGGTAGTAGGCAGTGCAGGAAGAGGCAGGTTTACTGCTGAAAGTAGAAGGGGCTGGGCTCCAAAGATGGTCAGTCAACCAGCGTACTCCTGTGCCAAGCGGGAGGTTCTTGGGCACTGGCATTCTGTGGAAGAGTGGGATATGGACTTTGTTGTGCCCTGATCTGGGCCCCTTTGACCGGGGAAGTTGAGTGTCCCCTAGTGACCCGCAGGCCCATCCTTTATGCTTGGATTGAGATGTCTCCATTAGGAAGGAATTGTAAATAAGTAGCCCCTCACCTTGAGCTGACTGGCCCCTGGCGTCCCTGCACAAAGTGACATGGCCTGGTTTTGCCATTGCTTGCAGGGATGCTGAGTAAATATCACTTGATGGCACTAATACATTGCACACAAGATACTCTTCTCTGGGCCGTCAGAAAGCAGGTCCCACCCAGAGGAAGAACCTAACTGGGCCAATTACAACTTGTGGAATTTAGAGACTGAGAATGTTGTTCAGAATAGCTGATCTGTTACTGAAATGCTGCCCTAGAGTGTAATTTGCAGGAAAGAGGAAGTTTTGTTTTAAACCAAATCTTCAAGAGTTGAAACATTGAAGAAGGAAAAGAATTCTGAAGCAACTGCAGGTATTCAGCTAGCCGCTTGACAGTCTGAATACTTATTTTTTGTTAGAATCCTTTGATATAGATTTAATTTTATAGCTATGGAAACATTCCCAAATTAGGCCTTGGGTTTATCCTTAAAGTGGCATGTGAAAATGATACACATGACAGAAAAAGAGATGGTCACTGTATTAGATTTCTTAGAATGTTAGGGAAGTACATTTTTTTATTACTTTCTATGGGAAACAAAACACCAGTGTTAAACATTCTCTCATATCTCGCAAGTCACAAACTTGAAGGTAGTAAACCAGCAATCTGACTCTTCCAGTGGAACTGAATATTAGCATCTTCTGCCCACAGAGAGGATTTCGTCGTGGCGTGATTGGGGGTATAAAAGCATTAAGCATAGCCTGCGGACTGTAGTGTTACAGAAGAGTTTCTTGGTGGTGAGCCTTTCAGTATGTGAGGGATCAGTCTCCCCAGGCTCCCCTGAGCCTCCTTCAGTGCAGGTTCTCGGGGAGCTGGGTGTGGCCCTGGTGCTTGCTGTTCTATGGGACTCTTCATTCTGGCTTTCCTAGGTTACTGCCTGCTGAACTCATGTTCAAGCATGTTGTGCTTTTATTTTTTACTCTTTGCTTCATTTGCATTCCCAAGGTCAGCCAGAGACCTGGTAGTCCTTGTGTAGGGCATCTGGTGCATCCAGCTGACCCTCAGGTGATGGATGGATGCACGTCTTGGTCCATAATTGGGTGACCCTGATGATGTGGCAGGACTGATGTGATTGAGTCTGCACACGTGGCAGCAGACTTGGCTGGGAAGGGAAACACTGTTCTATGACAAGGAATCCTTGTGAGGGATTTTTGACAAGATCATTCCAGGTAGGGGCTGAAGCAGGAGAGCTTGGCTCTAGATGGTGCTACTGTCTGTTGTAGCTGAAGACCCTACAGGTGTTTGTGACTATTCTCCTGTGAAGTAACTTCATCAGCTGAACCCAGCTGCTTTGCCCTGGGCGAAGCTGTGAAGATGTGCTCTTATGGAGGTCCACCTGAGGAGATGGCACAGTAGCGTAACAATGAAGAAACTAATGTTGGCTTATTTTCACATTTTTGTCAACTTTATTGAGGCGTAATTGAAATACACTAAACTGCCCATATTTAAATTGTGTAATTGATTAGTCTGAAACCATGACCACAATCGAGTTAAAAACATGTCCTGCTGGGCGTGGTGGCTCACGTCTATAGTCCCAGCACTTTGGGAGGCTGAGGCAGGTGGATTGCTTCAGCTCAGGAGTTCAAGACCAGCCTGGGTAACATGGTAAAGCCCTGTTTCTACAAAAAATTTAAAATTAGCTGGGCGTAATGATGCGTGCCTGTAATCCTAGCTGCTTTAGGGGATGGGGGATGCTGAGGTGGGAGGATCTCTTGAACCTAGGAGTTTGAGGCTGCACTGAGCTCAAGTCACGCCGCTGCACTCCAGCCTGGGCTATAGAGCAAGACCTGTCTCAAAAAACAAACAAAAAACATTGCTGTCATCCACAAGAGGGAAACTAGTATGTCTTTGGTGACTGCTTCTAGCAGCTGAGTGGCTTTGGGCAGGCTGCCTTCTGGGCCCCTGTTGTCCTGGGGTCCACATGGTAAAATGGAATGGGAGTGGGAGAAGTCCATTCCAACTTTACAATTCTAAGAGCTTTTGACTGTGGAAGCGCAGAGCTGTCTTGGAAGCCTTTAGACCAGTACTTCTTAAGGGGTTTATGGTATGCGTATGTCTGTGTCCTCTGAGTGGAAAAGACTGTGCAGTTCAGAAGATCATATTCTACATATTGTTTTCATTTTTTAAAAATTCTTTAAATTTTTTTATTTTTTGAGATGCAGTTTCACTCTTGTTGCCCAGGCTGGAGTACAATGGCACCATCACTGCAACCTCCACCTCCTGGGTTCAACCTATTCTCCTGCCTCAGCCTCCTGAGTGGCTGGGATTGCAGGCACCCGCCACCAGGCCCAGCTGATTTTTTTGGTATTTTTAGTAGAGATGGGGTTTCGCCATGTTGGCCAGGCTGGTTTAGAACTCCCGACCTCAGGTGACCCACCCGCCTTGGCCTCCCAAAGTGCTGGGATTACAGGCATGAGCTACCATGCCCGGCCTATACTGTTTTCATGATACAAACAATAGAAAATAAAATCTGACAGCCTTTAGGAGATAGGCAGAAGATGGTGTGAGAAACTGTGTAAGAGACCTGGGTGAAAAATGGTTTCAAATGCCAATGAGGAAAGGAGTATTCTTATTTGACTTTCAGGATCTTAGTCTCAACCTAAAATTTCTGTGCTTATGTCAAGCTTTTCACGTGGAATTTTTAGATCATTTTCTGTTGAAATGATCAGAGTGGTATTGAAATAAAATGATATGAAAGCAACAAAGGAAATTGTAGAAGTATTGAACTGGTGACAATTTATCTTATTTTATTTTATTTTTGAGTCTCACTCTGTTGCCAGGCTGGAGTGCAGTGGTACAATCTCAGCTCACTGCAACCTCTGCCTCCCGGGTTCAAGCGATTCTCCTGCCTCAGCCTCCCCAGTAGCTGGGACTACAGGTGTGCGCCACTACACCCAGCTAATTTTTTGTATTTTAGTAGAGACGGGGTTTCACCACGTTGGCCAGGATGGTCTCAATCTCCTGACCTCGTGATCCTCCCGCCTCGTTCTCCTGAAGTGCTGGGATTACAGGTGTGAGCCACAGCACCCGGCCCTAGTGACAAATATTTGTCCTCAGTCAAAAGAAGTTCCAGAGACCCTCTCTGACCATGGCAAAGTAAGTAAGAGTTAGGAGGAAGATTAATGTCAGTTTATGTTAGAAATAGAAGGCAGAGTCTAGAGGATAGTTACCCTGTATAATTAGTGGGATCATAACGTAAGCTGTGGACTTTGAGTTATCATGTGTTGACGTGGGTTCATTAATTGTAACAAATGTACCCTCTGGTGGGAGATGTTGGTAATAGGGAAGGATTTCCGTGTGTTGGGGCAGCGGGCATATGGGGAATCTCTGTACCTTCCTCTTAATTTTACTGTGTACTTAAAACTGCCCTTAAAAAATAAAATCTTAAACAAATTGTGGCATTTCTTCAACTGGCTCCCAGGCAGCAAGTGGCGTCACCTGTGTTTGGTCTTTGTTGTCCCTCCCAGTGAGCTTGCAGCAGGGGAACCTGCAACACAGATGGGGTGGAAGCCACCAATGAACATAATCTACCTGGGGACATTAATTTTAATTCGGTCTTGATGTTGAAATTGCCAAAAAATATAAATAAAACACAAACATAAGTAAATGCAACACAGCATGAATAAATGAGAAGATGCTTGTTAAGGCTCTAGCCACACCTTTATTAAAGGAGGAAGGAGAGCAAAGAGTGGTGTTCCTCTTCCACCAGAGGCTGTGCTGCTTCAGTTGGTGATGGGCCAGACCCTGGGACCATACCATGTGTGTGCATGATCCCCTGCAGCAGGGCAGGGCAGACTTACTAGTGGACAGTAATGGACCCATGTGGAACCCGTTGGTGAGGGCATGCTGGTTGAGAAGCTGTGGAGGCACCCTAGACGTTGTGTTCCACGGGAGCTTCGTCACAGCCACATCCCAGGGCCTGGCACCTAGTGGATAACCAGTGAATGTGAAATGCATGACTTTTTAATTTTAATTTTTTTTTTTTTTTTTTTGAGACAGGGTCTCGCTCTGTCACCCAGGCCGGAGTGCAGTAGCACAATCACAGCTCACTGCATCCCCAACCTCCCAGGCTCAAGGGATTCTCCCACCTCAGCTTCCCGAGTAGCTGGGACTACAGGCGCATGCCACCCCCTGGCTAATTTTTTTTGTATTTTTTGTAGAGATAGGGTTTTGCCATATTGCCCAGGCTGGTCTTGAGTTCTTAGGCTCAAGTGGTCCTCCTACCTTGGCCTCCCAAAGTGCTGGGATTGTATTTGTGAGCCACCGCGCCCAGCCATGACTCTCTTTTTAAAAAACTGTTAATTCATGGCTGGGCACGGTGGCTCATGCCTGTAATCCCAGCACTTTGGGAGGCCAAGGCGGGCAGATCACCTGAGGTCAGGAGTTTGAGACCAACCTCAACATGGAGAAACCCTGTTTCTGCTAAAAATACAAAATTAGCCAGGCATGGTGCTGCATGCCTGTAATGCCAGCTACTCAGGAGGCTGAGACAGGAAAATTGCTTGAACCTGGGAGGCGGAGGTTTTGGTGAGCTGAGATCGCACCATTGCATTCCAGCCTGGGCAACAAGAGCAAAACTCCGTCTCAAGAAATAAAAAATAAAAATAAATAAAGTTAATTCATAATTTTAAAAGTTAGGCTTATAGAGGATGGCGTAGAGCTTTTCAAATGTATTATGAAGGAATCCAATCTTATTAATGTGTGCAAATTTTTTCCATAACTAAATTATGGGAAAAAATCAAAATGCAAAAGCACCTGTACATTTTCCTCAATGTCTAATTAGTCTCTGGAGACCTGGTCCTTAACCCTGCTTTCATTGCTGTCTTTCAGGGTAAAGGCAGCAGTAATGCTAACGCTAGCAAGCAAACTGAAGCGTGACGATGGTCTCAAAGGGTCCCGGACGGCAGCCACAGCGTCCGACTCGACTCGGAGGGTTTCTGTGAGAGACAAATTGCTTGTTAAAGGTAATGATCATTCGTGTGAACTGTTTTTGTATCCTGTAACAAAAGGAAGTTTGACTGGAGGGTCTTTGGGGATATAAAGCAACCCACTGCTGAATAGAAATACCTGTTTAAAAAGATTTTAAAATATAATTGCTTGTCTCTTATAGTGGAAGGACATTGTACCATGCAGATGATATGAGCACACTGTTGCAGGGAGATGGTATGGGATGTTCTTTGTCACGTCTGCCAAAATGCTAGCAGAAAGAATAAGGTGCTGAGAGTCGGCAAGGCCTAAGACTGGTTTCAGAGCTGCCATTATCTTCCTTTCTTTCTGATTCGCAGCACCATAGTTTCTGCTCTGTAAAGGGGAAGGAGTCAAATTTTGTAATCTCTTAGGATCTTTTCCTGTTTTATTCAGGTCAAAGCCTACGGCGAGTCTTGTGAAAAATTAGTTCTCTTCACGGAGTTAATAACACGTAGTATTCTACAGTTTTAGTTGACTTCTGCTATCCATGTTGGTGAGGAGAAACTTTATCCTGGAGAAGGGTTGGTAAAATGTGTGAGAGTATGTGTGCATGCAAATATGCATTCATTTGTATGTTTGAGCGTAAATTTTGCATTTATTCATTTAGCAAACTCAACATTTTCAAGTGCTTTGAAGTCGGTTTCTTGGGGGTCATAAGACTTATGAAAGATGAAGAAACAGTTGCAGCCTTTAAGGAGATTATAATTTGCTTAATTATAAAAAGGTTAGCTTTGTATTTTATTTATTTATTTTTTTGAGACAGAGTCTCACTCTCACCCAGGCTGGAGTGCGGTGGAGCAATCTTGGCTCACTGCAACCTCCACCTCCCGGGTTCAAGCAGTTCTCCTGCCTCAGCCTCCTAAGTAGCTGAGATTACAGGCACCCACCACCACGCCCAGCTAATTTTTTTTTTTTTTTAAACAGAATTTTGCTCTTGCTGTCCAGGCTGGAGTGCAGTGGCCCGATCTCGGCTCACCACAACCTCTGCCTCCCAGGTTCAAGCAATTCTGCCTCAGCCTCAAGTAGCTGGGATTACAGACATGCGCTACTACGCCTGGCTAATTTTGTATTTTTAGTAGAGACGGGGTTTCTCCACGTTGGTCAGGCTGGTCTTGAACTCCCGACCTCAGGTGATTTGCTCGCCTTGGCCTCCCAAAGTGCTAGGATTACAAGCGTGAGCCCCTACGCCTGGCCAAATTTTTGTATTCTTTTTTTTTTTTTTTTGAGATGGAGTCTCTCTCTGTCGCCCAGACTGGAGTACAGTGGTGCAATCTTGGCTCACTGCAACCTCTGCCCCCGGGGTTCAAGTGATTCTCCTGCCTCAGCCTCCCTGGTAGCTGGGATTACAGGCGCCCACCACCACACCCAGCTAATTTTTTGTATTTTTAGTAGAGATGAGGTTTTTGCCAGGTTGGCCAGGCTGGTCTCAAACTCCTGACCTCAGGTGATCTGCCTGCCTCGGCCTCCCAAAGTGCTAGGATTACAAGCCTGAGCCACCGCGCCCAGCCATTAATAAAGACGAGGTTTCACCATGTTAGCCAGGCTAGTCTCAAACTCCTGACCTCAGGTGATCCACCTGCTTTGGCCTCCCAAAGTGCTGGGATTACAGACGTGAGCCACTGTGCCCAGCTTTACTTTATAACAAGTGTTTACATTTCTTTAATTTTTTTTTTTTTTTTTTTTTTTGAGACAGAGTCTTACTCTGTCACCAGGCTGGAGTGCAGTGGCACAATCATGGCTCACTGCTGCCTCAACCTCCTGGGCTCAGATGATCCTGTCGCCTCAGCCTCCTGAGTAGCTGGGACTACAGGTTGCACCACCATGCCCAGCTAACTTTTTTATTTTTTATTTTTATTTTTTTGTAGAGATGGAGTTTCATTATGTTTCCCAGGCTGGTCTTGAACTCCTGGCCTCAAGTGATCCACCCACCTCGGCTCTCCCAAAGTGTTGGGATTACAAGTGTGAGCCACCGCACCTGAGAAGTGTTTACATTTCCTACATATAGAGCAGCTAGAAAGCAAATAGTTGATTAGTGTATTTGCACTCCCTGTTTTCATGTTGTATTAGGTTGAAAACATGGAGATTACAGGCATTTACATGTCCTGAAGGAATCTAACAGCAGAAGAGCTGCTGTATATAAATGTGCTGTGCTTGGCCTTCCCAGACACAAATCACTGTTAAACTGGGGTAGGAATGGGAAGTGTGAGGGCACAGTGGCACGATATCGGCCCACTGCAACTTTCACCTCCCGGGTTCAAGCGATTCTCATGCCTCAGCCACCTGAGTAGCTGGAATTACAGGCATGCGTCACCATGCCCAGCTAATTTTTTTATGTTTAGTAGAGACAGGGTTTCAACATGTTGGCCAGGCTGGTCTCAAACTCCTGACCTCAAGTGATTGCCTGCCTCGACCTCCCAAAGTGCTGGGGTAGCAGGCATGAGCCACTGTTCCTGGCCTGTACTCTTTTTCTTATTCTCCCTCTGCCCCTGAGTTTGGACTTAGTTTTGGATTATCCAGCCTGTTGGATGATTGGTTGAAAGTGGAGTGAGAATGGTATTTCACATTTTGGCCTTACCTACTAAGCCTGTATTTAGTGTCCGTTGTGCTGGAGGCTTTACCCTAAGAGGCCCAGAGGGTGGGGCAAGAGCTGGAGCACCTTACTTAGGTGTGCCTGATAGGACTTGAATGTCTTCTCAGATTCTGGGCTCCATTTGCAGCATAAGCCAGGAAAATGGTGTGTTGTTGCTGTACTTGGAGTAGACAGTGAGTGCTTTGGTGACTAAGGAGTTGCAGCGAGGAGGGCCTGGATGTTAGCTGAGGAGGAGTGGGTAGAAGCTGACAAATGGACTGTCCCATCTTCTTTACCCAATCGTCATCATGGTTAATAGTAGCTAATAGTAGCTTTTGTATACTGAGCACTTAGGGCCAGGCCCTCTGTTGGGCACCTTCTTAGTTCATTTGTGCTGCTGTAACAAAATGCCACAAATTGGGTAATTTATAAACAATAGAGGTTTACTTCTCACCGTTTTGGAGGCTGGGAAGTCCAGGATCCTAGTAGGATTGGTATCTGGAACAGGTAGTACTCTGCTTCAAAGATAGCACCTTGTTGCTGTGTCTTCACATGGCAGAAGAGATGGAAGGGCAAAAAGGGCCTAAGCTAGTTTCCTCCTGCCCTTTTATAAGGCACTAATCCATTCATAAGGCAGAGCCCTGGTGACCATCACTTCCCTAGAGGCCCCACCTCTTAATACTACCACAGTGGGGATTGAGCTTCAACATGAATTTCCCCATTTGAGCCATAGTAGGCACTTAATGGGGTAATTCTTGTTTGACTTTTCAAAGCCTTGCCAGATGGATGCTTCATTTTACCCATGAACTGCTGAGACTCAGGTTAAGAAACTTGCCCAGTTTGTGGCTTTATTGCAGCAAGACAGCCAGACCCACATACTGGGGTAGGACAGGCTCCGGGGGAGCAGATGCAACCAGCAGAAACCAAAGTAGCAGAACAGAAGTGCAAGTCCACAGAAAAGAGAGTTCAAGGAGGCTCTGCGTCTCTGTGTCTCCTGCCCTGCTCAGGAACTCACCCTGGAGCTCTCTGCTGGCTCCAGGGCCTGACAGAGCCCACTAAGACCCACCAACCTGGGCTCCCCTCCAGCTCCAAGGAAGGAAGTATCTTTGTCTGGGTTGACAGGGCCCAGCTGAGGTTCTTTGACTTTGTGTGCCCCTCAAGAACAAGAAGGGTCTCACAAGGAAAGGTGCAGAGCCAACTCTTGAGGCCACCATTTCCATCCTCCCCAGGCACTGGTGGCGATTAAGTTTCAGAGTCCAAAGCACTGGCCATAAATGGCAGTAAGAATTCAGTGTAACCTCCCCTCTCATGGCCTTTCACTCCACCTGCCTCAGGGGCTGCAGGCCAGGCTGAGTGGTGAGTAGTTTGGGCTTGTGGTGGAGGTTGGGTAGAGAAGGGTGTGCCTGATCTGAGAGAGGTGGCTGTACACACAGAGTGCAGCAAGAGTGCCTGACGGTTCATGCTTGTGGGCTCGGCACCTAGAGTGCTCCTTTGTTTAGCTCGCCCTGTGGGTGGCTTGTTGACCCTGGTGGCAGTCTGGCCTTCTGTCCTCTGGGGAGTTGTGGCGGAAGTGGTGCTATGGAAGCTGGCGGAGTCTGTGGCTGTTGGAGGTCATGGCAAGGTACTTTGAGGGCTGATAAAGTGAGAATCCTTTCCAGGTGAAATCCAAGCTCCCTTTTGGGACTTTGAGAAAAGTGGGGTGTTGGAGTTCAGAAAGATTACTATAGTCAGAGCTGTCATCTGGTACTGTGGCTTATGTAAGGGTGTTATTCACGAGCATCCATAGGTGGCAGAAAATTGTGTCAATATATATTGTCTTTGGGACTTTATGCCATAGGCTAGGTTTCCTGAAGAGGAGGTAGAGAGTTTGTCATGCAGGATCCTTACTAAGGGATACTTTTGGGACAACACCTGTGGGGTAGGCGTGGGAAGCAAGAGTGGGCAGAGGGAGACTCAAGTGGCGAGGAAGGCCCCACGATAGCCTCTGCTTTGGAGCAAGAGCAGGCAACAGCACAGCCCTTCAGAGCCGTCTCCAGTCTGGTGAGATAGTCAGGTCTTCCTGCTCGGCACCCATCAGTCGTTAGATGAGGGTTGCCTGGGACAGGTGTCGTGTGGAGTGCAGGTCTGTGCAGCCACCAAATCCCTGAAAGGGCTGATTGCTGAAGCCTGCCTGCCCACAGCCCTCACTGAGGGGATCTGGGTGCTGCTGTGTCGCAGCACCTGGCTCATCACCTTGCTGGCCTTTGATGTGGGCTCTGGTGCGGTGCAGATGGCAGTAGGGCTGAGCTTGCGGGAGGCAGGAGCTTGGCCCTGGCGGGGGAGGGGCCATGGTATCCGCACAACAGAGGCCTCTTCGTTTTTTGGAAGCGTGAGCCCGGGTCTGAACAGTAATGGAGGCCAGAGTCAGCTGTCCTGGCTCGATTCCAGGTCTCTGGAAACATGTGGCTTTGGAGTGGCTGGCCATGGGGAGGCCTCCAGATGCCCACAAGGGCTCCCCCTCAGCCACACCCATATTTCCTCAGCATCCTCAGTCCAGTTCTGAGGGCACCTTCCAGGCTGGTGCTGGAGTGATGCTTGTAGCTGCATTACCTGGAGGGTGTGGAACGATGAGCGTTTTGGGCTGCTGTCTGTCCTGACCCCAGAAGCTGGGGTCACTGAGGAGAGAGAGTCAGATCTGCATTTGAGCTGGCCCTGACTTGGGTCCAGGCCTGACTGGAGGGCTGGCCATTGTCAGTGTTGTCGGCATTCCCTGTGAACCTGTGTGTGACTGAGTCCATCAGGGTCTGAGTCCATGGTGCTCCCTATCCCCCAGACACCCCTCAGGGCAGAATTAATTACTTTCTTGTCTGTCTGAAGTTTGGCACTGTTTCCATCTAATAGCCGAATGCCTGTCTGTCTCCCTGTTCTTTCACTTGTTCACCCAACACACATCATAGTTTCAGCATACAGTTAGTGACCCCCAAAGACCTCAAGGGGCTCCAGGAGGTCTGACAGGACCCTTTGCCTGTGTCAGTCTTTGTTAAATATAGGGATTTGGAATTGAGCCATTTCAGGGTCAAGTCTGGAGTTAGGGGAGCTAAACAGGGTTGATTTTGTGTGTACCCCTTGTCCCAGTCAGCCCCTGAGTCCCAGGTGGTTTCTGACCTTCTCTTGTTTTGGCTGATAGGGGCTGGGGCTGGGACCACTGCAGAGTGGGAGGGTCTGGCTGCCCATCTACCTGAGCTTCCCAGTGTCTAGGGGTGCAGGGGCCTCCCTCTGTGAGGGCGTCTGTGTCTGCCTGAGCAGTCCAGTCACAGGTGGGACCCCTCACCTTCCTGTATGAGGTCTGCCACATGTCCCCATTTCAGTGTTGGGGGAGAAAGAGAAGCATTTACTATTTTCTGGAACCGCTGTCTCCAGCGTGTCCTGGCATGGAACTCTAGCAGGGCGGGCTCAGGGTGTGGCATGCCACATTGTCAGGGTAGTCACAGCATTTAGCAGTGTGTGCAGCTGGGAGGTTCTGTGCTACAATACATATTTTTAAAACTAGAGCAGTGGCCCAAGGGGAGGAATCCAGCTAGTGTGGATGTAAGGCAGTTGGCCATAGGCTGACCTTTACATGCTTTGTTGGAGGGTTAAATGCCAGTGGAGCTGCCCCGGGAAACTTGGCAGCCCCTCAGGTGTACACATAGCCCAGTGGGCAGGGAGGACCCTATGGAAGCATAGGTGAGGGCTGAAGTTGACAACATCTGCATTTGTGTTCAAAGTCAGTGGTAGGAGGCCTGTGGGCTCCATTCTTAGTGATACCAGACTCTGCTACAGGGGCTGTGACTGCTTTTCAGGATTACAGCCTTGCTCCTCTGGAGCATGGAGGGGACCATGAGCACTGTGGGCCTGCACTCTGTAGTGTGAGGCCTCAGCCGTGGTGGTGCTCTCTCTGGAGGGGCTGAAACCCTGTGTGTGAGTCGTCTCCCAGACGTGAGGCATGCAGAAAAGGTGGATTTGAGGATTTTAATGCATAGAGGCAGTGGGAAGCTAAGAAATAATGTTCTAGTTCTAGAAATCTGAGGCAGTGATTCAGGTTTAAGGAAGTAATCAGGTCACCTGGAAAATGGCAGCTGTCTCTACCTAGGTTGAAGGGCTTGGCAGCTCTGCCTGGTGTTGTCTGATGGGGCTTGGAGCTGGCTTTTGCCAAGAGTCATCTGCCTGTGTGACCAGCCTTTTGTCTTTGTCAGCTTGGGCTGCTGTAACAAAGGACCATAGATGGTTTGGCCTAAACAATAGGCATGTGTTTCCCTTCTGGAGGCTGGAAGGCCACAATCAAGTTCCTGGTGAGGGCTCTCTTCCTGACTTGCAGATGGCCTCTTCCTCGCTGTGTCTTCACATGGAGGAGAGAAGGCGAGCTCTGGTCCCTCTTTGTTTTTTGTTTTTTTTTAAATAATGGCATGAATCCCATCACAAGGCCTTCGCCTCCATGACCTGATCTACACCTAATTACCTCCAAATACTATCACATTGGGGGTTAGGGCTTCAGCATGAATTTGGGGGTGGAGCATAAATTCCGTTCCACAGCGCCTTTGGAATGCCTCCTCAGTTCCCAGCTATGTGAAGAGAAACATTCTTGGGTCTTAGAGGAAACTCACAGCAGGGGCACTGCCACCCTGTAGGCAAGTATGCTTATGTGTCCCCCTTTTCCCGAGCACTCCATGTGTGCCCAGCCACAGTGCCAGCTACTGAGCTCATAGGGTTGGGGCAGGTTACATGGCCCCTGCCCACAGGTGTGCACGGTCAGGGAGCAGGTGGCAAGGAGCCAGCAGGAGCCCAGTGTTGTAAGGGTCAGGGCAGGAGGTGAGTACATGCTGTGTGGGGGCCTTTGTGGTGATCAGGTGGATTTTGCAATCTGATATTTCAGTGTAGTCATGCTTCAAATGGGTCCTGTGGTTTGATCTTTAGTTAGAAAGGAAAAGAGTCTAATTTATCAGAAGGAAGTTATGCAGTCACAGAATTGTGCAAGGTGTCAGCCAGGTGCCTCCCAGAAATGCCAGGCCACTGAGTGGTAGACGTGTTAGTATCTTGGGATAGGCAAGACTTGAGCAATTTTAAAAGTATCTTCATTTCTCATTACCTTGTAGGTGGGTGGCGTTCTTCAGGTGGTGACGGTGTGCAGAGAAGGGCCGCTGCTTTGCCCAGAGGCTGCCAAGCTTTGCTTATAGTCTTACTGTACCTTGACTCTAAGGTGATAACTGTTGATGTTAGTGAATTCTAATTTGCCCTCATTGGAAGTGCGGCAGAACTTCTTGTCATTTGTGACAACTCCCTGAGAGGAGCACTGTGGGAGTGTGCCTGGCTTACTTTATATTCTGCCCCGGTGGAACTAAAATGCCAGGCATCTGTATTGAAATCCTCTGCCCCAGGATTGTAGTCCTTGCTTGCACTGTCTTTAGGAGCAGAAGCCTGCAGGGACTCTGACTGTGGTGGGGTCATTGGTAGGCTGGGTCCAAGAGCTCCCTCAGCCTGCCCTCCTTCTGTGACTGAATTGCACCAAACGTGCAAATGTGAGCCTGATGCTCATCTTGGAATTTGATTTTTTTTTTTTTTTTTTTTTTTTTGGAGACAGGGCCTTACTCTGTCGCCCAGGCTGGAGTGCAGTGGCACGATCTCAGCACACTGTCACCTCTGCCTCTCTGGCTCAAGTGATCCTCCCACTTCAGCCTCCTGAGTAGCTGGTACTACAGATGCATGCCACCACACCTGGCTAACTTTTGTATCTTTTGTAGAGACAAGGTTTCACCATGTTGCCCAGGCTGGTCTCAAACTCCTGAGCTCATGCAATCTGGCCTCCTCAGCCTCCCAAAGTGCTGGCATTATAGGCATGAGCCACTGTGCCCAGCGCTGGGAGAGAATTTTAAAAATTCAGAGACCTAAGTTCTACCTGAAACTCTTGATACAATTGGTCAAAGTTAGGGATGGGGCATTAGGATTTTTAAAAGCTCAGCAGGTACTAGATTGTGGTGATGGATACGTAGCTCCAAAATTTACTACAATTCACTGAATCACTTACTTAAAATGGATCTATTTTACAGTATGTAAATTGGTCCCTGACAAAGTTGTCAAATGTCAAACCAGCAAAACACTCCCCAGATGACGAATGTGCAGCCAGGGCTTCCGTTCCTTTCTTCGTCAGGTGTTGTCTGGCATCTTTCTGGCTGTCACTCTGCTAGCTCCTGAGTGCCTCTTGCTCCCGCACCCCTGTCCCCATAGGAGAAGGGGCCTGGTTCTGTTGCCCATTTCTTCCCACTCCTCCGTCCTACCACATCACAGTGTTTAGCACTGGTCAGTGGCCTCACTCCTCATTGTCCCTCTGTGTCCAGACCTCGGCCCTTCCCTTGTCACTAGACTGTCCTCTTGAACCATTTGCTTCTGTCATGCTGGCCCCTCTGCTTGCAATCCACAGTTGCTTACCATGCCCTCTGGACACATTTCTAAATTCCCTTAGGAAAAGCTGGGTGACAGGAGTTATGACTCTCTACTGAGGTGGCTTGGGCCACTGCCACAGAGTCATGCCAGGGAAAGCTGGATTCCAGTGGCCAGCATCAATCTCTCAAAAGAAGGGCCCTAAAGAACAGTTTCTTGTAAATTCCAATCAACAAAATATAAATAATACAGAATAAAATATGTTAGTATTTGCTTTAAGATCAGGTTTAATTATATAGGTAACCCTTATTTAAAAGTGATCACTATGAACAACTCATTTGCTCTTCACCTGTGTAGGTCACACCTATCAGATGTGACCAGCGTTGGGTGGTGTGGTCTGAGGCTCTGTTGTCTTCCTCTACCCTCTGCCCTTCCCACACATCGCTCTAAGGAAGGACAAAATCTGGCCCATTGGAAAGGCAGCTGTGTATCAGTGTGGGCATGAGAAGAAGAATGGTGAACCTTTCCTAGGATCACCATCATTGTATTTTGTTAATATATGTATATAGTTTAAGTTTTCGTAGCGACAGTCTCACTATATTACCCAAGCTGGTTTGAAACTCCTGACTTCAAGTGATCCTTCTGCCTTAGCCTCTCAGAGTGCTGATATAGATGTGAGCCACCGCACACAGTCAAGGGAATATTTTTTAATGTAGGGGCCACTACATAAGACTGCCAGGAAGATAGACTCCCAGGATTGTATTTAGTCACAGAACTTGCTCAATTTCTTTTCTTTTTCTTTTTCTTTTTTTTTTTTTTTTTTTTTGAGACGGAGTCTCACTCTGTCGCCCAGGCTGGAGTGCAGTGGCGCGATCTCGGCTCACTGCAAGCTCTACCTTCCGGGTTCACACCATTCTCCTACCTCAGCCTCCTGAGTAACTGGGACTACAGGTGCCCGCCACCACGCCCGGCTAATTTTTTGTATTTTTAGTAGAGACAGGGTTTCACCATGTTAGCCAGGATGGTCTCTATCTCCTGACTTCATGGTCTGCTCGCCTCGGCCTCCTAAAGTGCTGGGATTACAGGCGTGAGCCACCGCGCCCTGCCAGAACTTGCTCTATTTCTAATCATGGCAAGTGGGTGATGAACTCTTTCTCCTCTTCTCCCCATACTCAGCTTCGCTGAGGAGATCTGCCCTTTTTCTCAGTGTGAGAAGGCTTGCCCTGGCCAGAACATGTCCTGGCCCTGAGAGGGAGCTACTGTGGGTGGGCCTCTCCCTTTCTCTAGCTCCTCCATTGTCTTCACCTTTGGTGCCCCTTCCACATACCTGGGCCTAAGAATGAGAGCATTTAATGGGCCACTTGCCTCTATACAGGTGCTTAGTTGTTGCATATAAATAGCTGAGATCAGAGGCCTGCAGGTCTCCTCAACCCCCAGCCTTGGAGTAGAGCCCTCAGCCAGCCTTCTCACTCCTCCACTCGGTGGTCAGCTTTGCAAGCATTCTGGCCTCCATTACCCCTTCCCCTTGCTGCCTTTCCCCACTTCACTTCTTGAAGGAATTGTTGTGCTGCAGCTATGTTGACCACACATTTGGTTCTTCACTTGATACTCTGGGTTCCATCTCTCTTCCTGCTTTCCTGCTATTTTGAATGCCAGTCAGCAAGGTCTGATCCACTTCCGACGGCCTTTCCCCTTGGACGCCCTGTGCTCTTTCACTGAATCACCACGTTCCTGATGGCTCTTCTGCTTTTCGGCATGTTTCTCATCTGTCACTTCCACCGTTCCTTGGCCATTGCTTTCTCCAAGGTTCTTTTTTCTCCCTTTTGTTGACCTTACACAGTCTCGTGATGACAGGTGGCATCACTTTGCAGGTACCCCTCACCTTTGCCCTTTTTGTGCCCCCAGCCTTGTTCTCCTCCTCTTCCTCCCCCTCCCATGCTACTCCTCTTCCTCCCCCTCCCCTACTCCTTCTCTTTGTCTCTAGTGGCTTTCTGGCACTCCCACATCCCAGCTCATCACCCCTGGGTGCTATCTTTGACACCCTCCACCCGCTTACAGTTGCCAGAACCTCTCCATTCTGTTTGCTCTGAATTCCCCCAAGCTTTTCTGCCTTTGCCAAGTGCTTGCTGCCCATCTCTTAGGTCACCTGGCCTGCACTTTGCCCTTTCTAAGGTTGTCCTCTTTAGGCAAAGGTTAGAAACTTCTGTTCAGAAATCTCCAATAGCTCTCTCCACGCTCCTGTTTCTATCTTTCTACTTTGTTTCCCAGTGCTCACCTGTTGTTTTGGGACCTTTCTTCTGGCCACACTGGATGCTGTCTGGTTTCTGTGCTTTTCCATGCGCTGTGCTTTCGCACATTGCTAATTTGTCGGCTTGGAATACTCCTCTCTTCCCCTAACTCTGCAGGACTAAATTTTATTTACTTGCCAAAGCCCAACCCAGAAACCTCCTCCTTCCTTAGTTCCCACAGCTGGAGAGAATCTCCCTGGCCCAAAGACCCCAGAGCACACTACTTTCTGTCTGAGGCACAGAGGACTTTGCCAGGTCAGTTATTTCAGAGTGTACCCTTCCCCATGCCCTGCTAAACTGCAGGTTTTTATTTTTAATTAATTAGTTGTTTATTATAAATATTTAAGGTATACAAGAAGACTTTTTTTTTTTTTTTTTTTTTTTTTTTTTTTGAGGTGATCTCACTTTGTTACCCAGGCTGGAGCACAGTGGGGCGATGATTGCTCATTATAACGTCAAACTCGTGGATTCAAGTGATCTTCCCACCTCAGACTCCTGAGTAGTTGGGACTACAGGCATGTGCCACCATGCCTCACTCTTTGTTTGTTTTTTTGTTTTAAGAGGTTAGGAGGTTGTGGAAAAAGGCTAAAAAAAAAAAAAAAAGAGAGAGACAGAGATCGTGGTCTCACTGTGTTGCCTAGGCTGGTCTCAAACTCCTGGCCTGAAGCAATCCTCCTGCCTCCGCCTCCCAAATCACTGGGATTACAGGCATTAGCCACAGTGCCTGGTCCAGTATGCTGCTTTGATAAACATAGTAGGTTGTTTACTACAGTCAAGTGAATTAATATATTCATCTTCTCATATAGTTTACCTTTTTAAAAATGATAACACCTGAATCTACTCCGTTGACAAATTTCCAGCATATAAAACAATATTATGAACTATAGTCATCATGCTGTACTTCAGGTCTCTAGACTTATTCATCCTACATAACTATAACTTTGTATCCCCCCATTCTGCCCCTTCCCTGCTCCCATGCCCTAGTCACCACCGTTTTCTGTTTCTTCATTTTGACTTTAGAGTCTACATATACGTAAGATCATGTAGTATTTGTCTTTGTATGTCTGGCTTATTTTATATATCATAATGTCTAGATTTACCCATGTTGTTGCAAATGGCAGGATCTCTTTTTAAAGGCTGAACAGTGTTCCAACATATATACAATGTATACCACAATTTCTTTATCCAGTAGTCAGTGACACTTAGGTTATTTCAATATTTTGTCTATTGTGAATAATGCTCCAATGAACATGGAAGCGCAGATATCTGTTTGACATACTGATTTTGTTTTCTTTGGGTAGATAACCAGAGTGGGATTGCTGGGTGATATGGTAGTTCTATTTTTAATTTTTTGAGGAACTTCCATACTGTTCTCCATAATGGCTATACCAAGTGTACAGTCCTGCTATCAGTATACAAGGGTTCCCTTTTTTCCACCTTCTTGCCAACATTTGTCGCTCTTTTTGATAGCAGCCATTCTAACAGGTATGAGGTGATTTCTCATGATTTTGATTTGTATTTCCCTGATGTTCAGTGATGTTGAGCACCTTTGCATATATCTCTTGGCCATTTTTATTTCTTCTTTGGAGATGTGTCTATTCATGCTTTTTGCCCGTTTAAAAAAAATTTTTTTTTTGCTATTGAGTTGTGTGATTTCCTTATATATTTTAGATATTAATCTCATTGAATATATGATTTGTAAATATTTTCTCCCAATTCATAGACTACCTTTTCTTTTTCATTTTCTTTTTTTTTTTTTTTTTGAGACAGGGTCTCAGTTTGTCACCCAGAGTGAGTGGTGTAGAATGCTGTGGTGTGGTCCCAGCTCACTGCAGCCTTGACCTCCCAGGCTCAGATGATCCTCCCACTTCATATCTTGAGCAGTTGGGACTATAGGTGTGTGCCACCATGCCCCATTAATTTTTGTATATTTTGTTAAAAAAAAAAAAAAAAAGATTTTGCCGTGTTGCCCAGGTGGGTCTTAAACTCCTGGGCTTAAGCTATCTACTCACCTGACCTCGCAAAGTATTGGGAATACAGGCGTGAGCCACCGTGCCTGGCACATAGGCTACCTTTTTATTTTGCTGAGTGTTTACTGTACAGAAGCTTTTTAGTTTGATGTAATTCCACTTGCTTATTTTTGCTTTTGTTCCCTGAGCTTTTGGTGTGATATCAAAAAAATCATTGCCAAGGCCCATGTCAAGGAACTTATTCCCTATCTTTTCTTCTAGGAGTTATATACTGTCAGGTCTTACATTTAAGTCTTTAATTCATTTTGAGTTGATTTTTTGTGTATGGTATAAGATAAGGAGCCAGTTTTATTTCCTTGCATGTGAATATCTACTTTCCCCAACACTATTTATTCAAGGAGCTATCCTTTCCCCATGGTGTTTTCTTGGTACCTGTGTCATAAATTAGTTGACTTGTGTATGCTTAGGTTTACTTCTGGACTCTCTTTTCTGTTCTATGTGTCTATTTTTATGCCAGTACTGTGCTGTTTTGATTTCTGTAGCTTGAAATCAGAAAGTATGATGCTTACAACTTTGTTCTTTCTCAAGTTGCTTTGGTTTTTCAGGGTGTTTTGTGATTCCAGACAAATTGTAGAATTTTTTTTAAAATTTCTGTGAAAAATGCCATTGGAATTTTGATAGGGATTGCATTGAATCTGTAGATTGCTTTAGGTAGTATGGACATTTCAACAATATTAATTCTTTTAATATATGAACGTGGTATATCTTTCCATATATTTATTCGTGTCTTCTTTAATGTCTTTCATTAATGTTTTACAGTTTTCAGTATACAGATCTATTATCTCCTTAAATTTATTCCCAAGCGTTTTATTCTAAAGTGTGTGTGTATCTGTGTGTGTGTGGGGGGGGGGGGGCCGGTTCTTTAGGGCTTTCTGCATATAGGATCATGTCACCTGAAATTGGGATAATTTTCTTTCTTTCTAGTTTGAATGCCTTTTATTTCTTTTTCTTGTCTGATTGCTCTGGTTTAGACTTCTAGTACTGTGTTAACTAGAAGTGGTGAGCAGGATTGTGGTGGGGGTTTGCAGTTTTGTCCTACAGAGGGGTGCTGGGCTTAAACACCAAATGAGTGGCTGGTAGAAGAGGAACTGGGACGTCTGAGGCCCTTTGGCAGAGGACAGGGGCCAAGAAATGCAGCTATGAGGGGATAACTAGAAGATAGCATTGGGAACAGACGTAGACACAAGGTGCATATAGATCAGATTTTGAGAGGACTCGTTCCAGTACTTGGAACCACTTTTAAAAACACTGTAGTAACTGGCTACCTGTAGGTCATTTCTGTGTTAATTTAAAATGTTTTTCTTTTACATTAAAGTGAATATTCAAGGACTTTTGACTGAATTTGTTGGCTTTCTGCAGGTCACTTTGTATATCGAAAGCAGCTAAATGGCTTAAAGTCTAAACTTTAGACTAGGTTTTATTCAGTTCATTCAGTTTATTTTTTTTTCTTCAGTGTTCTAGAGGAAATTGCCAATTTAAAACTGGTGATTTTATGTGGAGTAATCGACTAATATTAATAATAATAATTTCTTTGTTTCTACAGAGGTTGCAGAACTTGAAGCTAATTTACCTTGTAAGTATAGCATCCCCAAACGCTAAGTACTGTGAAATAATTGCATGAAGAAAACTTTTTATGTCTTAATAACCTTGTATAGTAAAAAGCCTATTTTTCATGTACGTTAGGAATGAATTTTAATTTTCTGTGAAAAGGTAGGATTTTTTCAAATATCTAATAAGAACAAGGTAGGCCAGGCATGGTGGCTCATGCCGCTAATCTCAGCACTTTGGGAGGTGGAGGCAGCTGGATCACTTGAGGTCAGGAGTTCAAGAACAGCCTGGCCAACATGGTGAAACCCTGTCTCTACTAAAAATACAAAAATTAGCTGAGCATGGTGGTGCATGCCTGTAGTCCCAGCTACTTGGGAGGCTGAGGCACTAGAGTCGCTTGAACCCAAGAGGCGGAGGTTGCAGTGAGCCAAGATTGCGCTGTTGCACTCCAGCCTGGGTGACAGAACGAGACTCTGTCTTAAAAAAAAAAAAAAAAAAGAAGAGCAAGGTTCTGCCATCTTTTTGAGTGCTTTCTATCTCTCCTTAGCATAGCAGAGGTGCATTTGGTTAGGTTTTTGCCTCTTACACATGCATTCTGTCCCACATCCACTTTGAGTGAAAAAGTATATAAATCAATAATAGTTCCATTTTTGTTAGAGATGATACCAGTTTTTTGGCAAAGTGCTTATTTGTAACTCGTCTGCATGTTTGAGGGGTGGCTGCACTGCCTTGCTGTCAGTGGATGTCCATCTTGCTTGATTGTTTCTGCCCTAGACACACAAGGTCAGCATGCAGTCTTCACTCATGAGCACGGTACGTTTGGAAAGCCCATTTATCAGGCAGTTCACTTTTGTAATATATGTCATATTTTTTTTCCCTATCATTAATCTTCTTCCAAACCCTTGATTATTTCAAAAGATCATTAAAGCCTGAAAGATTTGATCATTTTAGTATTTTTTTAATTACAACTTTTTGTCATCATACTTCCTTTAAAATTCTGAGGCTGAGGATGTCTGTGGATGATGGTGAAGCATTTTATAAGTGGGTCTGCTGGTTTGGGTGAGTGCTAGAGAGAACTTAAGGTTGAATGTGGAGGTATCTCTGACATGGGGCAGGGCAGAGCCCATTCCAGTCTCCATCTGAAGTTGGAAAGATAATGGTGGGTTGCAACCTCTACATGGTTGTGAAATCAGTTGGAGAGGGTAAGTATGTAATGTTTCTTAAAAAATTATTATTATTTTCAAGACGGAGTCTCACTTGGTCACCCAGGCTGGAGTCTGCTTCCTAGGTTCAAGCAATTCTTGTGTCTCAGCCTCCCGAGTAGCTGGGACCACAGGCACGCACCACCATGCCAGGCTAATTTTTGTATTTTTAGCACAGATGGGTTTTTGCCATGTTGGGCAGGCTGTTCTCAAACTCCTGGGCTCAAGTGATCTGCCTGCCTCGGCCTCCCAAAGTGCTGGGATTATAGGCGTGAGCCAGCGCTCCCAGCCAAAAGATAATTTTCAACATGAAACTTATGGGTAGGTATAGTGAGTTGTGGTATAAAATATGTTTCTTACTATGGATCTCAGTTGAAGGTGTTTTGAAAGACATTGGATTGCTTGACCTCAAAGTTTTCTTCAACTCAGAAATGAGGCGATATCTTGAGATTCTGTTAAAAGGTTATCTTTTTGGCTGGGTGCAATGGCTCACGCCTGTATTCCTAGCACTTTGAGAGGCTGAAATGAGTGGATCATTTGAGGTCAGGAGTTTGAGACCAGGTTGGCCAACATGATGAAACCCTGTCTCTACTAAAAGTACAAATTTAGCTGGTTGTGGTGGTGTGCACCTGTAATCCCAGCTGCTTGGGAGGCTGAGGCAAGAGAATTGCTTGAACCCAGGAGGTGGAGGTTGCAGTGAGCTGAGATTATGCCACTGCACTCCAGCCTGGGCAACGGAGTGAGACTGTCTCAAAAAAAAAAAAACCAAAAACCACACACAAAACACAAAAAGGTTATCTTTCTACCCACTGAAATATTTACAGATGAAGTGGTTTGCTTTAAAATGCTACAGGAAGACAAACAAGTAACTGTGGGGGGGCAGGATAGACAAGCAAGATTGGCAGAATGTTGAAGCTGGGGGATGGGTTCATTATACTCTTCTCTTTTATTAGGACATTTGCCTCATAAAAATAAAATAACTCCTCTGCTTTCCACTCCCATCTTATCTTCCCACAGACCCCCAGCTTGAGCCTGTATGTATATGTACACTTTTTTTTTTGTTTTTTTATAGACAGGATCTCTCTTTGTTGCCCAAGTTGGAGTACAATGGCATGAGTGTGGCTCACTGCAGCCTCAACCTCCTGGGCTCAAGTGATCTTCCCACCTCAGCCTCTTGAGCAGCTGAGACCTCAGACCTCAAGTGCATGCTACTACACCTAGCTAATTTTTTTTAATTATTATTATTTTTTTTGTAGAGATGGAGTCTCCTGTGTTGCCCAGGCTGATCTCAAACTTCTGGGTTCAAGTGATCCTCCCACCTTGGCCTCCCAAAGTGCTGAGATTATAGGCACGAGCCACTGTGCATGGCCAACACATACAGACATTTAATCAAAATCACAGAAAAGGTCTCACTTATAAATGGTTCATTCATCCTTGATATGTATCTTACAGAGATTGTTGATTTTTAACCCATAGAGTGTACTTTAAAAACAAGAAAATTTATGACTGGCTTTCAAATCAGGATTGTAACTGCATACCTTAGGTTTGAAAGAACCATGGCACATCTTCCTAGCCCTATGGCTATGGTGTCAGATAAAAAGACAGCATGTTCTCTGCCTCTTCTTTCGTTCTTTCTCCCTACCTTCTCTCCTAATCAAAGAGGGGGGAAATTATATCATTTTAAAAGCCATGCTTTCCAAAAGTATGTCTCATTATTCTAAAGAGAAAACAAGAAGCCACCAATGCATAGCCCTTCACTATCTGTTTAGTTATCTTTCTAACATATTTACAAAGGCTAACAAAATAACTTGCCTTGTATCAGTACCACTTAGTAACTATTCATAACTAGTTTAGAGCTCTACATGCAAGTTTGTAGAGGTTTCTCTGCAAAAAGATTTAAAATGTTTCTTCCAGATAGACTGAAATATTATTAGAGGCTTAGATAGTGCATGCCTACATATAGATAAAAAGCTTAATTCTAGTGAATTGAACTAGAACAAAAACCTGACTGTTAACATTTTTTTTTTAAACTTAACCTTTCTTTTCTCTCTTTTTTTTTGAGATGGAGTCTTGCTCTGTCACCCAGGCTGGAATGCAGTGGTGCGATCTCGACTCACTGCGACCTCCACTTCCTGGATTCAAGTGACTCTCCTGCCTCAGCCTCCTGAGTAGCTGGGATTAGAGATGCCTGCTACCACGCCTAGCCAATTTTTGTATTTTTAGTGGAGACAGGGTTTTGCCAGAATTACAGGCATGAGCCACTGCACCTGGCATAGTTTTATTGCTTTTTAATCCACTTTGATAATTTCTTTTTTTTTTTTTTTGAGACAGAGTCACGCTCTTTCACCCGGGCTGGAGTGAAGTGGCACAATCTTGGCTCACTGCAACCTCTGTCCCCCAGGTTCAAGCAATTCTCCCACCTCAGCCTCCTGAGTAACTGGGATTACAGGCATGCGCCATCACACCTGGCTAATTTTTTGTATTTTTAGTAGAGAGGGGGTTTTTACCATGTTGGCCAGGCTGGGCTTGAACTCCTAACCTCAGGTGATCCAACTGCCTTGGCCTCCCAAAGTGCTAGGATTACAGGCGTGAGCCATTGCGCCCAGCCGATAATTTCTTTATTCTTGGTGGGCCAGCTTTTTTGGAGCCATTGATTTCCTCATCTGTCTATTAAAACAAAGGAGAATGCTAGATATTAAAAACAAATACATGATGCCAACTTCTGTTAATCATCGAAACATGACTAACATGATTAACATCCCAAGTCATAATCATATGTTTTTGTTACTTAGAACTCACTAGAAGGATGGCATTTATCTTTGCAAGTTAAGATTAGGAAGAATAAAGTCCATTTTAAGTATTTCACACATAGTTCTCAATGTGTAATTTTGGAGAAAGTCTTGAACTCTTTGGCTCCAGTTTCTTTATTTCTAAAGTAAGGACTGTGACATTGTCATCTCTAAGACTGCTTTTTGCTTTGCTTTGCTTTTTTTTTTTTGAGACGGAGTCTCGCTCGTTGCCCAGGCTAGAGTGCAGTGGCGCGATCTCAGCTCATTGCAAGCTCTGCTGCCGGGTTCACGCCATTCTCCTGCCTCAGCCTCCCGAGTAGCTGGGTCTACAGGTGCCCGCCACTACGCCCGGCTAATTTTTTATATTTTTAGTAGAGACGGGGTTTCACCGTGTTAGTTAACCAGGATAGTCTCGATCTCCTGACCTCGTGACCCACCTGCCTCGGCCTCCCAAAGTGCTGGGATTACAGGCATGAGCCACCGCGCCCGGCCTGCTTCTTGCTTTTCTAGGCAGTTTCACTCTGGAAAGGAAACCCCACTAACAGTCCTGTGTTATTTGTTGTTTGTATGTACAGGTGTCCCATGTCTTAACATGTTCATTACGTACTGAAAGGAAATGAGGCATGCAGTAGGAGAAGGAGTCATGAACTAGTTATTAATGTAGGAATTAACCTTGCTTCTGTTGATAACCTGTATGATCTTGGGCTAGTCACCAAACCTCTCTGGACCTTCTACTTATGTCTCCTAGTTGAGGACGTTGGACTAGATCGTCTCTAAGGTCACCTCTGATAGAAATTTGAATTGTCCTGTTTTCGATAAAAATTTTTATCATTGTCAAACTAAGCAAATACTTTTGGTGGAACTTGTAAGATAACTTTAAAAAAACTTTAAAAAAGTCTTCTAAGGCCGGGCGCGGTGGCTCAAGCCTGTAATCCCAGCACTTTGGGAGGCCGAGACGGGCGGATCACGAGGTCAGGAGATCGAGACCATCCTGGCTAACACGGTGAAACCCCGTCTCTACTAAAAAATACAAAAAACTAGCCGGGCGAGGTGGCAGGCGCCTGTAGTCCCAGCTACTCGGGAGGCTGAGGCAGGAGAATGGCGTGAACCCGGGAGGCGGAGCTTGCAGTGAGCTGAGATCCGGCCACTGCACTCCAGCCTGGGCGGCAGAGCGAGACTCCATCTCAAAAAAAAAAAAAAAAAAAAGTCTTCTAAAAAAACTTTAAAAACTTAAAAAGACAAAATCCATAGTAAACTCTGGGTGGGAGCTAACTCCTGGGCAGCACTCTTTTTTTTTTTAAGATGGAGTCTCGCTTTGTTGCCCAGGCTGGAGTGCAGTGGCATGATCTCAGCTCATGGCAACCTCCGCCTCCCAGGTTCAGGCAATTCTCCTGCCTCAGCCTCCCAAGTAGCTGAGACTACAGGCACCTACCACCTTGCCCGGCTAATTTTTGTATTTTTAGGTGAGACGGGGTTTCGCCTTGTTGGCCAGGCTGGTCTCGAACTACTGACCTCATGAACCGCCCACCTTGGCCTCCCAAAGTTCTGGGATTATAGGCGTGAGCCACCGCGCCTGGCCAACACTCTTTTTAACTTCCATTTGCCGTGGTGACTATGAATGTCTATGGTACTAGGAGAACGGAGTAGAAATTTGACCTGGGTTGTTTCCTGGTTTTTCCATGTTTGGTTCACCACCAGTGGTGAACTGAGAAGTTTAGCATAGGCCTGGTGTGGTAGCCCACACCTGTAATCCTAGCACTTTCAGAGGCCAAGGTGAGTGGATCACTTGAGCAAGGGAGTTCGAGACTAGCCTAGGTAACATGGCAAAAACCTGTCTCTACAAAAGATACAAAAATTAGCCAGGTGTGGTGGTGTGCACCTGTAGTCCCTGCTACTCAGGAGGCTGAGGTGGGAGGATCACCTGAGACTTGGAGGCAAAGGTTGCGGTGAGCTGGAATCATGCCACTGTCCTCCAGCCCAGGCAACAGAGTGAGACCCTGTCTAAAAAAAAAGTTTAGCATAGTATTTTCTGATTTTATAGATGTAGAAAATTTCTATATATATTCCTTCCAGATTCCTTGGGTATTTTTTCCATGGGTAATTAGCCATGTGCCATTTGTTTGAATGAGACGGGTGGGGTGCAGTCAACTTCCCTGGCCTGCACCAGCAGCCAGTAGCCCCTCTCCCAGGGGAACATTTTGTCCTGATTTAGGCCTCTTGTGACTTGGACCAGTGGGCACAGAACATTGCCATCTGGGTCAGTAGAGCATTATTTTACCAACAAAGCAAGATGCTTTACCACTTAGGTAGTAAAGGTATTTTTTAAAAAGACAAAATATCATGGTAAACTCTGGCTGGTGGGAGCTAAGTCCTGTGCACACTCTTCTTTTTTTTTTTTTTTTGAGACGGGGTTTCGCTCTCGTTGCCCAGGCTGGAGTGCAATGGCGCGATCTCTGCTCACTGCAACCTCCGTCTCCCCCGTTCAAGTGGTTCTCCTGCCTCAGCCTCCCAAGTAGCTGGGATTACAGGCATAAGCCACCACGCCCAGCCAGCACCCTTCTTTATAAAGAACTTCCATTTACCATGGTGACTGAATGTCTGTGGTGCCAGGGGAACAGAGTTGACCTGGGCTCCTTCCTGGTTTTTTTGTGTTTAGTTAGCCTTTGCCTGCATATATTAATGTCCCTGAGATATGGTTTCTTCTTGTCAAAGTACAGTAGCATAATTCTTTTGAAATAAATGGTTTAGTGACCACTTAAAGGTTGAAGGAAAACATCTCTATTTGGGATTAACTAGTAAAAGACTAAGGAGAAAAACACATGACAAAAACCACTGGTTTGCAATTTTATTGGCACAGTTATTATCAGACAAATAGGGAGGGAGATCTACCAGCTTTCCATAAACCATACAAATCCCTCTAGCACCGCTAACTTTACATGTGTTCAAAAGTTAGCCTCATCATATGGACTGTTGCTCACTGCCAGGCCTTCCTGATGTGCTGTTTCTTTTGCAGGTACATGTAAAGTGCATTTTCCTGATCCAAACAAGCTTCATTGTTTTCAGCTAACAGTAACCCCAGGTAACATTCTTACATACTTAAGTATTAAAGTTATTTCAAACAGCAAATTATAAAGGCTGCCCAAACCTGTATTCTTTGCCTTCATTTGTCCTCTAGCTTTTAAAAAATTAACACATTAATAACAATTTCATATGAAGATAAGATACATACTTCATAGTGAATGAAATAAAGCATAGTAAAGTGAATTTGAGGCATTCAGTGTACACTCTCAATGATGTATAAATGTAACTAAAGTTAATGACAGCTGAAGCAGTTGGTGTATAGTGAAGAGTGTGGGCTTTGAAGTTGTAAGTGGGTTCCAATCCTTTTCCCCCACATAGGAATAGTGTGACCTTGGTTAAGTTGCTTGACCTTTTAGCCACAGCCTGCCTATCTACAAAGTGGGGTCAAACAGGACCTATCTCATAGGACAGTTGTGAGGATTAAACAGATAGTGTGGGTAAAGCACTTAAGCCCAGGGTCTGGCACACCGAAGCAGACAGAAAGAAGATTACCAGCTGACCTCAGAAAGACTGATAAGTGTCTAATCCCTAAGCTGCCCCAGCATGGCAACATGTTTCTTCTTGGTTAAAGTAGACAGCAAGAGGAGGACTTGTATATTTTCTAGTTACAATGCAGCTCCAAGAGCTGCAGATTCCCACACTTCACAATCCACTGGTGTTTGTGTTGGACAGTGAGTGGCGACCAGTCGATGCTGCTGTGGGGAATTAACAAGAGGGAAGGATGTTTGGTGGTGGAAATATAGGGTATTATTTTATTTGGGGTATGGAAAGGTAGTGAGAAACTGAGAATTATTAGTCACTAGTTAATTAAAATGTGGAAATTAAATTAAAATGTGGAAAAGAATACAGGATTTTGGTAGGTGGCAATGAACCCACTAATAAGTCCTGGCCTTGTCTCTCTGTGGGTAGGATGGGCTTTTTCTGTGGAAGATGTTTGATAATAATAGCACAAGAAATCCTGGTTTCAAAATATGCTTGAAAACTTTAAAAAATTCCATTTTATCTATGTGATGGTTCTACAAGGGGCTCTGGAAGTGTAAATCAATCTGATACTGATTAAGATAAGGAGAGTACTTGGGTATAGTAGTTAATACTAGAACATCATCATTATATATATATATTTTTTTTTCTTTTCTTTCTTGTTTTTTCTGTTAGCCGTACTTTATGCCAAATAGAACACCATCATTAGAAAGCGGAGTGTTCCACATGCCTGACATCTATAGATAAATGTAGTGAAGGACTTTAAACTGTGAAATGATGAAAACTCTCACGATTCTTTGGCTGCCTTTGGCTACACATTGCATATTGCGCTGTTTTTGACGAGACGTATTGAGCACACTCTAATGCTTTCTTGGTGACTCAGGGTCACTGTTATGGACATCATTTACTATTCTGTTAAGTAATGTAGAGTATTCTCAGAAATTATTGTAGTGATTAAGATTGGTTCTCTGTTTACTAATTTCAGACTTGTGTGTTAATAGTAAAATATTTTCTTTCATCTGCCTTTCTAGGGCATTTTCAATGGCTATCAGGGATTCTGTGGCTCTGCCCATCCCAAGCATGGGCTTTGTGGTCCTTGGCCACTCAAAGATGTTTGTTGATTTTTCCAGGCTCTTCACTGTCACATGACTGGGTTTCTGGCAGGTCTAACTGCTGGATAAATGTTTCTTCCCCACCTCTCCTCCACCTTTTTTTCTTTTTTGTTTTCTGAGACGGAGTGAGCCACCCAGGCTGGAGTGCTGTGGCGCGATCTCAGCTCACTGCAACCTTTGCCTTCTCAGTTCAAGTGATTCTCCTGCCTCAGCCTCCCAAGTAGCTGGGATTACAGGCATGCACCACCAGGCCCAGCTAATTTTTGTATTTTTAGTAAAGATGGAATTTCACTCTGTTGGCCAGGCTGGTCTCAAACTCCTAACCTCAGGTGATCTGTCTTCCTCAGCTTCTCAAAGTGCTGGGATTACAGGTGTGAGCCACTGCACCCAGCCCCCCTTATTTTTTAACTGAATTTTTTTACTGAATCACATTAATGTTGTGATTATCGAGATTATATATATATGATAGCATCTTTGATGTTGGTCTTATAATTGTCCTTGAAAATGGAACATAATTGTTAGTTTTTCTATTCACGGTTCCATCAGATTAAAAAGTAACTTGTGGCTGGGCACGGTGGCTAATGCCCGTAATTCCAGCACTTTGGGAGGCTCAGGTGGATGTATCACTTGAGGTCAGGAGTTCGAGACCAGCCTGGCCAATATGGTGAAACCTTGTTTCTACTAAACATACAAAAAAATTAGCCCGGCGTGGTGGTCGCTCATGCCTGTGATCCCAGCTACTCAGGAGGCTGAGACAGGAGAATAGCTTGAACCCAGGAGGTGGAGGTTGCAGTGAGCTGAGATCAGCCCAGTGCACTCTAGCCTGGGCGACAGAGCTGTCTCAAAAAAAATAAATAAATAACAAATAAAAAGTAACTTGTGTCTTGGTACCTGTAAATACTTAATGCCTGAACATTCATATTTTTAATAAGTGTTCTTCAGGGACATTAACATTGAGCTGTGCACAGCATGCTTTTTAGATAGTGTATATGCCCTATTTTGTGATGTCTGTGAGTTAGAAAGCTGTGGTGATGCCTGCTCTTTAATTATTAAGAGAAGTGTAGCCAAGATATGCCAACCCTAAAAACTTGCCACATATCATGGTTTTTATTTTTTTTTTATTTTTTTATTTTTATTTATTTTTTTTTTGAGACGGAGTCTTGCTCTGTCGCCCAGGCTGGAGTGCAGTGGCCGGATCTCAGCTCACTGCAAGCTCCGCCTCCCGGGTTCACGCCATTCTCCTGCCTCAGCCTCCCCAGTAGCTGGGACTACAGGCGTCCGCCACCTCGCCCGGCTAGTTTTTTGTATTTTTTAGTAGAGACGGGGTTTCACCGTGTCAGCCAGGATGGTCTCGATCTCCTGACCTCGTGATCCGCCCGCCTCGGCCTCCCAAAGTGCTGGGATTACAGGCTTGAGCCACCGCGCCCAGCCAATATCATGGTTTTTAAAAAGTTTTTTGGAATCATGCTCCTCTTCATATTGAAAACAAATTACAGTGATATGTCTAAGTTGTGAAGTTTTAACAATATATGAAATAAAAATTTTGAAATGAACTTATTTGTAGCCAGTAATCCTGGGGCTAGGGCTGAAAACTCACTAGTATCTATGATCTGGGGGTTAGAATGGTCAAGAGTGGAAGAATTGCATCTGCGTTTTCAGCTCACACCTCTTTATCTGGCTCCTATTCACACTTGCTAACATTTTCATAGTTTTGTTTGTTTTTGGAATGGTTGCTCATGCTTGGGAATAAATATACACTCTTTAGAGACAAACATGGAAATGTAATTTGGTGATGGGGAAAAGAAAGGGACCGAATTTAGAAAAAAAGTGTCCACATCATCTCACAAAACAAGAAAAAGTAGTAATAAGTGAAGTGAAACAAAACAAAAACTTAAAAGATAGCCTGAAATATCCCATGGAGTCTTCTGTGAAGTTAGTGGGACAGTTTGAAAAACTGGACCTGTTCAGTGAGTGGCCTGGCTGACATGTTGATGGAGGTCACCTTAGCCTGCCTTGCTGTGATGGTGGTGATGGTTTTAGACTGAAGGGAACATGGGTTTAAATAACAATGACAATTTTTTAAATTTAAATTTAAATTTTTTTTGTTTTTGAGAGGGAGTCTCACTCTGTTGCCCAGGCTGGAGTGCAGCGGTGCGATCTCGGCTCACTGAAAGCTCTGCCTCCTGGGTTCACGCCATTCTCCTGCCTCAGCCTCCTGAGTAACTGGGACAACAGGCGCCCGCCACCACGCCTGGCTAATTTTTTGTATTTTTAGTAGAGACAGGGTTTCACCATGTTAGCCAGGATGGTCTCGATCTCCTGACCTTGTGATCCGCCCACCTCGGCCTCCCAAAGTACTGGGATTACAGGCGTGAGCCACCACGCCCAGCCTTAAATTTAAATTTTTAAAATCAGTTTTAGTGAAGTATAAAAGTATAAACAATAAAATGTACTAATTTGAAATGTATAGCTTACATTTGCAAAATGTATACACATACGTAACCATAACCCCAATAAATATGAAAAACATTTCCATCATTCCCAAAGTTTCCTTCTGCCTCTTTGTAGCCGGTTCCTTGCCCCCCCACACCACCATCCAAAATTACTTTCTGATTTTTGTTTCCATAGATTAGTTTTGCTTATTCTTGAATTTTTTATATGTAAATGGAATGCTATATATGTACTCTTTGTCTCTGACTTCTTTCACTTAACATAGTTTTAAATTTACACGTGTGAATCATTTTATTCCCCTTTTATGGAATTTTAATGAATATGCCATAATTTATCTTCCTAGTGATAGATATTTGAGTAGTTTCTAGTTTTTGGCTAATATTAGTAAACCAAAAGCAATGAGGTTTGACTGCTGTGAGCTTTTTTTTTAACAAGCTTTTCATGTTCTTTGTTTTCCTTTCTCTTTAATTCTACCCAAGAGTGGAATTTCTGAGTCATAGGAAAGATAACATGTTTAACTTTTTAAGAAACTTTCCACTGTGGTTATGCCATACCCTGACCAGCACTGTATGAGAATTTTCCATTGTTCTACATATGTATCAACATTTGGGTGTGAAGTGGTATATCATTGGGGTTTTTATTTGCATTTCCCAGTGACAGATGATGTAGAGTATCTTTTCATGTATTTACCAGCCATTTATACATCGTCCTTTCTGAAGTGCCCCAGTCTTTTGCCCTAAAAACACTTTTTATTTTATGCTGTGGTCTGAATACAAGTCCTTTGTCAGATGCACGAGCTGTGAATATTTTCTCCCATTCTGTGACTTCTCTGCTCATTTTTAAAAATGCTGTCTTTCGTTGAGGAGGAATTTTTTTTTTTTTTTTTTTTTTTGAGACAGAGTCTTGCTCTGTCACCCAGGCTGGAGTGCAGTGGTGCAACTTCACCTGACTGAAACCTCTGCCTCCTGGATTCTAGTGATTCTCATGCCTCAGCCTCCTGAGTAGCTGGGGTTACAGGTGTGCACCACCACACCCAGCTAATTTTTGTAATTTTAGTAGAGACAGGGTTTTGCTCTGTTGGCCAGGATCGTCTCAAACTCTTGGCGTCAAGTAATCCATCCACTCTGGCCCCCAAAGTGCTGAGATTACTGGTGTGAGCCACCACATCTGGCTGAAATTTTCATTTTTATGATGTGCAGTTTATCAATTTTTTAAATAGTTTGTGCCTTTTATGTCCTGTCCAAGAAATTTTTGCTTACCCAAAGCTTATAAATATATGCTCCTATGTTTTTTTCCTAGAAGCTTTATGATTGTAGGTTTTATGTTAAGGTCCATCATCCATCTTGAGTTGATTTTTGTGTATGGAGTAAGACAGAGGTTGAGATTTACTTTATGTATATAGATACCCAACTGTTTCAATGAAAGGACTTTCCTTTCTTCATTGAATTACCTTGATACCTTGACCAAAAAGCATTGACTGTATATGTGTAGTTCTCCTTTTTGGACTTGATTCTGTTCCATTGATCTGTGTTTACCCTTAGGCCCGTACCACACTGTTTTAATTGTCATAGCTTTATATAGTACTTATTTGGAAATTCATAGTGTAAGTATTTTGATGTTATTCTTTTTTTTTTTTTTTTTGAAATGGAGTCTCGCTCTGTCACCTAGGCTGGAGTACAGGAGCACGATCTCAGCTCACTGCAACCTCCACCTCCCAGGTTCAAGCGATTCTCCTGCCTCAGCCTCCTGAGTAGCTGGGATTACAGGCACACACCACTACACCCAGCTAATTTTTGTATTTTTAGCAGAAACAGGTTTCACCATGTTGGCCAGGCTGGTCTCAATCTCCTGACCTTGTGATCCACTCACCTTGGCCTCCCAAAGTGCTGGGATTGCAAGTGTGAGCCACCGTGCCCAGCCCAGAATATTCTTACTAGTCTACTAATATCTGTAAGACTTATATTGATGTCTCCTTTTTCATTACTGATACAATAATTTGTGGCTTCTCATTTCTCTTGATCATGTTAGCTAAAGGTTTATGCAGTTGGTTTTTGCAAAGAACTGACTTTTTCTCAATTGTTTGCCCATTTCGTTTATTTCCACTCTTTGTTATTTCCTTCCTAATGCTTTGATTTTACTTTACTTTTTCTAGCTTCTTAAAGTAGAACCTAGATCATTGGTGTGTATATATCTATTTTAGTGTTTTCAAAAGTAATGTTGATTGAGATATAAGTTATATTCTTTTACTTAGTGTCATGTTTTTGAGTTTCACCCATGTTGTTAATCAGTATTCTGTATTTTGTATTGATGAGTTGTATTCTGTTGTATGAACGCATACCAGTTTATTTACCCATTCACCAGTGGATGAACCTTTGTGTTGTTTCCACTTTGGGGCTATTATTATACATGAAGCTGTTAAAGTATGTGCAGGTCCTCATTTGCCAGTATGTTTTTATTTCTTCTGGATAAATACAAAGCAGTTGAATTACTGGGCCATATGGTAAGAGTAAGTTTAACTTTATAAAACCACCACCATTAAGTTTTGCAAAGTTTTACATTCCTACTAGCAATGAATGAGAATTCCAGTTACTCTATATTCTTACCAACAACTGGTATTGTCATTCTTTTCAATTTTAGCCATTCTAGTAGGTGTATATCTCATTATAACTTTAACTTGCATTTCCCTAATAACCAGTGATGGTGATCTTATTGTTTGCTTGTTTGCTATCTGTGTATCTTCTTTGTTCAAGTGAGTCTTCAAATATTTTGCCCACTTAAAAATATGATTGTCTTTTTTTTTTTTCAAGATCGAGTTTCACTCTCGTTGCCCAGGCTGGAGTGCAGTGACTCAATCTCAGCTCACTGCAAACTCTGCCTCCTGGTTCAAGTGATTCTCCTGCCTCAGCCTCCTGAGTAACTGGGATTACAGGCATGCGCCACCATGCCTGGCTAATTTTGTATTTTTAGTAGAGACAGGGTTTCTCCATGTTGATCAGGCAGGTCTCGAACTCCCGACCTCAGGTGATCTGCCCGCCTCAGCTTCCCAAAGTGCTGGGATTACAGGCGTGAGCCACCACGCCCGGCCTGATTGTCTTATTAAGTTGTCAGCTTTCCTTATATACCTTGATATGAATCCTTTATCAGATATGTGGTGTTTTTTTAAAGGGTTTTTATTGATATTACGTATAGAAAAAATTCTGATTAGAGACTTCTATAGCTAGATTATAAATCTTATGTAGTTATGTATGTATTTCTCTAAATTTGTTTTAGAATGTATGTCATTAGATTTTGATGTTTTCTTATTTTGAAAATGTAATTTATAAAAACTCCCTGATACATGATAGTAAATGTGCAGCTTACATTAAGTCATAAACATTTAATGGATTTATCTGCTATCCCCATCACTTTTGGTTTGTTTCAGAGCTTTGGAGCTATGGAAGGAGAAGTTTCTGAATGTGTAATAAAGGAATATCCATTTTTTTTTTTTTTTTTTTTTTTTTTGAGACAGAGTCTTGCTCTGTTGCCCAGGCTGGAGTACAGTGGCGTAATCTCAGCTCACTGCAACCTCTGCCTCCCAGGTTCAAGTGATTCTCCTGCCTCAGGCTTCCGAGTAGCTGGGATTATGGGCATGTGCCACCACACCCAGCTAATTTTTATATTTTTAGTAGAGATGAGGTTTCACCATGTTGGCCAAGCTGGTCTCAAACTCCAGACCTCTGGTGATCTGCCTGCCTCAGCCTCCCAAAGTGCTGGGATTATAGGCATGAGCCACCGCACCCAACCGGAATATCCCAATCTTTAAGCAAAGAATTAAAGTTGGTGAACCTGAAACCCGAGTTGGTTCCACGCATGAACATTTTGTTTTTATTGTTTGAGACGGAATCTCACTCCATCACCCAGGCTGGAGTGGAGTGGCATGATCTTGACTCACTACAATCTCTGCCTCCTAGGTTCAAGCGATTCTTCTGCCTCAGCCTCTTGAGTAGTTGGGATTACATGTGTGTACCACCACGCCTGGCTAATTTTTATTTTATTTATTTTTTTTATTTTTAGTAGAGACAGGGTTTCCCCTGTTGGCCAGGCTGATCTCGAATTCCTGACCTCAAGTGATCCATCTGCCTTGGCTTCCCAATGTGCCAGAATTAAAGGCATCAGCCACCATGCCTGGCTGACACATGAATATTTTGGAACAACATTTACATAGTCATAGACATGTAAGAAGATAAGGAAATGGAGCAGAGCACTGGAACAGTCCTATTGCCTCGACCAACATCCTGACCATGTAGTAGTTTACATGTAGTTTATTGTTAATATGTAAAGGTTTCAGACACATAAAATTTATACTCTCATCCCTGGTTCTTTCTAGCTTGATTTTTAGTGTTAGTATGGAAATAACCATTATAAGGGGGATAAAGTTGAAAGAAGCACAGGTGTTTTTTTGTGTGTGTGTGTGGAATCTTTTCTTTCAAATAATCTTAAAAATACAGATGCCAATTTTCTTGTGATGTAGAATAGAAATGTGATGTGAGCTTTTAACATGTCAGTTATCTGCCAAAGCATTCTCTTGACTTTCATCAGGAAAACATTCACTGCTTTCTCCTTGCCCCTTCCAAGAATTTGGCTGATGTGATGCTTCTTTGCTTACTGTGCCTACTGAGTAGGCCACCCCATCATCTGATACAGGGACACCTGATCTGTTCTCATGCTGGTCTGTCCCCTGCCTTAAACGTAACTCCAAGTCATATTCTCTCGTGGGATGCTCAAGCTTCCTGAAGCGAATATGACAGGAATTGTTGTAAAAAACATTCGCTTCCATGGGCAAAAATAGATTCTGGTGGTCTCCAGTAAAAATGTATATAGTGTGTATAAAATCTCCAAAAATGACATAGTATTTAAATCTTAAGGTTTTTAGCATTTAAAAAATTACCACCACTCTTTAAGGTTCCTGTTCCACCTGATGGTGTCTTTTATGTGGCACAGGCTTTTTATCTTTTTTAAGAATCATGTTTAGTGAGCTATAATTTACATACAGTAAGTTTACCATTCTTAGGTAGACAGCTCTCTGCCTTTTGACAGACCTACTCAGTCACATAACCACCACTGCAATTAAGATACAGGAAGTTTCCATCACCTCAAAAAGTTCCCTCGACCCCCTTTGTAGATCCCCTCTCCATCCCCAGCGCCTGGCAGTCATCAACCTGATTTCTTTCCCTATAGTTTTCCCTTTACCAGGATATTATTTAGATGAACCCAAACAGTATGCAACATTTTGTATGTGGCTTCTCCCACTTAGCGTAATGCTTTTGACATTCATCCATGTTGTTGCATGTATTGTTATTTCAGTTGTATGGATGTACCACAGTTTGATGATCCATTTATCAAATGGCAGGCATTTGAGTTGCTCTCAGTTTTCTTAAGTTATAAGAAACTACAAAATTGTTTTTTCCAAGTAGCTGTACTATTTTGCATTCCCACCAGCACTGTATGAGAATCCTAATTGCTCTGCATTTTCACCAGCATTTAGTTTAAAAAACTTTACTCATGGTAATGGTTACATAGTGGTATTTAATTGTGGTATTAGTTTGCATATTCTTAATGACTATCTCTTTTTTGGAGACGCATCTGCTCAACTGTTTTGCTCATTTAAAAAAAAAAATAAGTTTTTTTTTCTTATTGTGGAATTTTAAGAGTTCTTTACCCTAGATATGTCTTTTATCAGATGTGTTTTCTAAATGTTTTTTCCTAGTCTATGGCTCATCCTTATTTCCTTAATACTGTCTTTTAAAGACCATGTATTTTAAATTCATTTGGGGACATCCAACTTATGATTTTTTTCTTTGTGGTAATGTTGTAGGCAGAATAATGGCCCTAAAAGATGTCTATGTCTTAATTCCTGGAAGCTGTTGAATATGTTATGTTACATGGCAAAAGGGAATTAGAGTTACAGATAAATTAAGGTTGCTAGTCATCTGATCTTAAGGCAGGGAGATTGTCCTGGAGTTTCTAGGTGGACCCAATGTAATTACAGGGATCCTTAAAGTGGAAAGGGAGAGAGAAGCAGTTAGAGTCAGAGAAGGTGATGTGACAATGGAAGCAGGAAGCAGGTGAGGTGATGCACTGGCAGAAAGACTCACCTGCCACTGCTGCCTCTGGAGATGGAGGAAGGGCCCATGACCCCTGGTTGTGGGCAGCTTCTGACTGCTGCTAGTGCAAGGAGACAGCCTTTTCTGGGGCATCCAGAAAGGAGTGCCCCCTTGCCAAAGTCATGATCTTAGCCCAGTGGGACCCATTTTGGTATTCTGGCCTCCAGAAGATAATAAATTTGTATTGTTCAAGGCATAGAGTTTGTGAAAATTTATTATAGCAGCAATGCAAAACTGGTAAGAATAGTTTGTGTTTGTTGTGTCCTAAGAAATCTTTGTCTAAGAAATACAAAGATTTTCTCTTATTGTTAAAATTATTTTATTTTTTTGAGACAGGGTCTTGCTCTGTTGCCCCAGCTGGAATGCAGTGGCACGATCATGGCTCACTGTAACCTCCACCTCCTGGGCTCAAGTTATCCTTCCGCCTCAGCCTCCTGAGGTAGCTGGGTACACGGGAACATGCTACCACACCTGGCTGATTTTTTTATTTTTTGTAGAGACAGGGTTTCGCCATGTTGCGCAAGCTAGTCTTGAACTCCTGGGCTCAAGTGGTCAGCCCACTTTGGCCTCCCAAAGTTCTGGGATTACAGGCAGGAGCCACCATGCCTGGCTTTATTTTTTTTAAAGCAGAGGTTTTATAGCTCTAGGTTTTAGTTAGGTGTGTGATCCAGTTTGAGTTAATTTTCACATATTATACAAGAAAAGAGTGTAGTTTCTGTTATTTTGCTATCTCTTTTTGCATTGTCCATTTCTAGCACCATTTGTTGAAGAAGATTTTTCTCATTGACTTACCTTGGCACCTTTGTTGACATTACATGACTATATGTGTGTGGGTCTATTTCTGGACTCTGTTCCATTCCATTGTTCTGTATGTCTACACTTGTACAAATACCGCTGCTTGATTATTATGGCTTTATAGTAAGTCTTGAAATCCCATCATGTGACCTCTGACTCCTTCAGCATTTTTCTACTTTTTCAAAATTATTTTGGTGATTTTTTGTTCCTTTACTTTTCTACATACACTTTAGAATCAGCCTGTCAAATTTGGCAAAAAACTTGCTGAGATTTTAATTAGGACTACATTGACTCTAATGTAAATCAATTTGGGGAGAATTGCTGTGTTCGTTTATTTGCATTGCTATAAAGAAATACCTGAGGCCAGGTAATTTGTAAAGAAAAGAGGCTAATTTTGGCTTATGGCTGTGTAGGAAGTATGGTGCTGGCATCTGCCTCTAGTGAGGGCATCGGGAAGCTTATAATCCTAGTGGAAGGCAAAGTGGAGCTAGCTTGTCACATGGTGAGAGAGGGAGCAAAAGAGATGCAGACGCTTTTAAACAACCAACTCTTGCATGAACTAACAGTAAGAACTCACTAATTACCATGGCACTGAGCCATTCATAAAGGATCTGCCCCCATCACCCAGACACCTCCCACCAGGCCCCACCTCAAACACTGGGCATCACATTTCAACATGAGATTTGGAGGGGACATACGTCCAAACCATATAATTGTCATCTTAATTATCACATCTTCTAATCCATGAATATGGTTTATATATCTATTTTGAGTTTTCTGTTGCTAGTACATACAAATACAGCTGATTTTCGTATAGTGACCTTGTGTCCTACAATCTTGACAAACCTGCTTTTCATGGTAGTAGTTGTATTGTGGATTCTGTAGACTTTTCTATGTAAACTATCATGCCATCTGTGCATAAAGACAATTTTATCTCTCCCTTTCAGTCTGTATCCTTCTGTTTCCTCTTCTTGCCTTGTTTTCTTGTCTAAGACTTCCAGTACAATCATGTGTAGAAGTGGTGAGAGGGACATCCTTGGCTTGTTCCTTTTTTTTTTTTTTTCCCTGAGAAAGAGTTTCGCTCTTGTTGCCAGGCTGGAGTACAATGGCGCGATCTCGGGTCACTACAACCTCCGCCTCCCAGGTTGAAGCAATTCTCCTGCGAGTAGCTGGGATTACAGGCATGCACCACCACAACCAGCTAATTTTTGTATTTTTAGTAGAGATGAGGTTTCACCATGTTGGTCAGGCTGGTCTCGAACTCCCAGCCTCAGGTGATCCGCCCGCCTCTGCCTTCCAAAGTGCTGGGATTACAGGCGTGACCCATTGCACCCAGCCAGCTTGTTTCTGATCTTAGGGGGATGTTATCAGTCTTTCATCATTACGTGTATGGTTTGCTGTAGGGGTTTTGTTTGTTTTTTTGAGATGGAGTCTTGCTCTATCGCCCAGGCTGGAGTGCAGTGGTGTGATTGCGCTCACTGCATCCTCTGCCTCCCGGGTTCAGGCGATTCGTGTGCCTCAGATTCCTGAGTAGCTGGGACTACAGGTGCCCACCACCATGCCCAGCTAATTTTTATATTTTTAGTAGATATGGCATTTCACCATGTTGGCCAGGCTGGTCTTGAACTTCTGACCTCAGGTAATCTGCCTGCCTTGGTCTCCCAAAGTACTGGAATTACAGGCATGAGCCACTGAGTCTGGCCTTGCTATAGGGTTTTTGCAGATGCCCTTTATCAGGTTGAGAAGTTCTTTTCTACTTCTTGTTTGCATATATATATGTGTGTATATATATGTATTTTTTAAAATCATGAGTGGATGCTTTTTTTGCCCCAAACCAAAAATGGTCAATAATGAATGGATGCTTAATTTGCCAAATGCTTTTTCTGCATCTACTGAGGTGATCATAATGGTTTTTTTATTTTGATCTGTTGATAAGGTAAATTACATTGATAGATTATTTTTCAAATGTTGAACCAAAGCTGCATTTGTGAGATAAACCATAATTCATCATGTATTATGTGTTAATGGTTTCATATATTGCTCAGTTTGATATATTAGTATTTTATTAATAATTTTTACAAATTCTTACCTGTCTATGAGGGATATTTGTAATTTTTTTTTATAATGAGTTGCCTAATTTTGGTGTCAAGGTAATGTATTCTGGTCTTTGAATGGGGAGGTGTTCTAGTCTCTGGAAGAGCTTGTGTAGAATTAGTATTAATTAGCTGATTAATTGTTTTTTAGACAAGGTCTTACTCTCTTGCCCAGGCTGAATTGCAGTGGCATGATCATGCTTCACTGCCACCTCAACCTCTTGGGCTCAAGCAGTCCTCCCGCCTCAGGCTCCCAGGTAACTGGGACTACAGATGCCCACCATCTGTAGTGGGCAGATGCATTACCATGCCCAGCTAATTATTTTTTGTAGAGACGGGGGTCTCACTATGTTGCCCAGGCTGGTCTTGAACCTTTGGGCTCAAGCGATCCTCCCAAAGTGCTGGAATTACAGGTGTGAACCACTGTGCCTGGCCTGTTAATTCTTTATTCAGTGGTAGGATTCACCAGTGAAGCCACTTGTCTCTGGAATTTTGTTTTGTTGTGGTAAGATTTTAAGTATAAACACATTTCTAATAGATATAGGGCTGCCTAGGTTATTCTTGAGTGGGTTTCACTAATCTGTGTCCTTCAAGGGATTTGCTCATATCCTCTGCATTTTTTAATTTATTGATATAATGTTCTTAGTATCATCTTCTCCTTTTAAGTTCTGTAGAGTCTGTGTTGTATCTTCTCTTTAATTACTGATATTGTAATTTTTGTCTTTTTTATCGTTGCAAAGAACCTACTTTTAGTTTCATTGATTTTGCTCTGTTACTTTTTGAATTTTGTTCATGTCTTTGTTATTTGCCTCCTCTTTATTTCCGGTTTAATTTGCTCTTTTTCTGATGTTTAAGATGGAAGCTTAGACAAACAGTAGTGTGTTTCCATTTCCCAGTCCAACCTTTATTCTATAGCTCTCATTTGTTTCACTTTTACGTATATTGTAACCCAGAATATATTATCTGTGCTTTACACAGTGTATTTTAAAAATATATGTCTCCACATACTTTACATTTATGACCCTCATTCCCTTTTGTAGATCTAGGTTTCTCTCTCTGTTATTTTCCTTCTGCCTAAAGAACATCCTAGAAGATTTTTCTGTAGTGCAGATTTGCTTGTGACGAATTCTGTCAGTGTTGCTGAAGGTTGAATTCTTAAGTTGACAGTTTCAGCATTTTAAGGATGTCATTCTACTGCCTTCATATTTTTTTCCTTAGAAGAAGTTAGTGGTGGTTCTTTGTTCCACTTCATGCGATGTGCATTTTATTCTCTGGCTGCTTTTAAGATTATCACTGTTTTCAGCAGATTATAATGTGCTTTGAAGTGGTTTTTTCTTTTTTATCACATTTGGGATTTATTAAGCTTTTTGGATCTGTGAGTTATAGTTTTCATCCAATCTAGAAATAATTTGGCCAACATTTCTTTAAATATTTTTTCTGTGATCCTTTTCTGGCACTCTAGTTCATATATATATCATATATGTCTTACATATAGATTACTTCTACGTGTAAATTGTACCTCCATTGGGTCACAAGGCTTTGTTCGCTTTTCTTTCTGTGACTCATTTTGGATAATTTCTTTTTCTGCAATGTCTCATTTGCTGTTAAGCGCATCCAGTGAATTTTTCATTTCAGATACTGTATTTTCTAGCTGTTGACATTCCATTTGGTGCTTTCCCCCTAACCGTCCATTTCTTGCTTCATTATGTTCATGTTTTCCTCTAAGTCTCAGCATCTCTATATAATAGCTGTCATTGTGTCTTTGTCTGCAGCCCTACATCCCAGAGTCCTGCCTGCTCCCTGTGCCCGTGTCTGTCCTGCCTCCTGCCTCCTGCCTCCACTCGCACTCACTCACTCTTCTCCACCGTCTGTCTCTGTCTCTGTCTCTTTCAACAGTCTGATTTGAGATGGATCAGAGCCTTTTAAGTTTAAAGTTTGCATAGGATGTAACTTCCAGTGTGCTGTAAATATTGACATTTAAAAATGAAAATAGGGCCGGGCGCGGTGGCTCAAGCCTGTAATCCCAGCACTTTGGGAGGCTGAGACGGGCAGATCACGAGGTCAGGAGATCGAGACCATCCTGGCTAACCCGGTGAAACCCCGTCTCTACTAAAAAAATACAAAAAACTAGCCGGGCGAGGTGGCGGGCGCCTGTAGTCCCAGCTACTCAGGAGGCTGAGGCAGGAGAATGACGTGAACCCGGGAGGCGGAGCTTGCAGTGAGCTGAGATCCGGCCACTGCACCCCAGCCTGAGCGACAGAGCGAGACTTTGTCTCCAAAAAAATAAATAAATAAAAAATAAAAATGAAAATGAAAATATTGTATTACTCTTTGAAATGTTTCCAGTATAGAATCTAAATACCACAGATACGCCCACCACCACAGATATGCCCATCATCACACTTTTTTTTTTTTTTTTTGATGTGTATAAGCTCTACGTCACTGACTGGAAAACCTTTGCTACTTTTTCTCCTAGCGCTCATGTTTTCATTCCACTTGTTCCCTCGAATTGCACCATAATGTAAACATTTTTATGCTTATAAGTATTGTATTTGTGATTTTTTATGCTCTTCTGTAACTAGATATACAGGTAGATAGATTGAGCTTTTTTTATTATTATTTTTGAGACAGAGTCTTGCTCTATAGCCCAGGCTGGAGTGCAGTGATGTCATCTCAGCTCACTGCAACCTCTGCCTCCCGGGTTCAAGTAATTCTCCTGCCTCAGCATCCTGAGTAGCTGGGAGTACAGGTACCCGCCACTATGCCTGGCTAATTTTTGTATTCTTAGTATAGACGAGTTTCACCATGTTGGCCAGGCTGGTCTCGAGCTCTTGACCTTGTGATCCACGGGCCTCGGCCTCCCGAAGTGCTGGGATTATAGGCACGGCCCAGAACTCACTATTTGAAAAGTTCCTGTAACTAAGACTCTTAAGTGTTAAATATTTGCTTTTGAACGATTGTTGCAGTTGTTATTTGTACAGGCTCCTGCTTCTGGTTTTTCTTCCGTTGTCCTGGCTGCCTATCCTTTGCCTCATCTCCCAGCCCCTCGAAGTGAGGGAGCCTCAAGGCTTCATCCTGTCTTTGGACCTGTATAGTCAGTTCCCTGGTGTCCTGGCTATCTTGTGACAGAATGCTTTTATACCCCAAATGGCTCCCAAGCTGCCCTCTCTGTCCAACCTCTCCAAGCACTCAAGAATGATCTGTCAGCTGCCCACTCAACGCCTCCACTGGGATGCCAACTTGAAATCTCAAGTTAATGTATCTGATTTGAACTTCACACAGTTGTGCCCTCTACAGTCGTTTTATCTTCATGGTAGCAACTCTGCCTTTTCCATTGCAAGGTCAAAGATCTTCTTTGACTCCTTCTCTCCTCCCCTCATGCCTAATCTGTCAGCAAATTCTGGTGTTGCTGTCTTCAAAATCTGTCCACTTCACCTGCTCCCACCCTGATCCTAACCATTACCATCTCTCACCTGGATGATTACAACAGATACCCACAACTGGGCTCCTGCTCTGTGATCCGTTTATATGCTCCTGTCCCTCCCCTACTGAGACCCCTTTCATGGCCCCATCTCACTCTAAATCAGAGTCAGCTACCTGCAGGGGTCTGCAGGGCCCAACACCCTTTGCATCTGCTCCCTCTTTGGGCTCAGATCCTCTTCCCCCACCTCACTCTCTGACTACACTGGCTTCTGCAGGGTTCACGGAACATACTAGGCCTCTTACCATACCCACCCTGTTTCATCTACGTGGAGTGTCCTTCACCCCAGTACTCTCCTTCTTCAAGTCATCATTTTCTCTGACCTCCCTGCTTAAAATTGCAGCCTCTCCCCACTTTCTACTCCTTCTGTTATGTAATTTATGTATTTTCTCTCCCTTCCACTAGAATGTACTCTTCATAAGGGCGGGAATTATGTCTTATTGATGTGTCTCCAGGGCATAGAACTGTGTGTGGCACATGGTGGGCAGTCATCAACTGTTTGTGTAATGAATGATGAATTTAAGCAAATTCTGATGATAATTAAACATAAAATAACATTTCACCTGCAGTGTATCTCTGAAAATGATGATGGGGTTACTATTAGCATTTTCGCTGATTAAATTGATGCATTGGTAAATGAATATTATTTTATGCTAGAAACAAAGGTCCAACACCAGATTTCTTCCATTATTTTGTCTTTATAGATATAAACACTCAGGACTTCTTGTTCATATAAATAAATAGATGGGGATGGAAGTTGTCATGTTATGGCTGTGCCATTTTGTCTTTGGACTTCCAAGTTAAAGGCCAAAGATCATAAAGTTTTTTTTTTTTTTTTTTTTTTTTTGAGACAGGGTCTCACTCTATTGCCCAGGCTGGAGTGAAGTGGTGCAGTCGTGGCTCACTGCAGCCTCAAATTTCCAGGCTCAAGCAATCCTCTCACCTCAGCTTCCCAAGTAGCTGGGATTACAGGTGCACACCACCACACCCGGCTAATTTTTCTTTTTTTTGTGGAGATGGGGTTTAGCCATGTTGCTCAGGCTGGTGTCGAACTCTTAAGCTCAAGCAAGCCACCTGCCTTGGCCTCCCAAAGTGCTGGGATTACAGGCATGAGCCACTTTGCCCGTCCTCATGTAAAGTGTTTTCATGATTTTTCCACTGACTATTAGATTAGGTTCCTTCTTCCATTTTGTTGAAAGTAGAGAATTGGAAGCCACCTGACTTGGAGAAGACTTTGTCACTCAGTTGTTGGAATCCTTTGCTTCAGTTTCTGAAATGTCCACCAGAATCACTTTACCAATCCCTGTCAGCTGCAGGGACATCAGAATGCTTTTTTGCCCTGAATAGTTACATCTGTCACCCCTCACTTCAGAGCAGCTTTGCAGGCTTTTGCTGGAAATGCTGAGGAAGAGTTGAGAAAAACAGCAGTGTTATTATTATTTTTTTTTTTTGAGACGGAGTCTCGCTCTGTCGCCCAGTCTGGAGTGCAGTGGCCGGATCTCAGCTCACTGCAAGCTCCGCCTCCCGGGTTCACGCCATTCTCCTGCCTCAGCCTCCTGAGTAGCTGGGACTACAGGTGCCGCCACCTCGCCCAGCTAGTTTTTTGTATTTTTTAGTAGAGACGGGGTTTCACCGTGTTAGCCAGGATGGTCTCGATCTCCTGACCTCGTGATCCGCCCGTCTCGGCCTCCCAAAGTGCTGGGATTGCAGGCTTGAGCCACTGCGCCCGGCCAACAGCAGTGTTATTAATTTCAGCATACTAATATGTATACCAGTGTAGTGTTTTAAAAATCTTATTACATTCTTCCTATTTTCACCCAAAACTTGGAGCTCCAGATTCAGCCCATTCAGTTTATCAAAACGATCTGCCATATACATTAATTGTCAAACTAGTCAGCGAAATCAGACTCTTTCCCTCAGACGAAAGTCACTTCATTTTCATTCTAACAACATGCCTCTGACAGCCATCTCACTCTGAGCTCCTGTTCCTAGTTAGATGGGTGAGGCGTGGAGCCGGTGCCCTGGGTAGAGGAAGGCACCATGGCTGTTGTTTCTTGGCATCCTCTTTGCTTGGCTCTCAAAGGGGCGATGCCTGCTTTTACAGTGGTTTAGGGTTTGAAGTTACTAAATGAAGTTTTCATCATCCATGCCATCAGACTCCACAGTGTCTGAACCCAAGACACTTCAGCATGAACCAGGACATACTATTTATAATACCATGCTTTGTCCTTTACAGAAATGAGCATAGGCCAGGCGTGGTGGCTCATGCCTATAATCCCAACACTTTGGGGAGGCCAAGATGGACAGATCACTTGTGGTCAGGAGTTTGAGACCAGCCTGGGCAGCATGGTGAGACCCCATCTCTACAAAAAATTAGCTGGGCGGTGGTGCACACCTGTAGTCCCAGCTACTTGGGTGGTTGAGGTGGGAGGATCACCTGAGTCCTGGAGTTCGAGCCTACAGTGAGCTGTGCACTCCAGCCTGAGCAGTGGAATGAGACGCTGTCTCAGAAATAAATAATTTTTAAAAAGGAAGAAATGGGTATAGATAGGGAAAAGCAAATGGAGACGCAGACCCTACCTTAATGCGTCGCTTTGAGGTGGCTTTACCGTTATTAGTGTGTCACGGGTACTTTTGCCCCTAGGAATGTCCACTCCTCAAGGCAGTTCATTCTAGTACAAGGAGAGATGGGAGGTAGGCGTTTTTGCAGGGAGGAAGAAGGTTGTAAAAGAGGAGGTGGGATGGAGAGCTGGCATGACTCCTTGGCCTCAAGGGTGTTGTCCACAGATTTGTTACCAGACAGAGCATATGTGGATGTTGGCCATCTAGAATCTAGAAATGGATTCTGTCACAGTGATTTGTGCCGACATACCCCTTCAAACAGTTTGTTTTCCCAGGGCTCCCAGTAGTCTTGAAGACACTGGAGTATGGTTCCTCAAAGGTAGTGGGGAGTGGGCTCTAAAGCACAAGGAAAGAGGAGGATAATTCCTCTAATTGTGACAGTGGGGCAGGGGCCAGGCTGGCTGATTGAGAGCTGAGTGCCAGGAACTTCCCTCAGTTGCATTCCATTATTGTATTTTAAAACCTAGTTGTCTGAGAAGTACAATGTTTTCAGCCCCAGCAGCCGTGGACAATAGTAACATATATTTGGCCCGTCCTGGACTTGTATACTGTGCTCTGGGCCACGGTGCATGTGTAGTTACAGACATACTCAGTGAGTCCTCTACCTGCCAGCTCTGGAAGTAAGCAGGCCTTCCCTGAACCGTCTCCACTTTGGGCCAGGCCCTCCCAGAGCCAGGTGCAGAAGGTGAATCAGAACTCTTAAGCTGGGGACATCATGAAGGAGACCTTGTAAATAAGAGATGCTCTTGGGTTTCATCACAGTCCAGTCTGCTCCCAAGCTGCTTTTTAAGTTGGACTGTGGAATTTCTGGGCAAATTCAATAATAAATAAGCAACTTTGGATCAGGTCTCAAAGCTGTGCAACTTCAAAGAGGGAAAAAGAAGTACTGATGCAGAAGCAGATCATTTTCCTGAGAGAGATTTGTTTCATGAAAGAGAAAAAAATAGAACAGTCTGTTCTCACTTTTTAATGAGTTAAGAGAAGATATAATCCTAATAATTATTAAGTAAGAACTCGACTGGAGCAGAGGGAATAAGGTAAAGTGATAATCATTTTAGACCAAATAACATATTTGAAAGTGGCAGGCAATAGAGTTGAAACTCTGTAATCCATGAAATGAAAAGCCAACTAGAGAAAAAACATAGCATGGCAGGATGGAATGGCCAGAGCACAGCCATGTCCAAGGTGTCTCGCGTGGGTAGTAATCATTCCTAAGGAAAAGAAAAAGGACAGCACAGTGCAGCAGCAGCGTCCAGAAGCTGTGGTAACAGGTCACAGAGCAGACTGCATGGTTTGTAACGTTAAGCTGGACGTTGGATTTCTGTGTCGTGCCACAGTGGTCAATATCAGAATACGTGTAAGACACCAACATCCACACATGCTTTGACGAACAAGGATATATACTCTTGAGTATTTTATACCTAAGATGCCACTTATTTGAAAAGTTCTTATATCTGGCGTTAAAAATTTCCCCAAACAAGTGTCTTTGCCAAAGACTTTATACTGCCAGTCACAAATCCAAGTGTGTTTATAAAACTTAGAAATACGCATCTCAAAGAAGTGGAGGAAGGCTAGAATAATAAATGCCGTTGGGATGAGTAAGCAACCAGTTAGGAAAAAAAATACGACCTTAGTCTGTAATCAGTTGATGAATGAATGAGCTGATTACATGTAATCTATGAAACCATTAAATTACTAAAAGAAAACATAAGAAGGTATTGATACAATCTTCGTTGGGAAAAGCCTTTTTTAAGCATGACACCAAAGACAGAAACCCTAAAGAAAGATTAGCTTCTTAAAAATGGAAAACTAGTGTTCAGAAACTACAAAATCAAAATGCAAACAGCAGCCTAAGAAAAATTGCTTGTAACATATAAAAAGCAAAGGCTAATTTTCTTAAGAGATTTTTATATTAATAATTAAAAGATGAATACCTCAGTAATAAAAGGAGAGTTTCAGAACATTGATCATTCAGTTCTTAAAAGAAAAAACATAAATGACCAGTAATAATATAAATTTTAGCCTCACTGGTATTCATCAGAGAATGTAAAATAAAAGAGAACTAGTATTTCTCTTCTATCAGATTGGCAAATAAAAAAAATGTCAGGGTCCAGGTAATGCCAGTTTTAACTGATAGATGACATAAATGTTGATACAGTCTCAACTCTTAAGGAATGGAATTTTTTTTTAATGTTGATTTGTTTGAGGCTAACAACTTGCTGTTATGCATTCATTTCATATAAAAAATTGAGAAAAGTGGTAAGATTTAATATTGCTGGTTTGTTCATGATAAATATTTTAGGAGAAGTTGAATTTTAACTTTAAAATGGTGCTAATTCTGTCAAATTTGGAAATCGAGAATAATTTAGTTTCTAGTGGCTTTTCAAGCTCATTCATGCTGGAGTGCCCTCTGCTGGCACCAGCAGCCATTTAGTGACCCCTGGCTGGGTACCATATGAGTACCCTGTGGGGTCTACAGGGTGTGGGGGGCAGGATAAAGAGGGAGTGGGGGTACACAGCATGTAGATGGCAATGTCAGTGATGCTCAGACCCTGGGCATCCTCCTTTGTGCCTATTAGCCCGCATTTCCAGAAGGTCTGCTCTGTTCTGAAGGCTGTGCCAAGCAATCACTGAGGCAGTGATTCTGTCAGGTTCACTGCTGTGTCCCCAAGGCCTAGAACCATGCCCAGCAGAGGGTGGTTGCTCAGTAAGGGTTTGTTGGTCACTGTTAGTCTTGTGTCCTCCAATTGACATTCTCTTGGGGAGACCAGCAGTAAGCAGATAAAGAATTCACTTAAGGCACGAGATGTGTTCAGAGGGTTGTAGGTTCCAGGAAGATGGTAGGATGCAAGGAGGCAAGGCAGATGGCCCCAGAAGGATGTCCCTTCCCTTCCCTGAGGGTGTGCTTGGCCCCATGAGAAGACAGCAGGCATGTGACAGCATGGAGCCCATTCCTGTTCAGGAGGGGGCATGACTTCCACCAGTGTGTGTGCATTTGGTAATGGAACCGAGGAACTCCGCAGGCCTGTTTTTAACCTCCTGATTCTCTGTATTTGCCATATCCTAACAGAGTGTTTGCTTTTTGTTTCCTTTTTTTTTTAATTTAAAGGATTTTTTTGTTTTGTTTTGTGTTTTTTGATAGATGAGGGTTACTACCAGGGTGGAAAATTTCAGTTTGAAACTGAAGTTCCCGATGCGTACAACATGGTGGTGAGTAGCCTGCGTTGAGCCTGTTGTTTTACTTCTCGGGCGGGGCTGCCTGTGGCTGTGGCCCGCCACTGGCACAGGGCCCTAGCACTCCTCTCTGCGTGTGTCCATGTGTGACTGAGTACTCACTTCAGTATTTTTGTGATGAATGTCACTCATCAGCAGTATTTAGAGTGTTAGTAGAGAATTTGTTTATTCAACAAATACTTATGAGTACTATGTGCCAGGCAGCCTGCCTGTGTATTTTCTATAACTCTTATCTGTTACAGTCTGGCACTGAAGAAAAAAAGCATTGTAGTTTTGTTCATGGTATGACACCAAAATTCCAGGAGTCTATAAAATGTGTATTTTAGAATTTCAGAGAACGGTGACTTGTAGTTTAAACTATAAGTAATTTATACCTATAGTTTCATGTTAATCCCTCAAAGATCCTTTTAGGCGATGATTATACCAAATACCATTACATTATGTCTTTGCTTTGGTGCAACTTGCAGACCAATTAGGAGAGATAAAGTGTAGGAAGTTGATAAAGTGATAAAAATGGTAAGTAGAGGACAGTAGAGATACTGATCAATGATAGGAAACTAGTTTTTGAGAATTCAGAGAAGGGAAAGTAATGATCACTTTGGAAAGTGGTCAGGGCTAGTTAAGCTTTTAGGGGGAAATCCAATTGGAGTCACCCTGATGTGGCCCAGAACCAGGGGAGGGTGTTGTAGGTGACATGGAAACGTGGTGAACTGTGGTGACAGGTGTGGACATGAGAACTTGCAACCTGCAGAAGGTGGATGGGCCAGGTCAACTCGAGTGAAGAATTGGAGCTGGGGAAGAATAGAGGAAAAAATGAGAAAATTCAGAAGTGTGGGTTTGGTTGGGCATTTTCGATTTGGCAGTGACAAACCACTGGAGATTCTGAATAATTCCACACCCCTGAGTTGGGGTATTAGAGGAGGTGTGGCTGCGCCTCAGAGACGGGTGTGATGTGTCTAGGCCCAAACTGCCAGGAGTTGGCGTACGGGCAGTTCAGTGTGCTTGTTTTATTGGCGTGCATCGTGGATATGTTTTCCTCCTCACGTGTTCTAACTAACCCTCTTGGCCCATCCAGTAGGAAAGCACAAGCTGATGGTGCTGCCAGAGAAAAGGAAGCCTCACTCCCATCATGAGGATGTGGGCATTTGGGACACTGTGCCTGTGACTTCGCTTGTGGGAAGTGTGCTCCCACTGCCTGACGAGTGGAGGTGCCCTGACCCCAGCCACAGGGCTCCATTCAGTGGCTGCAACACTTGTTTGAGAAGCCAAACCTTCATCTATGGAAATTGACTTTTTACCAGACTACTCCATTTAGGGTTCTTTTTGAAATGTAATTTTTGGGGATGGGGAAGAGTAGGCAGTCCAAGTAATTTTTTAATTTGTAGACAAAGACGGGAAAATACACATTTCCAGTCTTTGTCCATCCACCACCTGCTGAGACTTTCCATTCTTCCCAAACCACACTGAGAAACCTGGTGACGGAGCACTGCACCGTGTCCAGTGCGAGGTGGTTTCAGAGGCTTGGTTTCAGTACAGATATTTAGAATTTGGGGACTCTTTGGTGGTTTCTGGAAACAAACAGGCATACAGTATCTAAAATTCTATATTTAGATTTGCTTCTAAATATTTATGACAGACTGTTCTGGATGTCATAGCAGGGAGTTAAGTGTAAGCTGATAAACTTTCCAGATAAGTCATGAGGCATCAGAGAACCATCGTTTCAGGTATATCTGGCATAATCTAGTAGCAGAGCTCCTTGTTTTCACTATAGGAAGAAAGCAAACTAAGAGAAAATACCAGGTAAGGAATGGGCATGATTGAGAGCCTCTGTGTGCCAGGTGTCTTCACTCACTTTATTCCATTCTTCTGATAGTTCTGTGGGTTGGTTGGTTGGTTGGTTGGTTTAGTTCGTTATCTGAGACGGATCTGGAGTGCAGTGGTGTGATCTCAGCTCACTGCAACCTTCACCTCCCGGGTTCAAGCAATTCTCCTCCTCCTCCTGGGTTCTAGCAGTTCTCCTGCCCTAGCCTCCTGTCAGTGGATGATCTTAACATTTATATCTTTATACATTAGGAAGTTAGGGTTCTGAAAGCTAAAGTTAAAAATATTAGCTTTGCCAATGGAGACAGCTGAATTGTTGAAGTCACTTCATGTCCAGGGCTGCCCAGCTTTTAAGCATGTGCCCTTCCTACCACACCAGGTGGTGAGAAAATGTTTGTCATACTGTCTTGTCCCATTTGTGACTTCAAGAAATAGGAAGGAAAATGGAATAAAGAATGACTTGAAAGCCACTGAGCCTTGAAGACTTGTTTCCCTTATTCCTTTGAGACTGGCACAGAGGTTGAGGTGGAGGGTAAGGTTTTAATTTTCCCAGTGATTTTCCTGCCTTCTCTCAGACCTGCTATTCCTCAGCCCTGCCCCCCCTTCCTCACTCCCAGTCCCCATGGGAAAACATCATCCTGTGCAGCCTTTCTGAAGTTTGGTGTGCTGTGTTTGACCTTTAACTCTGTAATGATGATCTTACATTTTTCTATTTCCACTGCTGTCTCTTTTGGAAGTTTCGTATATGATGGGCTGGTCAGATTTCATCAGGAATAAAACCCCATGTTCTCAAACCCAGAAGTATCGAGAGCAGCTGGTGACTCTGCATGAACCATGTTCCTACTCTGCTTCTGTAGGGTCCTTTCCTCTCCTCTCCCCAGCCTTTCCTTCCTGTCCCACCAGCTTTTTTTTTTTTTTTTTTTTTAATGAGGCGGAGTTTCGCTCTTGTCACCCAAGCTGGAGTGCAGTGGCTTGATCCCGGCTCACTGCAACCTCCACCTCCTGGATTCAAGCGATTCTCCTGCCTCAGCATCCCGAGTAGCTGGGATTACAGGTGCCCACCACTACGCCCAGCTAATTTTTGTAGTTTTAGTAGAGATGGGGTTTCACCATGTTGGCTGGGTTGGTATCGAACTCCTGACCTCAAGTGATCCACCAGCCTTGGCCTCCCATAGTGCTAGGATTATAGGCGTGAGCCACTGCACCCGGCCTCCTGTCCCCTTCTCATGTTTTCTTCCTATCTGCCTCTCATTCAGGCAAGCGTGGGGCAACTTCCTTAGGGGCCAGCGTGTATCACTGGTGTCCCCATCAGGGACCCTCCAGAAGATCATTAGGGTGCAGTACTTGGTTGAACACAAAAGTAGTTGCATTTGCCATGTTTATAATGAATCATTGCTTACAGACTCTCCCGAGCATCTCTTTCCCAGTGGGCTGTGAGCCCTGAGGGAGTGCCAGCCGTCTTGCCCACACTATTTCCAATGTGTAGCCTGTCATGCTAGGCAAAAACACAGATTGTTTTGGTTGCCCCTCTCTCTGCCCCCCACAAACTTAACAGTGTAGAAAAGAGATGAAATAATTCAGCCAGCATAGGAAGATCACATAGGCACGGGCATTCAGGACAGAGTATGAGGGCACACTCTGAAGGCGCCGCGTGGGTCAGTGAGAGCGGACACAGCGGCGGCCAGTGCGGAGCCTAGGGGTGGGCTGGCACTTCTCAGATGCTTCTCTGCTTCACTGCCACGACTGACTTGACACAATTTCTGTACTTCATAAGGACTTTTTTCCTAAGAGTTATAGTTCCTGCAGTGAAGGTCTATTAAGACTGTGAATGTGGAAAACCTTTAATAAAGTCGATCGTCATTTCAGAATAAATTTTTAAAAGAAAAATGTCTATTTGGAATCCCCCACCCCACCCAATATCCCAGCAGCTAAAATTCAAATTTTTTGTGTGTTTTTGTCCCTTTGCCTCTGAAGTTTAACTCCCAGCCTAAAGCTTGCCTTGTAATTTGTCAATTTAGAAACTGGCCAAACGGATGTAGAGACATTGAGTGAGCTCCTACATTGTGCCAGGCTCCATGTCAGACACTGGAGGGCCAAGGATGGGAACTTGGTGACCTTTTAAGAATTTCAGTCTCTGGGGAGACAGACGCTGACATGATAATGAGGAGCCCGGGTAGTGATGTGGGCGACGGCTATTCCTCAGGCTGGTGGGGATGCCCAGAGGAGGAGCACATGATGTGGCCTGGGGATGCCTTGGAGGAGGAGAGAGCCTTAGCCCAGACCCTAGCTGGCCTGTGGTGTCACACAGCCCACGGATGTGTCAGTCAGGACTGGTTGGAGGAAGCTATGTGCTGCAGCAGGAGAAAGGATTACTGCTCTTTGTTCTTGGCTCTGGTTTCCTCCTGGAAGTGAAGACACCACGTCTCCTCACATGTTTTTGGCCAAATCAGATAACATGACCATGGCCAGCCCGGAGGGACTGTCCTGCCGTGGGCCCTGGAGGAGGAGAACCAGAAACACTTGTTGAATAGCAGTGATGACGACCACAAGTGACACCTGAACTCCCACTCACCTTCTTCATATGAAATTATCAGACTTTGTAGGGAATTGAGACAACACGGCCATGCAAAAATAGAATAATAATCACCCGTAATCTCTCCACCCAGAGATGATCACCATGACTCTCTAATGTCTGTTGCAGACAGTATAAATCCTACATACCAGTGGGGTGATGCTACACATAGTCTGGTAACTCGGGGCTTTCCCATCATAATATGATGGACGTACACATTCATGTCAGTCAGTGCACGACTGCATCATCATTAATAGGAGTACTTCCTTGTATGATGTGTCATTTAAACGAGTCCTTTATCATTGGTCACTGGCTGACCAACCTTTTGTAGTATAAAGCAGACTTTCTGTAAAGAGCTAAGCAATAAATATTTTAGGCTCTGTGGACCACATATGGTCTCTGTCCCATATTCTTTTTTGTTTTTTCAACAACCTTTTAGAAATGTGAAAACCAGTCTTTGACCATGTGAAAACAGTCCCAGCCTGGATTTGGTCTGTAGGCTGTGGTCTGCTGCCCCAGAATAAATAGGGCTGTGAGGTAAGTCTGGGGCATGCATCTTATGTCTGTCTGCCTCTTTCCTCTGGATCAGTTCCTAGACATGGCATTGTGGGTATTAAGTAATTGATGCTCCATTTTAAGGTTCTGGATAAATCCTATTAAATTACCTTCCAAAGAGGAATGTCAGTTGGCATCCTCACCATCAGTGTTTGAAAATTCCCTTTCCCTAAACACTTACCAAGGTAGAATGTTTGCCTTTTTTTTGTTGTTGTTGCCATTTTGGGAGGAAATGGTATCTCATTTAATATCCGGTTGTCTTTTTTTTTTTTGAGATATAGTCTTGCTCTGTCCCCCAGGCTGGAGTCCAGTGGCACAGTCTCCGCTCACTGTAACCTCTGTCTCCCGGGTTCAAGCAATTGCATTTTCATTTCTTAAGTCGGATGCTGAATAGTATTTCCCACTAATTAGCTGTTTATATTTTTTATGAGCTGCTATTATGTCTTTTGCCCATGTTTCCCATTGGGGATATTTGTTTTTCTTCTAGGTTTACTAGAGTCCTTACATGCAAAGTATGTGAAACTTTTTTCTTAGGTTTTTTAGCTATGCTATAAATTCTTTGTTTTGCATTTGCCATCTTTAGTTGTTGTTCTATACAAGTTTTGTTTTTTTGTTTCACTGCTTGAGTTTTGTGTGTTATGAAATGCTTAAAGCAGCCTTCAGACCCCAAGATGGTCATCTACATTTTCTTCTAGTCCTCCTATAATTCTCTTTTATGTTTAATTTAAATGCATCTGGAACACTGTGTTTTTCCAAATGGGTAGCCAGTGGCCCACCAAATAACCCAGTTCTCTATTGGTTTGAAAGGCCAGATTTGTCATACATTAGACTCCTGGCAGGGTGAGTGATGGTGGCCATGCCAAGCACTGAGGGGAAATGTGGGAGGGCTGGGCATTGTTTGTCTAGCTGTGGGCCACTGGGGTTGGGGGGAAGGGGCTGGGGCCTAATTCAGTTTGGAAAGTATGTGTGTGAGAAGCCAGGTGCAGAGTTTTGCCCTCTGTTCTGGAACCACAGTTAAGAGGACCATTGACAAAAGTAGGTACCTGTGTTAACATCAAACTATGGAAGGTGTAAAGGGGACAGGAGGAAGGGCGAATACCCCCAAGCCTTTGGGAGATGTGGTAGCACCAGGCTGGGTGGTCATGTGTGAGGGCCTCCACAGAAGGGGCACCTGCTTGGGAGGGAGAGTGAGTTTGCCAATTTTCTAGGTTCCTGCAAAAAGAGTTGGTGACTCGGCCTAGCACTAGACTGCCACCATCCGATGACCCAGGCGGGGGCACACAGCCCTGCCCCTCATGGCAGTCTGACCTTCCCTCTGCAGCCCAAATGCCTCAGTGGAAGGAAAAGATGCAGTTGCTCCTTTCTATTAAATACATTCCCATTTATTTATAGAAAAGCACAATGTGAAATTTATTTAAACTCATTCTGAACCTAAATTCTTTGTCCTCAGACACGTGGATTTGCACAGTCAGTTTAATCAGTTTTTTGGAGTCTACTGATTTTGTGGTATTTTGAAATTAGAAACAATGCTCGTTAGAGTGTTGAAAAAGTATTTTTGGTTTATAGAAATAAATAAAAAGATGAAACTATAAAAGTTTACTAGAAAGTTAAAGAGGATATTTGGATGGTGAAGTATTTTCTAAGTATGGCATCAAAGATAAAAATTTGATTACAAAAATAACCTCCTCAGAAAACATCATAAATAAAAATTAATAGCAAATGATACACGGGGAAAATGTTACCCATTTCACAAAGGGTTGATTCCTTTTTGAGATGACCTTTCTGATGAGATCCTGTGATTTGACACTTCTGCATGTTAACCAAGGGTACCTTGCTGTGGGAAGTCCTGGCGAAGAGGCCCTCTCCCTCACTGCAGGTTGTGGGGGTGGTGGGTGTCACGTCTTCTGAAGAACATGAGCAGTGTATCAGAAGCTAGGGTTTCTGACTAGCAAATCCTCTTGCTGGGCTTCATCCTGAGGAAACATTTCATCCAGGATGAACCCTGCATTGATAGAGCAGGGTTGGGAGAAGAGGAAGCAACCTGGGGGCCCAGAGGTAGGGAAGTGCTTGTTAAACTCGGGCAGGTGTACCATAGAATGCAGGACACCATCTGAAACAATGGCAGAAATAGCTAAAACATATGTAGCACAGCTTTCTTCTATAAAGAAAAATGAGTATGCTGCATGCACACTATGTGTGTGGCCTAGAAAAGAGGCATAAAACACATGTACTTCAGGTGTCACATAATTTCTGGGTAGCATTTTGATGGACTGTATATATTCTTACATAAAAAGCAAATGTGAAAGACAGCATAATTTATTATATATTTACATATTTCATTTCTGTTGTCCTTTTCTCTTGAGTATGGATTGCCTTTGTAACAACGAAATCTGTTTGGTTTGGTTTGGTTTGGTTTTCTGGTTTGGAGGCAGGGTCTCGCTCTGTCACCCAGGCTGGAGTACAATGGTGCGATCATAGCTCACTGCAGCGTACAACTTCTGAGCTCAAGTGATTCTCCCACCTCGCCTCCTGAGTAGCTGGGACTACAAGCAGGAGCTACCATGCCCAGCTCTTTTTTTTTTTTCCTGGAGAGACAGGGTCTTGCTATATTGCCCTGGCTGATATCAAACCCTTAGCCTCAAGCGATCCTCCCACCTCGACCTCCCAAAGTGCTGAGATTTTTTTTCTCCTGGGCATCTATTGTTAATTATATTTTCTTCTTTTAGGTGGCCTCCCTAAGTGAGCCACAATGCCTGACCTAGAAAAATCTTAAAAGAACTTTATCCAAACATGCCAAGTCATAAATGATGTTGATATACTTTATCCCCACAAGTTCATTTTCATTCTCTTTCTCTCCTTTAAATATTAAGTGGACTAGGGCTTTCATCTAGGAAAACGTATGTGACAGTAGCATCTTCAGAAAAATCCAGCAAAGGGAACAGGCTGTTCTTGCAAGGAGCAGTAACTTTAAGCCATAGTAACTTGTAGTGCAAAGGAATCTGGGGCTTCTGGTTGGATTTGGGCCCAGAGGATGCAGAACTATTCCCTAGAGTGCACTGTGGATACCTGCAGTCCCAAACCCAGGGGATGTGGGAGGTGACAAAGGTCCAGTCACCAGCACTGTCAGCTGGCAGGACATTTGGGGCTTGTAGAGAGGTGCTCAGAAGCCCATGGGGTAGACTTTGCTGCTGAGACTAGCCCTTGTGGACGCAGCCCATCAACACATGCCTCGTGGGTGAGGTGAGCCAGTATTCAAGGTTGAACACATGCTCAGCGAGTCAAACTACATACTGAGTAAGCCATGAAACAAGCGTCTAGATAGGGTATGTGGTAAGGCTCTGGCCTGGATATGTGATTTGCAGAGACTGTCAGCGTGATCTCTCATTCTTTCTGTGTTGCAGCCTCCCAAAGTGAAATGCCTGACCAAGATCTGGCACCCCAACATCACAGAGACAGGGGAAATATGTCTGAGGTAAGTTTCTTGTCTTTTCTTTCTTCTACATTCGTGAGTGTCACGTGTGAGCATTGGGCTTTTAAACATGTTGTCTCCTCTGAGAGAGGATTTTGAGGCATGCCCAAGATTAGGATGAGCTTGAACTCAGCTGAAGTAGCTGCGGTTGCCTGCCTGCTCCCAAACCCTACCCTACCTTCTGCCTCCAGACCAGTGTCCTCTCATGGCCCTCTGGGGGCCACAGCCCTACCAAGTTCTTAGTGCAGCCTCCTTGCTTGCCCAGGATGGACCCTTGGGGTCCCTTGCCTTGTTCCCCCCTATTTAAATGAGAGACCACATTCCCTCCATGTGGCTGATTTTAGCTAAGATGAGAAAATATGATTAATGATGGATACCCAGGAGAAAAAATGTAGATAGCAGGCTTAAGACAACCTTGGGCACTTGTATTTAAGCTGCCTTCTCTCTACCAAAATGGTCCTAATAGGTGTCAGGGCACTTAGGGCAGGCAGCCTCTCAGAGCTTCGTGTCCACTGTGACTTGTGTCCCCGATCCCTGGCCTGGGCAGAACATCAGGGATCAGTGATTTCTCCTCCTAAGGCTGCTGGAAAAGATGTATGGGTGGATTGGTTGGTTTTTAAAGTAAGTTTCACGTTTGGGCTTTATTTTTTTTTTTTTTGCGCTTTGTCCCTTTCATCACTTTAAGGCAGCGAGATTGATTGCAGGGGCTTTGATATCAGACCACCTGGACCTGAGTCCAGCTTGCTGCCCCCGCCCCGCCACCCGGGGCAGCTGTGGGACTTTAGGCTAGGTATTTGACCCGTATGTGCCTCACACTTAGCCAGTCTGGAAAGTCGGCACAACATGTTTTCTTAGCACATTTCTCCTACTTTTGACATGAAATGCAATTAGTGGCCTAAGTCAGTTCTCATGCTCAACCTCCGTATCTCTTTTCTTTCGTTCCTCTCTCCTTAGTAAATACTAATCACCTTTGAAAGGAAATGTGTAAACTGTGGCTGCTGGAAATCTTACCTCAGGATGCCTTTCTCTTCACAAGTACAGTTAGTGCCCATTTGTCCATTTCATTTTTGTATATACTGCTCCCTTTCTTCAGTATCAGCCTCATTTTTCAGATAGTTATACATTTTACCAGGCATGCCTTTTTAAAAAAGCATCTTCTCTTTGAAGTATCTGTCCTTTGCGTATTGAAATGTTAAAATTCCACCATCTTTGGTTGCAGGTTATAAATGTGTTTGGCCCAGGCCCCCATTGCCCCGCTTCCTCCTGTGATTGTGAGGACACCTGGCTCACTTTCTGGGGGGCCATACTCTACTTACCTGTCTTGCCCCTGCCTCAGTCAGAATTGGGTGCAGAATAGGAAGCTCTCTTGTCCTTTTTGCCATCTTCTGGGAAATCAGATGATTAGCAAAGCCTGATAAGGATAAACAGATGGTATTCTGATATAAAAGCCAGACGTCTCAAGGAAAAAGATTGCCAGATTTGACCACATAAAAATTAAAAACACAAAATGGAAGGAGAAATGATCAACTGGATTAAAATCCTTGGTATGTAAATAGTCCTTACTATTCATTAAAAAAAGATGGATACTTCCTCTGGAAAAATGTGGCATTGGCTACAAACAGGTGATTCATAAAAGGAGAAATAGAAGTGGGCAGTAAATATCTAAGGGGATGTTCACTCTCATCGGTAACCAGAGAAAGGTGCAGAAAACCATGAGGTGTGGCTTACCACTTATCAGATTGGCAGGCACAAAGGTAGATACTTGGTGGTGGGGCGGGGAGTGTGTGATAGAGAGCGAGCAGGCTCTCTCGTTGGAGGGTGTGTGTATTTGCACACCTTTCATTGGTCCTTCAGCCATGTAGACTACCTTTAACTCGAATGTACCCTTGGACTTGTCAGCTGCACTTCTAGGGATTTAATCTAAGGAAATAATGTGTCAGATTGATGTACAGGGACCACCTTGTTAGTGAAAAGCAGACAGTGTCCAGTGGCAGCTTTATGGTGTGTCCTGAATAAAGGGAAAGAAAAGCCCAGCCACACCTCTGGTTTGTGGTGACCACTGGACAGCAGCTAATCAGGCCCTTCCCACAGCAGGACTGATGGATGCCTGGTGCTCCACGGGCCTTTCATTTCTGGCACACAGAAGCACCGTCCTCTTTTAGAGAGATTTGCCCTGGCTCCACCTTGTTGTCCCAGCAGGGACACTTCCCCTGCTCTGACACAAGGTCAGAGGCTCCATGTCTGTGGGATTGGAGGGCCTAGGTCAAGAGCTCAGTCAAAGCTTCTCCTAGAGCCTAAGCTTCTATTACAGTTCCTGGGGTGTCCTCTGTCTCCTTGCTTAATGACATCTCTGATAGCCGAGTGTCTCTGTCTCCTGAGCTGTTGCTGGGACTGTCCTCTGTGAGGCCAGGCTAGAACTTCCTCAGTGACTGGGGGCACTGCACCCCTGATGGGCCTCACTGCTGCCCAGACCAGTGGCTACCACATGCTGGGGCCGGCCTTGCCTCCCCATTCCCTACCCTGCCAGATGCAAAGCCCTCCTGCTCTGGCTGTGTTGTTGACAGCAAAGCTCAGGGTGAGCTTCCTTCTCCTTCATTCAGCTAATGTTGATTGAGCTTAGGCACTGGCAGAGGAATTAGAATTCCCTGCTTTTATGGATGAAACGGGCATTCAACAAATAAATGACAAATATATAACTGAAGGTTGCATTAAGATCTATATAAGAAAATTATTAGCTAGATCAGAAATAATTCTTCCACTCTAGTAACAAAATGTAGCCACTAGGATTTGACTTGATTCCCAAAAAAGGTATTCAGAAGTTGACGATTCACATCCACAAGTCACCAGTACCTCTATCGGGTAGAAAGACATCCATCCAGTTGGTAGGGTATGTGATTTGAGTTTTCCTTTTTTCTTTTTAAGGCACAAGTAAATTTTAATGGTCAATTTAAGGTTAGTTATTTGTTTTTTTAACTGCTCTTCATAGACAATTAAGATTATAGCTTTGACTCAAACTCTACATATTTTTCTTCTGATCTAAATTGACTTTCATGAATTTAAACATGCTCTAATTCAAAAAAGTTTATCAGGCCGGGCGCGGTGGCTCATGCCTGTAATCCCAGCACTTTGGGAGGCCGAGGCGGGCGGATCACAAGGTCAGGAGATCGAGACCACGGTGAAACCCCGTCTCTACTAAAAATACAAAAAATTAGCTGGGCGCGGTTGTGGGCGCCTGTAGTCGCAGCTACTCGGGAGGCTGAGGCAGGAGAATGGCGTGAACCCGGGAGGCGGAGCTTGCAGTGAGCCGAGATCGCGCCACTGCACTCCAGCCTGGGCGACAGAGCGAGACTCCGTCTCAAAAAAAAAAAAAAAAAAAAAAAGTTTATCAGAGGTAACAATTATGGCCTATACAGCCTGATATTTTATGTGCAGATCAAAGCCACAGCACAATAATTCAACAAATGCAAAAGTAATTTTATCTCCAGAAGGAGGTTTGGCAATAAATTATACTTTTTCGAAGTATGGAATGATCATTTAATCTCTTTAAAATTATTTAATTGGCCGGGCGCGGTGGCTCAAGCCTGTAATCCCAGCACTTTGGGAGGCCGAGACGGGTGGATCACGAGGTCAGGAGATCGAGACCATCCTGGCTAACACGGTGAAACCCCGTCTCTATTAAGAAATACAAAAAACTAGCCGGGCGAGGTGGCGGGCGCCTGTAGTCCCAGCTACTCAGGAGGCTGAGGCCGGAGAATGGCGTAAACCCGGGAGGCGGAGCTTGCAGTGAGCTGAGATCCGGCCACTGCACTCCAGCCTGGGTGACAGAGCGAGACTCCGTCTCAAAAAAAAAAAAAAAAAAAAAAAAAAAAAATTATTTAATTTTTTTTTTAACTTTTTGAGATTATTGTGAAAATGCCAATCTTCTCTGTATCATCCCAATTTGAGCATATGTGCTGCGGAAGTGAGCACTGGAATGATCATTTCCATGAGAGTATATGGTGTGCCTTACAGCTGATAGACAGTCAGGACCAGGACTCTCAGGTACCAGCTTCAGAAATGGGGCCTCACCGGACCTCTGAATCCTGGTGTGCCTTCCCTGAGCATGGGCCCCTCACCTAAGAAGTGATTGATATTCAGAATTGTGCATTAATCTTTTATCCTCAAGCATTTTCTTTTGAACTTAAAAAAAAAACCCAGTTATTAAAATGTCATACGCTGAGAGCTCCCATTGTTGTTAACCTGCATCAACAGTGTTTCAGAATGTCGGTGCCCGTGAGCTGCCTGGGTTGGAAGAACAACACTGTTCATGAGGCATGTGCCCTTGGGCCTGTCTTCTCTGTGCCTTGGTTTCCTCCTGTATAAGACAGGGAAACAGTGATCCTTCCTTCACAGGTGGTTAAAAGCATTAAGTGAATTTAATGGCACAGCACCTAGGATTGTGCCTGACATACACATAATAAGCTCTAAGCTTCAGTTACTCTTGTTGTCATGTTGTCATTTTGTTGCCATTGTCATTTTCTTTTCTTTTTTTTTTTTCTTTTGTTGCCATTGTCATTTTCTTTTCTTTTCTTTTTTTTTTCTTTTGGAGACAGGGCCTCACACTGTTCCCAGGCTGGAGTACAGGGCCGCCGTCACAGCTCACTGCAGCCTCAAACTCCTGGACTCAAACAGTCCTCCTGCCTTTGGGACTACAGGCGTGCACTACTATGCCTGGCTAATTTTTAATTTTTAGTAGAGACAGGGTATCACTGTGTTGCCCAGGCTGGTTTCAAACTCCTGGACCCAAGCGATCCTCCCACCTTACCTCGGCCTCCCAGAATGCTGGGATTACAGGCATGAGCCACCATACCCAGCCACCATTGTCATTTTCTGAACATTAAATTGACAGATGTTCTTTGTGTGTTGTTTTAAACATGCTTTTCCTCTGCCTAAAACTTCCATGTCAAGTATTACAACAAATAGACAAACATAACACAAGACGTTATACTTGAAAATGTATATAACCTTGGAGGTAGAAATGCCTTCCTCAGCAAGAGGAAACTGAGAAGCCACAGAGGAAAAGGTGGGTTTAATAAAAAGTAGTTCTCCTGCATGGCCTAAAGACAAAATACGCACCGAGAGGACCAGTCGGCAGTGTGTAGGCACCTGTGGCTGCTCCTCACTAACCACTGTGTGTCTGTCTTTTTCAGTTTACTGAGAGAACATTCAATTGATGGCACTGGCTGGGCTCCCACAAGAACATTAAAGGTAGAGTCTGTGCCTTGATCATAAGTTGTCCCTGTGGTCCTCTCCCTGCAGTAGCCAGCCTCCTGAGAAAGCAGCACATGTCCTTGCCTGTCACATCCACACCAATGGCCAGACACAGCCTGCCTCCTCTTCTCCCTGCTGCCTGGGCTACTTAGCCAGTCACTGACCTCAGTCAGTTTGGGCCGGATGAGCATCCTTGTTGGCTTTGCCAGTCACCATTCTAGAACCAGAGATAGGAGCCCAAATTGCAAGCTTCACCGCCAAACCACTCGCCACATAGGAAACCTCATGGCCACCATTCATTCAACAGGAATGTCTTGAGCTCTTCTGGCCCACTAGGTGTTGGAGAAGAGCAGCAAATTGATGTGCAGACCACTCCCTATGGCCAGAGAAGACTGTCAGGTGTTGGGTACCTAACACCAAGCAGGGACCCTAGGGGAACAGCACAGGAAGGGGCTTTTGGCCCTGGCCCTGCATCAGGGAACACTGCAGACTGCATGCAGTCCTGACCAAGCTCCTCCAAGCTGTAGTCTCTGCCACCATGGGCAACCCACACCCTTTTCTTAGCCTCTCCCCACGCTCTAGAAATGTCCTTCCCTCTCAAAACTTTCCCTCTGCAGGCCATGTCTCTACCTGGAAGGCGGCCCTCTCCTCCAGCCCTCTCCCTGGCAGACTCCTGCTTCCCTGGGGCTCAGATGGCTGTCATTGCCTCTGGAGCCTCTCCTCCCAGGGTGGGTGCTCTGGGGAACACGTCTCGTGAGCAGTGCTGGCCTGCTGGCCTGCTGACCTGCCCACCTGTCCATCCCCCTTCCTCAGGCTGAGGGCTCACCTTCACCCACACTCCAACCCTAAGCCTGGCTCACATCGGAAGGTCAGAGATGGGTGGGTGGATGGATTGATGGACTAGAGAAAACAGAGAAGGGCAAATAAAATTACCAACTAGCAAAGAGTAGGGGAGGAGCGTGAGAACAGGCCTAAAAAGGACGAAACTCTTGAGTTGATGAAGAGGAAAATGGAGAATGAATTTGTGATTCACAGATGGCAAGTCAGTACAGATAGAACAACTCTGGCTTTCAGTTTTATTTAATGAAAATCTCTGATCCTTGAATTGTGAATCTTCCATTATTCTTTAAATAATGCAAAATCATTAAGAAAACTTAATAGGATAAGGTGTAATTAACTTATCTACAACCGCAAGGGGCAGTAGATGTAAAAACAACAGACTTTATTTTGAAGGTGACTTTTTAGAAGTCAGAACCATATTTGGTGGTAACAGCTAAGAGGTGATTCAAGGTAGAGCCCCTATGCAGACACTGGCCTGCGGGCCCTGTCGTGCAGGATTAGGCTTGTCAGGTCTGACTGGGAGGGCAGCTGATGCTGTCTTTGATTTTATATTCACTACCTGAGACTGCTCACCTCTTTGAATTTTCCAGAGTTTGTTGTTACACTTGAAGACAAGTTATTTTAATTTTCTATCTTGAGAAAAACAAGCCATGTTGAAGACAGGTTTTGATACAGTACAATGCATATTTCTTGATCATGGGTTTACACATGCATACAGGTGCACAATGGCCTGAAACTTGTTTTCTGTTTTCTTTTTTATTTCAGGATGTCGTTTGGGGATTAAACTCTTTGTTTACTGTAAGTACAGTGATCAAAATCCCAAGTTTTTCTCGATTTCCTTGTTGCTGGTTTTAGATATTACATTAATGTTAACACAAAACCATGTTAAAAAATGAAATGTGGACTGGGCACAGTGGCTCACGCCTGTAATCCTAGCACTTTGGGCGGATCCCCACTTGAGCCCAGGAGTTCGAGACCAGCCTGGGCAACGTAACAAAACCGGTCTCTACAAAAAATAGAAAAATTAGTTGGGCATAGTGTCACACGTCTGTAGTCCCAGCTACTTGGAAGGCTGATGTGGGAGAACTGCTTGAGCCTGGGAGGCAGAGGTTGCAGTGAGCTGAGATTGCACCACTGTACTCCAGCCTGGGTGACAGAGATCTGCCTCAAAAACAGACAGATACACACAAAAACCCCCAAAAAACATGCTTGCTGGGCATGGTGGCTCACACCTGTAATCCTAGCACGTTGGGAGACTGAGGCAGGCAGATCACTTGAGCCCATGAGTTCAAGACCAGCCTGGGCAACATAGCAAGACCTGTCTCTAAAAAAAATAATAAATGAAAAAATAACCCCCCTTTTTTCTGTTTCTGTTTTATGAGTCAGAAGTAGAACAGTGAGGTAGGGAATGAAGGGCCTTTGGAGTGACACGTGGGGAGGTTATCTGGGGCAGGGGCCACAGCAGTCTCACTTCTGCCCTGCTTAGGTGGCTGACCCCAGTTTCTAGGGGATGAGGTTGGTTCCACTTGCCTTAGCCCCTTCCAGCAGGGTGGCTGTTACCCTGGGGTCACTTGGCCCAGTCCATGTCTGTGCCTGTGGGTACACTAGCCAGCCCAAGGAGTGGCCCTGTCACCTCCCAGGTGTCCTGGTTGGGGTGGATGATTTTGTGGTTACCCAGCCTTGAAGGCTTTTTCACGAGTCCAGAACCTCAGAGTTGTTGTCTTTTTGTCAGTGATGAGCTGCTGAAGTTTGCTGTTCTCAGGAAATAGCATTTCTCAGACAATGGCCCTAGTGCAGGAAGTGGCTAAATGGACTCAGCTAAAAGCTGTTGGTTGGATTTTTTTAATACAATATTATACATTCCTTTGAATTTTTACTTTTTAATTCATAAAGGTGCTTTTAAAGAAATAAGCTTCAGAGATCTGTTTGTGAAAAAAAAGTTTTTGCTATTTTGATAAAACCTAAGGTGCCTCTATGATCTTGGATAGTCCACCCAGGCCAGGGGGCTGTTTTAGGAGCATCCTCCTAGCCGGTGTCATGTGGGTCACTGGCTGTTGCCTACAGCAGAGGCACCTGCAGGACTCAGTTAAACTAGGGGCGGGTCTGCTCTTCCTTGTCCCATCATCTGAGGGCACAGTGTTCTTATCTTCAGCAAAAGCAGAGCCTCAAACTAAACTGAGTCCCTGCCTACCTTTTGTCTTTCTGTCTGATGTTAGCTGGTGAATGTCTGTCACACAAGCAGAGAAACCACGCACTTCCAGTGATTTCAGGATCTCCCTGAATCTCCGTGGGAGGTCATACCTGATGGAGACCTGGACTTCAGTTTCTGCTGCTCTCAGCCACTTTGTTCTGCTTCTGTCTTTGGCTTTTTCATTGAAGTGAATGAAGTTTTATTTCTGGAGCCTAATTTGAAATCTGTCTGGCCGTTGTGCTCCATTGTAATATTGAGCCTTGGCATCTCTAGATTTGATTGAGAGAGCCAAAGAGAACAGGTGTGAACTCAGGCGCTTCTAGGGGCCCACGTGCCGTCATTATCATCAGCCACCATGATGATTTTTTTCTGGAGCCCACCATGTCTGTCCCAGGTTCCTTGGCTCTGAGTAGGTTTTGATTGGCGACTTGCTGCAGGGGAATTAATGGGAGGAAAGAAACACTGACTCCTTGGACTTAAAAAAAAATTTTTTGGCTGGGTGCGGTGACTTATGCCTGTGATTCCAGCACTTTGGGAGGCACCGAGGCCGGCAGATCACCTGAGGTCAGAAATTGGAGACCAGCCTGGACAATATGGTGAAATCTCACAGCTACTAAAAAAAAAAAAAAGTACAAAAAATTAGCCAGGCATGGTGGCGGGCACCTGTAATCTCAGCTACTTGGGAGGCTGAGGCAGGAGAATCGCTTGAATCCAGGAGGCGGAGGTTGCAGTGAACCGAGATCACACCATTGCACTCCAGCCTGGGCAACAAGAGCGAAATTCCATCTCAAATCAAAAAAAAAAATTGAAGAGAAATCTGCTATAGCCACACTAACTTCCCATCTCTAAGTGCTCTCAGTAAATTCTAAAAAAGCCAATCAAAATTGCTAATTAAGTCTTTAATGGTTATTCTGATCAACTCATTTATCTTAGGTCTAATATACAGTAAAGAAGATAAGAAATTTTGTGTGTCTGATACAGTCTATCTAATAATGTACTTTACATTTTTGCCTTTCTCTGGGACTTGGAATCTAATTTTCCAACTGTGAATGACTATAGAGATTTACAGGGTTTTTTTGCTATTTTATAACATTTTAATGGTCACAGCCATATTAATCTCCAGGAACATTGTCCCCAAATTTAACGTCCTTCCTGAAGAGAAATACGGTTGTCTTGACGATGATCCATCCTATAGCCTGCGTTAGAAAGCCATGATTCATCATAAGGACAAATTGAGGCCCCCTGATTTTTTCTTTTTTTGTTGTTTTTGAGACCGAGTCTTGCTCTGTCGCCCAGGCTGGAGTGCAGTGGTGCCATCTCGGCTCACTGCAACATCCTCCTCTGGGTTCAAGCGATTCTCCTGCCTCAGCCTCCCGGGTAGCTGGGATTATAGGCATGCGCCACCATGCCTAGCTAATTTTCGTATTTTTAGTGGAGACAGGGTTCCACCATGCTGGCCAAACTGGTCTCAAACTCCTGACCTCGGTGATCCACCCGCCTCAGCCTCCCAAAGTGCTGGGATTATAGACGTGAGCCACCATGCCCGGCCAAGCAAGCCCCTCTGATTCTCAACAAGAGGGGTGAGCAGGGTGAAGATAAGATGCGGCCTTGGTCCAAAGTCCAGAGTGCTTCTTGGGGCTGAGGGGCATAGCCGTTGCAGTGTTTTTCTAGGGGAGAATGGGTCTGGCACCCCCTCCTGAGTCTGGGGACATGAGCCTAGTGACACTGCCATGCAATTTGCTCGGGTTCCAGACGTCCCTACTGACTGTGCATGGGAGGCTTGGTGAAGCAGAGAAAGGAAAGTCCAGGGAAGGCCCCAAGAGAACCCATGGGCTCAAAGAGTCAAAGCTGTTAATCACAAAACAAAAGAAAAATATAATTTTTATGGAAAAGAAGGGGATTTTTATTTGGAAATGCTTAATGAGAGTGGTTTTCATTCTCCAGTTATCACAAATAGCATCAGAAATGAATGTGATTGCAGTTTACTCCGTCTTCACCAAACTTTGTAGAACTGCATGTCAACATATCTCTGACTTCTTTCAGTCAGTTGTCAGTCACCATTTTGAGAAAAATGCCCACATGTTCGATACTTCCATATCACAAGCACTTGAGTTCTTAGTGGGATTCTCAGCTCTTCAGTTTGGTCTGCCATTTGCTAATTAGACTTCTCTTACTGTGCCATGAAAAGAAGACTTTAACAGCAGAAAAGCAATTCTTCCAGTGTTTACTTTAAGTTTCTCTCTTTTTAAGGATCTTTTGAATTTTGATGATCCACTGAATATTGAAGCTGCAGAACATCATTTGCGGGACAAGGTGAGCCAGGAACAGGCTTATTCTAGGTTGATGTACTTGTCACAAAGATGATTACTACTGTTTCTTGATTGGATAAATGAGAAATTGAGAGTGGTGGGATGCAAAGCTGGAATTCAAAGCAGTTTGTAAACAATATGGTATAGTAAATGTATGTAACCTCAGGAAAATGCTTTACCCAAGGTTAGAGAGAATTGGTGTGTGTTTGTTTTTTTTGTTTTTTGTTTTGTTTTGTTTTTTGAGACAAGATTTCACTTTGTAACCCAGGCTGGAGTGCAGTGTTGTATTAGTGGCTCACTGCAGCCTCTACCTCCTGGGCTCAAGTGATCCTCCCACTTCAGCCTTCCGAGTAGCTGGGACTACAGGTGCATGACACCACACTCAGCTAATTTTTTTACTTTTATTTTTTGTAGAGACAGAGTCTTGCTTTGTTGCCCAGGCTGGTCTTGAACTGTTGGCCTCAAGCGATCCTCCTGCCTTGTCCTTCCAAAGTGCTGAGATTACAGGCATGAGCCCCGGCACCCAGCTGAGAAATGCTTTTTATTTGATGTGATTTCCTAGTAGAATTTAGTATGAGTAATTTAAAACAGATATAGCACTAGCATGGTGGCATTGTGATTACACCTGTAATCCCAACCTTTGGGAGGCCAAGGTGGGCAGATTGCTTGAGCTCAGGAGTTTGAGACCAGCCTGGGCAACATGGCAAAACTCTGTCTTTACAAAAATTAGCCAGACATAGTGGCACATGCCTGTGGTCCCAGCTACTCAGGAGGCTAAGGTGGGAGTATTGCTTGTGCCCAGGAAGTTGAGTGAGTCAAGATTGTGCCACTGCATTCCAGCCGGGGTGACAGAGTGAGACCCCATCTTTAAATAAATAAATAAATGGTAGGAACAGAGAAGGAGAATGGACGGTGTCACACCCACCAGCACCCTCCTGACCTCCAGTGGCCCACCTTATCCTTCCACACCTTTTGCTGAGCTCATACACATTCATACAAACTTGACTTTGATTTTTACCCAAAAATAATGAGATCCTATTCATTATTGTTTTTAATTTTTATTTATTTATTTAATTTTTAGGGCAGTACCCTGAGATTGTAAAGGTTCAGAGAGCTCCCCCTATTCATTACTTTTAATCTTCAATTCCTCTTCTAAAAGGTTTTTTCCTCTAATGCAGTGCATAAATGATTGGTCATTCATTTCAGGAGCCACATTGAGGTCTTCCAGTAAGACACCTGTTAAGGAAGACAGTTTACCTAGAAACAATATATTAAAACTCACTGGGAAGAAAAAAATACAACAAAACCAAGCTGAAAGAGTTATAGTCGGTGAATGTCACCTTTCCACTGTGCTTGAGTAGCAAGGCAGCAGTGGTTTTAACTGTCTGATAAAAGAAAGCATACAAGCCTTGAGGAGGGGAAGTGCTGTCAGGAAAGGGGGTCTGAAATGACTTTAACATTGGCCCAGTGCAAAGCACATGGAGCAGGAGCCTGCAGAGGCAGGTCATGTGTGGCTGGCACCAAGGTAGCTCAGCTTAGGTGAAGGGTTCTGGCTGGATTTGGTGGTAGAACCTCACATTCCATTACCTGAACCAGATTCCCTATGGCAGCCTTGCCATTGTGGCAGCCTTGCCATTGTGGCAGTCAGTCAGCCACTGTTGTTCGTTTGGCTGAAGTTGCTTTTTTTTTTTTTTTGAAACAGAGTCTGTTGCCCAGGCTGGAGTGTGCAGTGGTGCAATCTTGGCTCACCTCTATCTCCAGATGCAACCTCCATCTCCCAGGTTCAAGCAATTCTTGTGCCTCAGCCTCCCGAGTATCTGGGACTATGGGCGTGCGCCACCACACTGGGCTAATTTTTGTATTCTTAGTAGTAGAGACAGGGTTTTACCATGTTGCCCATGCTGGTCTCAAACTCCTGGTCTCAAGCGACCCACCCGCCTCAGCCTCCCAAAATGCTGGGATTACTGCACCCGACCTGATGTAGCTTTGAACACCATTCTAAAACCCCCCTAGCTAGTTGTAGACATCGTGCAGAATGTTCAGCGCCTTGGCTTCCGTTAATGTTAGTTAGACCTACTATGTGGCACGACCGAATAGGGCATTTGAAATGTGCCCTGCCAAGTCCTTGCTATAGTCTTGAGCCTAAGTTCAGACCAGGAGGTGCTGCCTGACCACGGCCCCAAAGAGTGGGCAGGAGCACCTCCGACAGGGAGGCGAGAGAAGTGCCACCCAGCATGCATCCTGCTGAGACTCACAAAACAAGTGGCAGGCACAGTGGGCACAGGGAGTGGTACAGTACAAGCAGGCGGGCAGAGCAGACCATCTACTGAGGCTGGTGTTCTGCCGAGGAGGCGAGCTCTGTCTTGAGGGCTGGGGCAGCAGGGGTCCTCAAGAGAAATAACAGTGGTATAAGGCAGCCCTGTGCCCACAGCTCCCCATGAGAGCAGTCAGTCCCTGACTCCTGCCGTCTGTCAGTGGTTCTGATGGGCTTGTGTTGTCTAGCAAAGCCTTAGGCTTGGTGCTGCACTGACAAGCCCTGGGCAAATGTGCCCCTTGGCCCACCCCTTGCAGGCATTCGTGGCTGCACTCCTGTCTGCTGTTGCTGGCGATGACTAGCCCTTGTGGACCAAGCCTTGTCAGATAGAAAGTGATGGCAATAGGGGCACTCCCACAGCTCCAGGTGGAGAGATGTCTTCCATTTTACCTTTCTTTGTATGAAATAAGATTTCATATTCCTGATTTGTATGAAATAAGACTTTGCAACTGATACACTTTTAGCCCCAGTAAAATGGACCTAATATCTCCAGTGATGCCTCCACATGAAGCCTAAGCAGTGCCGCAGCCCCACCCACGTCTTCATGCGGAGTAATAGTCACAGTTGTTGAGCGCCGCTTCCTTATGTCCACTCGTTCATCACCTGTTTGGCTGGTGGCCACTTATATGCCAGGGGAGGTGCGAAGTGCTCGGGATGACTGGGAATGACAGTCCCTGTCCCTGTGGCGCACACATTCCAGCAGGAGGACGCGGAGCATAGGCAAACAAACACGGCCAGATGCAGTGGCTCACGCCTGTGATCTCAGCACTTTGGGAAGCCAAGGTGGGCAGATCACCTGAGGTCAGGAGTTCAAGACCAGCCTGGCCAACGTGGTGAAACCCCGTCTCTAGTAAAAATACAAAAATTAGCCAGGCGTGGTGGCAGGCACCTGTAATTCCAGCTACTTGGGAGACTGAGTCAGGAGAATCGCTTGAACCCAGGAGGCGGAGGTTGCAGTGAACTGAGATTGCACCATTGCACTCCTGCCTGGGCAAAAAGGGCGAAACTCCATCTCAAAAAAAAAAAAAATGATGAAAATTAAAATGAAAAAAATAGGTGAACAAACATAGCATGTGAGGTGGAGAACGGGCCACAGAGGGCCGGGTGGTGAGAGAGGAGCGCTCCAGAAAACCTTGGCTGCTAGTGCAAAGCCCCTGAGGCAGGAACGTGCTGCAGAGGTCAGGGCAGAGAAAAGAGGCCATTATGACTGGCGCAGGTCAGAGGAATGGAATAGTAGGAGCCGGGCGTGCTTCCATGCACTTGACACAGAGTGCACTTGTTTCTCACAACAGCCCCTTGGGCCGGATACCATTATGATCCCTGTTTTGCTGCTGAGGACACAGCTGCCAAGAAGCTGAGATTCGCCATGGTTGAGTAGCCTGTCAGAGGCAGAGCCCAGGACTTGGATCCTCCTCTGTGTGGCTCCAGAGTCTGTGGTTTTCACTTGGGCCCTGTGCTTTGTGTCCCTTGCAGTAGAAGAGGAGGAGGGAGGCAGCAGAGGCTGGAGCATGGGGCCTGCTGCAGGCATGGATGCTGGGCTCTATGCTGGGTGAGGTGAACAGGGCAACTAAGAGTACATGGCGTCTTTTGTCCTCTGAAACATGGAGAGGCGGGGCATTTATGGGATCTTCATTTTACATCCTGTAAGCTTTTGCAGGGTCCTTGTGAGCTGACAGTATTGTCTGGCTCTGGGGACTGTGGAAATGGCCTTGAGAAGGTTTTGTAAAAGGGCAGGTAGGGTTTCTGCACAGCTCCCCTTTGTTGCGGGGTGAAGGCCCATGTGGGAGGCTCCAAACGCCATCCTGTAGATAAATAGGGAAGTTGGCAGGGCAGAGGCACCTGGGTAGACTCAGAGCACTCCACTTTCTCACCCTGAGACCAGAGAAAATATGGGACCATATCCATAGCTTCAAATTGGGAACTTGCCGGCCCTGGAAAGGGTCACTGTGCTAATTAAGGGTGTGGCAGGAGGGCAGGCACCTGGTGCCCAGCTGGCCAGGACCATGCTCCAGGCAGGGTCTCCCCTGCGAGAGGGCATCGTGGCAGCAGCGAGGTATACACCGAGTACCTGGGTGCGCCCTGCACGTTGCCAGGTGTCGGGATTATGCAGTGGAATCAGCAAAGAGGCTAGACTGAGGCTTAGACAGGAGGACTGAGGCTTAGCTAAGGAAATGGAACTCATGCCCACTAAGAACTGTGGTAACTGTGCTGTGTTCCCTGTGCAGTGGGGGCTGCATGGCATTGATGTGACTGAAGCAGTGTGATCCTGCGGGGACATCCGAGACCCAGCAGCTGTGTTGTAGGAGTGAGAGGGTTAAGAGCTCCAAGTCACTCTTATGGCTCATACAATCCCATGGGATTTTACTCGTAACCTTGGGGATACCAGATTCAGGGATAAACTTGACAGTGGCCCAGATCTGAGATTGTTCCACCCATACTGGCCTGGGGTGATTCCTAGGTCCACACCGCCTTTGATCACTGGCCACCTGTACTTCAATGCATGAGGATGGAGCTCTGTGGCACACCCAGCTCTCTTCTGGGCAGGGTGTAGTCATCCTGCCCAGAAGAGATGGGGGGCTGTACATGGGCTGTGAAGAGCAGGCACATTTTAAATAGGTAGCAGCATCCAGGGAAATCATTCTAGCAAGACAAATACAGAAACAAGGGTCTTCCTGAGAGCAGTAGCTGTGGCTGAGACCCATTGTGGCCAAAGAAGTCTTGGCTTTGTGACCTTGACCACACTTTTCTGGGCTCCACTTTGCCCGTCTGGAAATGAGGAGGGATAGGTGCCCCCTGAGGGTCCCTCCCACTCAGGCCTTCCGCATGCTCCCCTGCTCAGCACACCCAGCACTGTGTCTTGCATGCAGTAGGCACCTAGGTCGTGGCAAATGGCACTCAGACTCCGCAAGGTCCCAGTCCTTCTACCACCTTGGCGACCACAGGGGGCCTTGGTGCTGGTGGATCTGACTTGTCCCTGAAGCGCTGCTTTACTCACTCACTCACTCTTCCTGTTCTTCTTTCTGTCCCCAATGCTCTTACTACACAGGAGGACTTCCGGAATAAAGTGGACGACTACATCAAGCGTTATGCCAGATGATAAAAGGGGACGATTGCAGGCCCATGGACTGTGTTACAGTTTGTCTCTAACGTGAAACAGCAAGAGGTAGCCCCCTCTCCCGTCCTCATGCTCCCTCTCAGTCCCCTGGATTGCCCCAGTCCTGTGACCATGTTGCCCTGAAGAAGACCATCTTCATGACTGCTCATTGTAGATGGAGAATTCAACATAAATACAGCAAGAAAATGTGTTTGGGCTTCTGAAGAGTTGTCTGCTTACCTTAACATGTTTACTTTTTTGAACTTGTACTGTATAGGCTGTTGGTGAAATTTTTAAGAAGTTGTAATGAACTCAAAATTGAGGCCAGAGCTTGCTTTCCCTTTTCCCAAACAAAATTGGTTTTCTGCACAAGCGATGCTAATGATGTGTTCAGTGTAACTTGCAGATTGGCAATAAGATACCCGCTACAAACTGTGATTGGATGCAAAATCTCTTAGCTTTTTCACGAATGTTGGCCCTGCCTAGATGTTGTGAAGCTTCCCAGAATGCATAGTCATTCACTGTAGATCTCTTATTGAAATGCGTATTTTATTTAATGTAAGTATATTTTGGAACAGATTTGTAATTTGTACAATTTAATGCTTTAATTATTTTTTCTATTCTCATTTAGTTTGTATTTTCATTGTATAGAGCAGACAGAAAGATGTTGGGTCAAGCAACTATTGAAGAGAAATACAAAGAAAATATGAAAGGCACATTATTCATTTTGTCCAAATGCAATGAGAATCTCACTCTTAAAAATCAGCTCTTGCTTTCAGGTCCAGATGTGGCGAGGACGTTTTGGAGCCCTTTGAAGCTAGATTTGGATGATCAAAACAAAAAGGCAGGGAGCCCATTGTAACATGCTGCCCAGAGGAAACTGGCTGGAACCTGGACCAGCTGGGGTTGATGTTTCTGCAGTGGTCATGTGATTGTGACCTGGTAGCTACTTACCAGAGCATCAGACCCTGCTGTCCTGGGAGACAGGAGCGATGCCTCAGGAATCAGCCTAATGTCTGATGTCACTGAGACTGTACCTATGGCCTTCTTCTGAGTTTGCTATGGCTCCAGGCCCTGCCTGTGGGGTGAGCCTCCTAGGCCTTGGAGGACCAAGAGTCAACAGTGGCATATGCCATCCTCGGCCAGGTTAATGTACTGCAGAGGAAGAGCCCTGAAGAGAGGCAAGTGGATTTACTCCAGCATGTAGACATTTGAACCAGTGAAATCAAACGCAAAATAAATGTCTGTCTAGTTTCATTTGCTGCCTGCCTAACGCTCAGATTTAACTGCCAGCTTCCTTAGACCTCTAGATTCCCCTGTCTGCCATCTACTGGGTTTAGTTTGTTTTTCTTAATTTATAGAATCTCTGAGTCACGGAGATTCTGTCACGGAGACCCAGCAGGTGAGGAATGTAGGCCTTGCTTTGTCTTTGCACCCATTAGACTTGAGGGTGGCCCCTGGCTAACGGGCCACACAGAGCAGGAAGGGTGAGATTAGATAAAGAGAATGATGGCATCTCAGGAACTCGGGGCTTTTCCAGGAGACACATTAATCCTCGCCTCTCAGGGCCTAGGAGAGGGAGGTACTGCAGCTTCACACTTGTCCTCTGCCTAGTGTCAGAGGAACTTGCCGGCTGAGCACTAGGCATCCTCTCTAGTCAGGGCAGGAGGCCAGCAGCTAATTCCTGCCTCCTGTGACCCAGGAAATAAGGTTCTCTGCCTGGTGCCATTCCCAGGCCCAAGGCAGGGCACATCCCATAGTAGTTGCTCAGGCTCCCTGGAGTTCCCCGGCTGGTGGTGCAAGTGTTGATGCAGGACTTTTCAGAAGAGCACTTCTGTGGGAGAAATGCCAGTGCCTGCTGTCCAGTGGAAACATTTATGCAGTGTATGTGAAAGACAATGTGCCCTCTGGACCACACTGAAAGTGGTAATATCAGTTATTCTAACATCAAAGTATCTGCACAGTAGAAAATCACTTTGCTCGTTATCAGGGATTAAGCAATTCTTTTAAAATGTCCAGATAACTGAATCATCCCATTCTGTCTAGTGGAAATCCCCTAGAAATATTTTGCACACACACCCCATCTTAGGAGCACACTCAGATGCGGCCCATCACAGTAAGTAGCTGGTGTTGTCCTGGGTGCTTGGCCGGTGGGGCCCTTGGGATCTGTTGGGTGACTGTGGGACCTGGTTTCCTTCCAGACTTTTTGACTTCTTGGCATTCCCCTCCCTCTTTCACAGGCCAAAGTCACATTTCTGGCTCCAATGCATATGCCCCCAACCAACCGGGTACTAGTTGGTGATTTCTGATCTGTCAGGGAATGGGAATCCCTAGACTTGGCCAAAAGACCAGTCCTGGAAATAGGTGGGAGTGGGCAGGCCCTTGGGGAACTGAAGCTCTTGGGAAGCTCTGACATCCAGTTGGACATCCAGAACCTTTGCTTCCTGAATCCTGGTTCTTGGCTGGACTCCAGAGGGTCCTTATGACTATTGCTTAGAATTTGATGCGTAAGCTATATATTTTTCAAGCACTGCTAGAAGGAAACACTTCCAGGGTAAGCCTCTCAGAAGAAGGCTCACATCTTACCTCTGATCTTCCCCTAAATAACCACCAGCAGGTGACCAGCCCTTTGCAGTCTTTCTACTAAGGAGCCAAGGCAAGAGTATTACTCAGATATTGAAAATGGATCTCAGCTGTGCCCCTCACCTTTTCTCCCACGACTCGTCGTCTGTGGTGTTTCCATCAGCTTTATTCGCAGAGCACAGACCACAGGGAGCGGGTGTTGGGTTAGGGTTGTCTTCATCTGCCCTCATCTCCAAGCACGGGAGGCCTGAGAGGCTGCTCAGGAGCTAAAACATTGTGAATGTTTGTTCTTTTAAAGGATCATGTACCTTAGTATTTGGCTGTTCACATGATTCAAAGCACCTGTGCATATTTTCCTGTCTCTAGTTACTTGCACACTTGTCTGGAAAGACCTTGTGGGGTGTAGAACACAAGAGTGTTCATAGCTAGGCCAGTCTCAGCAGAGCCCTAGCCCATTCAGAGGCCATCTGGTGATAGGCCCAGCATGTTTTTTTTCTTATGGCAGCAGAAAGATTGAATAGCCCTTCTGCTGGATTCTAGACCCCTCAAAAAAGAAAAATAAAATCCCAGAGGGCATACTCCCAGGCGGTGGTGATCACAAAAATCTGTCACAGTCTGCAGTGAACAAACCCCACTTGCTGTTCCTGGGGTTGCTCTGCTGCCACTCCCCACCCCCACTTACTTAAAGAACTGCTGTGGAAAATCAGTTCCACTTTCTTCCGTAAAACCCACAGCACTACTGGTGCATTCTGATTTACCTTTGTTAAGTAGAACCTTCTTATTCCCTAAGAGATTTTCAAAATAAGTCTCATATTCCTGTTAACATCACCCTTTTTGCCAATAATCAAATCAAGCAGATTGTGTTTTTTTCATGTAAGAATTCCAACAAGAAGATGTAAACCATCAATTCAGGATTGTTTTCACTTTCTTTTTTTCTTTTTTTGAGATGGGACCTCACTCTGTCACCCGGGCTGGAGCTAGAGTATAGTGGTGTAATCTCAGCTTACTGCAACCTCCACCTCCTGGGCTCAAGCAATCCTCCCACCTGAACCTCCCAAGTAGCTGGGACCACAGGCTTTTGCCACCATTCCCAGCTAATTTTTTGTATTTTTGGTAGAGATGGGGTTTTACCATGTTAGCCAGGCTGGTCCCAAACTCCAGAGCTCAAGCAGTCCGCCCGCCTTGGCCTCCCAAAGTGCTGGGATTACAGATGTGAGCCACCCCACCCAGCTTTCACTTTCATCCATGTTTCACTTTGGAAATTCAAGTTTGCTACACATTCACTATTCATAAAATAAGTCTAGTAAAGTGTTGATACATAGTCTTAGTAAAATGTTTAACTCGTTCTTTGCCAAAGAATAATTTGAAAAATGAGAAAACTGTCACTCCCCTCTTTCCTCCCTCCTATAGCCCTGCCTAAAATAAAAAATACTGAACAGCTGAGAGGGGCTGGTTCAGAGGCGTCTATGTCACCTGTCTACGCCACCTCTCTTACCCCAGGTTTCCATGGGTTACAGAAATTTATTTATTGAAAGAATTGTGGTTTGAAAAAATTAACTTCTTCAAGAAACCCACTGATGGGAGCATTTGGGGATCCTGCATTGTTAAAATATCTATTTGTTCACACAGGTAGATAAAGAACTGAATGATCTCTTCAAAAAATTCAGCTTAGGCCTTGTTGATTCTCATTGGCAAATTCACTGAGCCAGAGTTCTTCCAGTAAATTCACTGCTTTTTTTTAAAAAAAAAAAAAAAGCTTATGCCAGGGCCAACTGGAAATGACAGTGCCTGCCCCAAGAGTTCCCTATGCTGGGGAAGAGAACACCTGTGAACAGGGCCTCCATGCACAGCCGACTGGGGTAAATACTTGTCAGGGGGGGCACCAGTAACCAGGAGAGACTTACATAGTAGCCGTAGTGACTTAGCACTTCCATTTAGTCTCTTCCTTGGGCCTCTGGTCCACAGTTCATGTATGGGTGTTTCCCCTTCTCTGATAATCTAGGTGATGCCCAGGTGATGCTCTTGTGGCCTACAAGGCCTCCTCTGTCTGTATTTGTTGTATTTTTCAGTGTTGGTTTTTCATCACCTCAGTGTCCAACTTCATGATGTTCCTAGCAGCTCATCACTCCTATGTCATCCCTGATGCCTAATGTTGAAAGATTACTTTGTGTCAAACCAGTCATTGATATTACCAGATATCCCTTTCTAAAAATATGTCTTCCAACCTCAGTGACCCCGTTCACCTGTGTCCTTCTGCCCTCTCCTAACCATGGTGAGGTGGAGGAGCTGCAGCTGGTGCGGCCCTGTGGGTCAGTAGTCTCCTTTCCTATTCCTGAGAGGTTTCCGCCTCAAGTTAGTCTGAAAAGAGAAAACCTGTATCCCTGGGGAGTGCTGTGGCAAGGAGCCCCAGATAGACCAGAAGACACAGGTGGAGCCCAGTGACTTCGTGGATCCCACTCACATGACCGTGTGCTCTGCCACACCAGTCACAGTGGCATGTGACAGAAACCATGGTCATTGTAGGAAGGGCAGTGGGATGTGGAAGAGCTGGCGAGATATCCAGGCGAGACTAAAACCCGTGGGGATGGCCTCCTCACCCACATCCTCTCCACTTTACTGCCATAGAGGTTTCTGAAACACCTTTGACCATTCCACCTCTTCTTCTTGCCTTCAGAATAAGCATTCCTGTGCCTGGCATACAGAGCCCATTGTCACTGGGCCCCTGTCCACCTGCCAGCCACTGCCCTGAAGACCCTGGCCTCAAAGTAGTGCTTCCATGCTATGAGATGAGGTCCACTCTTCCAAAGACACTCAGCCTCCCTCTTGGGACTCCTTCAAGATTTAGTTCATGCAGTGCCACTGCTATGAAACTGTTCCTGCTCTTACAGGTAGATGAACACTTCCTGAGTATCCTCGTCTTTCCCAAGTTTCCAGAAGCACCAAGGGTGTGGACTGCACTTACTCACATATGTATTCCCGCCTCTCCCAGGAGTCAGCATCTGGAGTACAGGCTTTAGCCAGCTGCAGTAACTGAGCAGGTTACTACAATGTGATTTTTGGCTGTTGAGTAAATATGTAGTAGCTTAAGAGCACAGTACACCAGCTGCAAGCCTGCTTGTGGCAGTTAACCAGGAGCTGGGTGCACTGACCAACCCAGGCAATAGCTGAGTTTGGCGTCTGGCACCACCCAAGCGAGGTAACTGCCTTCCATCAGCTGACAGATGCCAAGGCTGAGCAGAGTGTGCTTTGCTTGAGTAAAGCTTGTGGGGAAATGCTGCAGAAAAGAAGAAGTAATATCCTGGAGACTCTAAGGGTAAACATGATTTTAGAAATGAAGTGTAGGATCAAAAAAATATTTTAGGGAAGAAAAATTCACATGTTTAGGAAAATGCAGTAAACTGCACCTTTGACTAAAAATTAAAAAGCCCTAAGTAGGCAATAGGCCAAAGGGAAAGGAAACAGAATGAAACTATAAAAGAACCTAGATGAGGAAACTAAAATCATCATCATAAAGTGCACAGCAAAGGGCAGGATTGATGCTGAGAAAGTAGATCAATGATGTGGAGGCAAACTTGAGGGATTCTCCCAGAATGCAGAAGAAAACAGACAAAAGCCATCAGAAGGAAGATAACAGAAAGGACAGAGGGGACTTGTGCTTACAGCTTGAGTAACAAGGATTGAATCTACCCTCCTATATGAAATAAGCAAAAACCCAACAGTATCTATGGGTTTTCAGGCTTTCAGACATGACATCAGGCAGTTCATGACAGCGATTTTAGTTAACAGTCTCCTAACAGAAATGTCCAAGATACAAATGAAAATCACTCATCATACCAAGAACCAGGAAAATTGCAACTTAAATTAGAAAATACAATAAACTGACACTAATCATGAGCTGAATCAGATGGAATTTTCTTACAAGTATTTTAAAGTACCCATCATAAAAATGTTTCAAAAGCTGATTATGAATTGTTCTGAGACAAAAGAAAAAAATAGAATATCTCTACAAGGATATAGAACTTAGAAAACCAAATGGAAATTATTGAACTAAAATGTGCGGTGACAGAAACTTTAAAATTTTACTGGATGGGCTCAATAGTACAGTAGAAATAGCAGAAGATACAATCAGCAAATCTGAGGACAGATCAATAGAATTTACTAAGTCTGAAGAGAGAAAAACCAAAAAGGGGGAGTCCAGGAGGACAAAGCCTCGATGGAACAATGACGAAACATTCTATTTCCTATTGAGTTCCAAAAGGAGAGGAGAAAGGGAATTAACACTAAAAGAATATTTGAAACAGTAAAGGTGAAAACTTTGCAAATTTTATGGAAAGACTGAAACACAGATTCATGAAGCTGAGTGATCCCCACACAGGATACACTCAAAGAAATTCATGCCAAGAGGCCAGGCATGGTGGCTCACGCCTGTAATCCCAGCATTCTGGGAGACCGAGGCGGGCGGATACCTGAGGTCAAGAGTTTGAGACCAGCCTGACCAACATGGAGAAACCCCATCTCTACTAAAAATAAAAATTACTGGGCATGGTGGTGCATGCCTATAATCCCAGCTACTTGGGAGGCGAAGGTTGTGGTAAGCTGAGATTGTGCCATTGCGCTCCAGCCTGGGCAACAGGAGTGAAACTCTGTCTCAAAAAAAAAAAAAAAAAAATCCATGCCAAGGAAAATAATAAATTAACCGTCTAAAAACTGAAAACAAAAAGTTCTAAAAGCAGCCAGAGGAAAATAGTGCATCACCTATAGGGGGACACCAGTTTGAAAGCAGTGAATTTCTCCTCAGAAATCATGGAGGCCAGAAGGAAGTAGCATGGTATTATAAAAGTGTTGAAAGAAAAATAACTGTTAACCATGAATTCTATATACAGCAAAACTTACTTTTAGGAATGAGTGAAATCAAAACATTCTTGGATGAAATAAAACAAGAAGAATTAGTTACTAGCAGATCTACCCATAAAGTTTAGCTAAAGGAAGTTCTTCAAACAAAAGAAGTGATAAAATAATGAATCTTCATAAATCGTATGTGTTGATTAAATTTAAAATCATGCTGTCTGATGCGCAACATAATGATATTTAAAGGTAGAGGAAATAGGGCAGGGTGCAGTGGCTCATGCCTGTAATCCCAACACTTTGGGAGGCCAAGGCAGGAGGATTGCTTGAGAGCAGGAGTTTGAGACCAGCATGGGCAACATAGCAAGACCCCATCTCTAAAAAATTAGCCCATCATGGGGCCTTGTGTGGTGGCTCACACCTGTAATCGCAGCACTTTGGGAGGCTGAGGCGGGTGGATCACTAGGTCAGGAGATCGAGACCATCCTGGCCAACACAGTGAAATCCCATCTATACTAAAAATACAAAAAAACTAGCCGGGTGTGGTGTTGGGCACCTGTAGTCCCAGCTACTCAGGAGGCTGAGGCAGGAGAATGGCGTGAAACCAGGAGGCGGAGATTGCAGTGAGCCGAGATTGCGCCACTGCACTCCAGCCTGGGTGACAGTGCGAGACTCTGTCTCAGAAAAAAAAAAAAAAAAATTAGCCCGTCATGGTGGTGTATGCCTGTAGTGACACCTACTCAGGAGGGTGAGGCAGGAAGATGACTTGAACTCAGGAGTTAGACGTTACAGTGAGCTATGACTTGCTACTGCACTCCAGCCTGGCCAACAGCAAGACCCTCTCTCTTTAAAAAGAAAAAAAAAAGAATAAAATTAAATGCAAGTAAGATTTCCTTATTTCATTAGAAGTGGTAAAAGACACTAGCAGACTTAATAAGTCACATATGTATATTGTAATACCAGAGCCACTAAGGAAACTACAGAGACACACTAAAAGACAGTATGAATAGAAATGATATCCGTGAAATTGGCAAATAATTTATTTTGTTTTTTTTTAAGACAGGGTCTCGCTCTGTCACCTAGGTTGGAGTTCAGTGGCTTGATCTCAGCTCACTGCAACTTCCGCTTTCCGGATTCAAGCAATTCTCCTGCCTCAGTCTCCCGAGTAACTGGGATTTCAGGCATGCACCTCCACACCTGGCTAATTTTTCTATTTTTAGTAGGGACAGGGTCTCACCATGTTGGCTAGGCTGGTTTGGAACTCTTAACCTAAAGTGATCCACCTGCCTCAGCCTCCCAAAGTGCTTGGATTACAGGCGTGAGCCACTGCGTCCAGCCAAGAACTTCTTAATCAAGCGATTCTCCTGCCTCAGCCTCCTGAGTAGCTGGGATTACAGGCATGCACCACCACACCCAGCTAATTTTGTATTTTTAGTAGAGACAGGGTTTCTCCATGTTGGTCAGGCTGGTCTTGAACACCTGACCTCAGGTGATCCACCCACCTCGGCCTCCCAAAGTGCTGGAATTACAGGCGTGAGCCACCATGCCTGGCACACTATCCCTCTTTCACATCCTCAAACTCCACATTAGCCTTAAACACATTCACAATGAAAATGCACAGCCTGGACACTACTGGAGGGAGCAGAACGTGGCTGGAGATCCTTCGAAGCCTCATTCCTGGAGAAATTTGTCTTTTTCTTGCTATGCTGCCCAGGCTGGAGTGCAGTGGCATGATCTCACCTCACTGCAACCTCCGCCTCCCAGGTTCAACTGATTCTTTTGCCTCAGCCTCCCGAGTAGCTGGACTACAGGTGCACGCCACCACACCCTGCTAATTTTTGTAGTTTTGGTAGAGACGGGATTTGACCATGTTGGCCAGGTTGGTCTCAAACTCCTGACTTCAGGTGATCCGCCCACCTCAGCCTCCCAAAAGGCTGGGATTACAGGCATGAGCCATCTCACCCAGCTGAGAAATGTGTCATTTAACAAATCTTGTAGTTCCATGAAAGACCCCACTTGCAAGGCTGTATTTGACTTGAGTTAGAGCTTACTGAGGACAAAACTGCTTTTCCCAGGTTGCAATATATAAGTTCAATATACTGTAATCATTAGCAATGAACAATCTAAAAATGAAATGAAGAAAAGCAATTCCATTTGCAATGGCATACAAAATACTTAGTGATAAATTTAATAAAAGAAACAAGACTTAGAGACAAAAACTACAAAATGCCAGTGGAAGAAACTGAAGACAAATAAATAGAAAGCCATTCTGTGTTTATGCTTTGCAAGACTTAATATTGTTAAGATAACAGTACTCCCTAAATGATATGGTTTGGCTGTGTCCCCACCCAAATCTCATCTTAAATTCCCACATGTTGTGGGAGGGACCCAGTGGGAGGTAATTGAATCATGGTGGCAGGTCTTTCCCGTGCTGTCCTCATGGTGATGGGTGAGTCTCACGAGATCTGATGGTTTTATAAGGGGGAGTTTCCCTACACAAGCTCTCTCTTTGCCTGCTGCCATCCACATAAGATGTGACTTGCTCCTCCTTGCCTTCCACCATGATTGTGAGGCCTCCCCAGCCATGTGGAACTGTGAGTCCATTAAACCTCTTTCTTTTGTAAATTGCCCAGTCTCAGGTGTGTCTATCAGCAGCGTGAAAACGGACTAATACACTAAATAAACACACAGATTTAGTGCAAGCCCTCTCAAGCTAATCCTAACAGTCTTGAGAAAATTTAAGGGGTCCTGAATAGCCAACACAATCTTGAAAAGGGACAAATTTAAAGGACTCACACTTTGTGATTTCAAAACTTAACTATAAAGTCATAGTAATCAAGACAGTGACATAAGGAGACATGTATAGATTAATAGAGAATGAAGAGTCCAGAAATAAACCTATACATCTATGGTCAATTGAGTTTTTTTTTTCCAAGTGACAGGGGTCTCACTATGTTGCCCAGGCTGAACTTGCACTCCTGGGCTCAAAGGATTTTTCCACCTCAGCCTTCTGAGGATCTGGGACTATGCCTGACTTGATCAATTTTTTTTTTCTTTGAGGCAAGGTCTGGCTGTATTGCCCAGGATGCAGTGCAGTGGTACGATCTCAGTTCACTGCAACCTCTGGCCTCCCAGGTTCAAGCCATCCTCCCGCCTCAGCTTCCCGAGTAGCTGTGACTATAGGCATGCACCACCATGCCTGGCTAGTTTTTTTGTATTTTTTGTAAAGACAGGGTTTCACCGTGTTGTCCAGGCTGTTCTCGAACTTATGAACTCAAAGCAGTCCACCCACCTCGGCCTGCCAAAGTGCTGAGATTACAGGCATGAGCCACTGCACCTGGCCTACAGTCAATAGATATTTGATGAGTATCAAGACAATTAAATGGTAGAAAGAATTGTCTTTTCTTACCTCATGTCATATAATACAAAGATTAAGTCAAATGAATTAAAGACCTAAATACAAGAGCCTGGCCAACATGGAAACCACGTCTACTAGAAGTACAAAAATTAGCTGGGCGTGGTGGTGCACGCCTGTAATCCCAGCTACTTGGGAGGCTGAGGCATAAGAATTGCTTGAACCCGGAAGACAGAGGTTGCAGTGAGCCGAGATTGAGCCACTGCACTCCAGGCTGGGCAACAGAGCGAGACTCTGTCTCACACACAAAAAAGGTTTACTGGTTGCTAGGGTATGGGAAATGAATACTAATGAGCACAGTTATTTCTTTTTGTGGTGATGAAAATATTCTGGAATCAGTGGTGCTGGTCACACAACCTTGGGAATAGATGAAAATCCACTGAATTGTGTACTCTAAAAGGGTGAAGGTTATGGTATGTGGATTATATCTCAGTTTTTGAAAACAGTATAAAGAAATCAAGACAGAATACTGAAAACTGTTCAGGTAACCCAAAGGAAGGCAAGTAAAGAAATACAGGCTGAAAACCAGATGAAACAAACAGAAAACGGTAGATTTAAGAGCTAACATATCAGTAATTATCTTAAAAAGTCAAAGATTGGCAGAGTGGATTAAAAGACACAACTCAATTATATTCTGTTTAGTAGAAACTCCCATCAAATTAAAAAACATTTGTAGATTGAATGGATGAAAACAGATATGCGGAATTTAATTTAAAAAAAAAGCAACAGTGACTATATTGATATCTGATCACTTAGACTTCAGAGCAAAGAAAATTGGCGGAGACAAAGAGCGATATTACATAACAGAAGATTCACCACCAGACAGTCCTACGTGTGCCTTTACCAACATCAGACTCAAAACACATGAAGTAAAAACTGATAGAGCTGAGACAAATCTGCAGTCATAGTTGGAAATGTCAGTTGCTGAGTCATTACAGTGAACATGCAATTACTGTATGCCCCAGCTACTACATTCCTGACCATTTATCCCACAGAAATGAAAACTTATGTTCACACAAAAACCTTTACACCAATGTTTATAGTAGCCTTATTTATAACAGCTATAATCTGGAATCAGCCCAGGTGTCCTTCAACCTGTGAATGGTTAAACAAACTATGGTACACATAGACCCTGGAATACTACTCAGCAATGAAAAGGAATAAGCTATTCACAGCAACTTGGATGAGTCTCCAGGAATTACACTGAGTTAAAAAAAAAAAAAAAAAAAAACAAGAAATAACATGCTGTATGTTTTTGTTTATATAACACATTTGGAAAAACAAAATTTTAGAAACAGAAGAGTTTAGTGGCTGACAGGAGTTAGAGGCAGGAATGGGCAGGAGGAGGGGGTGGATTTGTTTTAAGACTAATACAAGGACCCCTGTAATGATGGAAATGTTGTATCTTGATTGTGGTAGTGGATACACAAATGTACACATCAAAAAACTGCATAGGGCTAAACACCCCACAAATGAGTAAAGCTGGGGAAATCTGAATAAAAACAATGAATTGTATCAATGTCAATATCCTGGTTGTGATATATATATCTTTTTTTGATACAAAATATTGCTCTGTCACCCAGGGTGGAGTGCAGTGGTGATCTCGGCTCACTGCAACCTCTGCCTCCTGGGTTCAAGTGATTCTTCTGCCTCAGCCTCCTGAGTAGCTGAGACTACAGACACGCTCCACCATGCCTGGCCAATTTTTATATTTTTAGCAGAGGCGGGGTTTCACCATATTGACCAGGATGGTCTTGAACTCCTGACCTCGTGACCCGCCCACCTCGGCCTCTGAAAGTACTGGAATTACAGGCATGAGCTGCCTCACCTGGTCCTTGTGATGTTATACTAGAGTTTTCAAGATGCTAATCATTGTGGACAGCTGGGTAAAGGATTTTTTTTTTTTTTTTTTTTTTTGAGACAGAGTTTCACTCTTGTTGCCCAGGCTGGAGTGCAATGGCGCGATCTCGGCTCACTGCAACCTCCGCCTCCCAGGTTCAAGTGATTCTTCTGCCTCAGCCTCCCAAGTAGCTGAGATTACAGGCATGCACCACCACACCTGGCTAAGGTTTTGTATTTTTAGTAGAGATGGGGTTTCTCCGTGTTGGTCAGGCTGGTCTCGAACTCCCGATCTCATGTGATTCTTCCACCTCAGCCTCCCAAAGTGCTGGGATTACAGGCATAAGCCACCGCGTCTGGCCAGGATCTCTTTCATTTATTTACATCTGCATGTAAATCTACAATGATCTCAATAAAATTTTTAATTAAAAATATATATCCAGGCCAGGAGTGGTGGCTCATGCCTGTAATCCCAGTACTTTGGGAGGCTAAGGCAGAGGCCAGGATGGCTTGAGCGCAGGAGACCAGCCTGGGCAACATGGTGAGACCCCATCTCTACAAAAAATACAAAAATTAGCCAGGTGTGGTGGCATGCACCTGTAGTCCCAGCTAGTTGGGAGGCTGAGGTGGGAGGATTGCTTGAGCCTGGGAGGAGGTTGCAGTGAGCTGAGATCACACCACTGCACTCCAGCCCGGGTGACAGAGCAAGACTCTTGTCTACAAAAAAAAAAAAAAAAGAAAGAAAGAAAAAGAAAAAAGATAAATATCCAGCAACCATCAGAGAAAATATACTATGCCTAGCATTCAATTAAAAATTACAGGCCGGGCTCGGTGGCTCACACCTGTAATCCCAGCACTTTGGGAGGCCAAGGCAGGGGGATCATCTGAGGTCAGGAGTTTGAGACCAGCCTGGCCAACATGCAGAAACCCCGTCTCTACTAAAAATACAAAAATTAGCTGGGCGTGGTTGTGCATGCCTGTAATCTCAACTACTTGGGAGGCTGAGGCAGGAGAATCACTTGAACCCGGGAGGCGGAAGTTACAGTGAGCCAACATCGCACCACTGCACTCCAGCCTGAGCGACAGAGAGAGACTCCATCTTAAAAAAAAAAAAAAAAAATCAAATAGAGAAAGACACTGGATGACTTTAACAGCAGGTTATATGTTGCAAAAGAAACATGGACTTCAAGGCAGAGCAACAAAGACAATCCAAAATAAAGGAAAAAAGTGGGAACCTCTCCCGCCATGAGAACTTCATGAGCTGTGAGATAACTCCTAATTGTGAATCCCCAAAGAAGCAGGGGAGAAAAATATTTCAAAAGAAAAATTTTCCAAATTGATAAGCACTCTAATCCAATGGATCTAGAAAGGTAAACAAACCCAGAGCACGAGAGCATGAAGAACGCCACACCATAATGAAGTCTCATAGTGAAACTGCTCAAAACCAGTGACAGAGCAAAATATTTTAAATACTTTTTAAAATTGTTTGTGAAGAACGGGATCTCGCTATATTGCCCAGGCAGGTCTGGAACTCATGGGCTCAATCTGTCCTCCCACCTCTGCCTCCCTAAGTGCTGGGAGTACAGGCATGAGCCACTGTGCCTGGCCAGAGCAAAATATTCAAAGCAAGCAGGAAGGAAATAAAGAGACAACATAGAGAGGAACAAAGATAGGGGTGACAACAGATGTCTCGTGCAGACAACACAAGCAAGAAAATATTAAAGAAGTAACTGTAAAGTGCTGAAAGAAAAAAACTCAAGCCAGAATTCTAGATCTAAGGAACATATTAAATATGAAGGCAAAATACCGAGTTTTCGTGTGTACAAAAGCTGAAGGAAGCATACCAGCAGACTAGCAATACAAAGTCCTTTGGCAGAAGAAATGATACCAAATGGAAACGTGGAACCACATCAGGGTTTCTCCCCTTTGGCACTGATGACACTTTGGGGCTAATAATTTATTGTGGGGATGCTCAGTAGTATAAATAGCCCCTACTCACTACAGCCCAGAAGCACCACAGCTCCCGTTATGGCAACCAAAATTGTCTCCAGATACGACCAAAGGACCCCTGGAAGGAAAAATCACCCCTGCCTGAGAATCACCGTATTCAATGGACGATTTTATTTCATATTTTCCATCTCTATCCTTTTGAGCAATAATCAGAGAATTCCTAGGACCAGTTCACGAATTCACTCCTCAGCTATGCCTATTCTGCTCTTCAACCCATCTGTTGGGGGGTTCTGAAAAAAAAAAAAAATTTTTTTTTTTTAGAGGAATTTTAGGTTCACTTGAAAATTGAGGAGTTACCATATATCCCCTGCCTGTGCACACACACAACCTCCTCCACTATCAACATCCACTGTGGTATTTTTTGTTAACAAGTGATTAACCTTCATTAACAGATCATCACCCATAGTCCATAGTTTATATTAGGATTCATTATTGGTGTTGTAGCTTCTGTGAATTTTGACAAATATATTACATGTATCCACCATTATAGTATACAAAATAGTTCATTGCCCTAAAAATTCTGTTCTCTGCCTATGCATCCTTTCCTCCCCCAACCCCTGACAACTCTGTTTTTTAAACTTCGATTATTAATGTCCAGTATCTCTTTTCACTGTTCTTGTTTCATGACTGCCTTTTTTTTTTTTTTTTTTTTAAATAAAATACCCATTTGTCTCAAGATCTTGCTGTATTGGAGACTTACTCTGATAGCTCTATTAACTTTTTCCCTTAGGTGAGAATTCTATTTGGTGCATGTGCTATCTTCATGGAGATGGCATTCCTCAAATGTCTGGCCACTATGGGGCAATTGCGTTTCTATTAGAGACATGTTGGTAGGTCATGTTGCGTGTGTAACCAGTACACTTGGAATGGCGGTAGCCGCTGCTGCATGTTGCACCCTTCACTGTTTTCAGCTGGGCTATCTCAACACCTAGGCTTCTGTTTGTTTGTACTCAATTCTTTCTGGGTATCACCATTCCATGTTGGACACGATCTTGTCTGACTCCACCACTACACTCACTATGTCCACCTGGAAACACAAACCTTATTTCTGCCTAGGTGGCCCAAGGAGTGCTTGGGATGAATCATCACCTTGTCCGTTGTCCTTAGGCTTCTATCCTTACGGCCTTCCAAACAGATTTAGAGAATGAACTCTCCCCATACCTATCAACTTCCCTAGCCATCTTTGCTCTTAACTTCATCCCCTATCGTCTCCTCCAGGACTTTGGCTCCTCTTTCTGGCATGGCCTGTTAGCTACCTCCCTTTACCCTATGAACATGGTCAGTCTCTATTTGCTCTTAATCTTTTTTTTTTTTTTGAGACGGAGTCTCACTCTGTCTCCCAGGCTGGAGTGCAGTGGCATGGTTTCAGTTCCAGTGTGTAACCTCCACCTCCTGGGTTCAAGTGATTCTCCTGCCTCAGCCTCCCGAGTAGCTGGGATTACAAGCATGCACCACCACACCGGGCTAATTTTTGTATTTTTAGTAGAGATAGAGTTTTGCCATGTTGGCCAGGCTGGTCTTGAACCCCTGACCTTAGGTGATCCACCCACCTCGGCCTCTCAAAGTGCTAGGATTACAGGCGTGAACCACTGCGCCCAGCTTGCCCGTAATCTCATACGCCGTTTTAATTCCTCCTTTCTCAACCATTTTAAGAGTTGAGTGCATTCTTCATTTTTTCATATCCCATCTTTGCATTCTAACTTCCACGCCTCTCCCACAACTGAGGCTTCTTCGCTAGTTTATCGGTGCCTCCTAATTGTTATGCACAGTAGACTTCGGATGGCCTCTCAGTCACACTTGACACTATTATCTGTCTTCTTGGCTTCTTTGACATTCCTTCCCAATTCACTTTCCTTTCCTCCTCTTTTGACTGTTCTCATGCTCCTGTGCATCCATTTGCTTCTTAAATGTTGGTGGGCCCTTTGCTATTGGCTGCATTTGCAAGAAATGAGCTGCGTTTATAGGGAAAAATGAGAGAGAATGAGTCCAGAAATGTGCAGATCTGCTGTGCTGGAAAAGTCAAGTTATTCTGGACCCCAACAGGATATAAAATAGAGAACGCCCCTGAAAAGCCAATTAAAATTTAACCTCTTGGCAAAGCATGCTTGAAATCGAATTTTGGCTCCACCGCTACTCGTGTGAACTTGGGCAAGATGCCTTTCTGTATCTTGGATTCCTCATATACAAGATACCTACCGGACTGGGTTAATCATCAATATTAAATTAGTGAACACATGAAAAATACTTAGAACACTGCCTGGCATAGTTCAAGGCTCAATTAAAGTCAGACACACTATTATGCCAAAACAACAACAACAACAACAAAAAACCAAGGGATAGTAGGATGGCTTCGTGAGAGTTCAGGGATTTTTGCTCCTTTTTACCACTTTCACAACTGACTTTTCTTAACGGTTGGTGGGACACCTAAATGGTGGATGTTTACACTTGTGACTGTCTCACAGACAACTCAACATGTCCAAAGCTCAACCCATCATCTTTCCCCCTCCCGTGTTCCCTCTTACCCCAGATAAAGGCACTAACATCTTTCCAGTCACTTGGCTAATCCTTGCTTCCTTCCTGTCCCTCATGCCCCAATTCCTATTTAACGGCCTAAACAGATCTTGAATTAATCTTTTCTGCGTTTCCACGCCCACTTAGAGTCCCTCATTTCTCGCCCTATTTTTTCTTTTTTCTTTTTTTTTTTTTTGAGACGGAGTCTAGCTCTGTTGCCCAGGCTGGAGTGCAGTGGCCGGATCTCAGCTCACTGCAAGCCCCGCCTCCCGGGTTCACGCCATTCTCCTGCCTCAGCCTCCCGAGTAGCTGGGACTACAGGCGCCCGCCACCTCGCCCGGCTAATTTTTTTTTGTATTTTAGTAGAGACGGGGTTTCACCGTGTTAGCCAGGATGGTCTCGATCTCCTGAACTCGTGATCCGCCCGTCTCGGCCTCCCAAAGTGCTGGGATTACAGGCTTGAGCCACCGCGCCCGGCCTCTCGCCCTATTTTTTCAATGCCCTCCCATCCTCTACTCCAGATCCCCTTCCTCGACGCGTGACTCCAACTTCACGACATCCACGTCCCCTATGGAGCCGCTCCGACTACGGACGCGCAGGTCCAGCGGACCTGCTCATCGCTGACCAGGGCGGCCTGCGGGAGACTCCCGGGGCCCTGCCCCTACCGCCGTGGTTCCGGCACTTCCCCTCGAGTGTTCGCGGCGAACAAGGCCACGCGGCCCCGGCTCTCCCGGAGCGCACTGTTCCACGCGCTTGCAGCCAGAGGGGGGCACGCGCAAGACAGCACAGCCGCCTCGGCTTCTCAGGTCCAGCTCGGGCCTAGCCTGCTCTTACGCCGACTAGCCGGCCGCAGCCCGATAGCGGCCCTGCCCCAGAGAGCGAAGGTCACGAGGCTCCCCCGGAAGTGAAGTTGCTGGGATTTGCGCCAAGTTCCCGGGAAGCTCTGTGACGCGCTAGGCCCCGCCCCAATCATTTACCTGACCCCCGCGCAGCCCCGCCTCCCACTGGGCGCTCTGCGGCCTTGTGAAGCGGGCGGATTGGCTGGGGGCGCTTCGCTCAGCCAATCCGGGCGCGTCCAGGCGTCGCGGCCCCGCCTCCTGCCCAGCGCTCGGGACTTGTAGCGCTCCGCGGGAAGAAGGCTGGAGCCCCGGTAACCGTGGGGCTGGGATGGAGGCGGCAGTGGCGCCGGGGAGGGATGCGCCCGCACCCGCGGCGAGTCAGCCCAGCGGCTGCGGAAAACACAACTCGCCGGAGAGGTGCGCGCCGTCAGGGGAGGGCCGGGGAGGCGGCCGGCGTGTCCCGCGCGGGAGGACGGAGGGCGCTGCCGGCCTGTGGCCGCTCTCGCGTGGGGCGTCCCGCGCGGGGTTGTCCTCGAGGTCGGTCTAAGTCAGGGATGCGAGCTTCGAGGAGGAGCAGGTGCGAGCTGTGGCCCGGGAAGGGGCCACGGAGAGGTGACTTTGGGGCCGAAACTCGAGTGACTTCCAGGGGTGAGGTTTACAGGTTCTGGGGTAGCAGAGCCTGCCAGGAAGAGGGCACAGCAGATGCGAAGGGCTGGGGACTTGTCGGAGGTGACCCGGCGGAGCCCCTGACCCGGGAAGAACTTAGGGGTTCTTTCGGAGCCTTATGGGGCCTCGGAGGTTGATCACGGAGCGATGCAATTTAAGTGTTTTGAAGGAGTCCTTCTGGCTGTTTCCTAGAAAGTAGGAGCGCGGGTAGGCCTGGGACGGGAGGGAGCCGGGAAGCCAGTTGGGGATCTTGTAACCGTCTAGGAGGGAGATGTGGTGTGCCCCCAGAAACGGATGCATTGGTAGGAAGCTGTTGCACCGGGACAGGTGAAAGGGAATTAAGTATTCTCCCAGGCTACTGGCCCAGCTGCAGGAAACTGGGGATGGCCACCGCTGAGAAGCGCGGAGACCCGGCGCACGTGGTGTCCACACTTGTTAAGTCCGAGAAGGGCGGGAGGCAGGGGTATGCATTTTCCGGTCTGTGTGTCTTCTCTCTCTCTCTCTCTTTTTTTTTTTTTTTTGAGACGGAGTCTCGCCCTGTTGCCCATGCTGGAGTGCAGTGGCGCGATCTCGGCTCACTGCAAGCTCCGCCTCCCGGGTTCAGCCATTCTCCTGCCTCAGCCTCCCGAGTAGCTGCGACTACAGGCGCCCGCCACCACGCCCGGCTAATTTTTGGCATTTTTTAGTAGAGACAGAGTTTCACCGTGTTAGCCAGGATGGTCTTGATCTCCTGACCTCGTGATCCGCCCGTCTCGGCCTCCCAAAGTGCTGAGATTACAGGCGTGAGCCACCGCACCCGGCCTGTGTGCCCGGCCTGTGTGTCTTCTTTTCCAGACCCCTCTTTTTCCTTTTTGTGAGCTCATTAGCTACCCATGCTTAGAATATGAGGGGTCCAGGCCTAAAGCACACACATTTGGCATTCTACTTCGGTTGGAACAAAGTGAAGGGATCTAGGAAAATATCCCCTATGGAATCAGTGGAGCGAGATTCCCAAGACTTTTTAGTTTTTGGTTAAGAAACTAATAAAGTTGAGCCTGCTCATCCAATACTGATAGCATTTTAAGGAAGCAGCAAATAATGAAGCAAAGGAATGTGTAAAGTATTAATCTGAAATTCGAGCCATAGATTTGTTTAGCCCAGCAGCAGATTGAAGAGCTATAGTCGCCCAACAAACACTAGCTAGACTAAGGTCCTTTGGATGCTTATTTATAGGAAAGAGAAACAGACTTAAGGACACATGCAAAGTCAAGCCGGGCTGGGGGTTTCCTGAGACTATTAATGTCTCACGGGTCTGTGTGAAGAGACCACCAAAAAGGCTTTTTGTGAGCAACAAGGCTGTTTATTTCACCTGGGTGCAGGTGGGCTGAGTCTGAAAAAGGAGTCAGCAAGGGTGGTGGGATTATCATGAGTTCTTATAGGTTTTGGGATAGGCGGTGGAGTTAAGAGCAATGTTTTGGGGGCGAGGGTTGGATCCACAAAGTTCTCAAGGGTGGGGAGAATTACAAAGAAACTTCTTAAGGGTGGGGGAGATTATAAAGAACATTGATCAGTTAGGGTGGGGTAGAAACAAATCACAATGGTGGAATGTCATCAGTTAAGACTTTTCACTTCTATGGATCTTCAGTTGCTTCAGGCAGTCTGGATGTATCCATGCAGGTCACTGGGGATATGATGGTTTAGCTTGGGCTCAGAGGCCTGACATTAATACTAGTACCAGAGTGGTAAAGGACGGCAAGTCAAACTTGTCAAAGCCTTGTACCTATTGAGTGATTTTTTTTTTTTTTTAATTGAGATGGAGTCTCACTCTGTCACCCAGGATGGAGTGCAGAGGCGCAGTCTCGGCTTACTGCAACATCCACTGCCCGGGTTCAAGCGATTCTCCTGTCTCAGCCTCCCAAGTAGCTGGGATTACAGGCATGTGCCACCACATCTGGCTAATTTTATTGTATTTTTAGTAGACATGGGGTTTTGCCATGTTGGCCAGGCTGACCTTGAACTCCTGACCTCAGGTGATCGGCCCGCCTTGGCCTCCCAAAGTGCTGGGATTACAGGCACAAGCCACAGCGCCCAGCCTATTGAGTGATTTTGAACAGAAAAGATGCTTCATTACAACTAATGCACATTCTGTCCACACTCTGTGTCTTAACAGCCGTAGTTAGTCGTTGTATCTGGGGTTTCATGTGGATTGGTATAAGCGCTGTTTATTTTAAAACTAGGTAAATTAATATCAGGCAGGACTACTACACATGTTTCTAAAGGCTTTCAAAGATTTTGGATATTAGTAAAAACTTATACAGATAAATTTTACTTAGTGAGGGATCTTTCAGGGAATCTACTTTCTGTGGCATTTATTTTGTCATCTTATAAAAATCAGGCCCCTGCTGTGTGGCACCCATGGGCTTCCGCATTGGTGACAGGGCGGTGAGGAAAACAGAGCCCCTGTGCCCGTGGAGCCATACTTCTGTCAGTCTATGAAGGTGGACAGTAAGGGAACAAGTCTAGTGTGTCAGATGCTGCTGCTGCCTGGAAAGGAAGGAGAGAATGGGACCTGGAGGCTGGGGAGGGAGGGACATAGGTGGCTGCAGTTTTGTGGGTTTGTTTGTTTGAGACAGAGTCTCACTCCGTTGCCCAGGCAGTGGCGTGATCTCGGCTCACAGCAACCTCCACCTCCCAGGTTCAAGCGATTTTCCTGCCCCAGCCTCCCTAGTAGGGCTAATTTTTGCATTTTTAGTAGAGATGGAGTTTCACCATGTGGGCCAGGCTGGTCTCAAACTCCTAACCTCAAGTGATCCACCTGCCTTGACTTCCCAAAGTGCTAGGATTATAGGCGTGAGCCACTGTGCCCAGCCGGCTGTAGTTTTAAACAGAGCTGCGGGGCAGGGGGTCACAAGAGGACTAAGTTGGAACAAAGATCTAAAAAAGTAAGGTGGAGGCAGGGCATGTAGTTTTTCTGGGCAAAGAAACGGAAAGTGCAAGGTCTGGGGCCAAAGTTCACCTGCCCCAGGGAGAAGCCCAGGTCACCACGAACCCAACAGGCCATCGCAAAAACGGGTATGGGGAAATAAGGCGAAACTCTGATGAAGTTAAAACAGCAAACAGGAAAGTTCCCTTGGGAATATGCAGCTGTTCCCCTCCTTCCATAAGAAAGAGGCCAACGATCTGCCCTTTATAGCTGTCAGATGGGTAATCTGGGCCCTACCAAGGGGTAGAAAGAGTGTTTGTTATTAGAGGCAGGATCTGGCTGTGTTGCCCAGGCTGGAGTGCAGTGGCTATTCATAGGTGCCATCATAGCTCACTGCCTCAAACTTCTGGCCTGAAGAGTTCATTCCGCCTCAGCCTCCCCCGTGACTGGGACTACAGGCACGATCCACTGTGCCTTGCTAGAAAGAAATTTTGAAAACCTAAATGAAAATCCAAGTCCTATCAATTATAAAAGAAATTGGCAAAAACTAGATTATTAGAAATTGTGCATACGTTTTCCACAAGTAGTGCAGATCCTGGATATTCCCAAGTGCAGCTTGTGGGTGTCTGCAGTGCTTATGCAGGAGACCGCCGTGCCCTTGACATTATTTGCTCCTGCTGATGGGATAGACACAGAGCAGCCGTATTTCCCATGTGCTGTCTCCTTTTCCTTAAGGGGTGTCTTTGCTTTCTTTCCTTCAGGAAAGTTTATATGGACTATAATGCAACCACTCCCCTGGAGCCAGAAGTTATCCAGGCCATGACCGAGGCCATGTGGGAAGCCTGGGGCAATCCCAGCAGCCTGTATCCAGCAGGTAATTCTAGAAGATGCACATGTTCACAGATGGGAGATAATGGGGATGGGACGCTCTTAGAGAAATTGCACACCCACATGTGATGGCTTTGTTTTGAATAGATTTCTGTTAGCTGCAAATCTTTAGCTGTAATTTTTGATTGTTTCTTTTCTGAGAAGTCCCAATTTGTAAGCTGAGCCTTGCTGCTACTGTAGTCTTTAACCTTTAATGTTTAATCTTTAACATGCTGTCCTGTCACCCTTTCCCCGATGAAAAAGGTGTCCACTGAGAGTTCCTTGCAGTGGCTGTCAGTGCCTGTTGAGCACTGCACAGATCTAGCTAAGTCAATCCTTACAGAATTCGCAAAATATGTCTTTTAGGTCATCAGGATAACGTACAATCCTGGCCCTTTTAAAAAATGAAAATTACTTTTTCTTTTTTGTTTTTTTTTTTTTTTTTTGAGACGGAGTCTGGCTCTGTCACCCAGGCTGGAGTGCAGTGGCGCGATCTCGGCTCACTGCAAGCTCCGCCTCCCGGGTTTACGCCATTCTCCTGCCTCAGCCTCCCGAGTAGCTGGGACTACAGGCGCCCGCCACCTCGCCCGGCTAGTTTTTTGTATTTTTTAGTAGAGACGGGGTTTCACCGTGTTAGCCAGGATGGTCTCGATCTCCTGACCTCGTGATCCGCCCGTCTCGGCCTCCCAAAGTGCTGGGATTACAGGCTTGAGCCACCGCGCCCGGCCGAAAATTACTTTTTCATTAATCAGTTATAAATATTCTTATATGTTTCCAGTTTATTCTTATTGTAATGTAGAGCATTAAATTGGAGGTTTTGGAGAATAATTTGCTTCAAGTCAGTTATATGGCAGAGTTACATTCTGTTTTTCAGATAGATGAGCAAACTCAAGTCTTACCTTTCTTATTTAATGTTTATTAGGGATAATTAAGATAAACTATGTTAACTGTGGATTATGATGAACTAAAATAACTTCAAACAGAATATTGCCAGGCCATATGGTTTAGTAACACTTGTGTACAACTTTACAGGTTTAATATGTTCTCATATTCAGTTGCTGTTAAGTTTCACAGCAACTTAATAACAAAGCCCTCAGCTTAGATACTAGTCATTCATTAACTTATTTGTTGGCTTATTTGTTGGTCTATTCTGGCTAATCTTCTGCACATTGCCTTGTATCCAGTCTCTCCTTTAGTAAAATTGAACTTTCTGACATATTAAACTTGAAAATACGGAGAATAACTAAATGCCGATGACAGGCATTGTCTCATGAAAAAGTCTAGGAATCGCTCTCACAGAGAAATCATGTTCTGGACCTGAATGAAGCCTGGCAGTGGCTTTTAGGTTTCCTTGACAGCCTTTGTTTCCACGAATTAAGAACCATAAACTCAGAAGTGTTGCAGTTTACTTTCTGTTGCTACTCAGATAGAAATGCAAAAGAAAAAAAATCAATTTATAGAGTGGTTTAATTATTTTCACAGTATTATTATTTAAACATTATTTAATAATATTTAAATATTATTATTATTTTGAGACTGAGTCTTGCTCTCACCCAGGCTGGAGTGCAGTGGCACTATCTCAGGTCTCGGGTCACTGCAACATCCGCCTCCTGGGTTCAAGCGATTCTTCTGCCTCAGCCTCCCAAGTAGCTGGGACTAGAGGCACGCGCCACCATGCCCGGCTAATTTTTGTATTTTTAGTAGAGACGGGGTTTCACCATATTGGCCAGGCTAGTCTTGAACTCCTGACCTCGTGATCCACCCACCTCGGCCTCCCACAGTGCTGGGATTACAGGTGTGAGCCACCACGCCCGGCCTAAATATTATTATCTAAAGTCTTTGAGGGAAATTTATTTTTATTTGTTTATTTTTTTTTGAACTCTGAACTTTTTATTGGCCTCCTGCTCCCCAAAGGGTACCCTGCTTCTGCTGGCTTAATGCCTCAGAACTTTGGTGTCGTTGGTCTCAGACACCACTTTGCCATCCACTATCCGGCAGGTGGTGGTCTTTTGGATGGTTTGCGTGGAGTTGCTGCTGTCCAAGGCATCACCAAGATTGAATTCCTCGCCATCTTCCAGCAGGCAGCGGTTGGTGGCGATCTCAGCTTCCAGCTTGACCTTGATGTTCAGCAGGGCCTCATACTCCTGGGCCTGTCGCTGTCCCTCTGTCCGGGTCTGTGCCAGCTCTGACTCCAGGTGCAGCAGGATCCCATTGAGCTGCTCCATCTGTAGGGCGTAGCGGGCCTCCACCTCCCTCAGGCTGTTCTCCAAGCTGGCCTTCAGATTTCTCATGGAGTCCAGGTCGATCTGCAAGGACTGGAATGTACGTCTCAGCTCTGTGAGCGTCGTCTCAGCAGCTCCAACCTCGGCGGACTGTGTGGTGACCACTGTGGTGCTCTCCTCAATCTGCTGAGACCAGTACTTGTCTAGCTCCTCTCGGTTCTTCCGAGCCAGCTCGTCATATTGGGCCCGGATGTCTACCATGATCTTGGCGAGGTCCTGAGATTTGGGGGCATCTACCTCCACGGTCAACCCAGAGCTGGCAATCTGGGCTTATAGGCCTTTTACTTCCTCTTCATGGTTCTTCTTCATGAAGAGCAGCTCCTCCTCGAGAGCCTCGATCTCTGTCTCCAGCTGCAGTCGAGTGACATTGGTGTCATCAATGACCTTGCGGAGCCCATGGATGTCATTCTCCACAGACTGGCGCATGGCCAGCTCTGTCTCATACTTGACTCTAAAGTCATCAGCAGCAAGACGGGCCTTGTCAATCTGCAGAACGATGCGGGCATTGTCCACAGTATTTGCGAAGATCTGAACCCTCAGGTCCTCGATGATCTTGAAGTAATGGCTCCAGTCTCTGACCTGGGGTCCCTTCTTCTCCAAGTGCTCCCGGATTTTGCTCTCCAGCCTCCAGTTCTCGGTCTTCTAGGCTCCTCACTCTGTCCAGGTAAGAGGCCAGGCGGTCGTTCAGGCTTTGCATGGTCTCCTTCTCGTTCTGGATGCCTCCCATTCCTGCCAGACCCCCGGCCATCCCTGAGGCCAGGCCCCCGGACCCCATGCCGCCCCGGAAGCTGGTGGAGCGGGACACGGAGATCCGGGAACCAGAACCCCCAGCGCCTGCATAGACACTGGCCGCGCTGGTGACCAGCCGGGCGCCGTAGCTGGGCGCCTGGACAGAGCCCAGGGACCGGTAGTTGGTAGAGAAGGTGGAGCGAGTGGTGAAGCTCATGCTGTATGGGAGGAAGGTGAGACGACAGGACTCAGGCTTTGCCGACGAAGAAGAGGGAAATTTATTTTAAGGAAAATGTTGAGGATGTGGGGAAAGATTTTACATACCTAAGATATTTATCACAGTCTTGCTTATAATAGCAAAAAAAAAAAAAAAAAAAAAAAAAACCTGAAAATAAGCTCAGCGTTCATGAATGTTTGTGAAAAATAAACTATCTTCGGCAAAACAGAAGAAACCTCGTGAGCGTGGCCCTGTTGTGCGTGTGGAGGTCTCTTTACAGCCTGTTGCTGGAAGATAGCCAGTGCTCAGACCTCCCTGTCCAGCCCACTGAAGTCACTACGTCGTCATAGCGACGGAAGCCTCTGGAAGCTTCACTGTATACCTGTGAGAAAAGGAGCGTCAACAAGGCAGCTGATCTTTTAGTATCATCATGAAAACAGTTTTGACTTTGTGGAGCTCGTGAGAGGGCCTTGGGGTTTTGGAAACCGCTGACGTAAGTGGCACTGACTGACTGAGCATCAACTGTGTACTCAGCACCCTGCTGGGGAGGGATGGAGCACGGTGCCCAGAATGTGTTTGGGTTTTTGAGGCATTACCTTGTCCACTATGTGGAGAATGGACCCTGGTGGGGGCCTGCTAGGAGAACATCACAGCAGTGGCCTTGGCTTGGTTGGTGGCTGGGCGGTGGAGAGGTGGAGTCAGGTTCGGAATGTCTTTTTTTTTTTTTTTTTTTTTTTTTTTGAGACGGAGTCTCGCTCTGTTGCCCAGGCTGGAGTGCAGTGGCGCGATCTCAGCGCACTGCAATCTCCGCCTCCCGGGTCCACGCCATTCTCCTGCCTCAGCCTCCCGAGTAGCTGGGACTACAGGCGCCCGCCACCTCGCCTGGCTAATTTTTTGTATTTTTAGTAGAGACGGGGTTTCACTGTGGTCTCGATCTCCTGACCTTGTGATCCGCCCGCCTCGGCCTCCCAAAGTGCTGGGATTACAGGCGTGAGCCACCGCGCCCGGCCGGAATGTCTTTTGAACACAGAGCCTACAGCATTTGCTGGTGGATTAATTGGTGGGGAAAGAAAAGAGAAAGAGCCTGTGCTTTTGCCCTGGGCTGCTGAGGGATGGAGTTGCCATTTCCTCAGTGTATTAGTCTGTTCTCATGCTGCTAATAAAGACCTACCTGAGACTCGGTAATTTATAAAGGAAAGAGGGTTAATGGACTCACAGTTTCCCATGGCTGGGGAGGCCTCACAATCATGGAGGAAGGCGAAAGAGGAGCAAAGTCACACCTTACATGGCAGCAGACAAGAGGGCGTGTGCAGGGGAGCTCCCATTCATAAAACCATCAGATTTCCTGAGACTTAATGACTGTCATGAGAACAGCATGGGAAAGACCTGCTGCCGTGATTCAGTTACCTCCCCCCGGGCCCCTCTGATGACACGTGGGAATTATGGGAGCTACAAATCAAGATGAGATTTGGGTGGGGACACAGCCAAACCATTATCACTGAGAGAGGGAAGGCTGAGAGTGAGGGTGACAGTTTATTACGGTAACTTTTAGTGTCACCAAGTAAAATGCTGGAGTTTTCCTAAACACCATAGGCCTTAGGTGTTTAGGAAACTGCTACTAAAACTGACATCTATACAGTAGCGTTAAGGAGCGGCAGAATTACTTTGTGTATTTATTTTACCTCAGCTTTTTATGTTTCTCTTTTTTATGATGTTTTGTAATAGTATATGTTTTAGTGGTGCCTGTTCAATTTTTTTTTTTTAAACAAGACTGAATGGTCAAAAAAGTTTGGGGACTCCTGGTGTGTACAGTAAGGATGGTCACTGAAACTTTCAGAATTCCCAGAGCCAGAGCCTTTCTTTCTTTGCCCCAGCAAGCATGGTTCCTGTGTTTTCCTTCTAGCCAGTGAAACTGGGTGATGGCCGGATGCATAGCCCTGTTTGAAAGCAGGTGTGTCCCTGAGACAGTAACCTTCACAGCCCAGGTACACCGTGGGCGACATGCAGAATGAGATATGGCACTGGACTTTGTGTTGAGGAGTCATGAGTTCTGTTTTTGCTTATTTTTGTTGTTTGCAACTCATTCCATCCTTTCATTCTCCACTCTTCTTGAATGGGAAGCAAGGCAGATGGCCACAGCTTCCCCCCGCAGCAACTGGTAAGAAGAAAGCCACATCTTGTGGGACATCCAGGTTCTTAGCCAACCTCCCGTACTTGTTTCTGGGTCTCATGGAGTTAATAACTCTCAGTTTGGTCACTGGTTCGCTGCTGTCTCACGGCCGCCCCTTTGCCAGGTTGTGTCTAGGTTGTAGTGTTTTGCTGTGCTCACATTAAGGGGGCAGGTTTTTCTTAGAACGGCCCACGCAGATGTCTTACTCCTTTGTATTTGGTTGTCCTTTTAGAAGCGTTGATAGGGCTTGGTGAAGCAATGTTAACGAATTTCCTTTTTGGTCCCTCAAGGAAGAAAGGCCAAGGATACTATAAATGCAGCCCGGGAAAGCCTCGCGAAGATGATAGGGGGGAAACCTCAAGATATAATCTTCACTTCCGGGGGCACTGAGGTAAAGCTTCTGAACACGCTCACGTTCTTTTAGCTGCAAGTTATAATAAAATACACAGAAAGTGATTCCCTTTTGCTACATTTTCATTTAAAGAAAGAGTAGGCCAGGTGTGGTGGCTCATGCCTGTAATCCCAGTACTTTGGGAGGCCAAGGCAGGAGAGTTGGTTGAACCTAGGAGTTTGAGACCTGCCTGGGCAACATAGGGAGAGTCCATATCTACAAAGAAAAAAAAATTAGCTGGGTGTGGTGGTGACACCTGTAGTCCCAGCTAGTAGGGAAGCTGAGGTGGGAGAATCATTTGAACCCAGGAATTCAAGGCTGCAGTGAGCTATGATCACGCTGCTGTACCCCATCCTGGGCAAGAGAGTGAGACCCTGTCTCAGAAAGAAAGAAAGAAAGAAAGAGTAATGTGTGGTCTTGCTATATTGCATACTAACTCGAGATAATTAGTATATATCCTTTAAGTAAATTTCAGGTAGCTAATAGGATTTTCGTAATGTAATATGTGAAGTAACCTGCTTTGCATTGTTATTTCCATAAAGGTTTCCCCATCATTTTTGCCCTGGAATCATTCCTTTTAATCCCTAATTGATAGATATTTAAGGGCTTTCCAAGGTTTTGCTGTAAGAAACAGTGCTGCACTTAATGTTAATAAATAACCTTTATACACACTATTTGGTTTCACTGTGAGTGTAGCTGTAGGAAAAAGTCCAAGAACTGGACTTGCTGGGTCACGGGGCTCATTTGGTAGATGTGACAGATGGCCCACAGTAGAGGTTGTACCAATTTATACTCCCACCAGTAGTGGGTGGCTGGACAAAATACTCTTTATGGCAGATTTATAAAATTTAAAAATTCATAATATTCTATGCATATAACAAAACTGCACTTATACCAATACATTTATATGAATTCTTTTTTTTTTTTTTTTTTTTTTTTTTGAGACGGAGTCTTGCTCTGTCACCCAGGCTGGAGTGCAGTGGCCGGATCCCAGCTCACTGCAAGCTCCTCCTCTCGGGTTCACGCCATTCTCCTGCCTCAGCCTCCCGAGTAGCTGGGACTACAGGCACCCGCCACTTCGCCCGGCTAGTTTTTTGTATTTTTTAGTAGAGACGGGGTTTCACCGTGTTAGCCAGGATGGTCTCGATCTCCTGACCTCATGATCCGCCCGTCTCGGCCTCCCAAAGTGCTGGGATTACAGGCTTGAGCCACCGCGCCCGGCCCATTTATATGAATTCTTAAAAATTAATAATATTGCTTAACAATAAAATAGACATGATTGACTGGAAATGAATCTCAAGTTTTTGAATGTTGGAAAACCCCAAATCTTTCAAAAGGTCCAACTCAGGAAGCTGAATTTCTTTGAAGCTTTTTTGATATTAGCCACAAAAGAAATTAAGTAACAGAAATTGTTGCTCTAACCCTTACCTCAGCACAGTTTTTGTAAATGCTTTTTTTGCTGTATCTCTGCAGTCAAATAATTTAGTAATCCATTCTGTGGTGAAACATTTCCACGCAAACCAGACCTCAAAGGGACACGCGGGTGGGCACCACAGTCCAGTGGAGGGGGCCAAGCCCCATTTCATTACTTCCTTGGTGGAACACGACTCCATCCGGCTGCCCCTGGAGCACCTGGCGGAAGAACAAGTGGCAGGTGAGTGGGTGCAGGGTGGCCCTGGGGCCAGCCTGCTGGGCTCCAGCTGTGAGGCGGGGAGCGGCCTGCAGGCAGAGCCCGGGATCCACTGCGGAGATGTGGATTCAATGTGCCACTCACTGTAACTCCCCGGTTCTGATGGGGAGCCAGGCCCTGGCGCCTTGGTGAATAGATGCCCCTCACTGCGCTGGGCTCCCTGGCTGCCCCTCTCAGTGCAGAGACCAGCTGCCACGAGGGCGTCAGCCAGTGTGTCCAAACCTTCCCTTAGGAAAAACATCCAGAATGAATATGTAGAACTAGCCATTTGTGTAAACTGAGTGATATTTGAAACTTGCATATAAGAAATATTTAACCTTTAAATAGTACGCCTGCAAATGGGCAAATGAAGCTTGTCATTATTTGGTTTTCATCATAAAATCTCAGCTCCCACTCTCCTCTCCCATGAAGGGAAAGGATCAGATAGCCCTAAACTTCAGGTGTGAAGCCTGGAATAAGCGAGCTGCCGCACCTGATCTCAGCACCCATGAGGCAAGGCCTCCCACTGTGTGTGGAAAAGCGGAGCGAGGTGGTGCCCAGGTGCAGCAGGCGGCGCAGGGGCCCGCGGGGAGGAGGAGGCTCGCTGCCCAGCAGTGGCTCTGTGGCTGTCACACAGCACAGAGCCACCTCTCAGTTTTCCTGCCATAGGACGTCCCAAAAGGGAGTGACATGTTCACCAGGTGTAGACCATTAACTTGTAAAACTGAGGCAGCCCATTAATCAACACTGTCCTTGAAACAGATTTTCTTCTCAGCCTGAGCTTTCTTGTGTAATCTATATGAAAACCTGAAGGTGAATAAAAAGAAAATACATTTCTCTTCAAGATTAAGGGACTGTGGCTGAACTGCTTGGTTTGACTATGAAGACTTTTTGGAAAAAAAAATTTTTTTGGCCGGGTGCAGTGGCTCAAGCCTTGTAATCCTAGCACTTTGGGTGGCTGAGGTGGGTGGACCACTTGAGGTCAGGAGTTCGAGACCAGCCTGGCCAACATGGTGAAACCCCATCTCTACTAAAAATACAAAAATTAGCCAGGCGTGGTGGTGCATGTCTGTATTCCCAGCTACTGGGAAGGCTGAGGCAGAAGAATCACTTAGACGCTGGAGACAGAGGTTGCAGTGAGCCAAGATCACACCACTGCACTCCAGCCTGGGAGACACAGCAAGACTCCATCTCGGGGGGGGGGGGGGGGGGGGGCGGGGGAAATTAGCATTCTATTGAGTGGGATTGCTGGGTCATGTGGTAACTATCTGACAACTTTTAAGGTAACTGTTTAACCTTAAGCTTTGTTTTCCAAAGTAGCCGCACCGCTTAGTACTCCTATTTGCAGTGTCACAGGGTTCCAATTCCTCCATGTCCTTGCTGACATTTGTTATCTGTCTTTTTGATTATTGCCATCCTAGTAGGTGTGGTTTTGATTTACAATTCCCTGATGGCCAGTAGTGTTGAGCATCTTTCATGTGTTCATTGGCCATTTGTATATATCTTCTTTGGAAAAATGTCTATTAAAGTCCTTGCTCGTATTTTAATTGGATGACTTGTCTTTTTATTGAGTTGTAAGCGTTCTTTATATATGCTTGATACAAGTCCCTTATCAGACAGATGATTTGTAAATATTTTCTCTCATTCTGTGGGTTTGCTCTCGCTCTCATGGTATCCTTTAGAGGACAAAAACTTTTCATTTTGGTGAAGTCCATTTTTGTTGTTGTTGTTCCTTGTGTCATATGTAAGAAGATTTTGTCCTACCCTAGGTCATGAAAATGTACTCTTATATTTTCTTCTAAGAGTTTTATAGTTTTAGGTCTTACATTTAAATCTGTGGTACATTTTGAGTTAATTTTGTGTGTGGTGTGAGGGAGGAATCCAAATTTACTTTTTTTGCATGTGGACATCCAGTTGTTCCAGCACATTTGTTGAAAAGACTCTTCTTCCATGGATGGTCTTGGCACCATTATTGAAAATCAGTTGACCATAATATGTGAGGGTTTATTTCTTGACTGTCAACTCTATTCCATTTACCTATATTTCTATTCTTAGATTGGTACCAAACTGTTATGATTACTGTAGCTTTATAGTAAGTTCTGAAATAGGAAAGTAGGAGTTCTCCAAATTTGTTATTTTTTAATATTGTTTTGGCTATTCTGCATCTGTTGAAATCTCAAAAGAATTTTAGGATAAGCTTGTTAATTTCTGCAAAAAGTCTAGCTAGGAGTTTGATAGGGGTTGAATTGAATGTGTAGATGAATTTGGTCAGTATTGCTACCGTAACAATATTGTTTTCCAATCCATTAACATGTGATGTCTTTATATTTAATTTCTTCCAGCAATTTTTGCAATTTTCAGGATTTTTTGCACTTTTGTTAAATTTATCCTTAAGTGTTTTATTCTCTTGATACTATTGTAGATGGAATTGTTTTCTTATTTCACTTTTGGATTGTTCATTGCTAATATATGTAAATGTAGTTGATCCTTGAACAGCGTGGGTTTGAACTCTGTGGGTCTATTTACATGTGGGTTTTCTCCTATCTCTACTGTCTCTGTGACTTCAGGATCAACCCCTCCTCCTCCTCCTCAGCCTACTCATTGTGAAGACGATGAAGATGAAGACCTTTATGATGATCTGCTTCCACTTAATTAATAGTAAATATTTTTTTATTCCTTATGATTTTCTTAGTATTTTTTCTAGCTTTATTGTGAGAATACAGCATATAATATATAATATACAAAATATGTGTTAATCAAGTGCTTATGTTATCATTTAGGCTTCTAGTCAATAGTAGGCTATTTGTTGGTTAAGTTTGCGAGGAGCTGGCCGGGTGTGGTGGCTCACACCTGTAATCCCAGCAATTTGGAAGGCCAAGGGGATACGGATCACTTGAGGTCAGGAGTTCAAGAACAGCTTGGCCAACATGGCAAAACCCCATCTACTAAAAATACAAAGTTAACTGGGCATGGTGGCACATACCTTTAATCCCAGCTACTTGGGAGGCTGAAGCAGGAGAATCACTTGAACCCAGGAGGCAGAGGCTGTAGTGAGCTGAGATGGTGCCACCATGCACCAGCCTGAGCGACAGAGCAAGACTCCATCTCAAAAAATAAAAATAAAAATAAAAAGTTTTAGGGGAGTCAAAAGTTAGACACGTATTTTCAACTGCATGAGTTGCGCCACGCCCCTAACCCTCACATTGTTCAAGGGTCAGCTGTACAGTTGATTTTGTATGTTACTCTTGTATTCTGCAACTTTGCTGTATTTATTAGTTCTAATTGTTAGTCTTTTTTTTTTTTTTTTTTTTTTTGAGGCAGAGTTTCACTCTTGTTGCCCATGCTGGAGTGCAATGGAATAATCTTGGCTCCTGCAACCTCCGCCTTCTGGATTCAAGCAATTCTCCTGCCTCAGCCTCCTAAGTAGCTGGGATTACGGCATGTACCACCATGCCCAGCTTATTTATTTTGTTATTTTTAGTAGAGACGGGGTTTCACCATGTTGGTCAGGCTGGTCTCGAACTCCTGACCTCAGGTGATCACCCAAACCTTGGCTTCTCAAAGTGTTGGGGTTACAGGCGTGAGCCACCATGCCCAGCCTAATTGTTAGTTTCAATAAGTTTTTTAATGGATTCCTTAGGATTTTCTATATAGAGGGTCCTATCATCTACAACTAGAGATAGTTTTACTTCTTGTTGTCCAACTTGTATTTCTTTAATTTTATTTTCTTGTCTGATTGCCTTGGCTAGGATCTCCATACAATGTTGAGTAGAAGTGGCCAAAGTGGATATCCTTATCTTACTGCTGATTGTAAGGGAAAGCATTCATTCTTTCATAATTTCATATACTGTTAGCTGTGGGTTTTTAGATGGCCTTTATCAGGGTGAGGAAGTTCCCTTCTGTGCTTGGTTTGTTGGGTGTTTTTATCATGAAAAGGGTATTGGATTTTGTTAAATGCTTTTTCTGCATTTATTGAGATGATCATGTGGGTTTTTGTTCTTTATTCGGTTTGTAATATTGTATTACCCTAACTAATTTTTGGGTGTTAAACCATTTAATCCTTTTCATATGTTTTTAGATTTAGTTCACTATTATTTTGCTGAAGATTTTTCTGTCAGTATTCATAAGAGGTATTAGTCTGTAGTTTCCTTGTGGTGTCTTTGTCTAGTTTAGTGTCAGGGTGAAACTTGCCCCGTATAAATCATGGGGAGTGTTCCCTCCTCTTCTGTTTTTTGGAAGGGTTTGTGAAGACTTGGTTTTCATTCATCTTTAAATATTTGAGAGTTTGCCAATGACAACATCTGGGCCTGGGCTTCTCTCTGTGGAGAATTTTCAAGTTGCTGATTCAGTCTCTTTACTTTTTATAGGTCTGTACAGGCTGTATCTCTTTTGAGTCATTTTCAGTTGTTTGTGTCCTTCTAGGAATTTGTGCATTTCATTCGTTACCTAATTTTATTGGCATACCATTGTTTATAGTAGTCTCTGGTAATGCTTTTTTATTTCTGTAAGATTTATATATCCCTTTCATTTTATTCTTTTTTTTTCTCTTGATCAATTTAGTAATTTTATTCTTTTTTTTCTCTTGATCAATTTAGTTAAAGATTTATCTTTTTTAAACTCTTTAAAGAACTAACTTTTGATTTTCCTGTGTTATTTTTGTAGTCTCTATTTTATTAATTTCTACACCAATCTTTATTAACCCATTTATGCCGGAGGTTGCAAGTTTTTTTGTGTGTGAAAAATCAGACCTTGGCAATAACCTTGAGCAGTAGGATATAAATAACTCCCACAAGCTTAGCGTTCCAATAATGGAACACTAGGCATAAATAGGTTCTTTCTACTTGTTTTAGGTTTGATTTGTTCCTTTTTTCCAGTGTCTTAAGGTGTCTTAGTTATGATTTGAAAAAAAAATTTTTTTTTTGAGACAGAGTCTTACTGCTCAGGCTGAAGTGCAGTGACGCAATCTCAGCTTACTGCAACCTCCACCTCCCAGACTTGAGCAATCAATTCTCGTGCCTCAGCCTCCCAAGTAACTGGGATTACAGGTGTGTGTACTACTGCATCCAGCTAATTTTTGTATTTTTAGTAGAGACAGGGTTTTGCCATGTTGGCTGGGCTTGTCTCAAACTCCTGACCTTAAGTGACCCACCCACCTTGGCCTCCCAAAGTGCTGGGATTACAGGTGTGAGCCACCACGCCTGGACCTTCTTTTTTAATGTAGGCATTTACAGATATAAATTTCCCTCTAAGCACTGCTTTAACTACATTCCACATGTTTTAGTGTGTTGTGTCTTCATCTTCATTCATCTCAGAAAGTATTTTCTAGTGTCCCTTGTGATTTTTTTCTATGACCCATTAGATATTTAAGAGTGTATTGTTTAATTTCCATATGTTTTTTTAATTTCTAAGATTTTTTTTCTGCTAGTGATTTCTAATTTTCTTCCTTAAGAGCTAGAAAATACTTTGATTTAAATTCTTTATTTTTTTTTATTTTGTAGCCTAGCCATATAGTCTATCCGAGAGTATATGTCAAGTGCACTGAAGGATAATGTATGTTCTGCTGTTGTTGGGTGGAGTGTCTTGTAGATGTCTATTAGGTCTACTTAATTTATAGTGTTATTCAAGTCTTCTGTTCCCTGTTCCCTTGTTAAAATTCTGGCTAGTTGTTGTATCCATTACTGAAAATGTGATTTTGAATGATCCTGCTATTATTAATTGGTGGTCTGATTAATAGTTGATCACACTATTAATCAGTTTCTCCCTGCAAACCTGTCAGCTTTTGCTTCATGTATTTTGGTGCTCTATTGTTAGGTGCATATACATTTATATTTGTTATGTATTATGGATGAACTGGTTCTTTTATCATTATAAAATGTCCATCTTTATCTCTAGTAACTTTTTTTAAGTCCCTTTTATTTTATGTAAGTATAGTCATTCCAACTGTCTTATGGTTGCTGCTAGCAGAAATATCTTTTTCCATCCTTTTACTTTTAATCCGTATATGTCTTTAAATCTGACATGTTGTAATACAGTGTAAGAGACATATTGTGGCTTTAAGATTAATGATAGCCATAGGCCCATGCAAACGTCTTGCAGGGCTGACACTGTGTGTCAATTAGCAGTATGACGCAACATGGCCTAGGGATTTCCAGCCCTGGCTGGGGAATTTCCAGGAGGTAAGACCACCTCAGCATAGATGGAACTCTCATAAACCATAAATACAAAGCTTACCCTTACCAAAATAGCTAACTCCCTTACGGAAGAGAAACCTGGTAACTGACCTGGACTAAATACAAGATAAGAACGGGGAAGAATCCCTGAAACTCTGAGAATGCTCTCCGGACAGAGACCCTCCGGGTCAGGCAGTCATGATACCTGAATGTATCTGACCGTTGCCACCTGCCTGCTCCTGCTAGCTATCTTGTAAGAGCGCTGCCAGAATAAACTGCTTGAACATCACACAGTATCTAAGACTTATCTTTGATGTGAATAATACGAAAAGGGAAAAGTCACCTTTGGGGAAGGTTAACTAGGCCCACCCCAAGAGCCCTGAGCAGGACACATGGGTCTCCTGTAGATTCTTTTCTTGTTTTGTTTTGTTTTGTTTTTTACAGAGTCTCACTCTGTCGCCCAGGCTATAGAGTGCAGTGGCATGATCTCAGCTCACTACAAGCTCCGCCTCCTGGGTTCAAGCCATTCTCCTGCCTCAGCCTCCCGAGTAGCTGGGACTACAGGCACCCACCATCATGGCTGGCTAATTTTTGTATTTTTGGTAGAGATGGGGTTTCACCATGTTGGCCAGGCAGACCTTGAACTGATCTCAGGTGATCCATCAGCCTTGGCCTCCCTAAGTGCTGGGATTATAGGCACGAGCCACCGCACCTGGCCAGTTCTTTTTAAATCTAGTCTGACAACCTCTGCCTTTATATTAGATTGTTTAATCATTCACACGTAATGTTACTATTGACATAGTTGGATTACCACCTATATTTTTACTTTTTGTTTTCTAGATGTCTCATATATTTTTTGTTTTCTTTTCCCCCTTTACTGTTTTCTTTTGCATTAACCAATATTTTCTAGTTTAACATCAAAATTCATTAGTGCTTTTTTCACTTTTTAAATTATTTCCTGGCCGGGCGCGGTGGCTCAAGCCTGTAATCCCAGCACTTTGGGAGGCCGAGACGGGCGGATCACGAGGTCAGGAGTTCGAGACCATCCTGGCTAACACGGTGAAACCCCGTCTCTACTAAAAAATACAAAAACTAGCCGGGCGAGGTGGCGGGCGCCTGTAGTCCCGGCTACTCGGGAGGCTGAGGCAGGAGAATGGCGTAAAAACCCGGGAGGCAGAGCTTGCAGTGAGCTGAGATCCGGCCACTGCACTCCAGCCTGGGCGACACAGCGAGACTCCGTCTCAAAAAAAAAAAAAAAAAATTATTTCCTTAGTAGTTATCAAGGGCTTACTATATATGTATAAACTTATCAGTATTTACTTCAGATTTATACTAACTTAATTCCAGAAAGACGTAGAAATGTTACTCCTATACAGTTCTGTTCCTTCTTCTTTTTTGTGCTTTTATTGTTACCGGTGTTACATCTATATATGTTACAAACTCAACAGTGCATTGTTACAAATATCTTTTTTTTTTTTTTGAGACAGTCTTGCTCTGTCACCCAAGCTGGAGTGCAGTGGTGCAATCTTGGCTCACTGCAACCTCCACCTCCCAGGTTCAAGTGATTCTCATGCCTCAGCCTCCCAAGCAGCTGAGATTACAGGCATGTACAATCAGGTCCATCTAATTTTTGTATTTTTAGTAGAAACAGGGTTTTTCCAGGTTGGACAGGCTGATCTTGAACTCCTGGCCTAAAGTGATCTGCCCACCTTGGCCTCCCAAGATGCTGGGATTACAGGCATGAGCCACTGCACCCAGCCACAAATATCATTTTAGTTAATTTCCTGCCTTTTCCCTCCCCTCCCCTCCCCTCCCCTCCCCTCCCCTCCCTTCCCCTCCCTTCCCCTCCCTTCCCCTCCCTTCCCCTCCCCTCCCCTCCCCTCCCCTCCCCTCCCCTCCCCTCCCCTCCCCTCCCCTCCCCTCTTTCCTCTCTTTTCTTTTCGACAAGATTCCACCCTGTCACCCAGGCTGGAGTTTGGTGTCACGATCACAACTCACTACAGCCTCAACTTCCCAGGCTCAAGTGATCCTTCCACCTCAGCTGCCCTGGTAGCTGGGACTACAGGCATATCCCATCACACCCAGCTGATTTTTTATTTTTTGTGCAGATAAAGTGTCCTGACGTTGCCCAGACTGGTCTTGAACTCCTGGGTTCAAGTGATCCTCCTGCCTTGGCCTCCCAAAGTGCTTACAGGCATGAGCCACTGCACGTGGCCAATTTAATGTCTTTTGAGGAAGCTAAGGGAAGAAAGAACAAGTGTATGTTTATAGATTTTGTTCGAGTAACCTTCTTAGTTGCCTTTTCACATTATCTTCATTTGTTCCATGGATCTGAATTATCATCTGGTGTCTTTTCCTTAATAGACAATTCTGCTGTCTCCTACCTCCTTTGTGCTGTTCTCATGAAATACTGTGTTATAGCCCTAACAAAATAATTCTATACATGTCACTTTATACAGTTGCTTTTAAATCAGTTGAGAGAAGCAATATACAGTTACACTGCCCTTTTTTCCCTTTATTTTTTTGAGACAGAATCTCTTGTGCGGATTTCAAGATACTTTCTCTGTCTTTGGCTTTCAGCATTTTTATTATCATGTGTCTGGGAGTGAATGTCTTTGTGTTTTATCCTACCTGGAATTCATTTAGCCTCTTGGGTATGTAGATTAATGTTTTCCATCATATTTGAGACATTTTCAGCCGTTATTTTTCAGAGACATTTTCTGCCCCTTTCTCTTGCTCCTGCCCTTCTGCTACTCCTGTTTTCCATATTTGGTGCCTTATGGTGTCCCACATTTCTCTGAGGCTCTGTTTATCTTTCTCATGTTTTTCCTCTCTTATATTTGGATTTCATAATCTGTAAATCTACCTTCATGTTGAGTAAATGTATTTTCTGCCAGTTCCAACAAACTCTTGAGCCCCTCCAGTGAACTTTTCATATCGGTTGTACTTTCCAACTCCACGATTTCCTTTTGGTTCTTTTTCATAATTTCTCTCTTGGTTATCTTGAGGACTCTCTGTGTAATGAGCCACTGTCATCATACTTTATCTCTTTAAGTACAGTTGCAGGCAGTTTTTATCGCTTGCCTTTTTTCCTGCTTTTCCACACACTGAAGATACCAGTTAAAATTATTTCAGTTTTCTTGTTCCTGGGATTGCTTCTGTGTGATCTAGAATCAGTCATTTACCTGTTCATCCTGGTTTTTCCTTGGACTTGGGGATCCTGGATTGTTCCTGTGGATGGAGGAAGCATTTCGTTGTTTGACGTAGGGGCTAGGGAGGGCTCATCTGCAACTCTCAATGCGTTTCCCCAGGAGGTGTCTCCCAGGAAGGGAGGGCCCACAGTGGGCGCTGCATAAGGTAGTGGCAGCGACCCCGCCCACTTTTCTCTGTGACTTCCCTGGACAGAGCTGCTTTTGCTTTGCTCCTCTGAGTCCCCTAACAGATGCCTCAAGCTCTTCCCCATTTTCTAGATCGTTCCCCCAGACAAGGAGCCTGCCTTGTGCCTGTTGTTCCCCTCTGGGCGTGTGGCGCTGTCTCAGTCTGAGGTCAGTGCCTCTGCTGCTGACTTGGTGTACAGGAGCAGGGAGTGCTCGGACATTGGGACACTGTCCTCTGCCGGCCTTGGTAGCTGGCCCCTGCCCTGTGCTTCCCGCTGTCCAACCTGAACTTGCATGGCCACTGGATCCTTTCAGATTTGCCTTTAAGTATTCTCTTCACTGTTAATTTAATGCCATCATCTTGCTACATTTTAGGGACTCCTCAAAATTCCTAGTCCACATAACTCACCGCTCCCCCTTTTATTTGAGACAGTGCGTTACTGTGTCACCCAGGCTGGAGTGCAGTGGCATGATTACCCTATGTTGCCCAGGCTGGTCTTGAACCCCTGGGCTCAAGCAGTCCGCTCACCTCGGCCTCCCAAAGTGAGCCACTGTGCCCGGCCAGATACCCTTTGTTGGTGTTTTGATTTGATTCTTATTTGGAGAAGTGGCTGTTTTCTCTTTCATTTCAGTAGGACCCTGAGCGGGCAGTGGATACATTTGTTTTTCACCATTTTAAACTCAAAGGACTAAAGCTAAATAAGGTCGTCTCCTCTGCTCATTTTCCATCCGCAGTAGTGAGACTGTCAGTGCCTGGGGCAACGCCTGGCGCGTAGGTGTGGCTTCATCAGCACTGGCTGGGTGCCGAGCACATGGCAGTGAAGTGCTGTGTGCTAGGACCCTCCCCTAAAGCAAGAGCCTGTGTCCCTGTTGCCACTTCCCCTTCGGTCCCTGTAGAAGCAGAAAGGCACATAGGTTCCACGACACAGATCCACCCACTGCAGCCACGTTAAAGACGCATTCACATTGAAGCACCCGACAGTGACGCTGGGCGAATGATGATGGGCGGCTTATATTCTTCTTTATAGTCTTCTGAACTTGGACAACAATTTACTTTTATAATTGTAGAAAACTGTTTTGTTAAGCTCTGTTGGAATACAATTTTGAGAGGAATCAATTTGTGCAACTTAGTTCGGTACCCATGTTTGTTTCTCAGCGGTCACCTTTGTCCCTGTGTCCAAGGTGAGCGGGCAGGCAGAGGTGGATGACATCCTCGCAGCTGTCCGCCCGACCACACGCCTTGTGACCATCATGCTGGCCAACAATGAGACCGGCGTTGTCATGGTGAGTCAGCCTTTGTTTCTCTTTAAGGAGAGCTCATGGGGAAGAACAGCGGCTTAGACTCATGGCGTTTCAGGTTTCCCAGCTCTGGCTTCTCCCATTTCTCTGTTCACTTTGATAACATTTGGCCTGTGCTCACTACTCCTGATTTCTGTCATTCAGTTTTCATCAAATCGGAGCAACATACTCAACTGTTTCCTTTCCCCGTCAGCCTGTTCCTGAAATCAGTCAGCGCATTAAAGCCCTGAACCAGGAACGGGTGGCAGCTGGGCTGCCTCCCATCCTCATGCACACAGATGCTGCACAGGCCTTGGGGAAGCAGCGCGTGGATGTGGAGGACCTGGGCGTGGACTTCCTTACCATCGTGGGCCACAAGGTATGTCTGCAGAGGCCTCCTCCCTCTGTGGGCAGAGTCTGCTGTGCAGGTGGCTGTTCACTGCTCGGTCCGTAAGCCTCACTGCCCACTGTGAGCCAGGCCTTGGGGGCACTGCGAGGAGCAACATGGGATCCCTGTCCTCAGGAACTTTAAGAGAGGAGCCCCACATGGCCAGCAGGCCAAGTTGAATGCCATGGCAGGGATGATGGGGGTGCCCAACCCACATAGGGCAGGGTGGGGCGGTGGACCAAGCTAGGGGAGGAGACGTCGAGATCTCAGGGAAGTAAGGCAGGGGGTTCAGCCAGGCGGCAAGTGTCTGCAGCGGACAGAGCATATGCAGAGGGCGTGGGGTAGAAGATGTGGGGACAGGAAATTGTTGCTTTCTCTAATGTGATTTCAGATGCGGCTCCTCAACAAAAACTTACCAGCTATCTTTAAGGTGGGAGTATGGGGGAAAGAGTTAACAGTGAAGACCCTTCTGAAAATTTTGCACATCTTTCTGACAGCTTACCAGGGCCTGAGATATTTTTAGTACTCAATTTTGAAGCACAGTACTCAGCTGGTTTCCAAAGGAGTATCTGTGGTGGCCTGACACTTTGGCACTCCAGAGTTCTGCATTGTGTCAGTTGGAAACGTGGAATCATTTGCAGGAAAGGCCGCGGCCAACTGCTGGTTCCAACTCCTCTCTATTTATGCATTCTCTTTCTCTTTTTTTTTTTAAACCGTGATCCATATGATTTGAGATCCTTGTACAAATTCTATCACATGATGTGCGAGGGAGAGCTGCCTGCCACAGAGCTGGGCACGAGAGTCTAGCACCTGCGCTGCCTCCTAGGTTGGGGTTCCACCCTGCCCAGAAGGCTTTTGTGACTCTGCATGTCAAAAGGGGTGACCCTCAGAGGCGCCCCAAGGAAGCACTGTGCATCGCAGAGCATTTCTCCTGTGTGCCTCTAGGCACTTAGCGTGTCTACAGAGTAGGTCCTTGGAAAGTTCTTGTTGAATAAATGACCAACTTTTCCTTCCAGTTTTATGGTCCCAGGATTGGCGCACTTTATGTACGAGGACTTGGTGAATTTACCCCTCTCTACCCTATGCTGTTTGGAGGTGGACAAGAACGGAATTTCAGGCCAGGGTAAGGCAGAAAGTTAACAAGGTCTCTGACCTACTGACCGTGTCATTTGTAGAGCAGTGACATTGTAAAGAAACATGGCACCATTTCTCTGTCTCGTGGAGGCTCTGTAGCAGTGTCCACACTGCTGCTGTCAGAACTGGCTCCACTGACTGATTTCACACCTAGGACTTACAGGACCTGCGGTCTCTTTGGGAATGATTGAAAGCAATGAAGGAAATCTCTGTTTCTTTTAACTGCTCCAACGCATCCAATTCCCCTTGTAATTTTGGCCCAGCCCACTGAAGAGATAACTGTTGGACCCTTCATGGCTGAGGCCTGCTGCTGTTTTAACTTCGGGGCCACACAGAAGCACCCTGGTCTCCTTTCTGATAGCTCCTGTGTCCCCTCTAGGTACAGTGACGTGAACTGGGAAATTAGTTGTTGTCCCCACTACACCTTGTGTTAGAAACTTGTTAACAAGAGGCAGAAACAGTAACAGCATGGAGGTGGAGGTGGAGGTGGAGGTGGAGGAGGTGAGGTGAGTTCCCAGGTTTTCTTCTCACCTTATATATCCCACACTTAGTGCTGGAGAAGCTGGCAAACCTGAAATGCCAGTAAGGGCAGACACAAATTGCCCCAACCAAAGCCTGTCCTCTCTAGTCAGTGGACCAGGAAAGGAATGGCCTAGTAAGACAGAAGACTTGTAGACAACACCTGCTTTACTCCAGCCAGATGCTACAGAGGATATTGTGCGGCCACGCCTATCCACGCCTGCAAAGATGGAGCGGGAAGCCCAGACTTCCGCCAATACAGGCTGTAACAAGGCATCCCACACCGCCCCCGGGGGTGTCAAGAAGGCCAAGTAGAGAACCAGGACTTAGGCATCCCCACCATAGTGTCAGCAGAGACCATATAGGGATCTTGGACCCACACCTGTCAGTCACAGGGAGTGTCCTCCCATAGGGTGTCAACATCAGCCAAGTAAAAAATCTTGACGTTGACCAGACATAGGCTCATGCCTGTAATCCCAGCACTTTGGGAGGCCGAGGTGGGCAGATCACTTGGGGTCAGGAGTTTGAGACCAGCCTGGCCAAGATGGTGAAACCTTGTCTTTACTAAAAATATGGAAATTAGCCAGGTGTGGTGGCGCATGCCTGTAATCCCAGCTACTTGGGAAGCTGAGGCAGGAGAATTGCTTGAACCTGGGAGGCTGAGGTTGCAGTGAGCCGAGATGGCACCACTGTACTCCAGCCTGGGTGACAGAGCAAGACTCTGTCTCAAAAAAAAAGGCTAGGCACGGTGGCTCACGCCTGTGATCCCAGCACTTTGGGAGGTCAAGGCAGGCAGATCACAAGGTCAGGAGATCGAGACCATCCTGGCTAACACGGTGAAACCCCATCTCTACTAAAAGTACAAAAAATTAGCCAGGCGTGGTGGTGCATGCCTGTAGTCCCAGCTACTTGGAAGCTGAGGCAGGAGAATCACTTGAACCCAGGAGGCGGCGGTTGCAGTGAGTCAAGATCGCGCCACTGCACTCCAGCCTGGGTGACAGAGAGACTCCATCTCAAAAAAAAAAAAAAAAAGAAAAGAAAAAAGAAACCTAGACTCCTACTTCCAGTTGGCAGTAATGAATGGCATACCCCTTCTCCTGCCAGCGCAACATCAGAAAATGCCAGCCAAAACAGAAAGGTTGAATAAGATCCAGATTCTCATAATGTAAGGCAAAAATGTCCAGGTTTCAAGTGAAAATCATTCATCATACCAAGAATTAGAAAGGTCTCAAACTGAATGAACAATAATAATACATGCCTGCACTAAGATGATGACGTTAAAATTATCTAACAAATATTTTACAGCAGACACAGTAAACATGCTTCAATGAGAAATTGTGAACACACTTGAAACAAGTGAAACAAACTGTCAGCAAAGAGAAGGACAACATAAAAGAACTAAATGAAAATTGGAAATTGTAGAACTAAGAACTGCAGTAGCCAAAATATAAAGCTCAGTGGATGGGCTTAATAGAAAAATAAGAGGACAGGGAAGGAAATCTGTGAGCTGAAAGACAGAACAATAGAAATCCAGACCACAGAGAAGAAAGAGAGTGGGGCTTCGGCCGGGCACGGTGGCTCACACCTGTAATCCCAGCACTTTGGGAGGCCGAGGGGAGCAGATCACGAGGTCAGGAGATCGAGACCATCCTGGCTAACACAGTGAAACCCCATCTCTACTGAAAAAAAAAAAAATAGCCTGTCTTGGTGGCACGTGCCTGTAGTCCCAGCTACATGGGAGGCTGAGGCAGGAGAATCCCTTGAACCTGGGAGGCAGAGGTTGCAGTGAGCCGAGATCGTACCACTGCACTCCAGCCTGGGCAACAGAGCGAGACTCTGTCTCAAAAAAATAATGGGATTTAAAATAGAGCTGCAGGGACCTGTGAGACAATAACAAATGATACAACATTCATTTCATTGAAATCCCCTGAAACAGAGAAAGATAACAGCCTGCAAAGGTACTTGAAGAAATAATGGCTAAAAAATTTCCTGAATTTGGCAAGAGACATAAACATACAGAATCAAGAAACTGAGCAAACCCCAAATAGCATAAACCCAGAGAAATCCATGCCAGAGACATATGATTAGACTTCTAAAAATGAAAGAGAGAATTCTTGAAAGCAGTCAGAGAAAGATGACATTTCACCAATAAGGGAAAAAGAATTTGAATGACAGTGGTCTCATCAGAAACCAGAAAGACCAGAAGAAAGGGGGACAATTATTTTTCTTCAAGTGCTCAAAGAAAACCATCAAGCCGGAATCCTGTACCCAGTGAATGTATCTTTCAGGAATGAAGAAGTAATCAGAATATTCTCAGATGAAGGAAAACTAAGAATTTGTCACCAAATAGAATAGGCTTTCCTTCTCCTTTAGAGTTTTCTGAATTATGTTTGATAGCATAAGCAAAACTCATAGCAGTATCTCCTGTGGTTCAAAATGTACATAAAGGACATATTTAAGATAATTATAGAAAGGCAAAGTAAAGGAACATAAAAGCAGATGAGGTCTGTGCTTCACTAGAACTTTGAAAAAGACAACACAGGCTGGCACGGTGGCTCACACCTATAATCCCACTGCTTTGGGAGGCCAAAGCAAGAGGATTGCTTGAGGACAGGAGTTCAGGACCAGCCTGGGCAACATAGCAAGATCTCATCTTTTAAAAAAATTCAGCCGACATGGCAGTGCATGCCTGTGGTCTCAGCTACTCAGGAGGCTGAGGGGGGAGGATCACTTGAGCCCAGAAATTCGAGGCTGCAGTGAGCTATGATCACGCCATTGCACTCCAGCCTGGGCAACATAGCAAGATCTCATCTCTAAAAAATTTTTTTTTAATTAGCCGACATGGCAGTGCGTGCCTGTAGTCCCAGCTACTCAGGAGGCTGAGCAGGGAGGATCACTCAAGCCCAGAAGTTCGAGGCTGCAGTGAGCTATGACCACACCATTGCACTCCAGCCTGGGCAACAGAGCAAGAGCCTGTCTCTTTAAAAAAAAGGCCGGGCACAGTGGCTCAAGCCTGTAATCCCAGCACTTTGGGAGGCCGAGACGGGCAGATCACGAGGTCAGGAGATTGAGACCATCCTGGCTAACACGGTGAAACCCCGTCTCTACTAAAAAATACAAAAAACTAGCTGGGCGAGGTGGCGGGCGCCTGTAGTCCCAGCAACTCCGGAGGCTGAGGCAGGAGAATGGCGTAAACCCAGGAGGCGGAGCTTGCAGTGAGCTGAGATCCGGCCACTACACTCCAGCCCGAGTGACAGAGCAAGACTCCGTCTCAAATAAATAAATAAATAAATAAATAAATAAAAAGACAGTATTGGCCAGGCATGGTGGCTAACACCTGTTATCCCAGCACTTTGGGAGGTCAAGGCGGGTGGATCACCTGAGGTCAGGAGTTCAAGACCAGTCTGACCAACATGGAGAAACCCCGTCTCTATTAAAAATACAAAATGAGCTGGGCGCGGTGGCTCAAGCCTGTAATCCCAGCACTTTGGGAGGCTGAGACGGGCAGATCACTAGGTCAGGAGATCGAGACCATCCTGGCTAACACGGTGAAACCCCGTCTCTACTAAAAAATACAAAAAACTAGCCGGGCGAGGTGGTGGGCGCCTGTGGTCCCAGCTACTTGGGAGGCTGAGGCAGGAGAATGGCGTAAACCCGGGAGGTGGAGCTTGCAGTGAACTGAGATCCGGCCACTGCACTCCAGCCTGGGCGACAGAGCCAGACTCAGTCTCAAAAAAAAAAAAAATACAAAATGAGCCAGGTGTGGTGGCACATGCCTGTAATCCCAGCTACTAGGGAGGCTGAGGCAGGAGAATCACTTGAACCTGGGAGGCAGAGGTTGTGGTGAGCCGAGATTGCACCATTGCACTCCAGCCTGGGCAACAAGAGTGAAACTCCGTCCGGAAAAAAACAAAACAAAACAAAACCATTAGCTGGGCGTGGTGGCTCACATTTCTAATCCCAGCACTTTGGGAGGCCAAGGCACATAGATTGCTTGAGGCCAGGAGTTCAAGACCAGCCTGAGCAACATGCTGAAATCTTGTTTCTACAAAAAGAAAAATGCTGTATGTGGTGGCACAGGCCTGTAGTCTCAGCTACTTGGGAGGCTGAGATAGATGGTAGGATTCCTTGAGCCCAGGACAGACCTCTATGAAGACTAACCAGAAAAACAGAGAAGTTATAACATCAGGAATGAAACAAGGAGTATCACTCCAGGCCCTGCAGCCATCAAAAGGATAAGAAGGGAATGACACAAACAGCTCTACACATAGGAAGTTGACAACTTAGATGAAACTGACCACTTCCTCAAAAAGCACAAACTACCACAACTCACTTGATATAAAATAGGTCATTTGAATAGCTCTATAACCATTAGGAAATTGAACTTACAGCTTTAAAACTCCACAAAGAGAAGTCTTCAGGCCCAGTGGCTTCACTAGAGAATTCTATCGAAGAATTCTTTGTTTAAAGAAGAATTAACGTTTCTATACAGTCTCTTCCAGAAAATAAAGAGGAAGGACAACTTCCTGGTTCATTTTATGAACCTAGATCCTGATACTAAAACCAGGTAAAGACAGTACAAAAAAATCCTTTACAGCCCAACATCATCATGAATTTTGATGCAAAAAATATTTAACAAAATGTCTACAAATAGAATTCAGCAATGCATAAAAAGAATTATATACAGCTGGGTGTGCTGGTTCACGCATATAATCCCAGCACTTTGGGAGGCTGAGGCAGGGGAATTGGGATCACTTGAGCCCAGGAGTTCAAGACCAGACTGGGCAACATAGTGAGACCCCTCTTCAAAAAATAAATTAGCTGGACATGGTGGTACATGCCTATAGTCCCAGCTACTGGAGAAGCTGAGATAGGAGCATTGCTTGAGTGAGCCTGGGAGGTCGAGTCTGCGTTGAGCTATGATCACAACTGTACACTCCAGGCTGGGTGACAAAGTGAGACTCTGTCTCAAAAAAATAATGATACACTGTGACCAAGTGGCATTTATTCCACAGATGCAAAGCTGGTTCAGTATTCAAAATGCAATCTAGAGCCGGGAGTGGTAGCTCAAGCCTGCAATCCCAGAACTTTGGGAGGCCAAGGCGAGTAGATCACTTGAAGTCAGGAGTTCGGGCCCAGCCTGGCCAATATGGTAAAACCTCGTCTCTATTACAAATACAAAAATTAGCCAGGTGTGGTGACGGACACTAGTAATCCCAGCTACTTGGAAGGCTGAGGCACAAGAATCACTTGAACCTGGGTAACAGAGGTTACAGTGAGCTGAGATGGCACCACCACACTTCAGCCTAGGCAACAGAGCAAGACTCTGTCTCAAAAAAAAAAAAAAAAAGAAAGGAAAAATGCAATCAAGGCAGGGCACGGTGGCTCATGCCTGTAATCCCCCAGTACTTTGGGATACCAAGGGAAGTGGATCACTTGAGGCTAGGAGTTCAAGGCCAGCCTAGGTGAACTGCAAGACCCATCTCTACAAAAATAAAAAAATTTAATCAATGTAATCTACCATATTAAGAAGCTAACGAATAAAGAAGATAACATGTTCATGTTTGATGCAGCAGAAGCATTTGACAAAATTCAACCATTCATGTTAAAAACTCAGAATAATAGGATTAGTGGGGAACTTTCTTAACTTGATAAAGAACATCTACATAAAACCTACAGCTAACATCGTTCTTAGCGGTGAAAGCCTCAGTGTTTTACTCCTGTGGCTGGGGGAACAAAGCAAGGATGTTCACTGTCACCACACTTATCCAACATAGTGGTGGAAGTTCTGGTCAGCGCAGTAAGGCATGAAAAGGAAGCAAAAGGCATATAGATCAGAATGGAAGAGGTAAAGTTGTTTCTAATCATATCACACGATTGTCTATAAAGAAAATCCCAAGGAATGTACAAGAAAACTGCTAGAACTAATAAGTGAGTATAGCAAGGTTGCAGGACACAAGATAAACATGCAAAAATCTGTCTTATTTTTATATAATGGTAATGAACAAGTGGACAGTAACATTAAAAATAAAATACCATTTACGACTGGGTGCAGTGGCTCAAGCCTGTAATCCTACCACTTTGGGAGGCCGAGACGGGCGGATCACGAGGTCAGGAGATGGAGACCATCCTAGCTAACATGGTGAAACCCTGTCTCTACTAAAAAATACAAAACCTAGCTGGGCGAGGTGGCGGGCGCCTGTAGTCCCAGCTACTCGGGAGGCTGGGGCAGGAGGATGGCATTAACCTGGGAGGCAGAGCTTGCGGTGAGCTGAGATCGTGCCACTGCACTCCAGCCTGGGCGACAGAGCAAGACTCCGTCTCAAAAAAAAAAAAAAATACCATTTACAATGAAACAAAATTACTCAGATATAAACTAGCAAAATATAAAGGACTTATATGCTAAAAATAGTATACCGTGGATGAGAGAAATTAAGATCTAAGCAGAGACACATACCATGTTCATAGTTTGGAAGATTCTACATACCAAAGATGTCAGTTCTCTCCAAATGGATACACAGGCCTAACAATTTCTGTCAAAATGCCAGCAGGTAGATCAGTGGAGGAGAATAGACCCATACAGAAATAGGCCCATATGAGTTATGGGTGCAGATACAACCACAGGAGATGCAAATCAATTCAGCAAATGAAAGTCAGCTATTCAGCAGATGGCAAGTTAGCCTTTCAACAGATGGTGCCAAGGCAGTTAGTTATCAATAGGCAAAAAATTAACCTTGACCCAAGTCTTGCACCAAGCTTTTCCAACCTGCGGCCTGCAGCTGCATGTGGCCCAGGACAGCTTTGAATGTAGCCCAACATAAATGCATAAACTTTCTTAAAACATTGGTGGGTTTTTTTTTTTTTTTTTTTTTTTGCATTTTTTTTTTTTAATTTTTAAGCTCATCAGCTGTCGTTAGTGTATTTTATATGTGGCCCAAGAGAATTATTCCAGTGTGGCCTCGGGAAGCCAAAGGATTTGGACACCCCTGTCTTATACCTCATAAAATAGTATCTCAAAATAGATCATGAAATTAAATGAAAAACATAAAGCAATAAAACCGCTTAAAAATAGGAGAAAATCTTCAAGTTCTAGAACTAGGCAAAGAGTTCTTAGACTTGACACCAAAAGCATCCATAAAAGGAAAAACGGATAAATTAGACTTCATCAGAATTTAAAGCTTTTGCTCGGGAAAGACCATATTAAGAGTATGGGAAGATAAGCTAAATCTAGGAAAAAATATTTTCAAATGACTTTGACAAAGGAATGGTATCTAGAATATATCAAGAACTTGCAAAACTCAACAGCAAAAATAATACAATAAATTCAATCAGAAAATAGGCAAAAAATATAAACAGACATTTCACCAAAGACGAGACCCATGTAACAAGCACAGGAAAAGATGTTCAACAGCATTAGTTATTGGGGAAATGCAAATTAAAACCACCAGATATCACTAACACCTATAAAGATGGCTAAAATAAGAATAGAGACACCACCAAATGCTGGTGAGGGTGCAGAGAAAATATCTACTGGTAAACAAGCAATAGCCGGGTCCAGAGGTTTAAGAAAACTTTGTTCAGCCAAACTTAAGAAATTACTGGGCTGGGTGCAGTGGCTCATGCCTTTAATCCCAGCACTTTGGGAGGCCGAGGCCAGCGAATCATGAGGTGAGGAGTTCGAGACCAGCCTGACCAACATGGTGAAACCCTGTCTCTCACTTCTCAAAAGAAGACATTTATGTAGCCAGCAGACACATGAAAAAATGCTCATCATCACAGGCCATCAGAGAAATGCAAATCAAAACCACAATGAGATACCATGTCACACCAGTTAGAATGGCGATCATTAAAAAGCACCAACAGGTGCTGGAGAGGATGTGGAGAAATAGGAATGCTTTTACACTGTTGGTGGGACTATAAACTAGTTCAACAATTGTGGAAGACAGTGTGGTGATTCCTCAAGGATCTAGAACTAGAAATACCATCTGACCTAGCCATCCCATTACTGGGTATATACCCAAAGGATTATAAATCATGCTGCTATAAAGACCCATGCACACGTATGTTTATTGTGGCACTATTCACAATAGCAAAGACTTGGGATCAACCCAAATGTCCATCAGTGATAGTCTGGATTAAGAAAATGTGGCACATATACACCATGGAATACTATGCAGCCATAAAAAAGGATGAGTTCGTGTCCTTTGTAGGGACATGGATGTAGCTGGAAATTCTCAGCAGACTCTCGCAAGAACAGAAAACCAAACACCGCATTTTCTCACTCATAGGTGGGGATTGAACAATGAGAACACTTGGACACAGGTGGGGAACATCACACACCGGGGCCTGTTGTGGGGTAGGGGGAGGGGGGAGGGATAGCATTAGGAGATATACCTAATTTAAATGACGAGTTAATGGGTGCAGCACACCAGCGTGGCACATGTATACATATGTAACAAACCTGCACATTGTGCACATGTACCCTAGAACTTAAAGTATAATAACAACAACAAAAAAGAAACCCTGTCTCTACTTAGCCAGGCATGGTGGCGTGTGCCTGTAATCCCAGATACTCAGGAGGCTGAGGCAGGAGAATCACTTGAACCTGGGAGGTAGAGGTTGCAGTGAGTCGAAATCTGCTGCACTCTAACCTGGGCAACAGTGTGAGACCCTGTCTCAAAAAAAAAAATTAAGCCCACCCCCCCACACACGCACACACACACACCCCTCTTGTTTGCTGATGCCTGAAATGTTGAGAACAAAGGTTCTCCCCTGTTCCATACTGTCCTGGTTTGGCAGTGAGGACTAAAGAGAGCTGTGCCTTGGGGCCTGCGGGAGGAAGAGTGCTTGCTTTGGGTTGGCAAAGGATCCAGATAGAATTGTCACAGTGAACACCCAACGCGTCACCCACAGTGGGCCTTGTTGACCTTCACTGGGCCAGGACAAGTGCAGACTTGGCAGGGGAGGTTTCTGGGGCCTGCAGCTGCCATTGAGATAGCCACATGGCGCATGCTTAGGAAAGATGGAGCGTGAGTTTATTTTTGTTTTAACACAATGACTTTCATGGAGACAGGATTCCTTCCTGAGACATTTGTTTATTCTTGCTGAATCCCTTGTTTCTTACAGGACAGAGAACACCCCAATGATTGCTGGCCTTGGGAAGGTGAGCCCTGGTGAGCTGGAGGAGATGGGTTGATTGCTTTGTCATCAGTGACCCCAGTGGCTCTAGCAGGAATTCGGGGCTTTAGAGATCATATTCGTGATCTCATAAACAGACTGACAAGAAAAAGCCTGGAATCTGATTTATCAACCCAGAGATCTGTACTTTTTCAGATGTCTGGATTAGTGGCACTTGCTTAGCATTTAAAAGGGAAAAACTCCTTGTCTCTGTCTCTCGTGACATGAGAACCAGTGATACTCTTACAGCAGAGGCGAAACGTCAGGCCGCAGGTTCACCATTCCCACAGGCGTTGGCAGCGCCCAGACCATCGACCTTCTGTCCCCGATTGGTCTGTGGGTGGCCAATCCAGCACCTGCCGCCAGCCCTCCACGGGGGCCTGTCCTGCTTCTGCCACAGTAACCAGGCTCAGGTTTTGCTGTGCGAGGGCAGGGGTCCTGGTCACGCCTTGGCATCTGCAGGCTGTTCCCTCACTGTGCAGGCCTCTGCTTAAAGGCCACCACCTTCAAGCACCCCTCCATGAACCACAGCTACATTGGTCCCCCCATGTCCCCTGCTGTCACGCTCTATCCCTGACACTGCTTTATTTCCCCTATCTGATGTTTCTCTGTAGTGTGTTCAGATACATGCCCCACTTCCTGCTTCCCCTTCGAAGGGGCTTGTCAGCTCCACGAGAGCAGGGGCTTGGCCTCAGTATCCCCAGTACAGAGAAACGGCTTGGCGCCCAGGAGGCCGGGCCTTGGGAAGAATATGAATGGATCCCCTGTTACTTAGAATACCCAAAATTATTAACAGTGATAACTAAGGCTACATTTACTAGAAGGAAGAGTGTTTTTGTTTGAGACGGAGTCTCACTCTGTCACCCAGGCTGGAGTGCAGTGGCGTGATCTTGACTCACTGCAACCTCCACCTCCCAGGTTCAAGAAATTCTCCCACTTCAGCCTCCAAGTAGCTGGAACTACAGGCATGCACCACCGTGCCTGGCTAATTTTTGTATTTTTAGTAGAGACAGGGTTTCATCATGTTGGCCAGCTGGTCTCGAACTCCTAACCTCAGGTGATCCACCTGCCTTGGCCTCCCAAAGTGCTGGGATTACAGGTGTGAGCCACCGTGCCCGGCCGGAAGAGTGTGTTTTAAGTGGAGTCCAGTACCTGCTCATATTGAACTGAATGATGAAGTAGTGGTGCGGTCCACAGGCTTTGAAATACCAGGGTTCAAATCCTGGCTTGAAGTTTCACTCACCCTGTGCCTTGGGTCAGGTCGCTGGAACTCCCTGAGTCCTGGCTATCCCCCATGCCAGATGGGAATCATGGTAACAGCTTCCTCGATAGAGCCTCAGCTCAAAGTGCTCGAAGCCCCCCAGCCTCTGACCTTCTCCGTGCTCCTGCAGCTGCATCTGCACCTGTAACAGCACAAGTGCCACAGCTTGGTCTCAGCCCCAGCACCACACCCCCGCTGGTTCTTCAGCTTCACCCAGACCCCGATGCCACCAGCGTGTTAGACAGCCCCCCCTGCTGCCCAGCCTGGGACTCCATCCTGCACACGCCCTCCCCAACATTCTTTCCCCCACCCATTCCTTTCTGCCTTGGTTGCATGCTGGTAGCCCTTCCCTGCACCTGCACCTGCACCCTCGTGGATCCCTCTGTCCGTCCTGTCACTGTGATGCCTGTGCTCCTGCCTTTGAACTTGACATCTCAGCTAGGCCCTGGCCCATCTCCTGAGAGACCCATTCCTCTCAGTTCAAAGCCTGTCCCGACCGCTCTCCTCCACCCTCTTCCCACCCTGGGTACCTCCCGCTATCCAGGTTCTCGCCTCTGAAGTCCGGGAGATGCCCTCAGTCCGTCCTTGTCATCGTCCCCTGCCTCTCATACAGCACCCGTCCTGTCTGTCTGGACTCCAGAATACACCCACTACCGGCCTCATGTCCATTTTCTTGGCCACTAACCCTAGACCAAGGGTCTGGATGCCTGCCATGGCCTCCTGGGGGCCTGCTGCTGCCATTGTCTACACAGCCACAGAGTGACCAACACACAGGCCAGTCAGACCATCGCATCCCTCCCTCAGAGCCTCACTGCGTCTGCCCCGTGACCAGGCCTGCAGGGCCTGTGGATCTGTCCCTGGGCCTTCACCCCCTCTGCACTCTCCACCCACCACACCAGGCCCCTCTGTTCTAGAGACAGAATGACTGTCCCCTGCAAAGCCCTTGCTGAGACTCCACTCCCTGCCCTTGTGCAGCCATCTGCCACCACCCCACCTCGGGCCTGCGAGGTCCCTTCACAGCGCCAACTGGTGGGTAGGAGTCTGTTCCCCCCGCCCCTGCTTTTGTCTGTCTGCCTCTTGGATGCTGGCTCCTCAAGGGTTGGGATCCCCTTTAGGGCTGCTTTGCTGGGGCATCTCCAGTGCCTGGCGCTGTCAGGAAGTGCCTGGTGGAGTCAATTTCTGTGGCACTTCCACACCCTCCAAATGGCAGCACTCAAAAAATATGGTCTGTCTGTGACTGTCAGGAGAATGAGCGGTTTCAGGAAATGCTGCCTGTGCTGTTAAAAGCTTTTTTGCCCTCCTTTGTTTTGCAAGAATTGTGCTTCCACTAGTGTGTCTGCCCCCAGGCCGCGGAGCTGGTGACCCAGAACTGCGAGGCTTACGAGGCCCACATGAGGGATATCCGCGACTACCTGGAGGAGAGGCTGGAAGTGAGTGCAGTGTGGGGTGGGTACCAGGAGAGGGAGGGTGTGTGGGGCAGGTGCCCGGAGGGAGAGGGGACGTGGTGCTCCTAGACCTCAGGACCTATGGGGATTGCAGCGTAGCCTGGAACTCGTCAGGATGCAGTGAGGGAAGAAATAACAGTGGCGGGAAGCACACTGGGATCAGAAACCCCGAAAGTGGGGCCCTAGGCCAGGGGCATGATCTTTTTCAGAGACACATGATCAAATATGCAGAGGTGGTATACTTCATGGTTTATGTGGAAGGTTCATATGTTTCCGAATATTTGGTTTGTCTCCTAATTAACTTTGCTTTCCATAGTCTGTCCCCATAACTATTCTGGGTAGATGCTGATTGAAAAGTATGCACCTGCTGAGATTGTGTTTCTGGAAAAGTCTAAATTTCAAACAGTTGCTGATGGTGGTGTCTTTGAAGGCCACCAAATATTTCACTTATTTTTTTCAGGCTGAATTCGGTCAGAAGAGAATCCATCTGAATAGCCAGTTTCCAGGGACCCAGCGGCTTCCCAATACCTGCAACTTCTCCATCCGGGGACCCCGGCTTCAAGGTGACGGCCCCTCACCCTGGTCTCTCCGAGTGTGAGCATAGCTCCCGCGGTGCATGGGTTCTGGTCCGAGCCAGCAACTCCCACTCTCCCTGCCCTGAGCATGACACAGCTCGGGCTGTCAGAGGGCCTTGCTGGGATTGCTGAGAGCAGGCTCAGGTGGCTGTGCTGTGGTCCATCGGGCTCTTGCTGCCAGCCCCTCCTCTCCCTGACTTGGCTCATTTTGCTGCTGCTGGGATGTGGACCGTGGCGAACTCTCGTGTCTGGCATTAGCACCGCCCCAAAAGCTGTCAGGGAAGGAAGTAACATTAAATTCTAGACATTTATCTATTTTGTTGGCAGTTTTTATTAAATATTTTATTAGAGTAAGGGAAAGGGGAGGCGATCAGTTTTAAAAACTGGCAGAGGCTGGGCACAGTGGCTCAGGCCTGTAATCCTAGCACTTTCGGAGGCCGAGGCAGGCTGATCACAAGGTCAAGAGATTGAGACCAGCCTGGCCAACTAGGAGAAACCCCATCTCTACCAAAAACTACAAAAAATTAGCCAGCCATAGTGGTGTGCACCTGTAGTCCCAGCTATTCGGGAGGCTGAGGCAGAATTGCTTGAACCTGGAGGTTACAGTGAGCCAAGATTGAGCCACTGCACTCCAGCTTGGGTGACAGAGTTTGTGAGACTCTGTCTGTCTCAAACAAACAAAAAAACAATAAAAATAACTGGCAGACTAAGGAGCAAGTACAAATCTGGATTTCCTGCGGCATCCGCCTCAGCTAGGAGCAGTTAGGGTCACCCCTGTCCCAGATGCACCTGAAACCTGGTCTGCCCTGACTCCATGAGAGTGGAAGTCCAGGTCATTGACCAGCCATGTGTCATTTGGGAGCAGGTTATGGTGGCCCTGAGATCATGATGAGCTGCCTCTGTAGACGAGGTTTTGACTTCTTAGAGGATGAAGGTGTTGCTTCTTTCTTCTTCCTGGATCATGCGGAGAAACCCAGCAGTCGTGTTTGGCCCATGAAGAAGAGCCCGTGGGTAACTGTCATGATGGCTGCGTTCGTGAGAACCTGGGCTGAAATGCGTTCTTGTGGGCAAGGAAGCCTGGGTTTCCTTGACCATCTCAGATTCCTCCCATGGAAAGGAGAGTTCTCTGTCAACATTCCCCTTGTTCTGGGGTCAGACTTTGTATTCAGTGACAACCTATATCACTTTAAATGAGACAGAGATTCTCATATTGTATATTTATTTTTGGATTCAGGGTCTCACTCTGTCGTCACCCAGGCTGGAGTGCTGTGTAATCACAGCCCACTGTAGCCTTGACCTCCTGGGTTCAAGTGATCAGCCTCCCTAGTAACTGGGACTACAGGCATGCACCACCACACCTGGCTAACATTTTTTTTTTTTTTGAGATGGAGTTTCACTCTTGTTGACCAGGCTGGAGTGCAGTGGCACGATCTCGGCTCACTGCAACCTCCGCCTCCTGGGTTCAAGCAATTCTGCTGCCTCAGCCTCCAGAGTAGCTGGGATTACAGGTGCCTGCCACCACGCCTGGCTAATTTTTGTATTTTTAGTAGAGATGGGGTTTTGCCATGTTGGCCGGGCTGGTCTCGAACTCCTGACCTCAAGTGATCCACCTGCCTTGGCCCTGCAAAGTGCTGGGATCACAGGGGTAAGCCACTATGCCCAGCCATGACTAATTTTTAAAAAATATTTTGTAGAGATAGGGTTTCCCCGTGTTGCCCAGGCTGGTCTCAAACTCCTGGCTCAAGCAATCCTTCTGCCTCTGCCTCCCGAAGTGCAGGGATTACAGGTGGAAACCACTACGCCTGGCTGAAATTCTCATGTTAATTCCATCAGCCATGCTTGTGAAAGAAGAGGGAAGTGCCTTCTGGCTTCATAGAACTCCCACGTGTCTCTGCAATCCAGAACACAGGTGGAGACGTGATATTGTCGGGACTGCCAGCTCGTAAGGACGGAGCTGGTCAGGACTCCAGGTGTCCTCGCAGGCAGTTGATTAAAATCGAGTGCCGTTTTCAAGGCCAGCTTTGTGAGGGAGAATAGTGTCCACGTTTCTGCAGCCAAAGGAGAAAAAAGCATCTTCGGCTCCTGCTGTGCGATCTCTCCCCAGCTGCCAGAATGGCCGGTGCTGGAATTCCACCAGGTGGCACGGAGGGAGGGAAGCAGCCTGCGCCAGCAGGACCCTGGGAGGGGAGAGAAGGGCGGCCTGGCTGGAGCCCCATCTCAGTGGCACGTACTCTGTCTCCACAGGCCACGAGGTGCTTGCGCAGTGCCGAGTGCTGCTGGCCAGTGTGGGGGCCGCGTGCCACTCGGACCATGGGGACCAGTAAGTGCTCTTCACAAACCCAGTCCAGGGCATAGGGGTCCTCCAGGCACTGGGTGTGTTGGGCAGGCGGCCACTGGGCCGCGCTCTGGCTCGTGAAGGGCGGCCCTGTCTGGGTCCTAGGAGGGCAGAGGGAGGGCTTCCTGGAAGAAGTGACTTCTAAGCTGCTGTCCGAAGGACTAGGACTTGCGCGGGGGAAGAGGGCTTCTCGTGCTCAGTTCTGAAGGCAGGGGGAGCAGGGCCTGGAGGGGCAGCGTGGCTGGGGCTGGGGAGGACTGGGGTGGGCTGGGGAGGGGTGGCCTGTCAGTGCTCACTTAAATCTCATGGAAGGGGGAGCCCTGAGGGCCGTGAGCAGACTCAGGTGTCAGATCAGCCATCTGCAAGATGCAGCAGAGATTCTGGGATAGCGGGTCCAGGTGAGCGGGTGGCCTGCCTGGCGGAGACTGGGGGGTAGAGGGCGTGGGGCACCCGAGCAGCAGCCTGCTGGCAGCGGGGGAGAAGCGGTTCCGGGTCTGGCCTGCTGAAAATGTGTGACCCCTGTGGGAGGTCGGAGTGAATGTAGGAGAAACACCCAGGGCTCTGGGGAGAGAGAACTGTGGCCAGCAGCACGTGGTCATCAGGGTCAGGGCGGAGGGATTGTGTAGGAGCACTTGGAGCGAGACAGTGGTGGGCCCGGCTCCAGGGAAAAGGAGGGGCAGGACAGGGCCCTGTAGGGGTGGGGGGCAGTGCCCTGCTATAGGAGGGGCAGGAGAGGGCAGGGGAAGAAAGGGGTCTGGGTGTGATGAGGGCAAGCACCTTGGCAGAGCCCACACCTCGAGCCTCCAGCAGCCCTGCTTCCGGACGCCCACACGCAGTCATCTGTTCCATGGCTAGATACTGGCTGGATCCCTAGTGTCTGCAAAGCCCCATGCCAGGTGCTGTGAAGTTACCAAGTGGCTTAGATGGGCCGCATGGGTGAGGTACTGTCTGTGTCAGCATCAGTGTTCTCCAGGACCTCAGACCCCTCAAGGACAGGAGAGCCCCTGGCCCCAGAGCTCAGTGCGAGAGGGGGGCAGTGTCACCTGGGAGTGCCAAGTGCAAGAGAACTCTACAGGGAGAATGGTGGCGACTTTGAGCCGCACCTTGATATGGGTGGTCTTAGGGGTGTGCTTGGTCCAGGAGTTCAGCAGGAGGCGGATACCAGGCAGGGCAGGCGCGCACCCGGGTGGGCAGAGCCCCACTGGGGGAGTAGTCCAGAGCGGGGAACGCTGTGTCTCTTCCATGTGCCTTTGGCAGCAGCTGCCACCCGGTCTCGCCCTCCCCAGGCCGTCCCCAGTGCTGCTGAACTGCGGCATCCCCTTCGACGTGGCCAGGAACGCGCTCCGCCTCAGCGTGGGCCGCAGCACCACCAGGGCCGAAGTGGACCTCGTCGTGCAGGACCTGAAGCAGGCCGTGGCGCAGCTGGAGAACCAGGCCTAGCGCCGGGGCCGCCCTCCCCGCCCCGCTTCTAGGAAACCCGTGGCAGGGCTCAGGATTGTCCCTCCAGTTCCCTCCTGAGGGCTGGGCCAGGATGACTGTCTCATGCCCCCTCTGCATTCTGTCCTGGAGTGCCTGCAAGTGTGCACCCCCAGTTTCCTTCCCTGGACCCCTGCAGAGCTCACAGGGCCCAGGACACCAATGCCACATAGGAACGCCCACATAGAACCGTCCTCCAGTGGTGAAGTGGAAACACCAGCTTCATCCACCCTCCCCACTGGGAACTGGGCAAGCCTGTTGGAAGTGCCCTTTCCTGGAAGGTGTTTTTATCAGGAAGATAGAATCCAAGTATTTATAACTCATTGTCAGCCAAATGCTATCATGAACATAGGAAACTTGATTTTCTTGCTTTGATCGTGGCCTCGCACCTGTACTTTTCCTGAGTGGTCTCTTCTCAGGCCCTTTTTAGTCCCTTTCCAAAGCTGCCCCCACCACCCTGCTCCTCTGGCCTCAGTGCACAGTGGCCCCCAGCCTCAGCCAGGCCTGCTCTGCTCAGCGCCTACCGCACACCACCCCTCCTGCTTCCCCGAGCCTGACCCTGTTCTGCCCACTGGCACTCAGGGCTGCGCGCTTCCCCATCCACAGTCCCCAGGCCTTCTCGTCTGGTCCCTTTTGATCATTAACTCAGGGTTTCAGCTCCAACCTCACTGAGCTGGTGCAGCTCCAGGTCATTCCTGGGGTGGGAATTGGATCATCCCTGACTCAGCTTTTACCTTAATTTTATTTGCAGAGGATTTTTTCTCAAAATACTCTGTGGCATTTGGACACACATCCCATGTCGATGTTTGCATAGGAGTCATTTTCAGTGGAATAACACTTTTAATGTGTAGTTTTACGGTTCAAGGAACTACATAATGATGTTGAGGAAACACTTGCCAGAAACTAAATGAACAAAAGATTTCAGTGCCCGGCTTGGGTCTCCTGTGGTTTCTCTAGTGGGCCCTGCGCTTGGGCACGAAGGCATCTGACGGAGCCTGTGGATGGGGGAAACCAGGGGTGCAGCAGCCCCCAGGTCACCATTGTGTGAGGATGCATTAGCCCAGAAATCCAGCTTGAGGCTGCGTCTCCGGGAGCCCCTACAAATGGAATGGGTCCCCGATCTGCAGCTTCCCATTGCTGCCAGGAAGAGGCTTGGTGGTCCTGACTTCCCTAAAGAAGAACTGTGGAGTGTCCAGAACAATCTGGAAAGGGGTTAAATGTACTTGGGCTCTTTGGACTGCAGCCCAGAGACTCGGTCAGTGTAGTCGGAGAGGGGGCTGAGGCAGGGGCTGGACACACCCAAGTCAGGGTCCTGGGCCTGTTGCAGGCCCTATGGAGCCACTGCGTCCCCAGAGATTCATAGCCTCCAGGGCCCAGGGCCAGATCCAGAGGCGGAGCGCTCAGCTCTGTGCCAACACAGCCAAACACGCAGACCTACTGGGCAGCCTTTACTTCAGGCGCACTGTGGTGGCGGCTGGGGGTCTGCCCTTCTGTGAGAATTGGGGGAACCATCTCCCAGGCTGCTCGGGGCTCCTGTGAGAAGCTCAGTGATGCGTGTCCTCAGCCCTCGCTCCGCAGTTGAAGAGGTGGGTTCGTTCCGTCTGGACAGATGTGAGCAGCCTCAGGGCCAGCCTCCTTTCTCTGCGGGCCATGCCCAACCCTGACCTAGCCTGGTGTGGGCCTTTCCCTGTGTGCTGCACTCCATCCTCCCAGCTCCAGGCACCTGGCGCGCTCACGCTGTGGGAGTGGCTTGGGCAGGTCCCCAAGGTGTATCCCCCCCACCCCGCCCCAACGCCTCCCATCTGCCCTGTGGCGGCTTATCAGGTAACCAGAGCCGGCAGCTTCATCCACGTCTGAAACAAGAAGCCCTGGCCTGTGCATGAGTCACCACTGAGAGCCCGGGCCAGAGGATGGAGGAGCAGCGGGCACTCGTGGCCGCCAAGGATGGGGATGTGGCAACACTGGAGCGGCTGCTGGAGGTTGGCGCCCTGGGCCCGGGCATCACCGATGCTCTGGGGGCCGGCCTGGTTCACCACGCCACCCGGGCCGGTCACCTGGACTGTGTCAAGTTCTTGGTGCAGCGGGCCCAGCTGCCTGGCAACCAGCGGGCCCACAATGGGGCCACCCCAGCGCATGACGCCGCCGCCACAGGCAGCCTGGCCGAGCTGTGCTGGCTGGTCCGCGAGGGGGGCTGCGGTCTGCAGGTGAGCGGGGACGGGTCAGCCTGGCCTCCACAAACCTGGCTGGGGTGGAACCAGGGAGGTGTGAGCCATGCAGGCTCAGCACTGGCCACCCCGGGCTCCACGGCCCTGGGCTCTTCGTTTCTCTTGGGGACTCAGTGGTCGCCGTCTCTGCCCCACGCTTCTCAGAGCACAAAGTCTTGAGAGCCAAGAACACCTCCTAAATGTTCTTATCACCTCGCCTGCCAGGAAGCTGGGTGTTACCAGTGGGGGTCTTGCCAGAGGTCAAGACCCCTTGTCTCTGATCAGGCCTGGTCCACAGGGCCCGCTTCCCAAAGGGTCTAGAAAGGGATCTTTACAGAAGGGCTGTGGGAAGTCGGGCGTGAGAGCTGGGAACCTGGTTGGGAGACGGGAGTGAGGGCTGCTGATGGTGACTGTCTTGTCTGGAGCATTTCTACTGGGCCCCTCCCCTCTCCTGCCTGCCCCGTCCCCTTGTGCAGGTGAGGGCCTTCGAGCTGTTGCTCAGCCCTGTGGAGCGTTCAGGACTGAGGGTGAGCAGGACTGACAGGCCTTAGAACACTGCCCAGAGGTCAGAGTTGGGGTGAGGGCCGGTGGGACCTGCTGAGATTAGGGAGCGGGAAGGTTCCCCGGCACCTGGCTCACCAGAGGGCCTGAGAGTGCCAGCCTAGCATCCCGTTCCGCCAAGCTCAAGGGCAGCAGGTGGGAGCTGTGCCTGCCTGGGGATCCATTCTGACCACAGGGCCCTTGGAGAAGGCCTCGGTCTGCTGGACCCCTGGCACCTGTGGTGGGAATGCTCCCTGGCCCCGGGGCCCTGTGGCCAGAGGGAGGGCACTGGGGCAGGGAACCAGCCAGAGGCAAGTGTCCTGGGAAGCCTTTCTGACCATGAGCAGAGTGGGCGGGTGTCTGGGGGCACCCGGCTGAGTGGGAAAGGGCCTTCTCCGCACTGGGGACGGGGGCCCAGGAGGGGCAGGGTTGCCAGAGGTGGCCTCCCAAGACCTGGACCTGAGTCCTGGCCCTCCTCTCACCTCAGTCCCAGCAGGGAGCACCTCCCTCCATGTTGCAGGCAGAAACGGAGGGAAGGAGGAAGGAGCTGGAAGCCCCTTCGCTGGGTTGCAGGCAGTGTAAGCCCTCGCCTGGGGCTCCTCCAGCAGCTGGCTCTGGCCACACGGCCTACCCCCCACTCACTGACCTGCCTGGGCCTCGGTAGGACCAAGATGCCTCGGGCGTCTCCCCGCTGCACCTGGCCGCCCGTTTTGGACACCCGGTGCTGGTGGAGTGGCTGCTCCACGAGGGCCACTCGACCACACTGGAGACCCGGGAGGGGGCCCTGCCGCTGCACCACGCCGCCGTCAGTGGGGACCTGACCTGCCTGAAGCTCCTGACAACTGCGCATGGCAGGTAAGGAGCCCAGGGTCCCACCTGAGGGGCAGCCTGGGGCCAGCTGGCCAAGGGGAGGCTGCACCGAGGAGGGCCAAGAGGACAGGCTGGTAGCCTTTGAGGTGAATCCTGCAGACGGGCATGCTGTCACTGTGGGGTGAGCTGGCAGGAGTCAAGGGCAATGAGGCCTCTACCCACAGGCCAGGCAGTGGCGGTGCCATGCCAGGGCCCAAGGGGACACAGGCCAGCGCTTCAGCCTGGAGAGTGGCTGGGGGCAGTGAGGACAGCAAGATGCTGCTGTGATGCCCAGGGCAGCTCTGGCCCCGCCTGGGGGCGTCTCAGGACCTAAAACTGCTCGGGACGTGGGCAACCGGCGACCTGTGAGGGCACCCTCCCCTCACCTGACAGGGGTGGGGACTGTCTGGTGGACTTGGGGACACAGAGACTGGAGCTGCCTCTGCACTGCCCCATCCCTAGAGCCAGGCACTGGCCTCATCGTCTCCGGGGCCCTGTGCCCCTGCCAGAATTGGTGGATGGTTAAGGAGGAAGGACAGGGTCAGGACAGCCAGTGAGGCAGAGGGCTTCCCTCCCCACCTGCACGCTCCTCCAGTCCTCGCCCTGCTTACCAAGGTCACCGTTGTCATAGAAACAGGCCCTCTGCCTCCTGCTGTCTTGGCTGAGGGTAAACCTTTCCATCCCCCAGGGACCCACCTACCCCTGACCACGGCTCTTCTCTCTTCGAGGGAGCATCTCATTTGCCTGTCGCTGCCCCAGAGGCCTCAGTCCCCACATCCTCTTAGCTCCAGGACAAGCCCCATGCTTGTGGAATCGGGTTCTCACTCCTGGGTGTTCCCATCCTGGACCGCTTGGCAAAGGCCTTGGGATTCGCTTCTGTGGCTTTTTCCCCAAGCATCCACACCACCCCCAGCCTTGGCGGGCCACAGTCTCTCTCAGACCCACCTGGCTTTTAAAGAAGTTTCCGCCATTGAAAACTGGGAGACTTGGGCTGAGTGCAGTGGCTCATGCCTGTAATCCCAGCATTTCTGGAGGCTGGGGCAGGAGGATTGCTTGAGCCCAGGGGTTCAAGACCGGCCTGGGCAATATAGCGAAGCCCCCATCTCTACAAAAAATGTATTTAAAAATTAGCCAGGCATGGTGATGAGTGCCTGTAGTCCCAGATACTCAGGAGGCTGAGGTGGGAGGATCACTCGAGTCTGGGAGGCAGAGGTTCCAGTGAGCTGAGATTGTGCCACTGCACTCCAGCCTGGGTGACAGAGCAAGACCCTGTCTAAAAAAAACAAAAAGAAAACCAGGAGACTTCATGTTAATATGTACACACACACACACTCACACACACAAATGGGAAGGTCCTGTACCCCTAGCCTAGTTCCCACCTAGCACTGACCAGCAGCCGAGAGGTGGCTGCTGCTGGCCAGACCATGCCCCTCCAGTGGCCCCCGACCCACTGGCTGCATCATGGCCTGCTCCCAGCCACCGCACTGGACACTGCCTGTTCCAACCCTGGATGCAGTCAAGGACGCCTGGCAGAGTCCAGTGAAAGCACGGATCCACGGATCCTTCCCCAAGAAGGACACCAAGGCATACTGGCAGCCCTTTGGGGCACGTTCCATGAGCAAGTATACCCTCAGGCTCAGCAGGTGCAGGGGACGATCTCTGTGTGGTCCAAGGCCAGGGAACAGCCACCAAGGTCCTGTGTCCCCCTTGCTAGGAGCAGAGGAGAGGTTGGTAAGGCAAGGGGGCTGGTACTGGCAGGGACTTTGTGAGGGGAGGGGGGCTTAAACCCAGGTGCAAGCCCCTGGACAGATCAGCTCCCAGCCTCTGTCTCCCCTCTGCCAGCTGAGGCCTGTGACTAGACTCTCCTCTGGGGTGGACCCCGAGTTGCTCAGATTCATCCATCAGAAGTGGGGAGCACGTGTGGGGGTGCTCGTGAGATCCCTTCATTAGTACCCAGCTTCTCCTCTTGAGAGAGGAAGGGCCTGGAAGTGGAGGGTCTGGAACAGGGTGGCGTGGTCAGCAGGCTTGGTGGGAAAGGAGGCACGAGCCGGAGAGTTGACCCTCCCTAGTGACATTGGCCCTGCCTCCATACTGCCACTGCGACCCCAGCCCAGCCAGTGCAACCCTCACCTCATCACAGGCTGCCACAGCTACCAGGCACCCAGCATCACCTGCCACAGGGCACAGGGAAACCCCTAAGGGAGTCGGGGTCAATCCCAGGCCTCCACTGGGACAACTGAGAACCTGGAAGGCAAGACCGTGACCCCTCAGATCTAAGAAGATGCATGTTTCTGACCTGGACCCAGGAGTTCCCAGAAAAGGACAGAAGGATAGGAGAGTGGGGTTGCACAGCCACCTGGGGGAGCAACCTGGAGGAGGGAACCCCACAGTAGCAGCTGGAAAGCATGTGGGAAACTCAGCCATCACGGGCAGGGCCAGGAGTCAGCAGTGAAGTCCAAGCAGCTGAGGGATGGGCTCAGCCATAGGCAGGGACTGGGCCTCCAAACCCTCCATTCCCTGCAGCAGCGTGAACCGGCGGACACGCAGTGGCGCCTCCCCACTCTACCTGGCCTGCCAGGAGGGCCACCTGCACCTGGCCCAGTTCCTGGTGAAGGACTGTGGCGCTGACGTGCACCTTCGTGCTCTCGACGGCATGAGCGCCCTACACGCTGCCGCTGCCCGCGGCCACTACTCCCTCGTCGTCTGGCTGGTAAGTAGGTGCCAGAGGTGGAAAGGGGGACATCCAGGGAGTGTGGGTCCTGCAGCAAGCAGAGTCTGGAGCCTGGATAGGGGCTCCAGAGGGTACTGGGGACACGCAGGGCTGTTGGGGCCTCCAATGAGCTGGTCCATGGCTCCCGAGACCCTGCAGGCCCAGCCAGGCTGGGCCCCGGAAGTTTTGACCGCCTGCAGTGCACTCTGCTCTGTGGGGTCGTGCCATGGCTCCCCTGGGGCTCTCCTAGTCCCTCTCTCCCCGGAAGTCCTGGTGGGCCTCCTGGGTGCTCTCACAGTTGGTGGTGGCCCATGTGCTTTGTCTGCGCCCACACCAGCAGTGCCCAGTTCGGGCCACTCGGCCGCTTGTTCAGGCCCTGCCGCTTGATATCCCCGGGCCAGTCCCCACCTTTCTCCACTTCTGGCCTCTTTGGGGAAGGAAGACCTGAGACCCCAGAGCAGAGTGACTGAGGTTGGGGAGGTGCCATCTTCAAGGGTGGGCTGGGGACTTCCTGCCTCTACAACAGAAAAGCAGAGCAGGTGGGCGCCTGTAATCCCAGCTACTCGGGAGGCTACGGCAGGAGAATCCCTTGAACCTGGGAGGCAGAGGTTTCTGTGAGCTGAGATCACGCCACTGCACTCCAGCCTGGGCAACAGAGTGAGACTCCGTCTCAAAAAAAAAAAAAAAGAGTGGGGGAGGCCCTCTTTGAGGAGGGGACTTGGGGGCAGAGCTGAGGATGGACAGGAAGTGGCTGAACAAGGAGCAGGGCCCAAAGCAACTTCCTGAGGGGGGCACACCTCATTCAGAGGCAGGGAGAGCCTGGCCCGTGGGGCCTGAGGGTGGACCGGAAAGGCAGACAGAGGTGCTGGGAGGACTGGGGCTCTTTCCTGAGGGTCCTGGGGAGCCATGGAAGGCTCAGAGCCAGGAGCAGCAGGATCTGACTGGCGTATCAGAAGGCCACTGTGGCTGCTGGTGGAGAAGTGCGAGCTGCCTGCCCCCAGCCCTCCCACGCTTGCCTGAGGCCTCCTGTCTCCCGGCTCCCACCCACTCAGCTCCAGCTCCTTCTCCAGCAGGCCAGGCTGGCTCTGCCCCCGGAGCCTTTGCATGCGCTGCACCCTGTGCCTGGTACACAGCTCCCCAGGCGCCCCTGGGGCCTTCCCTGACCAGCTGGTTTACTTGGGGGAGCTGCCTGCCCAGACCATCCTCACTCCTGCTTTCCTCCCCCACGCACCAGCACCGGGCACACGGCATGTCTGACTCCTGGTCTTGGTGGTGGTTTCCACCCGCCGGGGTGTAGGCGCCAGGAGCTCCGTGGGTGCAGGACTTCGCCACCCGCTGCGTTCCCCGCACCTGGCATGCGGTCAGGCTCGAGAGATGTTTACTGAACCAATGGGCAAGTGAAGGAACGGGGGCCTAGTCCCTTAGGATGGCACCCGCTGCTCACCATGGCCCTGAGGCCCTTGGGATGGGTCCCGCCTGCTCACTGTGCCCCCGGGCACTTGGGATGGTGCTGGCCTGCTCCCCGTGGCCCCAAGGTCCTCAGGCTGGTGCCAGCCTGCCCACTTTGGCCCCAAGGCCACCTGAATTGGCCTCCAGCCTCCCTCTGTGGAGACTGCAGCCCCTCCTGGTGCCTCGCCTGCGTGTGCGCCCCTCCCCACCCCGGGGGCAGCTCCTCCTGCTGGAGCGGCCTCCCACAGAGGAAGCTCTCTTGACCTGGTCCCGCCCTGGCCGTCCTCCCCTCGCCCCTGCAGCGGTTCTGACCCATTCACTCCAGACCTCAGCCTCCCAAACGATGCCTGGCCCCTGGGATGAGCGGTGGCTGCACACAGCTGGCAGAGCGGCAAGAGCTCGCCGCAGGGGGTCCGCTGAGCCCTGGGACCGTGCTGAGGCATGAGCGGCCCTTCCTGGGGAGAAAGCGGACAGGCCTTGGGGTCTCAGGGCCAGAGAGGCCACTCCAGATGCGAAGGAGCCCCGCGGCAGCCCTGTCCCTGTCTCTGTTTCCAGCTCGTTGTGCTTTGCCCAGCAGACACTTCTGATCAGTCAGGAGCGCCCTGGCTGTGCTAAGAGGCGCTCACACCGAAGGTGGCGGGGGCTGCTGACGGCTCTGCTGTCCTCCTGGTCTCCCCAACAGGGAAAGCGGGCACACTCAAGGCAGGAAGGAGGAAGGAGGAAGGAGGGCGAAGGCAGGGAGCCAGCACGCCTATCACCCCTCTGTCAGGAAGGCAGTTTGTCCTAGAAGACCCCCGCGTCCCACTGGCCGGCCCAGGCCCCATGGCTGTCCCAGCTGCACAGGTTTCAGCGAGTCAGTGTAGGGGACTATCACCTGGCTGGTGCTGTGGACCAGAGCAGGGGCCGTTCAGAAGGCAGATGAGGCCCCAGAGGCAGGGCTGGCCTCAGCCAGCAGTGGTGGCCGGCAGGTCAGGGCCCCAAACCTCATTGCCTGGCTCAAATCCAGGCCCTGGAGGGAGGCCAAAGGACCCGCTGCTCCAGCAAAGGGGCTCAGTGCAAATGCCCAGCAAGGCAGCGCCACCCTCAGGCCAAATGAAGTTCTTTCCTCCCCTGCCCCTCCCTCCCTTCCTTCTTTCCTTCTCTCCTTCCTTCATAGCAAATGCTTCTTTACTGTTCCCTAGGTATTTCATTTGCCATGATATTTGCTTTCAGATTTAGGGCCATGGTGTCTCCAAATTAAGCTACTGCGCTCACTTCACCCCCACCTGGACCCCTGCTGCCCCAGGGTGATGGGGACGAATGTGCTGAACCAGCCCTGTCCGAGGTTTCCTGAGGTTGTGCCCTGTGCCCTGAGAGGCACAGCCAGAGTCCACTTTCAGTTCTGCTCTCAGTTCTGCCTCCTCCCTGGGAGGGTGGCTGCTCCCACTGCTCCTCCTTCCCAGGTCACATTCACCGACATCGGACTCACGGCACGGGACAATGAGGGGGCCACGGCCCTGCACTTTGCAGCCCGAGGCGGCCACACACCCATCCTAGACCGACTCCTGCTGATGGGTGCCCCAGTCCTGAGAGACTCCTGGGGTGGGACCCCCCTCCACGACGCAGCAGAGAACGGACAGATGGAGGTAAGGTGGGCGTGAGGGAGACAGGGTGAGCAGTCACGAGTGTCAGCCGTGCCCAGCACTGTGTCACTGACACTCATGGCCACCCTGTAAGAATGATGACTTCCCTTATACAGATGGGTAAACTGAGGCTCAGAGTTGCAAAGTCACTTGCGCAAGGTCAAGAGCCCAGGGTCAAGTGGCAAGATCCAAGCTGTATGCTCTCGTCCTGCGTACCATCCTCCCTCCCTTCGCACAGAAACTCCCTGGTGCCTGGTCAGGGCTTGGTCTTGGTGACAGTCTTCTCAGAACAGCCCTTGGGGACGGACCCTCTGCCGTGAGCAGCCTTCGAGCAGAGTTGTGGCAGGGGTGTGATGTCAGCCCCTTTGCTATTACCCAGATAAATCTTGGGGGCTCACATGGCCCAGCCTCAAGGACACGACATCCAAAAACCCCACGTAGGCAGGGATGGTGTTCAAATGTTCAACAACATCAGAACTACACCTAGCCTTTGAGGGTGGGCGCAGCCATAAGCCTCTGGCCCTGCACGGGTGCCCACCCGATGTTGACCTCGTCTAAAGGCGAGACCCCATCTCAGGAGAATGCACACAGTTTACTTCTCCCCAGCCCCATCCAGTCCTGAGCGGTGTCGGGTCTGTTCACCTCTATGAAGTCTCCTGGTTCCCCAGAAGCGCACTCCAGGCCTCTGCAAGGCTAGTCTGGGGGGATTATAAGTGGAAGTGCAACCGACCATCGCATTCTGGGTCTGCAAGCCTGTTGGCCAGGCTGGTCTCGAACTCCTGATCTCAAATGATCCGCCCACCTCGGCCTCCCAAAAGTACTGGGATTACAGGCAGGAGCCACTGCGCCCAGCCTAGTTATTCTTTGAATGGTGTGAATTACACTAATTATTTTAATTTTTATTTTTTTTTTTGAGGCGGAGTCTTGCTCTGTCGCCCAGGCTGGAGTGCAGTGGCCGGATCTCAGCTCACTGCAAGCTCCGCCTCCCGGGTTTACGCCATTCTCCTGCCTCAGCCTCCCAAGTAGCTGGGACTACAGGCGCCTGCCACCTCCCCCGGCTAGTTTTTTTGTATTTTTTTAGTAGAAACGGGGTTTCACCGTGTTAGCCAGGATGGTCTCGATCTCCTGACCTCGTGATTCTCCCGCCTCGGCCTCCCAAAGTGCTGGGATTACAGGCTTGAGCCACCGCGCCCGGCCTACACTAATTATTTTTAAAAATTGTTAAATTGTGATTTAAAAATGCATAACATAAAATTTACCATGTTAACCATTTTCAAGCATACACTTGAGCAGCATTAAGTCTGTTCACATTGTTGTGCAGCAGAATCTCCACAACTTTGTCATTTTGCAAAACTGAGACTCTGTGGCCATCAAACAGCAATTCTCCATCTCCCTTTTCTCCCAGCCCCTGGCAACCAACATTCTACTTTCTGTTTTTTATGAACTTGATGACTTAGGATACCTCATATAAGTGGAATTTTACAGTATTTATCCATTTGTCTCTGGCTTAGTTCACTTAGCATAATGTCCTCAAGGTTCATCCCTGTTATAACGAGCCAGAATTTCCTTTTTTATGGCTAAATAATATTCCATTGTATAGTGTATACCACATTTTCTTTCTTTATTCATCTGTTAATGGACATTTGGGTTTTTCTGCCCTTTGACTGTTGCGAATCATGCTACTATGAACATGGGTGTGTAAATATCTCTGAGATCCAGCATTCAAATCTTTTGGATATGTATACCCAGCATTAGAATACCTGGATCTACCCTGATTACTTTCAAATGTTACACTGACCTTGCATTCCTGGAATAAATTCAATGACATATTATTCCTTTTAAATATAGCTGAATTCAATTTGCTAACATTTTGTTTAGGACTTTTTGGCCTTATATTCTTGAGTAAAATTGGCATGGAATGTCCTTTTTTTGTTTTATCCTTGTTATATTTTGGTATCAAAATATGCTACGAATTAGGGAATGTTTCCTCTTTTCCTATTTTTTGAGACGTTTTGGTTACATTAGACTTATTTTTTTATTTAAAGATTTTGTGGGCCGGGCGCGGTGGCTCAAGCCTGTAATCCCAGCACTTTGGGAGGCCGAGACGGGTGGATCACGAGGTCAGGAGATCGAGACCATCCTGGATAACACGGTGAAACCCCGTCTCTACTAAGAAATACAAAAAACTAGCCGGGCGAGGTGGCGGGCGCCTGTAGTCCCAGCTACTCGGGAGGCTGAGGCAGGAGAATGGCGTGAACCCGGGAGGCGGAGCTTGCAGTGAGCTGAGATCCGGCCACTGCACTCCAGCCTGGGCTACAGAGCGAGACTCCGTCTCAAAAAAATAAATAAATAAATAAATAAATAAAATAAAGATTTTGTGGAATTCACTAGTGAAATCCTCTGGATCTGGCTGTTTCTTTAAGGGAAAGTTTTTAATTACTAATTCAATTTATTTAATTATAGAACTACTAGGGCTTTCTATTTCTTATGTGTTGGTTTCATCAAATTATATTTTTCTAGGATTTATTTCCTAGAAATGTTCTAGGAATCAATTTTATCTAAGTTATTAAGTGTATTAGCATAAAGTTATTTTTAATATCCTGATGATCCTTTATTGTCTGTACGTAGTAAGTTCCCCACTTTTAATTCTTGATGTTGGTTATTTTCTTCTTTCTTTTTTTGTCTCAATCAGCTTCACTGGTTATTAGTCACTAGTTTTTCCAACAGTCAGGTTTTAACTTGTTCAGGGTCCTCCAAAAAGCATTTATTGTCTCCAGTGTATTTTTTTTATTTCATTAATTTCTACATTTATCTTTGTTATTACTTTCTTTCCTAAATTACTGAGATGGGTGCCTACTTCACTTACTTTTCAATCTTTTTTCTTTTGTAATATATTTTTTGAAGGCTATAAATTTTCCTCCAAGTACTGCTTTAGCTGTATCCCACTGTTTGATAATTGTTCAGTTAAAAAATATTTTCTAATTCCCATTTTGATTCTTATTTGCCCTAGGGATTCCTTGGAATTATGTTTCTTAATTTCCAGATATGAAGGTGTTCCTTCCGGCTATCTATTTGTTATTAATTGCACTGTGGTCAGAAAATATACTCTGGTGATTTCAATCCTTTGATTTTTTGAGAAGTTACTTTATTGCCCTGTGTATGGTCAATTTTATCAATGTTGCATGTGTTCTTGGAAAGACTGTAGAGTTTGCAGGCTGTTCTCTACATGTCATTATATCATTGTGTTCTTCAGATCTCCATAGGTATACATTTTAGTTTATTGGATTTCAAATGGCTCGAGAGAGGTGTGTAAACATTCCTGGCTATTATTCTGGATTTGTCTGTGTTTCCCTATAATCCTGTCACCATTTGTTTTGTATATTTTGAAGCCCATATCTAGTCTGTTTTATCTGATATATGTATACACATGACTTTTCTTTCTGTACTCATTTGATGGTGAAGCTTATTCTTACTTTACTTTCAGCCTTCTGAATCCTTATGTTTGCTAGTACCTCTGGTTAGCCACATGCAGTCATATTTAGTTTTTTTCATCAGCCTGACAGTCTTTATCTATTGGTGCATTTAGACCATCTACAGTCGTATAATTACTAATGTTTAGGGGTTTATTTTTACTCTCTTATTTTGAGGAGATGTTATCTGGCTGCCTGGGTTTTTCTTTATTTAAAAGTAGTAAGCACTTTTGTTTTTGTCTGTTAGTTCTCAGAGCTTTATTTGTATTTCTTTGTGGGCTGGGTCTTCTGGTTCTCATTCATGGTATCTTATTTCCTTGTATTTTTTATCTTGTATCTTATTTCCTTGTATTGTTGACGTATGCTGACATTAAATATGAAAAATGAAGTGTAGGCATAACTGGAGGCCTTGGCAGTATCTTATTTGCCTTTGCTGGGCACATGTGGGCTCAGGATCATCTTTTTTTTTTTTTTTTTTTTTTTTTTTTTTGAGACGGAGTCTCGCTCTGTGCCCCAGGCTGGAGTGCAGTGGCGCAATTTCGGCTCACTGAAAGCTCCGCCTCCCAGGTTCACGCCATTCTCCTGCCTCAGCCTCCTGAGTAGCTGGGACTACAGGCGCCCGCCACCGCGCCCGGCTAATTTTTTGTATTTTTAGTAGAGACAGGGTTTCACCGGGTTAGCCAGGATGGTCTCGATCTCCTGACCTTGTGATCCGCCCGCCTCGGCCTCCCAAAGTGCTGGGATTACAGGCGTGAGCCACCGCGCCCAGCCATGATCATCTTAATCTGCATTCCAGGCAGGAAGTTCCCAGGACCACCTCCATGATAGGAAGCAGGGGCCTGACTGGCATCTGGCTTCCGTTTTCTCTGAGGGTAGAGCCCTTGGCCTACATCGGGAGGTGGTCAACCAGAGCTCCCACCCTTGGCAGAACCCGCACTGTTCCTGGCCTGCCTGGTCCCCTGAGGCTGCTGGAGGACAGTGTTCTTCTGGCATCAGCCCAGGCTCAGGGCAAGGGCAGTTCTGAGTGCTGGGCTCCCCCACCACCCCCCTACCCCCCAGGCTTTCCTTTTCCCCTGAGTGTGGCCGGATCACTCCTCCCTGACTTCTGTGTTACCTTACGGAGGCTGTTGGCAGGTGACTTTTACAGAGAATCCATGTTTCATGTCCTTGGGCAGTGGGTTGGTTTGACCCACCTGGTTCTCTCCTCCCTGGAGTAGTGGATCCATCTGCTCACCTGCCTTTCCACTGGTGTGGCCTCTGCACAGACTTCCGGACAGAGTTCCGTCTGTCACCACCCACCCTCTGCTGACAATCCCAGCGGCAATGGGGTCCATTACTCTGGGGGAGATGTTCCCTTCCTCCTCCCCATGGCTCTGTTCCTGTCAGGGCCATGCCCTCTCTCCCCAGCACCATCTGGGGCCAGGTCTGACACCTGTCCCCCTTCCTCTACCGTGACACCCCTCATACTCCTGCAGACCCCGTAACTCCCCTCCTCCGCATCCTGGCCTCCTCTTCCCAGCAACAGCTCCTTGGGGACGCTCTGCCTCCACCCACCCACACACCCACCGCGTCCTGGCAGACTTTTGCCATTCCCCCAGCCCAGAGCCTCCGGGAGCAGTGCCTCTCCCAGGGACTGGCTTCAGCAACCGGCCCCAGCCTCCCCAGCCCCAGCCTCCTTGCACATCTGACAAATGCTTCCTGCTTCCTCAGCCACACCAGCCACTGGCTCAGCCCTTCTGGTCCTCCAAGAGCCTTCAGGCGTTATCTGGTTCAAGCCTCCCAGCAGGCCCCCAGGAAGGGGTGTGCGCACACCTGATTTTGTGTGGCCCCACAAGCTCAAAATAGTTCTCCCCTTTTTAAATGGGGAAAAAGCAAAAGAATCACATCTCATGACACATGAAACTCATCTGAAGTTAAAAGTGTCCACAAATAAAGCCTCGTGTGCACCCGGCCATGCTATGGGTGGCAGCTTTCACACCACAACCAGGGTTACGTATTTGTGCCAGAGCCGGTGGCCCCCGGCCTGAGCTGCTTACTCTCTGGAGGGCAGCGCGGCACCCAGGAAGGCAGGCAGTGCGTGAGCAGACACCCGAGTCCACAGCTTAGAGGCACAGGGTCATTCTCCTCAGGCAGTACAAGCCCGTGGCTCTGTGGTTCTGCAGCAGGCCTTGTGGATCTGCAGGGCTTCCAGGATGCAGGGCTCTTTCCATCTTCATGTCCACCTTCCTCTGGCGGTGCCGTGGCCTCTTCAGGCTGTGGCCACCTTGGAGGCCATGGAACTCAGGGCAGAGGAAGGAGGGGAAGGGAAGCCCTCCAGAGAAGAATTCCCCCAGGACGAGGCACTCACCCTTGAGGTCTCGAGCTGACCTGCTAGCTGCACAGCTGGGTGTTGGTAGAGGCCAGGGGCAACGAAGGCTGGTGGTGTCGGCCGTAGATCAGTGCAGCTGTCCCTACTTTACAGACAGGCCCAGTTAGCTGGCCAAGTTCTCTGACCAGCAAGTCACAGAGCCAGATGAGCTCAAGGCCACTGGACTTCGCTGCCAGGCCCCCTGCCACGCACGACAGCGTCACGTTGTGTTTACTCACGGTAGGCACACGCGCCGCTCCACATGCATGCTGAACCTGTATTTATCTGTAGAGAATGAACACTAATTGCACCTTTTATAGGTGAGGGACCTGCAGTCCAGAGAGGAGCTGAAATTTCCTTTGGGGTCTCACAACTTTTTTGAGATGGAGTTTCACTCTTGTTGCCCAGGCTGGCGTGCAGTGGTGCCATCTTGGTTCACTGCAACTTCCGCCTCCCAGCTTCAAGCAATTCTCCTGCCTCAGCCTCCTGAGTAGCTGGGATTAGAGGCACCTGCCACCACACCTGGCTAATTTTTTGTATTTAGTAGAAACAGAGTTTCACCATGTTGGTCAGGCTGGTCTGGAACTCCTGACCTCAGGTGATCCACCCGCCTTGGCCTCAAGTGCTGGGATTACAAGCATGAGCCACTGCGCCCGGCCAAGGGTCTCACAACTTCTTACTTAGTTCAATTCAGTGTCACCCAAAGATGCTGAGGCCCAGCTGGTCTATCTCAGAGATACGTTTGCGTCAAAGGCACAGTTTTGTGAACACGGCATTCGCCTCACTCAAGTTCGTTTTTGTGTTTCCCTAGTACCACCAAGGAGACACAGAAATATTTATAGAATAAATACATACAGAATAAAGTACAGAATTCATTATTGAGGTCCCCTGACCCTCTCCCATCTGAATCCTTCACAGGCCCAGATGTCCTCCAGCCTTCCAGTCCTGTGGACTCCCTCCCCAGCTTTCTTCCCTCCCCTCTTCCTCCCCATTCCCATCACAAGAGCCCATCAGGTACAAGGAGACAGGAGGGCCCTGGCCCCAGGTTGGCTGGGTAGGAGCATGCAGTGTGCCTGGCAAAGGTGGTGAGCAGCCTTGGTCAGGCATGAGCTGGTACTCTGGGTGCCAGAGGGGAACCTCGTGGGGCCAGGAGGATGGTCCTATGGAGAGTGGGGGTGTGGTGGGAGGTGGCCCTGAGTCCCCGGCACGGGGGCCGGTTGCTTGTCTCTCTGAGCCTTGTTTGTTCACGTGCGTTGATCCACATCTCCAAGGGTGGCAAACATGGAAACTGGTTCTGCATTTAATGCCTAGGACATGGCAGCTGTGAGGGGTCTGGACGGGGCACCCTGATGCCTGTCAGCTCAGCACTGCTTCATATGCAGTGCCTGGTACTGTCTGTGCCAGGACAGGGTGGCTGTGGGATGAGGCTTGGGTGCTCCTAGGCAGGTCTCTGGAACCCCACGGCCCAGATTCAAGCCCTGCCCCTGCTGGGAAGGGCACCAGGGCAGCCTGTGCCATGGGGCCAGGGGAGCGGCCTGCACAGGGCCAGCCCATGGGCACCTGGTGAGTGTCGCGGTGGGTCGCACGTGTGCCCTGCCACGTGTGCCCTCCTCACTGCAGTGCTGCCAGACCCTAGTCTCCCACCACGTGGATCCCTCCCTGCGGGATGAAGACGGTTACACGGCGGTGGACCTGGCGGAGTACCACGGACACCGGGACTGTGCCCAGTACCTGCGGGAGGTAGCCCAGCCGGTAAGGCTCAGGGTCCCCAGCTGCCCTGGAGGCATGGAGGGTGGGCCCAGATCCCAGCCAGGACCCCACTGCTGAACCTGCAGCATAGTCAGCTGGGAAGCTCACCATATCCAACTCATACATGGCATCGGAGCCAGGAGCAAGGGCCTGGGCAGGACTGAGGTGCCACAGGGCAGCCAGTGCTAGGGTCAGGCTGTGACAGGAGCTGTGACAGGGGCCAGGACAGGGGCTGTGACGGGTGGGGCCAGGGCTATGACAAGGACAGGGGCTGTAACGGGGATCAGGAGAGAGGGCATGTGACAGGGCCTGGGGCCATGGCTGTGGCCAGGGCCCGGCCTGGGCTTGTGGCTGGAACCTGGCCAGGTCATGCCATTCGTCTGGGTCACAGAGACCACACCTGTGACTCAAGAGCCTCCGTGGCCAGGGTTCCTCATGGGTGATGTACGTCAGACTGAGGAGCCCCAGGAATGGGAGCAGAACCTCCCGGAGGTGACCGCAAGGCAGCCAACAGCCCTGCAGCAGCCGGAAGGCAGCAGATTCCAGCCCTAGCTCTTGTCTCTCAGCCTGGGACCCCACAGCCTCTCATTTCCCCATTTGTAAGGACAGGGATCTTGTCTGTCCCACTAGTCCCCAGCCCTTAGCACATGACAGGGCTCAACAAGTGTTTACTGAATGAACAAATGAGCAAATGGACAGAAAAGCAGGTGGATGCATGAGGGTGAACAGAGGAAGGGATGGATGGGGAGGGAACAGACAGAGGAGGAATGGATGGGGCAGGGAGGCCAAAGGAGTGAGAAATGAGGAGAGGGCTACATGGAGCGGGGAGAGCTCAGGAGGGAGGACGGAGAAGAGATGGGTGGAAGAGGAGTGGATGAAGAAGGGTGGAAGGAGGAGGGTGGATGGAGGAGAGATGGACAGAGGAGGGTGGATGGAGGAGGAATGGGTGGAGGAGGAATGGATGGAGGAGGGTGAATGGAGGAGGAATGGATAGAGGAGGGTGAATGGAGGAGGAATAGATGGAGAGTGGATGGAGGAGGGTGGATGGAGGAGGAATGGATGGAGGAATGGATGGAGGAGGGTGGATGGAGGAGGGTGGATGGAAGAGAGTGGATGGAGGAGGGAAAATGGAGGAAGGTGGACAGAGGAGGCTGGATGGAGGAGGGTGCATGGAAGAGGGTGGATGGAGGAGAGAGGTTGGAGGAGGGTGGGTGGAGGAGGGGAGAGGGATAAGGGTGGATGGAGGAGGAAGGGATGGAGGAAGGTGGACGGAGGAAGAATGGATGGAGGAGGGTGGTTGGAGGAGGGTGGATGGAGGACGGTGGATGTAGGAAGGTGGATGGAAGAGGGTGGATGGAGGAGGGTGGATGGAGGAGAAATGGATGAAGGAGTTGGATGGAGGAGTTGGATGGAGGAGGGGAGATGGAGGGTGGGTGGATGGAGGAGGAATGGACAGAAGAGGAATGGATGGAGGAGGGTGGATGAAGGATGGAGATGGGAGCTGGGTGGATAGAGGAGTTGGATGGAGGAGGGTGGATGGAGGAGTTGGATGGGGGAGGTGGATGGAGGAGGGTGGATAGAGGATGTGGATGGAGGAGGGTGGATGAAGGAGGAATGGATAGAGGAGGGTGAATGGGGGAGCTGGATGGAGGAGATAGATGGAGGAGGTGGATGGAGGAGGAATGGATGAAGGAGTTGGATGGAGGAGGAATGAATGGAAGAGGATGGATGGAGGAGGGTGAATGGAGGAGGAATGAATGGAAGAGGGTGGGATGGAGGAGGGTGAATGGAGGAGAAATTAATGGAAGAGGGTGGATGGAGGAGGGTGGATGGAGGAGGGTGGATGGAAGAGGATGGATGGAGGAGAAATGGATGAAGGAGCTGGATGGAGGAGTTGGATGGAGGAGGGGAGATGGAGGAGGGTGGATGGAGGAGGAATGGACAGAAGAGGAATGGAGGAGGGAGGAGAGTGGATGAAGGATGGAGATGGGAGCTGGGTGGATGGAGGAGGGTGGATGAAGGATGGAGATGGGAGCTGGGTGGGTGGAGGAGGGTGGATGGGGGCAAATGAATGAAGGAGCCAGTGAGAGAGGGTGCTTTGGCATCCACATTGGAGTCAGGTCACCCCCATGTGCTCCCACCCAACCTTCCCTCTCTATTCCAGGCCCAGGGCAGTTACTGTGACAAATTCATCTAACCTGCCTCAGTTTCCATCACACTTCTTTTAGTGACCACCCCTTCAGAAAGGTGTTCTGAAATCACCTGACCTTTCTTTTTGGGTGAGGGGACTGAGGGCCAGAAGGTGTCATTGCCCTCCACCCCCCAAACCCCTTGTCTCCCCAAGGGGTTGCTGGCCTCCTCTTCTCTGATGTGTCCTCTCAGAGCATCTGGGGCCAACTGGGGCAGAGCCACAGTCCCCCCCACCCCCCAGCCCCTGGGGCCTGCCGGACACTTGTCACACTGCCACCACCCGGGCCTCTGTTAGCACTGGTGGAAACCCACACCAGTCCTGCCGAGCTGCGCAGGTGGCTCAGGTGGCCTCCAGAGAGCACGGCTCTGTCCTGGTTTTGCCCCGGTGCAGCAGTTTCAGGAAGTAGAATTCAGTCACTGCTGGAAGTCATGTATTTACTAAATGGTGTGCTTGCTAGACGCCCAACGGGTCCTGGTTCAGCAGAAGGCTGTCTTTCTGGCTTGGCTTGAGAAGGTGGTGGTGCTCTGCTGGCTTCTCCACAGAAAGCGGGGCTCCACGGCCCGCAGCCCAGGAGTGCCGACTGCCTGGGTCTCCCGACTGCCTGGGTCTCCCACAGCTCCTTCAAGGCCGCTGGGTTGGCCTCGGCCTTTTTTGGGCCCCTCCCCGCACTTCCTGCCTGGATGGCAGCCGAAATTAAGCGGTGGGGAGGGCAGCCGCTCTGCTGGTGTCCCAGCCTCCACAAGCCACTGGCACAAGGGAACAGCCACGCCCAACCTTCTGGGAGTCTCTGACACTGTTCCTGCCCAGCCATTCTGGGGTCCCATGCGGGGGCTTCCTGTCCAAGCAGCGCCTCTGCCTTCTGTCCCCAGACCCCGTGGTAGTGGAGGACGGGTCACGTTAGGCTCACCATGTCCTTTCCATCTACAGTCCCCTCCTGCCTGCGCCTGGGCGCCCCCTGCCCAGCGCATGAAAACCCAACCCTGCCACCTTCCCGGCTCCTCGGTGTGCAGCTTCAGGAGCCGGTTTGGGAGCTCGGGGTCGGGACTGGAGCATGTCTCTGTCTTCAACCTCTGGGAGGGTCTGGTGACAGCAGGGGGTGCTCATCTCTCATCACTGGAGCTGTCTCCCCTCCAGGCCTCTGAGGGAGAGCAGGCTGTCAGCTGTGGGCCGGGGGAGGCCATGTGCCTGCGGCAATATTGATGGGAACGCAATCCGCAGGGGCTGCTCGCACTGGCCGCCTCCGAGCTGGCCTCAGAAGAGGTGGTGAAATCCATCATCTTCCCCATGACAACACAGCGTGTCTCCGCCCCCAGGGAACTCGTGCACTCCAAGAGCAACAGCAGCTTGGGGAGCAATGCTTGACAGCAGTGCTGAGACCTGCCCTGTGGGAGGTGCCCCCTCGTGCCTCCTTTGTGTCGGGTCTGTGGGGCCCGCCCAGCTTGGGGTCTGCTCAGGGTGCTAGGGAAGGCCAGCCCTGCCCCTCCCTGGGCCTTGGGGACCCCTCTCCATGCAATGAGAGATGGGGTCTTGAAGTCCTGGGGCTGCCCTCGAGGCAGGCCCCCTCCCCTCTGCTAGCCAAGCAACTGGGATCCTGGCTGTAGGGCTCTGAGCGCCCTGTCTGGGCAGGGACAGCGCATAGAACCCTCCATGCTTGGGGAAGAGCTTCTGGCACCTCCCGTGGTGTCCAGGGCTGTCCCACTCACCCCCACCTGCCAGCACTGTGCTGCCCTTCCTGGGCATGGGGCGCTGGCAAGTTCTGAGCGTCTCTAAACCCCAATTTTCTCACCACAGAGTCTCTCTCTGTCACCCAGGCTGGAGTGCAGTGGCACAGTCTCAGCTCACTGCACCCTCAGCCTTCCAGGCTCCAGTGATCCTCCCACCCCAGCCTCCCAAGTAGCTGGAACTACAGGCACATGCCACCACACCCAGCTAAGTTTTGTATTCTTTGTAGAAATGGGGTCTGGCTATGTTGGCCAGGCTGGTCTTGAGCTCCTGGGCTCTAGTGATCCTCCCACCTCTGCCTCCCAAAGTGCTGGGACTACAGGCGTGAGCCACCGCAGCCGGCCCAGAGCCTTGTTTTTTGGGTAAAGGAGAAGCTCCTCGAGCACCCAGTGAGGTGCCTGCCCTGGTGGGCCCTCAGGACAGGTGTGCTCTCCCCTTCGGTCCAGAAAGGTACTGACACATCTTTATTTTATATACGAGGAAACTGAGGCCCAGAGAAGGTGAGAGGCTTCCTGGGCACTCTCCTCCTGCTGGGAAGGGTGGTACCCGCCCAGTCAGTAATGGAATCTCAGCCATGGCAACTGCTGTCCGGTACCCATCCATGGGCCGTGATTCTCTCTGCCCGGGTGGCATTACAGGCCTGTGACCTGGCTCACCACGATGCTCTCCATGTATAATGCATGGAGCCTCCGCGGTGCTCAAATCTCACCAAAAACCAGGGACAGGGATAGCGGGCTGGGCCGTGGGGCCACATGACCACCAACTGTCCAGTGCTGGGATTCGGGGCAGCATGTGTCTAACTGTTAAAACCCCAAGGGACAGGACTCCCACATCAGTGCCTCCAGATCCCTGAGGCTCCACTGTGTCCAGGGCCTTCCTGTGGGAGGCAGGGGTGTGGTTACTCCCGTTGCCGGGTAAATGCCACAGCCAGGCTTCTCATCCCTGTTAAAACCCAGAGACCATCCTAATACCGACGGTGGCAGCATCGTGGAGGTCTGAATGCCACCGTCATGCAGGCCCCTGCCAGGTGCTCTCCATAGTCCCTCAACTTTCCAAGAACCCTGATTTATAGGCAAAGAAATGGAGGCTCAGGGGGTGGCGTCCTGGGGCTTCTCGCTGGTGAGGAGTGGAGCAGGGCTGGGCCACAGGGACCTCGAGTAAGGTCCCCCAAGCCACAGGTGCCGTGCTGGGGCCAGAGCCCGGTAGTCGCCTGAGCCCCAAACTAACTTCCACCTCTTTTGTCTTCCCCAGCACAAGAGGGCCGCTGCCATCCTGCCAAGCCCCTCACTCTGCCAGGGGTGGCCCCTCCCCACTGACAGCAGGTTTGATCTCAGGGAGGGGGCTCAGGGCTCCCAGGCAAGGGCAGAGAGGAGGCGAGAGGCACCATCCCACTCCTGGCTCGGTCCTGGCTGGGCAGGGGACAGTGCAAGGGCATTGGGGTGGCCTTGCTGTTGAGGGCCCACTCGAGGCAGGGCTTAGCCACCTCTGTTGGTGGTACCACTTGTGTCCGGCTTTTCTGGCCGTGTCTGGTCTGGAGTCTGACTGCCCTGCTTGAAGCGGCGAAGCCAGCCTCTCACCATGGCCTTCCTTCAGCATGGCAGGGAGCACACATCATGTTTTGTGGCGTTACCTTGCCCCTGAGTCCCAGGTGGTGCGAGTCGGGTCCCGATGGCAGCTGTGCCGCACAGGTTTGTATCTCCGCTGAGGACCCTCGAGTCTGGGGAACACCGTGTTGTTCAGCAGAGGGCAAGTCGCTCCCCGTCCCTCAGTCACTCCCCGTCCCTCCGTCGCTCCCTGCACACACAGCCCTGAGAAGCGGCCCAGAAAGGACAGCCAGGCTTTGTGTTCTTGGTCTTTCCCCAGAGGCTGACCTCTGTGGTGTCCCCCACCAAGGAAGCAGCTATTCAAGGGCACTGGAGGGAGCAAAGGCTGAGGTCTCCCGTGAGACTCTCGTCCCAGCTCTGTGGCAGCCTGGCTCTGGGGCCTTGAGAAAGCCCCACTGCCCTCTCTGAGTCTCAGTTTCCCCATCTGTGCACTGGGCGCCGTACTGTGGGTGGGGCCGGGGACTCCTCTGGATGGTTTCTCTTCTCATGGGGCCAGGGGTCTCAGGTCCCCTTTGGTCTCCCAGAGCGTCCCCTCCCCAGCTGCTGCTCTGTGGAGAGTTAAAGGGGCCGTGGTAAGGAATCCGGCACCCAGCCCAAGCCCCGCCTGGCCACCTGACACCTTGGCCTTCAAATATTCATGTGACACCTCCCACTCCTGGGGGCGGCAGCCTCAGCAGCCCCCGGCGTCCCAGGACAGCTGTACTCCCTGAGCTCTGCAGTTCGCGTCTGAGGTCCTCCGGGGCTGGGGCTGGGCGGTCACTCCCCAGCCCACCATGCACCAGAGTTCCTGGGCTGTGGGCACAGATTCCTGGAAGGAGTGAGGTGCGTGGGGCTGGGAAGATGGGCTTTCAGACTGTGTTCCCTCCCCCGTGGCCCAGTGGGGTGAGGGTCCTGGAGGGGAGGTGGCTGAGGGGCCACCCAGCATCCTTGCCGGGAGGCAGCTTGTGCCACCTTGTCCATGAGCAAGGGAGGCTTGGGGAGGCCAAAGTTTTGCTCACGTAGGACCGGCTTCACTGCAGTCCGGCCCCAGTGCAGTGTGAAAAGGGGCCCCTGCGTTCAGAAAGGAGAAGGAATTCGAAGGCAGAGACAGCCGTGCATTCGAGCAAGCTGCAGCAAGGGTCCCTCCCACTCTCCCAACAGGCCAATGTGAATTCTCTGCTCTGCCCAGGGCTCTCGCTAGCACTGACCCTGGAGCCCTGATAGCCACGTCTGGTTTCCAGTGCCCACTGGAGGGCAGGGACAAGAGCTTTGGTCTGACAGGCACGGTGGGGGAGGTGCCCAGAGGGTCGATGGCATGTGGCCCTGCTGGCTAGGGACAAGGGCTGCCCATGCCCTTGGCTGGTGGGCACATTAGGGACCCCCATCCTACTCCACTGCCCTCCCCTCTCCTCACCAGGTTTCTCACGGGGCCTCCACCCCCAAGACACTGACCCGTGTCAGCCCCAAGTCAGGGCTGAAGTTCCAGGCGGACTACAGCACAGGAGTCAGGGCAGTCGGGGAGGCGGGTGTGCGGAAGAGTGTACTTGCATGTGTGCAGGAGAGTACTTGCATGTGTGCAGGAGAGTACATGTGTGTGTGCAGGAGAGTACATGCGTGTGTGTGCATACGTGTGCACGTGTCTTTGTGAGACCACAGGGCGCTGAGCACAGCTGAAAACCAGGCTCTAACCCAGTGCCCAGAACCCCAGAGCTCAGCTGCCTCCAGAGGGAGCCTGGAAGCTGAGTTTTGAGATGGGGGTGGCCCACTCAATAGAGGTGGCAGCAGGTGGGGAACCAAGGTGGGGTGCTGGGAAGTGATGGCACTCAGGCAGGAGATGACCCTGCGACAGAACCCTGATCAAGGACCTGCCCCTCTTTCTTACCACCTCCTTACCTGTCCCAGCCCTTCTCAGATGCACAGGCTCGCCCACTGGGTGCTCCCACCCCATCTAGGTGAGTAGGGAAGAGCCCACAGGAGCCCCCCACTGACCAGGTCCATCCACCCACAGGTGCCCCTGCTGATGACACCCCCACCACCGCCGTTCCCCCCACCTCCACTGTTGGCCACGAGGCCCTCCCTGGAGGATGGAAGAAGAGGAGGCCCAGGGCCCGGGAACCCCACCTGTGAGTGCACAGCCCCACGTGGGCCAGCTGGGGCATGGGCCTGGGAGTGGGTGCCACTGGCCTCCCCTCCAAGGTCCTGGACCGGTGGGGAAGTCTGCGGGCAGCCAGGCACCCCATCACCCTCCCTCCCCAGTTGCTTCCGGGTGTCCTTGGCTGCCTTTGTTGCTTTGGAAAGCAGAGGATTAGCATTTTGCATGGTGAGCACTTACAGTCACAGCAACTTGTCCAGGGGTGAACGCGGGGAGACGGGCCGGTTGGGCCCAGGCCCCTTGGGATGGGCTGCTGTCCCTGAGACCCCAGCACACCTTGCATGCGTGGGCTAGCAGGGCAGGGGACAGTCCTCACACTGTGGGCCACCACCATTAGGGGTCTGTGAGCAGCACTGATTGGAATGGCATGGAATGGCATGGCATGGCAAGAAAACATCAGGTGCCACAGGTAGTGAGGGCAAGCTTCCTCCACAGGCCCCGCTGTGGCCCTGTACTCACACGTGGGAATGTGCGTGTGTGTGTGGTTGTGTCTGTGTGTTCTGTGTGTGATACACATAGATACGGGGACCCTTCTCTTTGTGTGACTGTGTCTGTAGCTGTGTATGATTGTGTCCATGCGATTGTGTCTGTATCTGTGTGTGATTGTGTCTATGTGTGTGTCTCTCTGTGATTGTGTCTGTATGTGGTGATTGTGTGTTCTGTGTCTGTATGTATCTGTGTGATTGTGTTTGTGTTCCTGTGCCTGATTATGTCTGTGTATCTGTGTGTGATTGTGTGTCTGTATGTTTGTGTTTGTGTGTCTGTATGTGTTTGTGTGTCTGTGATTGTGTCTGTGTGTGACTGTGTGTATGATTGTGCCTGTGTATGTGTGTGATTGTGTCTTTCTGATTGTGTCAGTGTGTGATTGTCAGTGTGTGATTGTGTGTATCTGTGTGATTGTGTGTGTGTGAGTCTGTTCTGTGTCCGTTTCTGTGTGTGATTGTGTCTATGCATCTGTGTGTGATTGTACCTGTTTCTGTGGGTGATTCTGTTCGTGTGTGTCTCTGTGTGATTGTGTCCGTGTCTGTGTGCTTGTGGGTATCTGTTCTGTGTCTTTCTGTGTGATTGGTCTGTGATTGTACTTTGTGTGATTGTATGTGATTGTGTATGCTTGTGTCTGTGTGTGTGTATGACTGTGTATCTGTGTATGTGTGTGATTGTGTCTGTGTGGTTGTGTTTGTTCTGTGTCCGTGTGTTTCTGTGATTGTGTGTGATTGTGTGTCTGTGTGTGATTGTATCTGTATGTGATTGTGTGATTGTGTCCGTGTGTGTCTGTGTCTGTGGTTGTGTGTGTGATTGTGTCTGTGTGTGATTGTGTGTCTGTGTGTGATTGTGATTGTGTCTGTGTCTGTGTATGATTGTGTCTGTGTGATTGTGTCTGTGTGTGATTGTGTGTCTGTGTGTGATTGTGATTGTGTCTGTGTCTGTGTATGATTGTGTCTGTGTGATTGTGTCTGTGTGTGATTGTGTTTGTGTGTCTGTGTTCTGTGTATGTTTTTGTGATTGTGTCTGTGTGTGATTGTGTCTGTGTGTGTGTGTGTGTGATTGTGTGTGATTGTGTGTGATTGTGTCTGTGTGTGTCTCTGTGTGTCTGCCTGGCTGTGATGCAGACGTGTTCTTCACTCAAGGTTGACACTGAAGTGTGTGTTTGCATCAGGGCAAGGAGCATTGTGGGCAGCGAGGGGACCAGCTTTGGGGCCTGCAGAGCTATGTTAGCAGCCTGTGACCTCCAGGCCTCAAGCCCTTCCCAGCTCCTCCCCTGCTGCAGGAGAGGCTGCAGCGTGGCTCAGGGGTGTGCCTCGGTCTCCAGTGGACCAGGCCGACTCCCCAGAGAAGGTCCAGTGGGGCCCTGAGGTGTTCTGGGGCAGGGCAGGCTGGGGTTGGCTCCCAGCTCGCAGCTCGTTCAGGAGGCCGGCTCTGCCCCAAGGCCTAGACCCCCGAGGCTCTGCGTCTCTGCTCCCCAGCCCTTGCCCTTTCTGCAACACCCCCTTCTTCTCGGCAGCCACATCCCTCAGCCCGGCCTGGCCTGGCCATCCTGACCAGCCTCTTCCCAGGGAGCAGATGACCGGCCCGGCCCCTCTGAGGATCACCACCAGTGCCATGGCTGACCCTGCGGTGTGTCACCCACCCGTGCATTCCTGTCTCCCGGGGCCCCCAGCCAGCCTCCATCCCCATCCTCTTAGGGGCCCAGGGAAGCCCCCAGCACAGCCAGGCCTTTCCTGAAGGGTGGATGCCAGGCTGCCTGCATCACTCCGCTGCTTGCTCAAGAACACCTTGAGTTCTGAGGAGACAGGAGTGTCAGGGCGATGGCAGCTGTCCCCCCACCACAGAAACACGGGGACCCTTCTCTGTCATCCCAGAGGGCTGCAGTGGCCCAAGCCCCTCTGCCCGACCTCTGAGCTCAGGGGTGCTCCGTGCCTGCTTGGAGTGCGGAGATCGCAGCAGCCACCCATGGGCAGGGGCCCGCTGCCCCTGTCCTCCTCCTCAAGGCCTCCGCCAGCCCAGACCAACAGAAGGGTCCTGCTCCCCCTTACCCTCCCTTTCCTGGGCGCCAGGCCCATAGAAAGCCAGCCCAGCCTTTCCCTGAGTGGTGCTGCAGATTCTTAACCACTGAGATGTTCGGTGGGAGTGGGAAATGCCACGTGGCGCTGCCCGTCCTGGAGAGCTGGAGTGTGCACAGTACACTGAAGCCTCTGACGAGCCCTGTGGCACAGGATTGGCTGCCAGGCTTTGTCTATGTAGCTGTGCCCAGAGCAAGTTTGCCCAGGGACATGGTGTGCTCCGCGAGCATCAGCTGGGCTTGTATAGGGGACTGGGAGGGACCTCTGGTTTCATTTCTCTGCTAACAATCCCCTCCCACACATCTTACCCCCACCCCACTCCCATCCTTCCCCTCCGAGGCCTCACTCTTAAGCTGGGGATGAGAGGGTGGGGTGCTGTCCGTGACCCCAATTGTCCCTTCTCTCAGGGCGCCCTGTTAGGGTGTCCTGGGCGGAGCCAACCCCCCATGTCCTCTCGGATCTTCCCTCCACTTAGGGCCTGGGTCCCCTTCAGGCCTGTGTGACCCACCCCCTTCTGCACAGGGGACAGAGACTGCGCTGGCGGGGGACGCCTCAGATAGCCTGGCGGCACTGCAGCTGGATGCGCCGCCCTCAGGCGACATCGACGGGTTGGTGCCCACGCGGGATGAGCGCGGCCGGCCCATCCCCGAGTGGAAGCGGCAGGTGATGGTGCGGAAGCTGCAGGCGCGCCTGGGCGCAGAGAGCTCCGCAGAGGCCCAGGTAGGCCCAGGGAGGTCCAGGTAGGCCCCGGGGAGGGGCGGGACCAGTGGGCGGGGAGGGGCGGGGCCTTTTCCGGGTAGGTGGAAGTGGAAGTCAGAGCACCCGAAGCCCAGAATTAAATCCAAGGCCCAGGGGCCCCTCTCCTCTGTGGCCTCAGCTGCTGCTTCCGCCAGAGGATGAAGTGAACCAGACCAGAGGACTCTGAGCAGAGCCCGTTCACCTGCTCTGGAGGCATGGGTCCCACGTATCCTTCCACTTGGCGGATTTGTGGCACACGCCTGCCTGTGCCAAGCGTTGTTCTAGGCAGTGAAGGGCAAGCCCTGCCCTCCTGGGCGCAGCGTCTAGCAGGGAAGACGGTGGCCCATGGGCAGGTGCCAGCAGGTGTGGGGGTACGATTCCCACTGCTATGGAGAAAGCAAAGTGGTTGGGGGACTATGATAGATGGGTGCTTACGGGGCCCCCTCTGGGGACGTGGCCTTGAGCAGGGGCCAGAGGGAAGAGAGGTGGAGCCCTGTGGGAATCTGGGGCAGGCACCTCCTAGGCAGAGGGAGCAGCCAGTGCAAGGGTCCTGAGGCCCGGCCGGCCTGGGGAGAAGCAAGAGGCAGCGCTCTGGTGTGGAATGGGCGCCTGAGGTTGGAGAGGAACCTGGCTGAGATTATTGCACCTCTGTGAGGCCGTGGGGAGCCACTGAGAATCTGAGCAGAGAAGGGCTGTGATGTGCCTTGGATTTTAACAGGCTCCCCCGGCTGCCGTGCAGACAGGAGTTCAGGAATTGTACCCTCAGAGGCCTACGATTTTGTCAGGACAATTGCGTCCTGCATCCCCAGTCTAGCGCTGTGCTGTCCAGCACAATCACGCCAGCCACGTGCAGCCATTGAAATTCACTACAATTTAAGGGAAGTAAAAGTCCTGCCCCTCCATCGCACCAGCCGCCTGCTGTTTCTGTAGCCACAGGTGGCTCCTGGCTGCTGAAATACAGCCCGTATCCATCATCTCAGGACTGTGGGACAGCCCTGTCTGAGGGCCCAGCCTGTCCTTGCCTATTGGGCTGGGAGCCATAGGAGCTGAAAGCCACAGGGTTGAGAGCAGAGCAAGACTGGGGCAGAGCAGGTCAGGGGCTTCTGCCCTAGCTGGGAAGCCCTTTAAAGTCTTACCTTGGGGCAGGACCAGGGGCTCTGCAGAGATGCTGAGAACTCAGGGATTTGGAGGCTAGGTGGGCTGATGGCAGGTGGGCGGGCTCACCCTGCTCACCCTGCTCACCCTGCCCTTCCTGTGCCCAGGACAATGGTGGGAGCTCAGGCCCCACAGAGCAGGCGGCCTGGAGGTACTCACAGACCCACCAGGCCATCCTGGGGCCCTTTGGGGAGCTACTGACGGAGGACGACCTGGTCTACCTAGAGAAGCAGATTGCAGACCTGCAGCTTCGGCGCCGCTGTCAGGAGTATGAGAGTGAGCTGGGCCGGTTGGCGGCTGAGCTGCAGGCCCTGCTGCCCGAGCCCCTGGTCAGCATCACGGTCAACAGCCACTTCCTGCCCAGGGCGCCTGGACTGGAGGCTGAGGAGGCCTCAACCCCAGCGGCTGAGCCCACAAGCTCTGCGGAGGCCTCGCAGGTGGCCCCCGGGGGGCAGCCTCTGCCCTTCTGGTGCAGCCACATCTCCCGCCTGGTGCGCAGCCTGTCCCTGCTGCTGAAGGGTGTGCACGGGCTGGTGCAGGGGGATGAGAAGCCGGCCACCCAGCCCCTGCAGGAGACCTGCAGGGAGGCCTTGGCCAGCCCCCCTCGGAGCGAGGCCCAGCGCCAGATCCAGGAGTGGGGGGTGTCTGTGCGGATGCTGCGCGGCAACTTTGAGTCGGCCTCCGGCCCACCCTGTGGCTTCAACCCTGGCCCCTGCGAGCCAGGGACCCAGCGCAGGCAGTGCCTGGGTGGCTGCTGGCCGGCTCTGCCTAAGCCCTGCAGTGGCCTGGCTTCCGGGAAGCCCAGGCCTGGCGACACAGAGGAGGCCAGCGACTCCGGCATCAGCTGCGAGGAGGTGCCATCGGAGGTGGGCGCCGCAGCCGGCCCGGACCTGGCCAGTCTGCGCAAGGAGCGCATCATCATGCTCTTCCTCAGCCACTGGAGGAGGTCGGCCTACACGCCAGCCCTCAAGACAGCAGCCTGCAGGACCCTAGAAGCCCGCCACGCGGGGTTGCGGGGCCAGGAGGCCACCAGGAGCCCTGGACCACCCTCCTTGCCCGGCGAGGGCCCCCGGCTGGGCCACCTGTGGCAGCAGCGCAGCACCATCACCCACCTGCTGGGCAACTGGAAAGCCATCATGGCTCACGTGCCCACCCGGCAGCTGCGGCGGCTAAGCCGGCGGCCCCGCGGGGCCCTGTCCCCCGAGCAGTTCCTGCCCCACGTGGACGGGGCTCCCGTGCCCTACAGCAGCCTCTCGCTGGATCTCTTCATGCTGGGTTACTTCCAGCTCCTGGAGTGCGACCTGCCGGCCGAGGAGCGGAAGGTGCGTCACCTGCTTTGCTTCGAGGTCTTCGAGCAGCTGGGCACCCACGGCTGGGAGGCGGTGCGCGCCTTCCACAAGGCTGTGACCGACGAGGTGGCCGCCGGCCGCCGGGCCTGGACCGACGGCTTCGAGGACATCAAAGCCCGCTTCTTCGGCTCCAGCCAGGGTCCCGCCTGGGATACGGAGCCTGGCCGCAAGTCAGGCCTGACCCCGCTCGGGCCCCTGCCGCACGCCGCCGTCCCCTGCAGCGGCCCTGAGCCCACAGCGCAGCGGCTGGGGTCCCGCTCCCAGCGGGGCAGCTTCAACAGCGAGGACATCTGTGGCTACATCAACCGGAGCTTTGCCTTCTGGAAGGAGAAGGAAGCTGAGATGTTCAACTTTGGAGAATGACCCAGCTGGCAGCCTGCTTTCCAGAATGTGGTTTGGGGGTAACTTGGGGTTTCCCTTTTCCTTGCTCACACCCTTGGTGGCCGGGTGAGCCGGGCAAGGCTGCCTCCAGTCCTGCGGGTTATCGGAGGCTGCGGGACTCTTCTGTTGTGGCATGCTTCTCCTCCGAGTCGGGACTCAGACTCCTTCTCACCACTGCACCCAGGAAGCCCCTGGGCAGGCCCTGAAGTTAGGCAATGGGCACCTCTGCCCGGCCAGCCCCCGAGACCAGGGATGCTGCCTGTTTCCCACTTGTCCTTCCCCAGCACCACCAGTTACCTGGGCGTCCTGTCCCTCAGTTTCTCTGGTGCTGGTGGCCTCGGCCACATCCACCTTCCATGTGAGCCTGAGGTGGCCCCAGGTCCTGGTCCTGCCCCTGTTTCTCCTGCTGACCTTGGGCCACACCCCTTCACCTTCCACCTCTGAATGGTGGGGAGATGGAGTGATTCCGAGAACAGATTCCATGGGGAGGAGACCTTCCTGCCAGGCCATCCTTGCTGGTCACACACCGATGCCCGCCAGGCCAGTGCCCCACCCCCAGGGTGCTCCAGAGACCCTGCTCCCTCAAAGGAAGGCTCCCCATGGGGCCCCTGTCCTCCAGCTGAAGAGCCTCAGCCTAGTCATGGGCCCCACCAAGGCCGGTGAGCAGGGACGTGGGAGTAGCAGTGGCTGAGAGAGAGTCCTCCCGACGGGGTGGCCGGCGTCCACTCTCAAAGGCTGCTGCACACAGAGGAGAATGCCGGCAGGGGTGGGCAGCAGCCGGATCTTGGTGGGGCATGGCTACTCCATGAGGGCACTTGGGTATCACCCACAGTGCACCTCTTCACGGGGGCCTGGGTACTGGAGGGAGGGATACAGGAAGGGAGATGGATTCCATCCTCGGGGGCTCTGGGTGCTGCCAAGTATCCCTGGACATGGTGCTGGGCATGGCTGGCATAGGGTGTGGTTTGTCCCCAGCTCCTGATGGCAGCCAGGAGAATGGGTCATCACCCAGGCTCTGGGGCTGAGGAGGGCTGGGCCCAAGCCCACAGCGACTTTGGGGGCGGGGCTCTGCAGCTGTGAGATGGCCCAGCGGGGAGTGGCAGGGAGGGGAGGCTTCAGGAATAGTCTTCCTGGCATCCAGGCCCTCTGGGACAGAGGAGGGTGCAGTCAGGGGACAGGCTTGTCAGGGGTCCCCGCCTCGCTCCCGGGGATTGTCCAGGCAGAACCTGGAAGGCAGCAGGCAAGCTGTTAGATGGAACAGAGAGACCCTCTCGGCTGACTGGGGCCCAAGGGGAGGGGCGCTGAAGAAGATGTAAAATTGGCCGGGCGTGGTGGCTCACGCCTGTAATCCCAGCACTTTGGGAGACGGAGGTGGGCGGATCACGAAGTCAGGAGATTGAGACCATCCTGGCTAACACGGTGAAACCTCGTCTCTACTAAAAATACAAAAAATTAGCCGGGCGTGGTGGCGGGCGCCTGTAGTCCCAGCTACTCGGGAGGCTGAGGCAGGAGAATGGTGTGAACCCGGGAGGCGGAGTTGCAGTGAGCTGAGATCGTGCCACTGCACTCCAGCCCGGGCAACAGAGCAAGACTCCGACTCAAAAAATAAATAAATAAATAAAAAAGAAGGTATAAAATTGGGAGGGGTGGTATTGGCCATCAGGGCGGGCAGGGCCGGGAAGGGAAGTAGCACCCGCCCCAGCCCCAGGCCAGTGGCTTTTCCCCAAGAGCCTGCTCTGCGGCCGGCCTGCTCGGGCTTCCTCCACTGATGAAGACCCTGCCATAGAGCTGAAGCTGAACATGTGTTTGCTAAATAAAGATTCCCATTCCTCGTCCACCCCTTCTTGTACTTGTTGTTTACCCATCCCTGAGAGCCGCCTGTGCCCTCACAGACCCCGGTACCAAACCCGAGTCTCGTCTCAGCTCTGCGGAAATATCGGGGCCATTGTCCTTGGTCCCTCAGAGCCTCTGGTTTCTCATCTGCAGCATGGGACACATACGGAGCTCACGCTCCTGGGGTTGCAGTGAGGGAGGACGGAGGTCCCACGTGGGAGGGGCCTCTGCTGGGGAATCAGCATCGTCTCAGACACTCACCAACATGCAGTGAGCACTTCAGAGTTCCTTCTCTCTCTTTCTTTCTTTCTCTTTCTTTCCTTTCTTTCTCTTTCTTTCTTCCTTTTCTTTCTTTTCTTTTTTTCCTTTCTTTCCTTCCTTTTCTTTTCTTTCTCTCTCTTTCTTTCTTCTCTTCTCTTTTCTTTTCTTTCTTTCACAGGGTCTAGCTCTGTTGTCCAGGCTGGAGTGCAGTGGTGCAATCTCGGCTTATTGCAACTCCTGCCTCCTGGCCTCAAGCAATCCTCCCACCTCAGCCTCCCGAGTGACTGAAACTAAGGTGTCAGCCACCACGCCCAGCTAATTTTTTTTTTGTATTTTTTGTAGGGACAAGGTCTTGCTATGTTGCCCAGGCTGGTCTTAAACTCCTGGGCTCAAGCAATCTGCCCACCTCAGCCTCTCAAAGTGCTGGGATTACAGGTGTTTCAGAGTTGCTTCTAATGAGCAGGGCACTGGGAGCAGCCAGGAGCATCCTGAACGCTGCTTCTCCGTCAGTGGGGCCCTGGCTCTTGGCCACAACATGCGCCCAGTGGAGACCGACGAGGCTGCTCCACCCAGTACAGCCACTGCCCAGGGCTGGCAGAGGGCAAGGGGCAGCAGGTGGGTCTAGGGAGAGCCCTTGGCTGGGGGTGTCAGAAGGTTTGGGTGCTCCGGTGTCTCCTGGAGTCCCCTCACGCACCGCTTGCTGGCAGTGTTGTTCTGAGGGCCCTGACAGAGGAGGAGGCTGGAGGTGAGGGCAGCGGGCCTCAGGTTGCTCCCCGGCTGAGGGTGCTCAAGAGAGAGCACTGGGCAGGGAGTCAGCCCTCCTGGCTCCGGGTGTCCCTGCCAACTCGCTGTGGCCTTGGGCAAGTCTTCCATGGCCTCCAGGCCTCAGTTTCCCAACTGAGGAGCTGGATCAAGGCCAGCAGCAGACACACGCATCAGAGGTCCCAGGAGAGCCTGGGGTAGAATGCCAGGCAAGGGGTGGGGTGTGGCTCAGATCCAGGCTGGGCCCCTGGAGTGCTGCTGGGATGCCCTGGGGTGACCCCTAAATGACCTTCTGCCAATACCCTGCCTCTGGGGGAGCTGCCTCAGGGATTCTGATTCCCTTGGCCTGGGGTGGGTCTGGAAAGCTGGGGTTTTAAGACATTTCAGGCGATTCTGATGCCCAGCAGCTGGAACCCGTGCCCACCAGCAGCTCACCCGTGGGGAGCACGTGTCCCCGGAGCAGGCAGGCACTGGCCCCTGCAATGCCACACTCACAGCTGTAGGGCCCGTTTGGTGCCTATAAATCTGTTGTTCAATTGACAAAAAACTAAGGACCAGAGATGGCAGCCACAGCACCCTGGAGGTGCCGACATCAGTGAGGTGGCCACATGCAAAGCAAAGGCGCAAAGCCTGGGGACTTCCCGATGAGTCAAAAACATCCAGGGGAAAGGGAGCCCTGTGTCCCCAGCCCATAGATGAGGGCAGGATGGAGATGTGGAAAAACAGAAACCTTCCCCAAGGGCAGGGCAGGAACCCCAGCTTCTCCCTCACAGCTGGGTCCGTGTGCAGAGGGCAGGCTCCCTGCATGTTCGTGCACAGATTTAATGCAAAGCCTAACTCATTTAAAAATTTAACATCGGCCGGGCACAGTGGCTCAAGCCTGTAATCCCAGCACTTTGGGAGGCCAAGGCAGTTGGATCACGAGGTCAAGAGATCGGGACCATCCTGGCCAACATGGTGAAGCCCCGCCTCTACTAAAAATACGAAAATTAGCTGGGTGTGGTGGTGGGTGCCTGTAATCCCAGCTATTCGGGAAGCTGACGCAGGAGAATTGTTTGAACCCAGGAGGCAGAGGTTGCAGTGATCAGAGATCGCACCACTGCACTCCAGCCTAGTGATAGAGCAAGACTCCATCTCAAAAAAAAGAAAATTAATGCCTGTGAATTAATGCCTCTGAAGGCCATTTAAAAGAAGAAATGAATGAAGCCTGCCATGGAGGCCAGCCTGCACGAAGGCCCCCAGCAACCCCTGCCTCCGGGTGGTCACAGCATGCAGCCCCGTTCCACCCAGGGTACCCCAGAATAGGATGAAGTTGCAGACATCACTTCTGAGTGGGCTGCGAAAGGCGTCACGGCTCCATCTCTGCTGCTCGCCTTATTTCGGGGAAGCAGCCGCCTTGTGTTGGGAGTAGCTCTACAGAGGGACCCGTGGGGGCAATGGGTTCTCCAGCTCACAGCCCGCAGACCCTCCCGCCCCAGGCCAGCCTTCCGATGACTGCAGTTGGACTGAGCACGTCGTGGGACCCTCCTGAGACATCCTGAGGTGCAGCCACCCCACGCACGCGCTCCCGAGGAGAAACGGAGAGACGACGCGTGTGTGCTGTTCCAGGACATTGGATTTCGGGGCAGTTGATGATGCGGTGTGAGATCACTAATGCGGCAGGGCAGCAGGGGCTTCCATCGCAGATAGAAGACGTCCTCATTACAGCGCGATATGCCGTCAAACAAGGTGGTTTAACCCAAGAATCAACAAATCCCAACAGCGAACACACAGAAAGTGGTGCCGCAGCCAGTCCGCAGGGAAGGAGCGGCCATCTGACAGGTGAGAGTGCTGGTGAAAGGGAAACAAGGACAGCCTGATGGAACCCAGGCCCCAAATCACCCCAGATGGATGAGAGGTGCTGTGCAGGGCTGTAAGGCCCCCGAGAGGCGGGCAGACTGACATGCGGACCCGGCCTGGGACATCCTCACAGCTGAAAGGCCCCCGGCCTAGCAGAGGGGAGCTCACTGACACAGTTTTTTATTTATTTTATTTTATTTTTTGAGATGGAGTCTTGCTCTATCACCCAGGCTGGAGTGCAGTGGTGCGATCTTGGCTCACTGCAACCTCCGCCTCCCGGGTTCAAGTGATTCTCCTGCCTCAGCCTCCGGAGTAGCTGGGATTACAGGTATGCACCACCACGCCCAGCTAATCTTTTTGTATTTTTAGTAGGGACGGGGTTTCACCATGTTGGCCAGGATGGTCTCAAATTCCCGACCTCAAGGGATCTGCCTGCCTTGGCCTCCCAGAGTGCTGGGATTACAGGCGTGAGCCACTGCACCCGGCCTCACACATTTTAACTTGGTGATTTCACGCTCAGAATCTATTCTGAGGGAATAGTCACACAGGTGATGCCACCTTCGTTGTAATAGTCCTAAATGGAAAACAGCCTGAACGTCCATGAACAGGAGGAGGTTACCACTCCCAGCTTCACAAAGTGCGATGTCATCCTATTGAGATGAAATTGAAAATCTTTTTTGTTTTTGAGACAGACTCTTGCTGTGTCACCCAGGCTGGAGTGCAGTGGCACGATCTCGGCTCACTGCAACCTCTGCCTCCCAGGTTCAAGCAATTCTCCTGCCTCAGTCTCCCGAGTAGCTGGGACTATAGGTGTGCACCGCCACTCCTGGCTAACTTTTTGTATTTTTAGTAGAGATGGGGTTTCACTCTGTTGACCAGGCTGGTCTAGAATTCCTGACCTCAGGTGATCCACCCGCCTCAGCCTCCCAAAGTGCTAGGATTATAGGCGTGAGCCACCGCACCTGGCAAAAACAGAAAATCTTTCAGTGCTGATCCCATCAGAAACGCCCACAATCTAACAAGGTGTGAGGAAAGGGCGCTGACCCACACGCACCGGCAGGCTCATTTTGACAATAGGAAAGAGCTGGAAGCACGTTAATGGCAAATGATCTTTTACTGGTGACATTTTCTGCTTTTTATTTTTCTGTTTTCCAAAAGGAACTTGTGTTATTTTTATCCTCATAAAAAGAAACAAGTGGTGTATTTTTAAAAACTGCACCACTCAGTAGCAATCTGTTGATGAGGATCTGTTTTGCGCCCCCGGTGTTGAGTTTCCCAAACTGACCTGTCATCTGAGGTGCTGGGACTCCGAGCCCCACGACGGCTGCTGTGAGGCCTCCACATTTGGCAAGCAGTGCTGTTCCCCGAGCAGAGCCAGCTCCCCGTGACAGCAGCCTGTCATCAGAATCCCCTGTCCTCATTTCCTCCAGCCCGAGCTGGGACCGCATTAACCCTGCATGTTCCGCCTGCAAACAGCGGGGACGGTGGGGAAACCCAGCACTCCAGCGCCCACCCCATAGTGGTCCTGGGCACAGCGAGAGTTGGGGTCTTCCATAAGCGTCCCCCACCCAACGTGAGGCTGATGTCCAAGGCCAGGGGGAAAATCCCGGGACAGTATGGGACAGGAGCAGGGGAAACAGCAGGGGCGGGGGCCAGGCTGGGCTATGGCTGGGCTATGGCTGAGCTGGGCTGGGCTATAATTGGGCTATGGCTGGGCTATGGCTGGGCTATGACTGGGCTGGACTGGGCTATGGCTGGGCTGTGGCTGAACTGGACTGGGTTATGGCTGAGCTGAACTGGGCTGTGGCTGGGCTGGACTGGGCTATGGCTGGGCCAGGCTGGGCTGTAGAGGAAGCATGGACTCAGGGAACCCCTATGGAAGGTAACCCTCAGGGCACCTTGCAGACTTGGCAGTAATTTGTGGGTGAGCTTCCCCTCCACAGGCTGTGTGCGTCTCAGGAGCAGGAGTGGGGTTCTGTCTCCCTGGGGGCCACCTGGGCCTCTCTGGTCTGTAAGAGCATTAGGACAATCCCTAGTAGCATCAAGAGGCCACAGCCAGACCCAACACTCCCCACCTCCTCTAGGTCGCAGCACACCTGGAAATGGTCATACTGGTCAGACCCACGTGGCCGATGGGTTGAGGGTTGAGGGCTGAGGGCTGAGTGCTGAGGGCTTCTCTCCCATGCACCTGAAGCTCCTCAGCCTCAAAGCTCTGCTCTGGCCACTGGTGTGGGAAATGTCCAGTGGCCTCCTCGGCTCCCAACTCAACCCACCTGCCCTTGGTCAGGGCCTGTGGTTCTGAGCCCAGTTCAGTCCCAGGCGTGAGGGCTTCCCCCTGCGACTACTGTGAACCAAGCGCTGGACAGGAAGCTGAGAGTCCGCTGCTGTATTTTTAGATGACCCTGTTTCTTAGCCGCCCTGGGCAGCCCCGAGGCCAAGGCCGTGGGGTAGCAGGGCAAGGAGCCCCAGCGTCTCTCCTACCTGCGCTAGCTGGGTGGGGCACCTGAGGGTGGCACCTCCCCTCTCTGGGCAAAGTTCCCTCACCGCTGCCATGGACTCCCAGCTTGGAAAGCCTCTGCTAACCAGCTGTGCTTATTCATGATAATCACGTTTTCCCACGTGACAGCAAAACAAGAGGACACATAGGTGCCACTGACATCAACAGCGAGGGCAGCACCTGTCGGTGTCCTGGCCCTGGGCTGAGGCTCTCTGCCACCCCAGGCCCCCACGACAGGCTCCACTGTCCCCACCTTGTAGATGAGGAAACAGGTGGGGAAGCTGCACCCCTGCCCCCACCAGCCAGCCCCACCGCCACAGCTTTCACCTGTGCTTGCCCTGGAGCCCTTCCTGATGTCTGTCCTAGGCCACGAGTCCCTGGAAGGCCTCGATGGGCTTTCTGAGCTGACAGTCACCGAGGAGCCGGCATCTCGCTCCTTCCCCCACCAGCCCAGCCCTCACCACCTGACCCTCCCGCCACCCTCCAGACAGAGGCTAAAAATACCTCCCCCGGGGCCACCAGCCTCGCCCTGCCCCGCCCTGCAGGCCTCCGTGTCCCCAGGCTGCCAGCTAGGCAGTCCTGCTCTCGGATCTCTGTTCTCAGCTTCAAGGTCCAGGCCGAGTGAGAGGTAGGATCCAGGGGGCTCTGGGGCAGGGGACAGCAGAGAGGGCAGGGGGGCCCAGCAGGGGGCAGCGGGGAGGATGGGTTAGGCCCTGGAGGCCGGGATCACAGCCGAGTGCTTCGGAGACGCCCCCTGGCCCCTGCCAGCGGCCAAGCCAGGCTCCTCAGGGTGGGGGCTCAGGAGACAGGATTCCCTCTGTTCCAGCTGGAGAGGTGGGAGGGGGAGGCTGGGCCACCCCTCGGATGGCAGCCAGGGCCACTCGGCCACAGTCGCCAGCCTTGCTGGGCTCAGGCTTTTTATTGTCCTGCCCACTCAGCTTCCTCACTCCAGGCCTGGGCAGGCACTGGGGTGAGGCTCTGAGACCCTCAGGAAGCCCCTGATCCATGCAGGGACTGCAGGGTGACAAGTGTCAGCAGGCACCCCTGAGGCCCCCAGGGAAAGTGGGGGCGCTTACGCCTGCCGGCCCATCGCCCCAGCAGCAGCTGGCCCAAGGGAGCACAACAATGACGGGAATGTGACGCCTGCAGGCGGTGGCCCAGGGACAGCCCCATCGCCTACTCAGGCCCCAGCTCATCTCTCAGCTGCCCAGGAAGGGCAGAACCGCCTTCATGGGGGCCAGGGCCTCCTAGGGAGGGGCCAGGCAGGACCCCCATGCCTGCAGTGTTGGTTGGGTATTTCGAGTACTGGCCGGGATGCTGGGGCGTGGGGCCTCCGGCCGCCTGAGCTGCCCTGTGCGCGAGCCCGGGTTGGTCTGTGAGGCCCTGTGGGCTCCCAGGTGCTTCCCCGCTCTGGGGTCAAGAGGTGGCATCCGGGTCGGGAAGTCGGGGAGCCCTAGCTCCCACTGCCTGCACCTGCACCGTGACTGCGCGGCCAGACTCTTGGCCTCCTGGTTCTCCAGCTGAGCTTTGTCATTTCCGTGCTGCTGGCGTTCCCACGCATTTTGTACCTGTGGACGCGCGGCCGCCTCTCTTGCCCGGGATGGCTCCGCGAGGCGCCCCCTAGCGGGCGAACGGCCCCTCCGCTGTGCAGCCTTTCGCCCTGGGGTGACCCGGGTCAAAGGCTTGTGCACAGACTTGATCTCTCCTAGGGACGTTTGTCTTAGGGTGCAATACCAGAAGGACATAAACCACATGCGTATAATTACGTGAGCCTGTAAGCAGCCTTGCTGACTTCAACCATAGGAGAGTGGTGATGCGAAACCCTCCAGAACGCTGCCTTTGGCTGGCCGTTTCTGTTTAGCAACCTCCAGCAGGCCACGTGGAATGCAGGGTTCAGAGCCTGGGCCCCCAAGCCTAGCTCTGAGTTCAAATTCCAGCTTCACCACTTCCTAGATGTGTGATCTTGGGCAAGTGACTGAAAGGTTCTGTGCCTCAGTCTCCCCAGCTGTAAAAGGAGCAATGATTACACCCACCCTCCAGGACTGTTGTGGGGCTGAGTGGTGAATGCACAGCTTCTCTGCATGTTTGGCACGTGGCCTGGTGCCTGGGAGCACCACGGGAGCAGGAGCTGCTGCAGCCCCCAAATGGCCTCCCCAGCAGTGTGGGATCTGGGACAGAGGACACCTCTGGGAGTCTGGGTGCCTCCGGGGCCCCTGGGGGTGGGCTCAGTGTAGCCCAGGGTTGTGGACGAGACCCAGGGCATGGGTTCTCTTGCCAGCCCTGTTCTGCCCCGAATGCCTGGCCATGGGTAGGTCTCCCACCCCTCCGAACCTCAATTTCCTCACTGAAAACAGGAATGACTCCTGCCCTACCTTACAGGGTTCTGGGGGTGGCTTGAGGCAGATGGAGAGTGAAGTGATTGACACATGGTCGATGCTCATCCTGTGTTTATCAAGGGATGGAAAGGGCTGATGGGCAGACTGGATGAGTCACTCAGGAGGATGAGACCATCCCCACTTGGCTGACCCTGCTGTCTTCTCTCCTAGGAGCTCGGGCGGCTCCACGCACTTCTTCCCTTGAGTGGGTGGGCTGCTGAGGGTCCCGTGGGCACAGCATCATGGTGCGGAACGTGGATGACCTGGATTTCCACCTGCCCTCGCATGCCCAGGACATGCTGGAGGGCCTGCAGCGGCTGCGCTCTCAGCCCAAGCTGGCTGATGTCACACTGCTGGTGGGCGGCCGGGAGCTGCCATGCCACCGTGGCCTCCTGGCACTCAGCAGCCCCTACTTCCATGCCATGTTTGCGGGTGACTTTGCCGAGAGCTTCTCTGCGCGCGTGGAGCTGCGGGACGTGGAGCCAGCTGTGGTGGGGCAACTGGTGGACTTCGTGTACACAGGCCGGCTGACCATCACCCAGGGCAACGTGGAGGCACTGACACGCACGGCTGCGCGCCTGCACTTCCCCTCGGTGCAGAAGGTCTGCGGCCGCTACCTGCAGCAGCAACTGGATGCTGCCAACTGCCTGGGCATCTGTGAGTTTGGGGAGCAGCAAGGGCTGCTGGGCGTGGCTGCCAAGGCCTGGGCCTTCCTGCGAGAGAATTTTGAGGCTGTGGCACGTGAGGACGAGTTCCTGCAGCTTCCTCGAGACCGGCTGGTCACTTGTCTGGCCAGTGACCTGCTGCAGGTGCAGCCAGAGCAAAGCCGACTTGAGGCCCTGCTGCGCTGGGTGCGCCATGACCCACAGGCCCGAGCCTCCCACCTGCCTGAGCTGCTCAGCCTAGTGCACCTGGACGCCGTGCCCAGGCCCTGCGTGCAACAACTGCTGGCCACAGAGCCCCTGATCCAGGAGTCAGAGGCATGCCGGGCAGCCCTGTCCCAGGGCCATGATGGGGTGAGTAAGCAGCTGGGAGGCCCCCATTCCTGGGAAGCAGGGAGGAGAGCCCCAGAAACCCCACCTGAATCAGGACAGAGTAAGGAGTGAACATTCCAAGGTACACTGACCTTGCAATGCTCCTTGTTTTGGGCCAGTTCCCTATAAGGACATCACCATTCACCCCTCAAGTGCAGATCGTGCCTGTGTGCGTGTCATACCCTGGGTGCAAGGGGCAGGGGAATGTAGAAGTGGTAAGATCTGACCCTGTCCTGAAGGAGCCTGCAGCTCAGTGGGACAAGCCTGGAAACAGGCAGTGTGGAAGGGCCAAATATATGCCCAGGATGCATTCTGGGAGGGGCTGGCAGTCAGGGAGTGCTTTCTGGAGGAGGCAGCATGTGAGCTGGGCCTTAGAGGAGGGATAGGAGCTCACAGGGAGAAAAAGAGGGGAAAACCATCCAGGAAGGTGGTGCAGCTTATGCACAGGCAAGGAGGCACAGACAGGCCTGGCAGTCTACCGGAGCTTTTATGGGGTGCTACTTCCTGTTTGTGCTGGCAGTGGGCCTGGCGGGCACGGCAGGTCATGATGGAGTGACAGGTCTGGGAGTGGCTGCGCGGTCAGCTGCCAGACACCCTGTTTAGGGGCCTTGCTCCAGGGCACTCCTTTAGAGCCAAATCCGAGGACAAAGAGTGGCTCAGGCTGATGGTCCTCAGGCCAAGGGTGGAGTGAGTAGTGGGCTAACCCCTAACCCCTGTCCCCACTGGATTCCAGCCAGTCACAGAGCACCTGGCCTCCTTCTGGAGCTGGCTTCAGAGCCTTGCCAGTAGGCAGTCACCTAGTATTCTAACTCCTGGCAGTGGGAGATCTGGGGGTTCCATATGGGGGCCAGGGCGGGTGGCTGTTGGGGAGCCTGGGGTTCTGGGAGCCCTAGGCAGCGACTGCTTACCGGCCATTCCTAAGACAGCCAGCGATTCCCACTGAGCTGGGACACCCTTGTGCCGCCTGCTGGAGGCCACCCAGGGAGCGGGGATGGGGAGAAGCTCATGCATGGCGCTGCGTACCTGCTGTGGGGCTGGTTCTGAAGGTGGTTCAGGAATGCCCCTGAAAGGCACGTGGTGCAAGGAGCGAGCAGCTTGTGCACTCGGGCACACACCATCTCCAGCAACACACATGCACACATGCACACACATGCTGAGGCCTGCCCAGGGCATACGGGGGCTCAGGGCATGGGGAGACTTTGCCGTTGCCCTGACCCTGGCCTCCCACCCCACAGGCACCACTCGCCCTCCGGCAGAAGCTGGAGGAGGTCCTGGTGGTGGTGGGCGGGCGGGCGCTGGAGGAGGATGAGGCAGGTGAGGAGCCCACTCCCCGCCTTGGAAACTTTGCCTTCTACAACAGCAAGGCCAGTAAGTACCCCTCCCGCGTCTGGGCCCACCTGCCATCCCTCGGTCTGGCGAGAGCCGCTGTGTCCACCTTGCAGGTGGAGCGACTGAGGCTCGCAGAGGACCAGGAGCTGTGTGAGGCCACTGTGAGGGGCATGCCTGGGTGGGCCTCACCTGGGGGCTGCAGAGGAGCCTGTGACACCCCAGTGAGGAGGAAAGCTGGGGGGCACTGCTGTTTCCTTTCTCTGCAACCAGAGCCCAGGACTCTGGTCCCTTTTAGGCTCTGGGACTGGTGTACAGGGCTCCACGGCCCAGACTGCACTCTGTGGAGTGGGCGGCCTGGCCGCTGCCTCCTCCCCATGCCCCCCGCTCAGTGCACCTGCCGGGGGAATCGAGACCCCAAGGGGAGAGCGGGGTGGGGAGTAAAGGGGTGCAGGCAGCTGGAGGAGTGAGAGCTCAGCTTCTGGGTCAGCCCAAATGGGGTTGTAATCCCAGCCCTCAAACAGGTGACCTCACCTCTCTGAGCCTCAGCTTCCTCATCTGTGAAATGGGCTCCTGCTGTTTCCTCAGTTGTAGGAAGCCCTGAAGTGGGCACTGAGGCCAGGTCTGCCATTTGGCGGGAAAGGAGGCATGAGGGCCCCGCAGCAGTTCTGGAGGCCCCTGCACTGGCCCCGGGAGGTGCTCTGGGAAGGGCTGATGCAGGCTGGCTGGTGTCATGGGGCCACCAGGCAGGTCGCCAACCATCTCCTTGGCGTCAGAGGCTGGCAGACTCCAGGAAGCCCGAGGCCAGCTGTTCGGGTCAGGGGCTGATGAGAGGGGTCTGGGGCTGGCGTCAGGAGGGAGCAGCTGTCTCAGACCCGGCCGGGAGGCGGGGTGCTGGCAGGAAGGGCCTGTTGATGGCTGGGCAACCCCCTCCCTGGGGTGACAGAGCCATGAGTCACAGGGACACGGTCCCTGCCCACAGTGCCAGGCTGTGCTCCCAGGGAGGCCTGGAATTCCGCATCTCCCAAAAATGGTCATAAACAGTAAACAGAGTCTTCCCAGGGGACGTCCCGAAGGCCTGGGGCTCTTCCACAAACACCCAAAATATGTCCATTTATAGGACTTTACCATTTCCACAGTTATTGTCTTGATTTTCCAAAGCATTTTCGCATCTCTTGCCTCAGTTTACCTCTTGTAGCTCTGAGAGGCAGGCCTGACTTGGGCATATCACTCTGCCCCACCCCACAACACTAGCAGCAATCATCCTAATAGCCGCCATCAGTGAGCAGTCCCATGAGGGTCCCCATAGCTCCTGGGAGACAGGGGTCAGTCCCACCCTACAGCAAGGAAACTGAGGCTGGGCTTTGCCCAAGGACACACAGCTGGGGCACGACAGCTGGGATTTGGACCCGCTCTGCCTGCTGCAAGGCTTGTGCCTGATCCCCTGTATGTGCCTGGCTGCCTGGAGGGCAGGGAGGGTGCAAGGAAGGAAGGGAGGGAGGGAGGAAGGCATGCTATTGGTGTTATCACACACTAGTGACACCCACAGATCAGGCCACTTAACCCACACCACATCTAACCGACAGGCCAGCCCCAGGGGCTGAATGGTCCATTTGGGGTCAGTGGGGTCAACTGCAGGGTCAAGGTGAGACCCCGGCCTCCAAAGCCTTCCTGCTTCTCCAGGGGGCTATCCTGTGTCCACTCTGAGTGCCAGGCTCTGTGGAGGGGGTGGGGGGACGCATTAAGCCAGAGCACCCAGGACCCCCTGGGCCCCTGCACCAGTGTCCCCCTGCCCTTCCCTTTCCCCACCAGTGAGAGGGGCATTTCTGCACCTGGTGCACGGAAAGGCACCTGGGAAGGGGTAGTGGGGACCGCCCCAGCAGGGAGCCTGGCAGCCTGACCCTTCTGCCTCTCTCCTTCTGCCAGAGAGGTGGATGGCGCTTCCAGACTTCCCCGACTACCACAAGTGGGGTTTCTCCCTGGCGGCCCTGAACAACAACATCTATGTCACAGGTAGGCAGCTCAGGGACCCTTCCAGGGATGCCCTGCCCAGCCAAGCACCGGGCTCAGTGCAACTCCCCGCGCTGAGTGGGGTCTCTGATGGTTAGTCAAGGCTTGTCGAGGCCTTTCCATGCATGTGAAAACAAGGACATTTAAAATCCATGGTCACTCGTGGGAGCCGGGAGCTGCTCCTGTACACAGGCTGGCGCGGGCCCACCCCTGCATCGCACAGCTCCTTCAGGGGAAGCTCCAGACCTCCCCGCTAAGTGCCACGCTGGCGTGGCTGCTGTGGACGCCACGAGGTTCCAGGTGGCCTCCTTCAGTGAGAAGCCCCAGGCCTGGGTGGTTGACCAGATGTCCGTCTTGGTCCCCAGAAGGAGTCATGTGATGCAGGGGTCACTTTGTTCTTTCCTATCTTAGAAATTGGGATTCCCTCCAGCCTGGGTGACAGAGCGAGACTCCATCTCAAAAAAAAAAAAAAAAAAGAAATTGGGGTTCCTTGTAAGATTTGTGAGGGGACAAGCTTCCGCTGATGGGGGCTTGAAACCACTGATCTTGTCATCCCTGTTTATGGGGGATAGAGGGGCCTGTGCAGTCACACAGCTCGACTGTGCTACGCTGGTCCCACCCCTGGCTCACCACACTGGAGATCATGGCCTGGCATGGGAGGAGGCCCCTGGACATTGGTACCCAGACCCCATTGGCCTGGCACCCCAGGCTGGTGGTACCCATGTAGACAGAACTTCTCCCGGCAGGTGGCTCTCGGGGCACCAAGACAGACACCTGGTCAACCACCCAGGCCTGGTGTTTCCCACTGAAGGAGGCCGCCTGGAAGCCCGTGGCGCCCATGCTGAAGGCCCGCACCAACCATGCCAGCGCGGCACTCAATGGGGAGATCTACGCGATCGGCGGTGAGGCGTTCCTCTCCATTCCTCCCTGGGGCCTGGTTCTAGCCCCTCTTCCCTGCAGCAATAGCAACAGAGAGCCCCATGCTGGCCTCACAGACCACAGAGATGCTGCTCCCAGTGCCACCCTCAGGGCTCGCTGTCTGGTGGGGTGGGCAAGCCATAGGCCAGGGCTCCTGACCAGGTGGGCCATCGAGACCCACAGCCCGGGTGTCCTCCCTGGCCAGCTCCCAGTGCCTCTGCTGTGCTGGGACAGAGACAGCAAGATGGTGACTCAGGCCCCAGGAGGGCTTCCTGCAGGAAGGACCAGTGGGGACAGCCACACCCACCCGCCAGCACCTGCAGCTACAGCAGGGAGTCACCCAGGAGCCTTCACCGATTTTTTTTTTTTTTTTTGAGACGGAGTCTCACTCTGTCGCCCAGGCTGGAGTGCAGTGGCGCGATCTCGGCTCACTGCAAGCTCCGCCTCCCGGGTTCACGCCATTCTCCTGCCTCAGCCTCCCGAGTAGCTGGGACTACAGGCGCCCACAACCGCACCCGGCTAATTTTTTGTATTTTTAGTAGAGACGGGGTTTCACCGTGGTCTCGATCTCCTGACCTTGTGATCCGCCCGCCTCGGCCTCCCAAAGCGCTGGGATTACAGGCGTGAGCCACCGTGCCCGGCCTGCCTTCACCGATTAAAGGAACATCGAAAAACAAAATGTGGCCAGGTGTGGTGGCTCACTCCTGTAATATCAGCACTTGGCGGGGCCAAGGCAGGAGGACTGCTTGGAGAAGGACAGGGTCTCTCTATGTTACCCAGGAGTTTGAGACAAGCCTGGGCAACATAGAGAGACCCTGTCTCCCTTTTTAAAATTATTTATTTTTTATTTATTTATTTATGAGACAGTCTTGCTCTGTCACCCAGGCTGGAATGCAGTGGAGTGATCTCAGCTCTCTGCAACCTCCATCTTCCAGGTCCGAGCAATCTTCCCACCTCAGCCTCCTGAGTAGGTGGGACCACAGGTGCGTGCCATCATGCCCAGCTAAGTTTTGTATTTTCTGTAGCGACGGGGTTTCACCATATTGACCAGGCTGGTCTCAGACTCCTGGGCTCAAGTGGTCCACCCACCTCAGCCTCCCAAAGTGCTGGGATTACAAGAGGGAGCCACTGCCCCCAGCCCATAAAAAAAAAAAAAAAAATAGCCAGGCCGGGCGCGGTGGCTCACGCCTGTAATCTCAGCACTTTGGGAGGCCAAGGCAGGCGGATCACAAGGTCAGGAGTTCGAGACCAGCCTGGCCAACATGGTGAAACCCCATCTCTACTAAAAATATAAAAATTCGCTGGACGTGTAATCCCAGCTACTCGGGAGGCTGAGGCAGGAGAATTGTTTGAATCTGGGAGGCAGAGGTTGCAGTGAGCTGAGATCGAGCCATTACACTCCAGCCTGGGTGACAGGGTGAGACTCCATCTCAAAAAAAAAAAAAAAAAAAAAAAAAAAGGCAGTCATGGTGTCACGTGTCAGCCAAGGTAGAAGGATGGCTGAGTCTGAGAGGTCGAGGCTGCAATGAGCTGTTATCGCACCACTGTACTTCAGCCTCAGTGACAGGGCAAGACCCTGTTTCAAAAAAAAAGAAAAAGAAAAGAAAAAACACATGTGGCCCAAAAGCTCTGTAGGTGATGAACTGGTCTTGAGGCCACTTCTAATGCCCCACCTGTCCCAGCTGTCCCCTTTCTCTCAGTGGCTACCGTGTCCCCAACCAGACAGCAGAAAGCGCCCAGGGCTTGTGAGGTCCCCAGGTGCTCACAGAGGCCCAGGCCAAGGCCTGCTCTCCCCAGGAGGCGTCCTCATCACTGTCACACCCAGACTGTATCTGGGACTGGGAGGGAGCTGCCTACAGCTCCAGGGTCTCGCAACCTGCCCTCCCAGGGCTGGCATCCTCCATTCCAGTTCAGAGCACTCCAGGAAATGACTCCTGGCACATGAGGGGCCTGGGGGAGGGCAGCCTGACTGCTCCCTGCCACCCCGTTCCGCAACATCGGCCCCAGAGTGGGGCATTTCTAGGCCCGAGTGTCCATCCCCTACACCACTTCCTGGCGGGGTGGCCTTGGGAGGTGCCGGCGCCTCTCAGAGCCTCAGCTTCTCTATCTGCGAAATGGGGAGCCCACCCCGCTTCCCACCACGGTGGTCCCTGCTGCTTTACAAAGCCCCAGCCCCTGCGTTTCCAGGCCTCCCCTCTCCTCCCCAGCCCTGACCTGCCCCCGCCCTCACCCCGCAGGCACCACCCTGGATGTGGTGGAGGTGGAGAGCTACGACCCCTACACAGACAGCTGGACGCCCATCAGCCCAGCCCTCAAATACGTCAGCAACTTCTCGGCCGCCGGCTGCCGGGGCCGGCTTTACCTGGTGGGCTCCAGCGCCTGCAAGTACAACGCCCTGGCCCTGCAGTGCTACAACCCTGTCACAGGTGGGCGGGGCTCAGGGACCGAGGACAGGACCACAGGCCCCTCTGACAGGCGACAGTCTGCTGGCAGTGATGGCGAGGATGGGGGCTCCTGAGGATAGACGGGGCCTGGGGTGGAGAGAGCTGGTGGCCGCAGCCTCTCACAAAGAGGAGGGGATGCGGAGGAAGGCAAGGGCCCAAGGGGTCGGGGACCCACTGCGTCACCTCCGCAGAGTCCCAGCGCAGAGGCGAGCTGCACATCTGTCCTGCTCAGGCCTTAGGGCAGCAGTGGGCTGGGTCTGGGCACTGAGCCCAGCACCTGGCAGCTGCCTGACGGTTCTACCCAAAAGGGCCTCACGGACCAGGAGTGGTGACCCCCAACCTCCAAGGCCCTGAGGACCATCTTGGGTTCTGGACTCTGTGCCAGAGTTGGAGGCCCAGCTCAGCCTCCCTGAACTCTGAGCCGTCCACCCCTGGCCCTGGTCTCCAGTCCTGTTTCACCCTCTGGACAGTGTAGATGGTGGCGGACCCTGTTTCGCAGTGTGGGTGTGGGGACAGTGTAGATGGTGGCGGACCCTGTTTCGCAGTGTGGGTGTGGGGACAGTGTAGATGGTGGCGGACCCTGTTTCGCAGTGTGGGTGTGGGGACAGTGTAGATGGTGGCGGACCCTGTTTCGCAGTGTGGGTGTGGGGACAGTGTAGATGGTGGCGGACCCTGTTTCGCAGTGTGGGTGTGGGGACAGTGTAGATGGTGGCGGACCCTGTTTCGCAGTGTGGGTGTGGGGACAGTGTAGATGGTGGCGGACCCTGTTTCGCAGTGTGGGTGTGGGGACAGTGTAGATGGTGGCGGGCTCCATTCTGAGGCGTGGATGTGAGGACCCTCCAGAGACTGGCTGGGCCCGGGGTCCATGCAAGGCCCACCTGGGTACCAGGCCCGGGGTTGGGGGCTGGGCAGGGAGGGGCCCCAGCCAGTCAGGTGGGGTGGGTGGGGTGGCAGCCAGGCCAAAGCACCCCCAACAGGGAGAGACCTGAGGGATCCCTGTACCCTTCACAGGCCCCTCACCTATGCTGCAGCCTTGTGAGGGGTCACTGTCCCCAGGGGGAATATCAAGGCTGGGTGAGAGGCAGGTGTGGGTCCCTTCCAGCTGCACCACAGGAACCTACTCCCATTTCACAGACAAGTTCACTGAGGTTCAGAGAGGCACTGAGTCTGGGGTCCCTCAGAGTGGGGGACAGTGCCAGTGCCAGTGCCCACACTGGCAACCCTGGTGATGGTGGCCGGTGCCTGTGCCCCCCGCAGATGCGTGGAGTGTGATCGCCTCACCCTTCCTGCCCAAGTACCTGTCCTCGCCGCGCTGCGCCGCACTGCACGGGGAGCTCTACCTCATCGGGGACAACACCAAGAAGGTCTACGTGTACGACCCCGGGGCCAACCTGTGGCAGAAGGTGGGCCACCCCCTCCCCCCACATGTGAGCCCCTGCCTGGGACTCCTGACATCAGAGAGCCAGCCTGGGAAGTGAGGGATGGGGTGCCACAGAGGGCCCACTGCGAAGGGGACAGCACAGGCTGGAGTGCCCACAGAGGGCCCACAACGAAGGGGGTGGTGCAGGTTGAGATTCCCCCCAGGCTACAAGGCGACAACAGTGCCCTGGCCTGAGCCCCCTTGAGGATAGGGGAGACAGTGACAGTGGGAGAACGTGGTTTGGGGTTGCCGGCCACTGGTGCTCTGTCCCTGCACACCCAGCTTCCTACAGAGGAGTGGCCTGTCCTCCTTCTCAGGGAGAAAAACCAGGTTCAGACGGAGGGTGCTATAGGGACCAGGAGGGAGGACGTCCTCTGCCTCAGGGTGGCCAAGTCAGGGAGGGGGTTCCTGAGCTGAGGGGAGGTGAGAGCTGCCAGCCCCGGGGCCTTCCTATTGTCCTCAGCACCATCCCACCATGGCCTGCTCTTTGACCATCAGTCCCTGAGGAAGGGGCCGGAGGTGGACCTCTGGGAGGCCTCCCTGGTGGAGGGGACAGTGCCCAGGAGGTTGGGGGTGGGTCTTGGCACCAAGCCAGATGCCCTGGGCCTGCCCACCTGCCCCAAGACTCCCAGTCCCTGCAGTCTGAGAAGGGGGCACTCTCTCCTGCAGCCACCCCGCAGGCTCCTGGCCTGGTGACAGCTGGACCTCTGCAATCCTGCTGCCCACAGCTGTCCCCTGGCGTCACTGCTCAGCTGACCCAGGGCCCCCATTACAGTGGTGAGACAGGTGCAGGGTGGGCTCTGCCAGGCCAGCGTGTCAGCCTGGGCCCTCTCAGCTGGGCCACAGCCAGGCCTTCCTCCAGCCCAGGCCATTGTCCCAGCCTCAGGTCCCAGCACAGCAGGACTCTGCCTTACCCTCTCCGGGCCTGGGTCCTCATCTCTTCCCTGTCTTCATCTGGAGACCACAGACCGGCCTCCTGCTTCCCACCCGCCCAGGTTCTTCCTGAAGCCACAGCTCTCTCCAGCCTCTGGAAAGTCACTGCCCTCACCCCACAATCCCTCCCGGGGCCACTCCCAAGGCCACAGACTGAGCAGGGGTGCAGGGGTGAGGCGAGGGGGCCCACGGTGGGCTAGGCTCTTCCTGGGTGTCTCCTGTGAGACAGCGAAGCCTCAGTGAGGCCTCGAGTCAGCCCAGACCTCCCTGGGAGGCAGCTTTGGGCTCAGGCCTCAGGGCCCCCCTGACTGCAGGGGGTGGAATTGTCGTCCCGAGCGCTGAGGGCCAGAGAGGGAAGGGGCCTCCCCACCAAAAGAAGAGCCTGAGGAGGCTGGAGGGGCTGGGGTGGGCTGCCCAGGGACCCTGTGCTCGTGCCGTGGAGGGGATCTGGGCCAGGTGGCTGGCCGTCCTCTCTGCCACTCCCCCAACCCTGCTGAGGGCACCCTCAGCACTGCTCTCCGGCTCCCACCATGGGACATTAACCCGCTGACCGTGTACAGGTGCAGTCCCAGCACAGCCTGCATGAGAACGGCGCGCTGGTGCCACTGGGCGATGCACTGTACGTGACGGGCGGCCGCTGGCAGGGCATGGAAGGTGACTACCATGTGGAGATGGAGGCCTATGATACGGTTCGGGACACCTGGACCCGCCACGGCGCCCTGCCCCGGCTCTGGCTCTACCACGGGGCCTCCACCGTCTTCCTGGATGTCTCCAAGTGGACCCAGCCCTTCAGCTCCACCCAGGAGCACTAAGCCAGGGCTGGGCTCCCCGGAAAGGGCCCCCCAGCAGCCCCTCATCACCCTGTGGAACGGCCCCCTTTCATTTTCGCTTAGTTCTTCACTTGGAGCTACCATTCCTTCCGGGCTTGGGCCACCAGGGGTGATCAGACAGCATGGCTCGGAGTACACAGCTTTGGTCTCTGTGGCCACCACACTAAAGTCTGAGCTGAGCAGTGATAAGGGCCTGAGTGTCGGACACCAGCATAACAGGGTCAGGAAGCTCTGCTGCCCCTGGGGTTACCGAGACCTCAGAGAGAGGAGCCGGGGGCTGGGCCAGCATTCCCAGAGCTTGTGAGCTCCACTACTGCCCTGCAGGGCCTTTTGGAGCAATTGCATGAATGTAGGGTGAACACGGAGTGTCCCAGAAAGCTGAGGCTGCTGGGGAAGGCAGGCCCCAGAGATGGGGTCAGCACCAGGGCCTCGTGGGCCTGCTTCTGCGTCGCTCACAGCAGTGTAACCATGGCAGGCCACCTCCCCTCTCTGGGCTTCAAGCATCCGCCACCCATGGGGCTGACTGTGTGGGCTTTGGGTCCCCACTCAGCCTTTGCATGTCGGTGCTGTTTCTGCTTCTGTGGACAAAGGAGGCCCCAACCATCTCTTGCACCCAGCGGGCAGCGCCCACAGAGAAACCAGGAAGGAGGGAGGCGGGGCGTGGGGCGGGCCGGAGGGTCCCAGGGAGGTGAGCAGGAGAGCCTGCTCTCAGAAGTGACTGCTGCATCTCTTTGTGTCAGAACAAAGGCTCTGCATCAGAATGGAATTTCCCACCAGGGGATGATTCTTGGGTGCACTGGTGGCACCCTCCTGAGGGTGAGGGGTAGCATCTGATGGGCCCCTGGCAGCACGCAGCCTGACTCCGGCTGGCTCAGGCTAAGTGGCTTCTCCCTCATCCTGAATGAGGCACCCACCTTTGGAGCTAAGGAGACAATGAAGGACACTCCCTGGGTGCCCAGTGGCATGTCCTTACTGTCACAGGCTTTGCCCCAGGACATGGGGCTAGAAGTCAGGAGTCAGGCCTGGCCAGGCACAGGCCCTGGTGTTGCCCCGCAGAGGCCTTGAGCAGCTCCCGTCTCCCACTGGATCCAGGCTTCCTCTCCAGGAGCAGCCCATGGATTCCTCCTTGAAGAGCCCCTGCCCCTAGGGACGAGAGGGGCCTCTGACATCCTTGGGTTCTAAGGACAGGAACCCCTGGGTCTCTTGAGCTTCCATAGGTAGGGATCTGCTTTGCTTCCAGACCTGCCTCTCATAGCAATTTTTTTTTTTTTTTTTTTTTTTTTTTTTTTTTTTTTTTGCCTCTTGTTACCCAGACTGGAGTGCAATCTCACTGCAACCTCCACCTCCTGGGTTCAAGCGATTCTCCTGCCTCAGCCTCTCTAGTAGCTGGGATTCCAGGCACCCATCACCACGCCTGGCTAATTTTTGTATTTTTAGTAGAAACAGGGTTTCACCATGTTGACTGGGCTGGTGTTGAACTCCTGACCTCAGGTGATCCGCCCGCCTCAGCCTCCAAAAGTGCTGGGATTACAAGGTGTGGGAGAAGTGAGCTGACCCTGGAGGGCCAGAGAGAGTGGGGCCACTGGGTGCTTCCAAAGGAACAAGAGCCCAGAGCTGAGGAGACCTTTGGTGGCAGGTGGATTGGATAAAGCACGGGTGAGGGTTTCTGGGGCCCTGGGCTCTGTTTCCACGTGGAAATCTGAAATGTTTTCTAGACAGTGATGGAAGGAGGTCAGCCAAAGGGCTGTTTAAAAACAAAGCCTCCATGTAAACCATTTCTGCAGGAATATTTTAAAATAAATAAAAATACAACTGAAGACATGAAATGTCAAAATAGGCTGACTTTGATCACAAAGTAGCCACAAGGGCGGCATGCCAGAGCAAGACCTGCTCTCCACCCCTGCACACCCTGCAGGAATATGGGCGCTCCACGGGTGGAGGGCGTGGGCCTCTCCAGGTCCTGGCTCCCAGCTTTGAGGTGCCGATCAGCTGGGCTCCTGATTCAGGGGGCCATGGCACCCTTCATGGCACCAGGAGGAAAGGGGCGCCTGCTGGGTATTGAGGTGAGAGGCTAAGGAGAGTTTCACGACGGCCTCTCCCCATGCTGTGGGGAGAGTGAAGGGAGCCCAGAGGCTGGAGAGGCGTCCCAGGACAGCAGCAGCGGGGAGCGCAACCCCCTCTGTCTTGGGGGAAGGGAAAGGGCAGACACAGACTCCAGGGAGCTGCTGAGAGAGGGCCTTGGCAGGGGAATGCAGCCAGCACCCCTGTTGCCCAGCTGGGAGGAGGTGGCAGAGTCCATCTACCCTCTCTGTCCAGCCTGCCCCCTGTCTCCCACTAGTGCCTCCTACAGGTCAAACCCAATCAGAACCCAGAAGGAAGAGAGGCCATTGACAGGCTGTAGTGGCCAATTGGGGATAGAGAACAGGTGGAGAAGGTGGCCAGGGCACCAGGATGGCAGCCAGAATGTCTGGCACACGTCACCCACTTGAGAGCTTTGCAGGAAGGGACATTAATGCACTCACCAAGCAACAGTCATAGGGCAGCCAAGGCACCCCCTTCCACCATCAAAATCCCAGGACAGCAAGGACTCATTAGAAGGCTTGAGGCTAATAGGGGCTTCTAGAAAGGGGAGCGCATAGCCTTGGAACATGTGCAAAAGCCCACAGGGGTGTGCGAGTGAAACCCACCTCCCCAGCCCCGTGTGCTCATGTCCTCCAGGTAGCTGTGTGTTGTCTTGGCCACAGAAGATGCTGGGTAAACTAAGGCCCCTCAGCCTTCAGTGGGCACACAGGGCCCTCAGCCAGGCCCAGCACCGCCAACTCTATCTCAGCTCCCTCGGGTCCCCAGGTAAGCCAGGGCCTAGGCATGCTTCCAGCCACTTCCATTGGACTTGAGTTTCCCAACACCTGCCAGATAGGCCCCTTTTATCATCCAGCATCTTCTCTATTCAGGCAGGGACAGTGGTTCCTGGAATCAGGCCATTGACACCCTCATGTGACTGTAATTAAATGGACTGGTCACCTGACAGTTTTCCGTAGTCAGGTAGACCGTGACATAGCTTGGAGATCTGTCCCCTCCGAATGTCATGTAGAGTCTGATCGCTGGTGTTGGAGCTGGGCCTGGTGGGAGGACCCCTCAGGCGTGGCGTGGTGCAGTAATGGTGGTGTGCTCCCGCAGAGCTGATCGTTAAAGAGCCGACACCTCCCCTGCTCTCCCTTGCTCCCTCTGTGTGACACACCTGCTCCCCTTCCCCTGCCACCATGAGGGGAAGCTTCCTGAGGCCTCGCCAGAAGCAGATGCTGGTGTCATGCTTCCTGTACAGCCTGTGGAACTGTGAGCCAAATAAACCTCTTTTCTTTATAAATTACCCAGCCTCAAGTTTTCCTTTATAGAAAGAAAACAGACAGATACAGGCCACTACTCCAGTTGGTTGGGCCATCAGTTGATCCAGTTGAAAGCACGTGTATGGCTGGAGAATGTGCCAGTGGCTTAAGGAGAGAGGGCACAGCCACATACACAGAAAAGATGTCTGTACTATCCATCCCCAGTGCCCGGTGTGGTGCCAGCTGCTTGGTCTGAAGTGTGGCTGCTTCTCCCAGGCTCTGCAGCACCAGGTACGTGGCAGGGCAGCCAGGTGTGTGGCTGTCACTGAGAGTGAGGAATCTCCATGGGGGAAGTGTCCTCTTTGGAACAGACCCCAGGAGCCATCATGACTCTGTCAGATGCCAAGGTGATTTTGATCACAGTCACATTTAAGAATGTGATTCTTTCCAAAATGGCATTGTATTCAATGGAGAGGTGAGCTAAAGATGATTATTTTAATTAATCTATTAAAACCATGTAGACAATTAGCAGAAAACTCAAGAGACCCTCTGGGCAGAAGTGAGAAAGAACTGTCCCCCGTGAGACCCGAGACTGCCCACACATCCATGCAGCAGGCCACAGTGTATTCTGAGGGCTCGGCCTGGTGCCGGCACGTTGCGGGAACTGCACAAATGCTCACTGAATTGAACTAAATCTGTGGGTTCTCCAGAGCAACGGACCTCAAGTTGTAGGGGCCAGACCTGGATGTGGTTTCATTTGATGGTTCCATGATCTTGGGCCAGTCCCAAGATCTGAGCCTCAGTTTCCTCATCTGTGCAATGGGGATAATCACATGATTTGCAAATTAGATGATGTCATGGACTTGCAAGGCCCAGTAAACAGCCACGGCTGCCCACCTGGGCCTCGGGAGGCCACACAACAAGCTGACTTCACAGTCCCACTGTTTTCGGAGCAGAGGGAGCTTTTATTCCCATGACTTCATCGGCAAAGGTCCTTCCTCTGGAGGAAGAGAGAAGAGTGGGAACAGCTTGACTGCATCAGGCTGCTGGGAAGGCAGGCCTGGGCCGTGACATGAGGGCCCAAGAATGAGGATTAGATTTCAGCCAGGCATGAAGGCGCGTGGGGGAGGCCACCTCCTGCTCCAGTGATCCCCGTTCTGTGGCCACTCATTTAGTCCTTCCACCCTGGGATGCACTGGCTTGCCCCGATGCCAGCCCCACTTCTGACCCATGGGCTGCTGCTGCAGGGGGAAGCCCCCATTTCTGCTGCTCCTTGATCTGCACAATTCTTTGCTAAGCTCCACCTTCCTCTGAGTGAAAACCACTTTGAAATGTGAACATAGATACACGCAGGGGCCGCACCTGAAGACCCCTGGCCTCTCCGCTGTCTGCCCCCAACCCAGGAAGAGTCATCCCCTCAGGATAGTGTTACAGGAGGCTGCCCCAGCACCAGAACCGATTTGATTTGGGCCCTCTGGCAGGGCCTATGACATCACTAGGATTGTTCATTGTTTGGGAAAATAACTTTTTCACATGGCAACGGCACTTGTCCTTAATGCTGGCCTGAAAGCTGGGGCCCCCCACTGTGAAGTGGAATGACATCACACCAGTATCTTAAGGGTAATGTTCCCCAAATCAGGGCACCTCAGCCTTGTGTGTCCTCAGTGTTGCTGACGGTGGCAGAGCCTCCTCTTCCCAGGGCTTAGGTGCAACCAATCGGCGCCCACCTTGAACCACAGCTGCAGCCAGGACCCCAGAGGGAATTCAGACCTGTGGGATGCCCATTCCTCACAGGGAAAAGATGGGGCTATGTTTTCTGCAGTAATGCTCCAACTCATCACGGAGCTCTTATTTCACACCAACTAGAGGAGGAGGAACCCTAACAAGCAAAACATAAGGCTGTGAAGATGTAACCTGCCCAGTGAGCAGGAGGCCCTCTCCAGCCCCACTCCGGTTCTGCCCATGGGCTGCGTCCTGGGCAAGCCGCCCACCTCTCTGGGCTAATTGATGGGGAATCGAATGAGGTGCTGGTGTGGATGAGCTTCTCCAGAAGCAAGAAGGTACCATTCACACAGCTGCAACTCCTGGGGACAGGAGCCCGTCTCTCTTATTATTATTATTATTATTATTTTTTTTTTTTTTTTGAGATGGAGTCTCGCTCTGTTGCCCAGGCTGGAGTGCAGTGGCGCCATCTCAGCTCACTGCAAGCTCCGCCTCCCGGGTTCACACCATTCTCCTGCCTCAGCCTCCCAAGTAGCTGGGACTAAAGGCACCTGCCATCATGCCCGGCTAATTTTTTGTATTTTTAGTAGAGACAGGGTTTCACCGTGTTAGCCAGGATGGTCTCAATCTCCTGACCTCGTGATCTGCCCACCTCGGCCTCCCAAAGTGCTGGAATTACAGGCATGAGCCACCGCGCCCGGCCAACAGGAACCCCTCTCTACCAGCAGAATACAGGAGAATACGGCACGCGGGGGTCCTGTGGTTCACAGATACAGTCCCTCTGAATAAGAGAAACCGAATGAAATGTTAACACATTATACTGAATGTGCATGTCACATTCAGACATGTCATGACAAAGTTCCACACATCAGGCTTCTTAATAGACATTCCAATAGAACCAGACATGAAAGCCCACCAGAGAAAACCTTCATTCTTTGAGGGCTTTAAGACATCCCCCTCATATGTGTGAATTTAGGAGCAAATGTCTCTAATTGTGACAAACCTGTGGAATGTTTGCAGGTGAAATAAGTTCACATATCTTGCTGGGCACATATGACCTAAGCCAGTGTTTCTCATATTTCTCAAATGTGTCTTAAAGACTTGCATGTTTTATAGGAATTCAAATGTTTTCGTTGCATTGGTTTAAAAAAAAAAAAATCATTTGTGGCTTTTTGTTGAGATGGAGTCTGGCTCTGTCACCCAGGCTGGAGTGCAGTGGCTTGATCTTGGCTCACTGCAACCTCTACCTCCCAGGTTCAAGCAATACTCCTGCCCCAGCCTCCTGAGTAGCTGGGATTACATGCACTCGCCACCACGCCCAGCTAATTTTGTAGTTTTAGTAGAGACAGGGTTTCACCAGGTTTGGTCAGGCTGGTCTCGATCTCCTGATCTCAGGTGATCCACCCGCCTCCGCCTCCTAAAGTGCCAGGATTACAGGTGTGGCCACTGTGCTGGGCCCATTTGTGGCTTTTAAAGGCAGGACTTCTCTCTTGTGTCCTCACCTGCCATTGAAAGACATCTTCATAGAGTAAGTCCGTGGGACTTACTCACTCACCCCTGCTGGACAGATTCTCATGCTGGGCAGGGCATGTTTATCTTTAAACGCCCTCCCCACCCAACTCTACACCATTCCTATATCCTATGGGAAAAGGGGTGGAATCACTGGGAATAATTACCTTCTGATCCCATGCTTTTCCTAAAGTATTAAGTATTTCCTGGTTTCCCCACCTGCCAGGCATGAGGCCAGCCAGGTGGAACATCGCATGAGTGGCCAGAAAAGGCAGGCGACAAAGGCCAGCTTGCATCTGAGGACTGACTTTGGCCCATCCCCAAGCCTGGGCGGGGACCACCTGTGGCTGCTGGTGCCCCTTTCAGTCCCTGCTGCCACATCCTGTGAACCAGGACAGGGTGAGGCCTCCTTTCCCCAGTGGGCTCTTCTCAAAAGAGGGGTACAGCAGCCCTCCGTGTGAGTGGGAGGTGCTTCTCCAGCGGAGCCTTCTCCCGGTCTTTAACAAAACGCACTGTGTACCCACCGGGGCAGGTGCCTCCGGGGTGGGGCAGGAGAGCCAAGCCTGTGACCCTCCTCGGCGTAGCGTCTTAGTGGCGGGGCAGATAGCCAAAAGGGTATGCCATATAACAAAGCCAGGGGTGGGGTGGGGCTGGGGGCTGCCTCTTTCCTGGTAGGGGTGCCCAGAGGCCTGCCACCTTCTCTGAGGCCTGCAGGGTCTGGTCCACCTCTGGGGGCACCGACTCTGGTAGGCGGTGGGCAGCTTCGCTGCTGGTCTGGTCTGTCCCCACACCCCCACTAGGGCACGATAGGAGTCAGTTCTCCCAGCCCAGGCCCCACCAGGGCAGGCGGTTGTCCTGAGTTGTTTCTTGGCTCCCCGCGTCCCCTCCGTCCCTGCAGGTGAGCCGAGTGGGGAAGAACAGTCTCTGCGCTCGGAGCACGCCAGCCATGGAGGGAGGGCGGCCTGGAAGGGGGAGTTCCCCCCTGGGAAAGGGGAGCTGAGAAGGGGCCCCGAGGGTCTCCTGGCTCCGATTTGCTCCACTTGTGTCGTAGAGGCCTGGCCCTCGCGGGGCGCGTCCAGGAGAATGGGGAGGGGATACCTCGGGGATCCCTGCAGAGGACGTAAGGGATAGAGAGAGGAGAAAGGATCCTCGGGCCGGCTGGGAGGAGGCAGCGCCTGGCTCTCCGCAAAGAAAATGGGGTCGTGAGGGCAGAGGGTCCAGGGCCGGGAGAAGAGGCGCCTCGCTCCCCAGGAAGCGGAAGCGCTGGCAGCGCGAAGGAGGGACCCCAGAACCGGGAGTTGCAGGGGGGACGCGCACAGCAGGGGAACACCCCTCCCTCTCCCTGCCCGCTGCCCGCGCCCCCTCCCCCAGCCCGGACACTCCCCCCATCCCCCTGCAGCGCGCGCCGGAGCCGGGAGGGGGCGCGGGCGGGCGCGCGGTCTCGGGCGAGGCGGGGGATTCAAGCGCGTTATAAGGCGAGGAGCCCGGGACGCCCGAGACGCCGCACTCGGAGCCGCGAGGGAGCCGCCGCCCGCATGGCCCCGGCCCGCCGCCCCGCCGGAGCCCGCCTGCTGCTTGTCTACGCGGGCCTGCTGGCCGCCGCCGCGGGCCTGGGGTCCCCGGAGCCTGGGGCGCCCTCGAGGAGCCGCGCCCGCGAGGAGCCGTCGCCCGGGAACGAGCTGCCCTGGGGCCCCGGGGAGAGCCGCGCGGGGCCGGCCGCCCGTCTGCCGGTAAGACGCCCGGGTCCGCTCCGGACCCAGCCCGCGCCACAAGCTCCGGCCTGGGAGGAGGACGGAGAGGCCGAGCCCGCCCTCATCCCCGAGAGCTGCTGCAATGCCCGGCTCCGGGGCTCCGCCGAGACTCAGGGCCGTGTAGACGCTGCGCTCAGCCCGGCGGGGAGCCTTGACTTTGGCTTTGGGGTAGTTTGACTTAAAGCAAGGTTCTGCTAGGTCGGCGAAAACCCCCTTTTCTTTTGGGAGAGAAGGAAGTTGGGAAATAGATAAAGTGTAAATAACTTGAGTTGAGGAAATTGGGAAGAACGCATTTGTACAAAGTGTAAGCAAATGACTGCCACCGCCCCCAATCTATTTGGTGCAGTTCTCTGAAAACAAAGTGTTTCCCTGCGGGTCTGGGGTCAGGGGGCTGTTCAGGGTGGGGAATGACATGGGGCTTTGAGTCAAGTAGCTTCTGGCCGTGAAGGGGTGATCTTGAGCTCTGCCCTGCCCCCTCCTCTCCAGGGTTTTGGAGCCTGGACTGCTGAGCAGAGGGTGGTCCGGTTGGGGAGGTGTGGCCCAGGCCTGAGGAGACGAGAACTTCAGAGGGGCCCTCAGTGTGGCCGGGCCTTGGGTCAGGGGGGCAGGGCCGCTCCAGGGAAGCCGGGGTGGGCGGCGGGTGCTCTTTACTCTGAAGATGCTCAGGGACAGTAGAGGGGAGAGTCAGGAGGGCATCTACTAGAGGGGACAGGGGTGCAGCTAGGCCTGGGGTCCCCCAGCGTTCTCTATCCCAGCCCCACCACCCCCAGCTGCTTTCCAGGGACTGAGGGCACCCCCCCCCCCCGTGCAATTGGCCAGACCACCCAGGTGGGCACAGCAGCCAAATGTCAGGGCACGGTCAGCAGGAGGCACATGGGGCTCAGGTGCTTCCAGGTGGAGTTTTGGTTGGACCCTGTTTGTAGGGGACACGGTGACACCAGAGGTCCTCCCAGGCTCCAAGGCTTGTTTCTGAGAGACCCTTTGTGGCTGGAACCAGGGCAGCTGCCCAATACCCACCCTCATGGCTGGGGCCATCTCCTGGTATGCCAACTGACATGGTTCTGCCTGTTAACAGCTCTACCCCCAAATCAAACTGGGGTCAGAGTCCATCCACAGGCTACAGGTGCAGCTTGGAAGGTCAGCTGGGCACACCCCTCCTGGCTGGTGTGCGGCATCCTCACTGCATGTTTCCGCAGAGGGCACACGCGAAGTGGAAGAGGGTCCTGGGAGGGGGTAGAGTGGAGAGCAGCCAGCAGGTGGTACAGTTGACCCTCCAAGGCACAAGGAAGCGCTGAGCGCGCTGGGCACCCTGAACCCTTTCTCCGTCCACCACAGGCACTGCAGCCCCATCTTCCCACCACAGCACCCTAGCCTGTGCATTGGTCAGCCAGCTCCCAAAAGAAGGCCCTGCGTCCCCCTAGAGCAGCCAGGAACCAAAGGCAGTGACTTGGCAGCTGGCTTTGTCTCTGATAAAAGGGCCTGGTCAGCTATAAAACCCCAGGGTCCTTCTGTCAGCCCCCAGCGTCAGCACCCATGACCGCATCTAAGCCCTCTTGGGCTGGTTTGCTTGCCAGCTGGCAGCCTTGCCTGGAGCCCAGATAGCCCAGTGGGTCCAAGTCCTCTCCCAGAAAGCTCCCTCCCAAAACTGTGCTCAATGTCAGCATCAGTCAGGATGCAGCAAGGACAGGAATGGAAACTTCTGGAAGCTTCACTGTCCGTGCTTGAGTCAGTGTCTCATAAGTGCTGAGGAAATGAACGTCCCGTGCAGAGGCCTCATGTCATGACAGCTCACCTGGTCCTCTCCCCCACTGAACTGTAACCCGAGGCAGCTGTGAGAGCTGAATTTGCCTCCTTAGAACTTCTGACAGTGGGGGATGGACAGAGGAGCAGCTCACCTGGTCCTATCCCCTACTGAACTGTAACCCGAGGCAGCTGTGAGAGCTGAATTTACCTCCTTGGAACTTCTGACAGTGGGGGATGGACAGAGGAGCAGCTCACCTGGTCCTATCCCCTACTGAACTGTAACCCAAGGCAGCTGTGAGGGCTGAATTTGCCTCCTTAGAACTTCTGACAGTGGGGGATGCACAGAGGAGGGCTGGCTAGTAGTTGGGCTCCCTGATAATCACAGTTGCTTCTTCCTGAGCACCTATGGGTGCTCTCGTGGTTGGATCTTCCTGGTGACTGGAGGGTGGTGTGATCACTGCAGCTCCTCTGGAGGAAGGAGGCCCAGCAGTGCAGGGATTCACGCCTATACCTGAGCCCTGTACCCCATCTTCCCTCCAGGCATCTTGGGTCTGCCTCTCCCATGAGTGCCAAGTCCAGGCCGAGGTGTGGCCTGTTCCCTAGGAGTCGTCCTCCACGGGCCAAGGGGAGAAGGTGCGAGGGGTGGGGGCCCCTTTGGGAGCCGCCTTTGAGGCACTGCCTTTGAGGGCACCACAGGTGACAAGGACCAGGGTCCCAGAGTACAGAAGGCCACACAGTCACCTCCTGCAAAGTGTCCCACCTGCTTGGTGGGAGTCCAGCGAGGCCAACTGCCCTGCTGGGCTGGCTGTGTTCCAGGAGCCCACCGCCGATCGTGCACACAGCATCGACCCCCGGGACACCTGGATGCTTTTCGTCAGGCAGAGTGACAAGGGTGTCAACGGCAAGAAGAGGACCAAGGGCAAGGCCAAGAAGCTGAAGGTGAGGCTGGCATCCCGTCAGCACCAGGCCGTCGGGGGGCTCCACCTCCTCGCTCCTCATCCACTCCCACTCCTACATCCTGAACATTTCTAATAGCACATCCCTCACGCCTCGGCCTGGGGACAGAGAACACAGAGAAAGAACCCAGGCAGCCCCAGGGGGAGCCCTGAGTTAGGGGCCTGGTCCCAACCATTTCCCCATACCCCTAAAATGCCAAGCACTCCCTCTTTTCTCCTCCCTCTGCATCCAGGCCAGGGAGGCTGGGCTAGCGCAGGCTGTGGTGAGAACCTTGCCCACGCTGGGGGGGCCTGCAGGAGTACCTGGTTCCTGGGGACTAGGGGCACAGGGTCCTGGCGACTGCTGCGCTGTCACCCTCACTCAGCCTTGGGTCTTGGCCTGAGCGGAAACTTGGTGCTTGGTCCTGGTGCTGCCTCCTACTTGGAGCCCCCAAAATGGCACATACAGGGTGTGGGCTTCTCTGTCCCCTGGGGGCCAGTCTCACCTGCCTGGGATCTGACCACATGATGGAAGGCCAGCTCAGAGCACATGAGGCAGGTGCACAGGCCAGGCTGTCCCCATGGCCTGGCCTTTCACCTCTGCCCCAGCCTCCTGGCCCTGCCCTAAGCTGCTCCCGACAGGGGCTCACTGGCTCCTATTTCGGGTCCCAACCGAGCCTAGTGGGGACTTGCTGATGGTGGACTCTGGCCCAGTGCAGACCCCGAGATGCAAGTCCCCAAAAGCAGCCTGGAGTCGTCCTCCCTCCAGGAGGCCTGGCTGCAGGAGTGGGCATCAGCCCTCTGCCTCCCCACTCAGGGCAGAGCCCTTCCCTGCCAAAGCCCCACCCTGAGGGCCCCCACCTTCAACACAGTCCTTGTACTCACTCCAGGAGAAGCTTTCAGTTGGAGGTAGACCCTCGGCTGGAGGTTGGAGCCCACTGGGGAGCTCTCTTGCCTGCCTCTTAGTGGCAAGAGCCTGCTCCTCATATGTCCTCACTGGCAAGGTTCCCTTTCAGTTCGGCTTGCCAGGGCCCCCTGGGCCTCCCGGTCCCCAGGGCCCCCCAGGCCCCATCATCCCACCCGAGGCGCTGCTGAAGGAGTTCCAGCTGCTGCTGAAAGGTAGGGGTGTGCACCAGCTGGCACACACCCCCCGCACTGAGCTGGGCCTGGGAGGGTGTCCCAAGGAGCCGACAGGGCCAACCTCAGCACTTCCGCAGGCACCCAAGGAGGCACCTGCTCTGGGCTGGACTCAAGGACAGTGGAGCTGGCCCAGGTCCAGTCCCTGCCCCGTCTTGGCCCAGGTCTGCCAAGGGTCAGGGCTGGGGGTGGCTGGGAGTGGGAGACCATGGCCAGGAGAAGGCTTCACAGAGGAAGGTGGACCTGGCCACTCAGCATGGCAGGTGCTCAGGGACCAGCGCCCATGCCCTGCCTGGAAGTCAGGAGAGCCCAGTGAAAGGCAGAGGCTAGTGTATGGGGCAGCACCAGGTGGAGCTCGGCCTGGCACCCACAGTCACCACTGGCCCAGGCTGGGGTAACCTGCGCTGGAGGAGGCAGAGCTGAGTCGAGCTGCAGAGTCCACACTGAGGCCTGCTCCCGAGCAGTGGCTCACATTAGTCATTAGAATTGAGCCTTTTTTCCCTTTTAGTTCAATGTCCTGTTCATTTAAATATAGCACCTTCTGCGCTGAAGAACCTCCTTGTACTTCCAGTAAAGTCGCAATCCCTTATTTTGCCCCCAGCTTCTTTGGAAAATGTGGGTGGGGTAGAGGTGAGGCTGGAGACCAGGCGCGCTGGGGCACTTCTGCCCGAGCTTCCCAAATGGTGAGGGAAACGGAAGCCGCTGCAGGGTCAGGAAGCAAAGCCTCCGAGGCCCTTCAAGCCGAGGGGGCGTCGCCCTCGCCCCACCCTTGCGCCGGGCAGGCCCCTTGTCCCGCTCGCACCTGTCCCGCTCGCACCTGTCCCGCTTGCACCCACGCGGCGGGCGGGTGAGGGGTCCCCGGCGCGCAGCCACCGCTCGCTCTGTGCCAGGCGCTGTGCGGCAGCGGAAGCGCGTGGAGCACGAACCCTGCACATGCGGCCCCGCCGGGTCCGTCGCTGCGAGCCTAGCCCCGGTCTCGGCCACCGCCGGGGAGGACGACGACGACGCGGCGGGGGACGTGGTGGCACTGCTGGCCGCGCCCCTGGCCCCGGGGCCGCGGGCGCAGCGCGTGGAGGCCGCTTTCCTCTGCCGCCTGCGCCGGGACGCGTTGGTGGAGCGGCGCGCGCTGCACGAGCTGGGCATCTACTACCTGGTGAGTGTGGGCGCGCGGGAGGGCGGGTGGCACCATGCGGCCAGGCGGGAGCCGGTATGACCATCCGTGCCCCTCGCAGCCCGACTCGGAGGGTGCCTTCCGCCGCGGCTCAGGCCTGAACTTGACCAGCGGCCAGTACAGGGCGCCCGTGGCTGGCTTCTACGCGCTCGCTGCCACGCTGCACGTGGGTGAGGCCCGGGGCGTGGGGGGACCGCCCACCCCGCCGCCTGCCTGCCTGCGTGACCACGTCCCGCCCTCCCCCGCAGCGCTCGGGGAGCCGCCGAGGAGGGGGCCGCCGCGCCCCCGAGACCACCTGCGCCTGCTCATCTGCATCCAGTCCCGGTGCCAGCGCAACACGTGAGTGCATCCCAGCCCGGACCCCACACCCGCATTCGCTTGGCCCCCACAAGCTGTGGGTGGTTAAACAAGGCACTGGGCGGGGCTTCCACCCGTTCCCACCCCGCCGTGGCCTGGGTGACCCCACACCTCCTTCCAGGTCTCCTGGTCTGCTCCTGCCCCGATCAGGCCTTCCCTTCACAGCAACCAGGGGCTGTTAAAAATGACCTTTCTTTCTTTTTTTTTTCTTTTTTCCATTCTCCTTTGTTCCATAAACACCTAGTTACAAGTTGCACAAATCAAAAAGTAAAGGCAGAGAAGGGTTTAGGGAAGATTCTCCTGATGTGTGTGGGCAGGAGTAGGGAGAAAGAGTTGGGAACCAGTCTGCTCCTTCCACAGCCCTAGACAGGGCTACGGTCCCTCAGTGGGGGCTCTGAGGAAGAGGTGGGCAAAGATCCAGGGTAGCTGAGGGATGGAGGAGGCCCCTAAACCCAGAGCTCACCCCAAAAGACCCTTCAATGCATGGCAGGAGTAGAATGGGAAAGGTGAAGGGGTTTGAAGATGGAGCAGCAGAATGAAAAATCAAGTTAGTAGATGGAGAGGCGAAGTCATCATGGTAAGGGGATTAAAGAAGGAAAAAGTAGGAAAGGGTGCCGTGAAAGGTTCTCCCTGAGACCCCCAGGGAGAGGTGGGGGCGAGCTTGCCTGTTAATATTAAATTGGGGATGGGAATCAGAGAGGAAAAAGTTATTCGGGGGATGATTTCTCAGCCTCTCAGCCTGTACAAGAGAGGCTGAGGGCCCGGGGCCCTCACCAGTCATAGCGGCGGGACTGTCGGGAAGGGGAGTCCTCAGGTCCCTGGATGGCCAAGCGGGGAGGCCCGTCCGCCCTTCGTCCCCCCGCTCCTGAGGACTCAAGCCGCCGAAACTCCAGGGGGCGCTGCTGCCGGAATCTAGGCCACTCCCTGCCCAGACCTTCACCTCCTCCCCAGGTCCTAGGAGGCCCGCCTCCTCCCAGCTTCCCGCCTCCTCCCAGCTTCCCGCCTCCTCCCAGCTTCCCGCCTCCTCCCAGCTTCCCGCCTCCTTCCCACCCCGGGGACTTTCATCTTGGGGCCCGAAGCACCAGTGTTAGCACCAGTGTTACTCCAAGAGGCCTCTCCAGACAGCTTTCTGGAGGGCCCCTCCTCAGTCGCCCTCCCACCCCTCACCCGGGAACTTTCTTCCCCATCATCACATCCCTTGCTCCTGCACCATCTGGCTCCTGAGCGCCGTGACTGAGCTCCCTGTCTCCCCACACCCAGAAGGCAGCCCAGGTACAGCGGAGATGCCCTGCCGATACCTGGAGCAGACGTGAATGAAGGGATCAAGTTCAGAACTTCTTAGTCTGCCTTTGAACCCCCAGAGTGTGTTGGCCTGAACCAACTTTTAGCATCACCTTCCACCACACCCCCACTTCCGGCTGTATCAGCCAGTGTCCTGTTTCCCATCGGAGCCAGGGCTTTGCTGCCCCTTGCTGGTCCCTGGCCTTGCCTTGCCTTTCCCAATACAGCAAGCATGCCTCTGGCCCTGTATCCTGCCTCCTTTTGGGGACTCGGTTCAGACACCACCTCCACTGGAAGACCTGGCCAGGGCCAGGGACTTTGCTGGGCATGTGTTGGCTGCTGGCAGGATTGTGTGTTGTGGGTGAAGTTGGTGGGGTCTCATGGGGAAGGCTGACCCTCCTTCTGTTTTGGCTACAGCTCCCTGGAGGCCATCATGGGCCTGGAGAACAGCAATGAGCTCTTCACCATCTCCGTGAACGGCATCCTGTACCTGCAGGTGAGTGGGGCAGGCTTGGGCATGGAGGGGCACCGCCTGGGCATGGCCACGGGTGGCTGGGTGCAGAAGGGTGCTGTTAGATGTTCAGGATCACCGGGTGTAGCACCCTCAGACTCCAGGCCTGGGAGAGGGTCCAGGACATGCCAAGTGCTCACCTTGGTCTGGACACAGCCAGGCTTCAAGTTCTGATCTCCTTCCTCCAAACAGCCTTTCCCCCAGGGCGCCTGCCCACTTGAGCAGCTGCTCTGCTCTGCAGTCCCAACATTCAGACTTCCTGAGCACCTCATTCTGAGGCCGGGTACTCCCGGCCGCCACAGGTCCGCTGAAGGGACCGGTGGAGGGAGGGAATGGAGGCCAGGCTGACTGCCCACGCTGACGCCCTGAGTCTCCTGTGACTGTGAGAAGCCAGAGATGTTATTTTCCTACCTAAAACCCTAAGTGACCATCTCTTTCTGGCACTGGGAATTTTGGCAAGTGGTAGAGAAATGGACAGAAAGGTGGAATTTACTAACAGAAAACAATTGAGTGCAGGTGTGTGGAGTAACAGCTGCTATTGAATTCTCCCAGAGCTTTGGAGAAGGGAGTGCTACTCCCCCAGTTAGCCCGAGTTCACATAGCAGAGCCAGAAATGGAGGCCAGGCCATCTGGCTCCAGAGTCTGTGCTTGCTGAGGGGCATTTAGAGTTCCTGTCTGGGTGCCGCACATCGTGCTTGGTGAACTCAGTCTCTGCCGCACCTGGATCTTAAGATGCAGATCCTGAGGCAGCTCTGGGTGGATCCCGGATTATGCATTTCTGGGAGTTCCCAGAGAATGTGATGCTGCTGGTACATGACCACGTTTGGAGCAGCCAGGCTAGAGTGCTGGTTTCATGGAAGGCCCTGCCAAATGATTGCAGGGCCAGGCCTGTGGGGAAGGGCCACCCTCCCACCTGACTTGGAGCCCTTACAGGCTCTGAGAAGCCCTGCAGCTGAGAAACCTGTTGGACTCTTGAATCCCACTCTAGCCCTGAGCAGGGGCTTGCTCCCACACGCGCGAACCATAGGGCACTGCAGGGAAAGCAGGAGAGGTGCTGGGTGGGGCACAGGGCCCAACCCGCGCGGGCCCTTGCTCTGTGACCTTGGCAGCCACGTTACTCTCTGGGCCTGAGCCCTTCCCATGTGCGGGACTGAGTGGGCAGGAGGGAGTGTGGCTGGCTGGCCCCTGGGTCGCCTCTGCAGGCTGTTGGGGTGGCCCAGTGCCTCAAAGGCACCCTCCTTGCAGGTGGGGCAGTGGGCCTCCGTGTTCTTGGACAACGCCAGCGGCTCCTCCCTCACAGTGCGCAGTGGCTCCCACTTCAGCGCTGTCCTCCTGGGCGTGTGAGCAGCCACCACAGTCCCTTCCTCTCAGGGGCAAATGGAGCACAGGTCTAGACAATGTGTGGACAGTGTCGGAGTAGCAGTGGCCACATGCAGGAAGAGGCCCACCCGGAACTCTGCCCACACGGAACTCTGCCCACACTGGCCACTGCAGTTCAGCTCACAGAGCCACGGCAGGCAGGCCTACGGACGTGACGTGCACACTGGTGGTCCCGGAGCCAGGGGTGATTCAGGACACCATCTTGAGCCATTATCCCGGAAACAGTCGGCATGCCTGGGGACACCTGCTAGTCCCCAGCTGCAGGCCGACTCTTTCCTGGCCTGCTCAGCACCTGCCCAGATGGCCTCTTCGTCTTTCCTGCGCCCAGCCCCACCTTTTTCACCTCTCTTCATGTTCTCATGGAGTGCAGAGTGTACCAGCCAGGGCCCCTACCTGGAAGAGGGTCAGCTGATGCAGGCCTGAGGGGGCTGCCACAGGGAAGTACGCCGTGTGTTCTTACTGCTCAGAAGGGACAGGGTCTCCCACCAATCCCCTGGTCTCCATCAGCTCCTTGGTCTTCCCTGCCCCTCCCCTAACTGTGTTCCACCTGCCAGTGGAGCTGAGCACTGCTTAGCCTGGGCCAGAGGGACACTGGACAAGGGCCTTTGGGGGACAATGAGTCTGGGCCCAGCTTCCAGTTCTAATGTATGCAAGATTAACTCACAAATTCACCTCAGAAGGCCTTTCCAAATGAGAGCTCTACTCTTCCCCTCCTCTGCCAATCTTTTCACAGCCAAGGCCCCTTCCACCCTCTCCAGAGGAGGATGAGATTCCTTTTCCCCTCCCCTCTGAGGTGCTGACTCACTGCTAGGATCCACCCACCAGAGGAAAGATCTAGAACATCTTGACAGATTGGAGACAGCCAGGCCTGCTGACCCATCCGAACAGCTGAAGCAAGAGACTTCCACCAGGGATGCCAGGGCTTGGGTTGGTCCAGCGGCTCTGGGATGAGCCTCCCAAGCATCTTTCCCACTTGGGTGGCGATGCGGCTGAGATTGGACAGGTGGTGGATGAGAGACGGTCCTGAGAAAGGGTGGTCTCGGGAGGGCTGGTCTCAAGCCTGCTGTGCTCCTGTGGCAGTGATGGGGCCTGGGGATGGGGATGGCAGCTCTCATGAGGAGACCTAGGCTGTGAGCCCACCGCCTCCCACATTTTCTCTAAAGTGCAGGACTGTCTGAGGGTAGGTAGTGAAGAGGACAAGGCCCTCAGCGGTGACCTCCACGGCCTTCTACCTGCTGAGGAAGAGTTAACCCACTGCCTCCCCAACACAACAGGCTATGAAGAACCTGGTGCCTCAGGACCTCCTGGGAGCCAAGCTGGTCTGGCAAGGGTGCTCGGGCCTGGGAAAGAAGGGAGCAATGGCCAGTCACCTTCACCTTCTAACTGGCCTTCGGATGAGGTGACCACCACCAGGCCTGAATGATCCCCAGGAGCCCAGCTTCCAAACCCCAACTCCGAATCAAACATCTCCATCCCCGAGTGCAGTAATACACAAAAACCAACCACTCTGCCCTGGGGCAGGCCTGGCGCGATTCTCAGTAGGACTCATACCCACCCTACCTAGAAGTACTGGGCTGGCCTGGGTATTGCATCCCGTGCGTTTTGATAAGGGGGTGATGTGGCCACACCCTTATCTAGATTTCACTTTGTATCCACTGGGCACAGATATTTTAGAGAACTTCATCTTTTACTCTTGAAAAAGCCACATATCCACATCTCTTTCATTTTTCTCTGTGTTATGCAGCAATTTATTAAAGTATTTATTGTCTAATACTGCCAGGTGGAATATATATAACTGACTTCATGGGGGTGGTTCAACTAAAGAACTGTGTGACACAACAGTTACAAAACAAAAGGGAGACCTTAAGATCCAGAATCAATCCTTTAGCCCAGGTTCACTAAGCACAGTAAGGAGAAACCTGCAAGGTGAAGTGGAGATGGCCTCCAGCCTCTACGTGGGAGGGGCTCCCTTGAAGGCTGGGAGTGAACCTTTCTGGGAAACTAGGGTCAAGCCTCTGGGGGATGGTGGGACATAGGTATGTATGAGGCACAGACATCAGTGTCCAAACACCTGGTTTGCTATAGGAAGTTATTTACCAAATAAATGGTTCTATTTCCTGACTCTGGGGTACCAGGGCTCTTTTCTTCAATGATGCCACACTGGACAATGTCCCAGTCCTCAAACTAAAATGGGTACTTGGCTCTTAAAACTCCCTGGGGAAGGGACAGCACCAACACAGTTTTTATTTGCGGCTTTTACACAACAGACCCACAGGAGTCATCTAAGGTTTACATGAAGCATTTACCACTGAGGTCCTTGTAGCATGGATACCAATTCCACTCACTGAATCAGCTGGGTGATAAAACCATGTGTGTGAGTTGGGTGGGGGCCAGGGAACATTACAAAACAGATTCTGAAAAACGCAAATTTTTAGAATCTTACATCATCCTCAGCCAAACATTTACACAAAAGGATCCAAGAGCTGCTTTACTAAAAACTACTTAGTCATAATGATGACATGTTTTCTATATAAACAAGTGCTTGAAAAGTATTTTAAAGCTTATTCTTCTGAGATTATTCATGTACTCTTTTCATGCTTTTAACATCTTTCACAGAAGGGTTGAGGTGTTACTGCAAAGATTAACCTCATTCCAGCACAGGGCCAACTCTCCACACCTACCTCATGTGGGAAGCAGAATTTCTGGGCCATGCTCAGCAGCAGGCTGCCTGCTCCAACAGGAAGGTGCACACCTACACCCAGGGGGTCCAGATGGAAGCCACTGAATCTAGTCCTCCACAGACTCCTTCTGCCAGACTGCAGCTCTCACCAATGGAATCAGAATCGCTAATTCTGTACTGTTTCTGGAGGATCTGATGCACAAGTAACCTTGTATATCAGTCTATTTCCTGGCTGAGCCTGAGCTTATGCTATGCAACATTTTCCAACACTATTTCCATAGGGAAAACTGAAAAGAGCTAGAGGGTTCCAAAAGCCCCGGTCTGGTCCTAGCCTTGTCTCTAACCAGTCATCTCCTCGGTCTCTTCATTGCAACATGCCACTTCCCCGACCAGGGTCATCATGAGAGTGAAAGCACAGCAAAATGCCTGTGAACTATAAAACATCACACAACCAGCAGCTTACAGGCCACTCTGAGCCAGTCCAAGATGCCTATAATGGTTTTAACAAGGAAAGACAGCATATTCAAAAACATAATCTCTGAAGGGTCAACAGGTGCTCACAGTGTAATAACTCAAAAGACTAGGAAAAAAAAAAAAAGAAACCTTTATTTACAACCATGGGAGTCCCACAGGAGTACACAAAACACACAATGTGCACACACAAAATGAACCTTTTAAGTCAACACCATGCGTGCTCCTAGCCGCGCACCCACCCCTCAGTGCCCTATCCGCACCACCATCACGGTGACGTTGTCGGCCGAGCCCCGCTGCACTGCCTTGTTGGCCAGCCTGTTGCAGGCTGCTTCGTAGCGGGCGTCAACTGCGGACTTCCCTTCCCGGGTCTGGATCTTCTCATCCTACCAGATGAGAAAGGGAATGAGTGAATGGGGTGACCCTGCACCCTGTCACTTTCCTGAGACATTACTGCCAGGAAGAGGAGCTGCTCTGGTCTCCATCAGGGCTGGCAGGGCAAACTGACTAGTGAGTCAGTAGGCAGCGTTCACACTGGAAAAAGGGCAAAAAAGCTGTTCAACAATGGGAGGACATGGGGTCTCAGGACTTATACTTCTCTGAAAACTAAGACACAGCTGGGACAAGCACCACTCACCACTCCCATGTGAGATTTCTCACCTCGAGACAGGACAAGATGAAGTTCACGGCTTCTTCTGGGGTAAAGACCTTGAAGAGCCCATCACAGGCCAACAAAATGAACCTACAACACCAGGGAGAAATATAAATGGGTTTTAGGTCCAACCAAAAAAATAAAAAATAAAAAAAAAAGGCCTGGAGATGGAGATAAAATAAATATTTGTCCAACTATTCAAAGGCTAAGGTTTTTTTTTTTTTTTGAGACGGAGTTTCACTCTTGTTGCCTAGGCTGGAGTGCAATGGCGCAATCTTGGCTCACTGCAACCTCCACTTTCCCAGTTTAAGCTATTATCCTGCCTCAGTCTCCTGAGTAGCTGGGATTATAGGCGCCCGCCACCACGCCCGGCTAATTTTTTGTATTTTTAGTAGACATGGTCTCACCATGTTGGCCAGGCTGGTCTCAAACTCCTGACCTCAGGTGATCCACCTGCCTTAGCCTCCCAAAGTGCTAGGATTACAGGTATGAGGCACTGCACCTGGCCAGGCTAAGATCTGTTTAAACCCACTTAATTTCTGAGACAAAGGTTTCAACTTCTGAGACAAAGGTTTAAACTACTTACAAGTATTTGTGGATAGGATGTTATACATCAAAACAGAGACTATCTCTTCACCAATTAACAAAATTATTACCTCAAACATTAGGTGCTATACTTTCTTAGACAAACACAAGAAAAATCACTGAATAAAAACATGGGTGTTATGGTAAATATACAAGAGTTTATAACACCATAGGCCTTCCACCACTTCCAGACATCAAGTTGAGAATGAGCCCGGCCTCGGTGAAACATCCTTGGGCGCACAATGCACACCCTGGGGGCTGCATGCAAGTCTAAGGCCCAACAAGGGGTAGCTGTGTGTGTTCCTGTGTTTGAAAACCACATGTTCTCCCTTTCAGAATCAAGCCCCTCTAGACTGCCCCTGGAATCTTTCTGAACGCCAATGGATTCCATTTGACAGTTCTAGTTCTCCCAGTATTGGGGGTGGGGAATATGCTTCCCTGCGGCTTTACGGTATAAGCCACGCTCCTTTTCTCACTGTAATATCTGTGTCTGTTTTCCTTTCTGTTGTTGTTGTTGTTGAGGCGGACATCACCCTTGTCGCCCAGACTAGAGTGCAGTGGCACGATCTCGACTCACTGTAACCTCTGCCTCCCGGGTTCAAGTGATTCTCCTGCCTCAGTCTCCTGAGTGGCTGGGATGACAGGCACCCACCACCACGCCTGGCTAATTTTTCTATTTTTAGTAGAGATGGGGTTTTGCCATGTTGGCCAGGCTGGCCTTGAACTCCTGACCACAGGTGATCCACCCACCTCTGCCTCCCAAAGTGTTGCGATTACAGGTGTGAGCCACCCACCCAGCCTGTTTTCCTCTTTTGACTAGGCTTTCATTCAGCCACTATTTGCTGAGCATGTCGTCCATGCTAAGAACACAGTGGGGCCTAGTCCTGGCAGGCTCCTGCCCCTTCCAGTGTCCTCAAAGTCAGACCCTGAATAACCAATCACACAGACCCATGATTACAACCCAGGAAGGGGAGCTAGGAAGCAAAGCAGAAGATGCATCATTCAGAAAACCAGAGGCGGCGGCTGCTGGAAAGGTAATGGAGGACCCCGGGGTATGTGAGAATATAACAAACACACTGAAGGCAGATGTGGAGAATGGGGCAGTGGCTCGAGACAAGGCCAAGCAGGCGAGTGCCAAAGCAAGGCAAGTGCTCTTCATCCATAGCACTGGGGTAGGACTCAGAGAAGCACTCAGAGGACCACCCCGCCACAGTGCCACTAGTCTCTCGCCTCCCCTCATCAACTCAATGCTGTGAATCCTGCTTCCGGGAGCTTTCCTTGTCCGCCTCCTGTTACTACCTTAGTTCCGCCCTCACCATCAGGCCAGGGCTGCTGCACCACTGCTCATGGGCCTCCCTAGCTCCAAAATAGCATCTTTAACCATCTTTAACTGTTGAGGCCTTGCCCTCGGCCGGCATGGTGCCATACGTTTAGGCATAGAGAACAGGAGATGAACAAGTGAACGGTTTCTTTCTCAACCAATCCTGGCTCTGTGCAAAAACCTATGATTCTCCACCAATGATCAACTAAAATTCAAACTCTCCAGCATGGGACTGAGGGCCCTTCAGGATCTGCCCCTGAAGTACCCTGCTATCACTTTCCCACCACTCCCTCGGTCCTCCAAGCGCCTGTCTGGCCAAGCTTTCACACTGTCATATGTTAATGCCTTAGTGTGTGTTCCCTCTGCCAGGAAGGCCCTTCTCCTCTCTCTGACAGGGATACCCCCCCTTCCCCTCCTGCTAAAGACCCCAGCACATGGCACATGCCTAGGACACACTGGACTGCAGCTGCCCATCCCCAAGTGTGTTCCCCACCACTGTGGACCCCACCGGAGCAGAAACCACACTCTGTTTATCTCTGCACCCCCAGGGCCTAGCACCATGGACACCTTCCCTCCAACAAAGGCTTGATACAAATTGGAAGAAGTGAGGAAAAGAAATAAAGCCACGTGCACGCACACCTGTGCCTCTGATAGGGCCCTTTTACCTGTCATTGGGGGTCAGCTGGCAGCGTCTGATGTCGGGCACAGACGTGACACCGCAGCGCTTGTACTGCCCGTCCCCAATGGAGCGAGACACCTCTAGCACACCCAAAACACGCCCATCCCTAAAATGAGAGGAAAAACATTTCAGACTCTACCTGACAGATTATGGGTCCATAGTACTTAGAATCTCACCTTAAAAGCAGAGAATGAAAGTGTGAAAGATACAGACTGTGGAATTCACATTATTAACCAGTACTGACATTTCTTGGTCTCCAATATGCAGGAGTGTCTAGGCCATTAACTGCTGCCCTGGGGTAGGAACCCTGCCCAGCTGCACATGGGTGGGAACAGCACCTCCAGTGGCTGCCAAGCAGTACTGTCCAGCTTAACCTTCAACAGGACTCAGCAGTTCTCATCACACACCTAGGTCCAAAGTCCAGAATTGGATTTGACTGGACTGGGTAGGGGAGCCTGGCAGTGTTTTTGTATCTTAAAGCTCCTTGAGCGTTTCCCACATGCAGCGACGGTTAACAACAGCTAGAACAGAGGGATATTTTGCATTTCAATCTAATTAGATTTGGAAAATCCCTGAGAGTGGCTATTCCTGGACTGTGGAGCACATGTCTTTTGCTCCACAGGGATGGTTTAACGTTAATAGAAATGAGAGTGTCCTGCATAGCACCATAGTTTCACCCACTCTATTTTTAGGTAAGGGGATATGGAGGAGATGGGGCAGTGATCTACAAATGGGAAGAGACATCTAAGGGACAGTCCTATTGCCAAGGAAAAACCATTTGGGGGAGCCTATTGACCCAAAGAACAATTCTGGTCTGGGCTGTAGCACTGTCACCTTAAGCAGCTGCAAGCTCTCTACCCTTCAGGCCCTTGTTTGTAAAGGGAGAGAAGACAACCATACTCAAAAGTGTGAGAGGGCACTCCACAAATGCCACGGCTGTGCGTGGGTGTTTAGGATCACCAGGGGGCTCCATGGACCAAGCAAGTTCAGAAGATGCGGTGCAGATGGATGCACATGGTAGGAAATGCTTCCTGGGCTGCTGTCCTAAAAGCAGAATTCAGCCTGGCCCTTCTCTGGGCCCCAGTTGCCCTCTCATGTTTTTTCTTCTTCAAAGACTTCTGCCGGTATCTGCAAAAACCCTAGTGATCTTCTAGGATACAAACTGTTAAAACAAACAGCAAGAGGAAACAGAGTGCACAGGGGAAGAGCTGCGGATGAAGATGGGTGGGGGCACTTGGCCTTAAGAGTGCCAGTTCAGGAAGCAGCTCACAGTGAAGTGCTATGAAAACCAACAAAGCACCTCTCCCATAACCAGGTGACTGGGTGTCTGGTGTGGATTCCCCGCAATCCAGTCATAAACCCATCCTGTTTCAACAAGATTAGGATTACAATAACCACCTCTGCCACGGCAGGTCCCAGAAGCCAAAGTAGCCACCAGCAACTTCTGGTACCGCACAACACAGTATAGAAAATGTGAAACAACTCCTAAGTCTAAAGAAGGAAAACATGAGCAGCACCGGAACTGCCATCTCTCATTCTCTATTTTTTTAATAGTGTCTCCCTCTGTTGCCCAGGCTGGAGGGCAGTGGTGCAATCGCTCACTGGGCTCAAGTGATCCTCCCACCTCAGCCTCCTGAGTAGCTAAAGGTGCCACGAAGTCCGGGTAATTAAAAATTAAAAAAAAATTTTTTTTTGTACAGATGGGGTGTTGCCCAGGCTGGTCCTTAAACAATTGGCCTCAAGCAATCCTCCCACCTCAGCCTCCCAAAGTGCTGAGATTACAGGTATAATGTGGCCTCATTCTTGTTTTCAAAGTTCCGCATACAGAGTAGTAATCTTACATTCACTGAACTGCTAGAGTAACAGCAGAAAGCACACGGACAGGATGATGGATCCCAGGAAAAGCATTTGGTAATGATGCAGCAAGCTGCCCTGGCACTATGCCTACACCCAATGCAATGTCCTACATAGATGTGCACATTCAAATACCTGTCAGTTCAACAAAGGCCAATCACAGAGTCCCAACTCTGAGATCGAGCATCACACAAGGGTAAATCCATGCCATGTCTACTTTGGAAACTGTTGGTACAAGTTCAAAAGGATCACCACTGATGAGGCTGGTCGAGACTCAACCCCAGAGACACAGGCTTCGTACTTTCGAGTCTGCTTTATCCATTTCACCAGACTTCTTCTTTGTTTTGAAAAGGGTCCTGCGATGTTGCCCAGACTGGAGTGCAGTGGCTATTCACAGACATGGTGGCGCATTATAGCTTCAAGCTCCTGGACTCAAACGATCCTCCTGCCTCAGCCTCCAAGTGGCTGGGACTACAGGCGCATGCCACCAATACATAATCTATCCATGTCCATTTCTTAGAAAGTCTGCACTACTACAGACACAATAGAAAGCTGTTTCACAGCAGGTTCTCCCCCATTGCCCAGTTTTCAAAGTTCAAACAAACTGCCCAAAGTTCATTCTCTTTCCCCTTCCCTCAGTTTCCCCCCAGCCCCGTAATTACAACACTTAACAAGTAGTGGCTTTTTTTTGAGACGGAGTCTCACTCTATCTCCCAGGCTGGAGTGCAGTGGCGCAATCTCGGTTCATTGCAACCTCTGCTGCCTGAGTTCAAGTGATCCTCCTGCCTCAGCCTCCCGAGTAGCTGGGATTACAGGCGCCTGCCACCACGCCGGTTAATTTTTGTATTTTTAGTAGAGATGGGGTTTCACCATCTTGGCCCGGCTGGTCTTGAACTCCTGACCTCGTGATCCACCCACCTTGGCCTCCCAAAGTGCTGGGATTACAGGCATGAGCCACCATGCCTGGCCAAGTAGTGGCATTTTAAGTCTCAGCCTACCAAGCCAATCTGCCTGTCCGTTGGTACCAGCCCTCATTAGGACTGTCCTCCTGCCCTTACGCACTTCCAACGTTTGCTTTGTGCTGCTTTATTTCTCTTCTCTGTTTTCTGCCAACCAGAAAACTGTTTTCCTACTGTTTGACAAGCTGTTCAACAGTGTCTTCAGATCTTAGCTATTTTTGTTGATATTTTCTGTTCTAATTCTTTCTCTAGAGAGAGAGACTGGGTGAGACTGAGACATCCTACTACTTGTGTGTTTAAGGCTAATCTGGCTGCTAAAGCAGCTGGAAGCTGCTTGGACTTCAGCTCCTCTTGCATGTCAGTAAAAGCAAGACACAGTTGGTCTCAATAGACCATCCACAAGTGATGTTTGCAAAGTTAAGGTTGGGAGGATGAAGCTCCATCTCCTGACCATCCAAAGACTGGTGGATGCCTAAATCCAATGTATTCATACAATGAGTGCTACAAAGATAACCAAAGGTACAATGCTACAACAGTTACTTTTAGTTGTGAGAGGCCTGCACTTGATCAAGTTCTAGGCACACAGTACTGACATTTAAATTTAAATGTTGTATGTAAACTTCCCATCTGTTCAGCTGCCTTCCTTGTAAAATAAAAATAAAACTTGTCTTAATCTTCTCAGAAAAATTCACTGCTACATAGCTACTTCAATGTAAGAAAGCAGAAAAAAATAAGAATGCACAAAGATTTACATTTTTGTTAAGAAATACTGGAAAGAATCAAGAAATAGGATGAAGGGGACAGGGATGAAAGCATGACATCTATAAATGTCTTTTTACTCAATTTAGATTCTGAAGGATGCAATAGGGAGTTTTTCATTTTTTTTTATTATGGTAATATATACATGAAATTTACCTTCTTAACCATTTTTAAGTGTACAGGTTCAGCAGCATTAAATATATTCACACTGTTGTGTTATCAGCACCACCATCCATCCCCAGAACTTTTTCTATCTTCCCAAACTGAGATTGTTCCCATTAAACACTAACCCCACATCCCCCACATCCCCCCGGAACCACCATTCTACTTTCTGTGAACTTGACTGGTACCTATGAGTGAAATGCTAGTGTTTGTCTTTTCGCATCTGGCTTCTTTTACTTAGCATAAAGTCCTCAGGTTCATCCATTTTGTAGCATGGGTCAGAATTTCCTTCCTTTCTGAGGTTAAATAATACTCTGTTATACAGACATCTCACACGTTGCTTATCTATTCATCTGTCAATGAACATCTGGGTTGCTTCCCCCTCTTCCCCATGGTGAATAAGAGTGTGAACATGGGTGTGCAAATATCTGTTTGTGTCCCTGCTTTGAATTCTTTTGGGTACATACCCAGAGGTGGAACTGCAGATCATATGCTAACTCTGTTGAATGTCTGAGGAACTGCCATACTGTTTTCCATAGTGCACACCATTTCACATTCCCACCAGTCATGCACAGGGGTTCTCATTTCTCCCCGTATTGTATAAAGGGAAAGAAGCCCTTTATAAATTGGATAAACTGAAAACAATGAACTGAGTAAAAATAAACAGAAAACTAACTAATAATAGTAATAACCAAAATGGCAAAATAACCACAGTAAGAAATAGTTAATTCACTTTTGCACACAGTGCCAACAGTACTGCTTTAGTGAGATATATTCTAAGGACAAGAGAACAGCAAGGAACACAAACTAAAGTTAGGATTTTTTTTTTTTTTTTTTGAGACGGAGTCTTGCTCTGTCACCCAGGCTGGAGTGCAGTGGCCGGATCTCAGCTCACTGCAAGCTCCTCCTCTCGGGTTCACGCCATTCTCCTGCCTCAGCCTCCCGAGTAGCTGGGACTACAGGCACCCGCCACTTCACCCGGCTAGTTTTTTGTATTTTTTAGTAGAGACGGGGTTTCACCGTATTAGCCAGGATGGTCTCGATCTCCTGACCTCATGATCCACCCGTCTCGGCCTCCCAAAGTGCTGGGATTACAGGCTTGAGCCACCGCGCCCGGCCGATATTTTTATTTTTTGAGGCAGGGTCTCACTCTGTCAACTAGGTTGGAGTGCAGTGGCACAATCATGGCTCACTGTATCCTAGAACTCCTAGACTCAAGTGACCCTCCTGTCTCAGCCACCCGAGTGGGGGGGACTACAGGCGCACACCACCAGAAATGGCTCCACGGTGCTATTTTTATTTTTTGTACAGATAAGGTCTCACTGCTTTGCCCAGGCTGCTCTCAAACTCCTGGTATGGAGCGATCCTCCTGCCTCAGCTTCCCAAAGCACTGGAATTACAGGTGTGAGCCATCTGCTCCCCTAGTAGTGATAATTTTGATACTATGAAACTATTTTAACAAATAAATATACTGTTGTTAAGAACCAAGATTTCTAGCATTAAGAGAAATGAGCTACAAATATTAAACCAAAGAAGAGAAAACTCTGTAATGTTAAATATGAGTAAGAAATAGCACTCCAAGCTTGCAATTTAAAATGTGTTATGTTTCCTAGTTCTGTATGTTTTGAGTGGACATAGAACTAACGACAATCCAACTGAACTGAGCACCTGAGAACATGGATTTGGGTTCTTTTTTTAAAAAAATTTATTCCCTACACTAATTTTTTTTTTTTTTTTTTTTGAGACAAGAGTCTTGCTCTGTTACTCAAGCTTGAGTGCAATGGTATGATCTCTGCTCACCGCAACCTCCGCCTCCCAGGCTCAAGCAATCCTCCCACCTCAGCCTCCTGAGTAGGACCACAAGTGTGTGCCACCACACCTGGCTAATTTCTCTCTCTCTCTTTTTTTTTGTATTTCTTGTAGAGATGCAGTTTCACCAATGTTGCCAAATTGGTCTTGAACTCCTCGGCTCAAGAGATCCACCCCCTTCAGCCCTCCAAAGTGCTGGGATTACAGATCTCTGAGCCACTGTACCCGGCCTGGTTTTCGGTTCTTAAACATTAATAAATACATATGAAAAGGACACAGGAACCAGCTGGCAGGAGTTCCCACTGGCCATATCTGAAATAAAGTGAGCAGCAGAAAACACCATGACTGTGACTACAACACGCTGAATAGTCAATTGGCACACAGTGATTCACAAACGAAGGATGGAGGGAGAGACACAGAGGAGTGAAAGAAAAACACTAATTTCCACAACTATAGGTGACTATCTTCCTTTCAAATTGGTAAAGGACAGAATGAAACATTTATTCTGCTTTTTTAGAAGAATCTATGATGTTCTCTTTTTTTTTTTTTTTTTTTTTTTTTTTTTTGAGACGGAGTCTCGCTCTGTCGCCCTGGCTGGAGTGCAGTGGCCGGATCTCAGCTCACTGCAAGCTCCGCCTCCCGGGTTCGGGCCATTCTCCTGTCTCAGCCTCCTGAGTAGCTGGGACTACAGGCGCCCGCCACCTCGCCCGGCTAGTTTTTTGTATTTTTTAGTAGAGACGGGGTTTCACCGTGTTAGCCAGGATGGTCTCGATCTCCTGACCTAGTGATCCACCTGTCTCGGCCTCCCAAAGTGCTGGGATTACAGGCTTGAGCCACCGTGCCCGGCCGATGTTCTCTTATTGATGATGAATAAGAAGTTTCTTTACAGAATGCCCGCTAATACATGTGAAAGGAATCACAGAATATGAAAATCATCTTTGACATCCCTGATGAAATAATGATTTAGGGATGCTAAGACCATTAGGTGAAAGGCTGACAGGAAACAGAATATTCACAAGGTACCAATGAACCTCCCCAGATTACCTGCTGATGACACAAGGTAACAGGAGCATCTGGCTGTTACCACTGGAGCCAAGTGCTGGGATTTGGCAACTGACAGGTCACATTATGTGCCTACTGAAGTGAAGGACTACTGAGTAAACAGCATCCCCCATAAAACATCTCATCTGAATCTAAAGAAGGCCTTACACCTAACTTCCAGGAAATAACACCATAAAAAAAATACGCAAGTTCAGAATGGTGGTGACTATACAACTGCTAGCCTATAACACGGTTCAAAGCCTGGTAAGAAATTAGTCTTGGCAGGGTGCAGTGGTGCACACCTGTAATCCCTGCACTCTGGGAGGCCAAGGCAGAAGGATCACTTGAACTCAGCTTAGAAAACAGAGAGAGAGACTCTCTCCACCAAAAAATAAAAAAAAAGAGCCAGGCATAGTGGTACATGCTGTGCTCCCAGCTACTTGAGAGGCCAACGCTGGAGGATTGCTTGAGCCTCAGAGGTCAAGGCTGCAGTGAGCTGTGATTGTGCCACTGCACTCTAGGCAACAGAGCAAGACACACTCTCTCAAAAAAAAAAAAAAAAAAAAAAAAAAAGAAATGCCAAGTCAAATCCACGGTAGACATGAATGCTGACTAGACCCTCGTTTGAAACAAAGATACTTTGGGGATAACTCGGGAAATAAGAATTTGGACAGGACATTAGATAACCTAATATAACCTAAGGAAATATTATTATCTTAGGTGTGAAAACTCTCATTATTTATGGCAAGAACGTCCTTATCTTCAGGAGGTGCATGCTTAAGTATTTAGGGTGTTATGTCATCATATCTGCAACTTTTAAACAGCTCAACCTGACACACATCTATACAGACTAAACATGTCACAATGTTCACTGCTAGTAGATTTGGAAATGTTTGTTTTACTACTGTAAAGTTTCTTCTGTATGTCTGAAAAATTTAATAATAAAAGCTGAGAGTGGGGGAGCCAGCCCTGGCCTCAGGCACAACTGGCCTTACTTTCGGCCATAGGACTGTCAGTATCAAATTATTTTCAAGGAGTTCAGGCAAAAGCAGAATAAATGTAAAACTTACAAGAAAGGGGAGAAGAGGTGATGCTTACACTCACGTTAAGAGTCACATCCTCAGGCATTGACTGTCCACAGTAGTTACCAGGACAGTAGTTACGGTGGCAAAAACTGGACAAACAACTGCTTGAGGCCTGAAAACAGGCCTATAATCCCATCACTGCTCATGCAAACTGCAGCAACCGTGAATGAAACTGCTTCTTACTAATCCAGGAGCTTTTTGAACAAATGCTAAGGGTTCCAACTACTCTCTAGAAACCTCCCTGTACCACTGACTAGATTCAGCCTAGAGCAATAAAAAAGGCTTCCCCAAATGAACAACAGAAGAGAAACTACACTTCAAAGGATAGGTAAGTGCAGTCTTATACTAAGAGATGACCTCTCTCTTATCTCTGGCAGAAAATAAAATTTTAATAGTCAAACTGTACAATAAACCAGAAAATACTCCTGGTCAAATTCATAATGCAATGTTCTTGAAGTGGAATTCTAAAGAAAAGACTTATGCCCTCCTTTAGCTGCCTTGGATAGAAGCAGATAATAAAACCAAAGTAGACATATGGTTTTCAAAGATTTAAAGAGAGAGTGAAACGAAACTGCAAAAGACAAAGCCAAGACAGACAGGTTCCTCTGTGCCGGTTGTTCCCAAAAAGCCCAAAGACAGTTCCCAAGAAGTCCAAAGACATTACTTAACCTGTCTTAACTACTTCATATTTTCTCCCTGGAGAATTCACCTAAAACTGTAACTTATTCAGTGTGACAAGTGACAAGACAGTGTGTTTTTTGTTTTTTTTTGAGATGGAGTCTCACTCTGTTGCTCAGGCTGGAGTACAGTGGCGCGATTTTGGCTCACTGCAAGCTTCGCCTCCCAGGTTCATGCCATTCTCCTGCCTCAGCCTCCCAAGTAGCTGGGATTACAGGCGCCAGACACCACGACAAATGACAGTATTTAAGAAACCCCCTAGGCACAGAAAACACTGTGAACGGTAAATATGAATTTGTCCTTTTGCAAATGTAGGGAGGCAAGAGTCCTTCCACTTGGACACATGTGAAATCTACAACAGTCATCCACCTATGTCACCAGTGTTAGATCTCAGACAGAGCCTCGTCATATTGAAGACTGCCTAACAGGGAAAGTTCTACTCCTTCAAGGTCTCGGGATCCTTCTATAGCCAACAGCCCTCCTTCCCATGAGCCCCTCTCAGTCCCCTGGTTACCTGACGTTTCCTCCAGCCTTCTGTATCCTCATCCGCTCTTCATACTGAGTTGGATTATGTTCTTTGCTGAGGCTTAAGGCTGCATGTTTTTGACTCTCCTCATTATAACGACACAAGATTGCCTGGGAAGATGGAGATTATAATAGTCATGAAATTCAGTGGGCCCAGCATCTAAACGTAGCAGTTGAAGAAAACAGTTAACAACGGAGTTTCACATTCAGCCTCCTGCTGATAAACCTAAGTTCAGAGAATCAAGCAGCAAAGAAGTGTCAAAGACACAACAGTTAGGGAGAGAGGCCGGGCGCGGTGGCTCACGCCTGTAATCCCAGCACTTTGGGAGGCCGAGGCAGGCGGATCACGAGGTCAGGAGATCGAGACCATCCTGGCTAACACGGTGAAACCCCATCTCTACTAAAAATGCAAAAAATTAGCCGGGTGAGGCGGCGGGCGCCTGTAGTCCCAGCTACTCGGGAGGCTGAGGCAGGAGGATGGCGTGAACCTGGGAGGCGGAGCTTGCAGTGAGCCGAGATCGCGCCATTGCACTCCAGCCTGGGCGACTAAGCGAGACTCTGTCTCAAAAAAAAAAAAAAAAAGTTAGGGAGAGAGTCGCCCCTGGTTTTGATATCAACTCTGGTGCAAACTCTGTTGAATAACTACAGCCAAGCGCTCGCTCACTCTGGCTGCTGTCACATTTGTGACATGAAAGGAAGCATTCAACAAGTATCAAAGTCCCTTTTGGCCTGGAGACTACAAGGCCAGAGACATGTCCATGAGCCTATGGAAGGCAAAAAGGAGGGCAGGCGTTGTGCATGCTGGCCGAGTGCCAGGCAGGCCGTCCACACCAGTGCCTCCAGGTGTTCTTACCCCTGCCAGGCTCATTGTATCGGTTTTACAGGACACTGAGGCACGAAGAATAAGTAATGCAATAAAGTCACAGAGCACAGCCAGGATTCAAATTTGGGTCTGACTCCTAAGTCTTTATTTTTTTTATTTGTTGCCAATTTTCCTCTTGCTATTTCTGAAGTCATGTGGTCTAAACACATGTGGGCTAGGGCCAGTCTACTACAGGGTCTCCAGAATATAAACTCCACCAGGCAGGGGCTGTCATCTGTTATAGTCCCTGCTATACCCCTAGCGCTTAGTATTTGATGAATCATCCCCCTAAAAGTATCAGGGGGAGGGGTCTAAAGATGCTGCTTAAGTGTGGACAGAGTTACTCGGTTCCTGTGACAGCTGAAGGAACAAGGAAGGCGGCTGAAAAAGTGGCAATGGAACGGAACGTACGCTCCCGACATAGAGGCAGCAGGGTCTGCATCCAGCTTTCCCCAGCAGCACCCTCTAGGCTTTACAACATCCCCATGACTGTCACCAGGGGGAACAACACCCTGGGCTTTCTCCCTCAGCTAGGGACTGGGCTCAGGGGATGAATGGCACCTCATCTGTTATTTTCTAGCTACAGCTTTCGAGTTACTCTGAAATCACAGCAACTTTGAGAGGCAGGGGTTAAAGCTTTTCATTCATTACTGTCTAAGGTCAGAGAAATGAAATAAAAGAAGATCTAGGCTACTTACATACTGATTACATTCTGATCCACAGCATCACACACACAAACCACGGGAGGAAAAAAGAAACAAAAAAGACAGGATCTGGGTTTTAAAGCACAAGTCTATCACAGGGCGTAAGTCTCCCCAGAGAACAAATGGCCTCTAGCTGGGCTGCTGTTCCCTTACCCAGAAGTTGAACTGCAGTAGAACACTCTGCAGCAACCCCGGGAGAAGAAAGGTTTCAACCAGATATCATCATTTTAATCTTATTCAACAAGTACTTGCTAAAGTCTTTTCCCCATACAACGTATTGTCATCTAAGTGGGTGGCTCCAGAGCCACATACCCGACTATCTCCGAGGTTGGCAATATAAAGAATGTTGTCTACAGCCAGAACACACGTGGCAGTGGACCCATCTTTCCAGGCAGGCTTCCTGGGGGGGAAACACATCAGAAACACAGTCACCACCAACAGCCTAGCACTTTGGGACTAATTTCCAGAGCTGAATGGGAAGTATCTTATATTTCAAAATGGACCATTTCCTTGATACTTGCTTTTTTTCTGTTTTAGATTTAGCTAATGGTTATAAGGGCTTACTGAGTATTAGGCACTTTTCAGACAGTGAGCAATAGTGTCAAACCACATCAGAAGACTGAAATGCATTTAGGAAAACACCGCGCACAGTCCACTCAAACTTTTCAAGTTATACTTACTGGCTGGAAGCTTGTTTAAGGAACTCTTCATCTGTATGCTTGAAAGTGTCCAAAAGGCATCTCTTCACGGTTTTCTCTACACTGATTACATCTCCTGTTACAAAAGGGCCAAAAGAAAACAATCTCTCAAGGAGGGAAGATTATCCTCCTCCCACTGTAATTTTGTTTTGTTTTTTGTGGTTTTTTTGAGACGGAGTCTTGTTCTGTCACCAGGCTGGAATACAGTGGCGCGATCTCAGCTCACTGCAACCTCTGCCTCCCAGGTTCAAGCAATTCTTCTGCCTTAGCCTCCCGAGTGGCTGGGAATACACGCGTGCGCGACCACACCAGCCTAATTTTTATATCTTTAGTAGAGACGGGGTTTCACCACATTGGCCAGGCTGGTCTCGAACTCCTGACCTCATGTTCCACCCGCCTTGGCCTCCCAAATGCTGGGATTACAGGCCTGAGTCACCAGGGCCAGCCATTTTGTTTTTGTAATTTCTGCACATCAACTGATTTTTAAGCATGATTAAGAACAATCCCTATTTCTTTAAAAAAAATTTTTTTTTTCCTGAGACTGGGTATCACTCTGTCACCCAGGCTGGAGTGCAATGGTACAATTGTGGTTCGCTGCAGCCTCAACCTCCTGGGGCTGAGATAATCCTCCCACCACAGCCTCTTGAGCAGCTGGGACCACAGGTGCATACCACCATGTCCAGTTAGTTTTTTTTTTTTGTCGAGATGGAGTCTCCCTATGTTGCCAGGCTGGTCTCAAACTCCTGGGCTTGAGGTATCTTCTGGCCTTGGCCTCCCAAAGTGCTGTGTGAGCCACCGTGCCCAGCCAGAACAATCTCTGTTTCCTCACATATAACACAGTACCATTTGAAGTTGGTTTTACTAGTTTTCCAATAAAGGCAAGACACTAACTGAACCCAAAGACAATTCACAAAAGGTGCCTATCACTCAGAATCATAAGAAGTGCCACCCGAAGTCACACCCGCATGGCCGCTATGCCTGGAAGCCATGGAGTCCACTCCTCAGCACCACTCTTTTAAGACATCAATGATTCTCTGCTAAAGCCAAAATGACACATCTGACTGCTTCATACAGCCATCCGAACAGCAATAACCAAAATGAGTATCAACTGATTTCGTTCTCAGTCTCACCTTTAGGAAATTTTCTGATTAAGTTCTGATGCAAATTCTGTGCGGCAAATTTTGAGGCTCGAATTCCTCCATGTCCATCAAAAACAGCAAAATATGAAACCCGAGTACTGAAATAATGAATTGAGAGTTAATCAAATTCTCACAGCAAAAACCACACTTTTCCATTAAAGCTTAAAATTTCATCTCAAAGAGTGAACATTAATGAGGAAGTCACATTGGTAAGACACCAGTCACACTGTTATGAATGGGGGAAAAAAGGCTTTAACTGAGACAAACATTTAAGTAACTTTCACAGCATTTTATCTTTTTTTAAAAAAAAAAAAAATACTTGTGTGTGGGCCAGGTGTGGTGGCTCACACCTATAATCCCAGCACTTTGGGAGGCCAAGGCGGGTGGATCACGAGGTCAGGAGATCAAGACCATCCTGGCTAACATGGTGAAACCCTGTCTCTACTAAAAACATAAAAAAATTAGCCAGGCATGGTGGCAGGCGCCTGTAGTCCCAGCTACTCGGGAGGCTGAGGCAGGAGAATGGTGTGAACATGGTAGGCGGAGCTTGCAGTGAGCCGAGATTGCACCACTACCCTTCAGCCTGGGTGACAGAGCAAGACTCCGTCTAAAAAAAAAAACAAAAAAAACAGATCAAGTCATTTATCAAAAAAAGTCAAAAACAGTTATGCATCACTTAACAGAAATGTGCTGTTAAGTGATTTTGTTGTGTGAACATCATAGAACATATTTACACAAACTGAGATAGTGTAGCTTACTACACACCTAAGCTACATACATGACAGAGCCTAATTGCTTCTAGGCTAAACTGTACAGCATGCTACTGCACGAAATACCAAGGCAGCTGTAACACAACGGTAGTATTTGTGTATTTAAGCATACCTTAACATAGAAAAGGTACAGTAAACATGGTATTATGGCCGAACACAGCAGCTCACACCTGTTAATCCCAACACTTTGGGAGATGGCCAAGGCAGGAGGATCACTTGAGGCCAGGAGTTCAAGACCAGCCTGGGCAACACAGCAAGACCCCATCTCTACAAAATTTGTAATCTTATGGGAGCACCATCATATATGCAGTCCATCAATGACTTGATGATGTCATTCAGCACGTGATTGTGTAAGAGCAGGGAGGATATTACAGAATTGTTACTCAAATAAATTTTAAATATCTCATTTTAAAAACCTCTTACTCTTATTCCTATTCCCCTTTCAAGTTTTGCCAGAAAACCCTCATATATGGAATAAAAGACATCGAATAAACTATTTCAAGAAAAAAAAAATGCCTATGAGAAATGACATTTATTCTAGAAAGCTGCTTTTCTTTCAAATTTTTTGGAATTCCTTTTCAATTTAGGACATCCTGAGCCATGAGAAAAAACCTCATCTGGTTTGTAACTCAGAGCTGTTATCTTACTGCCTGCTATTTGCAAGGCATGATTTAGTGTTCCCAATTAAATTTACACTCAAAGGATCTGCCTTCTTGGGCTCCAGAGGTCCCTTTCCTGGTGTTAATGCAAATCCCAGGGTGGGTATGGTGGCTCATGCGAGTAATCCCAGCACTTTGGGAGGCCAAGGTGGGAGGATGGCTTGAGCCCAGGAGTTTGAGACAAGCCTGAGCAACTTAAGGAGACACTGCCTCTATTAAAAAATTCAAAAAATTCGCTGGCTGTGGTGGCACATGCCTATGGTCCCAGCTACTCAGGACGCTGAGGTGGGAGGACTGCTTAAGCCTAGGAGTCAAGCCTGCAGGGAGCCGGAATTGTGCCACTGTACTCCAGCCTGAGCGAGACAGCAAGACCTTGTCTCAAAGGGTGTGTATACCGTCCCCTCTACATATGATCAGCCGCTCTGCAGCAGCCATCACCTCATCTTCATGAGTAGACCTCTCAGGACAAACGCCATCAGCCCAAATGACTCCAGCACGCTGTATGTTAATGACCAACTGGTGTCAATAAACGTACGTAATGTATTTATTATGTAATTCTGAATTATGTAACCTGTGTAATATATATTATTAAATATGTACTATAATGTATATTAACAGCCAACTTCATGTCCTACCTTCTGGTTTCTTTTTCTCCAGGCCCAAGAGCTTATCCAGAAGGCTTCATTTTAGTTTGTATAGTTGCAGCTAATTTTTCATTGTCCGTCATTTCCTTGACATCATTTTGACTTTTGTTCTTCCTAGGCCCTGATTATCTGTACTAGCTCTCCTTGATCACCATTCATATTTTAATTAGTGGCTTCCAACTCTTATCTTCTAGGTCATGGAATAAAAATATTCTCTGCCAGAAGCTGCTCAGTTGCTGGTAAGGAGTAACACACGCTGCAGAGCCCTGCCATGGAGCATCGTCTCCCGCTCAGCTGCTCAACCGCGACACTACTGACATCCCAGGCTAAACAGTTCTCTGTTGTGGGGCTGCCCTGCACTGCTAAGATGCTCAGCAGCATCCCTAGTCTCTACCCACCAGACACCAGTAACAACTCCCTCCCGCACTGTGACAAAAATGTACCCAAACACTGACAAATGTCCCCTGGGCGGGGAGCAAAATCAACCCCAGCTGAGAATCATTGATGTACAATCAAGTGATGTGTTAGTCTTTCTAGTAAATACATACTAGCCAGTCCAAAATGCCAGTCAGAACCCAGGAGATGTTAATGCCGGCTGGGCTTCCTACCACATGAGACTCACATGAGGGACGATGGGGGCCTACACTCCTCGGTGATGTCGTTCAGGATAACGTGGGCATCCTGCATCTCCTCCCTCTCACCCTTCCGCTCAGCCACATAGCCCTTCAGACCAAAGATCACCGAAGAGGCTAAGGAAAAGAGAACAAAAAAGCCAATACAAAACTGTGCCCAACCCGCTGGAAACCCTAGTCCCAGAGCAAATGAGAGGGAACTATGACTGTCTGACTCAACAATATCCTAGTGGTGCAAACAAATAAGCAATACCCCTTAAGGCATCTTCCCAGCTGCAAATCTATAACTAAAATCAGAGCACTGTTGGACAGGGTGAGCTCTAAGAGGTTGCACAGGGACACGAATGAGGAGTCAGTGAGCACAAAACAATTCTGTCTAGGGTATAAGTCAAAGCACCAGGGCAAGGGATGTGCTGCCATCCCAGAGAAGTGAGATTCAAATCAGGGGAAAGGATCACGTGCAAATTAGTCTTGTGATAATTGAATAAGGACAAATGCAAGTCAGCAGAGTTTGTCTCAAAAGCCCCGTAAGATGCCCTGAAAATACGTATTTCCATGCTCAACGCTGGTGAAGAATTTGAACAAACAGTAGAATTGGTTGCTTTTACTTCAACTGAGGAAGAAAAAGATAAAAGATTCCAATGCAGGCAGAGATCTATTTAAATTTAATGGTTAGGCTCATTTAAACTCATTTTCTGATAACTAATGCCAAATAATAAACACTGTGAAGAGCTGTCCTCTGGGAAGGGACAAGCTAAACTGAAGATGACATCTTCCCAGCAAAGCTACAAGTGGGTTTTTTCAATACCTCTGCCTGCATCGTACAGCTTTCACTAAGATAATTTGTGGCAAAGGACAATGCAGTCAATGAAAATCCCACAGCTCGGGCCGGGCGTGGTGGCTCACACCTGTAACCCCGGCACTTTCGGGAGGCCAAGGTGGGCAGATCACGAGGTCAGAAGATCGAGACCATCCTGGCTAACATAGTGAAACCCCGTGTCTACTAAAAATACAAAAAATTAGCCGGGTGTGGTGGTGGGTGCCTGTAGTCCCAGCTACTCAGGAAGGCTGAGGCAGGAGTATGGCGTGAACCCAGGAGGCAGGAGGTAGCACTTGCAGTGAGCAGAGATCGCACCACTTGCACTCCAGGCCAGGTGATAGTGAGACTCCGTCTCAAAAAAGAAAGAAAGAAAATTCCACAGCTCAAGAATACTTTAGTACCACAACTGAAGTATTTATTCTCTTTAGTTAATTCTTTTCGTTTTCTTCCCCATTAACTTTGACAAGGTACACAACTGACTACAAATTTCAACGGCTTTTTCCAGGCTTAGAGAAGCTGCCTACAAAGCTAAATCACGTAATTCAAAGCATTAATCGACAAACTGCGAACAAAGATTGGAAGTCAGAGAGACACTAGGTGGTCAAAAACTAACCATTCACTGCAGAAGACTAAGAAAAAAACCACCTGTATTTTTTAACTCTTGAGGAACAAATGTAGGTTTCCTATCTGATCAAAGGTAGGATCAGAGATAGATGTACATGAAAAGTAGGGGAAAGCACAGAGAAACTTGGAAATTCATTTGCAAAAAGGGAACCCTACTCATCTCTTAAATACAGACATAAAAAGAAAGTATTATTAGAAAGCTGAAACTGGTTTTGCTCTGGGTTGTTTTAAAATATGAAGTCTAATACATTTGTTTTCAAACTGTCTGAAAACCTTTACAAACTTTCTTTTCCACAAGCTCTTCACTGCCATTCTTCTCTTCCTCGGAGGTTTTTCTCTTTGCTCCTTTCCCTTCATTCTTTACCATCTGGGATATTGACGGGGCAAGAGAACCTGGAAATAAAGTAAAAGCCGGACAGAAACACAGCTGTAGACTGTTGGAAAAAGTCACTAGCAGACTGGGCTTCATCCTTGCACTCAAAGACAAGGTCATTTCAAGCAAGGTCTGGCAGACACAGGCGGACCCAGGAGTTGTGTCTTCATGGTGGTGCGGGGGGTGGGGGCAGGTCCCCACAGTGAGAGAACATAAAGATCTAGGCCCTGAGTCAAACTGACCCTGCTGAAGGGGTTTGTAAAAGACTTTTCTCAGTGGTAAAAATATATTTTTTTCTGGCCTGTAGCATATACATGTTTTTATATCCACAGGTTCTTAGTGTTAAACACTTACAAAATCTGTAAGCAAACTAACATATCCTAAACAAGTTCCAAAAAGTAGTACCCAAAAAGACTCAAAATGAGGTAAATGGCAGCCTTTAAGAACTGTAATACATCCTTTCAAAGGCAAAATAGGGCTGCCACAGCTGTTCCCACTAGCAAAAGGATGAATCTGTACTCAAAGCCAGAGCGAAGGGAATCTGCAGTGTATATGTGTTTGAAATCAGAAAAGTCAAGTTTCAAAGAGTGTGCAACTTAACTTTTCAGTCTCAGCTGTCTTCACCTATGCGTAACATGGTAAGAATACTGTCATCTCAGAGGGACGTTTGAAAATGGGTGAGCACAGGTAAGAAGAGCATTTGTTACAGTGCCTAACACATCAATCTCCAATAAGGGCAGCTGTTGTCCTAATAAATGACTTGAAATGTTCTCTGCATTTAGGTATAAAAGTATGCAATAGCCAGATGCAGTGGCACATGCCTGTAGTCACAGCTACTTCCAGAGACTGAGGCAGGAGGATCACTTCAGCCCAGGCATTTGAGACCTGCCTGGGCAAAGTAGTGAGATGCTTCTCTTTTTTAAAAAAAAAAAAAGGATGCAAGTACTTACTACTTACTCAACCTACTCTTTGCCAGACATTTCTTTTTCTTTTTGTTTTTGAGACAGGGTCTCATTCTGTCACACAGACTAGATCGCAACGGCATGATCATAGTTTACTGCAGCCTCCAACTCCTGTGTTCAAGTGATCCTCCCGCCTTAGCCTCCTGAGCAGTTGGGACTGAAAGCAGGAACCACCATACCCAGCTAATTTTTTAATTTTTTTGTAAACACAAGGTGTCTTTTTTTTTTTTTTTTTGAGACAGAGTCTACTCTGTCGCCCAGGCTGGAGTGCAGTGACGCAACCTCAGCTCACTACAACCTCCACCTCCCGGGTTCAAGCGATTCTCCTGCCTCAGCCTACAGGCGTGCACCATCACACCCAGCTAATTTTTCTATTTTTAGTAGAGAGGAGGTTTCACCATGTTGGGCAGGCTGGTCTCGAACTCCTTGTGTCAGACATTTCTTAGTGCTGAGGAAAAGGTAATGAAAATGTTCCTGCCCTCAAGAAGAGTAAATTACTTGTACAAGCACCTATTTCTGCAACAGTGTAACATGATACACATATGCACCCTGCATAATGCAACACAGATGTTTCCAACAGTATCTCTCCCAAAGGTCCCCGTTAGTGTCCTGCGGCTTACTGTGTGGGTTCCCGTTTTCTCCAAATGGATATGAAACTATCTTCCTTTAAAATTCCAAAACAGATGGCCAGGTGTGGTGACTCACGCCTGTCATCCCAGCACTTTGGGAGGCTGAGACGGGCAAATCATCTAAGGTCAGAAGTTCAAGACAAGCCTGACCAACAAGGCGAAACCCGGTCTCTACTGAAAATACAAAAAATTAGCCGGGTGTGGTAGTGCCTGTAATCCCAGCTACTCGGGAGGCTGAGGCATGAGACTCACTGGAACCCAGGAGGCGGAGGCTGCAGTGAGATGAGATCTCACCACTGCGCTCCAGCCTAGGAGACAGAGCGAGCCTCCACCTCAAAAAAAAAAAAAAAAAAAAAAAGAAAAAGGCCAGGTGCAGTGGCTCATGCCTGTCATCCCGGCACTTTGGGAGGCAGAGGCAGGCGGATCATGAGGTCAAGAGATTGAGACCATCCTGGCCAACATAGTGAAATCCCGTCTCTACTAAAAATACAAAAATTAGCTGGGGCCGGGCGCGGTGGCTCAAGCCTGTAATCCCAGCACTTTGGGAGGCCAAGACGGGCGGATCACGAGGTCAGGAGATCGAGACCATCCTGGCTAACACGGTGAAACCCCGTCTCTACTAAAAAAAATACAAAAAACTAGCCGGGCGAGGTGGCGGGCGCCTGTAGTCCCAGCTACTCGGGAGGCTGAGGCAGAAGAATGGCGTGAACCCAGGAGGTGGAGCTTGCAGTGAGCTGAGATCCGGCCACTGCACTCCAGCCTGGGCGACAGAGCGAGACTCCGTCTCAAAAAAAACCAAAAACCAAAAAACAAAAAACAAAAATTAGCTGGGTGTGATGGCGTGCACCTGTAGTCCCAGCTACTCGGGAGGCTGAGAAAGGAACTTGAACCTGGGAGGTAGAGGTTGCAGTGAGCTGAGATCGTGACATTGTACTCCAGCCTGCCAACAGAGTGATACTCTGTCTCAAAAAAAAAAAAAAAAAGAAAAGGAAATAATAAAATTTCAAAAAGACACCTTACAGCTTTGTTATTGACTTCTAAGCAAATTACACTGTAGTCAGAGAATACAGTCTGTACAAGAAACAGATTATTGAGGCTTATTTTATGGTTTAGTACATAATTAACTTTTGTAAGTGGTTCCTGCCTGCTTAAGAATGGTTCCTGCCTGCTTAAGAATGTGTTATCGGGCCAGGCAAGGTGGCTCACACCCATAATCCCAGCACTTCGGGAGGCTGAGGCCGGCAGATCACGAGGTCAGGAGATGGAAACCATCCTGGCTAACACGGTGAAACCCCATCTCTACTAAAAATACAAAAAAAATTAGCTGCGCATGGTGGCAGGCGCCCGTAGTCCCAGCTACTTAGGAGGCTGAGGTGGCAGAATGGCATGAACTCGGGAGGCGGAGCTTGCAGTGAGCTGAGATTGTGCCACGGCACTCCAACCTGGGCGGCAGAGCGAGATTCCATCTCAAAAAAAAAAAAAAAAGAAAGAAAAAGGAAAAAGAATGTGTTATCGGCAGGGTGCAGTGGCTCACGCCTATAATCCCAGTACTTTGGGAGGCCAAGGTGGGCGGATCACAAAGTCAGGAGTTCGAGACCAGCCTGGCCAATATGGTGAAATCCCATCTCCACTAAAAATACAAAAATGAGCCGGGCATGGTGGCGCATGCCTGTAGTCCCAGCTACTCAGGAGGCTTGAGGCAGGAGAATCACTTAAACCTGGGAGGTGGAGGTTGCAGTGAGCTGAGATTGCGCCACTGCACTCCAGCCTGGGTGAGAGTGCGAGACTCTGTCTCAAGAAAAAACAAAGAATGTGTTATCTTCTCAAATCTAAAACATTAGACCCAAGATTATATGTCCAAAAAATCAAGCTTGCTAATCGTGTTATGTAAATCTTCTAAATTGTAACTACTTTATTGTCTTTTGTCCTGTAGATAAGAGACAGCTATGCTGTATCTTAATTTCTTTTATTAAATCCCTTAATAGCCTTCTTTAAACATATTAACTTTCGTTTTTTTTGGAGACAGAGTGTCGCTCTGTCACCCAGGCTGGAGTGCAATTGCGTGATCTCAGCTCACTGCAACCTCCGCCTCCCGGGTTCAAGCGACTCTCCTGCCTCAGCCTCCTGAGTAGCTGGGACTACAGGCACGTGCCACCATACCCAGCTAATTTTTGTATTTTTAGTAGAGACGGGGTTTCGCCACCTTGGCCGGGCTGGTCTTGAACTCCTGACCTCAAGTGATCTACCCGCCTTGGCCTCCCAAAGTGCTGGGATTATAGGCATGGGCCACCACACCCAGCCAGAACATACTAACTTTCATTACAACTAAGGGTACTATCTTTATTGGGAAGGTTTCAGGCTACACTATGGGTGTGAGGATGCTGCAATTTTTTGGTATGGGTCTATAGCCCTGAAGATTGAGAATTCTTATGTAAGATGACTATAGTACTTTTTCTAAAATATAGAAAATATACCTGCATATGAAATAGGACTACTTGCATCCCCACTGCCCCCACACCATCTATCTCCCAACCTCTCCTAACCCTCACCTTCCCCAACCAGAAGAGCTCCACGTAAGTTCTCATGAGACAGAATCATACCTTTACCACAATGGCAACGGGAATCTGCTCTACTCTTCCCTTCTACTTAATGAGGACATGTAAAGGAATATGTTCAGGAAAAGGTAGAGCCAATGCTACTAGCCTTGATACATTTGGGTCAAGCACTCTGTTTAACAAGGCAAATCAGAATAATGAATTCTGAATTTTAAAAAAATGTTAATAACAAAGTTAAGAGTAAATCAGTGAACTCTTAATTCTTAAAGGCAGTTCCAACAATCTGAACCTCAAGAAGTTAATATCACCAGAAAGTAACATAGTATTATCTTATCTTTGTGCTTCCAATTAATGTGCCTGTTTATAGTTTTAGTAAACCTTATACTGTATGACTTAATGGCATCCAAATCCTGTTAAAATCTATACATAAATTTCACAGAAGAGTAAAATACTATGTATTATTTCCACCAGCACCTTGGATTTTTTTTCCTACCACTTACCTGAATCGCCACTGCTAGCGGGTGGGAGATCATCAAAAAGCAAAGGTCCCCCTGATCCTGAAACACAGCAGAACACTTAGTGAGCCCACAAAAAATACGTAAGGCTGAAGTTTCAGAATCCATCCCACCAGGACACCTATGTAGGTTACTGAAATAAACTCAAAACTCTCGCGTCAATCCAGTGGCAACTCATACTGCGGTGAATAATATCTTGAACCTATTTTAAAGTCCTATTATTTCAGAGGAAATAAAAATCTGCCTTAAAAAGTTAAATTGTATTTCAGGTAGTAAAATAAATACTCAAATGAACCAGAGAAAACTGCTCCACATTTTCTTGCAGTACTTCTCAGGGCTAGCGACTAGCAGATTTTTCTGCCTTACCTGATGCCATGGATTCAAAACTTAAAGACAGTCCAACACCTAAAACATCTGTGTGTTGAAAATGGGGGAAAGGGAAAAAGATTGAGACAACTACAATCCCAGGATGAGTAGAGACGTTGACACACACCTGGGAGAGCCTGAAGACTGTACCTGAGTCAGTACTGCTGGCCGGAGGGAGGTCATCAAAGAGCAGGGGTCCTTTCTGAGCTTCTTTCCCTAAAACACAGAAAAGCTGTTTAGAGAGCATATGGCCATCACCCAGGACAGATTTTCAAAGAGGAAGATCATGTGGTCTCCCCTGCTTTGAGACAAGTTTGCTATTAGATTCTAATTTTCTCCTTCCTGTTGGACAAATTTTTAAAAAATATTTTCTTAGCAGCTTTTTAAATCTGGGCATCTGTTTCCAACAGTTGCAGTCAACATAAAAGCAATGAATGATGCCCTAACAGGCATTTTCAGGGCCACTGAGTATTTTGAGGAAAACAAGTATTTTCTTGATAATTTCATTATTGAAAGCATGAAACATTTAAAAGTCTTTCTTTAAAATAGAATCCTGGGAAGCAAAAAACTGATTCTAAACCAAGAAAACAATACTTAGGATTTCAAGATGGACGTTCAGAAATTTGGGGGCGGGGGAAGAAGGGAGGAACCTTCAAAGACCTACAAGTTTGTAAAAATCCTATTTCAGTAACATTCTGCAAGGGAAGAAAATCTGCTGGAACCTGGTGTCCCTAGCCCCAGCACAGTGCTTGATTCAATAAATAGCTTTGGAGAAAATAAGGAGTTTCAGGTAAAGATAGCCTCAGGAGAAAGTCAGGAAACGCTTTTAACAAAAAATGTGAAGATTTACATTCCAAACGTATGTCTTAAATGTTTTATGCCCAATTATCTTTTTCCACATAAAATTTAACCACCATTCCTTATTATCCAGCTTTTTCCTGAAATTCTATTTAAGCTATTAGATATCTGAACTGGCACACAAGAATCCAAATTAGAAGTACACATGTTCACCTCCTGCAAAATTCAACACACCAACCAAACACACCGGCTTTATCCCACCTCTTGTTCCTCAGAGTTCAAGTATAAAGATGTGCTCATTTAAGCCAGACGCAGTGGCTCATGCCTATAAACCCAACACTTTGGGAGGCTGAGGTGAGAGGACCGCTTGAGACCCGGAGTTCAAGACCAGCCTGTGCAACATGGCAAAAAAATGTCTATAAAAAAGTACAAAAATTAGCCAGGTGTGGTGGCAGGCACCTATAGTCCAAGCTACTCAGGAGGCTGAGGTGGGAGGATCACCTGAGCCCAGGAAGGCCAAGGCTGCAGTGAGCCATGACTGGGCCACTCCAGCCTAGGCAACACAATGAGACCCTGTCTTTAAAAAAAAAAAGTACTCACTTAAAAATCAATTCACTTTTTTTTTTTTTTTCTTTTTGAGACTGAGTCTCACTCTGTTGCCCAGGCTGGAGTGCAGTAATGTGATCTCAGCTCACTGCCTCCGCCACCGGGTTCAAGTGATTCTCTTGCTCCAGCCTCCTGAGTAGCTGAGATTACAGGCGCACACCACCAGGCCCCAAATAATTTTTGTATTTTTAGTAGAGATATGGTCTCACCATATTGACCAGGCTAGTCTTGAACTCTTGACCAAGTGTTCTGCCTGCCTCAGCCTCCCAAAGTGCTGGGATTACAGGTGTGAGCCACCATGCTCGTCCTAATTTTTGTATTTTTAGTAGAGACAGGGTTTCACCACGTTGGCCAGGCTGGTCTCAAACTCCTGGCCTCAAGGGGTCCACGCTTGAGGACCCATCCCAGCCTCCCAAAGTGCTGGGATTACAGGTGAGCTACTGTGCAAGGCCAAACACCAATTCACTTAAACAAATAAATTTATATCCCCCGAGAGGCTCATCCATATCATCTTTTTGCCTCCATTTAGAAATGAGCTGGGTATCAACTTTCTTCTTTTAAACACAAAAGCTTTAATTAAAATTTATAAACTTAAGGGAATGAAATTTCTCCCAGGGTCTTTGGGTCAGAAGTACCTAAAATACACAAGAAATTCCTGAGTTAACAAAAAATAACTATTTTGCTTTATATTCCTAATACAAACGGGAAAATGTATTCTCATCTCTCAGGATGACCCTAAACAAATTAAGGAATTGCAAATACTTTCACTTTTCTTACAAGTGACATAAAGACTCTACAAGTATACAAGAAGCAGAAGAAAGCCATTAAAAAGTATTTAGTATGGCCAGGCGTGGTGGCTCACACCTATAATTCCAGCACTTTGGGAGGCCAAGGTCAGGACTGAGGTCAGGAGTTCGAGATGAGACTGACCAACATGGCGAAACCCTGTCTCTCCCAGAAAAACAAAAATTAGCTAGGCGTGGTGGTGGGTGCCTGTAGCCCCAGTTACTTGGGAGGCTGAAGCAGGAAAATAGCTTGAACCTGGGAGGCGGAGGTTGCCATGAGCTGAGATAGTGCCACTGCACTCTAGCCTGGAGGACAAAACCAGACTGTCCCCACCCCACAAAAAAAGTATTTAGGATAACCATTACTCAATGTATTAATCCACTTACAAGAATTCCTAATATCTCGAAGTAGGTCACTTTTGCCCAAACGACACTGAATCTAACAATCAAAACGCCCGTTCTCCGGACAGACTCAAAACCACATGAGATGATCCAGCAATTACGCTGCATTCAGTGGGGTCACAGAGCCAGATGTCTTAGGACAAGGGAGGGGACATTTACAGGTAACAGCCCAACCTGAAGAGCAAACAACCCTTCCACTTGTACCAGATCATATTTTAATTTTTGAATTAACTTGCCCGTCTAAATCAGGTCTTTCCATTGTCACTGTACAATGGGGGAAGTCTTCTTTTACCCAGGTAATAAATACATTTTCAGTTCTTGCAAGCATTCCTCACAATGCAACTTCCAGCTTAGTATTAATACTAGCCTGGCCCCCTCTCCTTTGGCTACAATTCAATCAGATGGTGCCCCAAACTGAGCCCCATCCCCAGAGAACTGCCTATCACCTTCTTTCTCACTCTAGAATACTATGAGAAGTATTTCAATTAAACACAATGAGACCATCTTACATTTTGCTGGCCACAACTGGGAATGGCTTCTAAAAATGATAATACTGCCTGCCTGTCAGGCACTATTCTAAGAGCTCTATACATCTTAACTCATTTAATTCTTATGAGATAGGTACTATTATTATTTACTGATTTTTTTTTTTTTTTTTTTTTGAGACGGAGTCTCGCTCTGCTGCCCAGGCTGGAGTGCAATGGCCGGATCTCAGCTCACTGCAAGCTCCGCCTCCCGGGTTCACGCCATTCTCCTGCCTCAGCCTCCCGAGTAGTTGGGACTACAGGCGCCCGCCACCTCGCCCGGCTAATTTTTTGTATTTTTAGTAGAGACGGGGTTTCACAGTGTTAAGCTAGGATGGTCTCGATCTCCTGACCTCGTGATCCGCCCGTCTCGGCCTCCCAAAGTGCTGGGATTACAGGCTTGAACCACCGCGCCTGGCTGATTCTTTTTTTTTTTTTAATTGAGACAAGAGTCTTGCTCTGTGAGCTAGGCTGGAGTGCAGTGGTGTGATCACAGCTCCCTGCAGCCTTACCCTTCTTGGCTCAAGCAATCCTCCCTTGTCAGACTCCCGAGTAGCTGTAACTACAGGCATACACCACCATGCCCAGCTAATTTTTTAATTTTTTGTAGAGACAGGGTCTCACTATGTTGCCCAGGTTGGTCACGAATTTCTGTACTCAAGCAATCTTCCTGCCTCAGCATCCCAAAGTGCTGGGATTACAGGTGTGACCCACTGCTCCAGGCCCTTACATTCTATTTTGAATAAACTGAAATTCAAAGCACCGGGAGCTTGCAATCATTGGACAAAGTGTGACCCTGACCTAAAAATTTGGAAGAGGCCCCTCCCCCAATCTTAAAAATACTAGAACCCTAGTGAGAAGACAAGACTAAAAATGTTTATTAATCATAGTTAATCTAACCTAGAACTACCCCCCCACCCCCACCCCAGTTATCTACATTCTGGAGCTAAGTCTACTGGAAGTTATATACTATGCTGAGAAAAATACCCTTGGGTTGGTCATATTCAGGTTAAAGGTTGCTATATCCAATAAAGTTAAAAAAGGATGTTAAAATACTTTGCTGGAACTGTTTTTTATACGTCAATTTTCTTTTCAACTATAAAATAAATCCAGGTGTTTTCCAAACGCCACACAGGTATTATCAGAAAAAGGGGACGGGTTCCACCGCACTCCTCAACCACAGTATGAGTTTAGTATGTCCTTTCCACTTTCCTTAACGCTCATGTACATGGATACATGCATTTTAATTTGTAGAAGACAGTCATACTCTACACAATACTCCAGATATATTGTTCACACAACCCATCAAGGCATGCTCCAGGCCAACACACTCGAGTCTAATTCATTCTCTCCAACAGCAACATATGCGAAGCATCTCCACTCCTTCGACCAGATCCTACTGATGGGTTCAAGCTTTTCCCAGTTCTTCATATGACAAGTGACGCCACAATCAACAACCTGATACATGTATTCCTGCTTAATATGCTAGACTGCTCGTCAAAGAATATTAGTTTAAATCTCATAGAAGCCAAAATTTGTTCCCCCAAAAGTTGTAATTTTCACTCCCAAAACACTTTATGAGAATGTCTATTTCTCTACACATTCACCAATGTTACCAATTGTTGCTCATCTGATAGGTGAAAAGGTAACTAGTTCCTCAGCAACTTTCTGTTGATGGGCCATTTGTATCCCTTACCTCTGGACCGATAGAATACATCCTTTGACCATTTTTCTAGTGGGTTTTATTTTTTCCTATTAATTTTGTGAGCCTTTCTCATACCCTTAGTAAGTATATTGTAAATATTTTCTCTGTCTTTTGCCTTTATAGTATCATTTGTCCTGCAGAAATTTTAAATTTTTACATAGTCAAATTCACTTTATTTTATGACTTTTTTCTTGTTCAACCCTGTAGTTTTACAATTAATCTGTTTTCCTATAATACCTTAACCTTTATTTTATGTTCAAATATTCATTTTTTTTTTAATTGTGGAGACAGGGGTCTCATGATGTTGTGCCAGGCTCTTCTCAAATTCCTGGCCTCAAGCCATCCTCATGCCTTGACCCCCCAAAGCGCTGAGATTACAAGTATGAGCCATCGAGCCCAGCCTCCAATTTTTTAAAAAGTATTTTTAAGATGGTGTGGCAAATATTTTACTTCATCCTCAACAACTTACCATCATTTTTTAATGTACTGGTGTAGCAACCAAACAAGTAAAAGAACCACCCTATAAAAGTGAAACCAAGTCACTGGCAAAGCAATTTTAAACCACGACATCTGTAACTGACATATACGGATTGTCAAATACAAGCTGCCAATCCTAAAGACATCAAGTTGGCACTTTCATGGGTATGACATAGAAAAGTTCCATTTCTGCCTGATATGAACACACTTCTTTTTTTCAGGTAAAATGTATATATATCTCCTTTAAAAAACTTGATTCACTCAGCAATTAAAACTTTTAAGGGCTTGATAAAACTACTAATTTAGCAAAATACCTGAAATGTTTAGTGCATTCTATGTATCTTTCCAGATTATAAAAATTTAAGAGGTTTGGGGTGGAAACATTAGCTGCAATGTTTAAAACAAAAATAAAAAGATCTAAACAAAATATTAATGCATTTGATGTGATATAAGCAGTGTAGTATTCACCCTTTGGACACTTAGTGCTTTCCCATAATTCATTTAAGACTGCATTTTTCCACTTTTAAACACCTGTTAATGGCTCAGCCAGGCACAGTGGCTTACACCTGTAATCCTAGAACTCTGGGAGGGCCAAGGTGGGCAAAACACTTGAGCCCCAGGAGTTTGAGAGCATCCTGGGCAACATGGCAAAGCCTCATCTCTACAAAACATACACAAATTAGCTGGCTGTGGTGGTGCACACCTGTAGTCCCAGCTACCCAGGAGGCTGAGGTGGAAGAATCACCTGTGCCCAGGGTGGTCGAGACTGCAGTGAGCTGTGTTTGTGTCACTGCACTCCAGCCTGGGCGACAAAATGAGGCTGTCTCAAAAATAATAACCCCGGCTAACATCTATAAAACATGATACATTCTACCCCACACCATGTGCAGCACCATACATACTGTACTGATTTGTACAGTAACAGTGGGAAGTGTCACCTCTTTTTACAGATGTAGGAATAGCCACAGAAGGCAAGAGTTAGTAAGTGAAGAGTTGGATTCTAAACCAAATAGTCTGGTTACATTTCCTGTTATTGTGCTCTGTGAAAATAACTAGGTCTTTTATTGTTCACTGCATTATGTGGTACCCACATACCATGTGTGAGAGTCATGATGCACAGTGTACGCTCATTACTCCATTCACTTTAGCAATCAATATGATTTATTCAAAGTATGGTTTTTTTTTTTAAATCACAGTATTTTCACAAATATGTGAAACCAGATTCTGTTCCTGTACAAACGATTTTAACCTGTCAAATCTCATCTTGTTGTTTGTAGCTAACTGCCTGCAATAACTGTGGATCCCAACTGTCACTCATTTTAGTATTTAATCCCTCTCAGCTTCCAATCATCTACAAATTCTGAGATCTTCGTTTTAAAGCTATTTTAAAAAATACACTCAGCCAAGCAGGACCTGTTGACAATTGTCAGGGTCCTCCTGGCAGATGGGGAGCAGTTAATCAATCCATTTTCGGGGGGTCGGCAGTTTAAACACCATGCACCCCCTCTGCCACCCTTTCAGCTCAGTCGAGGTTGGAAACTGAGTTTGGAAAAAACGGCTACAGGACGTACTTTTCCCACTGTATCTGGCAAAAGGCTGCTAACGTGCCACCTTAAGAGATTTTGAGTTGCCAGGTTTTTTGTCAGTAAAGGGAGCCTACCCCCGAGCAGAACCTAATTGCAGGTAAAAGGCAAGGGAGACTTTAAAACTCATAGGTTTACAGGCACACCAGTGAATCCAAACACTGCTCCAAATATATTGATAGAAATTATACTCCACCAACAGAGAAAAAAGACTGCTACACAATGTCAATTTTTACCCACAGCTAGAACCGTGGTTATTTTGAAAATGAATGGCTGAGTCAAGTTCAAAGACTCCAGGATCAGTTACTGAGATGCTCTGTACCATCAGAATGGTCAGTGGGGGCAGGGCGCGTTGGCTCACACCTGTAAGTGCCGAGGCGCGCAGATCACCTGAGGTCAGGAGTTCAACCAGCCTACCCAACATAGTGAAACCCCGTCTCTACTAAAAATACAAAATTTAGCCAGGTGTGGTGATCGGAGCCTATAATCTCAGCTACGAGGGAGGCTGAGGCAGGAGAATTGTCTGAACCTGGAGGTTGCAGTGAGCTGAGATCTCGCCGTTGCACTCCTGCCTGGACGAGAGCGAGACTCCGTCTCAAAAAATAAAATAAAATAAAATGTTTTCTTGCCCAGAATTACCGCAAATCACAAGGCTGCTCATCTTTAGAAGCTTAATTCAAACACTGCCTCCTTCCCCAGTCTCTCGGTGCGCGACAATCCCTCCTCAAGAGTCCTCAGCATTTCCCACAGTCATTAACTTTTGCCAGTTTTAATTACCGTAATTAGCACCCTTCAGAAAGCAGCTCTTAGAAAACGAAGGCTGGGCCTTACTCACCTCCGTCTGCCCTACAACAGCAGTTCCCAAACCACTGGTCTCCAGCCTCCGCTGGGTTGGCCTGGGGATTCAGTAACAGATTCGGAAACCCCACTCTCAGGGATTCGGATTTATTGGGGCTGAGGTGGGCCTGGAAATCTGAATGTCTTAAGTTTTCCAGGTTTTCTGCCCCCAAGTTAAGTTTGGTAATAAGGCCCTAAACTACAACATCAAGCTGGAACTCTTGCATAGGAAATATTCACGCGTTTTGACAAATGAAACCCGGAGACTGTAACCCACGGGACGCAGGGATTAACCCGGGCCGTTTCACGCTGCTAGGATGCTGAGCTCAAACCACAGCCCACAGGGCCTCCCACTGGCAGGGGCCAGGGCTCAGCAGATGAGCGGACCCCTTAACTTTAGGGAGAGGGAGAACTTCCCGTGGTCCAGGAAAAAAAAAAAAAACTACTGTTAATTATCACAAAATCATAGGATGGCGGAGGACGCATCCTGTCTTCCAGGCTTCAAAAACGCGAAGGATTAAGATGGTGATTAATTCAATCTCCTGTGCAAAAAAACGCCAAGCCCCTGAACTTGCACCGGCCCTGAACGCTGCCGTTCCACAGCCCGCGGGTGAAGCGCGGCCCGGAAGCCGGGGGCTGGCGGCGCGCAGGGCACCCCGGGCCGCGGGTGGAATCGTGTGGCACGGGGGTCCGCAGGGCCGCCGGGCGTTCAGAGCTGGTCCCTCGGGTCGGCCCACGCTGCCGCGCCAGGGCCTTCCACCGCCACGCAGAGGGGCTGTGGCCGGGGCGGCGCTGCCCTTTCCTTCCTGCGTAGCGAAAATGGCGGAGCGGCCTCCCCGAGCTCCGCGAGCAACTGGGCCTCTCGCGGGGCGGCCAGTGGGCCGGACAGGGCCGGGCCAGGCAGGAGCAGGTCCCGTGCTGCCCGCGCCGCCCGCCGCCTCCCAGCGCGGGCACCGCCTCAGCCGCCCCAGGCCTCAGGCCGCCGCCATCCCGCCCGCCCTCCCTTCCCTGGCCTGCCCGGCGGCAACACCGCTTACCGGCAGCCGGGCGCGGCGAGCGCTCGGGCTCCGGCAGGTCCCCAAACAGGTCCATGGCGGAGGCTGGGCGGCGACGGCAGCAGCGGCAGACGCTCAGCCCGCGAGTAGCGGCGGGGCTCCACACCCCGGGCGGGCGGCGGCGGGCGGGCGACACGCAGGGGCTGCCGGCCCCGTCAGTCACCTGCAGGGAGAGCCCCGGACGCCACCAATCCGAGCGCGTCGTGGCCCGGCCGCCCCAGAGGGCTGCGCGCGGGCGGGGCGGGGCGGCTGGAGCGGCGGGGCGAAGGGAGGGGCGGGGCAGTGCGCATGCGCCTAGACCCCTCCCTCCCGGACAGCGAGCCCGGCTGGCGGTGCCGCCTGGGCCCTGCGGTGTTTCCCGCCTTGGCGAATCCCGGGCCCCTCGTGCTTTTTCCTTGGCCGGGGTGTCCGATTTCTGTCAAGTTTCGTTGAGTTCCTGTCCAAGAAGGCCTGTCCTGTCAATCCAAGGGCAGCCCCTGATGCCTGGGAAGGCTTTCTGGAGCTCTTGCCATCTCTTCGGCTCCTCCTTTCACCACGGCGTGCCTGGTTCCTGGGCTGTTTTAGAGGCTGAAAAACCGAGGCTTGGATGGAGTGGCCCTGGGCGTCAGGACGGAAACCCCAAAAGATGCTGGAGGGAAAGGAGGCATTCCCTGACCTGTCTGCACCCACTGGTCTCTGTGGGGAGCGGAGAAGAGGGACTCCTCCTTGATGGTGTCCCCCTCTATGGCTATAAAGAGGAAGGCGGCCACTGACATCGGGGACCTGGCCTGGTTCTGCAGCCAGGACTTGGGGTTGGTCTGGCACAAACAGCTAGTCCTGAGTGTTCTCTTTGAATATGGACAATTTCATAAAACACCAACATCAGGCCATAATACAGATCAAGACCAAAAAAACAGACCACTGTGTCATCAAGTCTGAACATAGACAAAACAGGAACACTGTCCAAGCCGCAAAAGTGACCAAACTTCCCTCGTCTCGGCCAGTAAGATTGCTGCTTCTTTACCATTACATGTTTAGCCTTTGTCTAGTCTTCCTGCCATCTAGATAAGCTTCATCAAGATATCCAATCATGGAATCCTCCTCTTCCTGACATCCAGTCCAGAGCAAAGCCCCGTTTCCATAAATGTTTCCGCAAATCAACTAACACAAACCCAAATCTTACGCGTCCGTTCCAATACCCTTTACCCAAGTTCCCCAGGTTATGTGGTCTCTCTCTATGCAAAGAGTTCAGCCCAATTCATTCCAGGTCAGATGTGTTTCTGGCGCTCTCTGGCTGTAGGACATGGAGGGAGCCCAACAAGGCTTCATGCCTCTCATCTACATGGCTTCTCACTAGCAACTCTTTGAGATCTTCATGCTGCCTCCTCCATTACAGCAGAAACACTCAAGTAACAATGCTTGTAAGAGTTAAAGAGGAAAGGAATACAAAAAGAGGCTCAACAGTCAAAGACAGGTTTATTTCAGAGAATAAACCTGAGAGGGGATTCTGGCCAATTTTGATCAGGAGCACTCTCTCTTACAGACTAAGCGTTCTCTCTTACAGAATAAGGATACTTAAGGGTTTTGGAAGTGGGGGAAAGTTTATTGCAGGGTTGGAATGTCTCTGGTTGGAGGGGAGGCTATTTCGGGGTTAACATGTTTCTTGTTGAAGAGGGGTTTATCTTAGGGTTGGAATGCTTCCGATTATGCTGACATTAGCCATTAGGCTGATGTTTTGGGGTGGGATTTAGGTGGTTTTTTAATCAAGGGGAACTTAGAATGGTGGTGTTTGTCCAAGATGGTGATGCTCCTGTTCTGTCAATCCAGTCTCTACAGTTATGAAAAGGACTAGGGGCAGCACGTTTTTTCTGGCTACTTCCTGCTGGGGGAGCGAGCAGAGAGTTCTTTGGTTTCAGATTGATTGTAGGAGTAACGCTGTCTGTAGATATTTTTGGGTAATTGTCTGTGAGATGGCCATGATCCTGCTGGTTAAAAATCTTTGAAAAAGGTTAATTAAGCAGGGTAAGAACATTATTCCTAGGCATATTTTTAGGAGAGGGCCCAGGAATGGGATGACCCATGTTAGGACTTTGTTTTAAAACCAAGAATTTATTTGGTTGTCTTGCTATTCTCTTAGCTTTTTAGCCCTCTCTTTTTTTTTTTGTTTTTTTTTTTTTTGAGACAGAGTCTCACTCTGTCCCCCAGGCTAGAGTGCAGTGGTGTGATCTTGGCTCACTGCAAGCTCCGCCTCCCGGGTTCATGCCATTCTCCTGCCTCAGGCTCCCGAGTAGCTGGCACCCGCCACCATGCCCGCCACCACGCCCAGCTAATTTTTTGTATTTTTTAGTAGAGACGGGGTTTCACTGTGTTGGCTACAGGCGCCCGCCACCACGCCCAGCTAATTTTTTGTATTTTTTAGTAGAGACGGGGTTTCACTGGTTGGCCAGGATGGTCTCGATCTCCTGACCTCATGATCCGCCCGCCTCGGCCTCCCAAAGTGCTGGGATTACAGGCGTGAGCCACCGAGCCCGGCCTTAGCCCTTTCTTTAAGTTTTTTTAGCAGCGTCTCTTACTGGACCTGATTGGTTGAGATAGAAGCAACATTTTTTACCCAATGAGAAGCAGAGGTCCCCTTTTTCAGATGTTATAACATCTAATTCCCATCTATTTTGGAGGACTACTCCAGCCAAAGAGTCTAGTTGGTCGTGGACTCTTATTAGGCTTTGGGCCATATCTTCTAACGAACTCTGCAGTTCTGTTGAAAGAGCTTTCAAGTATGTTAAACAGGTGACAAATCCACTTGCTTCCATCCCAAGCCTGGAGATTATACCTAGGGCAGCCATCAAAGGAATGACGTGGATGACCCTCCTCTTCCTAACATATTGGATGGTTGGAACAGGTAAAGATTGATTAGGAGGAACTAGTCCAATGGAGGGAGAAAGATAAACTAGGGTACAGATTCCGGTCTAGTTGGTGGGGAGGCTAAGATATATGTGTTGAGGCCACACAAAAATAACAAGCCTTTGTTGTAAATACAAGCGGAGATGTGGACAGAAAATAAGTGAATTAAAGATGAGGTGTTTGTTCTTTCCTCTGGTTCATTACTCCAAGTGGACAAGGAGGAGGCCAGGGAGACACCTACTATACTAGAGATATAGGAAGAGTTATTTTTTACAGATTAATGCGGTCGGATGTTGCAGCATTGATATTGAGCCACGGAAAAAGATGGGCACTAGGAGCAGCACAGTTTAGGCCAGAGGCATTGACTGAGGGAGAGGCTGTCAAACGAGCCAGCTGCAGAAATGCTCCATTTGCTTCAGGTGATACTTGGTAGTTAACCCGATTAGTTTGATGGTCAGAGGGGCGTTCAACAATGATAGTTCAATTGCATAGGTTAGATGTTAAGGACCCTACAGGGAAATTTCCTTCCGAGGCTGAAAAGCGAAGTGAGGCTTGTTGTAAGAGGGGGTTGTGTTTAGTTATGAACCCTTCGATGGGAGGGCCCTGGGGCTTAAGGCACTGTAGGGAGTTATCATAGGTTTGAAATAATTTGTTGGCCTGATTGGCCCTGGAAGTGGGATAATCGCTGACCAGAGTGTCAGCTCTTTCAAAAAAGGAAGCTCCTTTTTGGAGTTTGTAAAGTAGGGTTGTGTTTCCTGTTAAAAGGTCATGAAGGAATGTGGGAAGGGCTGTGGAAGCTGAGGAAGACAGCGATAAGCACATCCAGCACTGCAGAGCAAAGGAAGAGAGCCTCAAGAGAGATTGTGTAAGGTTTATAGAGCGTTCTAGTTTGAGACCAATGAGGAGTGGTTGTATTGATGAGGTTGATGTGATTAGGGAATTTATATTGAAAGAAACAAGCAAAAAGAGAAAAAAGTTATTTGGGTAGGAGTAAAGTCCTGGAAAATTCTTTGAACTTAACCAGCAGGATCATGGCCATCTCACAGACAATTACCCAAAGTTCCCATAGAGCAGTAATGAGCTGATCAGGATGTATAATGGGAGCTTCATAAGGGTACCACTGAAGGTGTGTAACAAGGTTAGTTAGGAAGTGATGAAAGTTTGGGAGCGAAAGAGATATAAGCGGCTTATGTAGATTTCTCCTCCTTTTCCTCGGGGATTCAGGTGAGGCGAAGGGAAGTGTGTCCTGGGAGACACAAGAGAAGGCTGAAGGGGTTTTAGAATTGGTTGTTTGGGTATGTGGTGAAGGGAAGTCTGTTTTCTTGAGAGAAGTACAATGAAACCAGTTGGGGAGTCCCTGGAGTTTTGCTGCTGTGGATGTGGTAAGGATGATCTGGTAAGGTCATCAAACATTTAGGTGTGAAGGGGGAATTTAGGGGTAGGACTGGGATCTTTTACCAGAACCCAGTCTCCTGGCTGTAGGAAGGGATTAGAGGAATCGGTGATGGGTTGTGGCAGGTATTTGTCAGCATATTCCCAAATGAAATGGCAGATGGTATGTACAAGAGGAGAAATGAGAGGGGTTGACCCTGAGGTGGAGCAGAAGGGGCAAATGGTCTCCCATACATGAGTTCAAAGGGGCTGAGCATTAGAGATTTACATTGGAGCACCCGAATTTTTAGAAGGGCTAAAGGCAAAAGTGTAACCCAGTCTTTATGTGTTTGGTGTGGGTACCTGGTGAGGGTGTTTCTGTAGAATGCCATTCATTTCTTCAACCTTTCCTGAAGATTGAGGTGGAGAGGGGAGGTGCAACTTCCAGGCGATTTGTAGGGCTTGTGCAAGTGTTTGAATAATTTGAGAAGTGAATTCAGGGCCTTTATCAGATTGAAAAGACAGAGGTACCCCGAAGCTGGGGATGATTTCTACTATTAATTTGTACAGTAGAAGCTCGTTTGTTGGTTGTGGGAAAGGCCTCGACCCATCCCAAGAAGGTATCAACCAGAACTAAAAGAAATCGAACACTTTTTACTGGGGGCATATGGGTAAAACCAATTTGCCAGTCCTGTTCTGGAAGGTGTCACTTGGCTTGATGGATTAGGAAAGAAGGGGGTCTAGTGTTGAAGTGGGGTGAAGCTTTTTTACAAATAAAGCATTGACGGGAAATGGCTTTTAACTGTTTCTTTGTATCTGGGGTTATGTGTATACGGGAACTTAAGAAATGCTGCAGAGGGGAATGGCTAGTGTGGAAGAGGTTGTGAATGACCAATAGAAGAATTGTTTTTTCAGGGTCAAGTAGAACTGATTTGTTTTGTACGAACCAGTATGGGGGTTTAAATTGTGTCCCCACTGTGATTAGTTGTTGTGTTTGGTGTTCTGGATTAAAGGAGGGGACATGTTGTGTGAAGAGAAATAAGTGTTGGGGAATTGGGTGGTTGGTTGAGGTGTGTTTTGCCCAATAGTCAGCCTCATGGTTTCCTAAAGAAATGTGGCTTTTGTCTGATTGATGTCCTTTGCAATGGATAACCGCAACCTTTTCTGGAAGTATAGCTGCCTTTAATAGAGGATGGATACGTTTTCTATTAATGATAGGGGTTCTTTTAGCTGTGAGATAGCCCTACTCACTCAAAATTTGGGCATTGGAATGGATAATGTTACAGGCATATTTAGAAGTGGTGTATATATTCACTTGTGTGTTTTTTGCTAGAGTTAGTGCTCTTATTAGGGCAACTAATTCTGCTTGTTGGGAGGATGTGCCCAAAGGCAAGGGGGCAGCCTCTACGGCTTTCTAGGTGGGAGAGAGTGGATATCATCATGATATCCTTTCAATGATGGCATATTCTGCTTGGAGTTTTTTGATGTGCTCCCATCTATAAACCAATCTGGGGCTCCTTTCATGTGAGTACAAGTAAGGCGGTGATACATAGAGAACTTTCAGTTAGATCAGAGCGTGACTGTTGATTGGGGTCTAAAATCGGTGTTGAAAGTAAAGAGTGGCGGGGTTAGTCGGGAGCATCTATGAAGAGAGTTAGAGGGTTGAAGGAGAGTTGAAAATAGGGCTTGCATGCGAGAGGATGAGCTGGAGGTGAGCACCTTATGGCTGAGCATATCTTGTAGACTGTGAGAAGAAAATACCTGAAGAGGTTCATAAAACATGAGATTTTGTGCCTCAGAGATAATTATTGATGCTGTTGTGGCCAAAAATGTTTAAGCAAGGGGGCCAGATTTTATAAATGGGGTCTAGTTGTTTTGAAAAATATACCACTGGTTGGAGGGAGTTTGCCATGGGTTGGGCTAATAGTCCAAGGACCTGATTATGAGAACTGTGTAAATATAGATGAAAAGGTCTTGGGGGTTTGGAAGGCCTAAAGCGGGGGCCTGTGATAACACACGTTTTAGGTGAGAGAAAGCATGATGAAGATCTGGGGTGGGAGTGAGGAGTTGGTCAAGATATTCTTTTGTGTGTTCATAAAGGGATTTAGTGACAATGGCAAAATTTGCTGTCCATATTTGGAAATATCCCTCTAATCTGAGGAAGGAAAGTAAGTCCCTTTTTGTTTTAGGAAATGGGATTTGTTGAACACGTTGCTTTCATGCTGACAGAATTTGGAGTTATGATTAGTCCTAGGTATGAAACTTTTGAACCTTTCTTTTGGATACCCAGTATCCACATTCAGCCAAAAAATGTAAAAGCCTGGTGGTGTGTTGAATACAATATTCTAGGGAGGGGGTGCAAAGGAGTAAATCCACATATTGAAGCAAAATGCTGGGTTGTAGAGGTGGTCGGGAGAGGTCTAATTGAAGTGCCCAACCAAAATAGTGAGGGCTGTCCCTAAACCCATGGGGGAGTACAGTCCAGGTGAGTTGTTGGGAGTAGACTGTGTCAGGATCAGCCCAAGTGAAAGCAAAAAGGTTTTGAGAGAAGGGATGTACAGGGATAGTAAGAAAGGCATCTTTGAGGTCTAATACAGTGGAGTGGCTAGTGTTGAGAGGAATTCGTGTAGGAGGGTGTAGGGGTTTGGGACAAGAGGACAAACAGGAATAATAGCGGAGTTAATTTGTCACAAATCCTGAACCAGTCTATAGGAGCCGTCCAGTTTTTTTAATTGGAAGAATAGGAGTATTGTGGGGGGAATGGGTGGGGATTAAAATACTGGCCCCCCAAATCGGGAGATGATGGGCTTGAGTCCCCGCAATCCGTCAGGGTTGAGGGGACAATGTTGGAACCACTATATAGTGCTTAGGATTCTTCAGTGAAATTTGGGTTAGAGAATGGTGGGTAGCTATTATGGGGAAGTTAGCATTCCATATGATGGGGTTTACATGGCCGAGAAATTTGAGATTTAAGTCTGTTTGATGTGGAGTGTCTGAGGAGGGCTTCCGTTCTTGACATAATAATAAATAGGGGTGTCTTTGGTGTAGGGCTGATAAATGAATGATTCCCCCTGTTTATGTAGAATGTCCCTTCCTGATAAAGGAGTGGGACAGTGAGGAATGACCAAGAAAGAGTGAGTGAGGGTGACTCCCTGAAATGAGCAGTATAGAGGCGGGCTTTTGTATGGGGTTTCTTGTATGCCCTTCATGCCAACAACAGAAATGGATGAACGTTCTAATGGGCCAATAGTTAATACCAATAGGCTTGCCCCAGTATCCAAAAGAAAGGAAATAGTCTTACCAGATAACATCCCAATTACCCTGGATTCTGTGGACTCACTAGACATGGGGGCAAAGAATCCTGGGTACCTTCAGTCCTCTGCTGTCAGCACCAGCAGTGAAGAGATTTCCTCCTGTGATGGCCGGGGGCTTCATTATGAGCCACACCCAGATGGGGAAGGTGTCTCCATTGGGGGAAGTCCATTTTCCAGTGTCCCCAAAGACCACAAGTTGGGCATGGCTTGGTGGGGGGCTGGGGGTTAAGACAAGCCTTTGCCCAGTGTCCAGGGTTGCCACATTGGAAATAGACTCCTAGAAAGATGGCAGAGTTTCCTTTTGGGTTATTGAGAGGCTTTTGGACAGCAGAGGTGAGCATCTGGTACTTTAAATGGAGATGCTTGTCTTTTTGAATGTTTTGTTCCTCATTTCTTGTTAAAGACACAGAAGGCTGCATTTAGGAGGTCCCACCGAGATGTCTGGGGACCCTCCTCTAGTTTTTGTAATTTTTTTCTAGATATCTGGGAAATAAATTGGAGGTGGAAAAAGTTTGACCTTCTCTAGATTCTGGGTCCAAATTGGTATATTTTAGCATAGCTTCAGTGAGGCGTGATAAGAAAAGGGCAGGATTTTCCTGGGGCTCTTATGTAATTATGTTTTTCATTTTCTTTTCTTTTCTTTTTTTTTTTTTTTTTTTTGAGACAGAGTCTCACTCTGTTGCCCAGGCTAGAGTACAGTGGTGTGATCTCAGCTTACTGTAACCTCTGCCTCCCAGGTTCAAGCGATTCTCTTGCCTCAGCCTCCTGAGTACCGGGATTACAGGTGCCCGCCACCATGCCCAGCTAATTTTTGTATTTTTAGTAGAGATGGAATTTTTTTTGCCATGTTGGCCAGGCTGGTCTCAAACTCCTGACCTCAAGTGATCTGCCTGCCTCAGTCTCCCAAAATGCTGGGATTATAGGTGTGAGCCACTGCACCCAGCCTTTTTACTTCATTGATCTTTTGTATTGTCTTCTTCATTTCAATTTCATTTCTTCCTGTTCTGATCTTTATTGTTTCCTTTCTTGTACCAACTTTGGCTTTTGTTTGCTCTTGCGTTTCTTTAAGATGCATCACTAGGGGCCGGGCGCGGTGGCTCAAGCCTGTAATCCCAGCACTTTGGGAGGCCGAGACGGGCGGATCACGAGTTCAGGAGATCGAGACCATCCTGGCTAACACAGCGAAACCCTGTCTCTACTAAAATACAAAAAAAAAAAATTAGCCGGGCGAGGTGGCGGGCGCCTGTAGTCCCAGCTACTCGGGAGGCTGAGGCAGGAGAATGGCGTGAACCCGGGAGGCGGGGCGTGCAGTGAGCTGAGATATGGCCACTGCACTCCAGCCTGGGGGACAGAGCCAGACTCCGTCTCAAAAAAAAAAAAAAAAAAAAAAAAAAGATGCATCACTAGGTTATTTATTTGAAGTCCGCCCTTCCTTCCTTCCTTCCTTCCTTCCTTCCTTCCTTCCTTCCTTCCTTCCTTCCTTCCTTCCTTCCCTCCCTCCCTCCCTCCCTCCCTCCCTCCCTCCCTCCTTCCTTCCTTCCTTCCTTTTCTTTCTTTCAGACAGAGTCTTGCTCTGTCGCCCAGGCTACAGTGCAGTGGCATGATCTCGGCTCACTGCAGTTGCTGCCTCCCAGGCTCAAGAAATTCTTGTGTCTCAGCCTCCCAGGTAGCTGGGATTACAGGTGGCCACCACCATGCCTGACTTTTTTTGTATTTTTAGTAGCAATGGGGTTTTACTGTGTTGGTCAGGCTGGTCTTGAACTCCTGACCTCAAGTGACCCACCCGCCTTGGCCTCCCAATGTTCTGGGATTATAGGCATGAGCCACTGCGCCCAGCTTGAAGTTTTTCTTCTTCTTAATGAAGGCATTTATAACTATAAACTTGCCACTTGGTATTGCTTTTGCTGTATCCTATAGGTTTTGGTATGTTGTATTTCCACTATAATTTCTTTCAAGATATTTTTCAATTTCCTTCTTAATCACCTCATTGATCCACTGGTCATTCAGGAGCATGTTGTTTAATTTCCATGTGTTTGTCTAGTTTCCAGAATTCCTCTTGTTATTGATTTCTAGTTTTATTCCCTTGTGGTCAGAGAAGATACTTGACATTACTTCAGTTTCTTTGACTGCTTTAAGTCTTGTTTTGTGGCCTAACATATGTTCTATCCTTGAGAATGATCCATGTGCTGAGGAGAAGAATGTATTCTGAAGCTGTTGGATTAAATTCTCTGTAAATATCTGTTAGGTCCATTTGGTCTGTAGTGCAGATTAAGTGTGATGTTTCTTTGTTGATTTTCTGTTCAGATGATCTGTCCAATGCTGAAAGTGGGGTGTTGAAATCTCCAACTGTTGTTTTTTCATTTTTTATTTATTTTTATTTTTTGAAATGGAGTTTTGCTCTTGTTGCCCAGACTGGAGTGCAATGGCGTGATATTGGCTCACTGCAACCTCTGCCTCCTGAGTTCAAGTGATTCTCCTGCCTCAGCCTCCTGAGTAGCTGGGATTACAGACATGTGCCACCACTTCCAGATAATTTTGTATTTTTAGTAGAGATGGGTTTTCACCCTGTTGGTCAGGCTGGTCTCAGGTGATCTGCCCACCTCAGTGATCTGCCCACTTCGGTGATCTGCCCACCTGACCTCAGGTGATCTGCCCACCTCGGCCTCCCAAAGTGCTGGGATTACAGGTGTGAGCCACCATGCCTGACCTCCAGCTGTTATTGTATTGCAATCTATCACTCTCCTTAGCACTAATAATATTTGGTTTATATATCTGGATGCTGCAGTGTTGGGTACATATATATTTACAATTACTATATCCTCTTGCTGAGTTGACCCCTTTATCATTATATAGTGATATTGTCTATTTTTATAGTTTTTGTCTTGAAATCCATCTTATCTAAGTATCACTACTGCTCTTTTTTTTGGTTCTGTGCATATCCGTTTCCATCCTTTTATTTTCAGTCTATGTTTGTCTTTATAGTTGAAGAGTGTTTCATGTAGGCAACAGATCATTGGGTCTTGTTTTTTAATCCATTCAGCCACTCTATGTCTTTTGATTGGAGTGTTTAGTCTATTTACATTCAATGTTATTATTGATAAGTAAGGACTTACTCCTGCCATTTTGTTGGGTTCTGGTTGTTTTTGGTTTTCTTTTCTTTCTTTCCTTCCTTCCTGTCTCCCCATGGTGCCTGGTCCCCTACACCCTTTTTTGGAGACAGTCTTGCTCTGTTTCCCAGACTGGAGTGCAGTGGTGCAGTCATGGCTCACTGCAGTCTTGACCTCTTGGGCTCAAGTGACCCTCTGTCTCAACCGCCTGAGTAGCTGGGACTACAGGTGTATGATATCACATCTGACTAATTTTTTAAATTTTTCTGTAGAGATGGGCTCTTGCTTTGTTGCCCAGGCTGGTCTTGAACTCTTGGGCTCAGGCGATCCTCCCACTTTGGCCTCCAAAAGTGCTGGAATTACAGGCATGAGCCAACACACCCAGCCCTGTCTTCCTTTTATTACCAGTGAGTTTTGTGCCTTCAGATGATTTCTTATTGCTCATTACTGTTCTTTTCTTCAATGAAAGGGATTGATGAATTCTCTTTAGCATTTCTTGCAGGACTGGTCTGATGTTGATGAAATTCCTCAGCTTTTGTTTGTCTGGGAAAATCTTTATTTCTCCTTCGTGTTTGAAGAATTTTTTCACCAGATTTTACTATTCTAGGGTAAAAGGTTTTTTGTTTTTGTTTGTTTGTTTTTTTCCTTCTGTACTTTAAATATATCATGCCACTCTCTCCTGGCCTGTAAGGTTTCCACTGAAAAGTCTGCTGCCAGACATGTTGGAGAGTCATTGCATGTTGTTTGTTTTCTTTCATCTTGCTGTTTTTAGGATCATTTATCCTTGACCTTTGGGAGTTTGATTATTAAATGCCTTGAGGTAGTCTACTTTGGGTTACATCTGCTTCATGTTCTATAACCTTCTTGTACTTTAATATTGATATCTTTCTCTAGGTTTGGAAATTTCTCTGTTGTTATCCCTTTGAATAAACTTTCTACCCCCATCTTTAAGGACAAAACTCTAACATTTGCCCTTTTGAGGCTATTTTCTAGATCTTTTAGGCATACTTCATTCTGTTTTATTCTTTTTTCTTTTGTGTCCTCTGACTGTATTTTCAAATAGCTTGTATTCAAGCTCACGAATTCTTTCTTCTGTTTGATCAGTTCTGCTATTAAGAGACTCTGATACCTTCTTCAGTCAACTGTATTTTTCAACTCCAGAATTTCTGCTTCTTTTTAATTATTTCAACTTCTCTGTTAGATTTGATAGGATTCTGAGTTCATTTTCTGTGTTATATTGAATTTCTTTGAGTTTTCTTTTTTTTTTTTGAGACGAGTCTTGCTCTGTCGCCGAGACTGGAGTGCAGTGGCCGGATCTCGGCTCACTGCAAGCTCCGCCTCCCGGGTTTATGCCATTCTCCTGCCTCAGCCTCCCGAGTAGCTGGGACTACAGGCACCCGCCACCTCGCCCGGCTAGTTTTTTGTATTTTTTACTAGAGACGGGGTTTCACCGTGTTAGCCAGGATGGTCTCGATCTCCTGACCTCGTGATCCGCCCGTCTCGGCCTCCCAAAGTGCTGGGATTACAGGCTTGAGCCACCGTGCCCGGCCTAGTTTTCTAAAAAACAGCTATTTTGAATTATCTGTCTGAAAGCTTACATATCTCTGTCTTTCCAGGATTGGTCATGGTGCCTTTTTAGTTTGTTTAGTGAGGTCATGTTTTCCTGGATGGTCTTGATGCTTATGGATGTTCATCAGTGTCTAGGCATTGACTAGTTAGGCATTTATTGCAGTCTTCACATTCTGGGCTTGTTTGTATCTGTCCTTCTTGGGGAGGCTTTCCAGGTATTTGAAGAGACTTAGGTGTTGTGATCTATGTTTTTGGTCACTGCAGCTGTAACTGCATTAGGTACTACTGCAAGCCCAGTAACACTGTGGTTCTTGCAGACTCATAGAGGATCTAAGATCTGGAAGAATTCCCCGGATTACCAGGTAGAGACTCTTGTTCTCTTCCCTTACTTTTTCCCAAACAAAAAAGTCTCTCGCTCTGTATTGAGATGCCTGGGGCTGGGGAAGGTAACACAAGCACCCCCGTGGCCACCACCACTGGGAGTGTCCTGAGTCAGACCTGAAGCCGGCATAGCACTGGTTCTTGCCCAATGCCTGCTATAACTGCTACCTAGCGACCATCTGTGTTCACTCAAGGCCCTAGGGCTCTATGATCAGCAGTTGGCAATGCAAGCCAGGCTTGTGTCCTTCCCTTGAGATTGTGAATTCCCCCAGGCCCCAGGTGAGTCCTGGGATCCAGGGCCTGGAAGCAGAAACCATAGAAATCGACTGTTGCTCTATACTACCGCAGCTGAGCTGGTGCCAAAACCACCAGACAAAGTCCTTCCTACTCTTCTCCAGGCAGAGGAGTCTCTTCTTACGTCCACCACCACCACAGGCTCACAGCAGGTACTGCCGTGTTTATTTAAGGCCCAAGGGCTCTTTGGTCAGCTTGTGGTGAATGCTGCCAGCCCTGGAACTCATCCTTCAGGGAAGTGGGCTCCCCTCTGGCCCAGGGTAGGTCCAGAGATGCAATCTCAAGCCAAGGCCTGCAATCAGGGACCCCAAGAGCCTGCTTGGTGCTCTTCCCCATTGTAGCTGAACTGGTACATAAGTTCAAGAGAAAGTCCACTTTACTCTCCCCTCTGCTGTTCTCAAGCAGCAGGGAGCCCTCCTCATAGCCGCCACAGCTGCGAATGTCCTGGGTCACACCTGAAACCAGCATGTCTCAGAGTCTCACTCAAGGCCCATGGCTGTACTACCTGGTTACCACTGCTGATTATTCAGGTTTCAAGGGCTCTTTCATCAGCAGATGATAAATCCTGCCAGACTGGGTCCTTCCCTTCAAGGCAGTGAGTTGCCTTCTGGCCCAGGGTGTCTCTAGAAATGTCATCTGGGAGCTAGGGCCTGGAATGAGGTCCTCAGGACTCTGCCTGGCATCCTCTCCTACTGTGGCTGAGCTGGTATCCAAGTTGCAAGACAAAGTGCTTTTTGGTCTTCCCTCTCCTCTCCTCAAGCAGAACAAAGGGGTCTCTTTTGGAGATGTGGGTTGTGCTGCCTGGGGTTGGGGGAGGGGTGATGCAAGCAGTCCCTTAGCTGCGCCATCTGGTGTCTCACTAGGTTGTGTGTCCTCCATGTTCACCGGCTCTCAGCCCAGCACAGCAGCAGGACTTGCCCAGGATTTACAGTCCTTGTAACCTAGACTGCCTTTCAAGTTTATTTAGGATCCCATAGCACTTCAGCCCGCAGTGGCAAGGCTTGCTGAATCTCAAGTTCTGACTGCTGGGATGAGTGATTCCCCTCTGGCCAAGGCTTGTTTAAATGATCCCTCCATGGGTGCCAGCTGAGTTCTGCCCAGTGTTGGCAGCACTGCGTGCCAATGCAAAGTCCCACCATCACTGTGTTCTCTCCCCTCCGGGGACACAGATTGTCTCTCCATGCTACATGGCCAGCTACTTCTGGGGGCACTGGCCGGGAGTGTTGTTGGCAATTCAAGACTGTCCTTCCTACCCTTTTCCTTGCCTCTCTCAGTGACACGAAGTTAGAACCAGGTGCTGTGATTGCTCATCTGATTCCTGATTTTTGGTTCTTATGGGGATAATTCTTTGTGTAGATAGTTGTAGAATTTGGTGTTCCTGTGGAGAGAATGATGGGTGGAGGCTTCTATTTGGCCATTATGCTCCACCTCCTCAACCAACATCTGACTACAACCCGCTGAGTGACCCCAAGGAAGGTCTGCCCAGCTAAGCCCTTTGTGAATTCCTGACCTACAAAACCACAAGAAAAAAAAAATCAGCCTTGCTTTTTTTTTTTTTTTTTGAGACGGAGTCTCGCTCTGTCGCCCAGGCTGGAGTGCAGTGGCCGGATCTCAGTTCACTGCAAGCTCCGCCTCCCGGGTTTATGCCATTCTCCTGCCTCAGCCTCCCGACTAGCTGGGACTACAGGCGCCCGCCACCTCGCCCGGCTAGTTTTTTTTTTGTATTTTTTAGTAGAGATGGGGTTTCACCGGGTTAGCCAGGATGGTCTCGATCTCCTGACCTCGTGATCCGCCCGTCTCGGCCTCCCAAAGTGCTGGGATTACAGGCTTGAGCCACCGCGCCCGGCCCAGCCTTGCTTTTTTTGAAGGTGCTGAATTTGGAGGTAATTTGTTACACAATAGTAACTGGAAGATAAATTTGGTACCCAGAGTGGGTACATCAAAGCCTCAAAACAGGCTGGGCATGGTGTCTCACACCTGTAATCCCAACACTTTGGGAGGCCAAGGTTGGTGGATTGCTTGAGCCTGGGAGTTTGAGACTCACCTAGGCAACACAGTGAGACCCCCATCTCTACAAAAACTAAAAACATTAGCCAGGCATGGTGGTGCATGCTGTGTTCCTAGCTACTCAGGAGGCTGAGATGGGAGGTTTGATTGAGCCCAGGAGGCTGAGGCTACAGGGAGGCATGATCGCACCACTGCACTCTAGCTTGGGCAGCAGAGTGAGATCTTGCCTAAAAAACAAAACCCAACCCAAAACATATGATATTGTCTTTGGGACTGGGCAGGAGGCAAAGGCTGGAAGGGCCTTGAGAAGACTGTTAGTAGAACCTCAATGGGCCTCGAGGCTGTTAATGAGTGCTTAAAAAGAGAGAAGAAAATGTTGTTGAAAGATTGACGCTGGGCATGGTGGCTCATGCCTGTAATCCCAGGCCACCATTGAGATTGCAATCTCAGCTCATTGCAACCTCCACTCCCCAGGTTCAAGAGATTCTTCTGCCTTAGCCTCCCAAGTAGCTGGGACTACAGGCACCCGCCACCATGGCTGGCTAATTTTTGTATTTTTAGTACAGATGGGGTTTCACCATATTGGCCAGGCTGGTCTCGAACTCCTGACCTCAAGTGATCCACCTGCCTCAGCCTCCCAAAGTGCTGGGATTATAGGTGTGAGCCACCACACCCAGCCCATTTTCAGTTCTTCTGGGTATATACCTAGAAGTGGAATTTCTGGGTCATATAGTAATTCTATGTGTAGTGTTTTGAAGAACCACTAAACTATTTTCCATAGTGACTGCACCATTTTACATTCCCACCAATTGGCTTCTGTATTTTTTTCTTTTCTTTTTTTTTTTTTTTTTTTGAGACGGAGTCTCACGCTGTTGCCCAGGCTGGAGTGCAGTGGCGCGATCTCGGCTCACTGCAAGCTCCGCCTCCCGGGTTCCCGCCATTCTCCTGCCTCAGCCTCCCGAGTAGCTGGGACTACAGGCGCCCGCCACCGCGCCCGGCTAATTTTTTGTATTTTTAGTAGAGACGGGGTTTCACTGTGGTCTCGATCTCCTGACCTTGTGATCCGCCCGCTTCGGCCTCCCAAAGTGCTGGGATTACAGGCTTGAGCCACCGCGCCCGGCCTGTATTTTTTTCTTTTACTCTCAGTACACACCAGAGATTTCTGTATTTTTGATAGAAAATTTTATGTATACCTACTTGTTAAACATTATAGTTCATATTGTTAATTAATGTAAATCAATATCTATTATAATCTCTACAATTAAATACTATATTAAAATATATTTTAAATTCATACTAAAAGTTTTTAGATAAATACGGTATTGAGACCGGGCATGTTACTCACGTCTGTAATCCCAGCACTTGGGAAGCCAAGACAGGCAGATCATTTGAGCTCCCGAGTTGGAGACCAGCCTGGGCAACGTGGAGAAACCCCAACTCTACCAAAAATAGTACAAAAATTAGCCAGGCATGGTGGCATGCACCTGTAGTCCCAGCTACTTGGGAGGCTGAGGTGGGAGGATTGCTTGAGCCTGGGAGGTGGAGGTTTCAGCATCTAAAAAGCCAAGTGGCTGAATGCAGTGGCTCATGTCTGTAATGCCAGTACTTTGAGAGGCTGAGGCAGAAGGATTGCTTGAGGCCAGGAGTTGGAGACCAGCCTGGACAACATAGCAAGATTCTCTCTACAAAATAATTTTTTAAAATAAAAATAAATAATAAATTAAAAGCCAAGAGGTACAATGTTCAGGAGAAGAAGAAAAATACATGCAGAAATATATAAAAATTAGAGGAGACCACTATAAGTTTGGCTAGAAATACCGTATTTTGGCTACTGAAAATGACTGAGTCATCTAATGTTGATATTATCAGAACAGAGTTGTCATCAAAGTCAGCTAACTAAAGCATCTGCTTCAAAACATTAGAGAAAAATTTTAGAAGTTTCAGAAACTAGCGAATATGAGATTGAGCAAAAAAGTGAGAAGATGCCGGCAGGGCCCAGTGGCTCATTCCTGTAATGCTAGCACTTTGGGAGGCCAAGGCGGGCGGATCACCTGAGGTCAGGAGTTTGAGACCAACCTGGCCAACAAGGTGAAACCCCGTCTCTACTGAAAATACAAAAATTAGCCGGGTATGGTGGCGCACACCTGTAATCCCAGCTACCCGGGAGGCTGAGGCAGGAGAATTGATTGAACCCGGGAGGTGAAGGTTGCAGTGAGCCGAGATTGCGCCACTGCACTCCAGCCTGGGTGGCAAGAGTGAGACTCCATCTCTCTTTTTTTTTTTTTTTTTTTTTGAGACGGAGTCTCGCTCTGTCGCCCAGGCTGGAGTGCAGTGGCCTGATCTCAGCTCACTGCAAGCTCCGCCTCCCGGGTTTACACCATTCTCCTGCCTCAGCCTCCCGAGTAGCTGGGACTACAGGTGCCCGCCACCTCGCCTGGCTAGTTTTTTGTAGTTTTAGTAGAGACGGGGTTTCACTGTGTTCACCAGGATGGTCTCGATCTCCTGACCTCGTGATCCACCCGTCTCGGCCTCCCAAAGTGCTGGGATTACAGGCTTGAGCCACCGCGCCCGGCCGGTGAGACTCCATCTCGAAAAAAAAAAGGTGAGAAGATGCCATTTGAAACGAATTGCAATAATTATCCACTGTGGCTGCTACTTTGTGATAAAGTAAAAATGATCTGAATAAAGCACATACCTGAATAGATCACAAAGGAAAAGATTTAGATTTTAGGGAATCTACTTCACACAATGGACATTTCTAGAGTTTTCTTTTCTTTTTTTGTTTCAGAAATGGGGCAGGGGAGGGAGCGTCTCACTAAGTTGCCCAGGCTGGTGTTGAACTCCTGGCCTCAAGGGATCCTCTGCATTGCTGAGATTATAGGCATGAGCCACTGCACCTGACAAAACATTTTTCTTTAATGTTCTAATGGCAAATGAATTCATTGTGACTGCTCATGTATTCCAAAAAAAGTTATCCTTATTTTTCGTGTATACTTTTCTGTAGTAATGCAATAAAATCAAATTTTTGCAACTTAAAAAAAAAAAAGGTTCCGAAGATTGGAAACAGTTAAACAGAATTTGTGACCATGAAAATTTTGTTTTATTGTGAGGCTTTCTTTTTTGTCTTCTTCTGAGACGGGGTCTTTCTCTGTCACCCAGGCTGAATGCAGTGATGCAATCAATCATAGCTCACCGCATTTGTGGCTTCAAACTCCTGGGCTCAAGTGATCCTCCTGTTACAGAATCTTTGGGGTGCCACTTTTATGGCTGGAAACCTCTGTGGCTGGTGGCATCTTTGCCTGAGTTCTCGTCCTGCACCCAGGAAGAATGAGAAGCGCAGACAAGCAGAGGGTGAGCACGACAGAGGAGCTTTATTGACTGCTAGAACAGCCTGAAGAAGCCCCGCAGTGGGTAGCTTCTCTCTGTAGGCAAGTCGTCCTGTTGAGTGTTCACCTCTCAGTGGAGAGGAAGCCCTGGAGTGGTGGCTCCTCTCTGCAGGGGGATTGTCCCAGTGTCTGCCCAGCTCCTAGCAGAGAAGAGGCCCTGGGGTGGGTTGCTCCTCTCTGCCACCGGTAGTCCCAAGGTCTCTAAACTCTCAGCAGAGAGGGTAGCTCCTCTCTGCAGCTGGTCTTCCTGTCATGTGCTCAGCTCTGGCTGAGCCAGGGCTTTTATTGGCCTTAGAGGGGAGGAAGTGCATGCTGATTGGTCCAAGGGCAGTCATGGGCAGCCTGGAGAAAGCATCCCAAGTTCCCACTCCAATGCTCTGGGACTGGCAGCCTGGCCCCCAACCTTCAGGCCCTCCCTGGCCTGAAGGTGGGGCCTCACCAGGGACCTGTCCTCTTTTGCCCAGGAATCTGTCTGCCTTCTGCTGCCGTTCATGGCACCACAGCCCAGCCCCGATTTTGCTCTGAGATTGGAGCAGGCACCGGGAACAGGGAGAGGCCAGGCCGTGGGAGCAGGCAGTTCTGGGCCTGTGAGGGCAGGGGGGCCTTCCCAGGTCCCCAAGAGTGCAGGGAGGCCTGAGTCTGCAGCGTGCTTTGGGCAGCCGCTGCTGGGCAGGGAAGGGGCCCGTGGGGTTCCTGCCTGCTCTGTAGAGTGGGAGGCCCGGGTCTGCAGGCGCAGTGTGGGCAGCTGCAGTGGCACCGGGGAGCTGCTCCTGCCCCAGCTCAGAAGGGGCAGGGGTCCTGCTGGTCGCTGGCTCCTGGCAGCAGCAGCCGTCTGGAGTGGCCACTGCATCACTCCCTCCTCGGCCTCCCAAGCAGCTGGAATTTCAGGAGTGAGCCACTGCACCTGGCTCATGTGATGCTTTTCTAAAATCAAAGTGTCTTTTTAAAATATTCAAATTGACAGTTTAATAAATGGTGCTTTGCAGAATACAATAAATAAGTGAAACAAAAATAGATTATTTTGAGTGATTTTAGATATTACTTGTTAGGCAAAAAATATTTTACATCTTAGAGGATCACAAGAAATTACTGGAGGTCCAAATGGTGGCATGTTTTTAACTTTAGGTGAGTTTATAGCTAATCATAAAAAAAGGGAACCAGGAGCCGTGACTCATGCCTGAAATCTCACTGTTTTGGGAGGCCAAGGTGAGAGGATCACTTGGGGCCAAGAGTTCCAGATCAGCCTGGGCAACATAGCAAGACCCACTCGGAAAAAAAAAAAAAAAAGGCCAGGTATTGTGGCATACACCTCTAGTCCTAGCTATGCAGGAGAATTGCTGGAGCCCAGAAGTTCAAGGTTAAAGTGAGCTATGATGGTGCCACTGCACTCCACTCTGGGCAACAGAACAAGACTCTGTCTCCAAAGGAATAAAATAAAAAAGGATGTTGTGTCTAATAACATTAAAACAAATGTGTGCTGCTACTAGAAAATGGTATTTGATTTGAGATATTATTAAGAATAAAAGAAGCAAATAAATTTGCTTCCTTTTTTAAAGAGACAGGGTCACATTCTGTCACCCAGGCTGGAGTAATCATAGCTCACTTCAGCTCCACCTCCTAATCTCAAGCAATGCTCTCATCTCAGCCTCCTAAAGCACTAGGATTACAGCCACAAGCTACCACATCTGGCACCCCACTTTAAAAAAATTTTTTTAATTTTTTAAAGGAGATGGGGTCTTGTTGTATTTGCCAGGTTTGCCTTGAACTCATGGCCTCAAGCGATCCTCCTGCCTCTGCCTCTCAAAGTCCTGGGATTATAGGCATGAGCCACCAAGCCCAGCCCCTCACTTTTGATTGTGCACCAGATGTAGCCCATTGTGAACAAGTGTGTCAGACTGTGAGCACGCTCACATGAAGAATAATGCCATTAACAGTAAAATAAGTTGCATTGACTTTACTGAACTCAAAGAAAAAACTAAGTCTAGCCTGTGAAATTACAGGTTGGAAAAAGGTATTAACATAAAACACGCTTTTGGCCAGGGGTATGATCATGGAACAACCATGGCAGGTTATCCAAGGGTATATAAGCTACTATTTCCCTCCAAAAATGATTATGCCAAATTGTGTCTTCCTCGGTTCATAATTTTTTTAAAAAAAAGACAGGGTCTCCCTCTGTTGCCCAGGCTGGAGAGCAGTGACATGAACATGGCTCACTGTAGCCCCAAACTGCTGTGCTCAATCAGCTCTTAATTCATATGCAAAAATTCTGCTTCTGTGAAATGAAATTTGATGACCTGTTTTAACATTGTATGTTTGTGTTTGTGTGTGAATTCAGTGAACAGACAGAATATTCTTACATCTATTTTAAAAAACTATTCCCCATGGAGATCAAGATCAAATGCAACCAAGGCACTGCACAAACTAAAACTAAAGGTATTTGTAAACACTGAACTTTTTTTTTTTTTTTTTTTTTGAGACAGCGTCTTGCTTTGTCGCCCAGGTTAGAGTGCAGCGGCGTGAGCACCTGGCTAATTTTTAAACTTTTTGCAGCGACAGGGTCTCACGTTGTTGCCCAGTCTGGTCTTGAACTACCGGGCTCAAGCAATCTTCCAGTCTTGGCCTCCTAATGTGCTGCTGGGATTACAGGTGTGAGTCACCGCACCCAGCATGAGAAGCTTTTTAATACTATCAGTCATGGTGGCATTTTTTTTTTTTTTTTTTTTTTTTTTTAAAGACAGAGTCTCGCTCTGTCACCCAGGCTGGAGTGCAGTGGCGCCATCTCAGCTCACTGCAAGCTCTGCCTGCCGGGTTCACGCCATTCTCCTGCCTCAGCCTCCCGAGTAGGTGGGACTACAGGAATCCGCCACCATGCTAGGTTAATTTTTTGTATTTTATTAGATGCGGGGTTTCACTGTGTTAGCCAGGATGGTCTCGATCTCCTGACCTCGTGATCTGCCAGCCCAGGCCTCCCAAAGTGCTGGGGTTACAGGCGTGAGCCACTGAGCCCGGCCACGGTGGCATCTTTGAAAGAAATTTTGGTCAGCTGAACTTAGTGAAAAATTATTTAAGATCATCACTTGGTCAAGAGAAGTTCACATGACAATTCTCTCAACTGAAAAATGAGACAGTAGATTTTAGAAATATTCACGAGTTTGTTTCCGTTTACGTAAGGAGAGTAAACTTACTGTTTTTGTACAAGTAAAATATTTAAACTTAAAATATTTTGAGTTTTAATATACATATTTTCCTTTTTTTTTTTCCACTTACTGAAACATTGTGGAAAAAAATTAACATTAAAAAACACGTTTTGGGCCGGGCGCGGTGGCTCAAGCCTGTAATCCCAGCACTTTGGGAGGCCGAGGCGGGCGGATCACAAGGTCAGGAGATCGAGACCACAGTGAAACCCCGTCTCTACTAAAAATACAAAAAAAATTAGCCGGGCGCGGTGGCGGGCGCCTGTAGTCCCAGCTACTCAGGAGGCTGAGGCAGGAGAATGGCGGGAACCCGGGAGGCGGAGCTTGCAGTGAGCCGAGATCGCGCCACTGCACTCCAGCCTGGGCAACAGCGTGAGACTCCGTCTCAAAAAAAAAAAAAAAAAAAAAAAAAAAAAAAAAAAAAAAAAAAAAAAAAAAACACGTTTTGACCGGGTGCAGTGGCTCACGCCTGTAATCCCACCAAGCACTTTGGGAGGCCAAAGGCAGGTGGGTCACCTAATGTCAGGAGTTTGAGACCAGCCTGACCAACATGGTGAAACCCTGTCTCTACTAAATATAAAAAATTAGCCAGATGTGGTGGTGGACGCCTGTAATCCCAGCTACTTGGGAGACTGAGGCAGGAGAATCGCTTGAGCCCAGGAGGCAGAGGTTGCAGTGAGCTGAGATTGCGCCATTGCACTCCGGCCTGGGCGACAAGAGCAAAACTCCATCTCAAAAGAAAGAAAACCACATACACAAAGGCCGGGCGCGGTGGCTCAAGCCTGTAATCCCAGCACTTTGGGAGGCCGAGATGGGCGGATCACAAGGTCAGGAGATCGAGACCATCCTGGCTAACATGGTGAAACCCCGTCTCTACTAAAAATACCAAAAAACTAGCCGGGCGAGGTGGCGGGCGCCTGTAGTCCCAGCTACTCGGGAGGCTGAGGCAGGAGAATGGCGTAAACCCGGGAAGCGGAGCTTGCAGTGAGCTGAGATCCAGCCACTGCACTCCAGCCTGGGCGACAGAGCGAGACTCCGTCTCAAAAAAAAAAAAAAAAAAAAAAAAAAAAAAAAAAAAAAAAAAAAAACCACATACACAAAAACCACATTTTTTCCTTTTGCCTCAGGCTCTAGCATCACTCTCCTGCACGGGAGGGTACTGGTTGGAAGGTATGTGAGGGAACCTTCTGATGGTCATGCTCAGGACCTTGAGAAGGGTCTGAGGCACACACAGCACACACTTGTCAAAACTCCGCAGGTACTCACCCGTGAGCAGGGCATCGCACCGAATGCCGAGCTTTCCGTCCAGAGGAAAACCCAGTAGCAAATGGATTCTAATGATGTGCGCACTGGAGTGTTAGGGAAAGCCGCCTGGGATCTATAATTTACTTGGAAATGCATGAAAAGTAAAATGGATCAATGCAGGGAGGATTAACTAGATGTGACAAAGTCCAGTAACGTGAATGGTACACTCAGGCGGTGGGTGTATATCCAGATGTGCAATACAAAATTCGTTCATCACTGCTATGAGCCGGCAAATGTCTGTCGCCAGGTGTTGGGGGCAAAAGGAGGTCTAGGCCTCTGCTCCTGTGCTTCAGATGCTGGCACGTCCCGGAGGAGCTCCTGCCACCGCTTGGAGGCTCTCCAGGTGGGGCGGCTGGGGTAAAATACAGTATCCTGAGGGAGAAGTAGCCAAGCTTTACGGGGGATGGGTCAAGTTGTGGAAAGAAAGGGCAGAGAGCAGAATGTGGCACTGGGCGAGGGGAGACATGGAGCATCCTCAAAACAGGGGGAGGCCTGGCTCGGGCCTTCCTCACCCACCCCTGCTCCCCACCGAGTCTGTCCTCCTTTTCCCTCCACTCCGTCAAGCACAAGGTAAGGCCAAGGCTGACAGATTTGCCGGTAAATAAATTGAAGACCTTTTCAGATTTGGTTTATTATTTGCACAGACAACCAAAGAAAGAATGGCCAAAGGTGCCCAGTCCCCATGGACCTTGTGCAGGGCAATACTGAAAAGTCACCACATGACTGCCACATGGATGACAGGACACCGGGCCGCAAAGTGCTGCAGCCACGCTAAGTGCCCAAGGTGACTCGGCAGAGCCTGGGAGGCATTAGGAGCCGCAGGGAGGTGAGAGGGCCCGGCTGTGCCCAGGAGCATGGCAAGGTGCTCTGCTGAGAGCAGGGTGCAGCTGTGGCCCATGTGGATACGTGCAAGGGCGCCAGGGCAGAGCTCTCCTCTGACTCGCCCCCGGGACTTTCCCTCAGGTTCCTCCACTCCCAAGACGACACCATCAGGGCCTCTGGAAACAAACAGATTGGGGGTCCCCTTTGTCTCTGAGGAAAACACAAGTCACTCAGAAGCTGAAGATGCTCTGTGTCACTCAGGAAATGGGACTTAAAAATCGTCAGACAGCTTGGAAAGGCTTAAGAGAAGGAGGGGCGTCGCAGAGGCCCACTCAGGGTGCAGCTATGTCAAGGGGTAACAATTCCAGTTTCAGTTTTTAAAATCACAGTGAAACACCAGAGTAAGGACAGAGTGAAGAGAGCGCTGCCCTCCCTGATGAGACCAGACCCACTCCCGGAGGGTAGGGACAGTGGCAAGAACACAGACACGGGCGGCCACGTGGGGGCTGTGGTGGGCAGCCTGGGAGATGGCCCTCAACGCCCCCAACTCCTGGTGTCTGTCCTGTGGAACCTCCTCCCCTGGGCGGAAGCCACACCAACAGAACACAGCAGAAAGAGGGCGGAATTCCCTTTGGCTGCAGGGGCCTGCCTTTGCGGCTTGCTGAGCTATGCGGGAGCTGTGCCAAGGAAAGGTCCGTGCAGCAGAGAACTGAGTGAGGCCTCCAGCCAAAAAGCAGGAAAGATCGAGGCCCTCACTCTAATAGCCCGTGAGGAACTGAATCCTGCCCACAGCCGCGGGGCCAGCAGAGAAGCTGAGCCTCCCCGCCCGGAGCCTGCAGTCCGCTTACAGTCCGGCGGGTCCTGACGGAGGCCTGGGGAGGGACCCTGAGGCAGAGGCTCCTTCACCGGGCCTGGATGTCTGACCCACAGACACTGTGGAGCTACATTTGTTTGAAGGGGCTCAGCTGCGGGGCAAACTGTTACACAGCAACCGACAAGTTTCTGTTCCCTGTTTCTGTTCTTTTTCTTCAACAGGGCTGGGTGTGGAGTGGCCCGCTCCTGCCAGCCCTGCTCTGCGCACCCTCATGGGCTGAGCTGTGGGGTGAGCTGGGCCCTGTCTTCCTCCCTGCCCTGGCTCTGTCCCCCCAGTGCCCACCCCCGAGAGTGGGGAGAGCGGTGGGGCTGCGCGGACTCTGAGAAGCCTTCCAGTTCCAACTGCCAGGGAGCTGCTGCCCAGGGAGCCGCGAGGAGCGAGGTCGGGCATGCGCGGGCTCTGCCTCCGATGCTAAGAAAGGGAGAGAGGGAAATGGAGTGAAGCCAGCGAAGGTAGCACACGTCCCAGGGCAGACCCCACGCACCAACACAGCCGAATTTGCGACAGTGGGAAGGCCCTGCGCTTCACTCCTGCCCAGTCACTGGGAAATTCCCAAGTCAAGATGGGGAGCATGGTGGCACCTGGGGTCTGAAAGGCAAGCCCCCCTCCTCTGTCTCATCCTCCAACCTCTCCCTGTCCTGCGGGGCTCACATGCCACCTCCTCCAGGAAGACTTCCTTCAGGAGCCTGCCTGTCAGAGGTCATCTCACCTTTTTCTCAGATCCCATGCCCTGTTGACTGTTCTCTCATTGCCTTGTTTCCTGTACACGAATGGTCAGGAAACGTCTGTCCCTCTGAAATTCCACTCTCCTTAAGGCAGAGGCCCTGCTCCACCAGGAGCAGCTAAAATTTCCTATTGAGACTCCTCCTGGTTGCAGGGGCACAGGTGGCCCCCAGGGATCTGTTGTCAGCTTCCCGAGGGCAGGGTGTGCCTCCTCCCACCTTCCCGCATGCTGCTGGTGCCACAGAACCTGCCAGGGCCAGGGGAGGCACCCACACACTGTCTGCACTTGTAGGGCACAAAGGGACAGCCCTCTCTCTCCAGAAGTCCAGGGACTCAGCCTTGGTGCAGACTGGGTCTCAGGCAAGGCAGAGCCAGAGGACAGGATCTGCAGGGACTTCTGGACAGGAGCCAGCCAGCAGCCAGGCTCCTCAGAGCGCTAGAGGTCTGGGGGTTCTCACCTGATCCTTAACTAGAAAACCAGGGCTAGGCTCAGGGCTCATCCCAGGGCTGTTATGTTCCATGCCATGTGCGCTCCCAGGGGAAGTGGTACTTCTCCCTCCTGACTCTGTCCCCACCTCCCTAAACAAGCCTGTGGCCCTCTAACAAAGCCCAAAGTCCCATGAAAGATCCTGCCTGGTGCTGGTCCTCAGCTACGTGGACTGGGTAGCCCTTTTTAACAGGAAGGACAGCATCTGGTTCCCCCCTTTCCAGTGGCCTTCTCCACAGGGCTGGCCTGACTCCCCACAGCACTCACCTGGACAAGTGGGGGCCCATTCCCCGGCTGGCCTCCCGCTGTTCCCCGAAGGTCTCTCTCAGCATGGTGAACATGGGAGCCAGGGTTCTGCCTGTGTGAGGGAGGTGCTCAGACCCTGCAGGGAGGGAACAAGGTGGAGGAAGTCGCTGGCCCTGTAGAAGCTGGAGTCACCCCCTCCACACCCACTGCCAGGGAAGGGGCAGGAAGCATCAGGGGAGTCACCTGCTGTCTTCTGAGAGGGAGGTAGAGGCAGAGGGAGGCTAGAGAAAGACAAAGAAGGCAAGGCAGGGGCAGAAGCAGGGAAAGCCCAGCAAAGGTGGGTTGGAGGAAGAGACAGAAATGGGAATGAAAGAATGAAAGAAACAGAGAGAGGCAAAGAGACAGGGAAGAGAAGAGAGAGGAAGAGACAGCTGGTGAGATGGGGAAGGATATGAAGGCAGGGGAGGATGAAAACGCAAAGAGAATGAGGTGGAAACAAAGAGAAAGGGAATTCCAACCAACAGTAGGCACTGAGAAAGGGGCTTTCCACGCTATTTCAACCCTCAAAACAAGTAGGTACTACTGCCATTCCCATGATGTAGATGAAGAGACAAAGGTTTAAAAGATAGAGGGAGGGAGAGAAAATAGAGGCAGGAGAGAGAAAATATGACGCAGGAATACAGATGAGACAGAGACTGCGTATTCAAGGATTAAGAGACAACAGGCCGGACCTGGTGGCTCACGCCTGTAATCCCAGCACTTTGGGAGGCTGAGGCAGGTGGATCGCCTGAAGTCAGGAGTTTGAGGCCAGCCTGGCCAACATGGTGAAACCTTGTCTCTATTAAAAATACAAAAATTAGTTGGGTGTGGTGGTGTGTGCCTGTAATCTCAGCTACTTGGGAGGGCGAGGCAGGAGAATTACTTGAACCCAGGAGGCGGAGGTTGCAGTGAGCCGAGATTGTGCCACTGCACTCTAGTCTGAACAACAAAGCATAAACTCTGTCTCAAAAAAAAAAAAAAGACAAACAACAACACAACAGTCTATCTGCCCATAACAGCATAAACTTGAGAAGAAGGGCTGTCTGTCTCCAGCAACTAGAAGAATGCCTGACAAAGAGAAGGCGTCCAGTTAACAACTATGGAATGAACAAGCAAACATTATCTGGACTATGCCATCAGGCAAATAAAAGCCTTGGAAACTGCATAAAACTGGGGTGACCAGGAAAGGCTTCACGCAGACAGTCTATCTGAGCCAAACCTGGAGGCATGCAGGAGGCAGAGCAGCTGCTTTGGTCATGCAGCAAAAGCCAAGTATCTGGCAAGGGCATGGAAACAGAAGGTGGCAGAGGGGGTGTGGAGGCAAAGTCGGTAAGTTCTGAGGACCAGGTCTACTATTCTTCGAGAATCTGCAGTGTTGGGCTTTTGAAAGGACTGAAGCTCAGGGTGTGACCTTCAAGGTAGGGGTTTTCTTAATGACCACTGCCATTCTCCAGGTGAGAGACAAGAACCTGAACTAAAAATGCAGGAGCCGGACAGCGGGAAAGGGACAAGGTCTAAGATTAATCCACTTATGCATTCAACCTACTGAAGAGGTAGGATTGCCAGTTCCTGGACACCACCTGCAGGGCTCCAGTGTCCCCTGGAACCTGGGAGGTCAAGGTTGCCCAGGCAGGGCTCCAAGGAGGTGTCTCCATGGACTGTCTGCTTTCCAGCCTGAGGGACTGATGACCTGGTTGCTCTCAAGGATCCAGAACGTGAAAGGAGGCACAGGTTTTGGTGGAAAGCTGAGTTCACATTTTAACTTGTTGCAGAACCTGTGGGATTCCTGAGAGGTGACAGCCGGGGCATTTGGATCAGCTCTGTGAGAGCTCCAGAGAGGGCTGGGCCGGAAATAGACTTCGCAGCCGGTGGCACAGCAAGCGAAGCCATGGAGATCACACAGATTACAGCCTAGAAGCTAGAGAAGAGGGCCAAGCAAAGCAATGTGGGGCACAATATTTAAGAAGACAATATTCGCCGGGCACGGCGGCTCATGCCTATAACCCCAGCACTTTGGGAGAGTGAGGCAGGTGGGTTGCTAGACCAGCCTGGGCAACACTACAAAAATCTCTCTACAAAAAAATACACAAATCAGCCAGGCATGGTGGTGTGCGCCTATAGTCCCAGCTACTCGGGAGGCTGAGGTGGGAGGATCACTTGAGCCTGGGAGGTCGAGGTTGCAGTGAGTCATGATCATACGACTGCACTCCAGCCTCCAGCCTGAGACAGAGTGAGAACCTGTCTCAAAAAAAAAAAATAAATAAAAAATAAATAAATAAAAGGACAATATTTAATATCCAGTTGTGAAGAGCCACTGCCAGAACCTGAGAAGGAATGGTGGAACAAGAAGAGCAAGAAAACTAGACAGAGAACAATTTTTTGAGATAAGGTCTCACTCCCATTGTCCAGGCCGGAGTGCAGTGGCGTGATCTCAGTTCACTGCAGCCTTGACTTCCCCGGCTCCAGTGATACCCCCACCTCAGCGTCTCAAGTGGCTGGGACTACAGGTGCGGGCCACCATGTCTGGGTAATTTTTGGTATTTTTGGTAGAGATGGAATCTCACTATGTTGCCCAGGCTAGTCTTGAACTCCTGGGCTCAAGTAATCTGCCTAACTCAGCCTCCCAAAGTGCTGGGATTACAGGTGTGAGCCACCGCACCCTGGCAAGAACAATGTTTTAAGAAGCACGAGGATGTTCAGTATCAAACGCTGCATAGTTCAGGTCAGAGAACTGAAGAGTCTACTCAGCAATCAGGAGTTCATTGGAGACTCTGGCAGAAGTTTTCTATAGCAGAATGGCAGGAAACGTAGCCATACTGAGATTTCGTTAGGCACAAACAGGTGGTGAGGAAGTAAAGAAAATGAGAATGAAGACTGATTTTAAGAAACGAGTGGCCGGGCGCGGTGGCTCACGCCTGTAATCCCAGCATTTTGGGAGGCCGAGGCGGGCGGATTACGAGATCAGGAGACGAGACCATCCTGGCTAACACAGTGAAACCCCGTCTCTACTAAAGAATACAAAAAATTAGCTGGGCGTGGTGGCGGGCGCCTATAGTCCCAGCTACTCAGGAGGCTGAGGCAGGAGAATGGCGTGAACCCAGGAGGCGGAAGCTGCAGTGAACTGAGATTGCGCCACAGCACTCCAGCCTGGGCGACAGAGCGAGACTATCTCAAAAAAAAAAAAAAAAAAAAAAAAAAAAGAAAGAAAAGAAAAAAAAAAAGAAACGAGAGTGAAGAAAACAGTAGGACAATAAGTCGGAAATCTCAACAGGGTGTGAGGACAAGTTCCCCGGGATTAAGTGGATAAGACGGAGGTTGGCCCTTAAGATTTGGAACAGGTTCAACAGAGAGGAATAGCAAGGTTTAAGGGATGGTTCCTGACGTCTAAGGGCACATTTAATATATTTTCAGGCCGGGCGCGGTGGCTCAAGCCTGTAATCCCAGCACTTTGGGAGGCCGAGACGGGCGGATCATGAGGTCAGGAGATCGAGACCATCCTGGCTAACACGGTGAAACCCCGTCTCTACTAAAAATACAAGAAAATTAGCCGGGCGAGGTGGCGGGCGCCTGTAGTCCCAGCTACTCGGGAGGCTGAGGCAGGAGAATGGCGTGAACCCGGGGGAGCGGAGCTTGCAGTGAGCCGAGATCGCGCCACTGCACTCCAGCCCGGGGCACAGAGCAAGACTCCGCGTCAAAAAAAAAAAAAAAAAAAAAAAAAAAAAAATATATATATATATATATATATATATATATATATATATTCAAGGCTAAGGTGGGGCAAGATCTGGAGGAGAGAGGATGGCACCCCAAGTGTCATCCTCCATTGACAGGTCAATAGACAGTACAGCCACATGGGAACAGAGCAGGTGTGGACAGAACGCATGGTTTCCCAGGGAGGCCAGTATTTTTCCATGAGGATGCAAGAGTGAAAAGCCTGGGAGATTCCATGAAGAGCTGAGGGGCTTCTGAGCCACAGCTTAAACCTTAACCTTCCTCCTCCCAGATACATTCAAATCCAAGTACTGACAATGATCTAGTAAGACCTGCGCTTCCCTGGCTACCGTCTATCAAGGAATGCCACTGTCTACCTGTGGGCAATGTGCATTGGATTGGGTTCTCTGCGGGGTCTTGCTGATCTTAAAGAGAATGCAGGGGCCCTATGAGACTCACCTCTGTACCCCCAGCACATAACAGGTGCTCAACACATTCGCAAGGGGAACGCTGAGCAAGCGGAGGCCCGGGTTCCCCACTGGAGAAACCAGCTTCCACTCCACGGTCTCAAGCGTGCCCTCCTTCCTTGACCTCAGTCATTGATTTCCGCTGCACTTCCTATCCCTGGGGGAGCTTTCAACGCTCCGCCGTTCAGGCCGCCGGTCCCCGCAGCCCGGGCCCTGCTCTCTAGGGCTGGGTCCCCCGGTGGCCCTGGGCTGGCCCCGCAGACGACCTCTCTCGCCTTCGCTTCCTCAAGCGTAAATCGGGCGGCGGGGGCTGCAGGGCCTTCATCTCTTCCTCTGTTCCGCGATGTCGGAGAGACCGCAGCCCAGCCTCTGCCACCGCAGAGCTGCTTATCCAGCAGCGCGACTCCCTCGGGCACCGTTGGATGCCGTTGCTTACCGTTAGGCAAGTGTTTTAAGAAGCACGAGAATGTCGAGTGTCAAATGCTGCAAAGGGCTCAGAGCTCGCGACCAAGGGGCGTGGCCTCCGGGCCGCGAAGGCCTCTGGGAGTTGTAGTCCTGCCTCGGCCTGCGGTGGCCTCATTTAAAAAAAAAAAAAAAACTGGCCCTTGGGTCCGTCGCTGCCTCGGTGTCCTTGTCGGGCTTCCCAGCAGCGGCCTAGCGGAAAAGTAAAAGGTGTCTGAATATATTCAGGTAACCGAAGATGAGAACGATGAGCCCATTGAAATATCATCGCGGCCGGGCGCGGTGGCTCAAGCCTGTAATCCCAGCACTTTGGGAGGCCGAGACGGGCGGATCACGAGGTCAGGAGATCGAGACCATCCTGGCTAACACGGTGAAACCCCGTCTCTACTAAAAAATACAAAAAAAACTAGCCGGGCGAGGTGGCGGGCGCCTGTAGTCCCAGCTACTCAGAAGGCTGAGGCAGGAGAATGGCGTAAACCCGGGAGGCGGAGCTTGCAGTGAACTGAAATCCGGCCACTGCACTCCAGCCTGGGCGGCAGAGCGAGACTCCGTCTCAAAAAAAAAAAAAAAAAAAGAAATATCATCGCAAGACGATGGGGACGGTGCTGCTGTCCACGCTTATGGCACAGTTTCCAGGGGCGTGTGGGCTTCGCTACAGAAATCCAGCGTCTCAATGTATGAGAGGTGTACGGCTGGTAGAAGGAATTCTGCCTGCCCCCGATGCTGGCTGGGGAAATCTGGTGTATGTTGTCAACTATCCGAAAGATAACAAAAGAAAAATGGATGAGACAGATGCTTCATGAGCAGTGAAAGTGAAAAGAGTAGTCTAGAAAACATCCGATTTAACAGTGTTGGGTCTCCCGTGGGGAACGACTGAACAGGGCCTGAAAGAGTATTGCAGTACCTTTGGAGAAGCTCTTACGGTGCAACAAAGCCAAGACGAGCCTTTGAGAAGCAGAAAAGTGTTTGTGGGGTGCTGTGCAGAGGACATGACTGAGGATGAGCTGCGGGAGTTCTTCTCTCAGTGTGGGGATGTGATGGATGTCTTCATCCCCGAGACATTCAGGGCCTTTGCCTTTGTTACATTTGCAGATGGTCAGATGGCGCAGTCTCTTTGTGGAGAGGACTTGATGATTAAAGGAATCAGCGTTCATATATATCCAATGCCGAACCTAAGCACAATAGCAATAGAAAGAAGTGAAAGATTTGGTTGTAATCCAGGTGGCTTTGGGAATCAGGGTGCATTTGGTAACAGTAGAGGGGGTGGAGCTGGTTTGGGAAATAATCAAGGTAGTAATACGGGTGGTGGGAAAAACTTTGGTGCACTCAGCATTAATCCAGTCATGATGGCTGCCGCCCAGGCAGCGCTACAGAGCAGTTGGTGTATGATGGGCATGTTAGCCAGTCAGCAGAACCAGTCAGGCCCATCAGGTAAGAACCAAAGCCAAGGCAACATGCAGAGGGAGCCAAACCAGGCGTTTGGTTCTCGAAATAACTCTTAGAGTGGTTCTAATTTTGGTGCGGCAATTGGCTGGGGATCGGCATCAAATGCAGGGTTGGGCAGTGGTTTTAATGGAGGCTTTGGCTCAAGCACGGATTCTAAGTCTTCCGGCTGGGGAATGTAGACAGTGGGGTTAGGGCTGGTTGGTATAGAATGGTTGGAATTCAAATTTTTCTAAACTCATGGTAAGCATATTGTAAAATACATATGTGCTATGCATTTTCAAAATTGGTTTGTTCAGTGCGGAGTATATTCAGCAGTATTTTTGACATTTTTCTTTAGAAAAAGGAACAGCTAAAGGAATCTTATAAGTTTTGTTACATGAAAGGTTGAAATAGTGAGTGGTTGAAAGTGAACTGCTGTTTGCCTGATTGGTAAACCAATACACTACAATTGGTAGTAAAAGGTTTCTCCTGTAATATTTTATCCCTGGACTTGTCAAGTGAATTCTTTGCATGTTCAAAATGGAAACCATGGATTAGAACTACATTCTTTACCCCTTGTTTTAATTTGAACCCCACCATATGGATTTTTTTCCTTAAGAAAATCTCCTTTTAGGAGATCATGGTGTCACAGTGTTTGGTTCTTTCACTCTGTTTTTTAACATTTGTCTCCCCTTAAATACAAAAGTACAATATGAAGCCTTCATTTAATCTCTGCAGTTTATCTCATTTCAAATGTTTGTAGAAGAAGCACTTCATTGAAAGTAGTGTTGTAAATATTGTGCCATAGGAATACTTTTTATTTTTCGAGATGGAGTCTTGCTCTGTCGCCCAGGCTGGAGTGCAGTGGTGCGATCTTGGCTCACTGCAAGCTCCGCCTCCCGGGTTCATGCCATTGTCCTGCCTCAGCCTCACGAGTGGCTGGGACTACAGGCGCCTGCCACTATGCCCAGTTGTGTTTTTTTTTTTTTTCCTTTTTGGAGAGACGGGGTTTCACCATGTTAGCCTGGATGGTCTCGATCTCCTGACCTCGTGATCCGCCCGCCTCGGCCTCCCAAAGTACTGGGATTACAGGCATGAGCCACCGCGCCCGGCCAGGAATACTTCTGTCTACATGCTTTCTCATTCAAGAATTCGTCATCATGCATCACAGGCCGCGTCTTTGACGGTGGGTGTCCCATTTTTATCCGCTACTCTTTATTTCATGGAGTCATATCAACGCTATGAACGCAAGGCTATGATATGGAACCAGAAGGCTGTTTGAACCTTTGAAACCTTGTGTGGGATTGATGGTGGTGCCCAGGCATGAAAGGCTAGTATGAGCACGAAAAGGAGAGAGCGCGTGCAGAGACTTGGTGGTGCATAATGGATATTTTTTAACTTACAGAGATGTGTCTCTCAATCCTGTGGCTTTAGTGACAGTGTGCAGACGGCAATGATAGCAAATAATGTACGAATTTTTTTTGCATTCAAAGGACATCCACATCTGTTGGAAGACTTTAAGTGAGTTTTTGTTCTTAGATAACCCACATTATTTGAATGTGTTAAGTGAAACGATACTTATACTCCCCCCCCCCCCTTTGTCAACTGCTGTGAATGCTGTATGGTGTGTGTTCTCTTCTGTTAACTTGTGGGGAAAAGAAAGAGAGATCAGCCTGTTACTGTGTCTATATAGAAAGAAGTAGACATAAGAGACTCCATTTTGTTCTGTATTTGAGATGCTGTTAATCTGTGACCCTACCCCCAACCTTGTCCTTGCAAGAGACATGTGCTGCGGTGACTCAAGGTTTAATGGATTTTGGGCTGTGCAGGATGTGTCTTTGTTAAATAAGTGCCTGAAGGCAGCTTGCTGGTTAAAAGTCATCACCATCCTCTTAATTGCAACTACCCAGGGACACGTACACGGCCAAAGGTCATAGGGCCCTCTGCCTAGGAAAGCTAGGTATTGTCCAAGGTTTCTCCCCATGTGATGGGCTGAAACAATGCTGCTAAAAGGTTTATGGAGATGTTTGCATATGCATCTCAAGGCACAGCATTTTCCTTTAAACTTATTCATGTCACAGAGGTTTTTGTTCATATGTCTTTTTTTTTTTTTTTTTTTTGAGATGGAGTTTCGCTGTGTCGCCCAGGCTGGAGTGCAGTGGCGCAATCTCGGCTCACTGCAAGCTCCGCCTCCCGGGTTCATGCCTTTCTCCCGCCTCAGCCTCCGAGTAGCTGGGACTACAGGGGCCCACCACCATGCCCGGCTAGTTTTTTGTATTTTTAGTAGAGACGGGGTTTCACAATGTTAGCCAGGATGGTCTCGATCTCCTGACCTCGTCATCCACCCGCCTCAGCCTCCCAAAATGCTGGGATTACAGGCTTGAGCCACCGCGCCCGGCCTGTCCATATGTCTTACTGCCGATTTCCTCCCTACAATGATCCTATTGTCCTGCCACTCCCTTATCTTTAAGATGGTAAAGATAATTATCAATAAATACTAAGGGAACTCAGAGACCGGTGCCGGCGTGGGTCCTCTGTAAGTTGAGCGCCGGTCCCCTGGGCCCACTTTTTCTTTCTCTATACTTTGTCTCTGTGTCTCATTTCTTTTCTCAAGTCTCTCGTTCCACCTAACGAGAAACACCCACAGGTGTGGAGGGGCAGGCCACCCCTTCATTAACTGACATGTAAGTGTGGAAATATGAACTGAAACTGATGGGTTGAGAATACGGACTGAGCTTGTGGTGTGCTTTGCAAGAGGACTTGGAAGCGGAGTTCACCAGTGAGCTCTGGTGTCTCTAAGAAGGGTGGAAGTTCTAATGTCTGTTAGCTACCCATAAGAATGTTGTTTGCTGCAGTTCTGTGTCCTGTGCTTGGATGCTTTTTATAAGAATTGCCATTGTTGGAAATTCTTAAATAAAACTGATTTAAATTAAAAAACAAAAACAAAACAAAACACTAAGTAGAGGAGTTGGAACTACATCTCCCATGAGGCCCCGCTGCTCGCCTCTGGTGGGGCGGGGTTGGAGGGGGCGTGGTCAAGGCCTCGGCTGTTCCGAGCGCCTCCGAGTGCACGGCGCCCCGCCCCGAACCTGGCTCCAGGGGGCTCGGGGATTCCCCAGCGCCGTCTCAGGGCAGTCCCGGAAGGGCTCAAGGGCTGGGCTCGCGGGCTGATCGAGACCGTCCGGGTCCTGGCCCTCGGGTCACTTGCAGAGGCCTGAGTTCCGAGCAAAGCGTATGGAGGGCTGGAAGGGAGGAGCCCCGGGGGGCGGCGGTGCTGAGCCGGGCAGTCTTGAAGGTCGCAGTCAGGACGGCCGTGGAGTGGGTGGGGAGTCAGAGGCCTGCGCGGAGGCCCAGGTTAGAAACGCGGCTGCCTTGGACTCGGTCGGTGGCAAAGACGACACGTGGAGGCAGGGCTTAGAAGCAGAGCTCGGCCGGGCGCGGTGGCTCACGCCTGTAATCCCAGCACTTTGGGATGCCGAGGCGGGCAGATCACGAGGTCAGGAGATCGCGACCATCCTGGTTAACACGGTGAAACCCCGTATCTACTAAAATTACAAAAAACTAGCCGGGCTTGGTGGCGGGCACCTGTAGTGCCAGCTACTCGGGAGGCTGAGGCAGGAGAAACGCTTGAACCCAGGAGGCGGAGGTTGCAGTGAGCCGAGATTTCGCCACTGCACTCCAGCCGGGGCGACAGAGTGAGGCTCCTTCTCAAATAATAATAATAATACAAAATAAAAATAGAAAAAGAAGTAGCGCTCATGGGCTTGACTGATTGGAAGTGGGATGGCAGGAAGAGGGTGAACTTGAGGGTGATGTCTAGATTTTTTTGCTCAATCCATGGGGTGCCAAGAAGTGGTGATGGCTGAGGATCTGTTGTTTTGGTGGTGTTGTGAGCCCATCTGACATCCAAGTGCAGTCATTGAGTGGACAGGAGGATAGAGAGGAGACAGCCGCCTGGAGAGGGGCTTTGAATCAAGAGTACAGGATTGGCAAAAAGGGCCGAATGGAGTCACTGGGTGTGGGGGTGGCAGGGAAGACTGAGGACAAAGCCTTGGGAAGGACACATCCAGTTGGAGGTTGGCAGGGAGGAGCATTGAGTACAGGGGACTGAGGATGACCAATGAGGTAGAAGGAAGGCTGGTGTGGTGCCCTTGAGGTTGGAGGAGGAGCCTCCAGATGCATGAATCATAACCCAGGAGAGGTGAAGTTGACATGCAGACATGCCCACTGGGTTGGGAAGCATGCTTATCACTGGAGATTTTGACTGTGCAGTTTCAGTGGAAGGGTGGCCAATAGCTTGATTGGAAAGGAATGAAGAGGAATGAGATGTGTGGAAGTGGAGGCAGTAAGTGTAGATGACGCTTTCAAGGAATTTTGCTTTAGAGCAAAGAAATAAGGCAGAGGCTAACAGTATGTCAGGTCCAGGGAGGTTTTTCTGAGTGAAAGTATTCATATTACAGCCTGTTTGTATGTTAATGAGAATGATCCAGAAGGGAGGAAAAGCTAGTGGTGCAGTGGAGAGCAGAGTCCCTGAGCAGGTGAGCAGGGATGGGGGCCCATGCCCATGTGGGAAGCGGGCACCACACTGCTTCACGATGGAAGGCAGAACGCCTGGGCCAGGGCGCAGGCAGGTGTCACAGACAGAGAATGTCCTTCATGACCACATCCTAATTCCCAGAACCTGCAAATATGCCAGTTTACATGGCAAAAGGGACTTTGCAAATGAGATTAAGAATTAAGCTAAAGACCTTCATACAGGGAGATTATCCTGGATTCTCCGGGGGCGGAGGGGAGGCGGCTGGTGTTATCACAAGGATCTTTAAAAGTAGAAGGAAGGAGAAGACGTGACCACGGAAGAAGGGTCAGAGAGATGCAACGCTTCCAAGGAACTTTGAGGATGGGGGAAGGGACCGTCCTCCTAGGAATGTGGGTAGCCCCTGAATGAAGACAGGGCAGGAGAAGGAACACAGCACTGCCTGCCAACACCTTGATCTTAGCCCAGTGAATCCTGACAGACTTCTAACCGTGGAACTGCAACATCATAACCGTGTGTTTGAAGCCACCAGGAGGGTAGTCATTGGTTTTGGCAGACATAGAAAACTAATACAGTGGGTCAGGGATTCGGATGGGAAGGAGACAGCCCTCAGAGAATGGCTTGTGGGGAGCCTGGGGGCTCTGGGAGAGAGGAGCTGGTGTGAAACAACCAGCTGACTGGGAAGCTGGTGGCCCCAGGCCACCCCACAGGCAAGAGCAGCTCTCAGCCCCAGGAGACCAACAGTGGTCACTGGTGTGGGAGCCAGTTTACATTTCCAAAAGAAGCTGCACTTGAGGATTACTGTGAAGCTGACTTCAGGGCTGGAGGGGCACGGGGCCAGAGTTCTGGGTTAGTGGCTTCTGACCCTGGTCCTAGCAACACTGTTACTCCAGGTCAGCCTCCTGCACCCTGCCTCCTGGGCTTCCCCTTGACCCCCTCCTAGGGCCTCTGGGAAGGTGTGATGAGTGGATTTCAGAGGAAATTTGTTCCTTTGAAGCAGTCCGTGGCTGATGCTCCCTGAATGACATGAGAGCTCATTGGCATGGCCTCTGGGTGGTATTGGGAGCCAGGGCTTTCAGGATGGCCCGTTATCCATCCGTGTCCCTGTGGGCACATCCTACATCAGTCTGTCTGAGGAAATAAAAATCATCCCAGGAATGATATTTCCACTGCTCGAGTCGGGCGCTGGCTCCTCACTGCCCCAGCAGCTCAGCTCCAGATGATAAAGTTAAAGCTGCATTTGGTTATAGCCCTATGATTGAATTGAGGTGAGCCAGAGCGAACCCCAAACTTTGAAACGCCCTGGTGGCCAGGACCTGCTTGGGGGCGTAAAGGGGCTGCTGGGAAAGGTGTTAAGGCAAAAGCACATGTCCAGAGAGGAGACCCCGATGTCAATCCTAAGTTGTCACACCTCGGCCCTAGCCTGGGGACTGCCAACCCCCAGTGAGAAGCTGCTGCTTTGGGGTCCTGGAGCAGGAGGATGGGGCTAGGCTAACTGTGGTGGTGACTTCAGTCGGCTGACCACGTGCTACCTGCAGGTCTCACCCAGCCCAACAGGGCAGGCTCCTGCACCCCAGCTGCCCATCCTGCCACCCTCCATCCCTGAGGGTTCTGACCTCCTGGACCCAGTTTGACCTAAGGCTCAAGCCCCCTGGGGCCTTGGTACTTTCATTTCAGGCTACAAACTGGGTGGGTCTCCTTGACCCTGAAGTCAATGGCACCAGTGGGGAAGCTCCTTCTTCAGTCAAGATAAGCGACAACCTCACACAAGTAGACCGATGTCTACGTCGTGCTTGTGGGTCCTAAAACAGGTCTTTGAAAGATACTTGCAAGCCAAATGGGTAGCAATTAGGCATTATTTAATTATTCCTGAAGCTCATGAACAAGAAAATGGCACAGAGACAGGTCATCTCCCTATCGCTGAGTTACCCTGGAGACAAGCCTCGTGCAAACAAAATCCTTCTCCAGGACACACACAATGCCCAAGAACAGGCTGGGCCTGAGGACCTGCCTAGCATCGGGGGGCAGAAGCACTGCCTGCTGCAGAGACAGCCACGAGTGCATCCCCACCACCATCATACTGCTCACTCTGCTGAGAAAGGGTGAGGTTTTAAAGGATATTCACCAGCCTCAGATGCAGGGGAATGTGCTTAGTTTAGCATTTACACATCTGACACATTAATGACATATCACTCAACAATACTTCAAGGGTAACTCAAAAATTCTTTATTTAGTAAAATTGTCACATTTGATGTCAATGGAATACACAAACTCAAGTGTGCTACAAACAAGATGTACAGAGCCTCACAGCTCTGGGCAGTGCTGCAGAGTGCACCTGCCTCTCGTCTCCCCGCTGAAGTGGCAAGTTCAAGCTTTTGTTTAGCCCAGGGCTGCCTGGAACACTAGTGCCCAGCACCATTCCTGCCACCTCTGCCCCCAGAGCTGGCACAGGGCTGGTGAAGGCCGGGCGGGTGAACCTGGGACAACGCTGGTAGCTCTACAAGATTCTTCCTCCTGCCTGTACCTCCTTCCCGCTACCCACCCCAGAGCTGCAGGGCCCCTAAAAGTTTCTTAAGAAACGGGGCTGAGGCCTGACTGGGCTGGTCACCAGGGGCTGCCCTGCAAGCCGTCCATCGGAGGAGGGAGGGAAGACCTGGGAGACTTCCAAGGCGCCCTACCCCACCACATCTGAACCCCTGGGAGGAGGGAGGAGATCCAGGGAGGGCCGGGCCCACCCCTGCAGGGCTCTGGCTGGCATTGGTCACCAAGGCCTCCAGACACTCCGGGCAATTTGGGCTGCGGTCAGGCTGCCCAGGGCTGTGGGCACCAAGTCAGACCCCTCAGCAGGAGCCCGACTCAGTTCAGCCTCAGGGGCCTCCTCCAGGTCGGAGCACAGGTCGTCCCCGGGACCAGGGAGGCTGGGTATCGGGGATCCCGGAGCCCCTCCCGCCGGCCAGCCACTCCGCCCAGGGACTCCAGGTGGCCCCGCCAGGGCGTCCCCCAGCAGATCCTGGAAGCTGCTGCCCTCACGCAGCGGCATGGACTCGAGCAGATGGTTCAGGAGCTCGGCAGCGACGGTGGCGTCGATGGCCTGGCACGTGGACACGAACGTGTGCACCTCGTGCATGCACTGGATGTAGCCGGCAGCGAAGCGCTCGCTCGCTTCCGCCTGCAGCTGCTCGCGCTCTGGGCCCGAGGGTGGGAGGGAGAGAGCCGCGTCCCGCGCGGTGAGCCGCGACTGCGTGGCCCAGCCCACCCGGCCCGCGGGGACACTGCTCACCCAGGAGACGCGGGGGCGCACCCTGCTCCGGGGGGAGCCCTCGCCGCCAACAGGACAGGGGCGCCGGGAGGGAAGTCCTCCGTCTGGCGGGGGTTGCAGGCGCCCGCGGCCGGCGCCCCCGCCCGCCCCGCCGCCACTCACCGCGCGCCCGGCCCCGCAGCACACCCTGGACCCGCCGCACAGTCAGCTCCAGCACCTCGGCGTTCTCCAGCTTGGCCTGCACCTGCGCGGGCGGGAAGGGCGGTGAGCCGGCAGCACGCTCACGGACCCGCCCGCCAGCCCGCCCGCCCCGCAGCCCCACGGCGCCTGCCCGGCCGCCGCACCTCGGCGCCCGCCAGCAGCAGCCGCAGCTCCTGCAGGCTCTCGTTGATCCGCGCGCGCCGCTTCTTCTCCACCAGGGGCTTCCGGGCCTGCGGGGAGAGGGGCACTGAGTCCCAGCCCCGCACGGCCTCCCGCCCGCTTGCTTGCCCACGGCCCCGGCCCGCACCTTGCGGTCTCCCCGCGTCTCCCAGCCGTCCTCATCCTCACGGCCCACACGGTCCCGGCCAGGCGCCGCGGGTGGCGCCATGCCCGCTCCGCTGGGGGCGCGGCGGGGACTGGGAGCAGCGGGGACGGAGAGCGGCGGGGACCGGAGCGCCGGCGTCTCGGCTACCCCGCAGCCGCGCAGCAGCAGCCCAGCGGTCCGAGCTCCTCGCGGCTTCCGGCCCGCCGCGGCCCCGCCCCTCTTATAGTCGCTTATTTGCATCTCAATGCGCCGATTGGTCGCGCGGGCCCGGAGCCGCCGACCGCGAGGCGCGCTACAGCCAATCGGGGCAGCGCGCTTTGTGCGGCCCCGCGGCTCTGACGGGCGGCAGCTGGCTGAGCTAGGCTGGGCCCCCAGCCCGGCTTTCCCGAGACCCCCGCGGGGGCGGCACCGGGGCGGCGACCCCGGGGAGCTGCGGCCCTGCCTGCGCTTGTTTCTCTCCGTCTGCTGCTCTAGGACCACTGATCTGCCGCGCGTGCGAGCAGGCGTCCACCCGTCCGTCGGTCCGTCCACTCATTCATTCACTCATTAATTCATTCATTTCCCTCCTTTACCGATGGCGCCTGCAGAGCTGAGCGCTCGGGCCACGGGCCCCAGGAGCTGCTTCCCTGGGGTGCAGAGCCACAGCCAAATCCCTGGTCTCCGGACCTAGAGGGGTCTCAGGTCCCGGCTGGGGTGGCTGCCAAGTCCCGGGGAGGCAGGGTCCATTGGGCAGTGGTGGCGGGGCGGCTCGTGAGTTTCCTCCGGACTCGTCCAGACGCCGGGCCGGACCCCCGACGCCGCCCTCCGCCAGCACTGGAGTCCTAGTGGGGCGGGGTCCCCTGTGCTCCCGCCCGCGCTGCTCTCCCCCGGGGCTCTGCTCTCCGGGTCACTACCCGCGTCCCGCTCTGAGCTCCCCCATCTCCCCCTAGTCCCCGTTGGCCCCCCGGGGCCCCTCCCTCCCTTCCCCTGCACCCCGCCCGCCTCCCTCCTCCCCTCCTCGTCCTCCCCCCCCCCCCACAGGCCCGCCAAAGCTGCCGTCTGGTCCCCGTAACTTGATGCCTGTGACAGTTGGCAGCTGCGGCCGCTTCGGCGGAGAAAAGCGGCGGCCGCGCCAAGAGCGACAGGTGTTGGCCGCGCCTTTGTCTCGCGCGCTTTGTCCCGCGGGCAGGCGGCGGGCGCTTGTCCCGACTAGACGCCCGCGACCCCCACATCGCGGCGGGCCGCCCATCTGCCGGGTCCCTCCTAGCCGCGGGCGGGGTGCGTGGGCAGTGGGGCCGCGCCCTAGGGCAACGCCCTGGGGACCCCGGCCGGGCTCCTGCGACGTCAGTCCAGACGCTGCGTGGAGGAGCCGGAACGCGGAGACGCCTTCTCAGACCCCAGCCAGCCGACCACCAGCCTGCCCTGCACAGCACCTGCCTTCCTCAGTCCCCTCTACTCACCCGTGCTGGGATCGTCAGGGTCTGTTCGGAGCCCCTCCAGGCTATAAGCGTCCCTGGATAAGGGCACAGTCTGACCTAGGACCCCCTGTCCACCTCCCCGCACCCCCAGCAAAGCCTGGCCTCACAGAAGCGCTGCTAGGTAGGGAAGGTGAGGGGTGTCCCTGGCAGGATGGGCTGGAAGGCCGCGTGGGAGGGGAACATCACGGGACCCCAGCAGCTGAGCGCAGCGACAGGACTAGGCTGCAGACCTACCGCCCCACTGCCCCTAGAGAGATCTGACCGGCCTCCCACGACCCCTTTACTTCTGCCTCTCCACCAGAGGGACCCCTGCAGGCTTCCCGCTGGGTGAGTTTGGTGAGAGATTTGAAGGCTCCCAAAGTCACCTAAGTCACCTCACTGACCTCTGTAATTACCTGGGACCCCCTCCTGCCCGCTCCCAACTGTCCCTGCTCTGGCTCTTGGTTGCTCTGTGAGCAGGGTCCTGAGATTTCCCCCAGCCCAGCATCACTCACCTGGGTGTGAAACTACCCCTTTACTTCACACACTCCCCACCTACCCAGTAGTGGGGCTGGCAGGGTGGGGCTGGCAGGGTGGGGCTGGAGTGGTGGATCCCAAGGAAGTGGATTATTGTTCTGTGACTTTACTCTCCTTCACCACTTAGACATCACCCCAGGGAAGGAGAACGCCCACTCCCCCAAGTGACTACAATGACATTTCCACTACTTTGAGAAACTGTGATAGGGAAAAATAAACTCACTGATATTTCTTGTACTCCCAAGTTTGCAAACTGATTTACACTCCTCTCATTATCCAAACGAACAAGGCCAAGTAGATGTTTTAGGATGCTCTCATCCTAAAACATCTGCTTTAGTTAGGTAATTTATATTGCAACAGGATGATCAGGGCCCCAAAAGAGGACTTTGGGTAAAGCCTGATTGAACACTTGATTGGATGGGGAACTGGATTTCAGGGGCAAGGAGGACATGATAAAGGCAAATGGTGCAAGCAAAAAAAAAAAAAAAAAAAAGCAACTAGGACCTCTAGGGAAAACAAAAGCTTCCCAAGAAAAGAAATATAATCTTAGCACATTACTTGGCTCAGGAGACAACAGTTTTCACAGCCACAACAATGTAGCACTGTTCAGAGGGTTTTAACGTTTAGAATTAATCTATACAGAAGGCAAGGAAGGATTGTTTATGGTTATGGAACATGATATAAAGTTGACCTTGTAAAAACAAAAGACAGGTGATAGGAATTATGAGAGAGGAGGCTAAAGGGAGGACTAGGGACCTCAAAAGCCTTGTCTGACAGTGGAGTGGGTGGGGGTTGAGGGAAGGAGAATAGAGAAGGCTGTACATCAGCAAAATCCTTCTTGGTTGGACTGGAAGTTGCCCAAGGTCCCCTCTGCAAGGTCAGCTTCAGTTCCCTTTAGCAGTGCACTGGCCTGCTGGCATAGCCTTTTTGTCCCAGAAGCCTGGCCTATCTTGGGGTCACCAAGCCCTCCCTCCCTCCTTCACAGCAGCCTCCCCTAGCTAACATTTCCTGCCGTTTGTCCCTTGGGCCAGTCCTGCCTTCAAAGTTTGTCTGAGTATGGACTTCCTGAGCATTTGAGCCCTTTGATCTCCCTAGAGCCAGGAACAGAGGCCAGCAGAGGCTGGGCAGGGTGGTGGTTGCTGCAGGGGACCAGTTAGCAGTGGGGGTGGCAGGCCATAAATCCCTGGGGGGAACAAAGGCAGCTGCGGCCTGTAGACTGTTCAGGCCCCTTGTGGGCAATCTGCCCAGGAGACTCAGAATCTCCATTTAATTTGGAAATAAAACCCTTGGGGTTGTATGGTAAATAAAAATATAATTAAGAGTCTCCCAACAGCACTCAGAGGTTCAGTGAAACCACCATATTTGGCTATTTAGGGCAGTTTGCAGAGGCCTCTGTGCTTGCTAGGAGGACTTTGCCTTTTATCCCATCAGCACTTGGAGTTAGGAAGCCAGGCTGGCAGACAGAGGAGAGCCCCTCCCTTCTGCTCAGGGAGCTTCTTAGAGGCAGGGCATTGGGTTCAGGATCCATTCAGTTCTCTGTTTCCACCCCCAGGGTCATGGTTTGAAGAGTGGGAGGGGTGGCGAGCAACTCTTAGGGCTTCCACAGTTTTGGCCTCACAAGGCTTCATTCATCACTGTGAGAGAAGGGCTGGGGTCAGGGGACTATGCTGCCCTGCCCATATCATTTGCAATGGATACATGTGACCTTTCTGGTGGAGCCTCCTGACTGCCCCACCTTTAACCCTACCTAGCCTTGATGACCCGAAGACAGGCAGCCAGCCTGGAAAGGCCAGGTAACCCAGGGCAGCGATGCAGGGAAGAGAGAGGTGCGTGGAGGCAGAGCTGGGGGTACTCTGGAGCTGAGCCAGACAGCTGCACCCCTCCAACCGAAAGTGAAGACTGTGGGTCATAACACGATTAGGTTTGCATTACACAAAGTTCATTTCTGCAGCCTGAAGAAGGGTGTGTGTGTGACACACACAGGAAGAAAGGGAGCCAGCAAGAATCAAACGCTATAAGGGAGCTGACTGCGAGGCAGCCTTTGGGATGTAAGATTCTTTAATGCAGAATTTCTGGAGTTCCTTAAAAAAAATTTTTTTTTAATAATCTTTGATCTCTATTCAGGTTTTCTTCTGTGCTATGTGAAAAATACATACAAGTAAAAATAAAAATATACTCGCTTTATTTACCAATTTTCTAAAAGGCAAACAGGTCATAAAAAGACACAAGCAGTCAAACAAATCTATTGCACTGGGTAAAGAAAGTTTGGTTTGCACACAAACAAACCACTTGTCCAGCAAGGCTCAACAAATCATCACACAAACTCTGAGAGCTTATTTACATATCCTTTTTAGGAATATATTAAAAAGAAGGCTCAGTTTAAAATAGAGAAAAAGTGTTTAACACCTGTATAAGCACACACACTAAAGAAAACATGACTCGATGCTTGGCATCATGTAAACAAATTCACAAGATGATCCTATTAAGTCAACTGCTTGGCACGCGCTGAAGCTACAATCAATGAGCATATATTAAATAACAAAATAATGCTGATGGTAAACATTCATAACAGCAGAGTAAGATTTTGGCAGTTTTGTGTTTCAGTAACATACATGTAACCTTAGATTAACACCTATCCCTTCATGATCTGACTTTAGAGGCAAGAAGCAGTTTGTAACAGCTAATTGCCGTAAGAATGCAGACTGCTACCTTATCGTAGGCATAGGCAGCTGATGTTACTTTGTAAATTAACGAAAAATTAAAGTGTTCTTGTGTTTACGAAAAATAGGTTTAATATTCAGGCATAAGATGGTTTTTCTATGAAAACCTAGTGGATTACAAAGAGATTTCACTTCCATCAAAAAACAGAAAACCCTGGTCCAGGTCGGGCGCGGTGGCTCACGCCTGTAATCCCAGCACTTTGGGAGGCCGAGGTGGATCACTTGAGGTCAGGAGTTCGAGACCAGCCAGGCCAACATGGCGAAACCCTGTCTCTACTAAAAATACAAAAAATTAGCTGGGCGTGGTGGCGGGCGCCTGTAGTCCCAGCTACTCAGGAGGCTGAGGCAGAAGAATCACTTGAACCTGGGAGGCAGAGGTTGCAGTGAGCCGAGATGGTGCCACTGCACTCCAGCCTGGGCAACAAGAGAGAAACTCCATCTCAAAAAAAAAAAAAAAAAGAAAAAGAAAACCCTGGTCCCTTTTAAGCCTCATAGTCTTGGTCCAATTTTAAGTCAACTGTTCTTCAGTGATAACTGTGAATTCCCACCAGGTATGAATATTAAATTTTCCAAACCATCTTTGGAATATACAATGCAACATGAGGTTTTGTAAAAAGTTGGGCAGACTGGCCTCACTTTTCCCCAAGTGTCCAAATGACTTAAAAGTGCTGGGGACACTGGCAGAGGCCTAAAGCTGCTCCGAGAGAGGTCGGGCTCATGAAAAGAATGAGGGCTGGACACCCAACCCAGGGTGCAGCGGGAGAGGTAAGCTCACTGCACCCCTGAAAATACAGACGCAGTTGCAAGCTGTGGGACTGAGTGGCAGTGGCTGCTCTCAGCCAGAAGATGTGATGTGGGCTTGGTGGAAGCTGATGTCTGGGTGGCTCCAACGGAAGAAGACCAAACAGGACTGGGTCCCACATGTGTTGGTCACAGCCTGGTTTGCAGAGGGAAGTCACCATAAAGAGATGACTGATGACATATTTCAATCTCCGTATCGGCCATCATGGTCTGAAAAGGAGACAAGAACGATGCAGAAATATGCAGAAGGTCTGCGTGTGCATTCATCCGATGGAGTTGGCCACACAAACCACTAGGCTTCTTTAGTCCAGAGCAAATGTTTCAACTTTGTTCACTACAAACAAAAGCTATGTCAGATTGAAATATTGACCACACCAGAAGCCAAAGCTGTTGGTTTGCCAAACAATGCTTCACACCATTTAATGTGAAACGTTTTGAAAGAAAACTAGGAGAGGCTGCTATCTCCACTTGGTATGTAAAAAAAAAAAAAAAAAAAAAAAAAATCTACCTTGACTAAATGATAATTCAGATAAAAAGCAGTCCCCAAGAGAGGACAAAATTTGATCTGATCCAAACACCCTGGGAAAGCTCTGGAAGCCAGAGTCCCCAACTGGTGCAGCAGACGGAGGTCTCATCACAGTCACAGGACTTCTGGGAGCACTGAGGCAACTTCCCTGACACGAAGAGGCGTTTAGTCTTTCTCAAGTTAAATAACAGCTAAAGTCTCTTCCCATCCCACAAAACTCTACATATATATTTTATATATAAAAACATATTTCTTTCCAAACCCTCCCCACTCTCCAGTTTTAAGTCACCCCTTCAGAAAACTATGTTTTTTTTTTTTTTTTTTTCTAAAACAAAAAAAGCAACATGAGCGTATGTGTCCATTTCAGTGGAAACAGCCATGAAGATCTTTCGTCTCTTCCAAGCACCACCTGTGTAGCTGCTGGCTGCCGGGCTGAGGGGGGCAGGGGTTACGTCTGCTCTTCCATCCTGTGATTCAAGGGGGGTCCATTTTCGTCTTCTTTGGTGTCCAACACTTCGCTGAGTCCCAGAGAAGGAATATCTTCCTCATATGGTATGCAAATATTACCTTTTTCCTTGTTTTCACAGTAAACACATTCCTTAAAAGAAAAAAAAAAAGTGAAATCAGTAACAAACTTGAGATCTGAGTTGTTCCAAAAGTCATTCGAACTGGCTGGGTGCGGTGGCTGATGCCTGTAATCCCAGCACTTTGGGAGTCCGAGGCGGGCGGATCACGAAGTCAGGAGATAGAGACCATTCTGGCTAAAACGGTAAAACCCCGCCTCTATTAATAATACAAAAAATTAGCCGGGCGAGGTGGCGGGCGCCTGTAGTCCCAGCTACTCGGGAGGCTGAGGCAGGAGAATGGCGCGAACCCAGGACACAGACCTTGCAGTGAGCGGAGATCGCGCCGCTGCACTCCAGCCTGGAGTGAGACTCCGTCTCAAAAAAAAAAAAAAAAAAAAAAAAAAAAAAAAGAAAGAAAAAAGTCAAACTGAGTAAGGGGCAGGTGACCAGGTGTCAGCCAGGAGGCAGCCGGCAGCAAAGGCCAAAATCCCTGCCCCAGGAGCTGGCACTTTGTAGCAGAGAGGGACAATGACTAAGAGGGGCTCCAGAGGCATAGAGTATATGGAGGACATCTGTGATTTTCAACTGGACATTCACAGCAGACCACAGAAAAGGTGACACAATGGTTTTGAAACGCATCCACACTCTTTGCCACTTCTCCCTCAAAAGGTGGGGCCTAATTCCTTTCTCCTTAACCCTTGGCTGGAGTCAGGCATTTGCCTCTAACAGAGTATCTGACTTCTGATTCTAGGTCCTAAAGGCACCTTGGCTTCCTCTTTTTCTCTCTGGGGAAGTCACCTGCCACGCTGTGAGGACATCCAGGCAGCCCTACGGACAGGTCCCCACAGCAAGAAGCTGAGGCCTCTGCCAAGAGCCAGCAGCGCATGACAGGCCTGCAAGTGAGGCTCCTGGAAGCTGGTCCTCCAGTTGGCAGGTGACAGAAGCCCCCACCAGTATCTTACCATCAACATCAGCAACGACCCTGAGCTAGCAGTACCCAGCTAAGCCGCTCTCAAATTCCTGACCCAGAGAGACCATGCAAGAGAATACATGTTTGTTGTTGAAGTCACTAAGTGTTGGGCCATCTGCCATGCAGCAAGGGATTACTAACGCAGCAGCAGGTGGAAAACAGACTCTAAGGCAGCCAGGGTGAGCCACAGGTCTCTTTGAGGAAAAAGGATTCCAAGCAAAGGGCTGGGTACATGCGAAGATCCTGTGGCAGGGGCCTGCCAGGGCAGTCCGGGAAACAGCCAAGGGGCCAGTGTAACTGGAGAGGAGGGAAGGAGAGGAGAAACGGGAGATGAGGTAGATGTGGATGGGCGGTCAGACGTGTATGACTTTGCAACCATTTATTCTGATTGAGGTGGCACAGTGCTGGCAGGGATCTGAACTGTGGGGGACAGATTCTGACTGAGGTGACATGGGGAGCAGTTGAGTGGAGCTTCGAGGCCACTCTGACATGCAGGGCTCATGCCATGGAAGCATCCTCATGGCTTGGACCTGTGTGGTGATGCTGGAGGCACTAAGTGATGGGCTTCTATCTACCTTCAAGGTTGAACCCAGACAATTTGCCAACCAACTAGCTGGGGCCTAAGAGTAGAGCCTGGGATGCCTCCAGGGCTTGCAAGGTGTGGGGGGTTGGGGGGGAAAGAGGTACAGACACTGAGCCGGAGGGTGCAGAGAAGAGGAAGAGCCTGTGGGGAGGCCAAGAGGTCAGAGGGACAGCCTGAAGAGCACAGGGCCTGGAGGCCAAGGGCAGCAAGAGCCCCCTGGAGAGAGCCGCTCACTGCTGCCAGTGGTCCCTGGGATGAGGACTGAGAAGTGACACTGTGTTTGGCTGCTGGAGAACTTGAGACCTTGACAAGAGCAGCTTCCATGGTGTGTGTGGGCAAGGGGTTGGCAGAGAGCAGGAGAGTGGGGCTGGTGTGCCCATGGGGCCAGTGGAAGGACATATGCCTGGAGAGCATGCCAGCAGGAACTTGTTTTTTCCACCATTGTTTAACACTCTCCATGGACACTGATGGTTTGTGATAGGAGAGATTTTTTTGTAAAATCGAAAACAGAATTGAAAGAAAGAAAACACAGATTTCAGCAAGTGACTGAGATTAGATTTTTCAACATTTTGGAAACAATGTTGAAAAGCCACTGGAACAAAGTTATTTGAAGCAGACCTAGTGTTGTCGTGCCTTTAAAAAAAATAAACCTTTAATCTTAGAAGTTTTTTTTTTTTTTTTGAGACAGAGTCTCACTCTGTTGCCCAGGCTGGAGTGCAGTGGCACGACCTCAGCTCACTGCAAGCTCCGCCTCCCGGGTTCACACCATTCTCCTGCCTCAGCCTCCCGAGTAGCTGGGACCACAGGCGCCGCCACCACGCCCGGCTAATTTTTTATATTTTTAGTAGAGACGGGGTTTCACCGTGTTAGCCAGGATGGTCTTGATCTCCTGACCTCGTGATCCGCCCGCCTCGGCCTCCCAAAGTGCTGGGATTACAGGCTTGAGCCACCGCGCCCGGCCTAATTTTACAAGTTTTAAATTGATAGAAAAGTTGCAAAGATAGTACGGAGAGTCCCCATCACAGAGCCTTTTAGGGCCGTATCAGAAATCAAGTCCCATGAGCTTACTGCCACGTCGATGGCTGCGGGCAGGCCACCCGTCTGCATCCACTGGTGGACCTCGCGCAGCTCCTGCTTCTGACTCTCCGTGAACCTGGGCTGGAGTTTCTGCAGGAGCTTCAGCTTCTCTCTGTCCTCCTTCAAAACTGCTTCTAAATTTCTTCGCAAGATATTTAGAAACTGGTAAGCTTTCAAATGTCTTAAGGGTTTCTGTTTTTATTCTTTCAGTATAAATAATGTAGTTTTAGATGATTTTAATGCAAATTTCCTTTTCTTTAAAAAAATTACCGTTTAAGGTAACTTAATCTCCCTAGTAAAGAATCTGTAGTTTTTCTATGAAAATGATGATTCTGGTCAAGATTTAATTTTACTATATTTTACAACAGGCCTGGGAGTTGGGTATCTGCAGGTGTAACCTTGTCCCCTGGGGCTTGGTTCCACAACAGGCATGGTTCATCTGGGAGATTCTTGCCAGTAGGATGGCCTTCCCCTGTCACTGGCCAGTGCTGGTCTGGACTACAGCTACCCTGGAGATGGAGCCTCCATATCCACTAGCTGACCAGAGGACTTAGGGCTTTGATAGGGTTTGGCTCTGAATCCCCTCCCAAATCTCATGTGGAACTGTAATACCCATGTGTTGAGGGAGGGACCTGGTGAGGGGTGGCGGGATCATGAGGGTGGTTCTCCCACGCTGTCCTGGTGACAGTGAGTTGTAATGCGATTTGATGGCTTTATAAGTATTTGGCAGTTCCTCCTTTGCTTGTACTCTTTTCCTGCAGCTTTGTGAAGAAGGTGCTTGCTTCTCCTCCCTTCCATGACTGTTAAGTTTCCTGAGGCTTCCCTGGCCCTGCAGGGCTGTGAGTTAACTAAACCTCTTTCCTTTATAAATTACCCAATCTCAGGTATTTCTTTACAGCAGTGTGGAAACGGACTTATACAGGGTTCGTTTTTCCTTCCTTTCTTTCCTCCCAGCTTCTCCTGCCAAGTGGGTGCTCCGCAAGGGAAAGGACCACATGCAGTTCCCTACGGCAGCCTGATGTGGACGCAGAGCCCCTGGGTCACTGCAGAGCAGCCAGCTCCCTGGGCTGGTCACCTACCTTGACACTTGGTTCCTTCAACTCTAAGTCAGACAGACAGACAGACACATCCCATTTACCTCACAGGGTTACTGGGCAACAAAGCAAGAGATGCTGGCACCAATGCTTTGTAAAAGTTGAGCGTGGCACTGTGAAGGAAGCACCGGGAGCCTGTCTTCCTCGAAGGCCGCAGGGTGTGAATCCACAGGGCCCTGGCTTACCCTGGCCACACTGCAGGGCCATGGCCATCCTGTACTAGCCTGGTAGAATTGTCCAGAGGGAAGCCTGCTTCTCTGCTGCACTCAACTAAATCTCAGTCTTTCAGAGGGGTGTCCTGCCCCATCTGAATGACCTTGACCTTGCTGTTTCTGGGAACTCCTGAATCCCATCCCTCCCCAGGTGCCTAGGAAAGCGCTGGGTGGTTACCGGGAAGGCAGCTGGTACGTCATCATGACGCTGCTGTCCGCATCTGCCATCAGCAGCCAGATGGGATCCTGCAGGACGCACTTAATGAAATGCTCACTTTCTTCCATACCAGTGTTCATTTTTGCTTTGTGATTATTCTCTGAGGAGTCAATGCTTCCAAAATATTTGCTGGTATGACTTGTGTCACTACTGCCTTTAAAAACAAAAAACATGGTGCATCAAAACCTTGACATATGAAATTAAACCTTGCATAATGTGCTTCCTCAAAGTCAGAATGATTTGAGAGAGCCCAGCCCCTTCTTAGGTATTGGGTATGTGTGCCAGTGCACGTTCCCCTTCTCTTCCCACTTCCTGAATGCTCTGGGTAATTAGGAAACAGGATCTCTGCTAGTGCCATGCAGGCGATTCTTTCCTGTGAAGCCCTGAGCAGCTCAGGTGGAGCTGCGTGTTACAAGCCTTGACCTTCTCTCCCAAGCTCTCACCATCTCCGCTCATGCGGACCACAGGGCACTGCAGTTTCCCACAAGGGGAGGCAGCTGGCCTGGAGCGCTCCCTAGCCAGCCTCACCTGTGCAGCAGGCCTGCGAAGGGGGACGAGGTGAAAGCTCCCTCCAGAGAAGTAGGGGAGCTTCAATTTTGTGGAGTGTGTGTGCATTTTTGGTGACTGAGATTCCAGATCACATGTGAAAGATCCCAACGGGTAGAGGCTTGCAGGTGCTTCACACCCTCAGTTCACACAAGTGGAACTAACGCAGGAAGGCAAACCACTATCTGGGGAGTCAGAGGGATGGTCCAACAAGGAGCCAGGGTGAGGCCTGCAGGCACTGAAATCAGAAGCAAATAGGGAGGATGTGGAATTCTGACTAGCTAGGGCTGGCCATGCTGAACAGGGAGTGTGTGTCTGTGTGGGTGTCTGCATGGGCTCTGACAGCTGCTTGGGGACTGCCGGTGATCCCTGTCCTGAGCACAGAGGCTGGCCTGCGATTCTGGAGCACTGCATCCTGTGGGAACCTCCCAAGTGCCTAACACCCCGCCAGGGCCAACATACCTGCCCGACTCGGGGAGGTGTCGCAGCCCAGTGAGCCAGAGCCCAGTGACTCCGAAGCAGCAGAGCCCGAGGCTGAGCAGAGGTCCTCATTCAGCAGGAGGTTTAGGAGGCCGCTTGACGTGGAAAGGGCGTCACTATTCTGCGTGTCTGAGGGTTCGTCACGCTTTAGGGACAGGAATAGGGGCTCAGTCAGGACACAGCACATTCAGCAGGGTGGGGGTGGGGGGCATGAGTGGGGCGAGGGTGGAGGGGAGCTGTGGAGCGGCTACGAGGTTCACGACCAGGGAGGGCTTAATGAGCAGACCACGCATCACCACCAGGCCTACAGTGCAAATTCCACTGGTGCTCTATGGATGCCATCTAATTACATTTAATTTTGGGAGTCACACGGAAAACGGTAATAGCTGGGCTCCAGCGGGGAAAGCCTCAGGCTGCTGCTTGGCCACAGCCCCCTCCTCACATGCAGCAGACATGGACGGGAGAACGCCTCTCACAGCACCCCGTGTGGGTGCTGCCTTGGGAGTGAGGGAGGGGCCTGGCCTGGGGAGCATCCCTGACTCTCCTCTCTTTGGAAACCCAGACTATAGGCCCAGGACTCCAAAAGCAGGAGCCCGGAGGTGGCAGGAGGACTGGGAGAAGCTCCACAGATCTACACACTTGCACTTCCTCACCCAGGAGCCCTAGGTCCTCCGGCCAAGGCAGGGAATCGCCTGAGGCCTACGGACTGCACTGCTGCTGGCGTTCCCACACACTTGAGCTCATTCAGAAACACAAGTGTTTAACTGCAAATACAACTGCCATTTCATTAACTGGTTAAGAATCCCACACAGTGTCACTATGCCTGCGGAGGATGGAAACTGAGGTCCCGCTGATTTTAGGGCTGTGTCCTCCTTCGTCTTTGCCTCCACCGGGGCCACCTGAGTCAGGCTCTGGTGCCACGCCCCGAGGAGCCCTAGCTCTGGTATTTAAACTGACCGTGCTTTATCTTTGAAGTGTCATTTAAAAATTCGAAGCCCATAAATACTGTCAAGTCACATGCTGCTTTCTGGACTCTGTATTTGCCACAATCTCTCCTCCTTCATTCAGATTCCAAGACAATAAAAGGCTTCGAATAATCTACTCGGATAGGATTAACTGGGAAGCATGAATTTCTGGCACACACATTCATGGCAAAACCTACAGGGTTTGGTGGAACCCTCAATCGTGTAACCCCCATGTCCGAACTGAGGATGTGCGGCCAGCCTGCCAGGTGTGCTGTTTGCTGCCTGCTTTGGGGAAAGAGCATCAGAAAATCCTTACGGTCAGAGGTGCCTTCGGTTGCTGGTCCCGAGAAGTGCCAGGTTTGCAGTCCGCCCCCACAACTGCTGTCTCTGTGGCCCCTGTGGTCCCCATGGCCCCAGTGCCACCCTCAGGGGCTTCCTCCAGCTGCAGCAGGTTGAGCTGCAGGGGCGAGCTGCTGCGGGACTGGAATAGTGGTGGGGAGGCTCTACCCATGGCCGATGGTGGGGCGGCCCGGGTGCCTGGACAAGCGCATGGCTGTCTGGGGATCGAGGTCCGGCTGGGGAACTCGGGCTGTAAGGCAGAGGCCATCTCGGATGTGATTGTGGGGTGGCTCGGAAATTGAGGCTGACTGGGGAAGAAGGCCTGGGGCAGGTTTGGGGTCCCCGAGGGGAAGGAATAACCAGGTAGCATGAATGCCATGACAGGGGCCAAAGGGGCAGGGAAAGGTGGGGGCTGGACTGCAAACTGGTGCTGGAGGTCCACGGGCACCGCAGGCACTGCGAAACTGGCATGGGGAGGTGCGGGGGTTGCCGCCACAGTCCCTGGCGCTGGAAACACCGGCAGGGAATAAGCTGGCACTGGGGCAGGAAAGGGCACGGCCGGGCAGCTGGACTGGGACGTGTCCGAGGGTGACCAGGCTGTGGCGTTCAAGCCCACGAGTGGGGGCCGGGCGGGCAAGGGCCCCCCAGATCCGGTGCTCTCAGATGAGTCTCGAGGTTTGACCCGCTTGGACTTCAGTTTTCTGTTCTTTCCTGGTTTTCTCCAAGGTGAATCTATTCCAGAAGTATTTCTTAGTCCAGGGGCAGCTAATGCAGAAAAATAAACATTTGGAGTTAAAACTTTCACTCCAAATTTGAAGACACTCTTTGTCCAACAGTCCTGGGTTTCCAAATGCTGGCCCAGGGCCCGCCTGGTCCACCAAGCAGTTTTCCCTGACCCTCAGTGAAGTGAGAAAAATCAGGGCAAAACATCAGGTTTTTCCATAAAACTAAATTGAATCAACTTAAAAGACAAACTCTTAATTGCAGGATCACATTCCTTATTTTCTTCTGGTATTAATGTCCTTTCTTTTATGAAATGCTAATATAGTAAGTGGTAAAAAAAAGTTCTTTTTGTTAAATCAATACACTAAAAAGCTGTCACGTCTCTGCTGTTCCCCAGTATTTGCGGGAAAGAAATGGTTTGTGAAATCTGAAAGGCAGGAGCCACCGACCTCCTCTAGTTTTCAATTTATAAGCACTATCACTACTGTTCCTTAAACAGCTTCCTCTTTCACCTGACAAACAGCCTGAGCAAGATCAGAGGAGACACTGCCTGGCAACCACATTCTTCTTCTGTAATGACAAGTGCTGTGGAGTAAGGCTTTCTTCAGGATGATGGAGGGACTCAACTGGTAAAGGAGGGACTGTGGGTATGTCCCCATGGCCTCCCTGAAGAGTGGGAGGGGGATCCAGGGAACTCTCGGTTTCCTCTCACATCATGCAGAGTGACTGAACTCTTGCAACAGGTGTGCGGGACATCTGTCAGCTGTGCCAAGGCGGTCCCATGCCTTTGGGATGTGCTGAAAGCAAATAGGCTAGTCCAACGCAAACTGCTATGTAAATGGAGGTTTTGCAATTCAGTCTATCTGGTGTCCTTCCCCAAGAAATCCGTCCCCTGGTGGGAACAGTGGCTAAAGCACTGGGTTCCTGGGATATCATGTATGGGTCTGGTAGGGCTGCCCTATACAGCTCTGTAGACCGTGCACTGCATAAGGCTACGGAGTTGTCTAGGGGGCAAGCAAGAGCGGGAACTCGGTACTAGGCTGGTCCCATGGGGTGGGTCTTCTCAGGGCCATGGAAGGCACCTTTTTCTAATTTCTACAGAGGTTCTCTATGGGCTGGTCGTAACTCTTGAATCTGGGGAAGAGGGAGAGAAAGGAAAGAGTGGAGAAGACAAAATCCTTAAGGCAGCTGTAGGCTTAGTTTCTTACACATTTCCTTTTGTGTGTCTGCCCAGAGACCCGGGGGAGCTGGTTCCCTGTGGTGAGTGGCTTCCTGGGCTCACTGGCTCTGATCCCTGTGCCAGTGTCCCAGGGGGAATGGAAGAGGCAGCATCTCTAACAAGCGCAGGCCCTGTCTGGGGGTATGGGAAGGAACTGGGGGATGAGGAGCCAGATTCCTGAGCCAGGAAAGGGGTAAAGAAGCTCATCTATTTTACTTCATCCCTTGACCTTCGACCCCCGAAGTGGCACCTGGCCTACAGAGCGGCTTCCCACAGCATGACCATGGACTCTGCCCGACTATGGAGTCCGAAGCCCAGGCCTGAGGCTGGCCCCGTCAGGACGGTGCATCTCCTGGGGAGAAGGGCGCCATGAATGGTACGCCCCTCCTTCCTCATGTGCCCAGCACCACATGCCCATTATCTTGAGGTTGAATTAGCTGATTCTCTGGAGGTCCCATCCAGGTGAGGCCCCTGCCCACATGGTTACTCACGCAAGAAACGTGGACATGGCAGCACTGCCCTGCCATGGCTCTGCCCTCCCCGGGCACTAGCCTGGGACTATTCCCCAGGGAATGCGAGCTGACATCCTGAGAGCACTCCCCTGGTGGGAAGTTCTACAGAAATAGATGGCGTTGCCAGGGAAGTTCCAACAGCTGTCTTACATGTTAATGCTTCTGAAACTGGACACATTTCACATTTTGAAACCAGCACTGGACTCAGTACCAACAGGAATAAAATTTTTTAAAACCCACTTTTAATTTGGGTATCACTTACTTCGTTCACTTGGCTGCCCCTTGGATCTTTCTTGTAAGTAGTAATGGCAATGGGACTGGAAAATACTGAGTTTTCTTATTTCTTTGAACTTCTGCAGGAAGCTCTGCTCCTCCTTCTGTGTGTGTGCAGCGAGCACCTCCTTGGTGAGGCCCAGCTTCTTGAAGGGCTCCTTCTCTTGGCTGAGACCACAGGCCAGGGCAGGGCCCACCAGGCAGTCCAGGGATTCTGGCCCACTCACAGCATCTTCCACCATCTCTGTAACACAAGAACCCAGGGCTCCAGTCCAAACATGCCCTGTTTGTTTTAAGGCCACACTATATTCATGAACAAGACAAATCATTCACCTATAAAGTGACTTCACCATGCCTGTGGCATGAGGATGAAACTCACAATGTTTTCATTTAGCTTTCCGAGAAAATTCATGGCAAAAGGCAAGAAGCAGGGCAGGAAAGCCCTGACAGCCAAGTGCTCAGGAACCTGGGGGCTGAACAAACTGAAACGTGGGGACCCTTGGGCTCAACTCTGCTGTTGAAGATATCCCTGGGCTGTCCTCAGCTTTCAGAACACCAGAAACTTGGGTCAATGTGCTGAATCTTACTGGGTTTGGGACCGGGCTTGGTGACAGTTGGGACCCTGTGGGCCCATGAGGCAGACAGGATAGGGGACAGGCAGGGCCACTGACCATCCTGAAAGGGAAGGCTTGGGGACCGGATCTTGGACATATACTTTTTCCTCATCATCTCCCTCTACCTAGTAAAGAACAAATTCAGGATTCATTTTAATCCTAATATTCTAAAAAACAAGAACACTCAGCCACCAATGCACTCATTGTAAATCTATTTACCACCTGTACTGGTTCCTCCCACAAACAGAGAGGGCTAAGGGTTGCACCTTCTGCTGGGCAGAGGAAAGACCCCCAAGGCCCGCCCAGGGAAGAGGGAGGTGGGGCCTCGCTCCCAGTGCTCTCTCCGCACCAATTAAAAGGGATAAGATCTTGCACCACAATTGACCCTCCCGCACTGATGCCAGAACAGACAACTGTCACTGGAGAGCACCACAGGGCAACAGGGACCAGGACAGGTTGCTGCCTGGGCCCTGGCTGGCCACACTCCACCCTGCATTTTACACAACTGGATTTCCTGAAATGCCCCCAATGGGCTATGGTGGGGTTCTTCTGCACTTAGAGAAAGAAAAATTTAAGATGGCAAACTTCTTGTTTTCATGTTTAAAAATCAGACTTCTCTCTGATCCAAAAGCCCATGGATGTACCTAATTCCGGCTGCGGCTTCTTGTCTCCCACATGGACAATGGTGCTGCTGTAGCTGCACTGGCTGGTGAGCGATGCCACACTCTCTGCCTTGCCCGGCAGTGCCAGCGAGGTCAGGTGTGTGCTGACTCCCGTGTGGCTGTTCACCCTGGAGGGCGGCTCTGCCTCTTCATGAGAGGAAGGGGGGAACAAACACAAGCATGCCATTACAATGCACTGTGCAGATGAGGAACTGACACCCGAGTGCCCATACAGCTTCCACACCAGGGTGCACACAACCCATCCCATCCCATCTCATCCCACAGATGCTCTGGCCCGGGCATGGGATGATTTGTCCCCAGTGTTTATTCACAGGATAATAGTGGAGAAGAGCAAGTTCCGAAACGGGAGCAGTTACACACTTAAATCCTGAGTCCTCTGAGGGCAGGCGCAGCAGCTTGGCAGCTGCAGGGAACGCTCGGTGAGGGGCTCTTGCCTGCAGCCAGGCGGCCTTTCTTGCACGCCTGTGGGCGGCGGCTTTTCCCACAGTCAGGAGCCAACCATAATCTGGGATACTCTTTCTTTCCTTTCCTTCCTTTCCTTCCCTTCCCTTCCTTCCCTTCCTTCTCTCTCTCTCTCTCTCTCTCTCTCTCTCTCTTTCTTTCTTTTTCTTTCTTCTTTTTTGAGATGGAGTCTCGCTCTGTCACCCAGGCTGGAGTGCAGTGGTGCAATCTTGGCTGCAACCTCTGCCTGCCAGGTTCAAGAGATTCTCCTGCCTCAGCCTCCCAAATAGCTGGGATTACAGGCATGTGCCATGATGCCCGGCTAATTTTTATATTTTTAGTAGAGATGTGGTTTCACCATGTTGGCCAGGCTGGTCTCAAACTCCTGACCTCAAGTGATCCACCCACCTCGGCCTCTCAAAGTGCTGGGATTATAGGCGTGAGCCACCGCGCCCAGCTGGGGTACCGTTTCTAAACCTGGTGGCGAACATCAGCAATACCGACAGCGTTTAAGCAGCCTGGGATTTAATGTGATTTCTGGGGCATGTTAACATTCAGGGACAAGGGCCCCTCTGAGACACACTGGAAAGAAGGCCTGCTCTAGACTGACAACTCGAGACCAGTGTGGCTGCATGAGGGGAGTCAGGGGACGGCCCCAGGCCTCCAGCAGCCCCACTGGGTTCCTGTTCTCAAAGCCACGGCTCTGACAGAACCATCTTTGCTTCTAGCTCCTAAGAAGGGTGCTGACTTTTGAACTACTTTCATCATGTGAAGAAGAGCCTACCACCCTTACACTGTGTCCACAGAAGCCACAGGGACATCTAGTCTCTCCAGAGACTATTACATTATTCCACGTGTGCATGGCTCTGAACAGGTTAGATACCTCTGGCATGTGGCCCTGGGCTGACTGTGGCCTTCCGCTTATCACTGGACCTTAGCGTTGGGACGTTTGCTGGGAACTCGCATTTCCTCTTCAGGGTGGCAGCCTCATTGCAGCTCTCCAAGTACCTGTGTGAAGGGCATGAACCCCGGGTGAGGCCACACAACACGAGAGGTGGGAAGGTGCGTGAGATGGTGGAGACTCGGCTGGAAGTGCTGGTGTACCTGATGACGCTGTCCAAGCAGCTGATCTGCTGGTAGGAGCAGGTGGGCTGGTCCTTGCAGGCCAACTCCTCGGGGAAGCTGGCCCCCAGGCTGTCCTTTTCCACGGCAGGGACAGCTTTCATCTCAGCTGAGGGATTAGTTTGCATTTCTGAAGGAATGGCAAAATTGTTCTTTCATTAATTTTTCTCCCAAAGAAAACGCTGTGTATTTAGAAAGCATTTTCGTTCTACCTGAAGACAGGGCTGGGGGCTCAGAATCTGCTTCATGGGTATGGAAGCCTGGGGACAGCCTGGCATCTGGCAGCCCTGTGGGCACGAGCACCACAGTGCCGTCCATAGAGAGACCTAGGAGGGAGCTGCTGCCCAGCCTGGTGTCTGCTTCTCTCTGGGGTCTAGGCTGTCCCCAGGGGTCAGGGACTCAGCAGTGGGAGACACCAGTTCTCACTTGAACTCTTAAACTTTCAGGGCGAGAGCCCACGTACTTTACGCTTCTCCTGGGCCAGGCCAGTTTTCAAGATGATCCCTGCTAGTAACAATTATGATGGCAACTGCCTCCTCACTGTGCTGTGGATACGACTCTTGCCCCCACAACATTCATCACGTGCCTGTCCCCTAGGGGCCCTCAAGCAAAGAGCTGTGTCCAGCTCATTAATGTGTCCCCAACACCCAGCACAGAGCCCAGGAGGCCGCATGTCCACCAACACATCCCCAAGGCCAAAAGTCCTAGCGGTGTCTGGCCAGAGTGTTCTCCACAGGAGACTTTGGCCTGAGCACAGAGAATGAGCAAGGGCCCACCAGGGGAGGGGACTGGGATGCATGCATGTGTGCACACATGTCTCTATGTGCATGCTGTGTGAGAAATGCACGCGGGACAGAGGAGCAGCATGAACCTGAACCCACGCAGGACAGCATGAAGCTGCCTGGGAAGTATGGTGCTGTGATGAGGAAAGGGCTGCGGCAGTGGGGGTGGGCTGGCAGCCCCTGGGTGGTACTCTCCACCTCAGACAGGTTTGGTTGGAGTGTATGTGGATGCTGGGCAGGCTGTCGGCAGTTGTCTGTGTGTGTGTGAGTGAAGGGTGTGCAAGTGTAAACACACAGCCATACAGCCACTCTGTACAGCAAGAACGAGTGGCCCAGGCACACCCAGCGGGCAGGCCAGGGTGCAGGAAGGCACACCTGGCCACAGCTCCCCAGGCCTGCACACCTAGCCACACCCCGCCAGGCCTGCAGGGCGTCAGGCGCCCAGTGTGGACATCAGCGCTCGCACTGGCTGAGTGCAGAGAACCGGGCTGCTCTCGCCTCTTGGAAGCTGAAGACTGTGCTGAACACAGAAGAGGGAGCAGCACGGCTACAAGGCAGACTCCCTGCCAGCCAGAGTCAGCATTCAACCCAGCTTCCCTCTTCTCACATGGCCATACTCCAGTTTCAGTAAGGAAATGTTGAATTTTTTTTTTTTTTTTTTACCTGTAACGGAATTTTTCTTTTGTTCTCCAGATTCAAGAGAATAAAGACTTCTATTTTTCGTCTTGTTACCATTTTTATAAATTTCCTTGAAGAAAAACAAAATGAACACGTTATTCATTCTAGGAGACCTCCTTCAGTTTGTCCCCCAAAGTGAGAACAGAGGATGGCTGAAATCATTTCAGCAACACAGAAGGAAATTGTGAATAAGAAATCTGACAGGTGCAGAGCTAAATAAAACCTATTTGATGATCCTAAAGAGTAATAAATAAAGCAAAATGGCACATTACATTTTCTTCTTCTTTTTTTTTTTCTTAGACAGAGTCTCACTCTGTTACCCAGGCTAAAGTGCAATGGTGCAATCTTGTCTCACTGCAACCTCTGCCTCACGGGTTCAAGCCATTCTCGTGCCTCAGCCTCTCGAGTAGCTGGGATTACAGGGGCCCGTCACCATGCCCGGCTAACATTTGTATTTTTAGTAGAGATGGGGTTTCACCATGTTGCCCAGGCTATTCTTGAACTCCTGACCTCAGGTGATCTACCTGCCTCAGCCTCCCAAAGTGCTGGGATTACAGGCGTGAGTCACTGCACCCAGCCCACATTTTCTTCTTTCTATCCTAGTTAAATCTTCACTTTTGTTTGTTTTGTCTGTTTTAAATAATTTTCAACCAAACACTTAGCTATGGTTTCTAGCTTTTTCAACTTTTTTTTTTTTTTTTTGAGACAGAGTCTTGCTCTGTCGCCCAGGCTGGGGTGCAGTGGCCGGATCTCAGCTCACTGCAAGCTCCGCCTCCCGGGTTTAGACCATTCTCCTGCCTCAGCCTCCCGAGTAGCTGGGACTACAGGCGCCCGCCACCTCGCCTGGCTGGTTTTTTGTATTTTTTAGTAGAGACGGGGTTTCACCGTGTTAGCCAGGATGGTCTCGATCTCCTGACCTTGTGATCCGCCCGTCTCGGCCTCCCAAAGTGCTGGGATTACAGGCTTCAGCCACCGCGCCCGGCCGCTTTTTCAACTCTTAAGAGATTAAAACGTCCCAAGTGAACAAAGTTTAGAAAGGAAGCAGAAACAGCTGCGATGATGAAGCCTCTCCTAACTGCCAAAGGTTGTCCTGAGTGAGCTTTCTAACTCTGGAGGGACATCCACAAACTCATTTTCACAGGGAGAACGGAAGGGGACGTACGGCTCTCCTCCGGCGTGAGTCCTCGTGGCCGTTGCTGTCGCTGGAGGAGGTCTGGCTCATGAGGTGCTCGTGGGACCCGTTGCTGCCCAGACTCCCGTAGCCGCTGGAGCCGCTGTGGGGGACGGGCTGGGGAGACAGCAGACAGTGCTACAGACACAGCCAGGGCTGCTGAGTTACATGTGGCCCCCTGCCAACACACCCTGTTTCACAGAGAGGATGGTGACCTGCCTAAGGCTACATGACAAAGACCAGGGGAGCTGGGGTTTGAACCCCAGGGTCAGCTCCAGAGGTTGACTCCCGGCCTCCAGCCGCGGTGCCCCGACCCAGACATGCAGTCACTGAGAAGACGGCACCAAAGGAATGTGTCCAACCCACTCATCAACGCAGAGCTGCAGCCAGCCGCACCTCTGTGGAGGGGTTTAAAACAAACAAGATGCGATGACAGCTTCACTCCACAGCCTCCAGGAACTGAGCGGCAGACACCTTCTCAGGCGTGGGGTTGACTGCGATGGGCCTGATTTTTTAAGGGACCTTGAGTACAATGTCCCGTCCCTAAGTCCCACTGCTCTGGATTAGAATGAGCCCCCACACCACTGAGAGGTCACTCTGGGACTATGCAGCCTGTGTCAGAGCATGGGGTCTGCACATGTCCTTCAGCCGCTCACTCAGGGCTGCGGTTCAGACAATGTTGAATGCAAGGCTGGAGAGAGCCAAGGGTACTGTGGACTGTCTCAGACTAGCACAGTCTATGCCCAAACTGTCCCCTGAGGGATGTTCAGAGAATGACAGATGAAGTTGTCTGAGTGGGTATGCCAGGACCAGGGTGCAGAGCCTATGTCCTCTGCAGGGGGCTCTCAGGCTGCTACCTGGGAGGAGGGCATGCAGGCACCACACGCACCTGCAGCAGGAGGCGGTGGATCTGCTCCGTGAGCTCCTGAACGCTGGGGTGCAGGGCCTTCTCCTCTGTGCAAGGGTGGGCTGCAAACACGTCCTCATTCAAAGGGCCCCTGCGTGGTTTTAATTCATCTTGTTAGATGGGGCCCCACAGGAGGACCTCTCTGGCGTGACTGTATAGCCGCTACATGCTGCCTGCCTGGGTGGGCCCTCTGCCTCTCCCCTGTAGCCCCCCAGGCTGCTGCCTGCCCACTCCCTACTCAGCCTGAATGAGGTCCCTCCCACCTGGGGCAGAGGACAGGTCACCCCTGCCTACCAGCCTGGGGCTCCAGATTGGTGGCAGGAGGCGAGGTTTCGGTCTTGGCCTCTCAGCCCCTCCCTATACCATCTGTTGCTGGGAGGTAAGGACAGCCCAAGACCCCCGCCCGAGACCCCTGAGCCACCTCAGGCCCTTGGAGCACTCACACCCTGACTTTGTGCCTCCCAATGATGAAGGAGATTTTCCTGCTCCATGGGTTGATGAAGCTGGACCAGCTGGTATCCAGCGTGATGTACTCCCCGTTCCGGGTGCGAAACCGAATGGGAGAGTAGTCGAAAGGCTGCCCGCCCGACTGCAGGACTAGAAGAGCAAAAGCCAGCATTCAGGGGAACAGGGGAGCAAACAGTAGACAGAGACAAGTCAAGATTCACTCAGGCCCGGGATCATTTCCAAACGTTAGGGGTATGAACACTTCTTCAAAGCCACTGCTTTCAGCCTCCCATTTCTGCTGTAGATTACAACCAGGAGGCTGTTTCCAGCAGAAGCTGTTTCATCCCATGTTTCACCTCTGCTAGAGTGTCACTTGCGTCTATGAGGGCTGGGCTTGATGAGGACATGCACTGCACTCCCCTGGCCTGGTCAGAACCTTCCTAGCCACAGATGAATTGGTCTCCCCTCCTCCCATGCACCACTGAAGCCAACAGTAAACATGAGATGCCACGGACTCAGGCCACGGACTGAGAAACAATTGGCCACAAAGGAACTCACATGAGTTTACCCCTCTCTCTTGACTCCACTGGGCACTGCAGTGCCAGGAGTGAGGTGGCGAGGCGAGCGTCTACCACCTGCTTGTCCTTAGCTGATCTGACCTGTCAGAGCTAGACTGGTCCCAAGAAGCCCCAAGGGCAGACGAACTTCCGCCAAACACTTTAGGATGTACCGTGAAAAGGGGACCTACTCTTTTTGTGGATGGCCAGCATCAAGGGCCTGTCACTAGGGTGGAGCTGCACGAGCACTGGGGTCTCAATCAGGTCCTGAGGTAGGTAGCCCAGGAGAGGGACCGCCCTGGAAGGCAAGCAGACATGCTAGGATCGGCGTCCAAACAGCAGAGGAGACTGTCACTAAGAACCATCTTATTCCCTGGAAAGAGAAGATACACTCCAAATCCCACCCCCCACCCCTGGAGGTCAAAATGTGGAAGTTGGACTAACAGAACCAGTTAGACTTCCAATCAATAGCAAACGAAGGTCCAGTGTCCAGGACGCCGAAGGAGGCTCCCTCTGCTGGAGCCTGAGTGCTTCAGCTCTGCGTTTCACCTCCCAAAAGGTAAGTCATGATCATGCTTTTGTTTTCTTCCTTCTGGCATCTTTTTCTTTTTCTGTGTCATTCATTAGTTTGGCCACACGGGGCCTGGCATGGATTTTTGATTAACAAGTTTTGCCTGGACCTCGGCAAACCCTTTGTATGTGCTTCTTTTCCAGCCTGGTCTCATGTGACTTTGGCCTCAGCATCCAGTTGGTTTACTGTGGCTTCTCTGGAGTCTCGGTGGCTGGCTGGGCCTCTGCCCTGTGTGCTCATGCCTCCTCCCGGAGCTGTGGCTTTGCTCCCTTGCAGGACGGAGCTGAATTTCAGCAGCACCTTCTGCTTCTGTTTGTGTCCAGCGCCCTCTGCCGGCTCTGCCGACCATTTCTTCTCCCGAGCTGCCTCTTCACACTTGTTGCATCCAAACCCATGTTTCCTCAAACTCTGCTGCTTGAGGGAAGGTTTTCCCTGTCAATCTTTAGACCGTGGTGCAGAACTTTCTCAAGGGCCTGGCGTTATTCTTTGATTTCCTCCTTGTCTGAGGCTCTCTCTTCAGGCCTCATGTTTTCCTTTGGACAGGATATACAAAATGTTCCTGGCATCGGCCCCATCAAGGCCTTGCTGAAGGACGAAGAGGAAGGAAGAGGAGAGGAGCGGGGGAACAGGAAGGAAACAGAGGGGAGGAGGAAGAGGAGGGAGAAGAAAGGGGGTAGAGGGTGAAAAGAAGGAGGGGAGGGGAGGGGGAGCCCTGGCCACCTGCTCTGGGTGGCCTTGGGCTCTATGAGCCAGGCCGCACACAAGGCTTCATCAAGGGGAGCTTGCAGGCTGTGGCCCATCACGCCAGGTGCACCTGTCTGCCAACCTCCCTGCACAGGGCTGAGCTGGACACCAAGTTGGCACGGGAGTGGGTTACAGACAGTCTCAGATCTCTGAAGGAAAAGTCTCCCGAGGCTGCTTTACATATATGGCCCCAGGCCCTGTCCTCCAAGATCCTGGTTCTGCAGGGCAGGCTGGTATCCAGAAGCCTGCATCTGCAAACTGGCTCTGCCCCAGGCAGCCCTGCGGACACACCTGAGCCACCTGGAGCTGGAAGTGACGGATCCCTTTTTACCCACAGAGCCTCCCCAGAAGGCTGTGTGGCCCCAACTCCAAAGGTGGGGGCCTGTGTCCCTGGACCAAGAGTAGAGGAGGGAGAAGCCTTGATCCTCCAGCTTCCAGGAGATGACCTGGTTCATTTTAGGAACCCAGCACGCCGGTGCTTCTTGGTCCACTTCCTGTGCTATCTTCCGAGGTCACTTTTCCGTGACTACTGCCAGTGGCCCACACATTTCTTTCTTTCTTTTTTGTTTTTGGAGACAGTGTCTTTTGCTGTGACCCAGGCTGGAGTGCAGTGGTGCAACACAGTAGCCTTGAACTCCTAGGCTCAAGTGATCCCCCTGCCTCAGCCTCTCAGTAGCTGGGACTACAGGTGCACAACACCACACCCAGCTAATTTTTATTTTTATTTTTATGCAGAGACAGGGTCTTGCTATGTTTTGAACTCCTGGTTTCCAACAGGCTGGTTTCAAACTCCTGGCCTCAAGCGATCCTCCTATCTCAGCTTCTCGGAGTGCTAGGATTATAAGTGTGAGCCACCGCGCCCAGCCGGCCCAAGTGTTTTCGGAGTCTTCATGAATTTGTGGAGGAGCTGGGAGAAGATACACGGTGGCGGCAGAAGCCACTCAGAACATGGGTGCCCTCAAATCTCACTAGGATCGGGGGAGACCCAGAAAGAGGGACCTGAATGGGGCTCTGAGGCATGGAGAATATCCTGTCCCCTGGAGAAGCCTCTAGCACACAGGCTGGAAGATGGACTTCTGCTGGGATCCAGCCAATGGCATCTCCAGCTTCCACCCTGACACTGGTCCCAGGCAACACCACCTCTGTCTGGACCATCGTCTACTCTGAATGGGTTTACATGGGAGAATTAAGACAGGCCCAATTAGAACAATCACCAGCTCTCCAGAAAGCCTCAATTATACCATGTGCATATCTTAGAAAGTTTTCAGTGTAATTCCATAGCTATTTAATTGCCTGTATATAAGTTTTTGTCCATTATCACGTAATTATAAAACCAATATGCAGTCTTGGTTTTAGCTAAATAGCTTTTATATCAAAAACATGAAAAAGGGGGTGGGTCAAGACCACATACCTTTCATCCACATCCTGGAACAAACAATTTGGTGTATGGGTGGTTGTAAAAATTCTCTTTTCAGGAGGTATTCTAGGGGCTGAAAGAATAGAATATTGCACACATTAGTGATCCTAAGAAATACATATTTAATGTTATATTAAAACTACCAGAAAACACCCTGTAGATTCAGAGTAATGAGCAGCTAAAGAAAAAAATTAAACCATGGACTCTGAACAACAGAGCCTGCCACACTGAGAACCCTACGCTGGCTGTGGGATCACCGGCCAGCCTTCTCAGCTTCTACGGAATGCTAGTTTTAGTCTAGTAAATTGAAACTGCCATGTTAACAAAACCACACGGACCACGTAAACACTACTCTCAGCAAAATAAAGCTGGAAGTCCATCTTTATGATTTTTTTTTTTTTTGAGACAGAGTCTTGCTTCGTTGCCCAGGCTGGAGTGCAGTGGCACGATCTCGGCTCATTGCAACCTCTGCCTCCCGGGTTCAAGCGATTCTCCTGCCTCAGCTTCCCCAGTAGTTGGGACTACAGGCGCGTGCCACCATGCCCGGCTAATTTTTTGTATTTTTAGTTGAGGTGGGGTTTCACCGTGTTAGCCAGGATGGTCTCAATCTCCTGACCTCATGATCTGCCCGCCTCGGCCTCCCAAAGTGCTGGGATTACAGGTGTGAGCCACCACGCCCGGCCCCATCTTTATGATGTTTAAGATGAAACTAGAGTGATCTGACGAATTACTTTTAGAAAAGTGAGTTACATACTTGGATTCAAATTTCTTCTTCTTTTTTTTTTTTAATGAGCAGGGTCTCATTATGTTGCCCAGGATGGTCTCAAATGCCCAGGCTCAAAAGATCCTCCCACCTTAGCCTCCCAAAGTGCCAGACTACAGACTACAGGTATGAGCCACTGCACCTGGTCTGGATTCAGATTTCTTAGCAAATGCCATTGTACTGGAGAGCTTCACAGTTTAGAAACTAGACAAAGGTGGACAAAGGTGATAGAGTAATTTGCATAAAGTGAGTCATATATCCAAAATTTTCCTCAATTCATGGACAAAACATTCAAAATTTCAACATTTTTCCTTCTTGAAGGAGACTCTGGTAATTTGGGGGAATAACTTGTTGAACCCTAAGTACCCTTTCTAAACCTTACTATTTGGAAAAGAACATTCTGTAATACATGCAGGAACACATCAAACATTGTGGAGAAAGTCACATACTTAAAATATTTCTATCACTTTTAAGAAGTGCTTTTTTAAAAGGCTGTCAACTTGGCCTGGCGCAGTGGCTCACAAATGTAATCCCAGCACTTTGGAAGGCCAAGACAGGTGGATTGCCTGAGCTCAGGAGTTCGAGATCAGCCTGGGCAACATGGTGAAATCCCGTCTCTACTAAAATATTAAAAAAAAAATTAGTTGGGTATGTAGTAGCATCCACCTGTAGTCCCAGGTACTTGGGAGGCTGAGGCAGGAGAATTGCTAGAACCTGGGAGGCGGAGGTTGCGGTGAGCCGAGATAGCATCACTGCACTCCAGCCTGGGCGACAGAGCGAGACTCCATCTCAAAAAAAAAAAAAAGCTGCCATTCACCACAGAGAAGGTGGTGAGCACAGCGCAGCACGGACTCAGCTGGATTCCCCGGGTTCAGCAGCTGCAGGATGCACCTGCCTTCAGAGAATCTGAAGATCATGTGACTTGCTCAGCAGCCATGGTGAGCACCTCCAGTTCCTGGCCAGGGATTTCGGCCAATACAAGGACCAAGATGCCACAAAGCAGGATCTTAAGAGGGACCACAGGAAGGACCCATAAAGGTGGCACAATGCCTTGTACCCTCTGCGCTTCAAGAGAAGAACCCAGATATTATTTTGGGGGTGAGGTAGCCAGAAGAGCTAATGGGACCAAGAGGGTCATAGTGAGGCGAGTTGGCCTGATGACTGCACTCTGCGAGTGAGGTGGCAGCAGAAGCAGAGACCGGGGTCCAGAATGCTGGGCGTACAGAGGCACAGCAAGCCTTGTATGGAGGCTGACTCACCTGGAGAGTCATGTCCGTGCATGACTGTCTGGGAGGAAGGGAAATTCCAGGAAAATTTAGGATAGGTCAAGGTGGGGAGGGAGGGATGCCCAGCACTTCATTTCTTGGGGCCTGAGGAACTGTTTGGGGTTCTGGAGCAGGCAGCGACATCAGTGCCCTTCAGAGGGGCCCAAGAGGCTGAGGTATGGGGCAGGGGATGAGGATGGGAGGGATGTGGGGCCCCAGACCTGTCGGGGCTATTCCCACTTTGTGGACAAAAGGCAGAGCAGCCAGGGAAAGGGGAGAAGGGTCACAGCACTGGTGTGCACAGGGGTGAGAGAAGCTGGCACCCAGATGCCGTGATCTTCCATGGGGAGGGCTGGATGACAAGCAGGGTGTGCTGAGTCTCCAGAAAGATGGAGACCCTGCCCGAGGTGAGGTGCAGAAGCCAAGGGTGGGGAACTGCAGCTGGGAGTCCATTGTATAGATATCATGTCTGAACCACAAGAGTAACTGAGGGGGAGCCAGAGACAACATCTGCCCTCGCCCTGGGCTTGGCTGTTACCTTCATAACCCGAGTGCACTCTCTCTGCCAGCAGAAGGCAGCAAAGCTGACTCTCAGCACCTTGTTGCTCCCGCACCTTGACCAGGTAGGGCGTCATGCGGAAGGGGTGGTAGCGGATTTCGTTCTCGTGGCTTTTCCCGACACTGTGGAGAAGGGCCATGCTCAAAGTTTGGAACTGTGACACAGGAACAGTCCCCTGTTCTGTTCCCTCCTCACCTGGGCCCCATGCCACGCTGCAGGTGATGTGTACCTCTGCTCTGCCTGAGGAGCTGGGCCTGCTCCCCCTGCCCGCTTCAATCCCTCCCTCAGTCTCATCACACTGAAGGGCAAATCAGAGTCAATAGCCCCACCAGTGGGAACGCTCCACAGCCCTTCTCTGGAGCAGCCTGCACTCTGGGTGGGTAAAGCAGACCGGAAAGGTGTGCTGCTCCCTCCAGGACCTCGGCCCTGACTCATGAGGGTGCCAGGGTCTGGTTCAGGGCCACCCCCGACAGTGCGGCTGGATGCTCAATCAGTCACCCTGGTTTGGACCAAGACCCTTGTGGGGAAAGCTGTGGGTCTCTCCCCAGAAAAAGGCACAGACAACCAAAAGATGCAGTGCTTTCAGAAACTCTGTTGACCCTGGGTACAGGCCTTCGCAGGAGACAAAGAGAAAGTACAGGGTCCCCTGGCCACCATTTTCCATGAGGGGCAGGTTAAATCACTCCCCTGCTGGCCGTGTTCTTAGCAACCTGTACACATTTAAAATGCAACTGACTGTGTTTTCTGGTAGACTTCAGAAACAGGCGTGCTGGGTCCCTGCAGGCAGGGCTCATGCCCCCCAGCCTCAAGCGGAGCGGCACTGGGGTGAAATGTTTGTATGGTTTTCTAATTTAAGAAAACTGGGAACAAGGTTTACCTGACACGGCAAAAGAAAGATTTCTCCTCCATGCATTCTTGAGTAAAAGAATCTAGAAGAGAGAGCCCACAGTCATTCATCCAAATCAACAACTAAATACACTGTTCCTCATTTCTCACAAACAAAAGAGGAGCAGCGGAATCAAGCAAGAGCCAAGGTGAAAACTGAAAATTTATGGAAGCACAAACTAAATCCTTTATGTAAGAAACCTTCTATTACATTTTTGACTAAAATTACATACACTTCATGAGTGTGGTGCATTCCAAACTATGCAGCACTAAAATTTTAGCACCAGGAGGCTTACATTTTCAAAACGGTATATGATGCTGCTGCAAACACATCAATTAATTAACAACTGAACACACTCATGATGCACTGCTGCAAACACACCAAATAGCCTACAACTGAGCACACTCATGATGCACTGCTGCAAACACACCAACCTACAACTGAACACACTCACGGTGCACTGCTGCAAACACACCAACCTACAACTGAACACACTCACGGTGCACTGCTGCAAACACACCAACCTACAACTGAACACACTCACGGTGCACTGCTGCAAACACACCAACCTACAACTGAACACACTCACGGTGCACTGCTGCAAACACACCAACCTACAACTGAACACACTCACGGTGCACTGCTGCAAACACACCAACCTACAACTGAACACACTCACGGTGCACTGCTGCAAACACACCAACCTACAACTGAACACACTCACGGTGCACTGCTGCAAACACACCAAACTACAACTGAACACACTCACGGTGCACTGCTGCAAACACAGTAACCTACAACTGAACACTCACGGTGCACTGCTGCAAACACACCAACCTACAACTGAACACACTCACGGTGCACTGCTGCAGACACAGTAACCTACAACTGAACACACTCACGGTGCACTGCTGCAAACACACCAACCTACAACTGAACACACTCACGGTGCACTGCTGCAAACACACCAACCTACAACTGAACACACTCACGGTGCACTGCTGCAGACACACCAACCTACAACTGAACACACTCACGATGCACTGCTGCAAACACACCAACCTACAACTGAACGCACTCACGGTGCACTGCTGCAAACACACCAACCTACAACTGAACGCACTCACGGTGCACTGCTGCAAACACAGTAACCTACAACTGAACACACTCACGGTGCACTGCTGCAAACACACCAACCTACAACTGAACACACTCACGGTGCACTGCTGCAAACACACCAACCTACAACTGAACACACTCACGGTGCACTGCTGCAAACACACCAACCTACAACTGAACACACTCACGGTGCACTGCTGCAAACACACCAACCTACAACTGAACACACGGTGCACTGCTGCAAACACACCAACCTACAACTGAACACACTCACGGTGCACTGCTGCAAACACACCAACCTACAACTGAACACACTCACGGTGCACTGCTGCAAACACACCAACCTACAACTGAACACACTCACGGTGCACTGCTGCAAACACACCAACCTACAACTGAACACACTCACGGTGCACTGCTGCAAACACACCAACCTACAACTGAACACACTCACGGTGCACTGCTGCAAACACAGTAACCTACAACTGAACACACTCACGGTGCACTGCTGCAAACACACCAACCTACAACTGAACACACTCACGGTGCACTGCTGCAAACACACCAACCTACAACTGAACACACTCATGATGCACTGCTGCAGACACAGTAACCTACAACTGAACACACTCACGGTGCACTGCTGCAGACACACCAACCTACAACTGAACACACGCATGATGCACTGCTGCAGACACACCAACCTACAACTGAACACACTCACGGTGCACTGCTGCAGACACACCAACCTACAACTGAACACACTCACGGTGCACTGCTGCAGACACACCAACCTACAACTGAACACACTCACGGTGCACTGCTGCAGACACACCAACCTACAACTGAACACACTCACGGTGCACTGCTGCAGACACACCAACCTACAACTGAACACACTCACGGTGCACTGCTGCAAACACACCAACCTACAACTGAACACACTCACGGTGCACTGCTGCAAACACACCAACCTACAACTGAACACACTCACGGTGCACTGCTGCAAACACACCAACCTACAACTGAACACACTCACGGTGCACTGCTGCAAACACAGTAACCTACAACTGAACACACTCACGGTGCACTGCTGCAAACACACCAACCTACAACTGAACACACTCACGGTGCACTGCTGCAAACACACCAACCTACAACTGAACACACTCACGGTGCACTGCTGCAAACACACCAACCTACAACTGAACACACTCACGGTGCACTGCTGCAAACACACCAACCTACAACTGAACACACGGTGCACTGCTGCAAACACACCAACCTACAACTGAACACACTCACGGTGCACTGCTGCAAACACACCAACCTACAACTGAACACACTCACGGTGCACTGCTGCAAACACACCAACCTACAACTGAACACACTCACGGTGCACTGCTGCAAACACACCAACCTACAACTGAACACACTCACGGTGCACTGCTGCAAACACAGTAACCTACAACTGAACACACTCACGGTGCACTGCTGCAAACACACCAACCTACAACTGAACACACTCACGGTGCACTGCTGCAAACACACCAACCTACAACTGAACACACTCATGATGCACTGCTGCAGACACAGTAACCTACAACTGAACACACTCACGGTGCACTGCTGCAGACACACCAACCTACAACTGAACACACGCATGATGCACTGCTGCAAACACACCAACCTACAACTGAACACACTCACGGTACACTGCTGCAAACACACCAACCTACAACTGAACACACTCATGGTGCACTGCTGCAAACACAGTAACCTACAACTGAACACTCACGGTGCACTGCTGCAAACACACCAGCCTACAACTGAACACACTCACGGTGCACTGCTGCAGACACAGTAACCTACAACTGAACACACTCACGGTGCACTGCTGCAAACACACCAACCTACAACTGAACACACTCACGGTGCACTGCTGTAGACACAGTAACCTACAACTGAACACACTCACGGTGCACTGCTGCAGACACACCAACCTACAACTGAACACACTCACGGTGCACTGCTGCAGACACACCAACCTACAACTGAACACACTCACGGTGCACTGCTGCAGACACACCAACCTACAACTGAACACACTCACGGTGCACTGCTGCAGACACACCAACCTACAACTGAACACACTCACGGTGCACTGCTGCAGACACACCAACCTACAACTGAACACACTCACGGTGCACTGCTGCAGACACACCAACCTACAACTGAACACACTCACGGTGCACTGCTGCAAACACACCAACCTACAACTGAACACACTCACAGTGCACTGCTGCAGACACACCAACCTACAACTGAACACACTCATGATGCACTGCTGCAAACACAGTAACCTACAACTGAACACACTCACGGTGCACTGCTGCAAACACAGTAACCTACAACTGAACACACTCACGGTGCACTGCTGCAAACACACCAACCTACAACTGAACACACTCACGGTGCACTGCTGCAAACACAACAACCTACAACTGAACACACTCACGGTGCACTGCAGCAGACACAGTAACCTACAACTGAACACACTCATGATGCACTGCTGCAGACACAGTAACCTACAACTGAACACACTCACGGTGCACTGCTGCAAACACACCAACCTACAACTGAACACACTCACGGTGCACTGCTGCAAACACACCAACCTACAACTGAACACACTCACGGTGCACTGCTGCAAACACACCAACCTACAACTGAACACACTCACGGTGCACTGCTGCAGACACACCAACCTACAACTGAACACACTCACGGTGCACTGCTGCAGACACACCAACCTACAACTGAACACACTCACGGTGCACTGCTGCAAACACAGTAACCTACAACTGAACACACTCACGGTGCACTGCTGCAAACACACCAACCTACAACTGAACACACTCACGGTGCACTGCTGCAGACACACCAACCTACAACTGAACACACTCACGGTGCACTGCTGCAGACACAGTAACCTACAACTGAACACACTCACGGTGCACTGCTGCAGACACAGTAACCTACAACTGAACACACTCACGGTGCACTGCTGCAGACACAGTAACCTACAACTGAACACACTCACGGTGCACTGCTGCAGACACACCAACCTACAACTGAACACACTCACGGTGCACTGCTGCAAACACAGTAACCTACAACTGAACACACTCACAGTGCACTGCTGCAAACACACCAACCTACAACTGAACACACTCACGGTGCACTGCTGCAAACACAGTAACCTACAACTGAACACACTCATGATGCACTGCTGCAAACACAGTAACCTACAACTGAACACACTCACGGTGCACTGCTGCAAACACACCAACTAAGCACACTCACGGAAGTCCAGAACATCGACAAAGAAAGCTGTGAAGGCCACAGCAGCTACATCTTGGAAGCCAAGCCTCCATGCTGACTTTTGATTAACCCCAGTTCTGGGAAGGCCTTGGAGATTTCATTTACCTACTGTCCCTGAGTAAGAGCAGGTGCTTAAGGTAAATCCTGCCCTCAAGGCAAATTCCTGCCGGTTCCCTCTGAAGCTTGTGTGCCCGTCCCATAGAAGCCCTAGGTCTGGGGGAATGGCACTGGGATCCAGTCTTGTCTCATCGCCACCCACAATATGCACAGCTTCTGTTCTTAAGTCCCTGTTAAATACTTCTTTCTAAGAAACTGAATTTGTCAGCCTCTTTCTTTGGCCACTCAGCTGCCTCAGACTTTGGGGTAGGTGTGCAGAGGTCTGGCCACAGTGAAACAGAAACCCAAACATTTAGTGCTACATAATTTTGGGATAGTCAGTTCTAACAGAAATAACTTGGCATTTAAGGCTTACATTGGTATTTTGGTGAAACAGTAACTTCCTTTAAAATATGAAATGTCTAGTGAAAATATGAAATCAATCAGGCAACCTCATCAGAAATGAAGGAAGAGGTGTTTCCCTAAGAGTTGAAAGGGATTTTAAAAAAGAAATCTCTGCTTTCGTGGGAATCTAAACTAAAAAAAAAAAAAAAATCTTAGATCTAGGTCTTTCATATAACATTTCGTCTACTCAAAAGAAATTAGGAAAGCAGAAGCAATGACTGGTTACAGAAAATGATACAAAATCAGCAGCTTGGAAAGGCCCCTGAGAATTCACCTGGTCCTTGACTTAGCTGGGCAGGGAGGAGCTGGGGCACAGGAGGCCTTGAGGAGAGTGGGGGTCGGAGGCACTGGCAGAGGCCCAGAGGCAGGCATGCCCCCAGCTGGCTCTAGGGACTTGACCAGACCTGGCTGGGAGGGCCTGGCTGGGGCGTGGAGCCTGGAAATGAGGCAGGGTAGATGATAGCTACAGTGGCAGGCCTGGCAGCTAGGAAGGCTGCCACCCACAGTGCAGCACACTTGGCCTGCAGTGCCTCGGGGGCCAGTGGCATCTGCCTAGGGACCTCACAGTCTATATACCCAAAGCCAGCCCTGGTCAAGGCAAAGAACCCTCAGGAAGTCATTCTGGGACATGACCCACTCACTGGTTGTAGCTGCCAAGGTGGTAGGGGGATGCCTGAGTGCAGGGAGCAGGGCGCCTTGCTCATGCTCCCCACTGCCCCCGACCCGGCCTCCCACGACTGCAACTGCAGCAAGATTCCAGCTTTTCAAAACAACTTCATTTCTAAAATTCTCAACGGTTTCTCTCTCTGAAATGTATGAAAAGACTATTTTAACTAAATTTATTCTGAAGAGATGAACAACTGCTTATCCTTTACCTTTGCCAGAGCAGGCAGCTGGTGGCCCCCACAGGTGGGCTCTGAAAGGTGAGGTAGGGCACCTGCACCACATCTGGGGTGGGCCCAGCTCCTGGCCCCTTTCCAGACCCCAGAGGAAACAAGGCACTACCTCGATGACCTCACCTGCTCCGCTGCACACGCTCCACAAGGGAAGCTTGTACGGGGAGGTGAAGCTGTGGAACACGCCCACATCGTGAGGCGCCAGGAACTCCACAAACTTGGTGTCGCTGAAGGCATCTCTTTTATAGTGAAATATGGATGCAACCTGGTCAGAGATGTACAGGATCTTCCCAGACACCAGGGACACGGCCACGGCAAACATATCCTGAAAAGGAAGAGTAGGGCTCTGGTGACAAGGTCAGACGGGGTTGGCCGCCACGTCTGACTCAGGCAGGCAGGCTGGAGGGAGCCGCCCACCAGGAGCGTCAGAGGTGGGGGGCTCTCTGAGCCCCTTGCCTAGCCCTGACCAAAAAATCCTATCTTGCCTGTTGACAGAGCAGGAGCATTGCCATCTTGGACAAGCCCCTCATTCTAAAGTTCACCTTAATAAAAAGTGGCCTACATCCAAAGGGCATCACCCTAATGGCTACGGTCAACATGACCATAAACCACAAGTACATCTCCAACCAGAAACATTCCAAACTCCTCCCCGACCAGAGACACGCTAGCCCCGAGATAACCCCACTCCAGGGCCCGGAAAGATGCCTGTCCCAAGATAACCTCCCCCTCCCAGAGACGGTCCAGCCCCGCCATAAACTCCTCCAACACACAAACATTCCAGGCTTGCGATAAGCCCCTCACCCTGAAACCAACATATACTCTCCGTCTGCAGAGAAAGCGCTCCGGATCAAAATCGGCCAGGAGCGCTTCTCAGGTTTTCACTAAAGGAAACCTGTCTTTGACTGCCAAGCTGCATTTCATGTTTCTTTCCTCTTTAACTCTTACACCTGTTACAGATATTGGGAGGTCCAACATGATATTATTCGAAACAACACATCAGGGCTCTATTGCTGGAATAAACTCCAGCTGTCTCCACCCACTGGAAGGCGCCACTCACCCCACTGTCTTGGACATGGCAACTGGTGTCCAGGCTGGGTGACAGGGAGGTGGGGGACCCTCTGCTCACTTGGCCTGCTCCAACAACCTCTACCAGCCTTGCTCTCTCCCAGGGTTCTAGGGGCTTCCTGGGGAGCAGAGGTCTCTGGGTGGGCCCCTCCAGCCCACCATGGGCGCTCTGCTGCTGGCTGGCCCTCTAGGCTCAGGGTTGGGGGCTGCCTGGGGGTTACGCTGGAGGAAGATGGGAAGGATTAGGGAGCCCTGTTATGAGGCCAGCTTCACAATGGTCCCAGCACACGTGGGGTCCCCGCTGGCCCTTACATCTGTTCTCACTGGCTGAGAACTCAGGGTGGTAGAGCAGGTGTGTGTGTATGTGGCCCATGCGCCCTCCAAGGGGCCCACCTTTGGGTGTGCTTAAAAATGCATGGTTTTTGGAGTCTCCAATCCCAGCTCCCCCTCATGACCGCAAAGCCCTGGACAAGTGAACTGACTGTCACCAAGTCTGTCTCCTCACCTTGAGGACATGAAAACCCAGAGCCCCCCAGTTCAGTCACAGTGGATTTGTCCTTGCAGCCATGAGCTACAGGACAAAGTTGGGCAGGGACGAAGAAGACAGTCTCACAGAAGGCAGAAGTCCAGAACATGAATGCCACTTCCAGAATCACTGACTTCACATTCTTCCTATTAAAGGTAGGAACTTAACTGCTGAAACCCCAAACGTTCCTGCCTTATAGCCACTGGCCACTGCTCTGAGCTAGCTCGCCTGGAGGAGGAACTCCCGCCGTTTAGAAAGAAACTTCGGGAAGAGGCTTACGGCATTCTTCACAATGTGCTCAGAGGTAACGCTCTCCATCTCCTCCACAGTGTAGGACGGCACGTCTGATCCACAGGGGTGACCCTCGCTGGACATCAGCAGCTGGTAATACTCTTCGTTGGCTGCAGGATAGACAGTGCTCACACTCAGCGGGCAGAACCCAGCACTTGGCCGGAGATAGTCACTAGCTCTTACGAACTGGGGGCTCTATTTTCTCAAATGAAAAGGTAGGATATAAATCCCGTCTTCCTGGGACACAGAACACACGGATACGTGAAGGCAAAACAAACTCACAAACAGAAATCAGGGTATTTTTCCCTGAAACATCAGAAGGCCTTTGATTATAAAATTTTTTAAATGTGGCAACTACATTATTTAAGGTTACACGGTCAGAGTTCCAGCTACCTCTCACGTTCTCCAGAAGGGGCTTTTTTTTTTTTTTGAGATGGATTTTTGCTTTTGTAACCCAGGCTGGAGTGCAATGGCACAATCTAGGCTCATTACAACTTCTGCCTCCCAGGTTCAAGCAATTCTCTCGCCTCAGCCTCCCAAGTAGCTGGGATTACAGGAACCCGCCACTACAACCAGCTAATTATTCTTGTTTTTCTTTTTGTTTTTCCGCTCTGTCGCCTAGGCTGGAGTGCAGTGGCCGGATTTCAGCTCACTGCAAGCTCCACCTCCCAGGTTCACGCCATTCTCCTGCCTCAGCCTCCCGAGTAGCTGGGACTACAGGCGCCCGCCACCTCGCCTGGCTAGTTTTTTGTACTTTTTAGTAGAGACGGGGTTTCACCGTGTTAGCCAGGATGGTCTCGATCTCCTGACCTCGTGATCCACCCATCTCGGCCTCCCAAAGTGCTGGGATTACAGGCTTGAGCCACCGCGCCCGGCCCCATTTGTTTTGTTTTGAGATGGAGCCTCACTCTGTCGCCAGGCTGGAGTGCAGTGGCGTGATCTCACCTCACTGCAACCCCCACCTCCCAGGGGTTCAAGCAATTCTCCTGCCTCAGCCTCCCAAGTAGCTGGGACTACAGGTGCATGCCACCACGCCGAGCTAATTTTTGTATTTTTAGTAGAGACGAGGTTTCACCATGTTGGCCAGGATGGTCTCGATCTCTTGACCTTGTGATCTGCCCGCCTTGGCCTCCCAAAGTGCTGGGATTACAGGCGTGAGCCACTGTGCCTGGCCTCCAGAAGGTCTTTAATCATTATGGTACATCCATGTTTCCACACAGGACCACATGGCAACCCCTGCACATCTGACTCCCTGGGTGATGCCATCAGACACCCCTATCCAGGCAGAACTGACTGCTTAAAAAAACAGCAGGCACAAGAACATTTGAAAGAAAGTTTTCAAAATAGAATCTGAAGAGGAGGGGGCCACTCCATCTGAGTTCTCACGCCATCCTGGCTTATCCAGTGGGCTCTGGGGTGACAAGCCTGTCTCTGGGTGTCAGTGCTCACGGCCGCAGTGGCCCTCACTCCAGGCGGGAGCAAAGGGGCCAGCTCGAGGCTACCACTTGCCCTCAAGGCTCAACAGGCCCTGGATACATGAAACCTGGGGCTGTGTTAGGAGACTGACCCAGGATTCTGCCATGCATGTGCTTCCTGTGATGTGGTGAGGAGACCTTTGGATCCACAGCTGGGTCTCATCTGCTTTCAGTTTTGCCACCTTCAGTAATTTCAGAAACAGGCACATATCTGAGTATGCTCTGAAATCAAGATATAAACTGCTGGAAAGTCTGGAAAATGTCCATGTGGCAGAGCTTCTGAGCTCTGAAGTTACTGCAGATGCCAACAGGGAAACACCTTAAATGGACATAATCACTTGAGAACAGAGCACCCCAACTGATCAGAATGAACTTTCCCTTCCAGCTCCTCCTTCTGGAAAACGGGGCCTCCATGGCCACACAGGCCCAGAGCGGTGCCCTCCATGGCAGGGTGCTCATCCCAGGGGCACCAGATTTTATATTTAGACCTGACCAGCAATGACGAGCAGCCGAGGCACCTTGTTCTGTCTATATCAACCCTCACCAAATGGACAATGGGATTAGGGAGGAGCCTGCAGAGAAACTTATAGGACACCCAAAGACAACACCCAAAAATGCAAGTCCAAGCTAGCACATGGCAGAGCAACCCTTCTACACCTGGCTCAAGGGACCCCAGAGGTGAGTGCCGATGACCTGCTCACTGCTGATGAAAAATTACCGAAATATTTAAAAATATGAAGACTGCTTGAAATGAGTTTATACCCATGATTACTAGTGAAGAACTTTGTCCTAACTGTATACTGTGCTTTGAAACAACTGATGATAATAGAATACAGCTACTGCTTCACCTTAAGCCTTTCAGATTTTTCTTTTATGCACGTTTTTAATGTAAAAGATCCACCAGCCCCTCAGTGCATGTGTGCAACACATGAAAAGGCACAGCTCCACGGAATCGGGAGGTGCTCACACATCAGCTGGCAGGAGGTGTGAAGATGCTCTGCAGGGCACCTTCCTTCCCCACCCTGGCTCACACTGATGGTCTCTGCCTGCTCGTCACAACAGACCAACACAGCTGAGGAATTCTTCAAAGTTCCAGAGCTGGTTGTTTCCACTGTAAAGAAAAAGGCCAGGCCAGGCACAGTGGCTCACACCTGTAATCCCAGAACTTTGGCAGGCTGGAGCGGGAGGACTGCTTGGGTCCAGGAGTTCGAGACCAGCCTGGGCAACATAGTGAGACCCCATCTCCACAAAAAATGCAAAAATTAGCTGGGCGTGGTGGTACATGCCTATGGTCCCAGCTACTCAGGAGGCTGTGGCAGGACAATCGCTTAAGCCCGGAAGTCGAGGCTACAGTGAGCTGTGATAAGCCTCGAGTTTTAGAAAGTCAACACAATCTGAGCTATAATTTGGGGGGATTTAAAACATATTTCTATAGGTTTGGAGCAGATGTGCGAGGTCGACGTACCTTTCACCTGCTTCACACTCCTGAGGGCGTACTTCAGGGTGGCCAGTGTACTAGCCTTGCCCTTGGCCTTCTTGTCTGCAGGGAGGTGAACCTTCAGCTCCTTTAGTGTTTTTATCAGTTCTTTGTGTGTGTCCACTTTCGAAGACTGGTCGCTACTGCAGGATTCAAGAAAGAGGCAGCCAAATGTTAGCCTCCTAGGTGTCCTTTCCTGAAGAAACGTGCCTCTTGTCCATTTTCTCAGCCTCAGCTCTAAAGACATTTTGATCTGGATGGTCCTTTGTGGGGCTCTGCAGGACATTTAGCAGTATCCCTGGCCTCACCCACAATAGACCAGGAAGACCACAGCCAAGTATGACAATCAGAGCTATCGACAGACAATGCCAGGTGGTTCTTGCTGGGAGACAAATTGTACCCGGTCAAGAATCACCGCTCTAACCCAACTGAATGCTGGAGAAGTCCCTCCAGCTGTGTTCTTTTCCGCCAAGGGTTAGAGCTAGGCTTTGCTCAGGAAAGGATACTGGCCGACCCACAGTCTGGTGCAGTGGACTGTGCCCTGAGTTGTGCCCTCCTTCCCTGCCCCAGGTAAAGAAGGACTGAGTGATGGGATTACAGAGGACAGCACAGTGACTTCCTGGGACATAAAAGTGAGCCATGAACAGGGAAAAGGGGATTGTGGAGAAGGGTCTTCAAACATTAATTGAGGATACAGAGATGTTAGAGAGACAGGACGGCAGGGCTGATGAAGATGGGCCTGTTCGGAACAGAGGGTGCAGAAGGAATGATGGAAATCAAGGTTTCTCAGGCAATGCAAAGTGTTCACAGGTCCTGGACTAGGAGCCGGGTTCTGCTCTAGAGGTGACAGGAAAATTGACATAGGGTAAGTTTGTTACAAACACCTAAGAAGGGTGAAGAATGTTCTAGATGAAAATGCCCAAGACTCAGGCAAAGTCGGTTTCGAGTAGAGCTGGGAGAAGCTACAGGTACTGGAGTGACATCCTGGGGGCTCTGGATGGCGAGGGGACACAGTCACTGTCTGAAAGGCCAGGGTAAGGCTGGGTTCATACTCACACAGCCACACAGACGGGTTTTAGCAGAGCTTAAAAAAAGCCACGTCACTCCCAAAAAACTAACCTCCAATAAGAAGTCTTTCAATTTCTCTAAAAACTCTGTGTACGAAGTTCTAATTGGCCTTACCTGCAGCCACTTGTAGATGGGTTGTGTTCAGATTTTGTAATCATCAGGCTAAAGGCATCTGGACTATGAAAACAAGAAATAAAAGCAAAATTTAGACAACTGTATGCTCCAGACACATCTTCCCCTGCCACCCTACCAGTGATAACAGGTTAGATAACACCATGGTAAGACAACTTTTAAAAAACACAAGGTTAAGATAAAGCTGGAACATAAAACTTTCAGACATGAGAAAAACTAAGTACCAGGACACAGAAACACATGACAACAGGGACCAGTTCCTTTTCTATAAACCGCCCAGTGTTGTATAAGCAGCCGCTGGCTGGGTTACCCACCACTGCTACCTCCCAAGATCTCCTTACGCTACCCAGTACCTGTCTGTTGGCAACTGGATCTACAAAATCAACAGGGCCTCATTATAAGGAAGGACAGACACTGGCACATTTTAATCATTTTCAAAAATCTTGAAAAACTTGATAATCATGATTTAAAGATTGCAAAAGCAATCAAATCACAGCAGAAATGAGCCACTGAGGAAACAACCTGCCCAGCCTCCATCTGGCCAGAGGCTGAACTTACCTCTGGTGGGCATCCGGTGGCTCCACCAGCATCCCCAGCTCCTTCCCGCTGTCATCACAGTCACTGCCCTGCGAGTCCCGCCCCGTGGAGCAGTTTTCGTTGGTCTCATGTCCACTTGAGCCACTGCTCATGTCCACATCTTCCTGAAGTGGGACCTGGCTGGGCTGGGGCTCCATGGGCTCCTTGGTGGGGTTACTGGGGCTGGGGGGAAATTCCGCGTATCCATTCATGTTGGGCTCTGGAATGAAGCTGGCAAACAGAGGGATGCTGTCAGGCAGAGCACCCGTTTGACTCTTTCTGTTACTAATGAAACTGCAGTCTCTTTCTTTCTTCTCTCTGTCTCTCTCTCTCTCTCTTTCTTTCTTTTTTGGAGACAGGTCTGACTCCTTTGCACAGGGAATGCAGTGCCTGGGCTCAAGCGATCCTCCCACCTCAGCCTCCAGGGTAGTTGGAACCACAGGCACTCACCACCATGCCTGGCTAATTTTTTGTATTTTTGGTAGAGACAGGGTTTTGCCATGTTGCCCAGACTGGTCTCGAACTCCTGAAGTCAAGCGATCTGCCCGCCTCAGCCTCCCAAAATGTTGAGATTACAGGCCAGCTGTGGCTAGCCGCACCCAGCCAAAACTGCCCTTTCATTGCAATCAATCACACACATATTAGTTCATCACATCACTTATTTGTTCTTATTGACAGAGCTCCTATCTGCCATGGATTAGGAAGAGGGTTGAATGAGGCAGCCTCAGCCCCCGACACAGAGCTGTTGGAGGCCTCATCAGAAGGCAGACAAGAGCACTGACAGCCACCGCCCGGCCTGTGGAGTGCTGGGAAAAAACAAGAGCACTGACAGTCACCGCCCAGCCTGTGGAGTGCTGGGAGAAGCACACAGTCCCTCTGAATGGGTGATCTGCCTTTTATAAATTTCCCCAGATGATGGTGGGGTAGGGGAGCCGGGTTCAGAAATCTTGGCCATTACACACGGCACAGTTACAGGAGGAGGAGCCAAGGCTAGCAGGAGATATGGAGACAGACAGGGCTTGCTGGCTAAAGAGGGCAGAGGGGCCTGGCAGGTGTGGAACCCTCCCAGCAGCTCGGGAGTCCCAGGCCCCGCAGGCATGTACAAGTGGGATGGGGAGGGACCAGGACAATGTGGGTTCACATTTACTAGGAATGGTTGGGAGCTGCTGAGGCACTCTGAGTGCCAGGCCCACGGAACTCAGCTCGCATTTGGACAGGCTCACACTGCTGTGCTGGGCAGAAGCTTTACCTCAGCACTTTGGGGTAGGTGGGTGGAATGGCTGAAAAAAGACAGACCAGTGATCATCCTGGACACGAACTGAGGGGGTGAGCAGAGACAGGCAGTAGGGAGGGGTGGGACTGATTAGCAGGTGGGAGGCCAAAATACCATCCTGGGTCCTCTCTTCTTCACCTAGTGATGTCCCCCCATCCCCAGGACAGCGTTTTCAGCAGGGTCCCAGCAGGAAGCAGGCACCCACTCAAGCAGGGCACTGGAGAGAGCCAGATGAAGGCCCTGCTTGACACAAGTGGTCATGCTTAACGAACACAGCTGTGAGGCTCTGGGGTGATGCTGCTGACTACAGACATGATGCTAAGCACTCAACACACAGCCTTCCCAGCAACTTTGGATCACTGTCTACATGGTGTGCAGGGGACTGCTCTACAGAGGTGCCAACAGGGGTGGGTAGCTCACCCCAGACCACACAGTAGCAGATGATGGCCCTGGATTCCAGGCCTGCCGGCATCTGAAGATGGGACCCCCACCCTACAACCAGGCTTGGCTACGCGGGGACCTCCTGCTTCCTGCCACTGCACTGTGCTCGGCCCCAACTCTGGTCCAGTGTGGCACTGCCACTTCTGCATGGCATCCGTCTGGCCCTTCCCAGGGCAGGCGGAACAAGGGGAGAGAAGGGTTTCTAGATTCCAGACCCCAAATCTTGTGAAACATCTTATGCTCCAATTCCCATCTAGCTCTGGGAGAGCCTCCCCTTCCACTTCCTTCCCACCAGAACCGACATGAAATGACCAAGGATTATACAATTGGTTGGGGGGAGGGATTATTTTCAGCAGCCCTAGAAGTCCCAATCATTCGCCACAAAGTGAAGATCCGTCCTGCTGCTTGTCGCTCAGATGGAAGGAGCATGAAGAGTGCACTGGAGTCCAAATCCCCCTGAGGAAGTGGCTAGTGCTGAGATCCCTGCTATCCCCCGCCATGGAAGAAGACGGCCTGAACCACGGTCAAGGCTGGACTGTCAAGAGCTCTACTACCAGGAAGATGCTTCGTGAGGAAGCTGTGGGAGAAGAACGGACACCGGAACAGAAATCCTGTGGGAAGGAGAGGTTCTCCTGGACACGCTTCACCCACTGAACACCCCCAGGTGCCCTCCCCTACAGGGCGACTCTGAGAAAGGGCTCGAAACCATCCAGCAATACTGAGGGCCGCACACACAGGGAGCCGGATTCCAACAGCTGGCCCTAGGAACTGAATGGCTAAGCTCCAACGAGAGCCTTCAGCACCCCCTTCCCCAGGTCAAGTCCGTTCACGGGTGAGCCACTCCGGGACAGCCTGGTGAGAGGCAGGGCTCACGAAGAGTCCACCCACATCAGTGTCTGGAGAACAGCAGGGCTGACTAGACCTTGCCTTGTTCAAAAACTAATAAACAGAAGAAAGCCAATACGGGGCTGCGGAAAAGACACACAGCAAAGACAACTGAACACAACCCTCATGCCACAGAGGAAGCAGCAAATTAGGACAGCATCTACTTTTCATCCTAAAAATACAAGAAGTGATGGACTCAATGAAACAAGTAATGAGGGATGCGATAAGGCCACACAGTCTGACATGAAAATGCCACATTAGAATGGAAAACTAGGAAGGACAAAGTTCAGAGTCAATAAAAAGAAAATGGCTTCAGTGATAGGGAGGAGACGCATGAGAAACTTTTAAAATGCAAAGGGAAAGGAGAAGGGAAGAGAGACGGAGGAGGGCCGGGTTTTACCTGTGGATTACAGCTCTTTCTGAAAGAGACGAGAACAATAAACCAGAAACCATAATGAGCGAGACACATAGAGAACCATCCTGAGCCAAAGACAGAGCTGAATCTGCCAATCAAAGGACAGGAGTCCAACGCCTAACTGCATCTAGATGACAAACAGTATCTCCAAGGATAAAGAAAATCCTATCAACATTCAAAGAGAACAAACAAGTTACCCATAAAGGATGAAAAAAAATCATACTAGTCTTGGATATCTCTTCAGCAATATTAAATTTCCAGAAGACAATGTCTACTTTTTTTTTTTTTGAGAGAGAGTCTTGCTCTGTCAACAGGCTGGAGTGCAGCGGTGCAATCTTGGCTCACGGCAACCTCCGCCTCTGGGTTCAAGCGATTCTCCTGCCTCAGCCTCCTGAGTAGCTGGGACTACAGGCACACACCACCACACCCAGCTAATTTTTGTATTTTTAGTAGAGATGGGGTTTCACCATGCTGGCCAGGATGGTCTCGCTCTCTTGATTTCATGATCTGCCCACCTCGGCCTCCCAAAGTGCTGGGATTATAGGCGTGAGCCACCGTGCCCAGCTGTCTATCTATATATATTAATAGCTCTGAGAGGAAAAGCTTATGGTCAAAGGGAGGAAATCTCAATTACAGGATACTTGATTGTGGGTTACATAGCTGGTTTTATCAATATCCTGAGTCATATAAAACCCAAAATGCCAGCGTCATTCCACTTAAAGTCAGGAACAAAATAAGCAAGTCTATTACTCCTGTCTTTGTTTGTTTACATTTTATGGCAGTTCTAGCAAATTCAATGAAAGATGAATGGTAATACCTTTTGGGAAGAGAGAGACTAAGCACGAAGACTGCCTAGGCCATTCCCACAAAGAGAAACACCAAAGATTTGTGAATTTGTAGAGACAGGCTCAACCTCATTAGCATCAGGAAAATGCAAAGGATGAGGTTATCATGCCCATCAGGTTGCCAAAAATTAACAGGACTGCTCACCCTAGCGTTGGTCAGGTGGAGGAGTGGCTCTTGAGTATGGTGGTATAGTAATAGGGTATTTCTGGAGAAAAATTTGAGTTCACAGCAACGTTTATAATCTGCATACTCTTCCCACCTCCAGGAATCCATTGCAGATAAGTGCTTATTTATGTGCACAGAGATGTGTGAGCATGGAATATAAAAATCTGGAAAGAACCATCAACAAGGAGGCTACGCATCCTGTCCACGATCATCCTGGCCAGGAGCCAGCCTCAAATTCCAAACTGGTCCCGTGCCTCCACCTGGCCCTGCTATGGTCAACACAGCATCTAGAGCGATCCTGGTGAAGGGGCTTAGCTTACACCTGGCCTGTGCTCAGACCCTTGCTCAGAGCACAGCTCTAGTGGGCATGAGGGCCAGAGGCTCTGCAAGTCCAGCTCCTGCAATCTCCTGGGCATGTCCTGTTAACTGCCCACCCCTTGGCCCCAGCCCTGTGTGCTCTGACCACAGGGACTCTGCACTTGCTGCTCCCTCGTGCCCACAGCCCTCTTCCTGTAGATGCCCTGGGCAGCCTGCATGAACAGCACTGCCTGCCCACCAGCTCCTTCTCTGTGCCCTGCACTCCTGCTCTGTGGGCTTTCCTTGCCAGCACTGAGGGGCGGGTTGTTTACTGCCTGCCTCCCCTCTGGGACCTAAGCTCCATGCGGGTAGGGGTTTGAGTTGGTCACTACTGGATCCCCAGGCCCTGGCACGTACTGTTGAAGACACAAACCTGGGACATCCATGCTCCGAATACTATACACCCACTAAAAGGACGGAGGCCAGAAACACTGATGTGGGGAGAGTCTCAGACATAGATGAACAAGTCCAAGAACAATAAATAACGACAACAATAAAAAGGACAGATGGCACTCAGGCAGGGCCCGCCTGGTGCCAGCAGTTTCCCACTGACTTGCCCTTACTCGCTTAGCACTGAGGCCTGGCACTGGGGCAGACAACAGAGCAGACATCTTTCCTGCCCTCAGGGAGCTTACATTAGGGGGAAACAGACAATAAATAAGAAAGTAGAATATACAGTACAGCAGGCAACTAGCAAGGGGGAATAGAGGGGCTGGGAGTGACATTTCAGTGAGGGTGGCCCCAGGTGTAGGTGGCATTTGGCAAGGACCTTGCACTTGAGCCCTCATGTGTGAACTGACTCAGAGTCCCTGGGCTTCGCTCTCTCAGGCTGGCAGTCACGTGCTCCAGCAGCTCCTTCTGGCTTCACACCTGAGGCTGGGACTGGGTGTCTCTGTCCCTGCCTGCCCTGTGTGGACTCAGACAACGTGCCACTCCACTGTGGGGGTCCTTGCTGCCCCTCACTGTCCCGGCTGCTGCCAAAGGGTCTGATGAGGCAGCTGGACAGGAGGGAGAGCTCACGTGCTGGGCAGGAGGCAAGGTGGCGCTGGCAGAAAATGCCGCCTCCGTCTCTCCCTCAAACGGACCGTTCTGAAGTTGTCTTTCTTTCTTTCCTTCCTTTTTTGGGACAGGCTTTCTGAAGAGGTCCCAACAGGGTGAGCAGCCAGCTGTGTGTGTCTGTAAGGCAGAGCCTCATCTCAGCAGGGTGTCATCTTGTGTGTGCTTTCCAGACTTTTCTTCCTCACCTCCCTTTTCCTTTTCTACTGCTACCCTGGGACTGCAATTCCCAGTAAAGAGCTCACCTCAGACTCCGTTCTCAAGAGAGCCTGAAGGCAGAGCTGGAGAGCGTGGAGAGTGGGCTACCAGAGGAAGAACAAGGAAGAACATTCTAGGCAGGAGGACAGCACACACAAAGGCCCTCCAGCAGGCGAGCACCTGACCTGTCTGAGGATGGTGCACGAGGCTGGAGCAGAGCGGGCAGGGGCAGGAGGGCGGCAGCAAGGCCAGATCACGGAGTGCCTTGCGGGGGCAGATGGTCAGAACTCCGATAGGAAACCATGGAGAGTTCTGTGCAACAAGATGTGACTTACACTTTAATGGAGTTGCAGGGTTGAGGCAAGGGGGAAACAAGGAGACCTCTCAGGGCACTCTTGCCATGGTTCAGTGGAGCTGCCAAGAGGCTGTCCAGGGTACCAAGGGCATTCTGTCACTCCTGACCCCCCCCAATATCCTGGACACCACCCATCTCATCCCCATAGCCCTCCCCCAGACAAGCAGCTGGTCCTTTATGCTCTGAGTGAGTCATTAAGGTGATCAGAGGTAGCAGCAGAGTGGCTAAGGGGACAGGTCCTGGATGGCCTGGGTTTCAGCTGGGTTTCACCACTTCCTAAGTGTGTGATCTTGGACAAGTTCCTTAACCTCTCTGTGCCTTGTGTCCTCATTCGTGAGATGGGAACAACAGTAGTTTCTGTCTCCTACTGGTTGTTAGAAGGGTTAAATGACACAATCCATGCAAGGTATCTGGACTGTAATATTAGCTTGTATTATCACTGCTAATCACTACAGAAAAACAGACAGGGGGCTGGGCGCGGTGGCTCACGCCTGTAATCGCAGCACTTTGGGAGGCTGAGGCAGTGGATTACCTGAGGTAAGGAGTTTATGACCAGCCAGACCAAAATGGTGAAACCCCGTCTCTACTAAAAATACAAAAATTAGCTGGGCGTCATGGTGTGTGCCTGTAGTCCCAGCTACTTGGGAGGCTGAGACAGGAGAACTGCTTGAACCTGGGAGATGGAGGCTGCAGTAAGCCAAGATTGCACCACTGCACTCCAGCCTGGACGACACAGCAAGACTCCATCTCAAAAAAAAAAAAAGAAAAAAGAAAGAAAAGAAAAGAAAAACAGAAGGGTAACAAAAGTAATTTTAAAAGACAGAGAGTGAATTGTCACAGTAGCTGTCTCTGGCTTGTATTCTTGTATTTAAAGGACTAAGAACTCAGTGCCACCCCCAGCCCAGGCAGTCCTTGCAGGAGCATCAGGTATCTGAAGCCACCATCTGAAGCCACCATCTGAAGCTGTCTGGGCCCTGGGCACTTTGCACGTAGCTCTCCTGGTTTTCACTATTTTGCACTTAGCTCCTGGTTTTCACCCAAGTCCAGCCCCTGTGAGCCTGTCTGAATACGACCCACTAGTGCCCCGACATTACCTTAAGTGGAAAATAAGTATTTTTGCAAAGAGGACAGAGTAAGCTTGGCAGAAATGTGAAAGCCAAATCATCAGAAACTTCGTCATTCCAGAAAATGCGTCTCAGCCCTGGCGGCTCTAATAGACCAGCCTCATTTTGAGAAGGTGGCAAAACCAACACCCCTGTCAAAGTGGACTTTGCCTCCTGCCTTCCACAGATGTGTACCCAGAGCTGGCTGGACCAGCTGTCCCTGGTGAGCTCCTAGGAAACCTGTTTCTACCTTGTGGCAGGTAGGGGGAGGAAGGGCGGGCAAGCACTTATTTGCTCTGGGTGCCAAAGCCCAGGACGGAAAATGACAGCCTGGTGGAAAAGGGGCTGCCAGAAGCCAACATGAGCCTCTGGGCGTGAACCTGCCCTTGAGGCCCCCTTCACGTGTCTGCGCACTGGCTCTGCCCACAAGAACAGTCAGACTCAAGGAAACAGGTTAAGCTCGGACCCCTGACCAGGTCACTTGGCCATATTTGTGGTAGCTGGGTTGCCTCAACCTGACAGAGCACCATTCAGAAAGTACAGTCCACAAGAATGGAGAGCCTGGGATCAGGAAGAGAAGCAGCCGGTGGGGGTGGGGAAGGAGAGGGGCCAGGAGCAGAAACTACTGGCTGGTGGGGTCACAGGGGTTCGTTACCCTATTCTCCCTACTTTCATAGATATTCATACTTTCCATAATAGTGTTTAAAAATTAGGAATGAAAGCACAGCCTGGGACCCAGTTCCAGTTTCCACTGCCACTGCCAGGACTGGTGAAGTCTTACTGTACTCCATACCCTCACACCCTAAGGCAGAAAAGCATTTTTTTGTGGAAATCAGAAATCAGTGTTCAGTTACCAGAGGAGTCCCACCTCATGAGGTCACAGCTTGATGTATATCCACAAACAACATACCCATGTCACATGTCACCAGACGCAGGACACTGCCAGCCCCCCAGAGGCTCCTTGTGGCCCTCCCAGCCACCGTCTACCCCACGGGGACCCACTAGCTTGGCTTCTCGCAGCCTAGTGAATTCTACCTGCTTTTGAACTTTACATAATAAGGATCATACAGCATGTACTGTCTCTGCAAGTGCTGCAGGATTTTACAACCCCAAATATTATAACATGTTTTCTACTTCCTGGTAGGAGCCAAATCCCTGAGGCCAGCCTGCTGTAATCCTGAGAAAATGTTTGTCCTGCTAAATAAACAGCCGCGCTCTCCATGGCAACGGTTGGGTAACTGCGGAAAATGTGACCGCAGCCGTCCAAATATGGAGGGAAGGAGGTGCACCAGGGAGGCATTGTCTTGGCCTCACCAGGACACCTTTAATGCTCTCAATTCAGACTTTTAAATCCTTACATTTTTAGAACTACAAGACTTTACAGCAATAAGAAAGGCAAAAGTGTCAGCGGCTGAGCTACTCTGAATTGCGGGAAGCTGAGGCATCTGCTCCTCCTGCACCTGGTTTCTTAAAGAGCAGATTCTGATTCCTCTATGTCACCCCAGGAAGAGCACGAGGAACCCTTCGAGGCCGGTGAGGGATCAGCACAGCAGCCCACTCTGTCTTGGGAACTACCAGCCTCTGAAAACCAAGTGGCCTTGACTCCTGTCACCCGTCACTGCTGTTCATTTACTGCTTCTAATTTGCTCTAGACTTGGAAATATGGTAACAAACTTGTTACAAATGTGTACACGATGAGCATAATGAGTTGAAAGGAGGGCCTGGTCCCTAGGGGAGAGTGCCTGGGCTTGGGGAGGGGCCCATCAGAGGCCCCCTCTAGACTGTCTGATTCTCCCTTGGTTCTGAAGGTTGGTCAGCTTTCCAGAAGTGTGGGGACAGTCTCTGCCAAGCTTATGGAATTGTGTGTTTCTGGCTCACTCTGCCAGAGTAGTTTTCAAAAGGTAAAAGCACACCCAGAGCCTGTCTTTCTTCTGACTAAACGCCAAGTGGCCCTGCCAGCTGTTCAATGACCTGACAGAGCCGTGGTTTGCTGAGTCCTGGTGAAGTTACATCATGGCTTAAAAACAGCAGTGTGACGACCAGTATTTTTGAGAAAGTTCAGTGTGTATGAGAAATAGTGCACAGGAGAGGAATCTTTCCTTGTTCCTTGTAAGCACTGCAGATGTGGCTCACAGGGGAACATTACCTGGCCCAAAGGCAAGAACATATCAGAAGCCTCTGTCTCCTGCGAGAAACCTGGGAAAAATCAACTGTAGGGTAACAGAAAATCAAAAACCTGGGAATTAAATTAGACCTCTGAGACTGCCCAATCTGAGTCCCTCCGAACAAATGAAACTGAGGCCCAGACTGGGAGCCAAGGCTCCCAGCAGCAGCCAGCTGGCTGACGCAGGGCTCCCCCTTCCCACCTGGCACTCCAGTCTCCACAGAAAGCCACGGCTGCGTTAGTTCTATACCAATGAATCACACCAAGGCGACAGTGACAGATAACTGCAAACACCCACGGTACCATCCCCGCGCTGGCACACCACACAGCTTCCACTTAAAAAAAACAACGGAGTCCCTTTCTTCATTATAGTCATATAGCACACAAAACTCAATTCACCTTGTATTTTAAAACTCAATTTCCAAATAAAGCCTTCAGGTAGAGTCCTATTTTCTTCTCAGGCACACCCAGTCTGGGACCAGAAGCCCCAGGTCGGGGTAGAAGATGGCATCTCCCCTTGGAAGCCAAGAAGTCTAGTGATCCTGCTGTGCCATATAAAAGTGAGAGGGGTCCAGGGGGGCTCTGGCCATGGTGTGAGGTTCTTAACACATTTCCCGGACTTAAGGCCCCTCCTCCCAAATTACAGCCCACCCAGGATTCAGCACCCAAGTTGAGGCCTTCACTGAACCTCTGAAGCTCATCCTGCCCCAGGGCGATGGGAAGATCCTGCAGACAGCCTGGGCCTGGGCCTCAGTTTGCTCATCTGTCAGGCTGAGGGGTTACTCTGGGTGATTTCAGGGTGCCTTCTGGCTCTGTTCTGTATGAATCAGCTTTCCAAACGGGTTCCTTCTGTGTAGGTTACAGAAACCCTGGCAACCAACTCGTCATCCCTTACCCTGGCCTTCCTGAAGGGGGAAGCAGGCCACCTCCCACCTCCTGGTCTATGTCTGGGACTTGGCAGCCGAAGTACATCCCAGAAGGTAGGTGCGACTGCTGCACCAAAGAGTGGACACCCCCATTCCTTTCTATCCAGTCCGGGGAGAGGGAATTAATACAGGGTGGTCCAGGGGAGGCAAAGGGGCGAACATCAGGCGGTCTCCCTGCCCTCAGGTTCCCAGGCCTGGCTTGGCACAGGGACTTCCTTGTCCCTCTGATCACCCATTCCAGGAGACCCGTGGGTGTCCAGGAAAAGCTCCTAGATCAGCGCCCTTCCACAGCCCTTCCCCAGCCCAGGACTTGGCCCTGTGGCCTCAGAGGAGGCAGTCAGCTCCCCGAGGGACCTCCAGATCCCAGGGCCAGCTGCGCTGACCCCTGATTTCCTTGGCCTTCCCCACGGGAGGGGAGGGAGGGTTCCCAAAAGAGAATCGCCCACGGAACCGCAGCCCACGCGCAGTCACTCAGCAACTCGGTGCCCTACACACGCTGCCGCCTCACCTTTCGGACCTCAGGCTCCTGAGCTGCGAAACGGGGGTTCGAGTCCCCAACCCGCGGTGTCAGCGCAATTCAAACGAGCGCACCCTGCGCGCAGCTCGGCCGCCCTCCACCTGAGACAGGGCCAACAGCACACGCCCCCACGCCGGCGCCGTTTCAAGCAGAGGAGTCCAGCGGCCCAGGGAACTCCCGGCGGCGCCGGGACCCCGACCTGCCCGAGGCCAACGCGCGGGCGGCGGTTACGTAAGCCGCAGCGGGGCCGCGCCGCGCCACTTACCGCCCGGCCGCGTTCGCGTCGGCCCGTCCGCCGGTCCCTCCGCCGACTCGTGGCTCTGTCCGCCCGGACCCGCGCCCGCTGCCGCCGCCGCCGCCACCACCGCCCACAGCTGCACGTAGCCCCTCAGCGCCGCCGCCTCCGCCGCGGCCGAGTCGCCGCTGTCACATAGTGGAAAACGTGACCGCGCGCGCCGCGCCCGCCCCCGGCGTCCGCCATTGGCCGCGACACCGTCTCATCTGCATACACGTGGGGCGGGGCCCACTAGCGCCGCGCGCCCATTGGTAGCGGTGCCCGTCGCTCTTTTTACATAAGACGCACATGGAACTCCATGTTCACCTCGTCGGTTCTTCAATGGAGATGCGGCGCGTTCTTGCCCCCCGTCGTCCTCCCTAGTGGTCTCATCCACTTCCGGCGTCGGCGCCTTCCATTCACGACGCCCTCGAGTCCGCCAGCTCCGGGAGCGCGGAGTGGCGCGTACCATTGCGGGCGGGGGAGCTGGGCGCGGGGCTCCTGTGCACCTCCGGCCGGCCTGGCCGACCTGGCGCCCCGAAGCCCGACCAGGGAAACCTCCACCTCCGGCCACCGGCCAGAGGCGCGCCCCCAGCGGCCAGGGCCGCGGGAAAGTCTGCGCAGCATGCTTCATTCACACATTCATTCATTTACTCATTCACTCATTCGTCGCCGGGCCCCAGAGCAGCCTAGGAGAAGGTGGCTGCACCGCCCTGCAGCAGCTGCTGGGGCACGCCCACCCGGGCCTCAGAGGTGCCTGTGGTCCACACTTGTCCCGGCAGTTACCACGTGTTACAATTTTTGGTTCAGGAAATAGAGTCACTGTTACTCTGGGGAGGTACAAAAGAAAGAAATGATGTTGTCTCTGCCCCCAAGCGCATCACTAGGGAGAAAGGACTGTCTCATAAAAAGGAAACTTAATCAAATGCTAAATTGGGCGATGTGGGCTATAAATTAACCAGAGCTATCCCCACAGGCTCCGTGAGAAAGGCAGCACTTCCAGGGCGGGTAGGATGGGCCCTGAGAAAGGGACACCTTAGGAAGGTGCAAGCGGTAGAGACGGAGAAGCCCGTGGTGGGAGGTTGTCCTGGGAGCCAGTGCGGCAGCGTGCATCACCTTGTCTGAGGGTTTGCTGTTTCACTAAGCATTGTTTGGGGCATGATGAGCCTCTAAACTTCCATTTAAAGTGTCAGGAGAGAGAGTACAATTTCCCCTGGTCTGGGTAGAAGCCTGAGACTTACAGGACAGGCAGGAGCTTGCAGGCTCCCATGCAGCAGACTCTGAAAGTGCAGGCTCCCATGGGGAAGGCGAGATTGTCCAGGAAGCTGGAACCCGCAGCATCTCTCTTTACTCTTCTTGTTCTTCTTTACCTGGACTCGCCTGGGGACCAGGGATGGGACAGAAGGAAAAGTTATTAACCCACATCAGGAATTCCTGAGTGTGCTAACTCTTTCCCTTCTACTTGACAAGGTGTGTGTGCAAATTCTCAGATGCAAACCAGGGCAAATACCAAGTTCATCAGGGCAGCCCTTCCCGCAGAAGCCCAGGGAGGCCTGCAGGCTGTTCACACACTGTCAGGTGGCCCCTCCTCCTGTTCCTCTGACATTGACATCTCAACACACTCCCCGCCCCCTCTCCCTAACACAGACACACAGAAATGCCAAGCAAATCCAGGCCCGGTTGCGCCCTGCACACACCCAAAGGCTCTTTTGTTTCTTCCCTCCCATTGACGTCAATGGGGAGCTCCATTGTTCTGGAAACAAGAGTAAACAGCTCATCCACACCTTACTGAGATTCTTCTTCAGGCTTTTGCTGGGTCTTGCTCCATATTCAGCCTGCTACCTGATGTCACATTTCCTCCCTAAATGTAGCCTTTTTCTATTTCCACGAATAAACCTGGTAGAAAGACACCGAAATCTATTCTTTTAGAAATTATCAAGTGCTTTGGGCTCTAGGACTCTTCAGAATCTCATCTATTTTCAGTTATTCACAGCCAGTTTCTTCTTTCCTATTATTGGAAATTTTTGTACACTCCACAAATACTCGTTGACACCTGAGAATTGAGGGGCATGCAAAAATACGTCTCACTGTATCCCTGCTTGTAAGGAGTTTGTGACGCAGAAGGGGGGAGGAGGCAGATTCAGAGGCAATTTTGTCTAAGATGTGGTGTAGGTCCTGAGGGAATAGGACAGCAATGGACAGATGCCTCCATCCCAGCTCCAACAGAGGATAGCGCTCAGGGGATGAGCTCCTACAATCAGGCCAAGTGCATGGATACCATTCTTGCTGAACCAAGATGGTGACAGAGAGGGGGAGAGACAGAGAGAGCGAGTGCAAATTTGGGCAGTCAGATTGGAGAAGGAAGGGGGATGAACCCTTTCCTAGCCAGCCCACACTGGCCAGCTATCACCTCCAGCACAGAGCTCAGAACTCTTGTGTAGGAGAATTGCTGTTGGCACTGTGGGAGGCAGGCTGGCTAGGAGAAAACTAGTCCTTTATTTGGGGGTGGAGGTGAGGTGGTATGCCAGGGTCCCCAGCTACCTTGGGAATGCTACCAGTGGGAGGAGCTGGCCTCCCAGCTAAAGGCTGCTTGGCCCCTGCCCCACCCACTCCCACCAGCCTGTTTCCACCAGTAAGCCTGGCCCAAGTTGGCCCTGCCCATCTATGTCTGGGCCTGCCTGTAGGGCTTCTCTGCACCCAGTCCTCCATGCCCTTGCTAGTCCACTCACTGGCCCTCTCATTCGCTCAAGCACCCAGCCAGTTGTTTACTGAGCAACTACTGTGTACCAGGCACTGTGCTGGTCACTGCTTCCTCTCACTGTGGGTGGCATGGTTTGTGGGTTGGCTAGCTGGAGGGGCAAAGAACAGGCGGCTAGGAAGAGAATTCCCTCTGTAAATGGAGGAGGTGGTGGCCCCCAAAGTCCTCTCTAAAGAGATGGAGGGGACACTGTCAAGCTTTCTGGCCCTCTAGTGCTGGATCCCCTTTCTTGGGTTTAGGGACATTGGAGATGGTAATGCCCAACCCTTACTCTCCAGCCTCCCTTGAACCCAGCGCTGACCTACAGCTGACCCCAGCTTAGCATGGTGGCAGCTCCTGGCAGGGAGACCCGGCTCAGAGAGGTGACCTCAAGGGCGTGGGCACCTGTGTCTAGGGTCTCAGGGTGAGACAAGGACTACTTGCCTCTAGTGACCTGAGAGCAGGTGCCTGTCCCTGGACATGAGGTGGTTTGTGGACCAATATAAAGAAGTATCTTCCAGCTCTTTGGGAGGCCGAGGTGGGAGGATTTCTTGAACCCAGGAGTTTGAGAACAGCCTGGGCAACATAGTGAGACCCTGTCTCTACAAAAAATAAGAAAGCCAGGCATGATGGCATGCTCCTGTGGTCCCAGCCACTTGGGAGGCTGAGGCAGGAGGATCCCTTGAGCCCAGGAGTTTGAGGTTGCAGTGAACTGTGATTGCGTCACTGCACTCCAGCCTGGGCAACAGAGCAAGAGTGAGACCCTGTCTTTTAAAAAAAGAAGAAGGCATCTTTATTATGCTAGCTACCTACTGAGAAGGCTTTTTGATTTTTAAACTAAATATAGATCCAGGGAGGCTGTTCTTTGTTTGGTGGAGACATGTGGGTGTGGTGTGCTCATATGTCTTCCCCAAGGAAGTCACAAGATTGAGCCATCCACGATGGATGTGCAGTCCCCATCTTTCTTCACCTTGCCCTGGAGAAGAGCCCGGGGAAAGGAGCTTGCTTGGAGCCTGGAACGTTAGCATCCTTGTCCCAATGACTCCTTTGCAAAGGATGCCCTAGAGATCACAGGGCCGGTGGCACAAGCTAAGACCTGCATTTGATGTGGGATAGAATGGTGAGAGTGGGCATCCTTGCCCCGTTCCACCCTGGGGGAGGAAGTGTTCAGTATTTCACCACCAGGTATGATGAGCCTTAGATGTTTGTTTTTTTATGGATGTCCATTGCCACATGTTCTAATTTGCTAAGACTTTTATTTGTTTTTCTTTTTCCTTTTTTTTTTTTTTTTCCTTTTTTAAGATGGAGTCTCACTCTTTCACCCAGACTGGAGTGCAGTGGCATGATCTCAGCTCACTGCAACCTCTGCTTCCCGGGTTCAAGCTATTCTCCTGCCTCAGCCTCCTGAGTAGCTTGGATTACAGGCGCGCGTCACCACGCCCAGCTTTTTTGTGTGTGTTTTTAGCAGAGACAGGGTTTCACCATGTTGGTCAGGCTGGTCTCAAACTCCTGACCTCATGATCCACCCGCCTCAGCCTCCCAAAGTGCTGGCATTACAGGCATGAGACACCACTCCCAGCCTTGTTTTGCTTTTTTTTTTTTTTTCCCCAATCATACATAGGTGCAGTGGGCTTTTAATCCATGACAATAGTTATTACTTCAAAAATACCTCTCCCAAATACATCTAATCTCTCTTTTTTTTTTTTGCAGATCTGCAAATAATTTAAATTGCCATAGCTTTGTCTCTGCTATACAATACTCTGTATAGATGTGTTTACTTTATTATTGTATCCTAAGACAAAAAATATAAATGAATAAAATAATTTGTACCTGAAGATTCTGTCTTTTTAATGCTATACATGCCCTCTTTATTGCTACAGAATTCAGTGTTAAATTGTACCCAACTGACTTCTCTTATTATCAGTTTTGCAAATAAAAGGCATGCTTTTAACCAAAGCCAAGAAACAATTTGCTATCATGTCACTTGAAAAATGATTAAAACTTCAAACTTTCTGGTCATTAAGGCCATTAAGAAAAACCAAGGATTTGGGAGGCTGAGGCAGGCAGATCACCTGAGGTCAGGAGTTCGAGACCAGTCTGGCCAACATGGTGAAACTCCATCTCTACTAAAAATACAAAAATTAGCCGGGTGTGGTGGCGCACATCTGTAATCCCAGCTACTCGGGAGGCTGAGGCAGGAGAATTGCTGGAACCCTGGAGGCAGAGGCTGCATGAGCCGAGATCATGCCACTGCACTTCTGCCTGGGTGACACGGCAAGACTCTGTCTCAAAAAAAAAAAAAAAAAAGAAAAGGAAAAAAGAAAAGACAAAGAAAAAATAAAAAGTGAAACCAAGGATTTAACTGAGACGAAAGCTGTGCCGTTTGGTGGGGAGAGGGTAGCAGTGGGTAGGTGATGCTGTATGGCACTCCTGGTTTGAGTTGCAGGTCAAGTCTCTGCCTCAGGAACTTGTGGACTAATTTGTGGATCAGGTTTTCTGGTCTCAGGCAGCTTGAGTTTCTTTCCAGGGCTTCAGGGCAGCCAATACCCCTCACTGTCCTGAAGGAGCCCAAGGAGAGGCAACTTGCCAAAACGCCTGCCCTGTCTGAGCTGATCCCCCACACCCAAGGCGATGCCCCGTCTGAGGTGATACCCGTGTTCAAGGTGATCCCCCACGTCCGAGGCGCCTCTTCCTTCCCAGGTGGAGGGTCTCTTATCGGTCAGGGTGTCATCCTGCTGACCTTCTGGGCCATGGACCTTGCCCAGGCAGGCCCCCGCATCAGGCTCCCTGGCTCTCTCCCTGTCTAGTGTGTGTCCTGCAGGGCTGTTGCCTCAGTGTGGTTCTGCCAGCATTCCTGGGGTGTCACTGAGGGGTAGCCCAGTTGGCGCCTCCAACCATGGACATCTTGGAGTCAGGAATGGGGGCCTTGCATGCTCTGGGGACCAACAAGGCCCGGTGTCATTAGGGCTCCTGATCCTGGGTGACACGAAGAAGAATGCAGAAGCCTGAGTTTGGGGCTTTGCATTCATACATGAGTATGGCCCTTGGGCCCCCCCGTGGCCTGTGAACAAGCTGTGAGGGAGCACGTGCTTGCTGTGTTGAGGCATCACGCTTGGCACTTGGCACACATTCTCTTCTTTAATCCTCACCACTCTATAGGACATGCGCCTGCGTTCCATTGATCCTTTGCAAAAGACATTCTCGACACCACGACACCAAAGGAATCCTGTGCGTCTGTGTTTTATGTCATCAAGGAGAAACTACCTTTGTCTGCAGAAAGATCTCATGGCCACCCTCACCACCCTGTCCTTATGGAGCCTGAGAACCAGCTGACTCAGCAGGGAAGACCACAAAGTCAGGAGCGACCAAAGTCCAAGCTCCAACGTGCCTCCCATTCTCCAAATATCAAACATTCTCCCCACTCAAAAGCTCCTCTGTGACTTGGCGAATGCAGGTGCTCCCTGCATTCTATTAATGTAATTCCCCTCAGTCCATAAGGGCTCATAGGTGGGGATGTCTGGGGTGCAGGTCCGTCTTGGGGATCACCAGCCCACCAGTGATGCCAGTTCACAGTGCCCTCCTTGGGAGAGTGAAGGCTCAGGCCTGTGCCCCTGCCTCACCCTCTGCCTGCTTCTGTGGCTCACAGAGTGTTTCCTTTGGTGTCTGGGTGTTTGTTCTCTCCTGCTGTCTTCTCCCTGGTGCCCAACATGGAAAAAACATCTCTTGTCCCTAAACCGAATCTTGTTGGTAGGAAGCAACAAAGTTGTTGTTGCTGTTGTTGTTGTTGTTTCTCTCTTCTTCTCCTTCTTCCTTTTCTTCTTCTTCTTTCTTCTCCTCTTTTTCCTTCTTTCTTCTCTCCTCCTCCTCCTCCTCCTTTCTTTCCTTCTCCTTCTTCTCCTTCTCCTCCTCTTTCTTTTTCTTTTAGAGATAAGGTCTTGCTGGAGTGCATTGGTGTGATCATGGCTCAGTGAAGCCTCAAATCCCTGGCCTCAAATGGTCCCCCTGCCTCAGTCTCCCAAAGCCCTGGGATTACAGGCATGAGGCAGGCAAAGGGGTCTGACTGGGTTACCCTGAGGGTGGAGGCATCCTCTCGAGGGCTGGGTGATGGATTTCCTGGCTGAGGGCAGAGGCAGGAGCCCAGGTGACTTAGAGCTGTGACGGCAGTGATCGTGAGGCCTGACCTGTGATGGTTCCATTGTGAAGAGCAGCTGGGAGCGAAGGTTGCCCGTGTACCCATCTTCTCAATCCTCCTCAACAGATGGAGTCCTGCGAGGAGGAGGAAGGGAAATTGGGAGACACCCTACCCACTGCCCAGGCCACCACTGAAGCTGGGGAGCTTTGTTACAGGGAGGAAGCCATGTGTAGGTGGACTGTTGGGATGCACAAAGGAAAACTGGGCTCCTTCTGGCCCTGCTGCCACCCACACCCGGGGAACTCTTTGAAAGCGCGGATGGTTGATTTGCACGATGAGGGGTGACATGTGCTGCTGAATGAAGCAAATGATGAGTCGGGGGATCCACACAGCACCCCTGCTTCAGAGTCAGTCGTGTGCCCTCCTGCTTCAGAGTCAGTCGTGTGCCCTCCTGCTTCAGAGTCAGTCGTGTGCCCTCCTGCTGCAGAGTCAGTCGTGTGCCCTGTGACCATGGCCATGGGCAGACATTCCCAGTGGGTGCTTGATGACCACGGTGTGGCGGCCCCAGGGAGCGTTCCCTGAGACCTTGAGCATAAACCCAGGCATCCCCACCGAGGCTGCAGCCACTCTGGAAGAGCTTTCTGGGCTCATGTGGTTGATGAGAATGCAGAGAATCCCTGCCACACTCTGGACTCAGAAAGTGCTGAACGGTTCATGGCAGGCAGGGCCCTCCTCATGGGCGGCATCTGCAGCTTGGTTCCTCCAGGCACCGCCGGGCTGCAGCAGTTTTTCCAGGCTGGTGCGTGCCTGGTCTCTAAGGAAGAGTCAGAAATAAAGAACTCCCCAAAGTGGTTCAGATCTCTACTTGAGACAGGAACGAGGAGCAAAGAACAGGGAGGACCTGAGGCTGCATGGCCCATGCAGACCTCCCAGCACATCCACCCTGCACATCCACCCCACTGGCTCTGAATCTGGCCAAACCCTAAACCAAGGAAGGCGAGAGGACCAGGAGAAATGACAAAGGAAAGGGGCTCTCAGGAGAAAAGGCATTGTGTGGAGAAGGTGCTAGAAGAATAGTGTGAAAACTGGAGAAGCTATCAAGAGGAGGAGCACAGGCAGGAGCACGGAGCCAGGAGTCCCCCAGGCAGAGAGCTTTGAGACCACAGCCTTGCATTGTCACCTCCTGGTCCACCTTGCAGGGCCTCTGAATCCTCTGAGAAGGGACTCGGGGGGTGAGATGAAGACACGATTCAAATGGGATTCCTAAAGAGCACTCTTGTAACGCTAGGTTCACCTTGATCTGGGCTTCCCTACACACTGTTTGAGTCTTTCAAACCACAGGAAGATGAGGAATGGGACCCTGTTCCCCGAGTTCCCTGCAAGGCGGTGGCTCTGGACCACACATGCTGGAAACAGAAGGGGGCCCAGATAGTCTCGGGCTTGCTAGACAGGGTAGCCTGGGTGACTGTCACTGCTGGCCGAAGAAAGGCCACTGCTATAGGTGCTGCCAGGGTTCTTCCCAAAATTTTTCAGTGGTAGACAGGAGAGAGCCAGTGGATAATACCCTTACCCTTTGCTGTCTGTTGGGCCAAAATCCAAGGCATGATTTTCCACTGGGCCAGGGCATTGGCATTCATAAGCAGCATGTGGACATGCTGAGTGTCTGGCTTGCCTCGTGCGGCTCATCAGGAAGCAGTGGCCAGCATGGGGATGCCTCACCTTGCCTTTTCTTCCTTTTTTCTCTACTCTCCCTGTCCTGTCCTGGGATCACACCTCCCGATCAAGCTTTCTTTCTTTTTTTTTTTTTTTCTTTTGATACAGTGTCTCCTCACCCTGTCGCCCAGGCTCTGGAGTGCAGTGGCACAATCTCAGCTCACTGTAAGCTCTGCCTCCTGGGTTCACGCCATTCTCCTGCCTCAGCCTCCTGAGTAGCTGGGACTACAGGCACCTGCCACCACGTCCAGCTAATTTTTTGTATTTTTAGTAGAGACGGGGTTTCACCATGTTAGCCAGCATGGCCTTGATCTCCTGACCTCGTGATCCGCCTGTCTTGTCCTCCCAAAGTGCTAGGATTACAGGCATGAGCCACCGTGCCCAGCCAAAGCTTTTGTTCTTAAGCCTGTTCCCTGGCTCTGTTTTCTAGGGAACCTAAACTAAGACACTGGATACTGAAAATGGTTTGACAAAGCAGACCCTCACTCAAGGCTTCATGTTGGAATCGATCTTCCCACCTGTCTCAGAGTCACAGGGTCTCCATACCTCTGGTAAGTGGCATTGTAATGACCAGGGGTCAGCAAACTATGGCCTGTTCTTCCATGGCTTGTAGACTAAAGGGAAAGGGAGGCAGAAAAGTCAGAGAATATGCTGCAGGTATCACACAAGGCCCACAAAGCCTGTATTACTTACTATCTGTCCTTTTACAGAAAAAGTTTGCTGACCGCCGGTGACCGCTCATCACACAGTGGCATTATGATTACTGGAGTTTTCACCTGTGGTCAGTTATGAGGGGAGCAGCCAGAGAGCAAGGCACTGGGTGGTGCTTCCTGAGTGGGAGACAATGACAATGATAATAATTATGCAGAAGGGTGGTACCTTCTTATGTTGGAGCTGAACACCCGGAAGAAAGGAAACGGTGGGCTTGGGAGAGTTCATTGCCAATCTAAGACAAATTTTGAAAGCCCAAGGGCCTCACTGGCAGCTCAGGAGATTTACATCTCCTACAGCCACTGGGTAGGAGAAATCACTGTTGAAAATCGGCCAGGCACATGACTCACGCCTGTAATCCCAGCACTGTGGGAGGCCATGGCAGGGGGATTACCTAAGATCAGAAGTTCGAGACCAGCCTGGCCAACATAGTGAAAAATAAAAATTAACCATCTCTACTAAAAATACAAAAATTAGCAGGCATGGCGGCATGCGTCTGTAATCCCAGCTACTCAGGAGGCTGAGGCAGGAGAATTGCTTGAACGTGGGAGGCAGAGTTTACAGTGAGCCAAAAAGAAAAACGAAAATCAGATCTTGAGGCTGGGTGCAGTGGCTCGTATCTGTAATCCCAGCACTTTGGGAGGCCGATGGGGGCAGATCACTTGAGGTCAGGAGTTCGAGACCAGCCTGGCCAACATGGCAAAATCCCCATCTCTACCAAAAATACAAAAGCGAGCCAGGCATGGCGGTGCGTGCTTGTAATCCCAGCTACTCGGGACGCTGAGGCAGGAGAACTACTTGAATCCAGGAGGCGGAGGTTGCAGTGAGTCGAGATCACGCCACTGCACTCCAGCCTGGGCAACAAAGCAAGACTCTGTCTCAAAAAAAAAAAAAAAAAGAAAGAAAGGTCTCAAATTTGATAAGGATTGAAAGCTACAAAGGAGACTAAAGTCATAGCCTTGACAGGCCTGCTACATCAGTCAGGAGCCAGATAGCGAATGGTCCTGAGACCATGGCTATGGACAATTGAGTAGATAAGCTGAGAATCTCAAATCCCCAAATTCTCAGAAGCCTTCAAGCCAACAGAAGCAATTACTTCCTCCTTGCCAGAGAACAGGTTTTTTTTTTTTTTTTTTTGAGACAGAGTCTCGCTCTGTTGCCCAGGCTGGAGTGCAGTGGCACAATCTTGGCTCACTGCAAGGTCCACCTCCCGGGTTCATGCCATTCTCCTGCCTCAGCCTCCCGAGTAGCTGGGACTACAGGTGCCCGCCACCACGCCAGGCTAATTTTTTGTATTTTTAGTAGAGATGGGGTTTCACCTTGTTAGCTAGGATGGTCTCGATCTCCTGACCTCGTGATCCGCCCACCTCAGCCTCCCAAAGTGCTGGGATTACAGGCGTGAGCCACTGCGCCCGGCCGAGAACAGGTTGTTCTTACGGAATATTTTACCTGTGGCAGGGGTCCTGCAAGGTGTTTGTTCTCAAGACCTGCCCTCACCACTGCTCCTTGATGCCAGGCCGACATCCAGGGTCAGACTTCACCACAGCTAGAGCAGAGAGGCATATGCTCAGCTTTGGTCAGAACTGTCCTATTCTCCAAAGGAATTGCAGAGCTAACGTGTGCCAGCAGGATCTTAAGGAACACAGGTGACGCTGGTTCTTCCCAGTGTGGTGGGGGAGGAGCATAACACTAGATCAGTGGCTGGAGAATAATTCGTTGGCACAGGGGCAGTCATCTGTGATTTGGAACTCGATGCTTTGGCAAGGACACCAGGAACTGATTCCAATCATTTGTTGGGCTGACTCCAGTGGTGTGCTAGTTAATGTTTAACAATTGGCTCTCTGGAAAAATAAAAAAATAAAAAAATAAAAAAAAGAAAGAGGAAATATGTAGCATTTATCCATTTCTGTCATGCAGATACTCCTGCATGACCCATTTCAAGCTACCACCGTGACCTCCTGTGAAAGTGGTGATGCCATCTAAGGCCACATGCATGGAGAGAAGCCCACCCTGCTTGCCCTGGGTTCAGGCCAACATGGCCAACCTAAGCAATTCCTTAGAAAACAGAGTTTGGATCTGCCCAGTTACAAGGAGAAATGGATCTCCCAACGTTCAACATCTAGAAGACTATTTTTCTAAACTCTTTGTTAAAAGATTTTAAAAGGGGCTGTTCTTACCAAATCTCAATAAAATGTCCATTGTAAGATATTTCTCAGGGTTATTAAGACCTATGGCTTCTTATAAACTCCTTTTGCTCTAAGGCAGTTCATGTTGGAAACCAGCCACAAAAATGATAATTTTGGATTTGTAATCATTGCTATCAAGACATTGTGTGTGGTAGGGACCGGCCTTTCTGTGTTAAGCCACTCCTCCTCTTTGTGGCCTTAAAATCTACCATCAATACAAAGGAGGCAGTTGTCTGCTGAGTGAGGGCCTGGCTAGGCCAGCGTAGCTCTCCCACATATTGATGTAAATCATTAGGGTTCCAGTGAAAGATGCAGGTTCTGTCTGAGTGAAGAGAGCCAGAAGTCCAGGCTGACCTCAGCATTTCAGTCCCCAACTTATTCCAACTCTTGGGGTCAAAGGCCAAGAGGAGGTCCCACGAAATCTGGGAAGGGTTTGCACTGCTCCCGATTGTTTCCCGGATGCAGGAAGGGTGAGCGTTGTCAGCCATAGACTTGCTAGGCGTGAGACCCTGCTGATCTTCGTGCCTCATATTGGCCTGAGAAACCAAGATTTGCTATTTGGTTTGAAAAATATGAACGTACCGGCCGGGCACAGTGGCTCGCGCCTGTAATCCAACACTTTGAGAGGCTGAGGTGGGCGGATCACCTGGGGTCAGGAGTTCAAGACCAGCCTGGCTAACATGGTGAAACTCCATGTCTACTAAAAATACAAAAAATTAGCCAGGCGTGGTGGCATGCACCTGTAATCGCAGCTACTTGGGAGGCTGAGGCAGTAGAATCACTTGAACTTGGGAGGCGGAGGTTGCAGTGAGCCAAGGTTGTGTTATTGCACTGCAGCTTGGGCAATAACAACAAAACTCTGTCTCAAAAAAAAAAAAAATGAACTTACCTTATAGAGGAGGTGTATGAGTTAACAGATAGGTTTTTAGGGGTGTGCCTTCATGTCAGCGTATACTTGCAAGAAAAACCTGAAGGAATTCTCAAACTTCTACAGTGCTTGCTTTCCTCTGGTTGGTAGAATATGGTGACATCAGTTATCCTTTTTATATTTTTCAGTATCTTTCATATGTTCTATAAAAAGCATTTAAAATAATTTACATAAAGTATAAATTATATGTAATATACTTTTATATATTAAATGCATTTTATAATTAGAAAACATAAATACGGAAATGCTGTAGACTATTACATATAAAATAAGAAACTTATTTTGAGCAGGATATTTTGTATCTGCTTAAAATGGCTTGCTTTGTTAATAGAGATGGAGAACCTGGGCAGTAAAAAGCAAAAGCATTAAATTTTTTGTACTGTGAAGTTATTTTTATTTGACTTCTGTTCATTTCCAGTCTTTGTCTTCAGTAATTAGATATGAGTTTCATGCTATTTTGAGCACCTGTTGCTGGAGGTTTACCAAGCTTATGTTTATCATCCAAACCTTTGTAGAGATTGTAAACAAATAAAGTAGTCTAGAGAGGAAAATTCAGATGATAAAAACAAATAAACCACAGAAAGCAACTCAACAGATACAGACCAGGCATGACTGTGAGGGCAACAAATAGCTAACATAGGAGCGTGAACACTCAGATGGGATTGAAGACATTCGATACTTGAGGGCTTTTCAGTCAAATCAGCACAAAAATGCTACAGAAAAGGTAAAACATAAAATAATGGACATTGGTATATCTGTGAAGCAAAAGAAGGCAGAGGTGGCAATATTGCTAAAAGACAAAGCAAAACGTGTGCTTTTCTCGGCCGATATCCTATTCTGACAGCCATAGAAAAGAATGTGCCAATGGAAAGCCCCAGAAGGGGAAATGTAAAAGTGTCCATTTCCGTTGGGGTGGAAGGAGGAGTGTGTCTTCCTTGCTGTTTTCTCAGCTCTCCACATGGTCTTCCTGCTTTGCTCGGGTGGACTCCCGTGCTCTTTCTCACTTGGATTAAAAACAATAACAACAACTTTCTTTTTTTTTTTTTGAGACGGACTCTCGCTCTGCTGCCAGGCTGGAGTGCAGTGGCATGATCTCGGCTCAATGCAACCTTCGCCTCCCGGGTTCAAGCGATTCTCCTGCCTCAGCCTCTCGAATAGCTGGGACTACAGGCACGCGCCACCACATCCAGCTGATTTTTGCAGTTTTAGTAGAGACTGGGTTTCACTGTGTTGGCCAGGATGGTCTCGATCTCTTGACATCGTGATCCACCCGCCTCGGCCTCCCAGTGTGCTAGGATTACAGGCATGAGCCACTGCACCAGGCCACAACAACTTTCTAGGAGTGTCTGCTTCAAGGCCATGTATCTCTGAGGTGGAGACGTGCCGGTGAGGCTCTTCCCGGAACCGTTGGGGCAGTGTGGAGGGGGCCCTCCTCCTGCTCAGGACGCTGGATGTCGCCCCCAGCCAGGTCATTGTGCCTTCTGGGGCAAGCGCTTGTTCAGGTGATTTGGGCCCTTCCTGCTCTGATGCCTAGAGGCGCCCAGGTTTGAACGTGGGGCTGCCCTACCAGAGCTCATGGTTCCCCATCCATGAAGATGAGGTCGGGCCCTGTGTGTCATCTGGTGCAGACACTGAGTCCTGCCACCAGGACGTCCGTCTGTGCTGGACTCACTAGAGTCCTGGCCCTCATGGGATGAGAAACGACTTTCCCTGTCCCCAGCGTTCACTTCCTGTGTCCCCTGCTTTCACTTCCTGTGTCCCCTGCTTTCACTTCCTGCTAGCGCCTGAGACCAGTGACTTGGGTCTCATGGTGCCTCCCACTCCGGTTTTCCAACTCCCATTCTTCCTCGTCCTCTCCATGTGCCTGCTCAGGACTCCTGAGTTCTCGAAAACTCAAAACTCATCACACAAGTGTCCCTCCCAGGCAACTTTTGATGGCATCCCATGACAGGGATAGTGGAGGCTTTTTTATTTCTAGGAATTAAGTTCTTGTCATCTTGGGCTACAGGTTTAGGGCTTCTCCCCAAGGCAGTTCGGAACTTACTTAAAGTAAGAACAATTTCCCCCTTCTCCCAAGGATGCACTTCACCTGATCCTGTCCAAGGCTTGTTATGGTTGTTTTTACTCTTTTCTCCCCACTTCTCCTCCCTCTCCTCAATATTCAGGATATAAAGATTTTGGGCCATATTTATCTAACTCCAGAGATGACTTTCCTTTAGGACATCCTATGTTGGCCAACAGAGTGCCGCGGCATCTGCTGCCTCATCTCGGAAGGGCTCCCTGTTGATCTGTGGGCAGAGCTTCTCCTACTGGGAATTGCCCCTCCAGGGGGGCATTGGAGCGGAGGCCAAGGCCTGTGACACCCAGAAAAGCCGTGTCTAGCCCTGGCAGCTCTGTGCCAACAGCTGCATGACCCAGTGTAGGGGTGTGTGTGTGTGTGTGTGTGTGTGTGTGTGTGTGTGTGCTAACAGCAGGGACCAGCATCTTTCACTGGCGTCAAAAGACTGACCCATTTTCAGCAACAATCTTTTTGCAGCCGACGAAGGCTTTGTTGGGTTTGTATAGGCGACCAGTTGAGCCGGGTTTGTGTTTTAGAGAAGTGGTGAAGTCTTAGCAGGTGGGAAGAAAGCTCGGCCATGGCTCTCCAGTGAACTCCCTCCTCCTTTCTTCTTGGAAAATTTCCAGGACCCCATCTCAAGCGTCCCCTCCCAGGACTGACTCTGGTCTGTCTCTTTGCTGGGTTAGGTAGGAGGAAGGCTAGTGGGATGCCCATTACTGATTTTTGTCATCTACTGCTCAGTCTGGATTCCCCACTCCCTCTGCTAGCACCTCTGCTGGGCTTGGTCACCCACCTGGCAGGATGACACAGACCTTCATCCCAGCTGCTACACCCTCTTCAGGCTGCAACTGCCGTGCTTGTCCATTTCCCATCAAAACCAGGCAGGAGAGTACCAAGTGATGCCCCAAAAGCCAACTGTGTGCTAAGGTTATACTTCTCCACCCCAGTTCCAGCAGCCCCTCCTGCTCTTGAGGATCAGAGCCAGTCACCCCTGCTGGGACACCAACTCCTTTCCTTGCTTGCTGCTTTTTTGGCACAGAGCCTGACGTGACCAGTGACAGTCATAGCTTATTGTCCACTGGGTCCCCTGGTGGCAGTGTTCCCCCTCTGGGGAACAGGTTTCTAGAACTGCAAAGCACAACATGGAGGGGACGAGAAGTTCAAATTCGCCAACTGGATCCCTGGAGGTCATGGTTAGGGGGCTGTTCCTGCTTCTGCTCCTGGGTTCCCAGACCCATGCATTTTATCAGGTGGAGACAGCAATTTATGATGGTCACTGATTTAGGGTATATTTTGTGTCTTAAAAGATGGAATCCCATCCTCAAAGGGTATTTTTTCCTCAGCAGAGCCAAGAAGAGGACCACTCCATCACTCACACAGATTGGCGGCATCTGAATGGCATGGTAAGGAATGGGCCCAGGGGAGCCCATGGTCATGTATCCAACACCATAGCTCCTTTGCTGTAAAGTGAGTCTTTTTGGTCCAAAGCAATGCTATGTGGTATTCTACATCCATTGATCTAACGTTCTATAAACCTCCAGATAGTGTTCATAAGGGCAGGAAAGACAAATCCACACTTGGGGTATGTCTTGGGTCACTCAAAATGAATCACTGCCTCGCCTTTAGGGCAATATAATTGAGTTTAAGTCCAGTATAATCAACCTTCCACCTAGTGGCTGGTTGAGCTCCTCCCAGTGGCACTCTGCTGGGAGCTCAGCTTTGGTGTCTTGCTGTTAAGCTAGATGTTCAGCAGTTGCTGGAACTAAATCAGCCTTGGTGAGTTGGAGGCCACACTTTTGGGCCCACAACATCCCGCCTCCCGGCCACCACTGCTACTCACTGAATGGCCAATGACACAGGCAGGCTGACTCCAAATGATCAAAGCATCTTCCTACATGGCTGCTGCGTGCCTTTTCTGTGGTGGTGCTCTCGGGTGGCTGTTAGCATGGGACACAGATACCTTCACACACATGTCCACTCCCATGGTCCTAGCTGTATGCATGACCCTTCCACTAAACTCCTGGTCCCAAACCTTTGAATTTTCCAGGCCCAGAGCTGCAACAACCGAGTCTTTTGCCACTGTCCATGGGTCTGAACATATTCTTAAGCCAAGCCACTTATCTTTCTACACAAAATGGAGAGCTGAGTGTACTGCCTAAGCATGGTGGGCAGAACAGTGGGCCCCCAAACATGCCCATGTCTGGAACCTGTACATCTGTTTTGGTACAGGGGAAAAGCAACCATATGTCATTACATTGAGGATCTTGAGATGGGAAGATTATCCTGGATTATCTGGGTGGCCCAGTGCAATCATAAATGTCCTTATAAGTGAAAGATGGAGGCCGGGTGTGTGGCTCACACCTATAATCCCAGCACTTTCAGAGACCAAGGCAGGTGGATCACCTGAGGTCAGGAGTTTGAGACCAGCCTGACCAACATGGTGAACTCCCATCTCAACTAAAAATACAAAAAAAAAAAATTAGCCGGGCGTGGTGGCAGGCACCTGTAATCCCAGCTGCTTGGGAGGCTGAGGCAGGAGAATCACTTGAACCCAGGAGGCAGAGGTTGCAGTGAGCCGAGATCGCACAATTGCACGCCAGCCTGGGCAACAGAGTGAGATTCTATCTCAAAAAAAAAAAAAAAAAAAAGTGAAAGAGGGAGCCAGGAGGGCCAAAGTCCGAGAAGGAGGTGTGGCCATAGAAACAGACGTTAGAATGATGTCGTTTCTGGAAAGGGTGCATGAGCCCGGGAATGCAGGTAGGTTCTAGAAGCCGAAAAAGGAAATGAAATGGATTGTTCCCTAGAGCCTCCAGAAGGAATATACCCCTGACAACACCTTGACTTCAGCCCAATAAGACCAAGTTTCAGCTCTGACCTCCAGAATTGTAAGAGATTCCATTTGTGTTGTTTTAAACTCCTGCGTTTTTGGAAATTGGTTACAGCAGCAACGGTGAACTAATACACCAAGTTTCTGTCCATGGGGAGATTGGGAGAGGCAGTCTCTCAGCACTGGCTTTCAGGGAGGCCCCTGAGTGAGGCTACGGTGCAGCAGCTATCTATTTTTAGGCATTTTTTTGCATCCCACACTGAGCCAACCCATGCATGAACCAAGCTCGGCCTATTTCTTCCTCCATTAGGTGGTCATAAGTGACACCACCACCCAACACAGCAGTGATGAAGGTGAGGGACCTCCGGTGGTGCAGCAGAGGCAGATGATAGGAGGGTGTTGTGCAGTTTATCTGTGGCTCTGGCCCTGCACAGGCCCAGTGCTGAATGTGCCTTTTCATCTTATCACAGATTTCTGTTGAGTATGCCTGACCTACGCCCTGGAGGCTCTGGCAGAGCCTGGCTCAAGGTGGGCAGGTCTAGCGGTGTGATCACCGCTTGGTGTCTCCCGCTCTGCTAGGGTGCAGAGGCATACCAGCATTTCTCTTCCTTTGCTGCAGATAGCGTGGCCTTGCTCCAGAACCCCCGGGATCCAGGTTGTGATTCTCCCACTGGGGCTTTGCTATGAACTTATCACAAACTCAGAGGTTTAAAGCAACATGGCATCTTTTCCACCATAGGTACCTCTAGAACCATAGAATCTTCCAGATCATTTGGCCTAATTTGCTGGGCTGCTAACACCATAGCCTGCTGCAGAGTTCTTCCCTGCGCTGGGCCTCACTCAGATCTGGCAGCCTTTCACACCACCTGGTAAATGTGACCACACAGTATTCCCAAGTGTGGCATGTGCTGCCTCCAGAACACACAGAGGCAACCAGTCATCGTGGTCCTTCTTAGTGGTGGGAAGTACACAATGTAGTCCTCCCTTCACTGTGGAAATGCCTGTTACGCTCCAATCGCTGGGCCCCTACAAACTTCACCGATGCACAGACCCCTGGATCTCCACAGGGTTTCTCTCCCGCTCTCGGCAGCACACGCACTTACTAAGGCCTCTGAGGTTTCTCCTCGTCAATCTGGTCATCCAGTTTAATTAATATGATATCAGTATACTGAACCAATGCAGCAGTGTGCAGTGTCTGGTCCATCCAGACTGTATTAGGAAAGAGGGAAAAGAGTTAATATGGCCCTGGGGTGAGACAATCAGTGTGTATTCTTCTTCTTTTTTTTTTTCACACAGAGTCTCAATCTGTTGCCCAGGTTGGAGTGCAGTGGTGCGATCTCAGCTCACTGCAAACTCTGCCTCCCAGGTTCAAGCGATTCTCCTGCCTCAGCCTCCTGAGTAGCTGGGATTACAAGTGCCCACCACCATACCTGGCTAATTTTTTGTATTTTTAGTAGAGACGGGGTTTCACCATGTTGGCCAGGTTGGTCTCAAACTCATGACCTCAGGTGATCTGGTGATCTGCCCACCTCAGACCCAAAGTGCTGGGATTATAGGTGTGAGCCACCGCGCCCGGCCAGCGTGTACCCTTATCCATCCCAATGAATGTAAGAGGCTTCTGCTTCTCCTCTTAAGTAGAGATGGAAATGAATGTATTGGCTTCCTACCATGGACTTGAGACTGTGTTGACCTGCTCTAGCAAAGACACCATGATTGGGGCTCCTATCTGTTTGGGTTTGCAGTATTCCACTGTCAGTCTCCAGGATCCATCTGGTTTTTGCAGGGGTTTGACTAACGAAATGACTCTATAACGGGGAGAAAGTATACCTGCATCCTTCCGGTTTTAACAGTGGAATAGATTCGTCCCTTATAGTTGCTGTAACTCTCTTCGGCACGCAATACTGGTTTTGATTTACCGTCTTGGCTGGGGGAGGGGCAGTGTCAGGGATTCCCACTCAGCTTCCCACGTCTATAGCTCTTATTCCACAATTCCAAGTATCTGGCCAACATGGGGGTTACCCCGTATGCCAAGTGTGTCCACTTCAATCACGCATTTGAGGGCTTGGGAAATGACCACCCGGTGGCTCCGTGGACCCTGTGGACCTACCAGAACCCAAAGCTGGGCCAGGACTCTTATCACCTGACCCATATGCCCTCCTTTAACAGGAGTCAAGATGATGCTCCATGTCCCCAGGATTCTGCACGCAAGAGTCCTTGAAATGTCTCTGTGTTCTCCCTCCCTGTGCAGAGTTGTGGAATGAGCGGCCTTGAGTTTCTTTGGGGAAGGACTGTGGGGGGAGATTTTGGCTCCCTGCACCGGCAGTGATGTTGGGAACCTGGCCTTTCAATGAGTTCTAGGTCTGAAACCAGGCAAGGCATTGTAGCGGCGGATTGGGGTAGCCACTCTCAGCCTCCTGCTCATCCGTGTTTGATTTCTTTTAGTTTCGTAAGCTCAGTCACGCCCTTGCTGACTGCCCATCCACCTGGTCCCTAGGAACATTTTGTTCTATTATCCAGCTTCATAGCTCTCTGCATGTCAGGTCTTCCTGGTTACCATTCTGACCTTGCCACTCTTGGCCATAAAAACCAATATTGCCTGCCAAATATTGTTGCTTTGGTAAATGAAGTGACCTGTGAGCCCTCTCACGGGACACAGTGGGCTGGTAGGTTTGCTGGCCCAACATCACGTATGCACTCTAGTAGGCTCATTTCCCCACCATCTTCCATGGTGGGGCTGGCAGTTTTCCTTCACTTAAGGCCATAGCTCTTTGCAGGCGTCCAAGAGCCATTCTAACAACACATTAGCACTGTCTCCCTGGGGCCCAGCCGGGGTCACAAGCTTCTATCACGGAAAGTCCTCCCACATTCATCAACTCTTCTCTTAGCCGTCTTTATATTCTATCCCCTGCTGGGTCCAGCACTCTTGGGATGCAGTCCTGGATGTGCTCTCCTGGATTTTGCTGGTCCATGCTAGGCAGATCCTGTAGCTCCTTCAGAACAGAGTCCCTTCCTCCCTTAGCAGGCCAGCATGTCCTAGCTAGGTTATGTTGTTATTTGACCCCCATGATTGGTCTGGTGTCGGGAGGAGGATATTGGCATAGATCCTGAAAAATGCACGTGTTGTCTTGGAAGGCAGACACCTCTTTCTCTCTCTCCCCACTGCCCCCCAACTATAACACACATATTCTCTCTATATAAAACACTTCAAGAAAGGGGGTGCTAGCCTTTAGCAGGAGCAGTGGGCCACCTCTGTAGGCGCAGATGGTTCGGGAGAATCTGGGGATTCTAGTTCTTTTGTTTGTTTTTGTTTTTGAGACAGTGGTTTCTCATGCCCACCCTGGGGTCTTCAGTTCAGCTGGTCGGTGGTGATTCAGCTCTGAAATCTCAATTTAGGGTCCATTTCCTCAGACCACTTCTGAGAGCAACTCTCTTGGGTAGAGATCTCTGGGAAACTGGGTTTGCACCCCCAACTCCATCAGTCCTTGAATGGGGGTGGCTATAGGGAGCGGAGGGCACAGCAGGCCCCTTTGGCTAAGTCTCCCCAGAAGGGAACCTGGCTGTGAGCCCACAGGGAGCACTGCTCCTGGCAGCTGGGGCAGCGTGGGCCTCAGCCCTGAGTGGCACAGCACCCACCACAGGGGCCAAGGCCGCCATAGCTGAGAGGGTCACTCCTTTTTTTTTTTTTTGAGATGGAGTCTTGCTCTGTCTTCTAGGCTGGAGTGCAGTGGCATGATCTGGGCTCACTGCAAGCTCTGCTTCCCAGGTTCACGCCATTCTTCTGCCTCAGCCTCTGAGTACCTGGGACTACAGGTGCCCACCACCACGCTTGGCTAATTTTTTGTATTTCTAGTAGAGACGCGGTTTCACCATGTTAGCCAGGATGGTCTTGATCTCCTGACCTCGTGATCCGTCCGCCTCGCCCCCTCCCCGAGTGCTGGGATTACAGGCATAAGCCACCGCGCCCAGCCAGGTTTTGTTTCTGGCGCCCGGCCACGCCACTCCTTTTTAAAGACTTCCTCCTTCAGGCACCCAAACGTTCATGCAGCCAGTATTCATGGGGTGCCCCGAGGAGACATATGGACCGTGTCCCAGCCTTCCGGGACCTTGAGCAGTAGCTGGGGAGAGTCATGCCCTTGTTTAAGCATGGGCCAGGGGGAGCTGGACAGCACTGCTGGAGGTTGGAGGAGGACCCCTGGGGTCAGTAGGAGCCAACTGCAGGCTTTCAGGTAGTGGCAGCTGGGATATTTCAGGTTGCAGGGTTCAGTCAATTAACCTTCAACAAAAGTGCCAAGACGCCAGACGTGGTGGCTCACACCTGTAATTTTGGTACTTTAGGAGGCTGAGGTGAGAGGATAGCTTGACCCCAGGAGTTTCAGAGTAGCTTAGACAATATAGCAACATCCTATCTCTACAAAAAAATTTAAAAATTAGCTGATGGCCAGGCGCAGTGGCTCACGCTTGTGATCCCAGCATTTTGGGAGGTTGAGGCAGGTGAATCATTTGAGATCAGGAGTTTGAGAACAGCCTGGCCAACTTGGCAAAACCCTGTCTCTACGAAAAATACAAAAAAATTAGCCGGGCGTGGTGGAGCATGCCTGTAGTCCCAGCTACTCGGGAGACTGAGGCAGGAGAATCGCTTAAACCTGGGAAATGGAGGTTGCAGTGAGCCGAGATCGCACTACTGCACTCCAGCCTGAGCAACAGAGCGAGACTTCGTCCCAAAAACAAACAGACAAAAAATTATCTGAGCATGGTGGCACACGCCTGTAATTCCAGCTACTCCAGAGGCTGTGGTATGAGGATTGCTTGAGCCCAGGAACTTGGGGTTACAGTGAGCTATGATCATGTCATTGCACTCCAGCCTTGGATGCAGGGCAAGTGACACTCTGCCTCAGGAAAAAAAAAAAAAAAAGAAAAATGCCAAGAGCACACAATGGGGAAATGATGATTTCTTCAATAAATGGTGTTGGGAGAACTAGATCCATATGCAAAAGAATGAAACCAGACCCTCATCTTGCACCACATACAAAAACCAACTCAAAATGATTAAAGACTTAAATGTCAGACCCCAAACTATAAAACCCTAGAAGAAAACGTAGGGAAAAACCTTCGCGACAGTAGTCTGGGCAATGATTTTTGACTATGACCCCAAAAGTACAGGCAGTGAAAGCAGAAACAGACAAATGGGATAATATCAAACTAAAAAGATAATATCTGCAGAGCAAAGGAAACAATCAGCAGAGTGAAGAGACAATGAGCAGAATGGGAGAAAATATTTGCAAACCATACATCTGATAAATGTTAAATCCAAAGTATATAAAGAACTCAAACAAGTCCATGGCAAGGAGAGCAAATAACCCAATTCAAAAATAGGCACAGGACCCGAATAGGCATTTCTCAAAAGAAGGTACACAAATCAATGGCCAACAGGCATATGATGAAAAGAAACCAGGCACATTCCTCCATATATCTCCCAACTTCCTGAGCCCAGCACAAACACAACCCACCATATATCACTCTCAACTTCCTGAGCCCAGCACAAACACATTCCTCCATCTCTCTCTCAACTTTAGAAAAACACCACCTGGGAAATCTCCGATAAGGGCACAGCGGGAACCAATAAAAAACGCTAAATGTATAATGTTAACCAATTGTAATGTTGTAACCAAGAGAATTCCCTTGTTCCCCTGTAACTTTACATATCCTGTTTACATCGGGCTATAAAAAGCAAGCACTCGCATTGTTCGGGGCCCTCTTGTATGCTGTGGAATGGAGGGGCCAAGTTCGAACTTGCAGTAAAAGATCCTTGCCGCTTGGCTTTGACTCTGGACTCTGGTGGTCTTCTTTGGGGAACAAACGGTCTGGGTATAACAATGAAAGAATGTTCAGTATTACCAATCATCAGGAAAAGGCAAATAAAAACCACAAGGCATTGTCATCTCACAGAAAGTTATGATCAGAGAGACAAAGGATTACAATGTTGGTGAGGATATGGGGAAAGGGAACCCCAAACACTGTTGATGGGGATGGGAATTAGTGCAGCCATTACTGAAAACAATATAAAGATTCCTCAAAGAACTACAAACAGAACTACCTTATTTTATTTATGTATTTATTTATTTTTGAGACCAAGTCTTTTTTGCCCAGGCTGGAATGCAGTGGCGTGATCTCAGCTCACTGCAACCTCCATCTCCTGATTTTGAGTGATTCTCCTGCCTCAGCCTCCCGAGTAGCTGGGACTACAGGTGCATGCCACCATGGCTGGCTAATTTTTGTATTTTTAGTAGAGATGGGGTTTCACTACATTGGCCAGGCTGGTCTCAAACTCTGGACCTCAAGTAATCTACCCGCCTCGGCCTCCCAAAGTGCTGGGATTATAGGCATGAGCCACTGCGCCTGGCCAAAAAATAGAACTACCTTATGATCCAGCAGTCCCACTTCTGGGTAGATGCCTGAAGGATATGAAATCAGTATGTCAAAGAGGTAATTGAACTCCCATGGTCATCCCAGCATTATTCACAATGGCCAAGACATGGTATGAACCTAAGTGTCCATTAGCACATAAATGGAATACAGAAAATGTGGGATTTACGCACCATGGAATATGAGTCAGCCTTAAAGAGGAAAATTCTGCCATTTTCTTGGATGGATGAACATAGAGGACATTATGTTAAATGAAATAAGCCGGCCAGGCGCAGTGGCTCACGCCTGTAATCCCAGCACTTTGGGAGGCTGAGGCGGGTGGATGACTTGAGGTCAGGAGTTCAAGACCAGCCTGGCCAACATGGTGAAACCCCATCTCTACTAAAAATACAAAAATTAGCCAGCCGTGGTGGTGGGCACCTGTAATCCAAGCTACTTGGGAGGCTGAGGCAGGAGAATCGCTTAAACCCAGGAGGCAGAAGTTGCAGTGAGCTGAGATCACACCACTGCACTCCAGCCTGGGTGACAGAGCAAGACTCCGTGTCAAAAAACAAAAAAAAGATAAGAAAGAAGGAAATAAACCAGGCACAAAAGGCAAATATTGCATGATCTCAATTCATATGTGGAATCCAAAGTTGAACTCACAGAAGCAGAGAGTAGAATGGTGGTTGCCAGGGACTGGGGAGTGCTTGTGTGTATGAGATGTGGATATGTTGGTTAAAGGGTACAACGTTTTAGTTGGGCAGGCTGAGTAAATCCTGGAGATTAATGTATAGCATGGTAACTGTAGTTAGCAATAATGTATTAATTATATACTTGAAAATTGCTGAGAGAGATCTTACATGGTCTCACTGCAAAAAAAGATAAGTAGGAGAGGAAATGGATATATTAATTTGCTTCTTTTAATTATTTCACAATCTATATGTAAATGAAAACATCATTTTGTACACTGTAAATATATACAATTTTTATTTTTTTATTTGCCAGTTATACCTTTGTAAAGCTGCAGGGAAGGGGAAGAAAAAATAAATAACATGGCAAAAATATAAAACTAAAGTACAAAAGTAAAATGTGCTCTGTGTAACTTAATCAGTGTGGAGAATATCTACCAGGAGTATAATTAGGGGCTCCCTTGAGACACCCGAAAACCTCCTACCCATGGTGGCCTCTCTTCTCAGATGTGCTTGGGGCCTGTGGTGTGCAGGATCCCCCAGCTCCACCCTCCTGGTGTCATCTTTGCATTGCCTGGGGCAAAGGAAGGGTGTCCTGGGCTGCCTGGGGAGGCAGAATCTTCCACCCCTCACCCAAGAGTGGCTACTTACCAGCAGAGCTTAAGATTGTTGGGAAATCGGCATGGGTAGCTCACGGGCCTTTGATGGATGATGGGATCCAGGCCCCTGCCCCTTCAAAGTCATGGGACCCTCCTGGAAGGGCCTGAGGGCCTGCAAGAGGGAGGGTAGTGAATCTTTCCCTTGCACTGTCCATGGTGGAGAGTTCCAACTATTATGGTCTGCTTGCTATGTATTGCACCCCCATACTCTTTGTGGGACCCAGCGGGCCGTCCAGCTTGCACAAGGCAGACATAAAGATTCAGTACCAGGCCGGGCTCGGTGGCTCAAGCCTGTCATCCCAGCACTTCGGGAGGCTGAGACGGGCGGATCACGAGGTCAGGAGATTGAGACCATCCTGGCTAACACGGTGAAACACCGTCTCTACTAAAAAATACAAAAAAAAAAAAAAAAAAACCTAGCCGGGAGAGGTGGCGGGCGCCTGTAGTCCCAGCTACTCCGGAGGCTGAGGCAGGAGAATGGCGTGAATCCGGGAGGCGGAGCTTGCAGTGAGCTGAGATCCGGCCACTGCACTCCAGCCTGGCAACAGAGTGAGACTCCGTCTCAAAAAAAAAAAAAAAAAAAGATTCAGTACCGGGGGTGGGGGTGAGAATATCTGAGCTGGATTTCAGAAAGGTGGGGGACTTTCTTTTGTACCACAAGCTGGGGAAGCAGATGCTGCAGTTACAGGAAAGACTTCCTGCTTGTGATGGAACTCTGTTTCTCCTGGGCCTCTTGGGCCTAGTTCCCCTCTCTCCGCCCAGTGGACATGCATTTGCTCCATAGCAACCCCCCCACCCCACTCCTTGTGGATCCAGGGCTGGTGAGCCCATCCACAGCTCTGCACTTCTCCTCTGACCTGGTATCTGCTCCCCAGCCCTTCCCAAAGCCTGACCCACATCTTGGGCTCTTGGTAGAAATGGAGTTCAGGGTGGGGCTAAGTCAGCCTCCCCAGGCCTTTGTCTCTGGGAATGTCTGCCTCCCGGCGAGGTGAGGCAGGGCCTGGAAGACACATTGGAAGCTTTGTGGCTTCTCTCTCCCGGGGAGAGTCAGGGCCATGGTTATCATTCATTCAGAAACTGTTTATTTCAAAAGCATCTCCTGCCAGCCTTTTATGTTTCCAACACTTTCTTTGTTGTGATTTTCTATAGTTGTTTAATCAATTATCTATTTTTTTTTTTTTTATGAATGACTCTTTTATGTTCTCTGCCTTTCCCTCTGATGCTTTTAGGACTCTGAGAAGCTTAGGGGTAATTTAAGGTGCATTGTCCCACCAGCTGGTACCTGGTCTGGAGCCTTCAGAACTGGAGGCTTCAGACTGCCCTCTGCACCCTCCTGCCCTGGGAGGCCCTGGTTGCAGGTCTTTTATTTGGAGTCAGGAATCCTTAGCCACCTCTTCTTAGGCCTGCTTTCCAAGCACCCCGGATACGCGTCCATCCTCCCTCTGTGCGGAGATTGAGGACTCAGCTCGAGGCAGTGTTGGGGCCTCGGGAGATACAGTGTGTGGCATGGAAGACAGCCCATGGTCCCCACACTGCACTGTCCAGGGACCCATGTCCACTCCCTGGCCACCTCCCCTTTCCGTGCGTGTCCACTCCCTGGCCAGCCCCCATGCGTGTCCACTAGCTGGCCACCTCCACCCTGCGCATGTCCACTCCCTGGCCACCTCCCCCCCGTGCATGTCCATTTCCTGGCCACGTCCCCCCTGCGCGTGTCCTCTCCCTGGCCACCTTCCCCCCACCCCCCGCGCGCGTCCACTCCCTGGCCACCTCCCCACCCCGCGCGCGTCCGCTCCCTGGCCACCTCCCCACCCCGCGCGCGTCCGCTCCCTGGCCACCTCCCCACCCCGCGCGCGTCCGCTCCCTGGCCACCTCCCCACCCCGCGCGCGTCGGCTCCCTGGCCACCTCCCCACCCCGCGCGCGTCCGCTCCCTGGCCACCTCCCCACCCCGCGCGCGTCCGCTCCCTGGCCACCTCCCCACCCCGCGCGCGTCCGCTCCCTGGCCACCTCCCCACCCCGCGCGTGTCCGCTCCTTGGCCACCTCCCCACCCCGTGTGTGTCCACTCCCTGGCCACCGCCCCTCCATGCCTGTCCACTCCCTGGCCACCTCCCCCCTCCATAAGGATCTCGGTGGGACCGGGTGACTCTGCTCCCTTGTCCCAGGTCTTCTCAGAGCTCCTGATGCCCAGGTGGGCAGGAGGGTCTCCGATGGCTCACAGTTCCAAACAGCCAGGCCTTGTGCCCTCAAGGCCCCCACAAAGCCTTGGCCCACACGGTTCCTGCTCTCCATAGGCTGGGGGAGAGATAGGAACCAGCTTCCCCTTTGGACAGCATTGGCTCAGGGTCCTTGGCAGAACCTCAGGGGCCCGAGGGTTCTCCAGGCCACACCTACCTCTCCCACCACACAGGCAGGCCACTGTCAGACAAGCAGGTTTCTGGCCATGAGGCCCACAGGATACTGCCCCCATGGGACTTTCTGGGGTGGGGGCTGGGGAGCTCTGCTCTTGGGAACAGTGTTTGGAAGGCAGGGCGCTTGGGGTCTGGGTGCTCCTTCCACCACTCCTCAGGCTGACCCCAGCCAGCTCAAAGCTCAGAGAGGGATGGGCCCTTGCAGGAGCCTCTTGGCTCCCAGCTTGGCCATGGTGGGCAGATCAGGGAAGGCGGCCCAGCCAGGCTTCCTCCAGTTTGGGAGGACACTCTGCTTTCAGCCACCACAGCATCACCTGCATTTGGTGCAGCACCCCTGAGGGCCTCCCTGTTGTCCTGTGAAGATGATCACCCTCTCTGTAACACCTGGGAGCAGGAGGCTGCTGAAGCCTTGTCTAGGGGCTTCATCATTTCAGAGCTTTAGGCCAGCCTCTGTGAAATGAGGGCCCAGTCATGAAGTACAGTCTCATCATGCTCCTTCCCTATAAAAACTTTCAGGGAGGCCTAAGGAGGGGTTGGATGGTGGGCAGGAAAGGTGGAATGAAGGAATGAAGGGAGCTAACACCATTCTCCATGTTCATGGGAAGTGTTAGTTTCACTGGGTGGGGGATGTTTGCAAATGACAGGGCAGTATGGAAATTGTTTTGTTTTTCTTTATGGGGTTTGATGAACTGTTTAATTAATGCTTGTTCTTGGGAAGGAGGTATGTGTGTGATAAGGACGCGTGTGGACAATCAGGAGAAGGACGGGAATTTGGGAGCCCTAGAAGGAGCGTGATTCAGTGATTCCGTGTCCACTGTCACCCTGGACTATTCCAAGGGACTGTAGTGCCAAATGTCACAGTGGACTGTCCTGCTGAGGTCCTTGGGATGGTGTGAGTCTGGACTGGAGACCACATACTCTGGGAAGTGTAGTGCTGAGAGAAAGGGGATGCATGGAAAACCACAAAAGCTTCTGTGGGTTGGGAGTGGAGTTTCCAGAGTCAGGAAGGTTTCATGAGGCAGGGGTCAGAGGCTGGTGGTGCTCTGGCCAAGGAGCAGGGCAATAAACAGAGAGGAGCCAAGATGGAATCCCTCTGAGGGTGAATCTCCTTGGGGGCTTGTTTTCCCCAGGGAGCATGGGATGGGTCTACATGATGAGTGTCGTTAAATTCCCTCCACTCTCTCTTAGGTGTCTCCCAGCCTCTCGGCCGAGTCTCACACAGCCAGCCCACCTGCAAGGTGCAGTACGGGAGGGAGGCCGACAGTTAGAAGGGGATGAGCCCTGGCGCCTTTCATCTGGCCTCTGTCTAGGTGACCAAAGCTCACTTGGTCCTGGATATAGTTAGCAGCATGAGGAGTGATGTTCCTAGGACCAGTGGACAGCATGGACATTGCCTCCTAGAAGGTCTTAATTCCCCATTAAATCCCCAGCACCCAGACAGTAATCCATACATAGCAGTGATTCAGTAAATGCTTGAATGATACTTGATGGGGTATCTTCACTAGAGATATATGAATATTTAGCAAGGGCAGGGAAATATGCTCAAAATCACTAATCACTACAGAAATCTAAATAGGTACCATAACAAGACACCATTCCACACCCATAGAAAGACGAACGTTAAAAAAGACTGACAGGGGCCAGGCGCCGTGGCTCACGCCTGTAATCCCAGCACTTTGGGAAGCCAAGGGGGGCAGATCACGAGGTCAGGAGATTGAGACCATCCTCGCCAACATGGTGAAACACTGTCTCTACTAAAAAATACAAAAAATTATCTGGGCGTGGTGGCAGGCCCCTGTAGTCCCAGCTACTTGGGAGGCTGAGGCAGGAGAATGGCATGAACCTGGGAGGCGGAGCTTGCAGTGAGCTGAGATGGCGCCACTGCACTCCAGCCTGGGCGACAGAGCAAGACTCCATCTCGGGGTGCGAGGGTACGGGGGAAAGACTGACAGCCTGGGCGCAGTGGCTCATGCCTGTAATCCCAGCACTTTAGGAGGCCAAGGCAGGCAGATCACCTGAGGTCAGGAGTTTGAGACCAGCCTGGCCAACATGGTGAAACCCCGTTTCTACTGAAAATACAAAAAATGGGCATAATGGCAGGTGCCTGTAATCCCAGTTACTCAGGAGGCTGAAGCAGGAGAATCATTTGAACCTGGGAGATGGAGGTTGCAGTAAGCCGAGATCATGCCACTGCACTCCAGCCTAGGCAACAGAGCAACACTCCATCTCAGAAAAAAAAAAAAAAGAAGAAGAAGAAGAAGAAAAACAAAAAGACTGACAATACCAAATGTTGGCAGGGATATGGAGCAATTTGGGATTCAATATATTGCTGGTGGGAATGAATGATGATGCAGCCACTTTAAAAACAGTATGGTAGCATTTGTAAAGTTAAACATATTCTTACCATACAACCCAACAATTCCAATACAAGAGAAATGAAAACTTTCACAAAGACCTGTAAGTGAATGGTCATAGCAGCATTTTTTTTTTTTTTTTGAGACAGAGTCTCACTTTGTCACCCAAGCTGGAGTTCGGTGACATGATCTCAGCTCACTGCAAACTCTGCCTCCTGGATTCCAACATTTCTCATGCCTCAGTCTCCTGAGTAGCTAGAATTACAGGTGCACACCACCACGACTGGCTAATTTTTGTATTTTTAGTAGAGACGGGGTTTCACCATGTTGGCCAGGCTGGTCCTGAATCCCTGACCTCAAGTGATCTGCCCACTTCGGCCTCCGGAAGTGCTGGGATTACAGGTGTGAACCACCGTGCCTGGCCAGCAGCATTATTCATAAAAAATAAAAAACTGAAAGCAACCCAAATGTCCAATAACTGATGAATAAACAAATTATACTGTGGAATACCATTCAGCCCACAAAAAGAATGGGATATTAATATACATGTAACAATATGAATGAATCTCAAAAATATTATAAGAGAAATAATGAAATACAAAAGACTATGTACTGTATGATTCCCTTTATATGAAATTCTAGCTGGGCGCGGTGGCTCATGCCTGCAATTCCAGCACTTTGGGAGGCCGAGGTGGGTGGATCATGATGTCAGGAGATTGAGACCATCCTGGCTAACACGGTGAAACCCCGTCTCTACTAAAAATACAAAAAATTAGCTGGGCGTGGTGGTGGGTGCCTGTAGTCCCAGCTACTCGGGAGGCTGAGGCAGGAGAATGGCGTGAACCCAGGAGGCGGAGCTTGCAGTGAGCCGAGATCGCGCCACTGCACTGGGTGACAGAGCGAGACTCCGTCTCAAAAAAAAAAAAAAAAAAAAAAAAAGAAATTCTAGAAGAGGCAAAATTATAATGACAGAAACCAGATTAGTGGCTGCCTGGGGCCAGGGTGGGGAAGGAGATGGGCTGCAAATAAGCAGCAAGAAATGTTGTAGGGTGCAGGGACTGTTCTATATTTTGATTGTGGTGGTGGTAACATAATTGTATATAATTACCAAAATGTATCAACCTGCACACTTAACAGCTATGAATTTTATTGTATGTAAATAATAAAACATAAATTTTAGGTAAAAGAGACCCCCACATCTAGATATACCATGTGCAAACTTCTGGCAAACCAATAATAAAAATAAAATCTTGAAGGCAGCCAGAAACAATAGACAAAAGAACAAAGAATTACAGAGGACTTTTATTCAGAAACTATGCAAGCCAGAAGTCAATGGAGTAACATCCTTAAAGTACTGAAAAACAAAAACAAAAACAGTCAATCTAAAATTCTATACTTTTTGTTTTTGTTTGTTTTGTTTTTTAAAGACAGAGTCTTGCTCTGTTGCCCAGGTTGGAATGCAGTGATGCGATCTTGGCTCACTGCAACCTCCACCCCCTGGGTTCAAGCAATTCTTGTGCTTCTGCCTTCCAAGTAGCTGGGGTTACAGGCACACACCACCATGCCTAGCTAATTTTTATACTTTTAATAGAGACAGGGTTTCACCATGTTGGCCAGGCTGGTCTCAAACTCCCGACCTTAAGTGATCTGCCTGCCTCAGCCTCCCAAAGTGCTGGGGTTATAGGCATGAGCCACTGCACCCCTAGAATTCTTTTTTTTGAGATGGAGTCTCACTCTGTCACCCAGGCTGGAGTGCAGTGGTGTGATCTCGGCTCACTGCAACCTCTGTCTCCTGGGTTCAAGCGATTCTCCTGCCTCAGCCTCCCTAGTAGCTGGGATTACAGTTGCCCGCCTCTACACCCAGCTAATATTTTGTATTTTTAGTAGAGATGGGGTTTCACCATGTTGGTTAGGCTGGTCTCGAACTCCTGACCTCAGGTGATACACCTGCCTCGGCCTCCCAACCCTAGAATTCTGTACTTCTATGCTTAATAAATATTTGTGGCTGAATTTATTGGAGGTGGTTATAGGGGGACATGGAAGGAAAACTATAAAAATGCAATTTAGTATTTGTTGATAAACCACACAGCCTGGCTGGCATTGAAATTGGTTGTCTGTATAACTTTTCCATTACCAGCTGAACTGTGCTAGAAGAAATATTAAAGGAAGTTCTTCAGACAGGAGGGGTATGACACCAGATGGAGATTTAGATCTCCACAAAAAATGAGGAGCCCTGAAAATGGTAAAAATGAAGGTCAATTAAAAAGTTATAATGGGGGCGGTCGCGCACGCCTGTAATACCAGCACTTTGGGATGCCGATGCGGGCAGATTGCCTGAGGTCAGGAGTTCCAGACCAGCCTGGCCAACATAGTGAAACCCTGTCTCTACTAATAATACAAAAGCGAGGCTGGTGTGGTGTCTGGGGCCTGAAGACCCAGCTACTCAGGAGGCTGAGGCAGGAGAATCACCTGAACCTGGGAGGTGGAGGTTGCAGTGAGCCAAGATCGCGCCACTGCACTCCAGCCTGGAGGACAGTCAGACTCCATCTCAAAACAAACAAACAAACAAACAAAAAAGGCTGGGCGCGATGGCTCAAGCCTGTAATCCTAGCACTTTGGGAGGCCGAGGCGGGCGGATCACGAGGTCAGGAGATCGAGACCATCCTGACTAACAACGGTGAAACCCGTCTCTACTAAAAATACAAAAAAAAAAAAAAAAAAAAAAGAATTAGCCGGGCGAGGTGGCAGGCGCCTGTAGTCCCAGCTACTCCAGAGGCTGAGGCAGGAGAATGGCGTGAACCCAGGAGACGGAGCTTGCAGTGAGCCGAGATAGTGCCACTGCACTCAAGCCTGGGCGACAGAGCGAGACTCCGCCTCAAAAAAAAAAAAAAAAAAAAAAAAAAGAGTTATAACGGTGTTCATAAGAAGAACTACAGACCCCAGAGCTCTCAAATCGCTGGAAGGACTTCTGCGGTGGGCCTGTGCATGATGCACAGAGGACAGGTGGGAAAGAATCACAGACACCTAGTAAGACAACGGGGCATGGCTTTGTCCCGGTTTCAGAGCACCGACACATTTAGTCACCATTTACCTTCCTGGGAGGTAGATTAGGCAGGGGGCACACTAGCCCTGCTTTGTAGGAACAGAAGTAGAGTCTCAGAGAAAACAAGTGACTTGCCCAAGAAGCCTTATTAAGTACCAGCCAGGACAGTGTATTTTCTATTCCTTGTGTTTTGGGATAACTTAGTACCGTCCCCTCCGATGAACCAGTGCCTGCAAAAGCCCTTGAGATCTGGGAAACAGGAGGCACAGATCTTGGAGTTTACCTTGTTCTTAATCAGTCCTCAGGCAGTCGCCTCTAACGCGAGCGAATACCCGCTTCCCGAGGCCGTCACTGGGCAGAGGAGGGGCCAGGCTCCGGATCCCAGATCCCCTTTCCCCGCCCCGCCGTGCCACGCCTGCGCGGGCACGGCCGCCCGCCCCCAAACCCCTCCCGCGGAACCCGCAATCCTGCCTGCGCGGGCGCGGGACTGCGGGCAGGGGGAGGGGCATCGCGGCGCGTCCGTTGCTAAGGCCGCGCAGCCCTAGCGACCGAACGCCCTGCGGCGGCCGCGCAGGCGCTGTGGTGGGCTCCGGTGCACTGTGGGATGGAAACCGGAGCGGCGCGTCCTGGCGGGACCGGGCGGCGGCGGCGGGGCCGGCGGCGGCCAGGGACCCGGGCTTAGGCTCGGCCGGGCCGGCTGAGGACGCAGGCGGCCAGCGGGCGGCGGGCGCCGTCATGAACGCGGCGGTGGTGAGGCGGACGCAGGAGGCGCTGGGGAAGGTGATACGGAGGCCGCCGCTGACAGAGAAGCTGCTGAGCAAGCCCCCGTTCCGCTACCTGCACGACATCATCACGGAGGTGGGCGCCGGGTTCCGGGCCCGGCCAGGTGCGGGTCGGGGTTCCGGTGGGCGCCGAGGTCAGGGCCCAGGCCGGGTGGCGCCGGGTGCGAGCCGGGCTCGGGCTCAGGTGCGGGTGGGGGGCCGGGGCTGGGCCAGAGTCGGGGCCCGGGCCGGGTGTGAACCCGGTGTGGGCCGAGCTCGAGGTGCAGGTCGGGGACCCGGTCAGCGCCGAGTGTGAACCGAGTGTGGGCCGGGCTCAGGGTGCAGGTCAGGGGCCGGGTTAGGGCCGAGTGTGGACCGGGTGTGGGCCGGGCTCGGGGTGCAGGTCGGGGACTGGTTCAGGGCCGGGTGTGGGCCGGGCGCAGGGTGCGGGTCGGGGACCGGGGTGAGTTCCGGGGTCGGGGCGAGAGCTCTGTGCGGCCCCTGCCCGGGAGCCCGGCCTGTAGGCCCAATTCCGCGGCGCCCTCCACGCGGAGGTCCTGCCCCTCCCCCGGCTCCGGGCCGCCGCTTACAGGGAGGCTCCGGGCCCTCGGGGACCATTACTTCTTCCCTGCCTACCGTGTGTCTCCTTAGTGCATCTTCCATTCTGCCTGGCAGAGCTGCTTCTGTGACTCCCACCTCATCTAACCCTGCAGAACCCTTCTCACTTTCCCTGAAGCATTTAGCACGTGAAAGGCTAAATCCTGGGAGAATGGAAATAATATTTTTTATACAGCCTTCTGCCCCGAAGTTTCCCTCCATACCACATTTTGGGTGCTTAATAAATGCCTGTGGGTGAATTTAGTGGAGGTGGTGGTAGGGAGACTTGGCAGGAAAAACTAACAGAGCAGCACACCCTGCCCTAAATTGAGATTGGTGGTCTCTGTAGCTTTTCCCCATTTGCAGATGGTGTGCTCCTCAGTGACGGAGACCCTGGCTTGCTTATTAGTATGGCTCTGGTGATCTGCAGTGGGTAAGGTACATAGAAATTGCACAACAAACATCCCCTGTTGAGTGGGACCTGTCAAGGCTTGTGGTAACTCCCTGGTAACTCTTAGGAGCGTCACTGCGGGGGTTGCAGCACCCATTTCCATGGTGGACCCAAGGGCACGTGGGAACTCAGAGGTGTGTTTTGGGATTTAGGATTCAGGTTGGACTTGCAGACTTCCAGGGCCTCATGACCTCACCTGGTGATGGTCCTCAAGCTCTGTTTCTCACTCTTTTCAACAGATTGGGTGCCTTATTCTTGCACAGACTTTGCTTTACTGGGTCTGCCCTCCTACCTTAGCTTAAACTTGTGGGCTGGAGCGTGTGCCTCTGTGTTAAAACAGTGCCTAAAAATGCTCTCGAATCCACCCACATCCCGAGGCACTGCCAGCCCTGGTCACGTCCTCCCAGCTGGTGCAGCACTTACAGCCTGTCCTGGACAGTGTGTGGGGAGGGGACCTGCTGTGTGGATAGCCCGGTGGGAGCGGAACAGTGTGCCGCATCACCACTGTCCCATGAAATAGGCAGGTACCCGTCCTCTGACCGAGAGGGAACAAGAGCCAATGTGAGCCCAGCCAGCTATAGCTGTGGCTGCCAAAACCTTTATTCTCCCAGTCCTGTCTGCCCCACTGAAATGCAGAGCCCTGAAATGCAGAGGGAGGTGCAGGGAGTGTGCCTTATCCTTGTGGGGCAGTAGTGGCGCTCAGCTCACGGTGGCTGTCCAGTCACTACCACATGGTTGGTCAGAGGCATCCTAATGGGAGAGGAGGAAGAATATGGGCTGGGTGCTGTGGCTCACGCCTGTAATCCCAGCACTCTGGGAGGCCAAGGCGGGCCGATCACTTGAGCCCAGGTGTTCAAGACCAGCCTGGCCAACATGGCAAAACTCCATCTCTACTGAGAATACAAAAATTAGCTGAATGTGGTGGTGCACCTGTAATCCCAGCTACTCAGGAGGCTGAGTAGGGAAGATTGCTTGAGCCTGGAAGGTTGAGGCTGCAGTGAGCCGTGATTGTACCACTGCACTCCAGCCTGGGTGACAGAGTAAGACCCTGTCTCAAAAAAAAAAAAAAAAAAAAAAAAGGGGATTGCTTTCCTGGCCAGGTAGATAGGGTGCGTGGAACGAGCTGCGTGTTCCCAATTAGGAACTACTGGTCTGCTCTTCTCCCATAGACTTCCTCATCTAATGCCAAAGTTGATTTCTGTCCCTGTGTAAAGATAAATAAATTGTCACCTACTTGATAAAGATGTTAGAATGACTGACACATTGGAAAGGATTTTCAGATAATAGATGGGGAGCCTCTCATGAAAATGCCTTGCTGTCCTGAATATTATACACAAATTACTATATTAGTATTTTAGCTATAGCTAAACTAACCACCCCGTTTCATTAAGCTAAGTGTGGATCCTGTGACGTTAATGTCTCTTGTCACTTACAGTTATTGCTCACAATTTTTTTTTTTTTGTTTTAGAGGGAGTCTTGCTCTGTCACCCAGACTGGAGTGCAGTGGCACAATCTCCACTCACTGCAACTTACGCCTCCCGGGTTCAAGCAATTCTCTTGTTTCAGCCTCCTGAGTAGATGGGACTACAGGCACATGCCACCATGCCCAGTTAATTTTTATATTTTTAGTAGAGATGGGGTTTCGCCACGTTGGCCAGGCTGATCTCGAACTCCTGACCTCAGGTGATCTGCCTGTCTCAGCCTCCCAAAGTGCTGGGATTACAGGTATGAGCTACCACACCCAGCCTATTGCTCACAATTTTAACTGCCAGCATCCTGGGAAAACCTCAACAGGGACAAAATGAAAATGTTCCAGGAATGTTAAATGCAGGATGCTCTTAATATTCTACCTGTCGTCTCAGGAAAAATAGTAGTACAGCTCTTACATAGCGTGGTGTGGAATGAAAACTCTTACATTGATTAATACCTAACTTGATGCAAATTAAGGAGTTGTGGCTTGAATCCAGAGGAGGCTGACGTTAGGATGGGACTGTCTTGTTTGTAAAACACAACTCCCCGTAATAAATATGCTTTATTAGCTGACCTAGGACACACAGCTGTGGGCATACCTGTCCTTACCACATACCATGCAGCCTGCTGGTAAGGGTCCCGGCTGTTCAAAATGCTTGTTGCTACAAATTTTACTGATTTTACAGTAACCTACTACATTTCAAAAATTTTCAATTTGAGAGAACCCACGACCCTGGCTGGGTGTGGGGGTTGAGAGGAACAGAAAAAATCATTGTCCTAAAAGCTGGTTTTAGGGCTAATTAAGAGGTATAGGTTACCTGAGGGAAGGGGTGACTGGGGAGAGAACCAAAGCTATGGGGTGTGGAGCCTGCCATGATCCTAAGAAGTGAGTAGTGACACGTGGTGAGGAGAAAGACCCTTGCAGAACTTCTAGTCTTAGAAAACTAGGCTGAGAAATTCCTTTTCTTTTCTTTTTTTTTTTTTGAGAAAGAGTCTCACTCTGTCGCCCAGGCTGGAGTCCTGTGGCGCGATTCCGGCTTACTCCAACCTCCACCTCCCGGGTTCAAGCAATTCTGTTGCCTCAGTCTTCTGAGTAGCTGGGATTACAGGCATCCGCCACCATGTCTGCCTAATTTTTGTATTTTTAGTAGAGACGGGGGTTTCACCATGTTGGCCAGGCTGGTCTCGAACTCCTGACCTCAAGTGATCCGCCCGCCTCGGCCTTCCAAAGTGCTGGGATTACAGGTATAAGCCACTGTGCCCGACCAAAGTTCCTTTTCATTTTGGAATCTGTTCCCTCCATTGCACCTGAAGGACTCTTGTAAAAGGCTGTTCCAGGTCCTCCTCGTGGTCCTTCGGCTCAGTTCACGTCCCTGAGTGGCTTCACAGGGCCTCTGTACCAGGCCCCGAGTGTCTCTCTGGCCTCAGGCTCCTGCTGTTGTACATTTCCCTTGCACAGAACTCTGTGGGTCCTGGACCTTGTGTGGACTTTCTTTCTTTTTTTTTCTTCTTCTTTTTTTTTTTTTTTTTGGAGACGGAGTCTTGCTCTGCCGCCCAGGCTGGAGTGCAGTGGCCGGATCTCAGCTCACTGCAAGCTCCGCCTCCCGGGTTTACGCCATTCTCCTGCCTCAGCCTCCCCAGTAGCTGGGACTACAGGCGCCCGCCACCTCGCCCGGCTAGTTTTTTTTTGTATTTTTTAGTAGAGACGGGGTTTCACCATGTTAGCCAGGATGGTCTCGATCTCCCGACCTCGTGATCCGCCCGTCTCGGCCTCCCAAAGTGCTGGGATTACAGGCTTGAGCCACCGCGCCCGGCCTTTTTCTTCTTTTTTTTGAGACAGAGTCTGGCTCTGTTGCCAGGCTGGAGTGCAGCGGCTCAATGCAATCTCCACTTGTCGGCTTCAAGTGATTCTCCTGCCTCAGCCTCCCATGTAGTTGGGACTATAGGCATGTGCCACCATACTCAACTAATTTTTGTATTTTTAGTGGAGACGGTGTTTCACCATGTTGGCCAGGATGGTCTCAATATCCTGACCTAGTAATCTGTCCACCTCGGCCTCCCAAAGTGCTGGGATTACAGGCATGAGCCACCGCGCCCAGTGTGTGGACTTCCTTATGTCTGGCATGTGCATCTGAAATGCCCCCTTGCCCAACTCTTCTGTAAGCCTGGTCCCCATCTAGGTATGATTCCTCCAGGAAGGGTTCCCTGCCACCCTTGCCCCTCCCAGATTGTGGATTAGGTACCAAGCCTGAGTGCTTCCTTACTACCTGCACGGTGTCATCTTCACCCATCTGTCCACACAGCCAGACTAAGTTCTGAGAGGATCTGGCTGGCTTCTGCCCTGCACAACACGTGTAGTAGACATCAAACATTTCTTGAGTAAGTGGATGATTCAAGTCTGGGCTGCTAGTCAATTCTGACATCTCCCAAGTGTGGAATTGAGTGGATGAGGCTGATGAGGTGGCTGTCTGTGCAGTGACGTGGTGGCCTTTCTTTCTCTCTTGAAGGTGATTAGAATGACTGGTTTCATGAAGGGCCTCTACACAGACGCCGAGATGAAGTCTGATAATGTGAAGGTGGGTTTGAGTCGGGCTTCTCCTGTTAACCCCTCGCCTTAACGGATGGGATTTTTTGTAGGCCGGGTCGTGTGGCGTGTGTCATTTCTGTGCTGCATGTGGTTGGAATACAAGGTCAGTGAATTCATGAATTGATATATACCCTTCCTCATTTCATTTTCTCATTGTGGTAACTGGATCTCATGCTCGTTTTATTCACTGAAAAATGGGATTAGTATTTCAAAGATTAATGCTAGCCTATCAACTAAATTAAAGGCTTTAATGAATTGTTTTTGTTTTGTCAGTAAAAGGTCAGTATTTCTAGATTTGTTATAGATCTAAAAATAGCTTCGTATGTAAACAGAAACTATCCTATGCCTGTAGAACATACTGAAGATAATGCATACTCTTCAAAGTATTGTAATATTTATATTTTCAATGGAAATGTTTCAGGATAAAGATGCAAAAATTAGCTTCCTACAAAAGGCCATAGACGTGGTTGTAATGGTGTCGGGAGAGCCACTGTCAGCCAAACCAGCCCGAATCGTGGCCGGGCATGAGCCTGAAAGAACAAATGAGCTGCTCCAGATAATTGGAAAATGCTGTCTCAACAAGGTACTACTGCTGTCCTGGCATTTTGAACTTACTTAGTACTTGAGTGAAAGGTAGTCGGGGGTGAGGGACTCACATGTGTGGGCGGTTTAGGGAGGGCGTTTCAGTGGCGTCTGTCAAACACTGTGCTTTGAATCTGATCCCACCCCTTCTGGAGCCCCAGAGATACAGGAGGAGTAATTTAAAACTGAATGATGAGACAAATAAGGGTATCTTATACGCAAGTTCTGCAAGCTTTCAATATAAAATCGGGAACCCCGCAGGTACTCTGTGCCCGGCTGGTGGCTGGAGGCTGGAGGCCCAGGCTTCCATGCCCTCTGGCTTTCTCCTTTCTGGGGCTCCTTTGAGGACAGGTGGCTGCTTCCAGCCGGGGCTGCAGTGGCTGCAGGAGCACTTTTCTTCTTCCCTGGGTCTTACGAGAGTCTCTGTTCTCTTCCTGCATCTCCAGCCTCTGATATCTGCTTGTCTGTTGCCCTTCCTCTCTCTCTCTTCAACCCTTTCTCTCTCTCTCAGTTGCTGTTTCAGTTGTATAGGGAGTAGATTTTTTTCTTCCTGAGCTTTTCACTGTGGGCTAGAAACTTGGGTGTCAGGCCTCAGGCTTCTCTGGTTAGGTCCAGCCTGGGCCATGTTTGCCCAAACGTTGGAGAAGGTCTTTCCCCAGGGTCTTCCTTCTTTTGAAGGCCGAGTGGTCCCCCATGGAGGAGCAGGTTGGACTTGTATTGAGAGTATGATTAATACAGTTTTTCACATACCTAGTGGGTGGTTGGCTGGGGGCTAACCTTAAATGTGACCCAAATGGGAACAGGTAGGTTTCAGCCCCCTCAACAGCAGTGGGTCGTGGAGGTGCATAGTGGTGTCAGACTGACTCCTAGGAGGCCCCCCCGGTGCAGGTCCAGCATACAAACTTAGAGACTTGGAAGCAGATTTTGCCAGTACACTGGCCTCTGTGCCTAGACTCCCCAGCTCCCCTTCCCGGGTCCTTTATGTTGCTCGTCTTTTTAAAAAGCACATCTGGCTCCTATCTCCTTTGCTGAATCTTCTCCGGCTTCCAGTAGCCTTGGGGCCGAGCCAGCTCCATGGCACAGCTTGTGAGCCCCCTAGAGACCTGCTGCTACTTCTTTCCCTTCAGATCCTTCTCTCATTTCCCACACCTGAGCCCTCCACTCCAGTCACCATGCACCCTTGCATTCAGCCCTGGCCTGCTGTCTCCCGTCAGCCTCTTGCCCTGGTGCCTGTTGGCTTCTTGGTGCCTGAGCTGCTTTCCTCCTCCAGCCTCACCCAGCAGCAATGTGGCGTCTGTGAGCGCTTCCTTGAGCCTGGGCCTCTCCTCCCTCCCAGGCCGACTTAGGTGCCCCTGTAGGCTTCCTATAGCCTGTTGTTTAATTGTTGTGTTTGTCTGTGTCCCCAGTACATGGTGTGTCTTCGGCCTAAATGGAGCCTGGCATGTGGCAGTCACTCAGCGTGTGCTTGTGGAATGAGTGCGTTGAGTGAGTGGGACTCCTGACTGGAGGTGTCCTACACTCTGGGTGGCTGTCAGGGATGCTGGAGAAGGAATTTCTGCATTTGACGGGGCTTGAATTAGATCAGTTTTTCCCCCCATAATTTTATTATTATGTTAAAATCCCTATAACATAAAATTTGTCATCTTAAGCATGTTGAAGTGTACACTTCAGTGCTGGTAAATTCAGTCATGTGCAGCCATCACCACCTTCCATCTCCAGGACTCTTCTTGCAAAACAGACTCTGTCCCCATGAAACACTAACTTCCTCTTCTCCTGTCCCCCGCCCCTGGCATCCTTCATTGTACTTTCTGTCTCTATGAATCTGACTACTCTAGGGACCTCGGATAAGTGGAGTCATAGAGTGTCCTTTTTTTGACTGGCTTATTTCACTTAATATAACATTCTCAAGATTTATCCATGTTGTGGCATGTATCAGAATTTCATCCCTTTTTAGGGCTGAATAATATTCCATTGTGATGGATATACCATATTTTGTTTATCCACTCAACTGTCAATGGTACAGTTTGCTCCCATGTTTTAGCTATTATGAATAATGCTGCTATGAACATGGATATACAAATATCTCTTCAAGACCCTGTTTTCCATTTTTTTGGATAAATACCCAGAAGGGGAATTATTGGGTCATATGGTAAATCTGTGCTTAATTTTTTGAGGAACTGTTATACTGTTTTCCATAATGGCTGTATCATTTTACATTTCCATCAACAGTGCATGAGAGTTTTAATTTCTCCTTATCCTTGCCAATGCTTGTTGTTTTGTGTTTTTTTAGGAGCAGCATCCTAATGGGTGTGAGGTGGTTAGATAAAATCTTAAGGCACTTATGGCTGGGATTCTACGATCCCATTAGAAGTTTAAGGCATGGGTCAGCTTTATTGACCTTGAACACACACATTCACATTTGACAGCTTGGGTAGACTTGAACCAGGATTCATTTAGCTTGGGTGGATGCTACTGTTAATGACCAAAGTGCTGAAAGTAATAGTTATCAAGATATGCTGTGCTTTGTATGTGATAATAACATGTTCAAAAAATATTTTATCCTTTGAATTTCATTGTAGACAGAGAATCTGTCTCATGAGCTATCTTTCAATGGCGATGTTCTATTTGTTACGTGTGCGGATCTCATTTCACCTAACACCTCATTTCCTTCCATTTGGACGACAAGCTCTCCAGTGACGATGCGGTACGGAGGGTTTTAGCTGGAGAGAAAGGAGAAGTGAAAGGCCGGGCCTCACTGACCTCAAGATCTCAGGAATTGGATAATAAGAATGTGCGAGAAGAGGAGTCCAGAGTTCACAAAAATACAGAGGTGAATTGCAAGTCGCACATCTTTGAAAATGAAATAGTGAGTCTTTTTGTAGTTTAGGTAAAAACGTTCATAAATGATTTTATTTTTATTTCGTAGGATAGAGGAGACTCTGAAATAAAAGAGAGAAGTACAAGCAGAGATCGAAAACAGAAAGAAGAATTGAAAGAAGACAGCAAGCCAAGAGAAAAGGACAAGGACAAGGGGAAGGCCAAGGAGAATGGCGGAAACAGACACAGAGAAGGGGAGAGAGAGAGACCCAAAGCCCGGGCCAGGCCAGACAGCGAGCGACAGAAAGACAGAGGCAACAGGGAGCGGGACAGAGACTCCGAGCGTGAGAAGGAGACAGACAGAAAGAGTGAGGGGGGAAGAGAGAAGGAGAGACTGAGAGACAGGGACCGAGAGCGCGACCGAGACAAAGGGAAGGACAGGGACAGACGGAGAGTGAAAAACGGGGAGCACTCCCGGGACCTGGACAGGGAGAAGAACAGAGAGCATGACAAACCTGAGAAAAAGGTAAAGTCTTCCTGAAAACCTCGCCTTTTGCTTAGCAAGAGTTTGTGGTGGCCTCAAACATGATTTTTATCTTTCTTACAGTGTGACTAGGAAACTGGTTTTCTTTTATGCCTATTTAAAATTACGACAATCTTGGATTCTCAATAGAAACCCAAAGAGATACTTATTTCTTGTCAGTTGTGTTTTGGGTGTTTTTGGTTCATCCCTTAATAGAAGTTTATTGTTCAGCCAATCATTTATTAAGGCATTATTCAGTGAGTTTTTAACCATTTCCTACTTCATGTCTAGGGAGACGTCTGCTGGATTATAAGCTCCCTAAGAGCATAAGCCAGAGATTTCACTCATGTTCACTGTTGGATACCCAGTCTGGTAGAGTGTCTGACACACAGCAGCTTTGCAGTAAATACCTGGTGGTGGAATGGATTGAGCATCCAGGCAAGGGGTGATGGGCTTTTCAGATCAGGAAACATTGGATGAAATTGATCAATTGATAGTGGTTTCTGAGGTCTCCCTTTATGGAATTTTGATCTGGGAGTGGTAGAAGATAATTTGAAGGGGGAAGTCAGGAAAATATTATTAAATGCTTGCTCTTTTTAGAGTTTAATGATTCCCCACCAGGCCTGTAGAGAAATCAGCGTTTTTCAGAGTTTGAGCTGATTTGCCACGTTGCTCTTGTCCTTGTCTCGCAGGTGTTTTAAGATGTGTGGCTTCTCCCGTGCGTGTCGTTTGTGTCGTTTGTGTCACTCTCAGTATTGCTCTGAAGGCTTTGGAGCAGCCTCCACCTTAGCACTGCAAGCAGTGTTTATGTGCAGTCTGAGTTGTGCATGTGACGTCTTTAGGAGCATGGACATTGCTCAGTTATTAAAGATTAGGGCTGCTTTCAGGGGCTTTTAGGCATTAGCAGATAAGCACAATAAGACCGGAGTTTACTGTAATTCTTGTTTAATTAAATTTTCAGGTAAATTTAGGGTTTGCTAGAAAATCCTATTGGTTTCAAACTGTTTTCTAAATGTGTGAATTCCTTCTGGACCCACCATATGTGTTGGGGATGTTTTCCCAGACACCCATTCTTTGGGGAATGTAAAATTGTAAAGCATCCTGCGAAGATGTTGGAAATCATCTGGTCTCCAGCTGCTAGGAAGGAGGACACTGAGGTCGGGCAGGGATCAGATCTGCCCAGTTGATCTGGCCGGGCAGTGAGGGGCAGGGCCTGGGTTGGTGCCATGGCCTCTTCCTCCTGGGACAGCCATCTTGTCTTGTGGCACTGCGTCTCAGGGTGTGCCTGCCCAGGGGAGGGGGGTGGGTGCCACAGGACTGACCCTGAGGGGAATCCTGTAAACCAGGCTTTCCTGTGGGGGTCAGTACAAGCCCGTTTTGAGATCTGTGGGTCACAATGGGATAGGGGGTGCCTATCGGGCAAGATTGTGGTTTTGTTCGTAATTGAACGTAGTGTTCTACGGGGCATTTTGGAGTTTTACTATTTAAAATGTCACTCATTCCCCCTCCACTGCACATCCTGGAGTAATGTACTGTATGATATGTGTCATAACCTGGCTTTCCTTATGAGTCTTAGAAATTACAGAGACATTCCCCATCTTTTGCTTCTTTTTAGAGGTGTAAGAAAAAGTATTTTTCATGAACCTGATTTTTCTGAGGCACCGGTATATTCTGGTGTATTTTGCTGTGCATGAGGCAGCCTAGGAAGGGGCCAACCTTCCTCAGCTCTCAAGGCCTTCGGATTGGGGGTCCCCACGTTATGTTCCCTAAAACTGCTAATGAGATGACTGGCTTTTTAAGTAGAGAGAAACCATTCCAAAGAAATTCTTAGAGGCTCAGCCGGGCATGATGACTCACGCCTGTAATCCCAGCACTTTGGGAGGCCGAGGCGGGTGGATCACGAGGTCAATAGATCGAGACCTTCCTGGCAAACATGGTGATGAAATCCTGTCTCTACTAAAAAAAAAAAAAATTACAAAAATTAGCTGGGTGTAGTGGTGTGCGCCTGTAGTCCCAGCTACTCAGGAGGCTGAGGCAGGAGAATTGTTTGAACTTAGGAGGCGGAGGTTGCAGTGAGCCGACATCACGCCACTGCACTCCAGCCTGGGTGACAGAGCGAGACTCTGTCTCAAACAACAACAACAACAAAAAGAAATTCTTAGAGGCTGATATTTGGGAACATATCAGAGCCAAGTGTAATGATGGTTTTGTTTAAAAGCGTCTGAGACCGTGGCGAAGTGATTTTTTCCTACACAAAGCTGGTGCTTACTTGGTTGCCGTGAGATTTGCGTGGATCTCACGTGGTGGTTTTGTTTGCCAGGCTCTTCTGTGGACAATCTGGGGGCTTCATTGAGCCGCATGGGTCTGGGAGGCAGCTGCGTCCTTTCCTCTGGTAAAAAGCGCCAGGCAGGTGTGAGCTGCTGTGAGGCGCCTCCCAAGGAACCCCAGTTCCCAGGGACCTTAGTCACATCTATGCTGGGGAAGCAGGAGACTCAAGTTCTAACCCCGGTTCTGCCGCAGTCATTCTTTATCCTCTTCCCCATTTCTGTCTAGTTGAGAGGCTGACGAGATCCTAGGCTACCTCATGGGCTTTTGCAAAGAAGAAGTGAAATAGTAGATATGAAAACACTCGGAAAATTAAGAGTGCAGTGGAGAGGACAGGTGCTAGGTTAGACTGGCCACGTGGGGGTCCCAGGCCCCTCTCTTAACTGCCTCCTTTATGGGTAGCACGTGTGCAGTGCCCAACCTACAGTCATGGGTAATTACTGCTGATAAAATCTGATACCTTCATAATTAACTTATGAGGACATTGAATTGTTGAAATATTGAACAGGCTTTCTTTGCTTTTCAGTCTTCCTGGAGGAAAATCTCAATGAAGATAATGTGTTCTACTCCTTCTACTCCGAGATATGTCTTCTAGAGAAGTGATTTAAGGCGTGAGATGAGATGGTGTTTACGGTTTTCATGTAGTTTATGTTATGAGAGTGCTTTCCTCACTTACAGTCTGAAGCCTTTGCTTAAAAAGAATTGCCCCATTCTGTTAATGAAGTTAGCCTGTGATCAGCAGAGGCGGCTAGGAGCAGTTTCTCTGTGGGTGTCGGAGGTTTATATTGTTCATTCCCTCCCTAGCTTCCAGATCCCTAGGTTTCCCTGCAATATGTTTCCAGGAAATTCGGTGTGGCATAGGGATTCGTGTTCGTATAGCTTCCTGAGAGGCAGGAATATTTGAAGTCCTTGCCCACCTACTTTGCCCTTATGGGAAGAGATCTCCCTGCCATTGGCTTGGAAGACTCTTGGGGAATGCAGGCAGCAGTAACAATTGTGGCAATCAGAGGTGGATTGGCGATGTGGTGTTCTCGTGGGAAGAATGATTTCACTGTTGGTCAGTGTTATAGAAAATATCTTGGCATATTTTTAGATATTACGGATTGGAATAATTCTAAAGTTTGAACTTTTTTTTTTTTTAATAGTCAGCAAGCTCAGGGGAGATGTCTAAAAAGTTGTCAGATGGAACTTTTAAAGACTCCAAGGCTGAAACAGAGGTAAACTTTAAAAAATAACTTTAAGAGATGTCAACTTGTAGCTGTGTTGAAACAGTAAATGCTGTGTGCTCCCCTGGACCACTGAGGCATGGAAGGAGCACATGGTCATGGCCTATCTGTAATAGGTCCATTTTATTTTGTTGTAAAAGTAATGAGTTAAATACTTTACCTCCTGGTAAAATAGATGGGGGTATGTATTCTCTGATTTTCTGTGGGGCACTCCTGGGTTTACTTATGCCTTTATATGACTAGTGTGATGTGTGGTGTAATAGGGTTGTCATTTTGGGGAGAAGGGGGAAGTGGCACTCAGGATGAGTCTGGAAGAGGCATAAGTCACCAGGCAGATGGGGCCAGTGGGAGAGACCCCTCCAGCCTCTGGTTGGCCTGTTCAGGACTCCACGATGCGTTTCCTGGGGCTCGCCACGGTCTCCACATGGGCCATCTTGTGGAGGTTACACTCATCCCAAGCAGCAGGGGCCACTGAGAGGTTGAAGCCAACTTTTGTAGTCCAATTCACATTTCAGGAAGTATTCATGAGGCTGCAGGGGAGCTGGGTTAGGCATCGAGTAGAGGCTGGGGGGCTAGTTAGAGGAGAGAGGTGGTAAGACTGGAACTGTGCCAGTGGAGGGAGGAATAGGATGTGCTGTTTCCTTTGGTTAGTGTTCTGTTTAAATACGTATAAATTTTTACCTTCAGAGTTGCTTACAAGTGCATTTAAGTAATTAAGTATATAGCAACAGAAGTGGAGTCCTCATAAGCACAACTGATAAGACGGTGCTTCTCAAAGTGTGGTGAGCAGATTGTTGACCTTTTTAGGGCTGCACAAAATGATGGAATTCTAAATATAGTGTGAAAAGGCTTTTGGCCTACGTGTAATTCGCACTCTCAGGTCTTAAGTCCTTAGTGATACTGAGTTTTAAAGCATATGGGCACTATTGCTGGATTTCATACTTGTTCTTCCTCAAGCAGAGCTTGAAAAGTAAACCTGCTTATGATATTGCTGTGTAATGCATCAATTAATTTCTTTTCATTCTTTTTTCTTTAAGACTGAGATTTCCACTAGAGCATCCAAGTCATTGACAACAAAAACATCAAAACGGCGATCCAAAAATTCAGTGGAAGGTACTGCAAAACTTATATATGTAGCTGAAAATATGGATATTAGTTTTTTTTTTTTTTGTCTTAATCCCAGTGTCTAGTAGGAAAGAACTCCTGTGGCTGGAAAACAGACTTTCTGTATCTGGGAATGAATAGCGTGTGGAAATAATGAAGATTTGTGGTTGTTACATACACATGCCTGTGTGCACAAGTGTGTGAGCTGATGACATCAGGGCAGAGTAGCCCCTTTTTGCTGGAGATCTGTGTTGAAATGTAAAAGTTGTGATCAAATTTTCATTTTCCAGAAATACTTAGCCATCTTCATTTCAGTAGTTGTGTCCTTTGCGTTGGCAGCCTACATTTAATCCTCGTGCAGGTTGGACGTAGAGCATGTAGGCAGATAATGTTTATGTGTTTAAAAACCACAGAAATTATGATTGGAAGTCATGCTAAAAGTCGAACATGCAGGCCTGGCCTATGGTTTGCTGAAGGATAGTACCTCACAATCCTGTCTAACACAAGAGTGTCAGGCAAATGCAGGGAGGCCCTGTTGGAGGCCACTGGCGTTGGAGGCTTATTTTTCATTGAAGTATGAAGTTACTTTGAATGAGCAGTGCTTGTTTCTGAAAAATCATCCTTTTCCTAAATTGTATAAGTTAAAGAAGGGTGGCAAGATGTAGTAGTGGGAATTTTTCCCTTAGAAAGGAGGCTTAAATGGTAGGTTCCACTTGTGCACACTAATTAGTAATGCGTTTGTGACCAGCTTTGTGCTAGAAGCCTTTGTTGTCTTTTGGTTGAACGCTGTGGGGTGGGTCTCCAGAAGCGTAGTGGCTGGCACAAAGGGTATGGCATTATGGCTACTGCGCGCCCTTAATGGCCCTTCACCCCACACCTTCTCCAGTGTCGTAAAGGCATGCTGATTTTGATGAACGAAAAACAAAAAAGTTGATTATTAATGAAATGGTAATTGTTGTCGTGTGTGAATGTTTTGGGCTTCTCTGACCTGCCTGTTCTTTGGTTTCCCTGGGTTCTTCTTACTTCTGAAGTCTGCATTCTTACTGATTTGCATGCGCATACTGTATGTTAAGGACATCTGCCAGTTTGCCAATTTTTGCATAAGTGTTTCTTTTTCAGTTTGTTTCTACTAATTACATTTGGTTTGGTTTCTGATTTGCCTGGGTGTTAAATTGTTATGTGCTTGAGGCCTCTAATCTTTTTTTTTGGTAATCTGTCCAGAGATTTGAGAGGTGAAGATTTGTGTTTTATCATACTTGTTTTTACTTAATTTCTTATGTTCTGTCTTACTTTACTTCATGGTATAAGGTGAGGCTCTGAATCTATTTTGTCAGAATAATTCATCAGTAATTCCAGGATCACTTCTTAATTGAACGCTTCTCTCCTGCTCTGTGATGCCTTTTGTAGTCTGGGTTATGGGCTTTTTTGTGTGTGGTGTTTTTTACTTCCACGGTTTTGTTTTTACTATTAGTTTCCTATCACCGTTCTTTTCAGAAAAGTTTTAAGCCATCTTCTTTGCTTATTCTTCTGGATGAATTTTAAAAGCACTTCATGACTCAAGAATTCCACTCTTGCAAAATAAACAAACGTCTCAGAATTTAATTGGATTTGTGTTAAATATATGCGTTCATTAGTTTAGGAAGATTAGACACCTCTAACTTCAGCTTCATGAAGGTGTTCCCCTCTTCCGAGAACACGTTGCATGTGCTTGGATATGTCTGTTGGTCACAGTGGTTGCTCACTGGTTTATTATATTTTATTTATTTTATTTTATTTATTTATTTTGAGACGGAGTCTCACTCTGTCACCAGGCTGGAGTGCAATGGCACAATCTTGGCTCACTGCAGCCTCTGCCTCCCGGGTTCAATCGATTCTCCTGCCTCAGCCTCCCGAGTAGCTGGGATTACAGGTGTATGCCACCACGCCCAGCTAATTTTTTGTATTTTTCATAGAGACAGGGTTTCACCATGTTGGCCAGGCTGGTCTTGAACTCCTGACCTGAAGTGATCCGCCCACCTCAGCCTCCCAAAGTGCTGGGATTACAGCCCTAAGCCACTCCGTGCTTGGCCTGTTGTTGCCTCTTAATCCAGTAGTTCTTTTGTTGATTTTTTTGGCCTTCCTAAGCAGACAGTTGTATCATCTGCCCTTCTTTTCTAATCGCTTGCGATATGTGCATCTGTGTTTACAGGTGAGCTTGTGCTCTAGGGGTCTTTTGTATGATCTTAAGAGATTTTATTACCAGACATTTATGGGCTTTTTGACACTGAGATTCCCTGAGCTGTCAACAGCTCAGTGGACTCTTGTCTTCCTCTCCTGCTAGCTGGGCACTGACTTCCCTGTGAGTCCCCCAGCAAAGCTGGCACTCTGCCTGAACATTCTGCCTTGCTTAAGTAGGTTCACGTTTGGGCAAACGCCCAGTACCCAGAGGTGTGTGAGACACTGGTGTACCCAGAGGTGTGTGAGACACTGGTGTACCCAGAGGTGTGTGAGACACTGGAGTACCCAGAGGTGTGTGAGACACTGGTGTACCCAGAGGTGTGTGAGACACTGGAGCCCTGTGTTCTGCTCAAGGGGATGAATGAGCCTTTACTCCAGGGTGTGAGGGTATCACATTGGTAAACATACTTAGACTCTTTTTTTTTTTTTTTTTTTTTTGAGACGGAGTCTCGCTCTGTCGCCGGGGCTGGAGCGCAGTGGCCGGATCTCAGCTCACTGCAAGCTCCGCCTCCCGGGTTTACGCCATTCTGCTGCCTCAGCCTCCTGAGTAGCTGGGACTACAGGCGCCCGCCACCTCACCCGGCTAGTTTTTTGTATTTTTAGTAGAGACGGGGTTTCACCGTGTTCGCCAGGATGGTCTCGATCTCCTGACCTCGTGATCTGCCCGTCTCGGCCTCCCAAAGTGCTGGGATTACAGGCTTGAGCCACCGTGCCCGGCCGACTCTTTTTTTTTTTGAGACGGAGTCTCGCTGTGTCTCCCAGGCTGGAGTACAGTGGCGTGATCTCGGCTCACTGCAAGCTCCGCCTCCCGGGTTCATGCCATTCTCCCGCCTCAGCCTCCCGAGTAGCTGAGACTACAGGCGCCCGCCACCACGCCCGGCTAGTTTTTTGTATTTTTAGTAGAGACGGGGTTTCACCGTGTTAGCCAGGATAGTCTCGATCTCCTGACCTCGTGATCCACCCGCCTCGGCCTCCCAAAGTGCTGGGATTACAGGCTTGAGCCACCGTGCCCGGCCATACTTAGACTCTTAAAGTCATTCTGGAATCCCTGCAGAATCCAGAAAGCATTCTGCCCAAGAATATTATAATTTTTGCTTATTTCTAAGTAGTGCATACAGAGCTGATCACTTTGCCTTAATGAGTACATTTTAATTTCATTTGTTTGTGAACTGTTTTACATTACATTACAGATTAAGTTTAATATATATTTTCATTGTGCTATTTTATGTCAGGAAGAAGGGACCCTAAAACCAGTGAAAATAGTCTTTCCCCTGAAAAAGAACATAACTCTTCCTACTGTAAAGCTAAGAAGGAACATAGCATGAAACAGCTCGGTAAGCTCAGTGAACCACAGTGGAGGCTGTGAGTGAATGATGACAGTTGAAACCTTTACTGCCTGGTCCTTTGCTTCTACTTGGTCATTGAACATGTGGAAGTCTGCAGGGGTGGTTGGCATAGGTGTGGCCCTCCTTGACCTGGGGCCTGAGCTCTAGAACACTGCCTTCTGGCCGGAGTGGAGAGGGGGCAGAGGGACATGTTGGCCCCATGCAGCGCTGCCCCTGGCCAGGTGAGGATTTCCTACCCTGAGTCAATCACAGGCTTCAATTGTCCATTTGAGTTTTCTTTCAATGATTCTGCAGACATTTATGATAATAAAGAGAACACAGGGGTACATATGTGCATGTTAGTTTGTGATGAATCTTCAAGGAAAATGAAGCCAAGAGGAGCAGGGATGAGGGGCGGGAGCAGGGAAGGCCTCTCCGAGGGAGGACATCTGGACAGAGAGCTGACTTGGTTGAAGGAGGACATGCAGGTGTGTGAGTGGTGAGGCGGGTGGAGAGAGGAACAGCGATAGGGTAAAGGACTGGGCCAGGAAGCAGGGCCCGGAGCTGCCGGTCCCAGAGCTGCTGGTCCCGGTCCATAGCAGTTGTGTGGTTTACAGTGAGTGCACACAGAAGTTCTTGAAGAGTTTTAAGCAGCACAGAGGCAAGATTTGACTTAGGTTTTAGAACTCCTTCTTTTAAAACTGTGGCATGGCAGGAGTAAAGGCTGCAGAGCAGTGAGGAGGGGCCGTGGCATCTGGATGAGAGGAGGTGAGGGTTGGGACCAGAGTGCCAGCGCTGAGAGCGGGTTGGGTTTACTGTGCTGATGGGTGGGGCGCCACTTGTTTCAATGGAAAGGAATCAAAGATGAGATTCATTCTGAGGGGGTCTGGGCTTCTAGGGGGTGGCCTGGCCTTTATTGACATGGAAGGTTCTGGGAGACGCTGGTTGGTGGAATGGGTGGCAGTGTTAGGAATTCTGTGTTGGACAACAAATTTGAGATGGCTGTGGACCAACCAAGTAGAAACATCTAGTAGACAGCTGGATGTATTGACTTGGAGATCAGGAGAGAGCTGGAGAAACCGAAGGGAAAAACAAAAAATGGAGAGTTCTAGCATACAAGTGGTGTTTACAGACATGGACCTTTGTGCAGTAATGGGTCCAGGGGCGTGTGTAGGTAGGAAAGGGCGTGGTGAGCTCTGGAGCCTGCTGTGGTCCCCCAGGTCAGAAGAGGAGGAGGAGGAGGAGGACGAGGAGCAGGAAGAGGAGGAGGAGGAAGAGGAGGAGGAGCAGGAAGAGGAGGAGGAGGAGGAGGACGAGGAGCAGGAAGAGGAGGAGGAGGAGGAGGAGGGAGGATCATCCTTGCAAAGGAAACAGAAGGCCAACAAGTTGGAGGAAAACTTGGAGAGGAAGAAAGTGTTAGGGAAGGAGAAGGGGTTTCTTGTCAAGCTCTAATGAGGGGAGTCATGTGGAGGCTGAGAACTGACCATTTAGTTGACAAGACAGTTTGCTGGTGACCTTGGTGTAACCCTTATAAATCCCAACTAAAACAATCAAACACAAAATCTTTTATAATATTTTAATCTGTTGCTAACTATTTTATGTCAGGAAGGAAGGAGGATAATATTTCAGCTAAAATTTTAGACTCCGTAGTGTCTGGAATAAATAATGAGCCAAATCAGGAAACGACAACTTCAGAAATAGGTAAGAAAAATATATTCTTTAGTTTAAATTCCTCATCACTTTATTGTGAATGGTTTTATCTCAATGTAGTTATACATTGTTAAAAAATTATTCTAACTACTTTCATGTTCATGAGACTTTTTCTGATATACTGAAGATTGGACATAACTTGAGGTTTTATTTGCTTTAATATGCTAAGTTATATGATAACTTTATTAACTCAGCTTTAAGTTAATTATATGGCTTTCTATACATAGATTATTTTTACACTTCAGTCAAAATGCTTTCTTAATCTTGCTGTTGGGATCTCACAGTGGTGTGGGTGATGACACAGAGAAACGGTTTTTATTTCTTCATGCTGCTCTGCTTTATTCTACTCAGAAAATGCTGGTAGTAGAGGTGTTTGAAGTGCTTGTTAGGCACATTGGGAAGCTGGCCTGTCACAGCCAATCACATTCAGGCCAGCGTGTGGTGGGCGTGCCCAGCCCTCACCCTGCTGCCTCAGAGGGGATGGTCCTTGGTTCAGTATCAGTAATTACCGTCATCTGTGACTTCAGACGGAATTCTTCAGAAATATTAGAATTCTCCAGTGGCACTTTAGGAAAAAATAGTGGGAAGACTTTAGGGGAAGAGGAAATTTTTGCTGGCCGAACTTGCCTTATATCTGTCTGACTTCTACAAATTCTGAAGTGTAGCTGGAATACCGATGAGCACATTCTTCTTTCTCCGTGTGCGTTCCCCTCCGAGCTAGCGTTTCCAGGAGTGGGCGTGCTTGGTACAGCTGCAGTGTGAAAGATGACCTGTGGTTATTTTATTCCAAGTGGGGTGACTATATGGGAGTTGCCTGGGTCTTCAGTAGCATGGGATGGTGGAGTAAACGGTGACCGAGCTGGAGCAGGGTGTTTCCACTGAAGAGAGCCCCTGCCACGCGGGCATGCGTGTTACCGTTCAGCCACATCTTTGTGATGTATGTTTCCTTTTTGTGGCAGCTTTCCTTATCCCTAGGAGTCTGTGGGGAAACACCCAGGCACACTGCAATCCTGCACTGCAGGAGAGGGCAGCAGGCAGTGGCAAAAGGCTGAGGGGTGGACTCCTGGTAGCCCCCACTCGGCTAGCTAGGACCCCATCTCTGAGGCCACAGGGGCGACTCCCCACCTCCTGCTTACCCACCTCATGGCCTTGAGCCAGCCACATGAGTGGGTTCTCTGAGCCACAGTTTCCTCGTCATAAATGGGCATAAAGATACCTGCCTTGAAGGTGAATGAGGTGTGCATAAAGTGGTGGCTCGTCCCAGGCATGCCATGGTCTAACCCGCTTTATCACGGATCACCTCAGCTGAACTGCCAGCCCCGAATCAGGGCGAGACAGCGCTCATCCTGAGACGGGCAATGAATTTAGAACAAATTGAAAGCATTCTCCAGACAGGTAGTGACGACTTTATAGGTAATATCGACAAGTGTGAAGATAACACAAGCCTAGGCAGTAAGAAGCACAAACTGCAAACGTGATTTCTGGGTTGAGCTTTTTGCAGAGATTGGGATGGAACCTGATGCCACCTGCCGGGGAGCAGAGTCTCCCGCTGTCCTGGGGTGGTGGTGTGGGGGTGGGTGGTGGTGCAGGGGATTGGGAACAGCGGCCAGGAGCAGAGCCTGGGCTCTGGAGAGACTCCTGCTCCCTCCTCTTTCTCCTCCCCCGACCCTTGCCCTGCTCCCCTGGGGTCCTGCCACAACAGGGGCCTGGGGGTCTCTGTCCTCACAGTTGCAGGTGTTATCTTGCACTGGCCATGGTTTAACATTTGGAATTCAGAGTTTGTTGGCAGTTGTTACAGTTCCTTAATTTCTTCATTGGAGGTGAACCCTGGTGCACTGCCATTGGGTCTGATTAACAAGCCGGTCCTCACACTACCTTTCCTTCTTAGTGTTTCAAGGAAAAGTTCATGTTGTCAAAGCTGGCCTTTGCTGCACTGACTGACCCGGCCCTTGTGAGCCCTGTGCCCGTAGCCTGGGTCATCATCAGAGAATTTGTGTGTTTTATTGTTATTTTGGTTTTTTGGGTGGATTAAAGAGTTCAACAAGGAATTTATCCATTTCTTTTTCAAAACATGAACAAATTTCTTCCTGTACTCCAGTCGTTAGGCAAGCTGTAAGGCATGCTTTGTTCACTTTACAATTGTGTGACGGTTCCAAGTTTTTCTGGAACATTAAGCCATGTCTTTATTTTGCTTAGTTTCCCTCATTTCATTTTTGCTTACTTGTCTGTTTTTATTGTGAAAAATATGGAAAAGTAGAAAGAATAGTACAACTAATGCCCATATACCTTTCACCCAGATTCACTAGTTCTAACATTTTTGCCATTTTGCTTAGTGTACAGTTATGCATGTGTGTGTATATATATATATTTTTTTGGGACAGAGTCTCACTCTGTTGCCCAGGCTGGGGTACAGTGGCGTGATCTCAGCTCACTGCAAGCTCCATTTCCCAAGTTCAAGTGATTCTTCTGCTTCAGCCTCCTGAGTAGCTGGGACTACAGGTGTGTGCCACCATACCTGGCTTCTTATGTGTATTTTTGAGACAGGGCTTTGCTCTGTCACTCAGCCTGGAGTGCAGTGGTATGATTATAGCTCACTGCAGTCTTGAACTCCTGGGCTCAAGTGATCCTCCCGTCTCAGCCTCTTGACTGGCTGGGACTACAGGCATGTGTGACCATGCCAAGCTAATTTTTTTTTTTTTTTGTAGAGAGGGCATCTCACTTTGTTGCCTAGGCTGGTTTGAACTCCTGGGCTCAAGTGATCCTCAAAGGATCACTTTCACCTCAAACTCCCAAAGTGCTGGGATTACAGGCATAAGCCACCATACCCAGCATCTAGTTACATATTTTAATGAACTGTTTCAAAGTATGTTAAAAAACATCCTAGCACTTTATCGCTACATACTTCGACATGCAGCTTTATAAAAAGTACATTTTCCTATATAGCCAGAAAAGTATTGTCTAACTGAACTCAGTTATTGCTTCCTAATAGCACCTAAAACCCAAGCCATATTCTGATTGTCCCAGAAATGTTTTTCTATTCTTTTTCTTTTTTTTTTTTTTTTTAAACACTGACCATTTGATCACATTTAACTTAGTGTAGCTAAATTTTGCACAGAACACTGGCAGAATGATGGACCTCCTTCAGTTGTATTTGTGGGCCGTATATCTGCTTAGTTTCAGTTAATAGTGACTGATAGGGACCGGCCCCTCCCAGCCGGGCACAGTGCTCCTGGCTTTATGCACAAGATCTCATTTGACTCAGGATGGCTGCGTGAGGTGGGGCAAACTGTGACTCAGGAAGGCTGAGGGACCTGACCGAAGCATAGCCCATGGAGAGAGGAAGTGCCAGTGTTCCACCCTAGGGCATCTTGAGCCAGGGCTTACATTCTCACCTACAAGATTCATTGGTTACCAGGTAGCTCCAGACAACAGATTGTGTTTATGTGGTGACTCTTTTTAAAATTTTTATTTTGCCAATTCATAGTCATTTTTATTTTACTTCTTTTTTGAGATGGAGGCTCACTCTGTTGCAAGGTTGAAATGCAGTGGCGCAATCTTGGCTCACTGCAACCTCCGCCTCCCGGGTTCAAGGGATTCTCATGTCTCAGTCTCCTGAGTAGCTGGGATTGCAGGTGTGTGCCACTAGGTCCAGCTAATTTTTGTGTTTTCAGTAGAGATGGGATTTCACCATGTTGGCCAGGCTGGTCTCGAACTCCTGACCTCAGGTGATCTAACTGTCTGGGCCTCCCAAAGTGCTGGGATTACAGGTGTGAGCCACCGCTCCTGGCTATCATTTTCATTTTATAAGTGCATTATTTATTTGTTTAAAACTATTATTTGACAAATTGGCTAGTCTCTTCTCCGTGATTAAGAATTGATTCTAGGCCGGGCGCGGTGGCTCAAGCCTGTAATCCCAGCACTTTGGGAGGCCGAGACGGGCGGATCGCGAGGTCAGGAGATCGAGACCATCCTGGCTAACACCGTGAAACCCCGTCTCTACTAAAAAATACAAAAAACTAGCCGGGCGAGGTGGCGGGCGCCTGTAGTCCCATCTGCTAGGGAGGCTGAGGCAGGAGAATGGCGTGAACCCGGGAGGCGGAGCTTGCAGTGAGCTGAGATCCGGCCACTGCACTCCAGCCCGGGCGACAGAGCGAGACTCCGTCTCAAAAAAAAAAAAAAAAAAAAAAAAAATAATTGATTCTACAGTGTGGTATCATTAGTGAGCGTATAGTCTGTTTTCATGTTCTTTCTCTCGGTGTGAACTTGGGGTTTAGTAAAGCTTACATAAGAATACCACTAGAACTTTGAAAAGGTAAAATTGTGAAAGTGTCATTGGTCTCTGAATTACAGAATGAAGATAATGCATTTATAATTTGCTTATTGTGATGGTGGGTATGGTAGAATATGGAAAATATTTGACACTTTGAAATCAAGTACACAACTTAAAATTATTAGAGTGTTTTCTTCTGAAGTTGATCATCTACAACTGCCAAGCTTATGTTTATTTTTAGATTTTTTTTTTGTTAAGAACTTAATATTTCATGTTTATTCTCTGGTTAGCCTGTATAAAATATAAATAACTATTTGAACCGGACTAAGTCAGCATCATTTTCACAGATTAATAAAAATGTCTTTGCAAAATTATATGTCATCTATTTTATGTAGTTGTATTACATTATAAATAAAACAGTTATATGGTAGTTAATGTCAGGTTGATTCTGATGTAAGCTGTTTTGAATAGTTTTAAGAATTATTAGATTGGGTTTCAGGAAAGGGAACATTTTTCCAATTTAATTTTTGTCTCCCAGTTTCTTTTTGGAGTGGTAGGTCCTTTGACTGTGGGCTAGTTTTCCAGCCCTGGGTCCTGCTGTAATGTAGAACCTATTCTTCTGGCCCCTCATCTGGGCCGCCTATCTTTTTTTTTTTTTTTTTGAGACAGAGTCCGGCTCTGTCATCGGGCTGGAGTGCAGTGGTGCCATCTCGGCTCACTGCAACCCCTGCTTCCCGGGTCCAAGAGATTCTCCTGCCTCAGCCTCCCAAGTAGCTGGAACTACAGGGGCATGCCACCACACCCGGCTAATTTTTGTATTTTTAGTAGAGATGGGGTTTCACCATGTTGGCCAGGATGGTTTCGCTCTCTTGACCTCGTGATCCGCCCGCCTCAGCCTCCCAAAGTGCTGGGATTACAGGTGTGAGCCACCATACCGGCCTCCTACCCTTTTTCTTTTTCTTTTTTTTTTTTTCCCCCAGATGGGATCTCACTCTTAAACACAGGCTGGAGAGCAGTGGCACAATCATGGCTCACTGCAGCCTCGACCTCCTGGGCTCACGCGATTCTCCTGCCTCAGTCTCCTGGGTAGCTGGGACTATAGGCACCTGCCACCACGCCTAGCTAATTTTTGTAGAGATGAGGTTTCGTCAGGTTGCCCAGGCTCGTGCCTGCCTTGGCCTCCCAAAGTGTTGGGACTACAGGCATGAGCCACTGCACTTGGCCTCTTTTTTTTTTTTTTCAAGATAGGGTCTTACTGTTTTCCCTGGACTGGAGTACAGTGGTGTGATCATAGCTTACTGCAGCCTCGAATTCCTAGACTCAAGTGATCCTCCCATCTCAGCCTCCTGCGTAGCTAACTACAGGTGTGTGTAACCATGCCTGGGTAGTTTTTTAAATTTTATATTTTTTGTGGAGACGAGGTCTCCCTATGTTACCTAGGTTGTCTTTACTCCTGGGCTCAAGTGATCCTCCCACCTAGGCCTCCCAGATTGCGGGGATTATAGGTGTAAGCCACTGTGCCCAGCCTGTTTTTGTTTTTCACAGCAAAAATATTTTCTCAGGTATTTGGTATTTTTCTATCTTCATAAACTTTGGAACATCAGTCAGTAATTAGTCGACAAGTATGTGAAAGTTTTCAGTATGGCCAGGACTGTGCACTGTGTCCAAAATATTTTTCTTTTCTTCCTGTGTTTCTAAAACAGCCGCCTACTTGCAGCCTCTCACCTACTGGGTCTGGCTGTAGTGGGGAGGTGAGTGGAAACTGGCAGTGTCAGGTAGTTCCAGAAATGGGGGGCGAGGGCAGTCTGCTCCTCCTGGCCTGAATAGACCCAGGATCCACTCACAGTCTGGGGTGTCCTTTCCCTTTCACCCCAGAGCCGCCCATGGGGGAGGAACATTCTGGATGCATGTTTTCTAAAAGCTGCCTTTAGTCAGTCCTTTGTAAACTTGCAGTGTGGGAAAACATAGATAAGTGAGTGTGCTCTATGTTAACGAAGCTGCTGATCACCGGCCCTTTGGTGTACAGTCTTAATGACTAATTTTAAACTGTTTTATGTCAGGAACAAAAGAAGCTAATATTAAGTCAACTAGTATTTCAGATGGTAATTCAGCTTGTCTGCGGTGTGAGAATACTGAGCCCGACCCCGCAGAGAAGCAGAAAGGTAAGAACGGTTCCGTTTCGCCCTTTCCTGGCGAGAGCAGAGTGAGCCCTCCAGAACCTTCTTCCCAAAGGGCCGCAGCCCAGAGCCCAAGGTTTTCCCCTTGGGTCTGAACGTGGCAAGTGATTCACTTCTGCCTTTTTGCATAAACTAGAATCGAACATGGTGGTTTCTCGATAGCATTGGACCCACTTGTGTGCTCCCCCAATATTAGTGAGAGGAGGTGGCATGGTTCATCACTTGGGTGGTGTCATGAGTGGTCCCTGGAAAGTTTCGGGGTCACTACTTGGAGAGCCCCACCGGCCAAGAGGTGTACCCCCCCAGACTTCATGGTCACAGTGCTGTGGCCACCGTGGTTTTTCCATCACTTTCTTTGAGTGTTGAATTATACCTCAGTGAGACTTTACTTTCACCATAAATTTTCTCAGCCTTAAAAAAAACTTTGGTAAACTAGCCATTCAATGTTTGTGTGTTGAGGCCTTGGAGTTCCTAACAGGCCTGCAAGAGTGTCAGTGTCCAGGTAACCAAGGCTTGTGCAGGTGGCAGCAGCAGGGTGGGGTGTGGCCAGACGAGGGCTGATATTTGTTGATCCGTCAAACAGAAAATTATCTGTTGAAGGCCTACTACATGTCAGCCCTGAGCCTGGGAGTGCATGAGCCAGTGGCGTCGGGCTGGCCTTCTGCCTTCCTGGTGCAGATGAGGCTCGAAGATCCACCAAAACCATTGGATGAAGTAGCATTCTGGGACAGGGGGCCTTGGTTCGTGAGGGTGGCCCAGAGAGCCTGCGGGGCAGAAGGGACTGCATAAACCAAGATCCCAGCTGGGATGCGACTGCAGCAGGGCTGGCTCAGCCCAGAGGAAGTGCCAGAGCCACGTCCCTGTGCCAACTTATGGAGTTTAACCTTTATTGGAAGAGCAGCGGGAGGCTAATTATATCTTTAGGAGGAACAGTATAATGATATTTAGATTTTGAAGACTGGCCATGTTAATTAGGGAGGGTTAAAGATTGTCCAGAGAAGAGAGAGAGACCTGGACTGTGGAGGAGCCCTGGGAAGGGAGAAGTGGTGGGATTCCAGGGCTGCTGGCATGTGATGGGGGAGCCGGCCTGGAGTGTAGGGGGAGGGCCCAGGTTAGAGAGGAGCTGTGAGAGTTGCTGATGCCGGGTGATGGCGGGAGCCTGGGTGGGGACTAGGTCACCTGGGACGAGATTGTGAGGGCAGGAGCTGGCAGAGTGCTGGCGCTGTAGAAGCACAGGCCTCGGGGAGGATGGTGTGGGCCATGTGGCAGGTGCCTTGGGTTCTGGGTGACGGGGACTGGAAGTATCCATTGAAAGGTAGAGAGTTGACTGTGCTGACTTTCCTTTGGGGTATCGGCCTTGTGGCTGAATAACCACACCTCTCAGGAACCTGTCTGAGTGCTGTGTGAACCCAGGGCCTGTCCTGAACACCCTGGTGTTTTGAAGAAAGAGCCGGGGGTTTGAAACTGTGTCTGCTGCCTGCCCCCAAGTTGTACGAGGACTCTCAGTGCTGGTTTCTGCTAAGCACACGCTCCAGGCCGCAGAGCCATGAGGAGAAGATCTTCTGTCACCTGCTCTTGGTCCCCAGCAGTCCCATCCCAGGGTTGAGCTGAGTCCTCCACCCGCATTGGGTGCAGCACCCAAAGTGCTGGGGTCTCTGAAACTGCTTCTAGTGGCACTATCTGAACCACATTCTCCAGGACCCTGCTAACCACTGTGCCCTGCAGTCCCCTAGGCCCTGGCGGGTGCCAGGCTGCCCCCTGTGCTGTGGCACTTTGTGGGGTGTGACCTCTGGAGGCTCCCAGGCCCATATTAATAGGGTCCTCTAGTGCCTCCTGGTTCCCCTTGATCCACAAGCTCGGCCCCCTCTCTCCCTGCCCGAGCCACCCTCTTAGGGCAGCATTTATGAGCTCGTGACTGTTATGCTCACAGAAAGTCCTCCTGTGAATAAACGAGCTGGAGGTGTCTGTGCAGCGCTCCTCACTCTGCGCCGTGTGGACCCTCAGAATAACCCAGGCTGATGTCTCGAGGCCACATGAACTGTTCCTGTCTGGGGTGGGGCCGTGCTGAACAAGTGGCTGCATCAGGCCCTGCTGCCTCCCTTCTGCCCGTAGAGTGTCCTGAGTTGTCATGTGAAGCCATGCGCTTTCCGCTCCTCTGCAAATGCGTTTGTGCATCTTAAGAGTGTGAAACAGAGATTTCCCACCTGTGGTTTTGAATCCACCCCAGCCCTGTGGTGCCACTGCTCATTTACTTTGACTGTTTAGGTCACATTTGTCCCCAAGACACAGCACTTGAAGAAAAAGGATCCTGGGTGAAGGTGCAGAGGTGGCCCTGTGTTGAGCTGGAAGAGTTTCTTCTGCTTTCAGGAGCTGATGGAAAAATACTTTCCAATCATGTCTATAAGATGGGCTGTTGTTGGCTGTCTCCCAGTCTGTGGAACGGCCTGGGATTTGGTTGGCCAGGTTCAGGCTGTTGCGTGGTTCCCTCACATTTGGATGTGCTTTTTCTGTGGCTCTGGCTTTGTTGATTCTTGTCTCATGAACTTGTTTACTTCCTCTCTCCGGTGTGCTCTCTCCACATCCCTGTGTCCTGTTTCTATATAGTACCATTTTATGATGCACAGTTTGTTTGCTCTTTGTTTTTCTATTTTTGAAAATAAAACAAAATGGCAATAGGGACATTAGAAAAGCGGCTATGAGGAAATGATCTTTTTTTTTTAACAGACATCCAAAATTATGTACAATGTGTTTTTTCTCTAATTCTGTTCTCATCATTTACTATATTGAGGTTGACTTACACAAAAACTAATTTTCTGATGTGCTTTTTTTTTAGGTGACTCCGCCAGTGATGCAGGTGAGGAATGGCCTTAGATACCTATGTGTCATATCAATTGTATGCATGTGTGTGAATGTAAATGTGGACTCTCAGATTCGTGCTTTATAAAGTGCATTAGTGTAAGTAACTTATTTTATGGAAAAAGATCTTAACTACCCTTATTTATTTATTTATTTATTTATTGAGATGGAGTTTCACTCTTGTTGCTCAGGCTGGGGTGCAATGGTGCAATCTTGGCTCACTGCAACCTCCACCTCCCGAGTTCAAGCGATTCTCCTGCCTCAGCCTCCCAAGTAGCTGGGATTACAGGCATGCACCACCATGCCTGGCTAATTGTGTATTTTTAGTAGAGACGGGGTTTCTCCATCTTGGTCAGATTGGTCTGGAACTCCCGACCTCAGGTGATCCGCCCACCTTGGCCTCCCAAAGTGCTGGGATTATAGGCGTGAGCCACCATGCCCGGCGAACTACCCTAATTTAATTTGAGATTTAATTTATATCTTTTAAATTTGAAAAGAATACATTTCAGATTTTTTTTCCCAGAATATAAAGTATATTTCTAATATTCAAATTCTGACTATTTTCTGAAGTGTTAATTCCTTTTACTTTAAATAGTGGAGTAAACTTGTCTTAATAGTTTGGGCCTTGTTATTTACTGATTAATTCTTTTCATCAAAATGAAGAAAACTTTGTTCAGATTATAAACATAATATGGTACATACCAATGTAGAAAAATTTAAAAATGCCAAAAAAAGAACAAAAATTAAAAGCACTGGTAATTCTACTGCTTATAACATAAACGAATATTCTTCTAGAACCCTGTGTATATATATGCATATGCATATAATTGTTAGATATATTACTGTCCTGGATTGTTACACAAAAGGGGGCTAGCATGTGACTGTACCATAATTTACTTTGTGACTGACTGTCAGTATCATCAGTGGTGATGGGTGAGCATCTTGACATGTGTCCATTTCTCCTCTTGGGCTGTATTTCCTGTAAGCGCTGAGTTGATCGGCCTGCCTTTTGAATTTTATTTCTGAAGTAGTTGAACCAGTTTGTATTCCCTGGGTTGGAGTGTGCCCGTTTTCCCAAATCTTCACCAAGTTTAGGTATCAGACATTGGTTTTCTCTTCATCAACATGATTGATGGAAAAATTGCTCATTTGTATTTGCAATTACAAATGTATTTGATTGCAAATAACTGCAAATACAAATGCAAATAGTATTTTCAAATAGTTATTGGTGTGTTTTTTCCTTTGTGAATTGCTAATTGATTGTCATTTGTTTAGAAGGAGACGTTGGACCTGCTGGCCAAGATAAGTCTGACGTGCCAGAGACTCCAGAAATTCCTAATGAGCTTTCATCCCACATCAGGTCTGTGTGCTTTGAATCCCTTTCCCTCAGCAGAGTGATCACACCTAGGACACTGCTGTGCTTCTCTTTCTGCCTGTTGCTGTTCATTTAGTGCTTGAGCTAACTTATGAGGAATTACTTGTACAAAAAATACAAGAATATCAGTTTTCTGTACCGGAGTCATATCACTATATGCAGAATATTTTGGAGATTTAGGGGAATTCAAAATTATAGCTGAATTATGTGATGTTTTGATTAATGATAGTTGTTGATATTTTGAAATTACTGAAAATACAAGTTGAAAGACGGACACTTTCTGGTTGGTTGGGTTCCCAGGACGTTCCTGCTCTTCTGCAGAGTAGTGCGTCCTAACTAGCACATTGATTATGGCCTGGAGATGAGTGTTAACATTCACCTGGGCTTTCTTTTTCCACTTGGAAATGTATAAGCCTTTCATACTCCTTTTTTGGTTTTCCAATATTTGGGTTTAGAAGAATTCCTCGGCCTGGGAGTGCAAGACCAGCCCCTCCCCGGGTCAAACGGCAAGACAGTGCAGAGGCGTTACCAACAGATAGGTAAGACTGGCTCAGCAGGGCGGTTCTCCAGTGGGCACAGTGCCTCCGATGAGAGATAGGGGAGGGATGCAGCACATGGTGCTGGAAACATGCTATTGAGGAACAAAAAATGAGGGTAGGCCCTCGCCTCACACCATAAGCCAACAGACATGTCAGATGGATGAAAGAGAAAAACCATGCATACATGTACAATTAAATCTTCACATCTATGGGAAAATGTTGGACTGCATTTCTCTGACCCCTAGATTGAAGACTTTCTAAGCATGAAAACAGTAGAGGAATTAGGAAAAAATAGGGGAAAAATTAGGGGCTTAATTGCACAAAAATTAAAAATAGAAGGTGATCAAAATGTTATAAGCAGGCTGGGCCTGGTGACTCACACCTATAATCCCAACATTTTGGGAATCCAAGGCAGGCAGATCGCTTGAGGTCAGGAGTTTGAGACCAGCCTGGCCAATGTGGTGAAACCCCCGTCTCTACTAAAAATACAAAAGTTAGCCGGGCGTTGTGGGGTGCGCCTGTAGTCCCAGCTACTCAGGAGGCTGAGGCAGGAGAATCGCTTGAACCCGGGAGGTGGAGGTTACAATGAGCTGAGATTGCACTGCTGTACTCCAACCTGGGCGACAGAGTGAGACTATCTCAAAAAAAGAAGTCATAAGCAATATAAAGACAAAGAACAGACAGGATGGACCAGAGTGGGTTTCAGATCAAATAAGAGGCAGGAATTGGAGGCAGGAGGAGTAGATGTGTTTTTCTAGGAGTTTTGCCACAAAGAGAAGTGAAGGAATAAGACTAGAAAGTGGGAAAGGTGGTGTCAAGGGGAGTTACGATTTTTCTGATGATGGGAATGATCCAGTGGAGAGGGGAAATTGATGACGTAGGCGACGTGAGACAGGGATTTGGTGGAGCAGAGTCCCGGCGTGGGTGTAGGAACTGGTGTGGAGGTGGAGTCGGCACATGGTGTGGTGCAGATTCTTAAGGTGATTTTCTGGTACTTATTTTTCTCATGAGCCGTAAGAGGGTCTGGGCGAAGAAGAATGTCAGAGGAAAGAGGGGCTGGGTGAAGTCGCTGTGCACGAGAGTGGGCTAGTGAAGAGACTAGAGCAGAGGTTTTCCTCTAGGTTGTCCCCTTTGGGGACATTGGGCCATGATTTGGAGACATTTTCTGGTGTTCTGACGAGGGGGAGGGGTTAGGGCAGGGCTGTTGCTGAACCTCCTGCAATGCACAGGACGGTCTCCACCACAAAGGAGGATGGGCTGCCTGTCCATGGTGCCTGGGCAGAGGCCGTGGCTGACAACTGACTTCAGGGCAGCATCTGGCAGACTTGGACATAAAGAGACAGGAGATGGTGTGGTGGAGCCTGTTCTGCAGCCGCAGTTGGCTACACCTGCAGGCATGGGTGCACAGGCTGGAATAAACAGGGCTCAGCTGTGCCAAGTGCACCAGAGAGAGGAGGGAAGGAGTTGGAGTATGTGGAAGCCCCATGGTCATGACCAATGTGGGATTTATGCCAGTGAATGAGGGAAGAGCCCTCGGGGTGAAGGTCAGGAGGAGGCAGTAGGATTGAGAGGCTGAAGGTGCTGGACAGGTGGAAGGATTGTTGGAGTCAGGTCCTAGGGCCATGAGCTAGGAAGATGGGTGGTGGTAAAGGCGTGGGGCACTGGATTGGAGATTGGGGCTTGCTGTTAGTGGTTGTGACAGGGTGACCTTGGGAGTGGGTGTCGAGTGTGGGAGGTGGGATCATCCCAGGAGGGTTCAGGGACCCAAGGCCAGGATCTGGGAAGGATCATTTCTCAGTACTTGAAATCACAAGTTAAGACAGGAGCAGTGTTGGCGAGAGTGGCAGGTCCAGGAGGACCGGGTGGGACCAGGGGTTGGCAGCTGATGGCAGCAATGATGGGGTCGAGGGCGACAGGATTTAAAGTTGGCAGTTTCTAGGGAGAATAATCTGGAAGCCACAGCAAGCAAAAGGAAATTACTGACCTTCCCTCTGGGCCTGTGACAAGAGGCCTGTGGGAGGAGCGGCAGCTGCAGCTGAGGGCTGTGGGGAAGCCGTGTCCTGGAGAGCAAGGCGGGACAGAGAGCAGCTGCCAATCAGGGCAGGCACAGGGGCGCAGCTGTCGGGGGGGTGCCACGTGGGCCACAGTGAGGGTGTGCTGGGAGCGCGGTAGATGAGGGACAGGAGCCCAGGCTTCTTGCCGTACTGACAGAGCAGCGGGTGCGAAGTGAGGTTGGTCCTGGCGGAGCCACACAGATGGTTGTTGAGCGTCTCGAGGACCCAGCTGAGGAAGTCGAGCATACTTGAGGCAATGGGTGTTATTTTAAGAACTCGTTCCCAAGTGTCTAGATTCCCTCTGGACCTTGTGCATGGCGCTGAAGCAAGGGAGGGTTTTGGGGGGGGTGTGTGTGTATGCGTGTGTGTGTATGCGTGTGTGTGTGCGCGTGCGTGTGTGCGTGCGTGTGTGCGTGCGCGCGCGTGTGTGCGCGCGCGTGTGTGTGCGCGCGTGTGTGTATGCGTGTGTGTGCGTGTGTGTATGTGCATGTGTGTGTATGCATGTGTGTATGCGTGTGTGTGTGCGCATGTGTGTGTATGCGTGTGTGTGTATGCGTGTGTGTATGCGTGTGTGTGCGTGTGTGTATGTGCATGTGTGTGTGTGCATGTGTGTATGCGTGTGTGTGTGTGCGTGTGTGTGTATGCGTGTGTGTGTATGCGTGTGCGTGTGCGCGTGCGTGTGCGCGTGTGTGTATGCGTGTGTGTATGCGTGTGTGTGCGTGTGTGTATGTGCATGTGTGTGTATGCATGTGTGTATGCGTGTGTGTGTATGCGTGTGTGTGTATGCGTGTGTGTGTATGCGTGTGCACACATGCAGCACTATGATAACGCAGCAGGGGAGTTAGGTGATTGCTTAAAGCACGAGTGTATAGGGAAGAAACAAAGGCAGGAGGGGCCATCGAGGAGCCTGTAGAGTGTTTGGGTCTGGGGCTCACATTTGTACAGAGTGAGCTGACACTGGCCTGAGTGAGGAGTGAGGCAGCTCTAGGTGGGGCAGTTCTAGTGGGTGGCCCTGGAGAGCACAAGAGAGCCCTTGGGTGAAGGATGTCACCAAGGAGGACAAGGTGTGGGGCTGGAGGGCCAGGCTGTTGGACTTGCCCGGAATGATGATGGGACCTGGGTGGAGAGAGCAGTGTGTACGTGGTGCTGGGTGGGACATAGGGCAGCCACCGTGACTAGGAGTTGAATGAGGGGCCTCCAGCTGGGTGTGTGAAGAGAGGTCTGGGGTCACCCCTGGTCAGTGGGACCCCAGTGTGGCCCCTTCCCTGAGGTTTGTGACCCAGGGCAATAAGTGCCTCCAGGTAGAAAGCAGCAGGTGAAGGGCTGGTGTCACTGAGAGCGTGTTCAGGGGAGAGGCGGAGGCCCTGAGGGTCCTTGTCCAGTAGAGGGCATGGTGAGGCTGTGGGGGGTGGGAGGCCAGGTGTGGACCAGGAGGCCTGGGCAGTACAGGGATGTGGGGAAGCTGGGTGGGGGTGGAGGACGAGGCTCACAGGGACTCAGGCCTGGAGGGGCAGCACAGGGATGTGGGGAAACTGGGTGGGGAGGGAGGGCAAGGCTCACAGGGACTCAGGCCTGGAGGGCTTGCAGAGGACACTGCAGACAGTCCGTCTTAGCTTCAGTGGGTAGCCTGAGATGCTGTTCTAGAGATGGTTGGTGATTAGATTCCTCTCTGCTGACCTGTGACACAGTTTCAGATGCCTGGGATTGATGAAAAGGTGTGACTGATAGAGCATTTCTAATTTAATCTAATTTCTTTTTATTTAGATCAGGGAGTGGTAAAACCGTCTCAAATGTGATTGTAGAGTCGCACAATTCTGACAATGAAGAGGATGATCAATTTGTGGTGGAAGCTGCCCCTCAGCTCTCTGAAATGTCAGAAATTGAAATGGTTAGTTAACCGAAATGTGGTGTTTTTTTAATAACAATGTTTTACCTACATTGAGATTAATATTCTAGCTTTTAGATTTATGTAGACAAAAATGTCCTATAATTTTTCAGTTAGTTTTTTACCTTTGTTAATTTTGTTGTTCCTTTTTTGAGATCCACAGAAGCATGATTTTTAGAATTCAGCAAGCCTGAATCTTCTTTTTTCCCCTTCCTTTCCTGCTCAGGTAACAGCAGTGGAACTAGAAGAAGAGGAGAAGCATGGTGAGTCCTGGGCACGAGTGTGCATGCATGTCCATGTGTGTGCGCTTACGCACCTTCTCCACGTGTTCCTGGAAAGGATCCAGTGCAAGGGACTGTTGTGTGCCAGGTTCTGGTCTGGGTCACACTGGCGGGGTCACACTGGCGGTACATAGGACGCTGCGGGCATGGATTCCTCTAAGGCGATGGCTGCTGCTCCCAATCCTTAGAGGAGAGCGGGGGCACTGTTGGAAGCTGGAAACTCACTGGCAACTGTGCTACAGATGACGTCTTGTCTCATCCGTTCGATTAGATTGTGGAAGTAGATGATCTCTGAGGCCCTTCGCAAGTCTAGTTCTGGAATATTATTGTTGGTTTTCTAGCTGTACAACTCAGAAGTGCAAACCCTGCTCCCCACACCAGGGTTTGAGTGTCCTGGAGCACAGTTTCTGCAGAAGAGGCAGGCTGAGTACTTTCCTTTATAGATGTGTTCTCATAATATGACTTTGTTTCCTGGCACCCATCACAGGTGACATATGAGGGCTTGTTGGTTTTGGGGTTTTTTTTTTGGTATCTATATGAAGCCACAATTTTTTTTTTTTTTTTTTGGGGCGGAGTCTCGCTCGTCACCCAGGCTGGAGTTCAGTGGTGCGATCCCAGCTCACTGCAACCTCTGCCTCCTGGGTTCAAGCGATTCTCGTGCCTCAGCCTCACAAGTAGCTGGGACTACAAGCATGCACCACTATGCCTGACCAATTTTTGTATTTTGAGTAGAGACAGGATTTCGCTTCGTTGGCCAGGCTGGTGTCCAACTCCTAACCTCAAGTTATCCACCTGCCTTGGCCTCCCAAAGTGCTGGTATTACAGGCATGGGCCACCGTGCCCGGCCTAGTCACGGATTTTTAACATAGTGGATGTGTTTCATTTCAGCCCATCTCAATTTTTCTTATTAATGTTCAGATTGCCCAGTATTTGACCAGGGGAGCCTATTGGAGTTATTTTCTGGCGGCCTTTAGACACAGCCCAGTACACTCTTTAGCTTCCTTGTTTTCTGATACAACAAGGCGTTTCCGGCTTGTTTTGTGTACTTCGTGCCCTGTAACTGCCTCATTTCTCCAAGGCACCCGGCCGCTTACTGCTCTGGGTTGCTTCTTGTTTCCAGGCATTTTCACTGCAAAAGCAGGGATATACTATTTTTTTTTTTTTTTTTTGAGATGGAGTCTTGCTCTCTTGCCCAGGCTGGAGTGCAGTGGCGCCATCTGGGCTCACTGCAAGCTCCGCCTCCCGGGTTCACGCCATTCTCCTGTCTCAGCTTCCTGAGTAGCTGGGACTACAGGCGCCGGCCACCTTGCCCGGCTAGTTTTTTGTATTTTTTTTAGTAGAGACAGGATTTCATCGTGTTAGCCAGATGGTCTCGATCTCCTGACCTTGTGATCCGCCGTCTCGGCCTCCCAAAGTGCTGGGATTATAGGCTTGATCCACCACGCCCGGCCAGGGATATACTTTTTTAAAATAAGAAAGTTTATTCTGACTTCATGATGATATTTTCAATTCCGATTTAGGATTGTAGGGTTTTGCCTGCATTCTTTGGTTTTATATGTGCATCTCTTCCATCTCATGCCAAAAAGCCTGGCTCCCAGCAACAGCAGCTGTCCCCATGCTTTATGATCCTTCATATGCACACACAGCAATTTTGGAACACCACCACCGGTTTTTAACAACAGTAGGATTACTGGAAATGCTGAAGGATTTTATTTAATTTTTATTTTTAATTTTTATTTATTTATTTATTTTTGAGATGGAATCTCGCCCTGTCATCTAGGCTGGAGTGCAGTGGTGTGATCTTGGCTCACTGCAACCTCCACCTCCAGGGTTCAAACAATTCTCCTGCTTCAGCCTCCCAAGTAACTGGGATTACAGGCGCCTACCACCACACCCAGTTTTTTTTTTTTTTTTGTATTTTTGGTGGAGACGGGGTTTCACCATGTTGGCCAGGTTGGTCTCAAACTCCTGACCTCGCCAGCCCAAGGATTTTTTTTTTTTTTTGGTAGGTGGGTCTTCCTCTTTGTTGGGTATATCCTATTAGGGATATATAGTCAGTTTCCGTTTTAAAGTTGTGAAACAATTCTTCTCTAGTGGCACATGCTTGCCAATGGGATACCACTAAGTTTATTTCATTTTGCATTCAACCTTTAGGCATTAGTGTTTACCTTTTTAATGTAATATAATTCACATGATTTTAAGGTCAGATGTGCAAAACCAGGTATAATCAGAAATGTGGGGCTTTGACCCCTGTCTCCTCTACCCTCTACTCTCCCTGTCTCCTCTACCTTCTACTCTCCCTCTCCCTGTAGGTAACAGTAAAAAATAGGGTTTATGCTTACAGTTGAAAAACAAATAAATAGATACATATGCACGTGCATGTGTATTTATTGGTATCTACACTTATTTCCATCTTGCTCTTCTTTTTAATTTGACAGTAGATGCAGGCATTCATTCTGCAGCAATGCAGAGAAATCATCCTCATTTGTCTTCACAGCCACATAGTCCTCCACTGTGTGGACGCACCCTCATTGATTCAGTCAGCCTCGAGCTGATGCGTGCTTGGGTAAAACACTATTCCAAAAAACTTCATATGATATTTATCCCATGAGTAAATTCTGAAAGAAATGGAAAAATTCTTGCCCCAATGTAAAAGAAGTATCAGTACTTAGAAGCATTTCTTAATTGTTATTTCTGTTTGTAATAGATGGCTGTATTTTTGGATGTCAAGCTACATTCCTTCTTAATCTTTGAAAATAGAAAATCTGTTTTATTTCTAAAGCTTTTTACTTTTCAAGGAGCTGATTTCCCTGAAACACTTTGAAATTTGATAATTTCCACTACCAGCTGTCGTGTCACTCTTGTATACTATCTCCTTAACAAATAAAGATTATTTGAAACTGTTTCAGCATAAAAAGAGATAGGATAAAAACTTAGTGTTTTTCTCACCATCCCACCCATTTGGAATAGGTTTTTGGGGTAGAGAATAAACTTTTAACATAAAATCACTGATTTTTCAACAGGTGGACTTGTGAAAAAAATTTTGGAGACGAAGAAAGATTATGAGAAATTGCAGCAGTCACCCAAACCTGGGGAGAAGGTAATGGAATGATTTCCGTAAACACTGGCATTTTAGCAGTCTGTTTCATACATTTACAAACTTACAAATTAGAACATCTTTCAAATATTGCCATTATCAATGATGTCTGTTTGCATATTTAAATGCCATTTCTGGCCAGGCCTGGTGGCTCACACCTGCAATCCCAGCACTTTGGGAGGCCAGCGCAGACAGATTACCTGAGCCCAGGAGTTCGAGACCAGCCTGGGCAACATGGCGAAACCCTGTCTTTACAAAAAATACAAAAATTAGCCAGGTGTGGTGGCACATGTCTGTAGTCCCAGCTACTTGGGGGGCTGAGGCAGGAGAATCGCTTGAACCCAGGAGGTGGAGGTTGTAGTGGATCGATTGTGCCACGGCACTGCAACCTGGGTGACAGAGTGAGACCCTGCCTCAGAAAGAAACAAAAAATGCCATTCCTCCCTCCTCCCAGTTGGGAGGATATAAAGTGTGGGACTCTGTATGGGGCTGCTTCCCTGGCCTGGTATCCAGCCCCGTCTTGGGAGGGGGCAGTGGCTTGCTTGGGGAGCTCAGGAGCCAAGAGCCAAAGGCCTGTTGGGCTCTAACTCCCTGACCCTCCCCTTCTGGCCTTGCCCATCCCTTCTCCCAGGTCCCGTCTGCAGAATGGGAGGCTGGCTGCCTGGCCCTGGCTGATTACAAAGAGACTGGGAATGTTTTTAAGTCTTTTTTTGAAATATGCGTTCTATTGTACCTGTCTCCCTGCAGTCCCCCTCACACATGTGTGATGTGCTTTTGTTGGGACCTGTGGCTTCTTGCCAGCCACTACCCTTTCCTTGGGCACATGACCACTGGGGCGGGCACCTGTGGGCCAGCAGGGTGTGTCTCAAATGCCACAGCCAGCTTTCTCTTATAGTCACTTTAAAGAGGAAGAATAATTTTTTTTTCTTTTAAACAGAAGTTTCTTGGATAGTTAGCCTAATAACTCAACAATTTAAAAAAGTTTTATATATAGGTGTGTGTGCACACACGTGTACACACACATGCACACATATACATATCTTTCCCCAGCTGAATTAATGGTTGTTTTAGATAATTCTGCTTAACATGTCCTAGTTTGTCATGAAGCTAGGGCCTGAAATAGCCAATGAGAACTGTACAATTGAGACTAACAGTAGAGGGAGCCCTTTTAACAATAATAACTGGAGAATGTCGATAGAGGCTTTGCTGACAGCACCACTATTTGCCTTGCTGAAAGGAGAAATGCCTTCTGCAGTTTGTTTCTCATCGATGGAATGTTAATACATTATAGTTCTTTCTGTATGCATGAGGGGTTGTCCTGGTGTCACTGGTGGTATTTCTGAGACCCAGTTGAAAACCCTGAATGTGTCCCTCCAGGCTCCTAGTGGAGGTCACCTTTGAAGCATCCATTTGTTTAAATTTTGTAGCTATGATTTTTACGCAGGCATATTAGGATTGTGTTTCAAAGTATCCCCGGGAGAGTAAATTATTTCAGATTGGTAAATCTTTTGGATTCAGAGGATAAAAGGAAAAGTGTCCTTTTTTGGTCAACATCTACTGTTTTGAAAAAAAGTAGGTAGTGAGAACTTCAAAGTCAGGGGTGATGTATGTTACAGTTAGGGGAAAATCAGCAAGTGTCTGTATGATTTTCTTTAGGCTATTGATAAACATCAGACTTAAATTTAACTTGTTGGTCTTCTTAAAACATTTTTGTTACTTTTTTTTTTTTGAGATGAAATTTCGCTCTGTCGCCCAGACTGGAGTGCAGTGGCTCAATCTCGGCTCACTGCAAGCTCTGCCTTCCAGGTTCACACCATTCTCCTGCTACATTTTTTTTTTTTTTTTTAAATAAACAAAAATGTGGTCAGGCGCGGTGGCTTACACCTGTAATCCCAGCACTTTAGGAAGCCAAGGTGGGTGGATTGCTTGAGGCCATGGGTTTGAGATCAGCCTGGCCAACATGGCCAATCCCCTTGCTACTAAGAATACGAAAATTAGCTGGGTATGGTGGTGCACACTTGCAGTCCCAGCTACTCAGGAGGCTGAAGCACGAGAATCACCTGAGCCCAGGAAGCAGAGGTTGCAGTGAGCTGTGATTGCACTGCTGCACTCCAGCCTGGATAACAGAGCAAGACTGTCTCAAAAAAAATCATGTAGGAAGAGCCAAAGTCCTTTTTCCCCCTGCTCCAGTCCCTTCCCTGAGGGCAGTCCCCAGGATGAACTTGGTGTGTATCTCTATTTTGCATGTGCCTCGTGTTGTTTAGTGAGTTTCTAATGTCACCTTAGTGTTGATCCATTATGCAGGTCGCTTTCTTCATGCAGCATTTTTCTCTCTCTCATGTTTTGATACTTGTAGATGTAGTTTATTCATTTTAATTGAAGCCTTATAGTCCATTATTTGCTTATTAATTACTCTATTGATGGACATTTAGGTTTTTCAGCCATTTCCTTTCATAAACAATGCTTCCATGGCTCTTTTCCATGCCTCCTAGCTTTCAAGAGCCAGTGTCTCTTCCAGCAAGAATCAGGTCACTTTCTGTGAAGGGCTGGATAAAAATACTTCAGGCTTTTTGAGCCAGATGGTCTCTTGCAACTATTGAATTCTGCCAATGTCACAGGAATGCAGCCACAGCATTAGACCATGTAAATGAACATGTGTGGCTGTATTCAATAAAACGTACTTTACAAAAACAAGGTCCAGGCTGTGGGCTATAGTTTACTGATTTCAGCTTTGGGGGCTATGCCCAGGCTTAGAAGTGCTGTGCCAGGAAGTACACAGATCTTTAGTTTCACCAGATAGGCCACTTTCCTCCTCAAAGCGGCTGTACCAATTTATCCTCCCAGTAGAATGAACGTCTGTTTCCAAACATCCGTGCCAACAACAGTCAAGATAGTGAACACACTCATCTCATCACCCTCCACAGTGTCATGTGCCCTTGGTGAGCCCATCCTCCAGCCCATCTCCGTGTTCGCCTTTCCCCACACCCCACCCCCAGCAGCCACTCTGCTCTGGTTCACTGTGCTTTAGTTTGCATTTCCTAGAATTGTGTTTAAATGGAATCATGTGATGTGCACTCTTTTGAGGTTTTTTTTTTTGTCTGGCCATTTTTACTCAGCATAATTATTCTGAGATTTATCCATGTTGTTGCAGCATGTATCCATAGTTTGTTTGTTTTTATTGCTGAGTAGTATTCCATTGTATGGATATACCACAGTGTGTTTCATCCATGTATCAGTTGATGAACATTTGAGTTGCTTCTAGTTTGGACTATTATAAATAAAGCTGCTGTGAACATTCATGTTCACGTCTTTGTGTTGACAGATGCTTTCATTATGTTGTGTCAATACAGTAGAACCCCTCTTATTTGCAGGGGATATGTTCCATGACCCCTAGCAGATGCCTGAGACTGTGGATAGTACCAAACCCTGTATATACCATGTTTTTTCATGATACGTTCTGATGATAAAGTTTACTTTATGAATTAGGTTCAATAAGAGATGGACAATAACTGATATTAAACAGAACAATTTTAACAGTATGTCAGCATCACTCCATTGTACTTCGGGGCCATTCTTAAATAAAATAAGGGTTACTTTCACACAAGCACTGGGATACTGCCAGCGTCTAGACTGTCTGATAACTGAGAGGGCTACCAAGTGACTTAACAGGTGGATGGTGTATACGGTGTGTATATATATTGGACAGAGGGATGACTTATGTCCTTGGCGGAACTGTGCAAGATTTGATCACACTACTCAGAATGGCATGCAATTGAAAACTTATGAATGAATTGTTTATTTCTGGAATTTTCCATTTAATATTTTCAGACTGCAGGTAACTGAAACTGCAGAAAGTGAAACTATGGATGGGGATAGGACTGTTATACCTAGGAGTGGGTACTGCTGAGGCATATGGTAAATGTGTGCTTAACTTTTTAAGAAACTGCCAGACTATAGGGCTGGGTGCTGTGGCTCACACCTGTAATCCCAGCCCTCTGGGAGGCTGGAGTGTGAGGATCACTTGAAGCCAGGATTTTAAGACCAGCTTGTGCAACGTAGGGAGACTCTATCTCTACAAAAAAACAAAAACAAAGATTGCCAAACTGTGTTGCAAAGTGGTTGTATCATTTCGCATTCCTACCAGCAGTGTGTAAGAGTTTCAGTTCCTTCACATCCTCGTCAGCACTAGGTATGGTCAAACTGTAAAATTTTTCAGCCGGGCACGGTGGCTCACACCTGTAATCCCAGCACTTTGGGAGGCTGAGTTGGGCAGATCACGAGGTCAGGAGATTGACCCCATCGTGGCTAGCATGGTGAAACTTTGTCTCTACTAAAAATACAAAAAATTAGCTGGGCATGGTGGCACATGGCTGTCGTCCCAGATACTCAGGAGACTGAGGCAGGAGAATTGCTTGAACCTGGGAGGCAGAGGTTACAGTGAGCTGAGATCACATCACTGTACTCCATCCTGGGCGACAGAGTGAGATTCTGTCTCAAACAAAAATTTTTTTTCATAGTTGTAATTTGCATTTCCTTAATGGCTAATGATGTTGAGTATCTATCCTATGGTTGTATGTATATAATATATAAGCCCTTGTGTCTCATATGTTGTAAATATTTTTCCAGTCTATCACTTGTCTGACTTTGCCTTTTTATTTAAAAAACTTTTTTTTTTTTTGAGACAGAGTCTGGCTCTGTTGCCCAGGCTGGAGTGCAGTGGTCCGAATCTCAGCTCACTGCAACCTCTGCCTCCCAGACTCAAGTGATCCTCCCACCTCACTCTCCCGAGTAGCCGGGACTACAGGCATACGCTACCACACCTGGCTAATTTTTGTATTTTTTGTAGGGGGGTTTTGCCATGTTACCCAGGCTGGTCTTGATCTCCCAGGCTCAAGCGATCCTTCTGCCTTGGCCTCCCAAAGTGAGCCACTGCACCTGGCCAAACGTTTCTATTTTGATGTAAAATTTAAACAGCCTTTTCTTTATACGTTATTTATTTATTTTTTCTTTTTGTTTTGGCCAAGAGTTTAAGGTGAGGTTATACTTTATTTTTGATTTTGTCTGAAAAAGCTGTCCTATCCTGGTTGTAAAGGTAGTCTTTAGTTTAGTTTTCTTTTTCATGTCTAGATCTCTGCGTGGTCTGGAAGTGTGATTTTCTGCTGTGTGGTTGCCAGCCTAGGCTTCCTCACCCCTGCCTTTGTACCCCCGCCTCTCTAGGGAGCCCGGGTGTCCCGTGTTTCTGGGCTCTCCTTGTTTCAGCACGATGGTTTTATCTCTGGGAAGGCCTTTCTAAATGTTCCTCCACTCCTTCCCAACTCTCCAGGTTGTCTTGATTGTGAGTCTTTACGGCTTTATGTCATTGTGGGATCAGTTTGTGTGGTTCCATGAAAAACCCTGTTGTGATTTTGACTGGAATTTTATTGATTTCTCTTGACTTGACTTTTACCAGTAACTTCCACTCCATTGCCTTGCCTGTCTTTGTAGCAAAACACTTTAAAATAATCGCTTATCTTTTGCTGTCTACAATCTACCTCTTCCCACTCTCTCCTAACCCCATTCCAGGGAGGCCGCTGGCTCTACACCTTCGTCTGAGTTGTCCGAGTTGCCCTCGGCAGGGTCACCTCACCTCTCAGTTGTTATAGCTGCTGGTTATGTCTGTGTCCTGCAACAGCATTTGATGCTGTTGGCCACTCCCTCCCTCCTTGGCGTGGCCTCCAGGACAGCACTCTCCTCTGGCACCCCTCCTGCCAGGCCAGTCCCCCTTCTCTCTGTCCTTCACTAGTTCCTCCTCTTTTCACTCTTTTCTTAGTATCACCGTCTTAATGTTATTAGATGTCCTTTGAAACTTTTTTTTTTTTTTACTAAGTCAGCTTCCTTAGTGGTTGTATTCCACTTTTCTGCTTTTTCTTGCTTATTTTGGTAATTAATGTTTGAATCCGTTAGGTTTAGATTTACCTGCAAGCAAAAGAAAGCTAAAACATTAGTGTCTTTAATGAGGTATAAAGTGTTTTAGCTCATGGGTCAGTCTGGAGGTGGCAGTGACCCCGACGCCTTCATTCCTCCACAGCATGATGTGACCTTCCTTCCTCAGGGAGCCTCATGGGCCAGCATAGCTTCAGCTTCCAGCCAGCAAGAGGGAGAAAAGGAGGAAGGAGAAGGCCTGCCCTCCTCCTCCAGGATATTTACTGAAAGCTGTGCACCACTTCCACTTAGATTATGTTGGCTGGAACTTAGTCACAAAGGAAACCATGAAGTGAAATCTCTATTTTAGGCATCCATTTGCATAGCCAGAAATCAGGAATTCCATTATCACAAACTAGAACGTGTCAAATTTTCTCAGTGCCTGCCATGCTCAGAAAGTGGTAATGCTTGCAAGGCACATGGGTAAGTGGAAGAGGCTGCCTCCCTGGCTAGAGGCCGAGGGTTCCTGGACCCAGCACACGTCTCACATGTGGGCCGCACACAGTGGCGGGAAGCTTTGCCAAAGCGGAGATCAGAAACAGGGTCGACCAGCTGTCTCTTCCACAGTGTTTCTCTAGGAAATTGTTTATTTCATTCATGTCTTACAATCATGGCATAAAGATGTTTGAAGTAGCCTTTATGATTTTAAAATATCTTATCTGTACTTAGTTTTTCTTTTCTTCCCAAAATTTTGTGTCTTTTTACTTCTTGGTAAGACTTTGAAAAAACTATTAAAATAGACACTCTCTAGCAAAGAATCAACTTTCAGTTTTATAGATACTCACTTTTGTTTTATTTGATTAATTTCTACTCTTTGTTTTTCCTTTTAATTTCTTTGGACATTGACTTTTCCTAGTCTCTTGAATAAAACACACAGCTTCTTTATCCTTTATCTTTGTCATTTTAAACCTACATGTATTTAAGATTGTACATCTCCTTTTAAGCATGGTTTATCCTTGACTTCTAAATTCCTTGAATATTAAATTTGATATTGAATCTTAAAAATTCCTTGAATTTTAATGTGAAGTACTTTGTTATGATTTTAACATGGGCAGTTGGGATTCTTTTTTTAGTTTTTTACACATAAAGATTTTTAAAAGTCTTTTCAATGATAATATGTAATGTAATGAAATTGATTATTTGGAATTGATGAGACTTTTATTGTGGCCTATTTGGTGGTCAGTTTTGTAAGTGTTTCAAAGTGCTTGCAAAACTGCTTACTTCTAGACATACTTCAGGTCCAGGCTTCCGCATACCCTTGTTGATTTCACAGAGAGGCAAATGTAATACTATATCCTCAGGCCAGGTGTGGTGGCTCACACCTGTAATCCCAGCACTTTTGGAGGCCGAGGTGGGCAGATCATGAGGTCAGGAGTTCAAGACCAGCCTGGCCAACATAGTAAAACCCCGTCTGTACTAAAAATACAGAAATTAGCCGGACTTGGTGGCATGTGCCTGTAGTTTCAGCTACTCAGGAGGCTGAGGCAAGAGAGTTGCTTGAACCCAGGAGGCGGAAGTTGCAGTGAGCCAAGACCACACCACTGCATTCTAGTCTGGGCAACAGAGCGAGACACTGTCTCAAAAAAATAAAAATAAAAATAAAAATAAAAATATATCCTCAAAGCATGTATGCTGAATCTATCTTCATTGATTTATACATATTATCATAGTAATTGTTTATTTTCTCTCTGTCTCATTAAAACATACAAAGCAGGTGTTTTCTCTGCTTTTCACATAAGTTGTGGTGTGCCCTTCCTTAGTTTTGATATTTTTTATTTTTTTGGAGGATTTTTTCAATGGTAAAGAAATGCGTATTTGTAATCTGGGCCTCTCTCCAGCCTGTCTTTGAAGTTGCGTTGGAAGAAAAGCCATTTCTTATTGTACTAATGGACTTGAATAATACATTATAGAATAAATATGTGAATCAGATTGCTTTAAGCGTTTTCTTTATTATCCTTTTTTGCTGTCTTTTCAAGAGGAAATATAAACTTTGTTAATAGTAAGATATTAGCTCCTGCCAGCATTTTTTTTCTTTCTTCAGGTTTATGAAGAAGTTTTTGAAAAAGCATCAAAAGAACCATTTTATTACAGTGTTTCTTATGCTTTCTAAAGGTTTATATATGAAGATGCTTTAGGCTAATGGCCAACAGTTTCAAAGACTATTCACTCACTTTAAAGTATTTAAATATTTCTCACTCCTAATTTTTCAGTCTTCTTTTACATGATCTTCCCTTTGTTTCTCTTTTTCATTTTATATCTAATTATTAATAAATATGATTTTTAGATGCTTTTTCTTTTCATTTAAATTTTTATTTTGAAATAGCTATTGGAGTACTTCTTTTTGTAGATTTCCTTCTCTCTTCATTTTAAGGTTTTGTGACTGCTCTCTCCTGTACTTTCTTGATCGTGTAAACTGAGTCTTGTTCTGGGACTGCTAGAGGTCATGCCCATCATCTTGTCCTGGTGAGCATGTGGGCATGTATTGAATTTGACCCGCATATATGTTTTTTGTTGCCATTCTGAAAGAAAGTTGTAATAAGCAAGCAAATATTGCTGGAAATTATGGATGAATGTCTTAAAGAGGCATTTATTTGGGCATATAAGAACTTCTTGTATCTTGAAATGCCTCTTGATACTTACAGTGACCTTATCATGAACAAGTTATGTTTTAATTAAAATCAGTAGGATATAACAAATCGTATTTAGCTAAATTGTTGATGAAAGTCAGGGATTTGAGTCTTAAATTATTTTACTTTCGTGATGGGAATAGATCTTCATATTTCTTTTTTTGGTAGGTAGATGGTGCAATTTCATCACAAGTACTATAACTCTTTCAGAAAAATGCTATTCAGAATCTCTTCTTACCTGAAATTCTACACCTGACAACAGTATTTTTAGTTTGGATATCTGTGGTCCTAGTATTATTGGATTTTTCCTTTGCTAGGAATATTGTTTCCATTGAAATTGTTGTTAAAGAAATAAAAATGGGCCAGGCGCAGTGGTTCACGTCTGTAATCTTAGCACTTGGGAGGCCAAGTCAAGCAGATCACTTGAGTTTAAGAGTTAGAGACCAGCCTGGGCAACATAGTGAGACACCATCTCTACAAAAATTAAAAACAATCAGACATGGTGGTGCATACCTGTGTTTCCAGCCTCTTGGGAGGCTGAGGCAGAAGGATGGCTTGAGCCCACAAGTTTGAGGCTGCAGTAAGCCAAGCTCACGCCACAGCCCTCCCGCCTGGGTGATAGTGTGAGACCTGTCTCAAAAAAATAAAATAAAATAAAAAATAAATAAATAAATAAAAATAAAAAGGGACATACTCTGTTGGTAAGACTTTAATAGTTAAATTGGGAACTACTGAAATTGATTCTAATCATGAAGGGTTATGGTGGGTGTTTTTGTTCGTGTCTTAGGGGTTTTGTTTTGTTTTGTTTTGTTTTGTTTTTGAGACGGAGTCTCGCTGTGTCACCCAGGCTGGAGTGCAGTGGCGCAATCTCAGCTCACTGCAAGCTCCGCCTCCCGGGTTTACGCCATTCTCCTGCCTCAGCCTCGAGTAGCTGGGACTGGGCGCCCGCCACCACACCCGGCTAGTTTTTTGTATTTTTAGTAGAGACGGGGTTTCACCATGTTAGCCAGGATGGTCTCGATCTCCTGACTTCGTGATCCACCCGCCTCGGCCTCCCAAAGTACTGGGATTACAGGCTTGAGCCACCGCGCCCGGCCTGTTTTTGTTTTTAAAGAAATAAGGTGATAGTTTTATGATCCCAAATGAAATTTCTGAATGCAATTATCTTCCAATATGCAGGCTGGGGATTTTAAGTTTTGGATATAAAATTTGTTACCACCCCATTATCTTATAAAAAATCAGGTACTGGCTGGGTGCGGTGGCTCACGCCTGTAATTCTAGCACTTTGGGAGGAGGCCGAGGTGGGTGGATCACGAGGTCAGGAGATCGAGACCATCCTGGCTAATATGGTGAAATCCCGTCTCTACTGAAAATACAAAGTGGTGGTGGGCGCCTGTAGTCCCAGCTAGTCGGGAGGCTGAGGCAGGAGAATGGCGTGAAGCTGGGAGGCGAAACTTGCAGTGAGCAGAGATTGAGCCACTGCACTCCAGCCTGGGCAACAGAGCAAGACTCCATCTCAAAAAAAAAAAAAAAAAGTCATAGACACCAACTATCTCACTTAAAATATTTATAAGCATATGCCATGGATGTATTATAGACCACAAAAATGGTTTGGGAGCCATTAAAATATTACATGTATGTGAACTTTATAAAGATGATTAGGAGGAGATAGGCCTTTATAGACAAATAAAGTTCGTGAGAAGGATACAATATGAGTTCTTTTCCTGAAAAAACAACAAAAAAAGATACACATATAAATGACCTAAGAAAACTATATTATTAAAAAAATATGTTTAGCTGTATTGTCACAAACATTTCCAAATTGATACGCCCATTATCTTCTGGTTCATGATTATTCAGCAAATAATATAATCAATAAAGATTTTATTTTTACTCAAAATGTCACCGAAATTCATATTATGTCCTTGTTTTTTTAGATTTTCGTCAGTTGTGGCTTGATAGGTTATTTCTGGTCTTAATTTCACCAGTACCCTTTTCTGTGCTTTGCATTAAAAAAATCTTTAGTTTGATTGGTTTTGACAGTCTGCTTTGGATGTCAATTCAGTTTCTAAGTAGTGTAGACCCTGGTGTTTAAATACATTCACTGTGACACGTTGATGGATATATGAGGGAATGATGTTATGTTAGCCCCAGAATGAAAATTAGTGGAGGCCGGGCGCGGTGGCTCACGCCTGTAATCCCAGCACTTTGGGAGGCTGAGGTGGGCAGATCATGACGTTAGGAGATCGAGACCATCATCCTGGCTAACAAGGTGAAACCCTGTCTCTACTAAATATACAAAAAAATTAGCCGGGCGTGGTGGCACGTGTCTGTAGTCCCAGCTACTCAGGAGACTGAGGCAGGAGAATCGCTTGAACCTGGGAGGCAGAGGTTGCAGTGAGCCAAGATCTCACCACTGCACTCCAGCCTGGGTGACAAAGCAAGACTCTGTCTCAAAAAAAAAAAAAAAAAGAAAAGAAAATTAGTGGATGAGGATTAGAATTAAATAGAATTTAGTCAAATTGACTACTCAACAATGCCCCAGCTCAGCGGAGAGAAGTGTAGGAGGTATCTGAAGAGCAGTAAGTAGAGAAATCAAAGGGGTGCGGCACAAGTTCGAGAAGCCTCAGCGCCCTGCAACAGAAGACTAAGGGTGTGGATCTTACTAGTTTGAAGAGGTGTGAAGACTTTAGAAGGTACCCAGTGAGACATCATGAAATTATTAAAATCTGTTAGCCATTAGGCCTTGAAAGGAATGGTTTAGAAACGACCTAGCTGAGCGAGTGGGCCTGGGCCTTTGGTGTGCGCTTGGCATGGGCTGGGGTCCCCTTAGCATGTGGCGGTGGCTGTGACAGCTCTTGCTCCTCGTGGGACTGAGCTTTCTCAGACCGTGGGACACGGGAGAGACCGCAGTGGGACCGAGAGCCTGCACTACCGAGCCCTCTCTGTGCAGGGCTTCCCACGCATGGCCTCCTGCACCCACACCACAACTCACTGCTGAGGAAATTGAGGCTTAGGAGAGTCTGAGTCCCTTGCCCAAGGCCTTGCACTCCAGAGCCTGGATCCAAACTCTTATCCAGTCCCAAAGCACAGGTTCTGACCACAGGAGGGAGCAGCATGCGTGGCTCCAGCACGCCCCAGGCCTGGAGCGTGTGCCTCCCTGTCTCAGTGCGGGTGGGTGCGTTGAGCTTCTTTTGGCTTTATTTGGAGCGACTTATTTCTAGGATTATTTTAATCCTTAAATTCCATATTTCTTCAGCTTCCCTTTGAAAAAAAAAAAGAAATTTATGTTTTTAAAAAGTCTTAGTTACTATTTTTGTCCTTTCCAAAACGTATTCACTTGTGCTAACTGTTGTGAGAAACACGTGTATTTTTCTAGTTCCCATCTATTATTCCTTGCTGTCTGTTTCTGACCTGAAAAGCAGCTTCTAGTGAAGAGCTATCACTAGAGGAACAGGACTTGGCTGAATGAATTAGGTTTTATTGAGTTTTTAATTTAATGTGGGTAAAGCAGGCTCAGCAGGGTTGAAATGGACGAAACAATGGCACAACTTTATTACTTTTCTCCAGGGCATGGATTATAGGGGATATTTTAGAATAAAGAAAAACTAAAATTCTTGGCATTAAAATGCTTCGATTTCCGATTTATAGCAGTGATGCATATATAATTTTTCATATTGGAGTATTATTAAGGTTTTTCTGATTGAAATCTCCATATGGTTTCTTCTGGCCAGTAGACTTCCTCCATCCCCAGATGTGACCCCTTTTAGACTAATAAAGCCTTTTGATAATACTTATAATACTTGTCACAGAGCAAGACTGACATTCACTTAGTGAAGGACTTGTATTATATCAGGCTTTGCTCTATGTAAGTTTTATATTTTCAGGAATATTCTTAAATCCCTTAAAGAAAAAAATGAAAATAAAGTAGAAATACATTTATTTTAGACGTTGTTATATATATATATATATATATTTATTTTTTTGAGACAGTTTCACTCTTGTTACCCAGGCTGGAGTGCAATGGCGTGATCTCGGCTCACTGCAACCTCTGCCTCCCAGGTTCAAGTGATTCTCCTGCCACAACCTCCCCGGTAGCTGAGATTACAGGCGCCTGCCACCATGTCCAACTAATTTTTTTTTTTTGTATTTTTAGTAGAGACAGAGTTTCACCATGTTGGCCAGGCTGATCTCAAGCTCCTGGCCTCAGGTGATCCACCCGCCTCGGCCTCTCAGAGTGCTGGGATTACAGGTGTGAGCCACTGTGCCTGGCCATTAATAAATACTATGTAAATAAAATACACTCTATCTATACTCTTACATGACACACCATGTTAGTTTTTAAAACTTGGGAGTAATTTCTGTTTATTAGTAATTTTGGTTCTGACTAGGTTTCTAGGTAGCTTAACAAAGCTTTTATTGTACTACAAGTAAAGTTCATTTACAGTAAAAAATGAAAGAAAATAATGGTGTTATTTAATAGTAATAACCAAACCAAGCAATTAAATATATATTTTTTAACAATTTTAAAATCAGCTTTCCGAGAAAACCAGGTTTAGAAGCAGGCAAAACATTCAGTTGTGAAAGACACTTTTGGGAACTTCAGATCCTTCAGAGATTAATTAGAGTGATATTAAAAGTAGAGTGTGTTCCACTGTCTTCCATGCAGGAGCTTTTTGGCTCTGCTGCTTTTTGTTGCAGAAGCATCCAGTCCAGAATGAGTTAGGTGTTTTGTAAGTTTCTCTCAGTCTCAAACAGTCTGTGCTCTTCCCTTGATTTGGCCTTGATAGTTTTGAACATACAGCTATTTTCCTGACTGGCCCTCATTTTGGATTTGTGTGGTGTTTCCTTGTGATCAGAGTCAGACTTTGCATTCTGGGCCGAAACGTTCCAGAAACGAGGCTGTGCTGCCCTTCCTCTGTCCTGCTGAGTGGTTCGGGGTTTCAGATTGTTCCTGACTGCAGACACTCTCTGGCTTCTCGATGAGGATGCTGTCTGCCAGCTTCTCTGCTGTCAAGCCGCTCCTTATCTCTTTGTAATTACTGGCATCTTGGAGGAGGTACTTTGTACAATCTAAGTACCCTGTGCTTCACTAAATTTAATCATTCGTTTGTATCATTATGGGCTCGTGCCTTCCATTTGGACTCTGTGGGCGGTAATCTCTTACTGTCATGATTTTCATGCGCAGATGGCCTCAGATTTGGCTCTGGAGAGCTCCTTCAAGCTGGCTTTGTGTCCTTTCAGCCTGTGCCCAGCATTCTTTGAGCTGTTTCTTGCTTTCGGGCTCATCCTATTCTTTCCCTGCTCCAGCCCCAGAATCAGCCATTTCCCCAGGAGAATGGAGTGTTTGCGCTTTTGGAGGTTCAGCTCTCAGGTCGTCTCAGCAGAGCTAGAGGGGAAGAATGTACATGTCTGTGTTTGTGTATATACGTGTGTGTGCATGTCTGTATGTATGTGTGTATATATGTGAATGCGTATGTGTGTCTATGTAAGTGTGCATGTGTATGCATGCATGTCTATGTGAATGTCTATGTGTGTGCATGTGTGTATGTATATGTCTGTATTGTGAATGTCTGTGTGTGTGCGTATGTGCGCGTGTCTGAGTGTATACATGTATATGTGTGCATGCATGTGTGCATGTGCATGCCTATGTGTGATATGTGTGTCTGTGCATGTCTATGTATGTGTGTACACATGTGTATGTGCACATGTCTATGCTCTCCCGACATGGTCTTCTTGGCCCTGTGGGTGCCCCCTTCCTCCTGCACTGGGCTGCTGCCTCCATGCTCCCTACCCCAGGCCCTCCCACCCCCAGCCTAGTGCACGTGCTTCCCTGGCATTGCCCATTTCGTGGCTTCAGGACCAAATGGCTCAGGAGGGAAGATCAGTTACTGACTTCCCCCTGGAATGGGCATCTCATAAGGTGAAGATCAGTGCCTGTCACCTTCCTCTCGTGGCTAGCATAGTAGTGGACGTAAGTGCATGTCATCAACTGTTGAGGAGATGAATTTCATCGCCTGTTGAACAGAAGTTAGAAGAGAAAGGGGGAAGTGGAAGGGAATGAATGATAAAATGTGGGGAAGCACTTGCCAGAGGTGAAAAACGAAGCTATGTGCATTTAGGGGAATTATGGACATTTTTCATGCTGTAGCCTCCGGTAAGCCCCATGCTAACACTAGGGGGTGCTTTAAGCCTGTCATGAGGCTCTGAGCTGGGGAGCGGGCATGATTCCCTTGTAATGTGGTTTTCTGCCGCAATTGGGACATTTGTCATTTGGACAGTAATATAGATTTCTAAGTAAAGTGTGATAAGAATAAAGTTTACTAGCTTTCTGATCTCAGTTAATGCGACTTTGAAAGTATGTTTTTTAGAGGTGCTTTGGTACTTTTCGTAAAGAGCATGAAGCTTGACCTTCTATGAGTCTGCACTGGAAAAGGGCTTTCATGTGCCAAGTAAAAAGGGAACTCACAATATTAGCCGTATTGTTGAGATCAGGTGGTTTTTTTTTTCTTTGGCAACAACCAAAAACAATCCTACAAGGATATTGTACATCAAGAAAACATAGGTTCTTTTGAAAAGAACCATAGTCAGATTTGCTGTAGACTTCTCTGTGGCCCTAAATGCCAGAAGAAAAAGGAACAGTTGCTTCAACATTTGGAGAGAAAGAAACTGACCCAAGATTCTTACTATTTAGGTAGACTGTCATTTCATACGGAAAAACAGTGGAAGACACATCCAGATAATGCAAGAGCTCAAAAAAAGATTGTTCTTGTATTCTTCTTGGGGAAAAATTGCTTAGAAAATAGAGATATCTAGATAACTAAGAAATCGACAAGCAAACATCAAAATGAAGCCCCAAACCCAAGCCTAAGGAAAGGCCGAGTGTGGGCCTGGGGTGACCAGCACAGTGACCACTCGCCCATGTGGTGGGGGTACTGGAAAACTGATAAATCCCAACTGAAATGTATTCTAAGTATAAAACACACACCAGATTTCAAATATGATGTTGGAAAAGAAGAATACAAACTATCTCTTTAGAAATTTTTATATTGATTGCATATGAACTTTAGAGTAGTTTTTTCCAATTTTGTGAAGAAAGTCATTGGTAGCTTGATGGGGATGGCATTGAATCTATAAATTACTTTTGGCAGTATGGCCATTTCATGAAGTTGATTATTCCTATCCATGAGCATGGAATATTCTTCCATTTGTTTGTGTCTTCTTTTATTTAGTTGAGCAGTGGTTTGTAGTTCTCCTTGAAGAGGTCCTTCACATCCCTTGTAAGTTGGATTCCTAGGTATTTTATTCTCTTTGTAGCAATTGTGAGTGGAAGTTCACTCATGATTTGGCTGTTTGTCTGTTAATGGTGTATAGGAATTCTTCTGATTTTTTCACATTGATTTTGTATCCTGACACTTTGCTGAACTTGCTTATCAGCTTAAGGAGATTTGGGGCTGAGACGATGGGGTTTTCTAAATGTACCATCATGTCATCTGCAAACAGGGACAATTTGACTTCCTCATTTCCTAATTGAATACCCTTTATTTCTTTCTCTTGCCTGATTGCCCTGGCCAGAACTTCCAACACTATGTTGAATAGGAGTGGTGAGAGAGGGCATCCTTGTCTTGTGCCGGTTTTCAAAGGGAATGCTTCCAGTTTTTGCCCATTCAGTATGATATTGGCTGTGGGTTTGTCATAAATAGCTCTTACTATTTTGAAATACGTTTCATCAATACCTAGTTTATTGAGAGTTTTTAGCATGAATAGCTGTTGAATTTCGTCGAAGGTCTTTTCTGCATCTATTGAGATAATCATGTGGTTCTCTTTTTTTGTTGTGTCTCTACCAGGCTTTGGTATCAGGATGATGTTGGCCGCATAAAATGAGTTAGGGAGGATTCTGTCTTTTTCTGTTGATTGGAATAGTTTCAGAAGGAATGGTACCAGCTCCTCTTTGTACCTCTGGTAGAATTTGGCTGTGAATCTGTCTGGTCCTGGACTTCTTTTGATTGGTAGGCTATTAATTATTGCCTCAATTTCAGAGCCTGTTATTGGTCTATTCAGGGATTCAGCTTCTTCCTGGTTTAGTCTTGGGAGGGTGTATGTGTCCAGGAATTTATCTATTTCTTCTAGATTTTCTAGTTTATTTGCACAGAGGTGTTTATGGTATTCTCTGATAGTAGTTTGTATTTCTGTGGGATTGGTGGTGATACCTCCTTTATCATTTTTTATTGCATCTATTTGATTCTTCTCTCTTTTTTTCTTTGTTAGTCTTGCTAGCCATCTATCAATTTTGTTGATCTTTTCAAAAAACCAGCTCCTGGATTCATTGATTTTTTTGAAAGTTTTCTTGTGTCTCTATCTCCTTCAGTTCTGCTCTGGTCTTAATTATTTCTTGCCGCCTTCTAGCTTTTGAATTTGTTTGCTCTTGCTTCTCTCGTTCTTTTAATTGTAATGTTAGGGTGTTGATTTTAGATCTTTCCTGCTTTCTTTTGTGGGCACTTAGTGCTATAAATTTCCCTCTACACACTGCTTTAAATGTGTCCCAGAGATTCTGGTACGTTGTGTCTTTGTTCTCATTGGTTTCAAAGAACATCTTTATTTCTGCTTTCATTTCGTTATTTACCCACCAGTCATTCAGGAGCAGGTTGTTCGGTTTCCATGTAGTTGTGCGGTTTTGAGTGAGTTTCTTTTTTTTTTTTTTTTTTTGAGCGGAGTCTTCACTCTGTCGCCCAGGCTGGAGTGCAGTGGCACCATCTCGGCTCACTGCAAGCTCCGCCTCCCGGGTTCGCGCCATTCTCCTGCCTCAGCCTCCCGAGTAGCTGGGACTACAGGCGCCCGCCACCGCGCCCGGCTAATTTTTTGTATTTTAGTAGAGACGGGGTTTCACTGTGTTAGCCAGGATGGTCTCGATCTCCTGACCTCGTGATCCGCCCGCCTCTGCCTCCCAAAGTGCAGGGATTACAGGCGTGAGCCACCGCGCCCGGCCTTGAGTGAGTTTCTTAATCCTGAGTTCTAATTTGATTGCACTGTGGTTCGAGAGACAGCTTGTTGTGATTTCTGTTCTTTTACATTTGCTGAGGAGTGTTTTACTACCAACTATGTGGTCAATTTTAGAATAAATATGATGTGGTGCTGAGAAGAATGTATATTCTGTTGATATGGGGTGTAGAATTCTGTAGATGTCTATTAGGTCTGCTTGGTCCAGAGCTGAGTGCATCTTCACTTTCTTTATGGTGTCTTTCAATGACATTTTAAAGGCGTTTTTAATTTTAATCAAATTTCTCAATCTTTTCTCTTATGGTTAATGCTTTTTACGAGTCGATTAAGAAATCCTTCTCTATTCCAAGGTCAGAAAGATATTTATTCTTTTTGAAAGAGTAAAGCTTTGTTTTGACATGTACATGCTTAATCCACCTGGAGTTGATTCTCCTGTATTCTGTGGGACAGAAATGTAGTTTCTTTTTTCTCTCCTCAGATGGATAACCATTTTGTCCTCCTTTCCACATTGGTCTGCCATGCTGTCTCTACTGAATATGAAAGTTCCACGTGCGTGGGACTCTTTCTGTGTTCTCTACCTCAGAGGTTAGCAAACTTTTTCTGTAAAAGGTCAGGTAGTAAATATTTTCAGCCATGAGAACCATGTAATCTCTGTTGCCACTACTCAACGTTGTTATTGTAGTGTAAAAGCAACCACAGACAATATAGAAATGAATGAATGTGGCTGGTTTCCAGTGGGGCTTTATTTATTTATGGACACTGAAACGTGAATTTTGTTTAACTTTCATGTGCCACAAAATATTATCCTTTAACAGGGGTTTTCAACTATTTATAAATATAAAAATCATTCTTAGCTCATGGGCTGTACAGAAATCCAGGTGGTGGGCCGGCCCACAGGCTCTAGTTTATACTGTTCCGCTGGCCTACACTGATACCACCCTGCTGTAACGACTGTAGCTCCATAACAAGGCCTCGTGTCTGGTAACAAAGCCCCTGCCTTCTTATTCCTCTTCAGCTATGTTTTGGCAATTATTGATCCTGTCCACTGCCATCTACATATTATAACCTGCTTACTGAGTGCTGTGAAAAACCCTCTTGGGATTTCAGTTGGAGTATTTATGAACAAAACTCTCTCTCCATTTAGTTAGACTTGCTTTAAAGTCTTTTAGTGAATGTTTATAATTTTATTTGTTAAGGTTGTTCATATCTTTTGTTAGATTTATATGTGGATATTTATAGTTTATCTGCTATTGTAAGTACTGAATATTTAAAATTGTTTTCTAGTTGTTGGTTGCTGGTAGATAGTAGTGCTGTTGACTTATAACCAGCTTCATTTAAAACTGTTTGCTTTAAACATATGTCTGTTGAGTCTTTTGTGTTTTCTTTGCTGTAATAGCAGCAAACACCTAATAGCGCCTGGTGTGCGGGCTCTGTTCTAAGATAGCTAATAAGATAGGTCATAGTGAGATTAGGGCACTGTTGTTACCCATTTTGAAATTGGAACATCCGGAGGTTAAGGAACGTGTCTGGGGCCATTTGAGTGGTGAGTGGCAGAGGCGGGATTCTAGCCCAGGCAATCGCACCCAGAGTCCACGCCTTTAGCCCGAGCTCTACACCATTGTCTATGTCATCTGAAAGTCCTGATGGCTTCATTTCCTTCTTTCCAGTCTTAGGCATTTATTCCCTCTTACTGTTGCATTTCTGTGGCTAGGCCCTCTGCTAGAATAGGAATAGTAATGGTCATTGTGGGTAACTTTGTTTCCTTCCTTCCTGATTTTTTTTTTGAGACAGGGTCTCCCTGTCACCCAGGCTAGAGTGCAGTGGTGCAATCACGGCTCACTGCTGCCTTGCCTTCCTAGGCTCAGGTGATCCGTCCACCTCCCAAGTAGCTGGGACTGCAGGCGAGTGCCACTGTGCCTGGCTAAGTTTTTGTAGATTTTCCCTCCACTGTGGGGCTTGGTTATTAATGAGTGTTAAATTTTACTAAATGCTTTTTCTGGGTTGATTGAGATGATTCTATCATATTCCTTAATTCACCATACGACACTTGTAGCTTTTCTAATATGAAGCAGTCCTTCCATTCCTGGGATAAATTCAGCATTGTTATGGCATATGATTATTATTTTTAATCCACTGTTAAGAGTCTAGTTGCTAATTAGTATTTTTCCATTTATATTCATGAATGAAATGGACCCATAATTTTGTTTTTCTTGTATGATCCTTATATTTTTTTAGTACCATGGTCAAGAATGAATTGAGAATATTTTTTCTTTTTATCTGTTCTGGAAGAGATTGTATATGATTGGAATATATTTCTTGACAGTTTGACAGTTTCACATGTAAAACCACCTGAGCTTGGTGTTTCTTTGTGGGAAATACGTAAACCATTGTTTTCATTTTTGTATTAATTATGAGAGTATTCAGGATTTTAAAAATGTGTTTTTGAGTCCATTTTGACTATCAGTTTTTTGAAAATTTTCAAGCTTATTGGAAAAAAACTCTTGCTAGAACTCGTTAATATTTGCTCTGGATATAGTTTAGTGGCTTTTTTTTTTTTAACCAATATTACTTACGCGTTTTTTTTTTTTGGTTTTTTTTTTGAGACGGAGTCTCGCTCTGTCACCCAGGCTGGAGTGCAGTGGCCGGATCTCAGCTCACTGCAAGCCCCGCCCCCCAGGTTCACGCCATTCTCCTGCCTCAGCCTCCTGAGTAGCTGGGACTACAGGCGCCCGCCACATCGCTCGGCTAGTTTTTTTTTTTTTTTTTTTGTATTTTTTAGTAGAGACGGGGTTTCACCGTGTTAGCCAGGATGGTCTTGATCTCCTGACCTTGTGATCCACCCATCTCGGCCTCCCAAAGTGCTGGGATTACAGGCTTGAGCCACCGCGCCCAGCCTACTTACGCGTTTTTTAAAAATATATATTTTTCCAGAAGTTTGTCTGACTCTCTAAACCACTGGCTTTTGGCTTTGTTGCTCTTTTTTTAATCTTTGTTTTTCTTTTCATTGATATCTCCAGTTTTATTTAATTTTCTTCCTTCTCTACTATTTTTCTTTTTAAATTTATTAAGTTGGACACCTAAGTTGCTAGTTTTTATTTAGCCTTTTAAGAATCTAACAGAAACTTGTTTTATGACTCTAAATTACTGTGTTTTAAAAGTTAGCATTCATTCATTCACCAGCCATCTGGCACCTGCCATGTGCTAGGCACTGTTCTCGGCATTCAGTCAGAAACGAATGACAAGGTTAACCACTGTCTTTTTGGCAGCTGTTGAGATGTTCCTATATTAATAGAATTCCTAATGTTGAACAGTTCTTACACTCCTCAAGTAACCTTTGCCTGGCCATCATCTATTATTTACCCAATATAAAACTATATCTAATTTGCTGACATTAAAAATAGAACTTCATCTCTATATTAAAGTGGAATTGGCCTGGAGTTTGAGAGAGAGAGAGAGAGAGAGAGAGAGCAAGCGAGCATGTGTGTGTGTGTGTGTGTGTGTGTTTAGGTTTTAGAATCAAGGTTATATGTCCATTTTATAAAATTAATTTGGGACCCTGTGTTTTTTCCTGGGCCCTAGAACAGTTTAAGTCTGATGGGCGATCTGGGTTAAGGAAACCTTGAGGATGGGCACTTTCTCCCCAGTTTGGTCCGAAGCCGGGACCCGCACAGGCCCCAGGCTGCTGGGTCGGAAGCTCCTTACTCACCAGACACTTGCAAACCCAGTACCGTGAGGCACTCAAGCAATTTTGTGGTTGGTCATTGCTGACTAGTACCAGGTTGCTTCTGCTCTTGCCTTCGGGGGAGGTGGGTCAGGAGTAGAAAGGCCCTGGAGGGTCTGGTCCTTCTTTGGTGTTCTCCGTGTGACTCAGCCTTCGGTCCCCACCTCAGGCAGCCTGGCACCGATGCTGATGCAGCTACCCTGTGGCAGGTGCTCAGCGAAACCCCAGACTTGTTCTCCTTGTTTCCTGTCCACTTACTCTTTGGTCGTCCGTGCATCACTGGGGGCCCGTTTTCTTGCAGTCCAGAGTTACCTGGAGGTTGCCGGTCTCTTGGGCCCGGCAGCCCCCACCACATTCAAGTCCCTGCCCATGAGTGTCGTCTTCAGAGAGGCCTTTCCTGCCCACCCAGCTGCGTGGGGCCTCAGCTGCACACTCACCATCTCTGACCCCCGCTCTGGTATCCTCACGGCATCGATCACTGACTGAGACCGTGCGACTGACTGAGACTGTGCGGCTGGCTGTCAGGATGCTGGTGGAGGGAAGAGTGAGGAGTGCCAGCTTCAGCAGAACTCCTCATTCTGTCTGCCTTGGCAGCCACAGACACCTGCTCGAGTGAAGGTGGCAGCGTGGTGCCATTGCTTGGGTGTTTGGAACCTGACCTTCCTGTATGTGAATTTTCCTTTGCTCATCCAGTCGTTAGACTCACTTCCTCTATTCATAATTAATTCTGTGATACTTGTTTTCTGCTGAGGGCCTCTGACTTCGTGGCCACTTCCTGCTGCAGGGTTACACGATGGTTTCCTCCCCAGCTCACATGCCAGCCATTCAGTTCAGTGGGTCTCATGTTGCCCAGTAACTGCCTTTTATAGTTGGTATTTTTGGAGTGATTAAATATGTTAATAATTTAGAAGGCAAAATATATAATAACACTGGAGCCAGAATGATAAGGAAATACTGTAGCAATAGGCTCAGTAGAAAATGAGTAATATTTTAGTAAGACATTTAAAATAGCAAATCCAATTAGTTAGTACAGAGATGGAAATAAAAAACAAAGTAATTGAATAATCCCCTCACTGGCCATTTCCAGCATTGATGGAGAAAGACAATTTTAAAGTCCATTTTTGAACTTAGATTCTTTTGCTGCTGCTGCCTGTGACATGGAAAGGGATTCTAAAATGTAGAGAAAGTGAACTTTACAACCTTATGTCCTTTGAAATTTGCTTAGAGGTTCATCTGCTCAGAGACGTCTACGTATTAGAACCATCCAGAGTGTTTCTGAAATGCTGGTGCCCAGGCCCCTCCCCTCTCAATTAGGGTCTGTCTCTGGGCAGGTGCTGGCACTGGGTAAAACTGCTCCCCAGGTTACTTTGTGTGCAGCTGGGTCCCTGTGGTGCCTTCCAGCTTCTCAGAGGGCCTCTCCGAGCCCCGCAGGAACCAGGTGGAGAAGCTGCTTACCTGGGTGGGCCCTTTGGTTCCCATGCACAACGGCCGATCCAGAAAATACGGTGCCTTCATGCACAAGAAGGGAATGCTGGGAGTGTCTTCTTGGATTTGGCTAATTTGAACAGGAAGCTCTGCAATTGAAGCAAATCTTGCCGTATCCCCCTAACCGATAGGAAACATGCACTGCTGCCTGGCCCAGTGGCCTGGCCTGGCCACTCACAGCATCTTCTTCTCTAGCATGTGGATGGACTTGGGGGTTTGTTTCCAGGCTGTTGTGAAAGAGGCAGATCCTGTTCTTCCTGAGCCCAGCCTCACCCTGAGCAGCCTCAGTTACCCGTGATTCACCCCCAGCCCCAAGGTGAGATGATCCCAACAATATTTTAAAGGAAATGCCTGCATCACACCTTTTAGTCTTTGAACTCCTGAAAAATCAAAATAACAGAAACACTGTTGTAAAGAGATTAGAAGAATGCAAGAAAATGAGGTAAAAGCATGTCAATAACCTTCATTTCCATGAAGGTGTGTGCGTGGATGTTTAAATGTGAGTGCTGTGGCCACAAAACAAGGATGGAGAGCAAAGATCCTTCCTGGGAATGTCTTCCATAGAGACTTAAGTTCCTTTGAGTGCTTGAAACCAGTTTTTCCAGATCTCTGTTGAGTCTGACTCATTTGTTTTGGTTTCCTGAGGATACTCTCAAAAGGCTTCATCTGTCCTGTTTACAGAATAGCAACTATTTTTCTTGCCACAATGACGGGACTTGGGTAGGATGCTTGGGGGTTTTTTTTGTTGTTGTTTGTTTTTTTTTTTTTTTGTATTTTTTTTTTCAGAATTCTGTTTCCATGGAACTCCTGGGTCAGCTAGGGTAGCTTGAACCCAAGTTTATCTTCCCCCTCTCAGAATCCCAGTGAAATGAATGGGACATAAAAATGGGGCAAAACCAGCAAGGGTTGCACCCACATTCTGGAAACTTTAAAAAGTTTTTTTGGAACTTGCAGATGGGGCTGGATGGAGAAGGCTTGTAGGGCCCACTGAACCCCACTGACACCCTTGGAAGGCCATAGGCATGGGTAGGGGGTGGGGTGCTCTTTAATTCTTTTTCCCTGCTGTGGCTCAGTGGCATTTGGAAGTGGGCCCTGAGGAGCTCCCAGGTTCAGGCAGGTACTACACTGGAAGCTGGGAAGGTGGGGGCCATTCCTGTGCCTGCTAGCAGCACAGGATGCTGGCCAGGGGCTCCTCCAGTCACTGAAGAGAGATGGACGGAAGTTCCCTCGTAGACACTACCCTGATGGGCCACCGCCCGGCACTTGTCCCTGATGGGATCCTCAAATATGGGTATAAGCATTCATTTGCACCACCGTTCCAGGTTGTGAGCAGAGAGAGGGTTCATGACACACCCCATGTGTGGGTGGCCCTCCTGCCGTCTATAAGCAGAACTGACGGGGACCTTTGAGGAAAGCTCCTTGTGGGCATGGGGTGTTATACTTCTGTAAACATGTGCATCATGCTCTACAAATTTAAAAATGCCAATGATTAGCAAAAAACAAAAAAATGACATGAAGACAGGCTGAGAAGGAAAGGAGCTGGCAGGTAGGAAGCCACAGATGGGCAAGAGGAGCACGCTGAGTCAAGGAGGGATTGTCACGGAGGCACACGGATGTGATCATAGGAACAAAGTATTTACCTGAAGCCATAAAGAAGCAGAATCAACACAACAGAATAAGCAACCAGTGATGTTTGGGGCAAACTTGAGAAGCCTTCCCAGGATATGAAGGAGGAAGCACCAAAGCCATGGGGACATGTGAGAGAGGAGATGACAGAAAGGGGACAGAGAGCCCAGGTGTGACGGTTGGCATTCATAAGGAGGATATGAGAACAGGCGAAACAGATGCCGTGGCGGTTCTCCTGCACGGAAGACCTAAGTATGCAGACAGGAAGGCACTCGCTGAGTGTCAGCTAAAAAGTACCAGTATGATACTGAGACACATCCTGGTGGAATCGTTGGCTGTCAAGGATAAGAAAAGAGTGCTACAAAGGACCCAGCCAAAAAAGCTGATAAAAGGACAAAAATCAGATTGGCCACAAACTTTTGCAACATTAAATGTTGAAAGAATCCAGAAAAAATTCATGATTGTAAAGGAAACATTGCAATACAGGAACTTTATATACCTGCTCAAGTTGTCATTTGCATCTGGAGGTGGTGAAACGGTGCGTTCAGATCAGCAGGTCGGGGAGGATGAGCGGGGGTGGAGGACATGTGCATGTCTGCCTCCAGGCAGGCCTTCTCCTGGGAGCTGCACGTCTTCCCTTGGCGCCCCATAGATGTCTGAGGCTCAGCAGCTTACAGTCGAGTGTCACCAGCTTCCTCCCAGACAGACCTCCTTTGCTGGCTCAGCATAGGGCATCACTGTCCCCCAAGTTGCTTAAGAGAGTCCCAGCCCTCTTTCCCTGTCCATCTACATCTCATAAAGCAAGAAGCCTGCATGCTTCTCTCCAGTCCTGCTGCCTCCTTCTCCTGCCTCCATCGGTTCCCTGGACAGTTGGTCACAAAAGCCTCCTTGCCTCCTCTCTCTCTCCCCCAAGGTGGAAGCAAGTGTTTTTATTAAAACTCTGATCTCATTAGGTTTCTGTGCTGCTGAAATCCCTTTGCTGACTTTTTATTGCCCATGGGATCAAGTCCGAAATCCTCACCACTCTCAGGCTCCAGCCTCCTCCCTGCCTGTCTCTGCACACTGCCTCCAGCCTCTTGGCTTCCAGAACCTCCTGGTGGTTTTCACCTCCGAGGAAGTCTGCAGCCAGCTCTGCCCTTTGTCTGGAATACTCACCCACTATAAGCCCACCTGCTCTCCAGGCAGTCTCCTACCACCCAGGCTGTGTGGGGCTCTTCTTCCATTCCCCCATCTCCTTGGTGTTTCGTTGGCAACTTGAATCAAACTTGCTGTTCTCTCTTCTGACTAGATTGTGAGGGTCCCAAGGGCAGTGGTGCTCAGTAGGTGCCTGTGAGTGTGTGGCTGCACATAATGGTGCTGTCCCGCATAGGCCTTTGGAAACTACCTAAGAATGAACAATCTGCATTGAGTCTGTCAGTCACCATCCAACAAGTGAATGCTCACTGTCCCACTGCACGGATACACCGTGGCGTTTCCCTAGGTCCCTGCTGACTTTGCTGCTGGTGTGGGTACAGGCTTTTGCTATAATTAGAAATGCTGAGATGAAAAATCTTGCCCATGTATTTTTGGGCACCTCTCTAACGTCTCCTAAGGGTAAATCTCAGAAGTAGAATCTTGGGTCGTCTAGATTGTCAACATCTTTCTGTCCCATACCTGAATGTGTTCATTTCCTCATATTCTAGCAAACACTGGACAGCTTAATTGTTTTTGGATTCCTTGCTAGGAGCTAAACCCGTTTTATTACTTTTCATGTTGCAAATTAAGGTGAATAACTTTTTGTTTGTGCTAGTTGCATCTCTCTTTTTGTGAATTCCTGTTGTTATTCTTTGCATGGTTTTCTAATTTAGTCCGTTTACATTTAGTGCAGTTGTTGATATAGGTAGGCTTAAGTCTGTCATCTTGCTCTTTGTTTATCTCCCCTTATGGTTTTTGTTCCTCTTTTGCTCATTTCCTGCCATCTTTGGCGTTGACTATTAGTTTTCTACTGCATTTTGTCCACTGGCTTGTTCTCTGATTCAGCTGTGGTCTTGCAGGGTCCCCTATCTGGATGCATCCTCCTTGGCTCAGTGGCACCCTCATGCTCCATGTAGACTCAGCTCTGCGCCCTGATCAGGCTGTCATCCCCACACAAGAGCTGGGGCACTGGTGGGCTGGCCTCCCGAGTGTCCCTTGTTTCAGGGCTCTCACTTGTATGCTGCCTCCACCCACTGCTGACAACAGTTGCCTCTGATCTTTCGTTCTGTTTTACACTTGTTTGCTAGTCTGGTTTCCCCTTTTCTAATCTGTCCAGAATCAACCTGATACATGTATGTATGCGTGTGTGTGTGTGTGTGTTTATGTATTCTTGCTCTGTTTCCCAGGCTGGGGTGCAATGGCGTGATCTTGGCTTACTGCAACCTCCGCCTCCTGGTTTTAAGCAATTCTCCTGCCTCAGCCTCTGGAGTAGCTGGGATTACAGACGCATGCCACCCTACCTGGCTAATTTTTTTGTGTGTGTGTGTGTTAAAAAAAAATACATTTTACCTTGTTGGCCAGGCTGATCTCGAACTCCTGACCTTGTGATCTGCCCGCCTTAGCCTCCCAAAGTGCTGGGATTACAGGCGTGAGCCACGATGCTTGGCCTGATATCCTTTAAAAAGGATTACAGAATCCTAAAACTCTATGGCTAGAATGGACTTTAGAGATTTCATGTCAGCAAAAATGAAGAAATTTGAACAAAAGTTAAAGTTAAGAATTACTAGTAATTTTTTCCTAATGCATGTGTTTTATTATATAATCAAAAGTGAGATAGAATATATTCTAGGATTGCAACTCTGTTTCCTATTAGGTAAGTATATTTGTGTCTAGTCCCTTTAGTAGTTTCTTCAGTATTTTTTCCTTCTTCATGCAGCCATGTCCAGGGAAGAGTCAGTCATTTCAGTTTGAGAAATTCAAGTCAGTTGTTGTAGCCTTTTTTTTTTTTTGAAATGGAGTCTTGCTTTGTTGCCCAGGCTGGAGTGCAGTGGCGTGATCTTGGCTCGCTGCAAGCTCCGCCTCTGGGGTCACGCCATTCTCCTGCCTCAGCCTCCCAAGTAGCTGGGACTACAGGTGCCTATCACCACGCCCGGCTAATTTTTTGTATTTTTAGTAGAGATGGGGTTTCACTGTGTTAGCCAGGATGGTCTCGAGCTCCTGACCTCGTGATCCGCCCGCCTCGGCCTCCCAAAGTGCTGAGATTACAGGCGTGAGCCACTGCACCTGGCCTGTAGCATCTTTTAAGTGTGGACTACTTACCTTACATTTAACCAAGAAATCATTCCTGAACCAGATAAAATCACTAGTCAGTGTACTTTCTCTTAAAAATAAATGACTCATGTAAAATATAATGTCCATTATGACTGAAAGCCTGTAGTGAACTAGGAATAGAAAAATGCTTCTTGGCCGGGCGCGGTGGCTCACGCCTGTAATCCCAGCACTTTGGGAGGCCGAGGCGGGCGGATCACAAGGTCAGGAGATCGAGACCACGGTGAAACCCCGTGTCTACTAAAAATTACAAAAAAATTAGCCAGGCGCGGTTGTGGGCGCCTGTAGTCCCAGCTACTCGGGAGGCTGAGGCAGGAGAATGGCGTGAACCCGGGAGGCGGAGCTTGCAGTGAGCCGAGATCGCGCCACTGCACTCCAGCCTGGGCTGGGTGACAGAGCGAGATTCCGTCTCAAAAAAAAAAAAAAAAGAAAAATGCTTCTTTTTCATAAGAGAAAACACCTGTGTCCAACAGTCAACATCGTATGTCATAGTGAGTGGCTGGAGATACTTCCACTACAGTCAGGAACAAGGGGGAGTACCATGACCCTGTTTAGATGTTCTACAACAGTGGTCCCCAACCTTTTTGCTATCGGAGACTGGTTTCGTGAAAGCCAGTTTTTCCACGGACTGCTAGGTCTGTTTGTACAGAATTCTTTTGGCCGCAAACCCACCTCTGGTGGTGAGAATGTTTTTCCTTTTGGTGTAAGGAGAGCATCTGCTACATGGGAGTTTCATCGCCTGCTTTTGAGAAGAAAGGGGAAAGTCAGACTGGCCTTCTTGCACCATTGTTTTTTAAGTGCCTTTAGCTCAAAATAATCCTGCTGCCAAAGTAGCATATTTTTGGGTGGGATAGTCTGCCACCCGTCAGTGAACAGGTGATTTTAATAAATATTTCCATTGTCGAAGTCAAATATGCTGACAAATCTTGAAATTTAAAGCGTTTTATTCAGGAAGCAGGAATTGCAATTTGGGGTATACACACAGACCAGGTGGTCTTCAGTATGTCTGAAGAACAGAGCAGGTTGGGAGTTTTACCAGAAAGAGAAAGGTTTCATATTGTCTTGGAAGAAAGCTCATTGGCACTAGAGAAGTTTTGGGGAGCTGGCAAGCTGGGATTGGTGAGTGACAGTGGTAGGTAAAACTGGTCTCAGAGTCAAGAGGGTTGTTTCAGTGGCTCCTAGGTAAAACTTGTTTTAGGGTTATAGCAGGCTGTTTCAGCAGCTGGACTTCTGAAAATTTTAACTCTTTTTAATTTTTTTTGTTTTTTTTTTTTTGGGTGAGACAGAGTCTCACTCTGTCGGCCCGGCTAGTGTGCAGTGGTGCGATCTTGGCTCACTGCAACCTCCACCTCCCAGGTTCAAGAGATTCTCCTGCCTCAGCCTCCCAAGTAGCTGGGACTACAGGTGTGTGCCACCATGCCTGGCTAATTTTTGTATTTTTTTTTTTTTTTTTTTTTTTTGAGACGGAGTCTTGCTCTGTAGCCCCGGCTGGAGTGCAGTGGCCGGATCTCAGCTCACTGCAAGCTCTGCCTCCCGGGTTTACGCCATTCTCCTGCCTCAGCCTCCGGAGTAGCTGGGACTACAGGCGCCCGCCACCTCGCCCAGCTAGTTTTTTGTATTTTTAGTAGAGATGGGGTTTCACGGTGTTAGCCAGGATGGTCTCGATCTCCTGACCTCGTGATCCGCCCGTCTCGGCCTCCCAAAGTGCTGGGATTACAGGCTTGAGCCACCGCGCCCGGCCAAGTTTTGTATTTTTAGTAGAGATGGGGTTTCACCATGTTGGCCAGGCTGGTCTCGAACTCCTGACCTCAGGTGATCTGCCCACCTTGGCCTCCTAAAGTGCTGGGATTACAGGCATGAGCCACTGAGCCCAGCCAAAATTTAACTCGTGAAGCAGGTGCCCTGAGTGCTTTTTCCCCTCAACCCTATCTCTGGTTTAGTTGGGTATTACAAGAAGAACCCAACTCATAAAATCAACTTTCAGACCATTTTAAGGTCCATCAGAAAGGCCAGTCTGAAGATTTCTGTTTTGTGCTCTGATCTTTTGGCTTGACCACAGTGACCCACTGGGGCTCTTGCCAAGCTCACTCACCCTGGCTTAACACATAATTCTAAGAGGGTTTTTCATTCATCTTCCAAGGACATTCATGTTTATCTGTAAAAGTAGCTAATATTTAATGATATTTTGCTCTGTATACATTTTTTCTCCTATAGACATTTACCATTAATCATTATTCATTGTAGACAATGTAATGATTCTAACAGCTAACATTTATAGAGCACTTACCATGACTAAGGAATTGCATATTGTATTTAATACAGTCATCTACAGATGAGATAGGCGTTATAACCATTTCCTAGGTTAGGAAAATGAGGCACAAAAGTTACCTTGTCCAAGATGATATAGACAGTAAGTCCTAGAGGTAGGAGGTACACCAGATCCGTTGGGCCTAGTCTGGCCAGTTAGCCCTCATGCTGTCCAGCTTCTCATACATCCATGCTAAAAGCTTACCACCCATGTGTAAGTAGTTGTAAGCAGTTCATCTAATGAGCAACTGTCTGTCATTTGGAAGGCTCCTTTTAACAGCCTGTTCCTGACGTGGAGTAGCAGTCTTCTAGCTGCTGCCAGATAACAGTTCAGTAGTTATTACCTTCAGTTGTCAGATTGTAGAAATGGCATAGGAGTAGAGCTAAAGCTTCCTTTATATGCCTAGAAATAAGATATTGATTAATGAAAAATAGTTGATGTAAATTTCTAAAACTATATGAAAATGGTTTGGCATTATATCATAAAGTTGAGAACACACACTCCCTTTGACCCAGTAATGCCGCTTCTTGTTGCATACCAGAGACAGTCATGTGCTCATCTCTACTGGGACATATATAAGATTATTCAGAGTTGTATTTTTTTGTAATAGCCCTAGACAAAATAAATAAATAAATAATAACCCAAATGTTGTCCATCAGCGGCAAAATGGATGAGTAGTGCTATTTCATTCATATAATAAAACACTATTCAGAAACACAAATGAACAAAATACATGTAACATGGTTGATTCTTAAACATAATTTTGAGGCTGGGCATGATGGCTCATGCCTGCAATCCCAATGCTTTGAGATCTAAGGAGGAGGATCACTTGAGGCCGGGAGTTCAAGACCAGCCTGGGCAACATAGCAAAACCTTGTCTCTGCAAAAGTAAAAAATTAAAAAAAATTAGCCAGGCATGGTGGTGCACACCTGTATCCCAGCTACTTGGGAGGCTGAGATAGAAGGATTATTAAGCTTAGAAGTTCAAGCCTGCAGTGAGCTGTGATTGTACCACTGCACTCCAGCCTGGGTGACAGAACAAGACTCTGTCTCAAAAAAATTGGTCGGGTCCGGTGGCTCATGCTTGTAATCCCAGCACTTTGGGGGGGCTGAGGTGGGTGGATCACTTGAGGTCAGGAGTTCAAGACTAGCCTGGCCAACATGGTGAAACCACATCTCTACAAAAAATACAAAAATTAGGCTGGCGTGATGACACGTGCCTGTAATCCCAGCTACTCGAGAGGCTGAGGCAGGAGAATCACTTGAACTGGGGAGGTGGAGGTTGCAGTGAGCTGAGATTGCACCACTGCACTCCATCCTTGGCACTCCAGCCTGAGGGACAGAGGGAGACTCCATCTGTAAAAAAAAAAAAAAAGTATGTGTTTGCAGATTGTTTTGCTTGTGTGTTCAAGGGATCCAACTTGACCTGCATTCGAGATGAACGTATGGTTTATGAAGAAGTTTGGTGATGGAATATTTCTGGAAGAACAGGACGCTTAGAATAATTATTCTGTCATTCTGTGCTTTTCTTTTATAAATTGAATGCAGGTATTCCTCCGTTTATGAAGAACACAACCTTTTTTTTTTTTTTTGAGACAGAGTCCTGCTCTGTTGCCCAGGCTTAAGTGCAGTGGCATGATCTCAGCTCACTACATCCTCGACCTCCTGGGCTCAAGGGATCTTGGCTCACTGTAACCTCGGCGTCCCGGGCTCAAGCAATCTTCCCACCTCAGCCTCCTAGGCAGCTGGGACCACGAACATGCACCACTATGCCTTGCTAATTTTTTGTAGAGACGGAGTTTCACCATGTTGCCCAGGCTGGTTTCAAACTCCTGGGCTCAAGCCATCTGCCTGCCTTGGCCTCCCAAAGTGCTGGCATTACAGCGTGAGCCACTGCGCCCAGGCTAGAAAACAAACTTTTGACAGGTTGCATATAAATCAATTCCTGGGGTCATGAGAGACTATGTTATTTGAAGCAAATACATACTTTTTTGATTTATTGCCCACCCCGCACCCTACAATTAATCAGGCTTTTGTTTATTGGGTTTGCTTAATGTCAGGTAGAGCTCTGCTCAGGAGTGTGGCTGACCAGTCACATCCAGCAGCGGGGCAGGGCAGGGGTCGGAGGCCTCCACCCCCATGTGCCCTGGATCCTGCTTCTGAGAGGGACTTCTGGCAGCATCTAAAGACCAGACTTTTAAGACATTCTTTTTTTTTACATTTTATTTTATTTTAGATTTGGGGGTACATGGGCATGCTTGTTAATGGGTAGGGATTTGGCTTGTGGTGTACCCATGACCCAGTGGTGAATACTGCACCCAGTGGGTAATTTTTCAGCCCTCCCCCTCCCAACCCTCCCCAATTTTGGAGTACTCAGTGTCTATTATTTCCATCTTCATTTTTAAAAAATTTTAAGATATTTTAAAAATAATACTTTTGGCTGGGCGCGATGACTCACACCTGTAATCCCAGCACTCTGGGAGGCCAAGGTGGGTGGATCACTTGAGGTCAGGAGTTTGAGACCAGCCTGACCAACATGGTGAAACCCCATCTCTACTAAAAATACAGAAATTAGCCGGATGTGGTGGCGTACACCTGTAATCTCAGCTACTTGGGAGGCTGAGGCAGAAGAATCTCTTGAACCTGGGAGGTGGAGGTTACAGTGAGCTGAGATTGTGCCACTCCACTCCACTCCAGCCTGTGCGACAGAGTGAGACTCTGTCTCAAATAATAATAATAATAATAATTATTATTATTATTATTCTTGGAGGATTGCAGTTGAAATTCAAATAAATCTCTAAGGTCAATAATTTGTATTTATATGACTTATAATCAATAACTATAAATTTAAAAATCACCAGAAGTGCAAATGCCCGTGTTTCTGGGGACAAGTGTGTGTGTGGTAAAATGTAAATAAAATAGTAAGTCCCAGAAGTAACTGTTCCCCTGAGAAATCTTGGAAGCATTTTCTGAAAAGTGTGTGCGTATGTGAGCACCTGAAGTGGCCCAAGGCTGAGATGCCTTTGCCAGAGGCCTTCCTGCCAGAAGGCAGCTGAGCAAACAGTCTCCAGCCTGCAGGAAAAGGGAGGCCAGCCAGGTAGGAGGCAGGAGGGGACAAGAGGGGTGACTTCGTGTCCCCTTGAAACACACATGGGCTGCCACCTCTCTGTTTGCCTAACCTGGAGAAACTACCTGTAGACACTGGATCCACGGCAAGGGTGCCACAAAAAGGTGCCGTGGGTGGTTCTGCAGTGTTCACGGCAGACTTCCTCTGCGCTCAGGATCACCAGCCTTTCAGCAGAGAAAAGAACTTAGAGATGAATTTCATAGCTGTGGGTTATTTATATCCTTAAAATGGAGATGGAGAAGGAAGTGTGTCGATGAGGAAGGTAAATTACGTTTTAATGAAAGAACTTGCCTGGACATGACAGCTTGTTAGGTGGTGCTGATAATATCTATAAATCCTTGTTTCATTGTGCACTAAAGTATTCCAAACATGCCTGGCTAAGAATCTTTCATAACCAACAAGTTGACAGGAGGTAAAATAACTATATCAGTGCACAGGAAAAAGCACCCATGCTTCGTCCTGGGGGGACTTGCAACTTGCTTCTTTCTGCGGAATAAATTTACGATAATGGTTAACATCTATTTGAGGGCTTACTATGTGTGAAGCACTGAATTGCTTAGTTTATATTATCCCATTTAATCTTACCTGAAGGATAAATATTATTATTTCCATTTTATTGTGAGGAAGCTGAGGTACAGAGAGGTCATTCCAAGGTCATAAAGTTAGGAGGTGGTGAGGCTGGGTTGGCACCAGGCCCTGGAACCACAAGGCACTGACTGCGGGTCCTGTTGCCCTTGAGTCCTCCTATGGTCTTGGTGGTTTTAGGTCATATTTTGTGTAATGACAGATTTTCTTTTTTTTTCTTTTCTTTTTTGAGAAAAAAGGGTTTCGCTTTGTTGCCCAGGCTGGAGTACAGTGGCACAGTCTTGGCTTACTGCAACCTCCTCCTCCTGGGCTCAGGCAATACTCCCTGCTTAGCCTCCTCAGTAGCTGGGACTACAGGTATGCGCCACCACACCTGGGTAATTTTTGCATTTTTTGTAGAGGCACGGTTTCACCATGTTGGCCAGGCTGGTCTCAAATTTCTGGCCTCAGGTGATCTGCCCACCTCAGCCTCCCAAATTGCTGGGATTACTGTCATGAGCCAACACGCCCAGCCATGACAGATTTTCAATATTTTTTTCTTTCTGTTTCCAAAACTTAAGCATATTGTGTATGACTGATTCCTGTGTGGGGGTAGTAGATCCTCAAACTACTACTGGATTAAAAGTCTTTAAAAACAAAGTTGTTTTTATCTGGAAAATTGTTGATATATCTACATGAGCAACATATAACTCGAGGTCTGTCATCAGAGAGGTGAGTTTTTAAAGCAAATAATCACTGCTTGATGCATTCACCTTGCCCCTGCTGTGTTAAATGAAAGCTTGAAAATTGCCAGAAGTTTGGTGTTTTGCAGCAATGTATTCCAGTGCCTTTATGATAATAGTAAAAGTTTGTCCTGACTATCACAATTCCAGTCCAAGTGTATTTATTTTAAAGTCTTAATCTCTTAAAAATAAAATTATAAGCTTTAAGATGAGTGTTCCAAATTCTGCTTGATCCTGTGCAATAGAAATATGAGGAGTTTGGCCAGATTACTTCTTAGTGTCTTTTTCTACATTGTAACTCTCCAATTTTGTAAGATATTTGTTTGTATTAGTCTCCTACCCTAAGTTCTATACCCTAAACATTTTTGTATTAGAGTTAACACGATGCCAAATGCACAGGAATTACTTAATAGTCATTATGAGTGAGTTTTAGTAGAAGTTTAAATTGTTAACTAAGTCAATGAGACATTTGCTTATTTGTGTATAATAAAGAAATATATTTTTCTCTTGGGAAGTAGTTTATTATTTTATTGAATTCATTTCAGTCATTTAGCATCTTAATTCAAAGGCATTTTTATATAGCCTTTTAAAAAATTAAACCTTTTGATATAACCATAGATTTCTATGCAGTTATTAGAAATAATAGACGCCCAGGTGTGGTGGCACATACCTGTAGCCCCAGCTACTTTGGGAGGCTGAGGCAGGAGAATCGCTTGAGCCCAGGAGTTTGCGTTCAGCCTGAGCAACACAATGAAACCCTGTAAAGAAAAAATAGTAGAAAAAGAAATAGTAGAGATATACTGTATGCCTTTTGCCCATTTTCCCCCAGTGATAACATCTTGCAGAACTATAGTACATTGTCAACCAGGATATTGACAATGAAACAGGATCCAGAACATTTTTATCACCTCAAAGATCCCTCTTATTGCCTTTTTATAGCCACGCCCTCTTTCCCCACCTCGAACTCTTCCTTCACCCCCGGCTACCACCATCAGTTCTCCATTTCTATAACTTTGTCTTTCAAGAATCTTGTGTAAAAGGAATCCTACAGCATGTAACATCTTGGGATTCACTTTTCTCATTCATAATCCTCTGAGGGCCATCCAGGTTATCCCATGGATTAGCAGTCTGTTCCTTTTTTTTTTTTTTTTTTGAGACGGAGTTTTGCTCTTGTTGCCCAGGCTGGAGTACAGTGGCATGATCTCAGCTCACTGCAACCCCTCCGCCCCCCCACCCCAGGTTCAAGGGATTCTCCTGCCTCAGCCTCCCAAATAGCTGGGATTATAGTCATGCGCCACCATGCCCGGCTAATTTTGTATTTTTAGTAGAGATGGGGTTTCTCCACGTTGGTCAGGCTGGTCTTGAACTCCTGACCTCAGGTGATCCGCCTGCCTCAGCCTCCCAAAGTGCTGGGGTTACAGGCATAAGCCATCGTGCCTGGCCAGTCTGTTCCTTTTTATGGGTAGATAGTTTTCCCTGGTATGGATGCACCACAGTTTAGTTAACCAATTACCTGTTGAAGGACACGGGAGTTGTTTCCAGTTTGTGGTTACTTTTCTATATATGTTATATACAGGTTTTTCTATGAACATGAATTTTCATTTGTTTGGATAAGTGCCCAGGAGTACAGTTGCTGGGTGATGCTGTAGTTGCATGTTTAGTATTTTTTTAGTATTGTTATACTTTTAAGTTCTAGGGTACATGTGCACAATGTGCAGGTTTGTTACATATGTATACATGTGCCATGTTGGTGTACTGCACCCATTAACTCATCATTTACATTAGGTATATCTCCTAATGCTATCCCTCCCCACTTCCCCCACCCCACAACAGGCCCCGGTGTGTGATGTTCCCCGCCCTGTGTCCAGGTGTTCTCATTGTTCAATTCCCACCTATGAGTGAGAACATGTGGTGTTTGGTTTTTTTGTCCTTGCAATAGTTTGCTGAGAATGATGGTTTCCAGCTTCATCCATGTCCCTACAAAGGACACGAGCTCATCGTTTTTTATGGCTGCATAGTATTCCATGGTATATATGTGCCACATTTTCTTAATCCAGTTTATCATTGACATTTGGGTTGGTTCCAAGTCTTTGAATAGTACCGCAATAAACATACGTGTGCGTGTGTCTTTATAGCAGCATGATTTATAATCCTTTGGGTATATACCCAGTAATGGGATGGCTGGGTCAAATGGTATTTCTAGTTCTAGATCCTTGAGGAGTCGCCACACTGTCTTCCACAATTGTTGAACTAGTTCACAGTCTCACCAACAGTGTAAAAGCGTTCTTATTTCTCCACATCCTCTCCAGCACCTGTTGTTTCCTGGCTTTTTAATGATCACCATTCTAACTGGTGTGAGATGGTATCTCATTGTGGTTTTGATTTGCATTTCTCTGATGGCCAGTCATGATGAGCTTTTTTTTTTTTTTTTTGAGATGGAGTCTTGCACTGTTGCCCAGGCTGGAGTGCAATTGTGCCATCTCAGCTCACTGCAAGCTCCGCCTCCCGGGTTCACACCATTCTCCTGCCTCAGCCTCCCTAGTAGCTGGGACTACAGGCACTCGCCAGCACGCCCAGCTAATTTTTTGTATTTTTAGTAGAGATAGGGTTTCACTTTGTTAGCCAGGATGGTCTCGATCTTCTGACCTCGTGATCCATCCACCTCAGCCTCCCAAAGTGCTGGGATTACAGGTGTGAGCCACTGTGCCCAGCCGCCTGTTTAGTTTTATAGGAAACTGCCAAACTGTTTTCCAGAGTGGCCATATCTTTTTACGTTCCCATCAGCAATGTGTGATCCAGTTTCCCCTAAGCAGCATTTGGTGTTGTCACTGTTTTTTATTTTAGCCATTCTGACTGTTGTGTGGTGATGGCTCGTTGTGGTTTGAATTCGCATTTCCCTAATACTTAATGATTTCAAACGTATTTTCATCTGTTTGTTGGCCATCCTTATATCCTCTTCAGTGAAATATCTGTGTCTTTTGTCCGTTTTCTAATTGAATTATTTGCTTTCTTGCTGTTGTGTTTTAGGAGTTCTTTGCCTATTCTAGCTATGTCTTTATTGGATGTGTCATTTGCAGTTGTTTCGCTCATTCTGTGACTTACCTTTGCAGCTTCTTCACAGGGTCTTTTGCGGAGCAAACATTTGAAATCATGCTTTTGGTGTCAAGTCTTCGAACTCTTTGCCTAGTCCTAGATCCCAAAGACTTTTTCCTCCTGTGTTTTTTTATCTTAAAGTTTCATAGATTATATTTAAATCCATAGTTCATTTTGAGTTAATTTTTGTTTAAGATATGAGATTAGGTCAAGGTCTTACTTGTTTGTTTGGCTTATGGAGGTCCACTTACCCCAGTGCCAAATGGTGCAAAACTCTCTCTGCCACTAAATTGTTTTTGTACCTTTGTCAAAGATTGCTTGGGCATATGGACATATTTGTATAGATCTACTTTTGGATTCTCTGTTCTGTTCATTTGATCTATGTCCCTCTGTCAACACTGCACTGTCTTGATTACTGTAATTGTTTAAAAAGACTTGAAAGCTGCGCGGTGGCTCATGCCTGTAATCCTACCACTTTGGGAGGCCGAGATGGGAGGATCGCCTGAGGTCAGGACTTCGACACTAGCTTGGCAAACATGGTAAAATCCCGTCTCTACTAAAAATACAAAAATTAGCTGGGCATACTGGTGTGCGCCTGTGATCCCAGCTACTTGGAAGGCTGAGGCAGGAGAATTGCTTTAATCTGGGAGGCAGAGGTTGCAGTGAGCCAAGATCACGCAACTGCACTCCAGCCTGGGCGAAAGAATGAGACTTAATTAAAAAAAAAAAAAAAAGCCTTGAAATTGGGTAGACTGGTTAGTTCTGTATTTATTCTTTTTTCTGAAAATGTTTTAGCTGTTGTAGTTCCTTTGCCTTTCCACATACATTTTAGGATAATCTTGTCTATACAAAAAATTGACTGGAAGTTTGGTAGGATTTGTATTAAATATGCCTATCAATTTGGGGAAAATTGATGTCTTTACTGTGTTGAGTCTTCCAATCTGTGGACAGACACAGTGTGTCTTCTCATTTATTTAAATTTCCTTTGATTTATTTCATCTGCATTTCGTTTTCCGTTTCCAAGCCCTATACATGTTTTGTTAGATTTACAACTAAACATTGTCTTCTATTGAACAATTGCCAATGGCATTGTATTTTTAATTTCAGTGTTCATGTGTTCATTGCTCGTATATAGAAATATAGTTGATTTTCATATGCTCATCTTGTGTACTACAACCTTGCTGAACTCACTTATTAGTTGTATGAGTTTTACGTTTTATTTAAAGTTCCAATTATTTAGCACTTTCTGTGTGCCAGGCATTATGCTAAAGCTTTCTTGTACTTGTCCAAGCCAGTAAGTGGTAGAACTAGGATCTTGATACATAAATCATTTATCCACTTCATTAGTTCATTTCACAAATTCTTAAGCAGAGCTTATTTGAACCACAATGAATCTAGAGCAAGATCCTGCCCTCCTGAGCCCACAGTCTGAAACTGGCAGAAGTAATACAAGTGATTATGTAGCTATGATATGTTCAAACTAAATAAGTAGATTTATTACAACTGAATGCATTTACTAGCTCATTCTGTAAGTGGGTGAGGCAAGGAAGGGCACCTTCGCTGGTCTGGAGTGGGGTGGGGGTGCCCAGAGAGGGCTTCCTAAAGAAACAGTGTTGCAGGGCATGATGGCTCACACCTGTAATCCCAGCACTTTGGGAGGCAAAGGCAGGAGGATCACTTGATCCCAGGAGTTTGAGAGCAGCCTGGGCAACATAGTGAGACCCTGGCTGTAAAGAAAGAAAGACAGATAGAAGAAAGAAAGGAAAGAAGGAGAAAGAACCCATGTTAATTTTCCCAAGCTTATTGATTCTTAACTCACTTCAATTTTTGACATTCAGGGATGTCTGTGATCAAAGCTAATATGAAGAGAATTCTAAATGTTGTTTGCCAAAGAACCCAAGAACTCCTGGCAGCTCTCGCCTCGTCTCTGTGGCCTCCTCACCTCCTTCACCTGCTGCTGTCTCAGCCTGGCCCCTTCCATCCGGCCCCTGAGCCCCGGACTCTGTGGCCTCCCCAAGCGGCCAGCACAGTCACATCTAAGTCGACCTGACCGTCTGCCTGCTGGGCGCCTGCTGGGTGCCGCTGGGTGCCGCTGGGTGCCTGCTGGGCGCCTGCTGGGTGCCGCTGGGTGCTGCTGGCGCTGGCCCCCCTGCACATTCTCCATGCCTTCCTTTCCATGGCACCAGTTTCTGCCTCTCCTTTGGGTTTCTTTCCCCCTTCCTCCTGGCAGGCTGGGTTTTGGAGTCATTTGGGATGGAAGGTGGGCCATGTGAGAAGCTGTAGGGTCAGGCCCCCTCTCTGCCAGTCCATTTGGGAAAAATCCTCCATGTCACTAAGCTCTTGTAACAATAGCTACGAAAGTTGCTCGTTAGTTGGGAACTGAAATCTGCCTGTATAGAGATTTGCCCTCAGATGGATTTCCAGGTAAAGACAGATCCCCGTCCCCATTGAGCAGGGAAGGAGCGGTCCCTCCCTGGCAGTGCTGTGTCCTCTGATGGCACGCAGCACTTCAGGGTTACTCTGTCAGGTGGCATGGCTCTCCCTTTGCACGGGAGTGAGTGTCCCACAGCCAGCACTGTCCCTGCCTGCACCTTTCCTCCCACCCCCGTGGCCATGTGCCGAGTGAACCAGCCCTGTTCTGCCTTCAGACTGAGGAGGCGTGTTCCTCTTCCATGTCTCCCTGTCTGTAGGAGCGATCTCTCTTTGAGTCGGCGTGGAAGAAGGAGAAGGACATCGTTTCCAAGGAGATAGAGAAGCTCCGCACGTCCATCCAGACCCTGTGCAAGAGTGCACTTCCCCTGGGGAAGATCATGGACTACATCCAGGAAGACGTGGATGCCATGCAGAATGAGCTGCAGCTGTGGCACAGCGAGAACAGGCAGCACGCCGAGGCCCTGCAGCAGGAGCAGAGGTTGGGGGTAGCAGGGGGGTAGTAATGGGGGGGGGGTGCCCTGCAGCAGGAGGAGAGGTGGGGGGTAGTAATGGGGAGGGTGCCCTGCAACAGGAGCAGAGGTGGGGGGTAGCAGGAGGGTAATGGGGAGGGGGCCTTGCAGCAGGAGCAGAGGTGGGGGATAGTAATGAGGGAGTGCCCTGCAGCAGGAGCAGAGGTGGGGGGTAGCAGGAGGGTAATGGGGAGGGGGCCTTGCAGCAGGAGCAGGGGTGGGGGGTAGCAGGAGGGTAATGGGGAGGGTGCCCTGCAACAGGAGCAGGGGTGGGGGGTAGCAGGAGGGTAATGGGGAGGGGGCCCTGCAGCAGGAGCAGAGGTGGGGGATAGTAATGAGGGAGTGCCCTGCAGCAGGAGCATGGGTTGGGGGTAGCGAGAGGGTAATGGGGAGGGGGCCTTGCAGCAGGAGCAGGGGTGGGGTTAGCAGAGGCAGGGAGTAGTGGGGAGGGGGCACTGCAGCAGGAGCACAGGTAGGGGGTAGCAGAGTCGGGCGAATAATGGGGAGGGGCCCTGCAGTAGGAGCAGAGGTTGAGGGGTAGGAGGAGGGTAATGGGGAGGGGCCCAGCAGCAGGAGCAGGGGTCGGGGGTAGCAGGAGGGTATGGGGAGGGGGCCCTGCAGCAGGAGCAGGGGTGGGGGGTAGCAGAGGCAGGGAGTAATGGGGAGAGGGCCCTGCAGCAGGAACAGGTTGAGGGGTAGGAGGAGGGTAATGGGGAGGGGGCCCAGCAGCAGGAGCAGGGGTCGGGGGGAGCAGGAGGGTAATGGGGAGGGGGCCCTGCAGCAGGAGCAGGGGTGGGGGGTAGCAGAGGCAGGGAGTAATGGGGAGGGGGCCCTGCAGCAGGAACAGGTTGAGGGGTAGGAGGAGGGTAATGGAGAGGGGGCCCAGCAGCAGGAGCACAGGTGGGGGGTAGCAGTTGGGAGAGTAATGGGGAGGGGGTCCTGCAGCAGGAACAGGTTGGGGGGTAGCAGGCGGGTAGTAATGGGGAGGCCCTGCAGCAGGAGCAGAGGTTGGGGGTAGCGGAGGGGGGAGTAATGGGGAGGGGGCCCTGCAGCAGGAGCACAGGTAGGGGGTAGTAGAGGGGAGGTCCCCAAAGTCGATAGGGACTTTGCAGCATACCTCCTTGTCCCAGAGGCTGTTCTGTATATAATTTAAGGGCTTCAAGCTTATCATTGAAGAAATATTAACTGCTGCTTTTATAAATCTCATGTTTGACTTCACTTTTGGTTGTGGCAGGGGTTGTGAAAATAAGAAATAAATTTTATCCTTTTCTTTGGATGAGATGAATAATTTACTTCTGTTGTCTTTCAATGTCTTAATTAAGAAGCCAACACACAATGAGATGAGAGAGTGACGAGCCGCTGGTTTTCTTCTCCCTCAGTATCACAGACTGTGCCGTGGAGCCCTTAAAGGCTGAGCTCGCGGAGCTGGAGCAGCTGATCAAAGACCAGCAAGACAAGATCTGCGCTGTGAAGGCCAACATCCTCAAGAATGAAGAAAAAATCCAGAAAATGGTGTATAGTATCAATTTGACTTCGAGAAGGTGAACACTCAAAAGTTTCAGAGATGAAAAGTCACCTCAGTTTAAAAGCAAAAAGGAAGATAGAAAATCGTTACTCTTTTAAGTTCCAGTTTGCTAAGAAAATGAACAGTTTACAATGTTGTTATCCAGCTAATTTTCAGAGCTTTAAAACTGTAAGCATGTTAAGTGTATTAAAAAAACCATGTTTTCTTACCTCCTTCCAGATGGAATACTGGCTAGTTATAAATAGCGCTTCCAAACACCTCTGTGAAAGGTTTTTTGAAAGCCTGTTCTTTGTGTTTCTGCTGTAGCCTGTTTAGTTCTGTACCAGAACTCTCCAGCAGGTAAGTGGTGTGGCCGTACCGAGGGAACAGTAGTCCTTTATTTTGGTTTAGTGGAAAGACTCTCAGAGGTCCATGCAGAATGAAGGATGACTGTTTACTTTCTGATAGGCACTTGATAAGTAGAATGAGGCCTGAAAATGAATAAATTATATTTTTAGTTAATTTCCATTTGAAAGGGCTAATCTCAGCCTGTCTCCATATAAGGTACCTATCTACTGGATTGTTTTCGTTTTTGTTTTTTGACCTCTTTGTAATTGCATGTACTTCTCTATGTAATTTTCTTCTTGATCTCTACTATCTTTTGCTTGTGTTTCCAGTCCTTGAAGTTCATAAATTTAAAAAGGAGATTTCAGGATGGCCTTTACGGACATTGTCTGGATATGAAATTGTCTTGGGCTACATCCTCACTTTCTTCAGCATTTTACCCTGGTTTTCCTCAGGCAGAGGCTAGCACAGCTACCCTTGAGTCCTTGTTCTCCTTAAGAGGGTCTTGCTCTGCGAGGCACTGGCATCATGCCTTTTCCTTTGCATGGGTGTGTACACCTGAGAGACAGGTAGCTTAGGAAAAATGACATAAGGAAGACTTACAAGGCTGCACTGATTTATGATGTTTTTTGATGTTAGCCATTTTTTTGGAAATTGTTTTTTAATGCAAAGGTTTTTTAAAAAACATGGTTTATAGTTTTTCACTTACGTATACTATTGTAAATACGCAGCAGAGTCTTAAGTTATTGTATAAAACATTTCATTGTGTTTGAAGACATACTTATGGGTCTTAAGGTCTGGGTCCTAATACTTTTTTTTTAAATAGTGTGTTTATTATGTAAACTAAGGAGTGCCATTTAGAATGTGAGGATTGCCTGAAAAAGTTTTGTTTCTTTTTTTTTTTTTTGAGACGGAGTCTTACTCTGTCACCCAGGCTGGAGTGCAGTGGCGTGATCTCGGCTCACTGCAATCTCAGCCTCCCAAGTTCAAGTGATTCTCTTGCCTCAGCCTCCTGAGTAACCAGGACTACAGGCGCACGCCACCACGCCCGGCTAATTTTTGTATTTTTAGTAGAGATGGGGTTTCACCATGTTGGCCAGGATGGTCTTGATCTCCTGACCTCGTGATCCGCCCGCCTCAGCCTCCCAAAGTGCTGGGATTACAGGCGTGAGCCACAGCGCCCTGCCAGGTTTTGTTTCTTTAAGGATTAGCACAAATGGCACCGTTGGGTTTTTCTTCATACAATTTCCAAAATAAATTCTGTACTAAGGTTGTTATATGACTTTCTGAGCTGAGTAAGTTCAGGAGCAGATTATTAAGATCTGCCATTCTGAAACGTTGGTCTTTTTCTCCTTCCTATAGTGCACCATAAAATTCTGTTTGATCAGATTATACTGAATACATTTTGGGGGAGTGGAGGGACATTAGTTAAGTAGTCCTTCGTGTATTTATGATCTCTTTTCTACTGAATCAAATGACTTAGCCATGACCCTGAATGGACCTTGTTTCACTTCAAGTTAAGATGTCTGCCTTTTATGAATTTGTATATATGAATAGAATTTGGGGATTGCGAAAAATTGCATACATTGTATGTAAGTAAAATTTTTTATGAAGTAGTCTGTCAAATTGTATCATAAAGTTTATTTTTCTTTTATACATAAATCATTAAAAATAATCACATATTTTTTTCCATAAGTGTATGGATTGTGCAGTTCAATTCACACATGGAAAAATCATAAGCATTTAGATTTTTTATTTTCAAATGTGTGCATTTTGTTTTTCTCATGAGGAAAGTTCAGGGAAATATATCTTTTCATTCATATTATGACACATACCTCTTTTCAGTATAAAATGAAATTTTATAAGATAGGTAAGCATTTACTGGAAATCGTAAGATCATTTGTGAAGTTTTAGAAGGTCTCTACACATGATTGTTACTGTATCTTATCCTAGACACCAGATCCTGATCTTATTTGAGAAATTTAAGTTTTCTCTTAATTTGAGAAAATACACAAATGGGATTATTAAGTATTTTTCTATACTTTGGTGTATAAGTTTTCAGGGAGTACTGGAGTCATACTTCCAGAATTTGAATTTAAAAGTTGAGCTGATGATAATTTATATTCAAAGGAAATGCATAATAAACCTTTGGAAGAAATAGTTCAAGACTAAAATGCAGCTTTCTACTTTGATATTCATCCTTATCTTTTTAATAATCAACTTTTAAAAACTGAAATCAATCAAGAAGAATGATGTCATTTGGTGATATGAAGTGTACTTAGGATTTGGGTGATACGGATTCTAGTCAGTGTATTGGCGAGTGCGCCTCAACTATTCCAGTGCTGCTCTTCCGAGCTGCCCTGGACTCATGGGGTTTATCTTCTATTGGTCGGTGTGTACAGTGTCATGGCACACGAATGAGAGAAAAGATGGCCAGGGCCTTTGAGCAGCTTTTGGATCAGTAGCCAGTGTGAGGCAGCAGCAAGCAGGATAAGCAGCCTGTTTGAGCTTCTGCAGGAACCTGCTTCAGAAGGAGGCCACGCCCAAGCAGGATCAAGGCTCAGCATGTCACCACCAGGGAAGACACTAAACACCCAGACCTGGACTTGGCTCCCCCTTCTGGACTCTTCTTTCCACACCCAAAACGCAGAGAGTAAATAACCTTGTTCATGGCACCTCTACCACTGTGGGCTCCTCTGAGGGGCTCTCCAGCAAAGACTAACGTATCAAAGTAGAAGAAAGAAAAATTCTAAGTCAAGCATGAGCCAGCCTAAGTCGGAGGGGAAGGAATAGCTGTTCTCAGCCATTCTCAAATGTAACTACTTGCTGCATTTGGGCTCTGAGTTTAACTCTATCCTAGGATACACTTTATGAATAAAAACATTTTATATTTTTCTAAAAGGTGTTTCAATAAGTATGGTTTATGCAAGCTTTACATTGGGGCATTAGTAAAGCCCCCTAGTCAGAACCCCTTTTTGATTATTATGTGTATTTTCGTAAAGGGAGATTGGGAGGGACTTTGATTTCTTTTAAATTCAGCGAGAGAAATTTAAATGACTTTTAAAGCTATAGAACTTGGCCGGGCATGGTGGCTCACACCTGTAATCCCAGCACTTTGGGAGGCCAAGGCAGGCAGATCACCTGAGGTCAGGAGTTCGAGACCAGCCTGGCCAACATGGTGAAACCCTGTCTCTACTAAAAATTAAAAAAAAAAAAATTAGCCAGGCATGGTGGTGGGCGCCTGTAATCCCAGCTACTTGGGAGGCTGAGGCAGAAGAATTGCTTGAACCAGGGAGGCGGAGGTTGCAGTGAGCCGAGATTGTGCCACTGTACTCCAGCCTGTGTGAAAGAGTGAGACCCTGTCTAAAAAAAAACACACACAAAACTTCTTTTGGCCAGCCATGGTGGCTCATGTGTGCAATCCCAGTATTTTCAGAGGCCGAGACGTGAGACTCACTTGAGCCCAGGAGTTCGTGACCAGCCCTGGCAACATAGTGAGTGAGGCCCCATCAAAACAAAAAAGCTGGGTGTGGTGATCCGCGCCTGTAGTCCTGGTTACTCCGGAGGCTGAGGTGGTAGGATCACTTGAGCCCAGCAGGTTGAGGCTGCGGTGAGTCACAGTCATGCCACTGCATGCCAGGCTGGGTGACAGAGCAAAATCCACTCTAAAATATTAATAATAATACATAAAACTTGTTTTTAAATCCATACATAGAGCTGAGTTCCAAATTGGTTATCAGTTTCTTAAACCAAGCAAATTGATCTTTCTGGTAAGAAAATGGAGTTCAAAAGAAAGTTAAAGTACACATATTACAAGAAGGTTGTGTTCTGGTCAGCCAGGGCAGGATCATATCCATGTCAATGACTGCAGTCAAATGTGTGTGTCCAGATTGGTGGGCATGTGGTGTTGGCCAAAGCACCGTGGAAACCTCTGGGTGTCTTCTGATGAAGCCGGGCACCCAGAGCCATGTGATTCTAGGAGATGCTTGTGACACGAGGGTGGGCTGGCCCTGCCCCACTGTGCACACAGATGGTAGGGTCTGATTTGTGTTCTCCAGCAGCCAGGCATGACACCCTGTGGATAGTGCTATGCGTAAGTTTTTAAAGAAAATTATCCTTACTGTCAATCATGTATCAATATCACCCTTAGTTGTGCCTGGTATTCATGTTGGCATAACTAATTCATATTCCTAAAGTATTCATTTCTTCTTATTTAAAGGGCTTTTAATGGAAAAGGTAATATATTAGCATGGATCCACAATCACAGTTAGCTGAAAGGGTCCTCACTTAGAAGTCCCCTCCTGCGGTCCCTGTCTGCCTTGCTTCTCCTTGCCCCTGTAGGCAGCCATTTGCGTTAGACTGTTGTACAAGCAGATATGAATATTTACTTTTATAACCCCCCAACATACAGTTTCACAAAAGGTCATAGTCTATACCCTGTTCTGAACCTTGGCTTTTTGGGTTTATGCAGTCTGTAGGGACCTCAGAGTGTCCACCCTAGACACCGTCCTCACTTCTCTCCAGGCTGCGTGGATCTCCCCCTGCAACTGCCTGGCTTCTCCTGCTGGCTCCCTGGTACTCAGTTGCATGGTTTCTAATCTTCCACCATTAAAAGCAATGCCGCCGCGAATGGCTTTGTCCTCCCATCATTTCTTATGTGTGGAGAGACCCAGAAGTGAGACTGCAGGGTGAAAGCACAGTGTGTCACCATACTGGTGGGTGTTGCCAGATGCTGTTTGTGGGATGGTTCCATGTTCCTGCACCAGAGAATATGTGGAAGTGCCTTTTCCCCGCAGCCTTCCAGCAGCAGACGGCCACACGCAGAGACTTCCGCTACTCAGGCGAGAAAGGATCTCAGCGTGGTTTTCATTTGCGCTTTCGCATTTTGACTGAGTTGTAGCCTCTCTTGATGTGTTTAAGGACCATGTGCTTGTTTGCTTTTCTGTTCTGTGAGCTGACTGTGCAGCAGCTCATTTGCCCTTTATTCTGTTGGACTCTTGGTTTTCCCTCCTGGATTTCTAGAAGCACTTCGTGTTTTGAGTTCATATTATTCCCAGTTTGCCTTTTGACTGTGCTATAGCTTCCTTCCCCCAGTGCGATGCTGGACAAATACGGACAGTCCTTGTGATTTTTACAATTGGCCCGATGCTGCCAGGAATGATGGCGACGGCTCTTTTCTCATGTTGAAAACAGACTCTTCTGATCCTCATGACAGAGAACCTCTAGCAGGAATAGATGTTGAATTGTTCTTGTCTGTTAAGGTGATGGCATTTTCTCTCCTTTGGCTTAGTAATGTGCTATCCTTGATTACCCAACATGAAAATATCCTGTGTTCATAGGTGAAGTCCTGTGTGCTCAGGCAGGCTGTTCCTCCGTCGTGCTGAGTGGTTCTGCCGCACATGCATGAGTCCAGTGTTTCTTGCTGCCCAGTGCTTGTCAGCCGGCAGGGGGGTTGGGGGCATAGTGTGTTCCTTGATTAACCCCAGTGTTAGGTGGACACCATGTCCCTGGGTCTTCGCTGTAGCTCTGGAACCAGCTTGCATTCCTGCCCCTCCCCCAGGAGTCGGGGTCTCCTATTCCTTCCCAGCTACAGGGATTCCCCCAGTGCCCTAAGGCGGACAGGCTTCTCACCTGCCCCTGCACCGAGTTTTCTGTCCCATGGGGAGAAGATTCCAGCAGGAGTTCTGTGCCCTCCGGCAATGACTACTGTTGGAACCTTCTCCCCTATGGGACAGCAGACACCATTCAGGGGCAGGTGAGAAGCCCGTCAGCCTTAGGGCATGGGGGAATTGGAACCTTCTCCCCTATGGGACAGCAGACACCATTCAGGGCAGGTGAGAAGCCCGTCAGCCTTAGGGCATGGGGGAATTGGAACCTTCTCCCCTATGGGACAGCAGACACCATTCGGGGCAGGTGAGAAGCCCGTCAGCCTTAGGGCATGGGGGAATTGGAACCTTCTCCCCTATGGGACAGCAGACACCATTCAGGGCAGGTGAGAAGCCCGTCAGCCTTAGGGCATGGGGGAATTGGAACCTTCTCCCCTATGGGACAGCAGACACCATTCGGGGCAGGTGAGAAGCCCGTCAGCCTTAGGGCATGGGGGAATCCGCTGGAGCTGGGAAGGGAGTAGGACACAGGGCCCATAGGGAAGAAGGGTCTTTCTCAGGCGCGCACGCATGGCAAGGGACACTTCAGACTTTCTCCAGTCTTTCCTGAGAGATTTTGTGGAAACAGCCTTGGGGAGGCAGCTGACCCCTGTTGAGGCCCCGGGGGCTTTGCGTTCTCTCTCCTGGAGCATACTTGTCCTGCCGCCACCCCACTGAGCTCTGCTCCCCAGGCTGGCCTGCACTCCCCACCCTCCTCTGGCCCCTGGCTATCTGTCCTTAGGTTTGTCCAGCTGTTTTTCATCTGAAGAAATTCTAGCCAGGCGCGGTGGCTCACGCCTGTAATCCCAGCACTTTGGGAGGCTGAGGTGGGCGGATCACCTGCGATCAGGAGTTCAAGACCAGCCCGACCAACATGGTGTAACCCCGTCTCTACTAAAAATATAAAAATTAGCCAGGTATGTTGGCACATGCCTGTAATCCCAGCTACTTGGGAGGCTGAGGAAGGAGAATCGCTTGAACCCAGGAGGTAGAGGTTGCAGTGAGCCGAGATCATGACACTACACTCCAGCCTGTGTGACAGAGTGAGACTCTGTCTCAAAAAAAAAAAAAAAAAAAAAAGATAAAAGAAAATCCAGAGTGGAAATTCTGAAGCCTCTGCTTACTACTTCTGAAGGTGTTTCCTAGGTCTTAACCCAAACTGGGTTGAGAGGCCCTTCACACAGATTGACTTGGAAAGCCTGGCCCAAAAGCGGCGTCTCACTCTTCACCCCGGCCTCTGTGTCTCGTTCATGGGTCATGTGCATTGTTTCTGAAGCACAAAGGAGGTTTATTATCAACGGTAAGTGGCAGATCTGCGTGGGGTTCAAGCTTGAACAGGAAGTAACTGAGGCAAGAACCACAGTGAGTGCCCTGCAGAGCCCACAGCACAGGCCCTGACCGCCAGGCCTCCTGTCCCACCACTGGTTATGGCTAGACTCCTCCTCCCCTGCCCAGTTTTGTGGGTGGTGGGCGTAGCTTCAGGCCTTCTTTCACCTTTTGGACCTCATTCCTCTCCCCTGCCAAACCGCACCTCTGCAGGGTAAATTTTGCCCCTTCTTGAGGTGGTGTGGAAGAACACGGAGTGTGGGCTCAGGACCCCCTTCCTGTCAGGTGTGGATGTGTGATTTGGGGTGCTCCTTTTTATGTCTCCTTTGAGCCTCGGTCGTCCACTGATGGGTCATCTTAGCCACGGGGAGCACATGTGGCTCATGGGTGCCTGGTGAGTGTTGGTGTGTGGTGCGCTGGCGGCGTGTGCTGTCCCTCGTCTCAGCGGTTGGCTGGCAGGGCCTGGGGTCTCCTGCTCGGCTCCGACCCTTCAGGACCAGTTGCCCGTGGCCCCGTCTTGGTGGATGGTCTCACATCTCATCTCCTAGGCAGAGAAGCCAATGGCTGAAATGGGCCATAAAGACACAGTGATGTTCAGAAACGCCTCTGCCACGTTTGGGTAGCTTGCTATTAGCATGTTCCTGTGAGGGACGGAAACAGCAGTCTAAGCTGAGGTCACATGAGGAAAGCAGAGCCCAGGCCCCACCCCTGAGGACTGACGAACCTCAGGGATGGGCAAGTTTGTCTCGGCCTCAGCCTCTGGTGGGGTGGGGGGCTCAGGCCTGTGGGTCAGGGGCTTGGCCTCTTGGGAGGGGGTTGGGCCTCCTAGGTAGTGGCATTGGGATGAGAGAGGCGCCTGCTAGAAATTTGTGGTTTCAAAGCTGGGCATGTGACTCTTTAGAGCTAATGGGCCCTGACAGTTCTGGGAAGCATTTGTTTTATTTTCATAAAGTGCATAAAATCCTTCTGACTTGAGCAGCAAGAAATTGGCGGTGCTGCTGCAGATGCTTCCCCAGGCCGCCCACTGTCTGCCAGACCAACCGGTGAGGACAGGCGGGGCCGATGGCTGTGGGGAGAGGGTGCGTAGGGCCAGCTTCCCCTGCACCTTGGGCAGAGGGATAGCCCAAGGAGGAGGAGGAGGGAGAGGCTTCAGGTGAGGCAGTGAGGGACCCTCAACAGGACTAGACTCCCGAGAGGACTAGGCGGTGTCTGTGTCCGATTCTGATGTGGGGACCCAGTGGTGTGGACGCACAGTTGTGAAACTCCCAGACCCTTCTGTCTCCCTGTCCAGGGGACCTGGGGTGAGAGGGGCCCTGCCCTCCTGCAGCCCAGCCTAGGATGCTAGTGCTAAATACTTTTTGGGCTGCAGAACTTCCTTAAAAAGACAACAATTTCCAGAATCCACAAATGCAAAAAAAATCAAAAATGGACACTTTGCTCCATTAAAAAGTGAAACTTTCTGTATTCCAAGCAAAAGTAAAAAACAAACAACACATTGGGATAAACTTGCAATATATTTTAAACTCTGTTTAAAGACGGACTTTTTAATAAGAAAAACAGTCCAATTGAACGATAGAGGAAAGGAATAAATAGGCAATCAAATAATCACAAAGCATGAGAAACCAATGTTTGACTTTGCCGTCCAGAGAGAAGGTGGCAGAGATGTGGGAATCCAGACTGGAAGAGGAGTTACCTGGGCTTCCCAGCAGGACAGGCACTGCCACGCCCTTGGCCTTGGCTGTTGGCTTAGGCAGGTAGTCTGACTCTGGCCTCCCTCTCCCACCTGCTTGGTTGGATCCAAGAGTGCTGGCCTCACCTTGTCATCAGAGCACATGCGCAGCACCAGGTGGAAAGCGTGAAGGGCAGCCCTCAGCACACAGCACACGGCGCGCTCCCGGCGGAGCCTGGCTCTGGTTCATCTTTCAATTGCCAACAATTTAAAAATTGATAGTATTTGGAGTGGTTGAAGATGTGGGGTGTAAATTGTGCGAGACTTCTGGAGGGCGTTTTGGAAGTACTTCTCAAATTTAGAAATATTTTGCTGGCACAAGAAAAAGCTGGAGCAGGGACATGGCCCCCTGTCTTGAAATTACAGATCTGGGGTAGAGGGAGGGTTGAGGCTGTTCTCTGTGGCGCTGGAACCCATGGGTGGGAGACAAAGGGAGACTGACTTTGGCTCTGTGTAAGGAGGGAGTCTCCTTTCCAACAGGGTTCAAAGATGACAGGACAGCCCCTCATCTGGTAGATGGTGAGCTCCTCGTCACAGGAGGCATGCGAGCTGGCCGGATCTCCACGCCCCCATTGCACTTTCTACCAACTGCATCAACATGTCAGCCCCCAGGTAGGCTTCAGGCCTTGGCAGACATGACCTTTAGGAGCCCCCAGGCAGATGGAGCCTGGGCTGCAGTTCCTGCCTGCCCCTATCCCCCAACCCCTGGAAGGCCTCTGAAGTCTCCAGTCCCCCGCCTCACTGCTCAGCGTTAGCCCGGGGAGTCCTGTCCGGCCCCTAACTTGTCCTTCTTCAAGCTGGGGAACGAATATCATCATTCCCTTTTGAATAGAAACCACCTTTTGGGGAGGTTCCCCATGGTGCAAGGACACGGGGCCACCTTGCAGGCAGCCTTCAGTGGCCTGCGCCTCTTTGAGAACAGATTGCATTTGCCAGTTTTCCTACTTCACTTTCAAGGAACCTATTTAAGACCCCTTCAGAATTGGGGGTCTTCCAAAAATTGTTTTCAAACCCTGGGCAAAGTTGCCCTCTGTGACCGTGTGCCTGACACTGGCCGCCTGTGTTGGCCGCAGCTGCCCTGCAGTGTTCCAGGGCTTGGCACCTGGTCAGGACTTGAAATTTGCTCTGCCGGGGAAGTCCCTCTGCTGTTTTGTTGGAGCCGCAGGGAAGAAAGAAAAGCCTCCTGGAGGGCCGGGTGCGGTGGCTCAAGCCTGTAATCCCAGCACTTTGGGAGGCCGAGACGGGCGGATCACAAGGTCAGGAGATCGAGACCATCCTGGCTAACACGGTGAAACCCCGTCTCTACTGAAAAATACAAAAACTAGCCGGGCGAGGTGGCGGGCGCCTGTAGTCCCAGCTACTCCGGAGGCTGAGGCAGGAGAATGGCGTGAACCCGGGAGGCGGAGCTTGCAGTGACCTGAGATCCGGCCACTGCACTCCAGCCTGGGCAACAGCTGCCTGTCCCTGAGGTCTTTCTGCTTGAGTGTTCTGTCGTCTGCATGAGCACACAGCTGAGAAAGGGCAGGTTGGTGACTTGAGATCAGCGTGACCACTTTTTTGACTGGTGTCACAGCAAGGGCTGTGGGTGAGAGAGGACACTGGAGAGGGCAGAATCAGACAGGCGTTCCTGCCCTAAACAATTCCACTGGGCTGCATGGCCTCCGCTCGCCCCAAACCATGCACTTGAATCAAGACCTTGCTACTTGGCCCATCCTGCCCCGAGGCTGCAGCCGCTCAGTGTGGGAGTGTCTGCCACATCGCGTGGCCAGACCCATTAAGCCCAGCAGGCGTGGCGCCAGCCCCCACGGCGCTTTCACAGCCCTCGGAAGTGTTTTCATTTCTTTCATAATCAGAAGAAAAAAATGAACTTTTAGGTCAAAATAAATATTTTAATATACAATATTAATATATTCATCTTTATATCGATGCCATCGTAAAATAGAATTTTTAATATTTTTTATGGAGGAAGGGCTCCTGAAAGTCATAATGCAGCCCCGAGCCTTGGCCGGTTGCTTGGACTCGCAGCCATCCCCCGTGTGGCTTGGACCCACCGCAAAGCTGACCTCATTCTACTCTGCAGCCCAGCGTGCGCCCAGGGAGAGGAGCAAGCTCTCGTTCTTCTGGTGGGTTTCCATTTCCAGGGATTATGGCTCTAAAGAAAAGCGTCTTTGGGACAGTTTCAATACAAACACCAGGATGCTTTTAAAAATAGAACTTTCAAATAAAATCTCTTAAACCATGGATTTTAAGCATTAAACTCGTTCGATAGTTGCAAAATCAAAACCTTCAGTCAGCACGTCGACCTGGATCTTGCAGCCCGCGATGCTGTGCAGGGAAGTTCTCCTCTCAGACGCCTCTTGAGCTGCGGTTGCTTCTTAGCCCAGTTCAGAGCATAGTCACATGGGCGAGGCTTGTGAACTTGTGAGCCAGGCCTTTATTCCTCCACAAGGGCTCTCTCCCATTGCCTGTAAAACTGCGCACCCATTTATTTCTATCTTTTCCCTATTTTTACACCTGCCAAAACATCCATTTGTGGTGGTAAAATACTTGGACTCCCTAGCAGTGAAATGAAAAAGGCTGTGATTTATATAAAGAGCAGAGTGGCCTCTGGGGTGAGTTGGGCTGAGTTAAGGTCCCTGTAACCTCCAAGATAAGCCTGGCAGGATGCAACAAATGGGGCACATCCACGGCTGCATGGTGGCCTCCAGGCCATGCTTACCCACTCTCCTCTCCAACCCCCAAAGCCTTCTGCTACTGGCTGGCATGGCGAGGGCCTAGGCACCAGGAACAGGACGCAAGGGGGACTTGTGGGCTGGGACTGGCTGTACAGTGAAAGACGTTCAGAAATGTTACAAGCCATTACATTAAAATACAAAGGTAAGGAATACCGAAAACTAATTATTTTACATTTTCCTCGTGTCCGTGCCCTGAGGTGATTAATATCTTGGACCTCAGGAGGAAATGCTGGGGGGTGTGTGCTATTGTGCATCTCTTATAACTCCAAGTCGGGTGAAATCACATTGCCCAAGGTGAGAGTATTTACACCATGGAAATCGACAGATGCTACAAGTCAGGGCTTGACTTGTTGTTTTGTTGTTTATCTAATTTTAAGAAGGTAATAGTGTGAAAGTGAATGGAAGGACTGCTTGGTAAACATGAAGTAAATGTCACATCAGGCCAGGCGCAGTGGCTCACACCTGTAATCCCAGCGCTTTGGGAGGCTGAGCTAGGCAGATCACCTGAGGTCACGAGTTTGAGTCCAGCCTGGCCATCATGGTGAAAGCCTGTCTCTACTAAAAATACCAAAAAATTAGCCGAGCATAGTGGCGGGCACCTGCAATCCTAGCTACTCAGGAGGCTGAGGCAGGAGAATTGCTTGAACCTGGAAGGCAGAGGGTGCAGTGAGCCAAGATCATGCCACTGCACTCCACCCTGGTGACAGAGTGAGACTCCGTCTCAAAAAAAAAAGTCACAACCGTGTCCACAGCCATTCCATTGTGATGAGCACAAAGCAAATGGAGGAAAATTCTTCCAATGTTCAGAAACTTACCCCGTTCAACAAAGAAGTCCCTCGGGTCATTGCCAAACAAGTGCGGTTCTATGTAAGTCTTTGTTGTTTCACTTTTACTTGTTAAAAGCAAATAACCAGCATTCGTGTCTGAACTAAACTTGTCAATTGGAACCATAGGTTGGCTGTGAATATAAGAGTTCAGCAAAAATCGAAAGCATTCTGTGAGAATCAGCTATATGGAATTTGTAATAAAGAATATTGTATATTTTGTCACAATCATGTGGCACACAATTCAGTGAACAAGGGATAGCACATAGGATGGTGGTCCCCTTAAGGCCGTAAAGGAGCAAATCTAGAAACCTGATATATTGCAGTTGATACTGGCATTGCAGATCAAGTAGGGTTGATATTCAGTAAGGGTGCTGGGACATTTGGTTTTCCATATGAAAAAATATATACACAAATAGGAATATATGTACCATCTAGGTTTTTGTGAGTACGCACTGGTGAAATTTCATATTTATTATTAATATTTCTAGGCTGGGCACAGTGGTTCATGCCTGTAATCCTAGCACTTTGGGAGGCCAAGGTGGGTGGATCACAAGGTCAGGAGTTTGAGACCAGCCTAGCCAATATGATGAAGCCCCATCTCTACTAAAAAATGCAAAAATGAGCAGAGTGTGGTGGTGCACGCCTGTAGTCCCAGCTACTTGGGATGCTGAGGCAGGAGAATCGCTGGAAGCCGGGAGGCAGAGGTTGCAGTGAGCTGAAGTCACGTCTCTGCACTCTAGCCTGGGTGAGAGAACGAGACTCTGTCTTAAAAAAAAAAATTATATATATATGTGTGTGCGTGTGCGTGTGCGTGTGTGTGTGTGTGTATATATATACATTTCTCCTTCTCCCAGGAGGGGAGACACTGTCTCTGGTTTTGGTCCTCTCCGACTGGAGAGCTGGGACAGGGCACCATTGAAAGCTGTAGCCCTCACCCCTGCGGGGGGTCACGGAATTCAGGCCCCTGGAGAAGCGAAACCTCCTTCCGCTCCAGAGCAGCCCCTGAAAATCCTCTGGGTCGCTGGGGATTTGCCCTCCTTTCCAAGATCATCTCCTAACATAACAGGTTCTTCAAGTTACATTTCTCCCCGAGTCCCCAAGCCCGTGTAAAGAGCCATTTCCCTGGATCTGGGAGGGCTGGGCTGGGGGTGTGGATGGAAGGTATGTTGGTTGCTTTCCAAATGACTACACCTGTCCTGCTTCGCCATCACACAGCCTCTGAGTTTACAGCTCCTTCAGGCTCTGTTTTTGTGAACAGGCACATTTAGGGGCTTTGGATATGGCCTTCTTCCCCTCGGTTCAGCGGGCTCAGGGAACTGGGTACTGAGATGTTCTCAGGGGTCCAGCAGCTTCAGCTGGGGGCTCCAGAACCAGCGAAGAGCCTGAAAACGGGGGCGGGAGGATAGGGGAAGGAGGGTGAGAGGCGTTGCAGGCAGATTGGAACTGGCCTCAGTGAATCTAGGGACAGAACCCAGGCTGCCCCTACCCAGGGCCCTGCCGGGTGGCATCCCTCACCCGAGAAGGCAGGATTGGGGGTGTCTCTGGTGTCTTTTCCTGGGCACCCAGTGTCCTGTGGTTTATTGTGTTCATGTGAGGGGCGTCAGTCCTGCAGCAGCACTGAGAGGACAAGAGGTGGGCCCTGGGGGCTTGTGTTTCCCAAGCCTCTGCTGCTGTTATCTTTGTTCCCTTTATTGTTTTCCTTTCTGATAACCGAATTCATATTAATTCATCTAGAAAACACCACGAAGAAGTAAACAAACATCACTTGTACATCCTACCTTCCAAAATTGGCCACAATTTATAATGCTAGTTGCTGGTATGTATTCTCATCGTGTGTGTGCGTGTGTGTGTGTGTGTGTGTTCACAATCTTGTCTGTTACAATCTGTTGTCCGTATAACATGCACAGAAGCACCGTTGACACCATTGGGACTGTGCTGCTTATCGTGTTAGGTAATGTTGACTTCTTTCTATTTTCCGTAAACAATTTTACTACATTTCTTCCCTGTCACTAACCGATGTTCTCGTAACCATGATTTTAAGTTTCATTGAATGGGCACCTTATTTTAGTTCAGTTTTGTATATTTTGTCATTTCTATAATGATTTATTCTTTACTGCATTATGAAATACATGCTTCTGTTTTTTTCTCCTGGGTTATCTTTTTATTATTGATTTCTGATTTGATTGCATCTTGGTGAGAGAATGTGGCCTGCCCAATACTGATGCTGTGAACGGTGTGGAGGCTGCCCTGATGGCCCAGCACATGGTGACTTTCATAAAAGCTCCATATATTTTTTTCACAACTTAATTACTTTATTGGGCTTAACAAATAGCATTTCCTGCTCGCTGTACTAAAATTGGAATGATGCAGTGAAGATTAGCATGGCCCCTGGGCAAGGATAGCACAAAATTTTTGAAGCATTCCATATAATTAAAAAATAATAATATTTTGACATATCATTATATTTTTTTACTATAAAATACACATAACAAAAATAACCTTTTTTTTTTTTTTTTTGAGACAGAGTCTCACTCTGTTGCCCAGGCTGGAGTGCAGTGGCATGATCTTGGCTCACTGCAACCTCCACCCCCCAGGTTCAAGTGATTCTCATGCCTCAGCCTCCTGAGTAACTGGGACTACAGGTGTGCACCACCACACCCAGTTAATTTTTTTGTATTTTTAGTAGTGATGGGGTTTTGTCATGTTGGCCAGGCTGGTCTTGAACTCTTGACCTCAGGTGATCCGCCCGCCTCAGCCTTCCAAAGTGCTGAGATTACAGGTGTGAGCCACCCTGCCCGGCCTATCATCTTAACCATTTTTTTTTTTTTTTTTTGAGACGGAGTCTCGCTTTGTCGCCCAGGCTGGAGTGCAGTGGCCGGATCTCAGCTCACTGCAAGCTCCGCCTCCCGGGTTTACGCCATTCTCCTGCCTCAGCCTCCCGAGTAGCTGGGACCACAGGCGCCCACCACCTCGCCCGGCTAGTTTTTTGTATTTTTAGTAGAGACGGGGTTTCACCATATTAGCCAGGATGGTCTCGATCTCCTGACCTTGTGATCCGCCCGTCTCGGCCTCCCAAAGTGCTGGGATTACAGGCTTGAGCCACCGCGCCCGGCCCATCTTAACCATTTTTAAGTGTATAGGTCAATGGCATTAAGTACATTCACACTATTGTGCAGCTGATCCCTAGAACTTTTTCCCCTTGCAAAACTAAAGCTCTATATCCATTAAACAGTAACTTCTCATTTCCCCTACCCCCAGCCCCTGGCACCCACCATTCTACTTTCTGTGTTTATGAATCTGACTCCTCTAGGAACCTCTTATGAATAGAATCATACAGTATTTATCTTTTGTGTGACTGACTTGTTTCACTAGGCATCATGTCCTCAAGATACATCACATTGTAGCATGGGTCAGCATTTCCTTCCGTTTTAAGGCAGAGACTAATATTCCATTGTATGTATATGCCACATTTTATGTATCCATTCATCCATCAGTAAAAGCTTCTGTTTCTACCTTTTGGCTATTTGAATAATGCTGCTATGAATATGGATATGCAAATATCTCTGAGATCCTGTTTTCAATTCTTTTGGGTGTATGCGCAGAAGCAGAATTGCTGGATTGCATGGTAATTTTACATTTAATCTTTTCAGGAACTGGCATACTATTGTCCATAGTGGCTCCACTACTTTGCATTCCCACTAGCAATGTGCGAAAGTTCCGGTTTCTCCATATCCTCACCAACATGTGCTGTTTTCGTGTTCCCTATAACTTTGGAAAGGATCTGTACCTTCACATTGTTGGGCACAGTGTTACATCTATATACGCCCATTCTGTCGAGCTTGTAACTGTTTCGTTCAAATCGATATGCTAACAGATGTTTTTTCTATTGATTCATCATTTAATGAGAGAGGTGTTTTAAAGTCTCCCCAGTACTACGATGAACAATTTATTTCTTCTTGTAGTTTTTTCTGGCTCATATATTTTTCCATCCTTTGCTTTAAATCTTTCTGAATTCTTATATTTTAACTAACTTTTTTTTTTTTTTTTTCTGAGATGGAGTCTTGCTCTGTTGCCCAGGCTGGAGTGCAGTGGTGCAATCTCGGCTCACTGCAAGGTGTGCCTCCTGGGTTCACGCCATTCCCTCAGCCTCCCGAGTAGCTGGGACTACAGGCACCCGCCAACATGCCTGGCTAGTTTTTTGTATTTTTAGTAGAGACGGGGTTTCACCATATTAGCCAGGATGGTCTTGATCTCCTGATATCGTGATCTGCCTATCTCAGCCTCCCAAAGTGCTGGGATTACAGGCGTGAGCCACCATGCCTGGCCTTAACTGTGTCTTTTATAAACATTGAGTCAGGGCCAGGTGTGGTGGCTCACGCCTGTAATCTCAGCACTTTGGGAGGCTGAAGCAGGCAGATTGCTTGATCTCAGGAGTTTGAGACGAGCCTGGGCAACATGGCAACACCCCATTGCTACTAAAAATATACACACACTACACACACACATAAATACAATAGCTGGGGGTGGTGGTACATGCCTGTGCAGTCCCAGCTACTCTGGAGGCTGAGGTGGGAGGATTGCAGTGGGTATGGGAGGGGGCCAGGGTGCAGAAGTTGCAATGAGCTGAGATCGTGCCACTGCACTCCAGCATGGGTGACAGAGACCTTGTCTCAAAAAAAAAGAAAAGAAAAAGAAACATTGAGTCAGTAGTCTTTGTTTTTACCTGGAGAGTTTATCACATTTGGATTTATTACACTATCTTATTAAGTGCTATTTTTCCCACTTTTTGTTTTTCTTCAACCTCATTTTTTCTGAACTTCTTTGGGAGACAGAAAGGTTTTATCCTCTTATTTTTCCTAGATCTGTCTAGTTTGGAGTTTGTACATTACATAACTGTTATTTTAATAGTTACAGTAGCTATTTTAACACTGGTAGTTTACAAAGTCTAAGCTTAATTTCTTTAGCTTCAAATAATACAAGGACAATCCCAATTTATATGCTATATTGTCCAGTGTTTCCATTTTATCCTCTTTTTAAACTCACAAATTAAACATTCTATTGTTTAGGCAGCCAAGGTTTGTCAGAATTTACCTACTTACCAATATTTGCTTATCATTTCTTTTCATTTTTATGGGTACATATTGCATCAAATACCCTCCATCTGGGATCCCTTTCCATCTTTCTAAAGTTGATCCTTTAGAATTTCCTTTAAGGGATACAGGATATGACAAGCAGAATTGTCTGGAACTAGCCCTAGAAGCTCACTCAGGGTGGCCTGGATAAAGAGTCAGTTAAAACCACCGCTGCCCCCACTCAGCCTGCCTTCTTTCAGTAGAGGGGAGTGATGCAAGCTCGACATCCCATGGGGCCCAGGTGTGGGGCAGCTGGCTTCTCAGACAGCAATGAAAACAGCTGGTACCCAAGTCCCAACTGCTGCTGCCTCAGCAAGTCATCCCCCTCCTAATAGATCACTTCCTGTTTGCCTTAGAAGGGTAGCAACAGGGGCCGGTGCTTCTCCCTGAAAGGTGAGCTGTCTGTGTGTGAGCAGATTGAGGTGAGGTTGGGGTTGCAGGCTCCCTGCTTTTGTGTCTCTTGCTGCTACTTGCTCATGTAAGCTTCTGATGCAGGATTTTTCTTGGCTGCTTTGCCAGCTAGAGACCTCTGGTCAGCTACACCTCTGCCCAGGCCTTGCTCAGCCCCAGGTTTGCCATAGGAGGCGCCCTACCCATTCAGTCTGCTGGCCCGCATGTGGCTTGCACACTGGTGCAGACCCCATGGCCGCCATGACTGAGTGCTCAGCCCCCGGCTGGAGGGTGTGTGTGGGCGAGTGAGTCTGGGGTCCGGCCAGCTGCTCCAAGCACTGGCAGAGGAGTAGGCCCTGTGTGGGGCTTGTGGCTGGACCAGGCATGTTGCAAGCTCCTGTAGTGAATTCTAGCGTCCAGATGAGGAGAATATGGTGGCATCGAAACAGGGAGGGCTGCAACCTTGGAGCCCCAGAGGTCGTGCTACATGTGCTAACAGGTCTTTTAGACCTGCTACAGCCCGACAAACAGGGGTGTATTAAAATCTCTGTCAGTCCTGTTGCCCTACTCCGGCCCATGGCTCTGGGGCTGGCCTGGCCCTGCTGCTGCTCCCTGTTGGTGTGGCGCGGCCGCTAGGCACCGATCATGGGTGGAGAGGGTAGAGGGCTACAGTGTTACCTGAGTTTTTTGTACCTGAGTTCAGCGAGGTCCTGAGTGCTTGTCCCACATCCAAGAAGAATGAGATTACACTGACAATTGAAGTGTGAGAAGGGTGGAGAAGAGTTTTTTTTTTTTTTTTTGAGACGGAGTCTTGCTCTGTTGCCCAGGCTGGAGTGCAGTGGCTGGATCTCAGCTCACTGCAAGCTCCGCCTCCTGGGTTTACGCCATTCTCCTGCCTCAGCCTCCTGAGTAGCTGGGACTACAGGCACCCACCACCTCGCCTGGCTAGTTTTTTGTATTTTTTAGTAGAGATGGGGTTTCGCCATGTTTGCCAGGATGGTCTTGATCTCCTGACCTCATGATCCGCCCGTCTCGGCCTCCCAAAGTGCTGGGATTACAGGCTTGCACCACTGCGCCCGGCCTGGAGAAGAGTTTTATTGAGTGATGAAATAGCTCTCAGCATAGATGGGATTCGAGAATGGTCTCCCACCACAAGTCATGTGGTGTCTCTCTCAGTGTGGCTGGGTTTGGGGCTTTTATGGGCTCAGAATTGGGGTGTGTGTGCTGATTGGTTTGTGAGTATGCAAAAAAGGCTAAAACAAAGGCACCATTCAGAGAAGGGCATGACAGTGTAAAAAAACCAATTAGGGAAGGGTAGGTATATGTAAAATAGGTGAAGGGTGGGGATCAATCAGAGGAAAGTGTGCCAAATGGGAAGACAGGTTAGTCTGGTCTGTGGACTTATCCAAGACTGGTAGCTTGGCTTTCGGGCTTTAAACTGTCTTTGGTTTGAAGTTGGGGTTTCACTAGGGACCTGCCCCCAGTCTGCCTAATAATTTGTCTACCTCCTTCTGCTATCACTTCCCTGATAAGGCTTATTCCTTAATCTATCCTGTGTTTTGTTGGGAAATCATCTAAGATCTGCTTCGTGGCAAGTGGTGACCACGAAGAGACCCATCTTTTTGACAGTGCCTTTTAGTGACAAACTTTGTCTATTTTGTCATCATACCAGAAAGGTAGTTTCACTGGGTGTAGAATTCTAGGATGACAATTGATCTCTTAGAGCACATTGAAGATGTCATTCTAGTGCATTCTGGCATCCACTGATGCTGTCGAGAAGTCGGCTTTCAGTTACATTTGTTTCCTATGTGATCTCTCTTCTTTCTCTGGCTGCTTTTTAAAATTTTTCCTTGGTGTCCTGTAGCCTCAGGACTTCAACATGCGTTGAAGTGTGCTTTTATTTAAATCTTGGTAAGGATTTACAGAGATACCTGGATATCTAACTCTGGAAAAATTTCATTCGTATCTCCTTTAATATTGCTTCCTTTCTTCTCTCTTGACTCCCTTCTTGAACTCCAGAGTAGATGCTCCTTAGACCCTCCTACCCCAGCCACCATGTCCTTCACTTCTTGTTTATATTCTTCTATCTCTGTCTCTTGGTCCTATAGTTGGGATGATTTTTTCAAATTTTTAAAATTTCATTTATTTTTTAGAGATGGGGTCTTATTCTGCCACCCAGGCCAGACAGTACAATAGTGGGACCATAGCTCACTGCAGCCTCAACCTCCTGGGCTCAAGTGATCCTCCCACCTCAATCTCCTGAGTAGCTAGGACTATAGGCACATGCCACCATGTCTGGATTTTTTTTTTTTTCTGTAGAGATGGGATCTCATTCTGCTTTCCAGGCTGGTCTTAAACTCCTGGCCTCAAGCAATCCTCCCACCTCAGCCTCTTGAGTCTCTGGGATTACAGGTGTGAGCCACCTTGCCTGGCTAGGATGATTTCTTGAGCACCGTCTTTAAGTCCACAACCAATTGCTTCTTTAGACATATCTAATATACTTTTCACTGCAACCATTATACTAAATGTTTTTTTTTTTTCCGACCACTGTGTTTTTAATTTCATTTTAGAAGTTCTGTTTAATTTTTTTTCAAATATACTGGTTCTTTCTGTGAAGTCTCTTGGCCCTTGTTCACATTTTCTTTTTTTTTTTTTATGATCTTGTTGCATACCAACTTTGTTCACATTTTCAGGCTTCTCTTTACTACTTAAACATTAAAGTTGAAATTGACACCTTCCCCAGCCTGGCACTCCCTGCACCCTTCTCTTGTGTGTGTCTCCCCAGCCTGGCACTCCCTGCGCCCTTCTCCTGTGTGTGTCTCCCAGGCCTGGCACTCCCTGCGCCCTTCTCCTGTGTGTATCTCCCCAGCCTGGCACTTCCTGCGCCCTTCTCCTGTGTGTATCTCCCCAGCCTGGCACTTCCTGCGCCCTTCTCCTGTGTGTGTCTCCCCAGCCTGGCACTCCCTGTGCCCTTCTCCTGCGTGTGTCTCCCCAGCCTGGCACTTCCGGTGCCTTTCTTGTGTGTATGTGTCTCCCCAGCCTGGCACTTCCTGTGCCTTTCTCCTGTGTGTGTCTCCAGGGCACAGGTGTGTCAACTCCATGGCAGCCGGGACTTTTGTCTGTTTATCTCACTTTTGTGTCTACTTCCTTGAACAGGGCTCAGTAAGCCAGCACTGGTTGGACAGACGATGGCTTCATATGCGGTGTCTCGTCAGTGTCTGAAGCCTGTGATGAACCCTTTCGCTGACTCTCCCTTCGTGTGTGCTTTGCTGTTTTTGCCCCAATGAGAGGTCATTTTTCTTGGAACTTTATCTGTGGGAATTCTTTGAGGCCCAGGTTGAAGTCATCTCTAGAAAGGAACTATATTTGCTTCTGCCAGTTGCTTTGGGCCCCATCAACCTAGAACTGCTGCCACTTAGGTTCTATGCTTGAGAGTTTTCAGAACACCAAAGTGTGAATTTGGGTGGGATTTTTGACCTCAACTTCATGTGAGGCCCAGCTTGGGCTAAGGTTGAGATGAGCAGGCTTTTATGCTGAGCCAATATTTTAGTTCTTATTACTTCTACCTCCACCGCTCCTCCTCAATGTTATCTTAAAATTTTTTTTTTTTTTTTGAGATGGAGTCTCGCTCTGTCGCCCAGGCTGGAGTGCAGTGGCCGGATCTCAGCTCACTGCAAGCTCCGCCTCCCGGGTTTACACCATTCTCCTGCCTCAGCCTCCTGAGTAGCTGGGACTACAGGCGCCCGCCAACTCACCTGGCTAGTTTTTTGTATTTTTCAGTAGAGACGGGGTTTCACCGTGTTAGCCAGGATGGTCTCGATCTCCTGACCTCATGATCCGCCCGTCTCGGCCTCCCAAAGTGCTGGGATTACAGGCTTGAGCCACCGCGCCCGGCCTAAAAATTTTTTTAAATTGTGATAAAATACACGTAATATATAATTTACCGTCTTAACCACGTTGAAGTGTACATTTCAGTAGTGTCACGTGTGTTCACATTGTTGGGCAACTGATCTCTAGAAAGTTTTCACCTTAAAAATGGAAACTCTGTACCCATTAAACACCAGCTCCCCATTTCCCCTCCCCCAGCCCCTGGCTGAACTGCCATTCTTTCTCTTTATGAATTGGGCTACTCTGGATACCTCATGAGTGAAATCATACAGTGTCTGCCCTTTTGTGTCTGGATTATTTTGCATAGCATAAATATCTTCAGGAATCATCCACACTGTAGTATGTAACAGGATTTCCTTCCTTTTGAAGGCAGAAGAATATTCCGTTATATGGACACACCCCATTTTGTTGTTCCCTCCGTCCACTCACGGACGCCTGGGTTGCTTCCACATTTTGGCTGTTGGGAATAACGCTGCTGTAGATAGATACGGGTGTACAAATGTCGAAGTCCCTGCTTTCAGTTCTTTTGGATAGACTCAGAAGTGGAATTGCTGGATCACGTGGTAATTCTGTTTAATTTTTTGAGGAACTACCGCACCATTTTCTTTTTCTTTTTTTTTTTTTTTGAGACGGAGTCTTGCTCTGTCGCCCAGGCTGGAGTGCAGTGGCATGATCTCGGCTCACTGCAAGCTCCGCCTCCCGGGTTCACGCCATTCTCCTGCCTCAACCTCCCGAGTAGCTGGGACTACAGGCGCCCACCACCACGCCCAGCTAGTTTTTTGTATTTCTTAATAGAGACGGGGTTTCACCGTGTTAGCCAGGATGGTCTCGATCTCCTGACCTCGTGATCCGCCCGTCTCGGCCTCCCAAAGTGCTGGGATTACAGGCTTGAGCCACCGCGCCCAGCCCATTTTCTTTCTTTCTTTTTTTTTTTGAGAAAGAATCTCACTCTGTTGCCCAGGCTGGAGTGCAGTGGCCAGATCTCAGCTCACTGCAAGCTCCGCCTCCCAGGTTTACGCCATTCTCCTGCCTCAGCCTCCCGTGTAGCTGGAACTACAGGCGCCTACCACGTCGCCTGGCTAGTTTTTTGTATTTTTTAGTAGAGACGGGGTTTCACCCGGTTAGCCAGGATGGTCTCCATCTCCTGACCTCATGATCCGCCCGTCTCGGCCTCCCAAAGTGCTGGGATTACAGGCTTGAGCCACTGCGCCCAGCCACACCACACCATTTTCCATAATGCCTGTACCATTTTCAGTTCCCACCAGTAGTGCACAAGGGTTCCAATTTCTCCATATCTTTGCCAACACTTGTATTTTCTCTTTTTTTCTTAAATAGTAGCCATCCTAATGGGTGCACAATGCTATTACATTATGGTTTTGATTTATATAACCGTAAAGATTAAAGACATTGAGTAGCTTTTCAAATGCTTATTGGTATTGATGTATCTTTGGACAAATGTCTATTCAAGTCTTTGGCCTGTTGTTTTCTCTTTTGATAGGGTTAGGGTCTTGCTGGGATGCCCAGGCTGGTTGCAAACTCCTGAACTCAAGCAATTCTCTCACCTTGGCCTCCCCAAACACTGGGATTACAGGCATGAGCCACTGTTTCCAGTCATTTTGCCTGTTTTTTAAATGAGGTTATTCGTGTTTTTTGTTGTTGTTCTTATTCTCATTACTTTTTCCACTGGGGGTGGGGCTCTGTGGGGTGCCGGTGCTATGCAAGCATTTTGTATTAGACTCCTGCTCTTCATTGGTTTCTGCACCCTATGCAGTCATCCAGGTGGAAGTTCAAGCTCTCAGCACAGAGTTTGAGATGAGTACTGGCTCAGGCTCCACTAAGCTGCCAAGGTTTCTGCCTTCTCTTTGCTTCTGGCCTCTATGGCAGCTTGAGGATGCCTCTAGCAAGACGAGTTTTACATTTTCTTCAGCATTTTAGCTGTTTCCATCAGGAGGGCCGTCAGCCATCTAATCGCCCACACTATAGAAACCGTAGCTCCTGGACATTGATTTTCTGACCATGTCTTGACTTTTCTCTCTGCCGTCAGAAGTATTTGCTTGTGTCTGAGACAGCCTGAGGAATTCCATATAGGTAAGTGCATCGTTAGGTTCACGACAGAAAGGAAAGCGGAGAGTAAATGTGTGTCTACACCATGATCATGATTTTGTAATTTTATGTGCCTGTGAATAAGGACATGAAGTTCACGTAGAGAAAGGAAAAGTGGTCATTTCTTAGATTGGTGTAATGGGGACAACTTACTTTCCTTTTAAAAATGCACTCCTCCCTTCGCCAGCCGTGCAGTCAGTCAGTCAGTCGCGAGTGAGTCCTTGGCTCCAGCCCTGTCCTGGAAGCAGGAGACCCAGACACTGAAGAGATTAGAAAGCGCCCAGTCCTGAGTCCTTGTGCTTGTGATGCTGGTTATGCCCAGTCCTGAGTCCTTGTGCTTGTGATGCTGGTTATGTACACAGTGAGCAGTGGCCTGCGAACGAAGTTAGGTGATGCAGTAGTGGTATGGGGGCTAAATGCCTTAACATTGGAAGGGCAACCTAAGAAAAAATCCCAGCAGTTTGGGGGAGAATGCCTAGTCCTCAAACAGATGTTTTCGAGGGACAACAGGAACCACTGGAAAAGAGTTTGAAGTTGTGACTTTCCTCAGAGCGGTGAAAACAGGATTCCATTTTCAAAAATGTCCTTTTCACACCACTAAGAAATGCCAGCCACAGAGGGGATCTCAGCTGGGGGAGGGGGCAGAAGTGTGTGGGGTTTAGACAAAAGCCCAGCCCCCTTTGGGCTTTCAAGAGCAATTCAGAATCCCTGTGTGGAAAAGGGGAGAGGGGCAAGTTCCCAGAGAGACGAAGGGCAGAGCAGCCTGGAGACTTCCTCTCCACCGGGACACCGCCTGCTCCGGCTGTCGGCAGCCTTCTTCAGGTCCCGTCTTTGTGAAAAGTGCTGCTCAAAGCTGGGACTTAAACTAAACAGATTTCCTAGAGGAAACACACACACACCATCACACTCTGCTAAAGTTGCTTTTATGGACATTTCCCTGAGAAATATTTCTCTCTGGAAAAATAAATTCACAGGATGTAATTAAAACCATGATGTGTGTATGTTGGCCAGGGCTCTTCTTAAGTGCTTCACCAAATGGGCCACCAAATAAAGCAATGAAGGCCGGCTTTGTTCACGTCAATTAACAATGCTATTTATTAATTGTAACACAGGGCATTCTCTTGGTACTTTATGGTTTCAGAAACAGCCTTGCGGTTGGCCCTTGCCCAAGGCAGCCTCGGTTCTGACCCCAGTGTGACCTCTGCAGGGAGACACCACAAGGACTCCTCAGTGGCACTGGATGAGGCGACAGGCTCAGCTCCACCGATGTGCCCATTTGGGCCTGTGTTTTCTGCTGATAACCTAGGGAAAAAAACATTCTAAACATGAGAAAAGATCCTGAAAAAGAAACTGTTAGCAAAGCCGTGCTTCTGAGTAACAGGGCTAAGGGGAGTTAGGTCTTCCTACCCTCGGCGGGGCTCCCGGCCCCGGGCTCTCCTGCTGGGTCTTCACCTCAAGGAGCAACTGTAATTCGTTTCTTTACTGGATGTATGAGCCCTGAAGTTGCGGAAACAATTCACCATAGACCCGTCTTTAGCCCAGGTGTGGGCGGGGCTGTGCTCCCCCAACCCCCATGTTCTAGGGGAGGGTCCTTTCTGCCTCTGCCAGCTTCTGGGGGCCCCAGGTGTTCCTTGGCTTGTGGCCGCGTCACTGCACTCTCCACCCCTGTCTCCACACTGTCTTCTCTCTCTCCAATCCGCCTTTGCCTTTCTCTTGTGAAGGCAGCCGCCATTGGATTAGGGCCTGCCCTAAGTCCAGAATGATCTCATCTCAAGATCCTTAATTGCATTTGCAAAGACCCTTTTTCCAAATAAGGTCCCATTCACAGTTTCCAGAGCTTAGGCCATGGATGTCTCTGTTTTGGGGGCTGCCATTCAATGCCCCCATGCTGGTCTATAGGTTCCTTGGGATGGTGTCCAGCTTTGCTTAACCTGAACCCTAGGACCCCGGTACCCTGGTGTGGCAGTCTGTCAATTTCAGAGCACGAATGACTTTATCCATTGGTTCAGGAGCAAGGCCTGGGCCAGCTCCTGTGAGAGAATCAAAATACCCGTCCCACCAGAAGCCACTTTCGTGGAACCTAAGTGTCTGCCAGGAGAGATAGGCCAGCACCTCTGGCAGCTGCTGTTAGGTGAAGAGAGATAAATGTTGCCGGGAGGGCCTGGAGCCAAGGCCCCAGCTGCGGGGTGGGAAGCGGGGGTGGGGGGAGTGGGGGGCATCTGGTGAGGAGGGAGAGGTCCCCAGGACAGGGGTGTGGGAGGGAGGGAGCCTTGTGTACAGACCCCGGGGACAGCGTGCTGGTCCTAGAGGGTCAGGTCCTAGGCAGGGAGCTTGGGAGCTGGAGGAGGGGAGGGAGGTTGGGGCTCCTCTCGGGAAGGGCCTCAGATGCCAGGCTTCTCGAAGAGCCTATAGATGGGCATTCAGGGGACCATGAAGGAGTCTGTGAGCCCGAGTGACAGAGACCAACTGGTATGGCAGGAAAAGTTCACCTGGTGGTAAGGAGGGCATGGTGGGGCCAGCTCAAAGACTCCAGCACTGCAGCAGGACAGGCAGGGAGCGGGCGGGGACAGGGTCTCCACTCACCCTGCTTTGAAAACTGGCAGCCCTGTGTTCTGGGGCCCACTCAGTGCTGGGCAGCTGGGCTGTGGGTCCCCCTGCGGCCGAAGAGTCTCTAAGAATCTCCTGTCTCTGCTGCCAGTCCCTGCTCTGGGACCGAGATTTCCTCACCTCTGACTCCTCCCACTGTGGCAGTGACCGGCACATAGTAGGTCCTTCCATGGGTGCTGCCTGGAGAGACGCAGGCCCTGGCAGAGAATGCATGGTCTCACTGAGCGCCATGGCCTCCTGACACTGGTGGAGTTCTCGGTCACACCAAGGGAGGCAGCATGGCACCTGTGAGGGGGACTGAGAGAGGGCACCCCCTTGGCAGGGCTCCCAGGGCCCACACCGTCCTCTGCAGTCCCCATGGCTGGGCTCCCCGGTCCTCCCCTGGGGCCTCCACTGCCAGGCTAAACCATGTCCAGAGGCCAACCTGGCTGGAAGAGGGAGGCTTCAAGGGCTGCAAGGAACTTCACTGCCTGGGCCCTGCCCAGCCCCGCCAGCCCCAAGCTGAGGGCCTGTTGGGACACTGCCTCTGCCCCTGAGCCTTGCTCTATTCCTAGCTGGGCAGAGAAGGTGGGCTCAATTTCGGACAGGGTAGGGTGGGGTGGGAGGTTGGAAGCGGGCCTGGCTCCACTCAGCAAAGCCATGCCGTAGTGAGCATTAGCAGCCATGACACTGACGCCCACCGTGTGCGGGGCGCTCTCTGCCCCAGGAAGCCTGTGGCACGCTCTATGGGATTTTGTGTCTTTACAAAGCCTGCCAGGTGGGTATTCTCAGCCTCATTTGACAGGGAGGCAGCTGGTGCTCGGAGGACTCACCCTGCCCTGATGACTCAGCTGGAAGGATGTGGATCTGGCTCCCTAGCTTGGGGCAAACACCCTGACTCTCCGCAGTGGGCTCCAAGGCCTGAGACAGGGTCTGCGGGGCAGGGGCTGGTAAAGATGTTTCCAGGGCAAAGCATGGAGGGTCAGTGAGCTGCCCTCATCTCGTGGCCTCACCTGGTAAACCTTCAGCTGCCCTGTTTCCTTCAAAGCAGGAGATCCTTAAAAGGGGAAGAGAGGGCTGGGCCTCCTGGGAGGAGACACCCCAAACACAGGCCCACAGGGCCTAGGATCAGGAGAGATTCCCATTTCTGGTCCCTGCCTGGGTGACATCTGCTGCCGAATTCCCGGAGACAGCTGTAGGGGTTGAGCGGCAGCAGCATCAGCACACCCAGGCCCATCAGGGTCCTCACCAGCCTGCAGCTGCGGAGCTCAGGTTTCCAGCCTCTCATATACCTGCCGTGCTTCCAGAGGGAACTCCGGTTCCCTGCAACAGGAAGGATGAGGGATGAGGGCCCCTTCTCAGACCTCCTGAACCAGAAAGCCCATTGTCGGACATTTTTGTTACAAAATGATGGTAACAAGCACTACTGTAGCTGAATCTCTTACACATCTGATTATTTCCCTAGAATGAATGCCTGGAAGATGCATTTCTGATCAGGGATTATTCATTCTCTTTGGGGGAGGCCTGAGCCTCCAGGGTGCAACAGGAAGCACCAGGTGATTTTAGGGGTGGGAAAACGGGAGGGAGCCACTGGGACCTGGAGGGGCAAGACAGCCCAGTGCACTGGTCCTGTCCCTGCTGTGCCAGGCTGGGATGGCACTGGCAAATCCCTGTTGCTTGTAGGTGATGGGACCCAAGTTGATTCATCTCCAGCAGTCACTGAGTGTCCCTGTGTTGGTGGGTCTTTTGGACTCAGAGGACCTGAAGAAGAGGGACCCTGGAGAGGTGAGGTCTGAGGGGGAGACAGGCTGTGGGGCTGGACAGTCTGGATGTGACCCCAACTCAGCCACCTGTGGGCTGTGTGGTTTTGGGCATAGCACCAGGCCCGCAGATCTCAGGGTCCTGAGAAATGGGGGTGATGGCATTGGCAAAGTGTGGACAGTGATTGAGTGTCCTTCCCCCTCCAGCACTACTGGCTCTGTGGACACTGCCCTGCACCATGTGGGCATTTAGGAGGCACAGAAGCGGGGATGTGAGGCCACCTTCCCACTATGGACCACGTGCTGCCTCAGGTTCTTCTAAGAGGCAGGATCCCAAGGGCAACATGTGGCAGAGGAGACGGAGGTGCAGGTGCAGGAGGGCCGCTCTGCTCAGGGCACTCAATACCTTGATGCAAAGGCTGCTGACACGCGGGACACCCACTGTGGGCCCACCGGGACCAGGCAGGTGGAGCAGCGGAGGCCCACGGAGACCTAGCTCTGCCCAGGCTGCACGTCAGAATCACCTGGGTGCTCTGAACCACCCAACACCCAACACCCAACCCGCACCCCTGACTGACTGCACCGGAACCTCTTTTAAAAACGTATTTAAAACGATTGTGGTAAAATATACAGAACATAAAACTTAACCTTCTTTAAATGCACAGTTCAGTACTGTTAATTCACAGTTCACATTGTTGTGCGACCAGGCTCCAAAACTTTTTCATCTTCCTCAACTGAAACTGTCCCCATTAAACACTAACTCCTCATTCCCCACTCCCCCAGTCCTTGGCAACCCCCCTTCGGCTCTACGATTTCACTACGACAGGGACCTCAAATAACTGGAATCACACAGTACTGTGTCTTTTTGTGACTGGCTTATCTCACTCAGCATAACGTCCTCAAGGTTATCCGTGTTGTGGCGTGTGTCAGGATTCCCTTCCTTTCTAAGGCTGAGTACCAGTCCACTGTATGGATGGACGGCATTTCCTTTCTAAGGCTGAGTACCAGTCCACTGTATGGATGGACGACGGCATTTCCTCTCTAAGGCTTAGTACCAGTCCACTGTATGGATGGACGGCATTAACTTTCTAAGGCTGAGTACCAGTCCACTGTATGGATGGACGGCATTTCGTTTATCCATTCATCCATCCAACAACACGTGAGTCGGTTTCAGGCTTCAGAGTTGCTGAAGCTCCAAGAGTTTGAGATGTGCGGCTGTGGTGGAGCCAGGGGCTGGGCACACTCCTGGCTCCTGGCCTAGCAGCGTCATCATCGGAGTCACCTGTCCCTCATGCCAGTGGTGCTTTCTGCTGTTAACAAGTCCAAACACCACTGTAGTAAGTACCCCTACTCCTGCCTCCACCCCCCACAGGGCCTGCCATGTCTGCCCCCAGTGGGCCCACCCGGTCTGGGCCACCCAGGGCCAGCTTCAGCGGGGGCACTTGCAGGGCTGCCCCTGCGGCTTCCCTTACTCCCGTCTGGAATGTTGTACACATGGATGGGCCAGCAGCTCACGCCCACGACTGCTGGGGTCTCCGGACTCCCTCATCAGCCTCCTGCTGTGCTGTGTACAAATCCTCCTCCTGCATGAGGCCCCGCTAACACAGCAGGGGAGAATGGGAGGAGCCAAGGGAATCCACGCTGAAGGACCAACACCAATACTCACGGTGGGACGACGCTGCGATATTTGAGGTTGGGAGTGTGCAAGAAATATTACTTGTTCACGAATGCATTCATTTATTCAATGCACTTCGTGTCGGCCACCGGCTGTCATCAGCTACGGACCTGATTGTGGGGCTTCATGGAAGGGATTTGGGGGAGCATTCATCTAAAACCACAGCACGCCATGACGCTCAGCCCTGCGGTGGTCCCTCACCAGTCCCCGCGCCTCCCAATCCACCCTCCCGGGGGCTGCTCGCGGCTAGGGCCCACCTGCGGGGACCCAGCCAGCCCGGCCGAGGCCCGGGTCCCGCCAGCCACGGCCCTCGGGGCCCCGCCCACATCTGGAGAAGCCACGCCCCGTCCGTGGGGTGGGGACTGCCCGCCCGACCGAAATTCCCAGGCTGCTTCCCCAGGCAACGCGCTTTCTGACTCCTTGGCTTCTTATGCGGGGAAACCACAGCGCGGCTGGCATCCTGAGAGTCGATTACTGGCGAAGTCCTAGCCGGACATCAAGACCAGCCAGCACCCGGCTCCGCAGCGAGGCCGGAAGCGGAGGCGCGCCCTCTGCGCGGCCCCGGAAACCAGTGAGGCCGGCGCGCGCCCGCCGGAAGCCGCGACCCCGACGTGGCCCCCTCGCTCTCGGCGCCGGAAGTGGTCGCGGGCCGCTCTCCTTCCTGCCCGAGGGGCGCGCGCGGGCCCGGGGCGGCCGCGGAGGCCGAAGCACCCATGGCGGAGGGCGGCAGCCCAGACGGGCGGGCAGGGCCGGGCTCCGCAGGTAACGTGCGCGCGGCCGCTGGGCCGCGGGGCTTGTGGGGATGGCGGAGGGCTGGCTCCGGCGTCCCTGCCGAGGCCCTGCGTCCTGGTCCCGTCCTGGCCGGGTCCACGGGGGAGCCAGGGAGCCGCGCCCCGCAGGCCGGGGGTGGGGGTCAGCGCGGCTCGCAGTGCTGGGCGACCCCACCACGGACGCGCTGCCCGCTCCTCGGCCTCGAGTGCCGTCCCCGCGCTAGATTTTCGTTCCGGTGGAACTTCCCTCCGGTTAGCCGATATGGATTTGACATGACCCAACCGCAAAAGTAGGACGTGGGCCACCTTCCAGCTCTGAGCGCACGGATCAGGAAAGCCAGCCAGAGGGTAGCCGTAGGGAGGGCAGGCACCTTTTCACCATTCTGCCGCCCATGGCGTGTCTGGTGGCACAGCGGGGCAGCCTTCCCACCTCCCACAGGCACAGACCAGGGACGACGGGGACGCCGTCTCCAGCGAGCTCGTCAGTGACACAGCATGTCCAGGGGCCTTTGGCCCACCAGCAAAGGAGGCAGCCAGAAAGGCCCACACCCACCTTCCGAAATAACTGTCCTACTTAGAGTCTCCACCTTGAAGTGTCCCTACCGTGCAGATGTGAAGGAAGCGGTCAGGACAGGTTCCCCTTTCCCAGTGATGTGGTGGGAGTTCCTTCTTGCCGGATTTCTGAGCTTGCCATTAGCGCCAATAGTTTCATGTGCTCTGGGCTTTCTTTACATGCCTATATTTGTCTTTGGAGGGGTCCCTCTCCTTCTTAGTAATAAACCAATGAATTTCTTAAAAATCTCAAAAGATTGACTTGGAGACTGGTGCAGACAGGCTTTTCCATCCATCCTTCCCTCCCCACCTCCTTCCAATCATTTAACAGACTTGTATTGAAGACCTGCTGTTGGCTAGACCCAGCAGAGAATACTGCAGTGACCAGAACAAGCCAGACAAAGCATCTACCATCCTGGGCTTTGGTTGGCATTGACTTTGACTTCAGAGACAGCCAGGACCTTAGGGTCTAGGATGTCATCTCTTGTGAGAGTGAAAGACGGAATGATAGGTGTTTGTGGGAAAAAGAGGACTAACAGCTACTTCCCAGTATAGAGAGGGGTCCTGGGGAAGAAACACGGGCTTTGTCAGCTGCACAGGACTCCTTTTTTTTGAGTCGGAGTTTCGCTCTTGTTGCCCAGGCTGGAGTGCAGTGGCCTGATCTCGGCTCACTGCAGCCTCCGCCTCCCGGGTTCAAGCGATTGAACTTGAACTGCCTCAGCCTCCCTAGTAGCTGGGATTACAGATGCTGGCCATCATGCCCGGCTAATTTTTGTATTTTAGTAGAGACAGGGTTTCACCATGTTGGCCAGGCTGATCTCGAACTCTAGACCTCAGGTGATCCTCCCGCCTCTGCCTCCCAAAGTGCTGGGATTATAGGCGGCAGCCACCACACTCGGCTGAGGGCTCCTTTTTATGTCCTCATGTACTGCTGTTTTGTTATTCAGTGTGTTTCAGGGCTGGGGTAGAGGGGCAACAGATTTTCAGTTGAAGCTTAAGTGCTCTCTGGGGCAGTTAAGTTGTCCTTGGAGTAGCTGATCAGCAAAACACAAACTTGAAGTTGCTTTTAAATCTGGAGCTGGGGAAAGATTGAGTCTGCTTTGAGCAGGGCCGGGAATGGATAGCACAGAGGCCAGGAGAGGGGGCCCAGAAGAGGGCTCAACAAAAGTCCTGTGGCCGCCATTTACCTGTTGGTTGTTACCCTACACCTGAATCTTTCCCACTCCGACTTTGGACTTTTTCACCCTATAGTAACTGCAACTGTGTAGTAATTACAGGGGAGGATAATTACTGAAGGAAGGTTGGGATGGTGGCCTAAAAAGCTGTTCATGCCTGCTTGTTGATCTGCGGCTGGTCTGGTTGTGGGATCAGCATGAGCAACTCAATGGACTCTCAAACCCCGGAGACCATGGACACTTACTGATCACCCCCATTGTACCTGTGGTTGAGTCTCATGTACAGTAGTACTCAAAAGAGATTTAATTTTAATACAAAAACAATGTCAGCATCTGGAAAGAGCCCCCTTATGGAGGGGGTGCTTTATACCTGCCTGTCTGGTCTCACACTAGGACAGCATGGCAGAGCAGGGACTTGAATCCAAGCAGTCTGAGTTTTTGCTCTTTACTTACACACGAATCTGTGTAACTATTTTTACAAAACTCTTAAATCTTCAGGAGTTTATTTTGGGTTATGATGTGAGTTGAATAACTCAATTATTTCCTAATAAGTATCTAATTGTACAGACGCCATTTGTTGAATACTCTTCCATTCTCGCTGATTGTGATGCCAGTTTATCACATTCAGGCATACCTTGGAGATAGTGCGTGTTCAGTTCCAGAACACTGTAATAAAGTGAACACTGCAATAAACTAAGTCACATGAAATTTTTGGTTTCCCAGTGCATATATAAGTTACGTTTACATGATGATACCATGGTCTTTTAAGAGTGTAATAGGCAGGGCACGGTGGCTCACGCTGTAATCCCAGCACTTTGGGAGGCCGAGGTGGGCGGATCACAAGGTCAGGAGATTGAGACCATCCTGGCTAACATGGTGAAACTGCGTCTCTACTAAAAATACACACACAAAAAATTACCCGGGTGTGGTGGCGAGCGCCACCAGCTACTCAGGAGGCTGAGGCAGGAGAATGGCGTGAACCCGGGAGGCGGAGCTTGCAGTGACCGGAGATCTGCTGCTGCACTCCAGCCTGGGCCACAGAATGAGACTCTATCTCAAAAAAACAAAACAAAAACAGTGCAATAATACCATTATGTCTAAAAATGTACACATTTTAATTTAAAAATATTGCTGAAAAATGCTAACCATCATCTGAGCTCTCAGTGAGACATAGTCTTTTTGCTGGTGGAGGGTTTTGCTCCAGTATTGGTGGCTCCTGACTTACTGGGGGCTATGGTAGTTCTTAGATGACAATGAAGTTTGCCATATCGACTGACTCTTCCTTTCATGAAATTTCTTTGTAGCATGAGATGTTGTTTGATGGCATTTTACCCACAGTAGTGCTTCTTTCAAAATTGGAGTCAGTCTTCTCTAACCCCACTGCTGCTTTATCAACGAAGTGTATGTGGCCTTCTGAATCCTTTGTTGTCATTATGACAGTGTTCACAGCATCTTTACCAGGAGTGGATTTCATCTCAAGAAACTGCTTTCTTTGCTCATCCATTCAAGTTTGATCATGAGATTGCAGCAGTTCAGTCACATCTTCAGGCTGTAATTCTAGTTCTCTTGTGATTTCCACTGCATCTGCAGTTACTTCCTCCACTGAAGTCTTGAGCCTTTCAAAGTCATCCATGCGTGTTGGAATCAACTTCTTTCAAACTCTTGTTGATATTTTGACCTCCCATGAATCACAGATGTTCTAAATGACATCTGAATTGGTGAATCCTTTCCAGAAGGCTTTCAGTTCATTTTTGCCCAGATCCATCTGAGGAACCACTACCTATGGCAGCAATAGCCTGACAAAATGTATTAAATGATGCTAACACATGAAGGTCAGAATGACTCCTTGATCCTTTGGCTGCGGAATGGCTGTGTTCGCAGGCATGAAAACAGCATGAGTCTTGTACATCTCCATGAGAGCTCTTGGGTGACTAGGCGTATTGTCAGCAAGCAGTACTATTTTGAAAGAATCTTCTGAGCAGTAGGTCTCAACAGTGGGCTGAAAATATTCACTAAACCATGCTGTGAACAGATGTGCTGACACCTGGGCTTTGTTGATCCATTTATAGTGCACAGGCAGAAGGAGTTTTGGAATGGTGAATGAGCACTGACTTCCACTTAAAGTCACCAGATGCGTTAGCCCCTAACGAGAGTCAACTTGTCCTTTAAAGGTTTGATGCTAGGCATTGACTTCTCCTCTCTAGCTATGAAAGTCCTAGATGGCATCTTCCACATTGAAAATCTGTTGTTTAATGAAGACTGTAAAACTCAAAGACAACACAAAAGAACAGAATAAGCAGAAAAAACACCAAGTAGCCACCTTCATCAGTTATCTTAGCCATGTCTTCTGGATAACTTGCTGCAGCGTCCACATCAGCACTTGCTGCTTGACTTTGAACTTTTGTGTGATGGAGATGGCTTCTTTAAACCTCGTGAACCCACCTCTGCTACCTTCAGACTTTGCTTCTGCACCTTCCTCAGTTCTCTCAGGCTTCATAGAATTGGAGAGAGTTAGGGCCTTGCTCTGGATTAGGCTTTGGTCTAAGGGAATGTTGTGGCTGGTTTGATCGTATCTCCAGACCACTGAGACTTCCTCTGTATCAGCAATAAGGCTGTTTTGCTTTCTTATCAATTGTGTCTTCACGGGGGTAGCACTTTTAATTTCCCTCAAGCTCTTTTTCCTTTGCATTCACAACTTGGTCGTTTGGCACAAGAAGCCTGTCTTTGAACCTTTCTCAGCTTTCCACATGCCTTTCTCATTAAGATTCGTCATTTCCATCTTTTAATTTTAAAGTGAGAGATGTGTGACTGTTTCTTTAACTTGAACACTCAGAAGCCGTTGTAGGGTTATTAATTAGCCTAATTTCAATATGGTGTCTGGGGAACAGGGAGGCCTGAGGAGAGAGAGGGAGCAGCTGGTTGGTGGAGCAGTCAGAACACAGACCACGTTGATGGATTAAGTTAATTGTCTCATATGGCACAGTTTGTGGCACCCCAAAACAATTACAATAGTAACATCACAAATCACTCATCACCATAAACAGATAAAATAATAATGAAAAAGTTTGACATATTGCAGGAATTACCAGATTGTGACCCAGAAGACACAAAATGGCCACATCCTGTTGGACAAATGGCACCAAAAGACTTGCTCAGCACAGGGTTGCCACAAACCTTCAGTTTGTAAAAAAACACAATTACCTGTGAAGCTTGATAAAGTGAAATGCAGTGAAATGAAGGCTGCCTGTATTAAGCTGTTTATACTGAGGTCTTTCTGGGCGGCTGATGGTTTGATTTATCTTTTTTATTCTGGTGAGCGTTCTGTTACCTGGTAGGGTAGGTCCTTTCTCTGTACACTTACTAAACCAAAAAAGTTCTTCTCCCTTATATTTTCATATAAACTTTGGAATATTTTTTGTGACATCTGATAACAAAACACCAAAGAAATGGGTTGCACTTTATTTAAAATTCCTTAAATACTGAATCTTTTAATCCAAGTACTTGGTGTTTTTTTCGGCTTATTCTGTTCTTTTGTGTTGTCTTTGAGTTTTATAGTCTTCATTAAATGGGCTGGATTTGTATTTACGTACATGTATTTTTTAACCTTTGTTTTTATTGAGGTGGGATTTCTCTATGGTCAAGTGCACCTGTCTGAGGAGTTTCTTAGGCAGGCCTCCCTGTGGCCGTTGCCCAGGGCAGCATGGTAGGGAGTCACCTGTGTAGCAGATAGCAGCATTTGCTCAGCCCTTGGATTTTGCCGTATGTCTTTTTTGTAGTGTAGTGTGGTTCTCCTTCATAGTTTCCCAGTATTAAGGTATTTGCTAGATTCTTTGATACAGTATTGATTCAGTCTGCTGATATTTAGGATCTTGCTTCTGTACTTTTCAGTAGGTTTGGCTTATTCAGTAAATTCTTTGCTACAATATTGATTCAATCTGCTAGTATTCTCTTTTTTTTTTTTTTTTTTTTTTGAGACGGAGTCTTGCTCTGTCACCAGGCTCTGGAGTGCAGTGGCGCGATCTTGGCTCACTGCAATGTCTGCCTCCGGGTTCAAGCAATTCTCCTGCCTCAGCCTTCCGAGTAGCTGGGACTACAGGTGCGCGGCACCACGCCCAGCTAATTTTTTGTATTTTTAGTAGAGACGGGGTTTCACCACGTTGGCCAGGATGGTCTTGATCTTTTGACCTCGTGATCTGCCTGCCTTGGCCTCTCAAAGTTCTGGGATTACAGTCATGAGCCACCTTGTCTGGCTCAATCTGCTGATATTTTCTTTAGGATCTTGCATCTGTATTCTTCAGGTTTGGCTTATCAGTGGATTCTTTGACACAATATTGATTCAATATGCTGATATTTTCTTTAGGATCTTGCTTCTTTATTCTTCAGTAGGTTTGGGTTATAGTTCCTGGGCCCCATCAACTTTTAAAAATATTTTTTGTCAGGGTTGGTGTCAGGAGTGTGCTAGTTTAATAAGGGGAAGTTTCTACCATTTTCTGTGGTTTATTTATTTTGTTTTTACAGACAGGGTCTTGCCGTGTTGCCCAGTCTGGTCTTGAACTCCTGACCTCAAGTGATCCTCCAGCCTCAGCCTCCTGAGTAGCTGGGATTATAGACGTGCCACCATGCCCAGCTTGTGATTTATTTCTTGAGCATTTGAAGGTGCCCTGTAGCTGGGAGAGGGAAGGCTTGCTGCAGATGGCACCCGCTTTTGATTAATCTTGGCAGGGCCTCCCCGAGCTAACAGGAGCCCCTCTCTTCAGTGCAGGTCGTAATCTGAAGGAGTGGCTGAGGGAGCAATTTTGTGATCACCCGCTGGAGCACTGTGAGGACACGAGGCTCCACGATGCAGCCTACGTCGGGGACCTCCAGACCCTCAGGAGCCTGTTGCAAGAGGAGAGCTACCGGAGGTGAGTGGCCTGCCCCCGGGCTGGTCCGGGTACTCGGGCCTTGCAGGTCTGCACGAAGCTGAGCCCCACAGTCCCTGTGCAGATGCAGACCCTGATGTTGGGAAGGATGTGTTCCAGTTTTAGAGGACGGGGATAAAGGAGAATCAGGCAGCATGGGCAGAGTTGTAGGAGACAGCCAGACAGTGTGGGCAGGGAGCCCTGAGTTCAGGTCCTGCTCTGTCATTGACCTTAGTGTCTTCTGGCAGCTTCTGGCCTTCTGTGGGCCTCAGCCTTCTGATGTCACTCCTGAAGGTACCACTGTTTCCCTCTTCAGTGGTGGCCCTGCCCCATCTTGGGTCTCTCGTGGCTCTCGATTGCAGGCGCTTCTATGCGTCACCCTGCTTCACCAGCTTCCCTGGTGCCCTTTCCTCTAGCTTCTCAGGCCCTCAGTCATTTGCCCGCAGGACCTGGGCCTCAGCCTTAGGCCCTTTACCTCATCAGCCTTCTCCTTACTGTTCCCCTCATCCGTGGTCCCCTGCCCTGGCCTTGCCAAACTCTGCCTGTCCCCACAAAACATCTCCAGCCCTTCCTTCGCGGCAGGTGACGCCTGCCCCCCCTCCCCGCTCAGGCTGCTGGGAGAGCAGAGTCCGCCTGCTTTCCGGTGCCTGCTTTCCGGAGTGTTCTCTGATTGTTCTGCGGGTCTAAGGTCGGGAGTCCCAGCTACAGCTTAAACTCAGCGGCAGCCAGGAACTGTCCATGCTGCTGTTGTGTTTCCGCTTTCCCTTCAGGACCCACATGCCAGTGCAGTGATAGAAGCAGTGCCTGCATATTTGTGCCGAGACTAATGCCACAACTTTTCTTTGCATAGTTCCCAAGAAAAGGATTTCTAACAGTACAGGAATGTATTTCTTCATTTCCTTCTAGTGTCTTAGCAGTATTTAATCAGAACAGATATCAGTATGTAAAAGAAAAATTCCAGAAAGGACTGTCATAGGAAGATTAATGGATTACGCACAGATATGTAAAGTGGGTGACTCAAGCCCAAAGAAAACCTTAATTCAACTTGCAGATGTAACAGAATGAAATAGAGTTCGGTGAGGTCTCAGCCCAAGTCTTTCCACATCGCATTTCCCAGCACTGTTTCTCCTCCTTTTACTCAGGCTCCGGGCATCTCTGGTTCTTTACATTTTCCCATTGCTATTTTCTTCGGTGATGAGTTACTGGAGTGTTCCTCTACTTTCCTGGGCAGTCAGAGCCTACACACAGCTGGCGGAGGAGCCCCGAGGGCTGGCTTGGGAGCTGCTTCCACTGCATGTTCCTGGGCCCTGGTTTGGTGCTCTGGGCCCCTGAGCTTTGTTCTCAGTGACACTGGGAGCTCGCTGTGAACCCCTCATGGTCGCTGCCTTGCTGGGTCGGTGGGTGGGGCAGGCATTTGCAGTCTGATTGTGACATCTGCCGAGAGCTGAGTCTGGACAGGTTCCTCTGCTGCTCTTGGCCAGGGGTGTAGCTCCCGTGCCACCTTAGTGATTCCTTCAGGCCTTGATTTGTGCAGTGTTAGAGTTTGGGGGCCTACATAGTCAGCTAGTCCTGGTGAGGATGCTGAGGCCCAGAGAGAGGCCCAGCCTCAAGCCTTCACAGATGGTAACTGGGGAAGAGCAGACTAGGGCTCTCACCCACACTCCTGTTCATTCGGCACTGCCTCCCAGGCAGACCCTTCCCACCTTTATAGAAGAAGGCACTTCGGACGGCAGTCGGGAAATAAAGAACTAGAGATCTTAGTTTTGGTGCTGATCATTCCGCTGGTGCCTTGAGTTTCCTGTCCCTGGAATGGGGCTCGTAATGCCTGCCCTGCCATGCCCAGGTCCCATAGGGGAAATGTGTGAGAGCGTTTCAGAAGGCAGAGCCCAGGTGGAGGTGTTATGAACCAGAGGGGGACCGTGTCCATGCTGCCAGGGTGAGGGGGCAGTGCAGCCCGTCCCTGTCCTGCGGCTGCCTCTCATGAGCCCCTCGTGTTCCTCCTGCAGCCGCATCAATGAGAAGTCTGTCTGGTGCTGTGGCTGGCTCCCCTGCACACCGCTGCGAATCGCGGCCACTGCAGGCCATGGGAACTGTGTGGACTTCCTCATCCGGAAGGGGGCCGAGGTGGATCTGGTGGACGTAAAAGGACAGACGGCCCTGTATGTGGCTGTGGTGAACGGGCACCTAGAGAGTACCCAGATCCTTCTTGAAGCTGGCGCGGACCCCAACGGAAGCCGGCACCATCGCAGCACCCCCGTCTACCATGCCTCTCGCGTGGGCCGGGCCGACATCCTGAAGGCCCTTATTAGGTCAGTCCTGCGGAGCTCGCCTGGCTCCTGCAGCCACTTCATTTTTCTTCTCTGTATTTGCAGTTTTTCTGTCTTTAGAATTCGGCTCTTTAGATGACTCGCCTATTTTGCTGGTCTTCTGAAGAGCTGCCTCTTGACTTTATCAGTTCTCTTTGTCTTTCTGCTTACCTGTTCCTTTATATCTACTTTTATCTTTTTCTAATTTTTTGTTTTTTTCCCTTTTGAGTTGATTGCTTATTCATTTTTTCTTGATTAAGAATGCAAACTTGCAACGTTTTACCTTTTACTGTCGTTTTGACCATCCTGTCTGAGCTTTTTCCTTATTGTTTAAATAGCTCTAATTGAAGTTGATTTCCTCTTTGTTCTTAGAGTTATGGAAGATAAGGTTTTAATAACACTTTTTATTGTATTATGCTCAGATAGTTTTCATTTTGGGGATTCTTTGAATTAAAAAAATTATTATTATTATTATTGTTTAGTTTTTGAGATGGGGTCTTACTTTGTTGCCCAGGCTTGAGTGCTGTGGGGTGATCATAGCTCACTGCAGCCTCAAACTCCTGGGCTCAAGTGATCCTCCTGCCTTAGCCTCCTTAGTAGCTGACACTACAGCTATGCACCACAGTGCTGACTTATTATTATTTTTTAATATCAGACTACATTGTCGTGAATGCTTGAAACAGGTACATGAGCATGGGTCTTTTATTTACACATTACACTTTGTTAGGTTAGCTCGCGCTCTCTCTCTCTCTCTCTCTTTTTTTTTTTTTTTTTTTTTAACATTTTTGTCATTGGATCTGCCAGAAATTTAAAGAAGCCTGTTAGTCTCTGATCACATTTGTGATTTTGCCATTTTTTCCCCCTTGTACTTTGAATAGGTTTTGCTTTGAAAATTTTGATGCTAATTGAGCTCATAAAAGTTCCTGCTTAGGTATTATGCTCTATCAAAACAAGAGTACTTTTAATTTTATTTAAGGCCCATTTACATGTCGTTATGTAATATTTAGTTTTAATCCTAGGGAGTTTCGGAAGTTCTATTTGTGCTTGTGTGGAACTATTTGTCTAGGAGTTTTTTTGTTGTTGTTGTTGTTGTTGTTGTTGGGACAGAGTCTCACTCTGTCGCCCAGGCTGGAGTGCAGTGGCGCGATCTCAGCTCACGGCAAGCTCTGCATCCTGGGTTCACGCCATTCTCCTTCCTCAGCCTCCCCAGTAGCCGGGACTACAGGCGCCCGCCACCACGCCCGGCTAATTTCTTTTTTTGTATTTCTAGTAGAGATGGGGTTTCATTGTGTTAGCCAGCATGGTCTCTATCTCTTGAGCTCGTGATCAGCCCGCCTCGGCCTCCCAAAGTGGTGGGATTACAGGCGTGAGCCACTGCGTCTGGCCAAGTTTTGTTTTTTAATACAGTTCACATTATTGCTATAGCTGATGTTAGGGTTTGTTTCTGTTATCTTTCTGTTTTGTAACTATTTCCATTTGATATCTTTTCTTCATATATATATATATTTTTTTGCTTTCCCCTTCCATTGTATTAGGTTTACAGTCTTATTTTATTTTATTTTTTTGAGACAGTCTTGCTCTTTTGCCCAGTCTGGAGTGCAGTGGCCCGATCTTGGCTCACTGCATACCTCCGCCTCCCGGGTTCAAGCAGTTCTCCTGCCTCAGCCTCCTGAGTAGCTGGGACTACAGGTGCCGCCACCATGGCTGGCTAATTTTTGTATTTTTGGTAGAGATGGGGTTTCACCGTGTTAGCCAGGATGGTCTCGATCTTCTGACTTGTGATCCACCCGCCTCGGCCTCCCAAAATGCTGGGATTACAGGCGTGAGCCACCGCACCTGGCCTACGGTCTTATTTTAATCATACTAATGGTTACCTTTTCTTTTTTTCTGTTTGAACCAGATTGTTTTTATTTTTCATGTTTCTAGTGACTTCTTTCCAGCAAAGATGCTTTTTTCCCCGTCTTACTCTGGAGACCAAATGGCTTTGTGTTTGGACAGGGTGCAGTTCAGGTGGCTGGTTCTCAGGGAAATTTTTCCATATTGAAAAGGATTAGGTAAGGGTTCTGTTGTTACATGCTGCAGGGTGGCCCCGATGAGCAGGGACCTGGGATTCCCTTTACCCAGCATAGAACATGGTCTTTAAATTAGGTACTGAGAATGTGTTTTTCCTGTTGAAGGGTTTTATAAATTAAATAGCTACACAATTGGCTTTTTGGGGGATAAAGGAATGAGAGTGGTAAGGTTGTTATGTTAGAGGGTGATAAAGCTGTGAGGCTTTTCCCTCTTTTTAAGGATTTCTAACCTGATTATCTAAGTTACCTCAGTCCCATGTCTTTGCACCTTGGAGAATGCAAGCTATTAATTTGGAAATGTTTTTGAGTAGGATCAATCAGTGAAATTCCATGTTGGTTCCAGAAATCCCTTTGGGTATTTCAGTCAATTCATGATGCACAACTGCTTTGAGTTACCTGCAGGCTACCCGAAAAGTACATATACAGATGCCCTTCTTTTTTTTTTTTTTTTTTTTTTTGTTTGAGATGGAGTTTCGCTCTGTTGCCCAGGCTGGAGTGCAGTGGCACGATCTTGGCTCACTGCAAGCTCCACCTCCTGGGTTTACGCCATTCTCCTGCCTCTGTCTCCCCAGTAGCTGGGACTACAGGCACCTGCCACCACGCCCGGCTACTTTTTTGTATTTTTAGTAGAAACTGGGTTTCACCACGTTAGCCAGGATGGTCTCGATCTCCTGACCTTGTGATCCCCCCACCTCGGCCTCTTCAAAGTGCTGGGATTATAGGCATGAGCCACTGTGCCCAGCCACAGATGCCCTTCTTGCGAAAACGTTACTGAGACATCTTACTCCCTCACTGGAGCACAGGACATTACTTTTACAAGGTGGTACCAAGAACATGTATTATTCTATTAAAAAGTTTTCTATGTTCTAAATTCCAAGATAATTAACTTTTGGAAAGTAGAGTGATGTGGTTAAGTTACTGAACAGTGATGTTATCTGGAAATAACTTAGCTTCTGCCTTCCCTGTGCCAGTTCCCCCTTAGGGCTCTCATCTTTCACTCTTGTAATTTTCTGTCCCTCTGTAAGTCACCTCCATTTTGTTATTTGTAAATTCCCTTGATATGTATTGCTCATATTTTAGAAAAAAGGTACAGAGTGGTATTTCTGTATGTGCAAAAGTTATATTGATTTATTGAGTTCTTCCAGTGGTTCCTTGCCAGTGATATTAAAAGCAATAGAGGAATTTGGAAAATATTCAGGATTAAAATTAACTGGATCTCATCCAGTATATTTTTATGAGTGGATGAAGGGCTATCTGTCCCATAACTCAGCTAATACCAGATTGTCATATTGCCCAAAATTACAAACGTTTTGGAAGATTTTCCCTAAGAATAAGGAGAAAAAAACCATCACTGCTTGAGATCTAGTTTTCCTTTGCTTAATTGGTTGGGTGTATGAAGTAAAGTATCAATTTCTCATTGGCTCTGTGTGCTTCAGAATGCTTCCCCTGTCACTCCTAGAATGTCTTGGCGAGTGGGTGGTGTTTGTGTTTGTAGAGGAAGTTCATTGTCATGTGAGTGTGTTGGTCCACGTGCTCGTCCTCAGGCCTGTGCTGCCTGAAAGCAGCGGTTTTGGTTCCAGGGGAACGTTTCTCTGGACACTTAGGATGGTGCCGAGATGGTTAGAAAGTGTGGTTGCTGGCCTTACCTGTTGGCGAGCGGTGTGAGTGCAGCACGGAAGGTGACGCCGTTCTGTCCTCCCTGCACCCTGTGTGTTCTGGCCCTGTCATCGCTGCTTCCCACATATTGCCCTTTCCTATTACAAATGAAATACTTCGGTGGTGACACATCTTGTGAGACATTGCGGGACCGTGTGGGCTGATGAAAGCTCAAGAAAACAGGTGCCGACTCTAACGTTGATTCAGATTAGAGTCACGTCGTGCGTTTTGGTCAGGAATCTCGAAGTGAGATTCACATTTCCATCCTATCAGGCTACATATGATCTCCGTGTGCCCATTACTGCCGATACTCACTTCCGTTATTTGATTAAGGTGGCGCCTGCTGTGTTTCGCTACCGTAAAGCTATTCCTGTTCTCTCTGTAAGTAGTATTTTGTGGAGGGGCGCTTTACAACCGTGTATATGTCCTGTTCGTCTCAGATTTTTAATTTGTTCATTTATTTGTTAGTGTAGACTCATGGTTTCTGATTTATTCAATGAGTTATAATTCGTTATTATTGTTACTTATTTTGATATTCATATTGTCTCAGTTTGGCTACTGATAGCTGCTTCAAGCCACCTCTGTCCTTTTGACATGTCTTTAATCGTTCTGTGAGCAGCGCCTTGCTTTCTCCTGTAACAAGATGTTCTTGGCTCATCTCGTGCTTTGACTGCCTCAGTCCTGGAATAAGTCATTTCTCCAAGGAGTCCTGGTTTCTTTTAGTGAAGAATGGTGTGTGGAAACCTGCCTTTGGACACTAGAAGTGCCTGTTGCTTTTGGGGTATCACTGTTTTCACACCCTCCTATTGGACCAAGCTAAGGTTGTATGTACATTCCACATTTCTGTTTATATATCTTTATTATACATTGATAGGAGTTCACCTGGCTACCTTAAATCCAGGCTCACACCACAAGACTCATCCTAGTTTTCTTCCTTTCCGCATTTGTTATTCTCCTTTCACCAGTGAGAAACCCGGTTCCCCTGCCCTCCACATATTGCTTGTGTTGTCCGTGTTGTCCGCTGTGTGGCACCAGCTAGCCTCGTTTTACTGCCCCTTCCCATACATGGCTCCTGACCTGTTTGGACGCTCACCTCTCATGCCAGGTGGCCTTCCTACCTTGTCAGGACTCTGACTCTGAGCCAGGGCCCCCTCATTGACTGATCCCTCTTTAGAGTAAAAATGGGAGTTTGCACTTGGCGTGGAAGAACCCTAAATGTCTGATAGAGAGCCATATATTTGGTCATCTCTGAGTACAGTGACAAGGGCAAGTAAAGTAAATGGAGTCATTTAGAGATTGGCTTTGGTGGAGAGTGAGGCTTCTACGTCAGGTGGCTCCTGCACCTGCCCTATGTGAGTTTTGTTTCCTCCATCGGGCTGTCAGTGGGGATCAGGAGGGGCAGCCTAGGGGTTACCTCACTCATGGCTGTGTGCATGCCCATGTGAAGAGCTGTGTGACGCTGCCCTGCCGGCAAGCTGTGCATCCTGGCCTGGGGCCTTCCGGGTGAACCTGATGCTGGGAGTGGTCTGTGCTAATCATGGGAGTCTGGATGTTTAGTGTGCCTGAAAAGAAAGATGCCCTAGTGGGCAGCACATCATGGCACCAGCTGGATATCTGATTGAGTTCATGTGTTTCTTTTTTTTTTGAGACGGGGTCTTGCTCTGTCACCCAGGCTAGAGAAGTGGCACGATCTCGGCTTACTGCAACCTCTGCCCCCTAGGTTCCAGCGATTCTTCTGCCTCAGCCTCCTGAGTAGCTGAGATTTCAGGTGCCTGCCACCACACTCAGCTAATTTTTGTATTTTTAGTAGAGACGGGGTTTTGCCATGTTGGTCAGGCTGGTCTCGAACTCCAGATCTCCAGTGATCTGCCTGCTTCGGCCTCCCAAAGTGCTGCGATTATAGACATGAGCCACCACATCCTGCTGCTTTCAGTTTTTAAGGATTACTTTTTACTTAATTTTGTTTTACAACATAAAAAATTTATGTGGTTCCAAAGTCAAATTGTAAAACAAGGTATAATTTTTTTTTTTTTTGAGACAGTCTTGCTCTGTTTCCCAGGCTGTGGTGCAGTGGCACAATCTTGGCTCCCTGCAGCCTCTGCCTCCTGGGTTCAGGTTATTCTCATGCCTTAGCCTCCCAAGTAGCTGGGACTACAGGTGTGTGCATGACGCTCAGCTCTTTTTCTTTTTTCTTTTTTGTATTTTTAGTAGAGACTGGGTTTTGCCATGTTGACCAAGCTGGTCTGGAACTCCTGGCCTCAAGTGATCTGCCTGCCTTAGCCTCCCAAAGCATTGGGATTACAGGCATGAGCTACCACGCTTGGCCATGGTATAAATTTTTGGAAATCTAGCTTGTGTCCTTGTCTCCTTGATCCTGTTCTCTCCCTCCCTAGTAGATAGCCATTTAAAAAGTTCCATGGTTTGGGCCGGGCGCGGTGGCTCAAGCCTGTAATCCCAGCACTTTGGGAGGCCGAGACGGGTGGATCACGAGGTCAGGAGATCGAGACCATCCTGGCTGACACGGTGAAACCCCGTCTCTACTAAAAAAAATACAAAAAACTAGCCGGGCGAGGTGGCGGGCGCCTGTAGTCCCAGTTACTTGGGAGGCTGAGGCGGGAGAATGGTGTGAACCCGGGAGGCGGAGCTTGCTGTGAGCTGAGATCCGGCCACTGCACTCCAGCCTGGGCGACAGAGCAAGACTCCGTCTCAAAAAAAAAAAAAAAAGTTCCATGGTTTACCATAAGCACATTGCAACCTCCTCCCCCATAGAAAGAGTAGTGGACTGTATGCTTTCACTGTGCTGCTTCCTTTCCCTCTTCCTGTGCTCGGAGGCCGTTCCGGAGCAGTGTACAGCGACCCTCCTCCTTTTCAGAGCTGCACAGGGCTGCATAGTGCAGATGAGCTGCAGGTTCATTCAGCCAGTCCCGTTAGTGGACACGTGGATGGTGTACTGTCTCCAGCTGTTATGGATAGTGCTTTAATGAATTGCCTTGTGCATATATCTTTTCATAGTTTTGCAGATGTATTTTGGAAATAGATTCCGAGAAGTGTGATTGATGGGTCGAAGGGTAAATGCATATGTAATTTTACTAGCGATTGACAGATTTCCCCCTCCACGGGAGGAAAGTTCACTTTCCATTGCTCAATGAATGAGATTTCCTGTTTCCTAAAAGCCTGGTCAATAAATTTTTGGATTTTTCCCAATCTGATAAGTGAGAAGTGATATCTCAGAATAGTTTTAGTTTGCATTTCTGTTCCGAGTGAGGCTGAGCGTCTTTTCATGTGGCTAAGAGCCATTTGTAGCTGTCCATCTCTCTAATTTTTTTTATTTTTATTTTTATTTATTTATTTTTGAGACGAAGTCTTGCTCTGTTGCCCAGGCTGGAGTGCAATGGCACCATCTCAACTCACTGCAATCTCTGCCTCCCGAGTTGAAGCAATTCCTCTGCCTCCGCCTCCTGAGTGGCTGGGATTACAGGCACGCCCACGCCTGGCTAATTTTTGTATTTTTAGTAGAGATGGGGTTTCATCATGTTGGCCAGGCTGGGCTTGAACGCTTGACTTCAGATGATCCGCCCGCCTTGGCCTCCCAAAGTGCTGGGATTACAGGTGTGAGCCACCACGCCCGACCCCATCTCTCTTAATTTTTCTGTAGGGCTATTGATCTTTTTCTTTTAGAAGCTCTTTATATGTAAAGGGTATTAACCCCTTTGTAACATTTTTCCCCAGTTTTTCATTGCTTGGTTTACTTTTGCTTATGTTGTTTTGTCATTCTTATGCTATGCAAGAGTTCTTGTTTTAAAAATTTTCATGTTAAAAGCATTTTCTTTGTGGATTTTGTGTCAGAATTAGGCAAATTTTACTTGGAGTTTTTTTTTTCTAGTTTTTGCATGGTTTCATATTTTACATTTTAAGTTATGGTCAGTTTGGAATTTATTCCGGTATATGCTGTGGTGAATGGATATACTTTTACCTTTTTCCATATGGATGTCCAGTTACCCCCAAAAACAGTAAAACGTCTACACTCTCCCTTATTTGAGATGCTGCCTTTATCATATATGAAATTTCTATATGCAATTTGGCCCATTTTGAGATTTTTCTTAAAGTTCCATCATTCTGCCATTTTGTTCACATACCTATCAGGGGAGCCCGCCCCCGATGGTTAACGTAGGTTCTTTTCTATTCCCTAAGCATCTCGACTGGTTTGAGAAGTAAAGGGAAAGAGAAAGAGAGAGAAATTTTAAAACTGGGTGTCCGGGGGAGACATCACATGTCAGTAGGTTCCGTGATGCTCCCAGAGCCGTAAAACCAGCAAGTTTTTATTAGCGATTTTCAAAAGGGGAGGGAGTGCATGAATGGGGTGTGGGTCACAGAGATCACATACTTCACAAGGTAATAAAATATCACAAAGCAAATGGAGGCAGGGTGAGATCACAAGACCACAGGATGGGGCGAAATTAAAATTGCTAATGAAGTTTCGGCAAGCATTGTCATTGATAACATCTTATCATGAGACAGGGTTTGAGAGCAGACAACCTGTCTGACCAAAATTTATTAGGTAGGAATTTCCCCCTCCTAATAAGCCTGGGAGCACTACAGGAGACCGGGGCTTATTTCATCCCTTCGGCTTCGACTGTAAAACACGGATGCCTCTAAGGGGGCTGTTCATAGACCTGCCCTCAGGGCACATTCTCTTTCTCAGGGATGTTCCTTGCTGAGAAAAAGAATTCAGTGATATTTCTCCTATTTGCTTCTGAAAGAAGAGAAATATGGCTCTGTTCCCTCCGGCTCACAGGCAGTCAGGGTCCAAGGCCATCTCCCTCATTCCCTGAACATTGCTGTTATCCTGTTCCTTTTTTCAAGGTGCCCAGATTTCATATTGTTCAAGCACACATGCTCTATAAACAATTTGTACAGTTAACACAATCATCACACGGTCCTGAGGCAACATACATCCTCCTCGGAAGATGACAGGATTAAGAGATTAAAGTAAAGACAGGCATAGGAAATCACAAGGGTATTGATTGGGGAAGTGATAAGTGTCCATGAAATCTTCACAATTTATGTTCAGAGATTGCAGTAAAGACAGGCATAAGAAATTATAACATATTAAATTGGGGAACTAATAAATGTCCATGAAATCCTCACAATTTATGTTCTTCTGCTGCGACTTCAGCCAGTCTCTCCGTTCAGGGTCCCTGACTTCCCGCAACACTTACCAATACCACAGTTTTATTTTTAGCCTTTATAATAAACTTCACTTATGGTGTGGCTACCTCTCACCCCTGCCCCCTTTACTGCTTGACTTTTTCATCTTCTTTGATCTTACAGATGAACTTTATAAATCAACTAATGTAGCTTCAGGGATGCTACTTTTATTTATTTATGTTTGTAATCAACTTACTTAGTTCTAGTAATGACATTTTCATTTATAAAATAAATTTAGGGAGGATTCTTAATGTTGAGTCTCAATCAGTACTGTGCTATGTCTTTCCATTCTCTTAGGTCTACTTTTGTTGACTTTAAGTAGTAGTTTATCATTTTCCTTATGCAAATTTTAGACATTTATTGTTAAGTTTATGCTTAGATATGTCATTGTAAAATTTATTTTGCTATCATAAATGGAATTTTCCCTTCTACTTTTTATATGAAGGCTATTGGTTTGACAACCTGCTACTTCAATCATTTCTCTCATTGCTTGTTAATTGTTTTTCCATATTATTTAGGGCTTTTCAGACACATTGTATCCTCTGAAAATAGGAAATTTTTACCTCTTATTTTCCAGTTTTATGCGTTTAATTTCGTTCTCTTGCCTGCTTGCACGGGGTACCTTTAACACCAGTGTTCAATAGGAGGCTGGAAAGCAGGAGGCTGTCTTGCTCCAACTTTAGCCAGAGTGCTTCAAGCCTTTCCCTGTTAAATGAGATGCTGACTTCTGGCCTGAGGGAGTATGTTTTATCATGTTAAAGAAAAGCCATCACTTTCTGTTTTATTGAGCATTTTTAAACATGCATAGCTCTTGAGTTTTGTCATATGCCCACCTTTTTTTCTTTTTTTTTTCTGCATCTGCAGAGATAATCAGAGGATTTTCCCCTCAGCCTCATTTTACAATGGATTATATTAATACAGTTTCTAATATTGGAGCTACCTGTGCGTTCTTGGGATAACTCCATGAGGTCATGGTATGTTGCTTTCTTAATATACTTAAGGATTCTCTTCGGTTAAAATTTTATTGAAGATTTAAAAGTTGATACTCATAAATGAAATTAGCTGGGAGTTTTTCTTATGCTTTGGCCGTTGTCCGGTTTTGGGGTTATTGTGCCAATTTCATCACATGAATTTGTAAGTTTCTCTTCTTTGTCTTTGCTCTGAAATAGTTTAAATAGCCTTGGGATTATTGGACCTTTAAAGGTTTGAAGGACTTCCCTTAGGAATTTTTATATGTGCGGGGATTCCAAGTTCTTTCCTCTGCCTTATCTTGCAGGACGTAATGAAGCTATCTGATCTGTGGAGTCTCCTGTAGCAGCTGGTGTCACTGAATCAAGGCCTTCTGCTCAGGGTGGCTGTGGGATCTGTGGTATCTATGGGCTGTGGTCAGTCCCCTGCACGGTCTGACTTTCCCTTTCTTGCCTGCAGGTATGGGGCTGATGTCGACGTCAACCACCACCTGACTCCTGACATCCAGCCCCGATTCTCCCGGCGGCTCACTTCTTTGGTGGTCTGCCCCTTGTACATCAGCGCAGCCTACCACAACCTCCAGTGCTTCCGGCTGCTCCTCCTGGCAGGAGCGAACCCCGACTTCAACTGCAACGGTCCTGTCAACACACAGGGATTCTACAGGGGCTCCCCTGGGTGCGTCATGGATGCTGTTCTGCGTCACGGCTGTGAGGCAGCCTTTGTGAGCCTGCTGGTGGAGTTTGGAGCCAACCTGAATCTAGTGAAGTGGGAATCGTTGGGCCCAGAGTCGAGAGGAAGAAGAAAGGTGGACCCTGAGGCCTTGCAGGTCTTTAAAGAGGCCAGAAGTAAGTGGCTTGAGTTCAGCTCTGACTTGTGGGCTGGGTTGATTGAATGAATCAAGATGTAGCAATAAACAAAAAACAAAAACCTCCAACTGAGCACTTGGCCAGAATCTTCAGTTAGCACTCGCAGTTTTCCAGATGGTTGTTCAGATTGATCTTCTCTTTTTAAATTCCTGAATACCAAGAACTGGTATCAGGGAATCTCTAAAAGTACATGTGTATTGTCAGAACTCCTTGAATTATGCTGCTCTCTCTCTCTTTTTTTTTTTTTTTTTGAGACAGGGTCTTGCTCTGTCACCCAGGCTGGAGTACAGTGGCACAAGCACAACCATGTAACCATGACCTCCTGGGCTCTCGCGATCCTCCCACCTCAGCCGCCCAAGTAGCTGGGACTGTAGGTGCACACCATGCCCAGCTAATTTTTGTATTTTTCGTAGAGATGATGTTTTGCTGTGTTGCCCAGGCTTGTGTTGAACTCCTGGACTCAAGTAATCTGCCTGCCTCAGCCTCCCAAAGTGCTGGGATTACAGGCATGAGCCACTGCCCTAGTCTAAAGTTATATTCTCTTTATCCTTTTGCTCTAATTTGTGGCCCCAGATTCTTATAGACAGTGACTTCTTTTATGCTGGTTTTTAAGTGAGCCCTTAAAACAAATTGCAAGCGGGGCTTTCTAGGGTTCCTCACTCTCCTCTCAATTCCACTGAAGTTTCGCTATTTAGGACTGTGTGATAAGCCTAAGTTTTGTTACAATGAAGTTCCTAGTCTGCTTATTTATGAACAAAGATTTTGTTAGCGATTAATGCATTAATCACATGAGAGATTGGAATCGATCCGTAGCTAGGTCTTGTTGTCTGAGGCTCTCTGTGGGATTCAGACATTGACCTCATGTGTCGTCTTTGACTTCCTGCCCACGTGTCAGCCCCTCCCACCGCTCCCAGTCTGGGTCTTGAGACATCCAAGTTGATAACCTCTTCCTTCTCCGTGCCTCTCAAAGGACTTGAAATTCATTGTGTTTTTGTTACTGGATTTCCCTAAACCAGTGATTAAAGCATGCTCCTGTGTAGCCTTCCCGCAAATAGTTAATGAGTGGTCAGCTGGGAACTAGACTGATAGAAAAAGCAGCTTGCATTTATGACCATTCCACTCCTCAGCTTCCTCGCTAATCGAGACAGAACTTGGCTGCGCTCTTTTCATTGGGGGCAAAGTTGTCAGCCTGTGCCCCTCAAGCACTGCTTGGCCTGTGTTCCCCAGGCTCTGGTGGCGCTTCAGGGATTGACTAAGGGAAGAGGCTGACAGAGGCTGGGCGTCAGCGGCCTGCACCTGCTGGGGCCTTCAGTGGTCCACTCTGATTTCTTTCTCTAGTGCATTAAACATGGTCAAGTTGTGACCCAGGGAGCAGATGCCCTGGGTTAACGAGGCTGGAAAGGTTTGGCTCCTTCCACCGACAGAAGGAGCAGATAATGAGACCTTCCGCCCTTGGGCCTGCTCTCCTCATCCATCAGGAAAAGCCATGACTTTGTGTTTCGCTGAGCATTTGGAAGTTGGTCGTGAGCATTTGTGCACTTCTGGCTGCCAGTCCTGGCTGCCTTTGCTCTCTAGAGCTAGGATAGAATGAACCTTCCGCTATCCCTCTCTTTCTTCCCACGGCCTCCAGGTGTTCCCAGAACCTTGCTGTGTCTGTGCCGTGTGGCTGTGAGAAGAGCTCTTGGCAAATACCGGCTTCATCTGATTCCTTCACTGCCTCTGCCAGACCCCATAAAGAAGTTTCTACTTCATGAGTAGACTTCGAGTGCTGCGGTTGATTCCAGCAAGGGAGAAGGTGATCTGCAGAGAAGGTGGACACCAAACCCTGAGTGCTGTGCTGCTGGTGGTATCCTGATGGCTGTTGCTACTGAAGATGTCGTCGTGGACTGTCATTGCTCCTCAGGTGCCTGGGCCGCCGAACAGTCCTTGGGTCATTGTCAGCTGAGAGGCTCATACAAAAGTTATTATTGTTTTTCCCAAATTCTCTTTTCTGGATTTTCAGTTGCATATTAATGTAACGGGCCATGGAATGTGTACATGTAGGGACTGAGGTTGGAGGCCTACGAATTTCCCTATAGGGAGGACTCCTAGCACTTCTGGAACTGTGCTTCTCTTTATTTTTCTACTTCTCAATTTGATTGTTCGATTAAAGCCTTCTAGTATCTCAATGAAAAGGGAGTTTTGTAAGCAAAGTAGAGGACAGAAATGCAGACATGAACTTGCTGGGTTTTTCCCCTTTCCTGGGGTAACACATGCTTGTCATACATGCCCCTTCCTTGCCACTTCAGTATTCTGGCTTTGTGGTGGAGGTCTCATAGCGATTGTCTTCCTTCAAGGGTGGTTTCCTGGCTGCACAGCACTTGTTCCAATACCTTCTGTGCCTCTCATCAGGTGTCATGATTTTTCTGCCACTTCACCTTAGGGAGCATCCAGTGATTGATTTTAGGAGGCCCACACCAAACTCCCCAGGAAATGACTGCCTTCCTTGGGACCAAGGACCGTTCCAACAGCATTCACTGCCAGTTCTAACAGGCGAGGAAATGCCCGAGGCGCTGTCTTCTACCCCCCACACATACCAGAAAGTGAAAAATGCAGCCAGTCCTCTGGGTGGTTCTGAGCCTCCAGGTGCATGCTGTCCAGTGCACAAAACATCTGGCGGTTGGTTGATTGCTCTTTTGTCTTGGTAGCTGCTTCTAGAATCTCTGCAAGGGGATGGCAGTGAGGCCAGAAGTCTTTCTTTCCCCAGAGAGACATGGCCTGGGTGATCACTGCTGTAGCTTTGGCTGCGTGGGTGGGGCTTCCCCTCACCCAGGGCTGCACAGCCAGCTTGAGGGTCACTGGCAGGTGGGCTGGTGGCTGCAGCCTCAGAGCCCTCCCAGGTTGCTGCTGTTTCCAGTGAATCACATTTCATCATTTGAAGCCCGTGAGGACCATTGTGTGGATCCATGGTGATTCTAGACTTCAGATAGATTTAGGAAGGAGCAGATTTCAAATCTGTGTTTAGATTTTCTGTAATAAGAGAATTCCAATTTGTAAAAATTGAACAACGATATCATTTTATTTACTTAGTAGCATCGCTGCGTCTCTTCGCCGGCAGGCAGGGTCTGGCCATTACTGCGTTCTACAGCCTGAGGATAGAATTCTAGACCCCAGCCCCCTGTGTCACAAATGGGCTCTGTGGGTCGCCCCCGCTGACCCGTGCGTGTGCAGATGCAGTTCCGAAGGGAAGAACAGTCCTCAGGGGATTCAGAGGGGTAAATGGAGGTGTTTCCTCAGCTGAGGTGACACTATTAGAAGCTGCAATGGTTGTGTAAATATGGGCTGTGTGCTGTTCCCGAGGGGAGCTTGGGATTGGGTCCTGCTGAAGCCAGGAGGGTCTTCCCCAGATAGGAGAGGATCCGCAGGTGAGTGGCGGGGGAGGGCCAGGACAGCCGCGGCCAGGTGCTGTGGGGGCTTCAGCCTGGGGGAGGAAGTGGGCATGTTCTCTGTGGCACCCAAAGCGGGACTGGGACAGAAATTGGGCTGTGGCTGGGGCAGGCGCTATAGGGAGTTAAGGATGATGATATGGAAGTTGGAGCCACCACAGTGGGCTGGGCCTTGTCACTGGAGGGCGTAGGCAGTGGCTCGTCACCCTGGTAGGCTGATAGGGGCTTTCAGGGAGGCTTGTTAGCTCCCTGCACTCTGGCTCTTTACTGGCTTAGTATTTAGCTCCTCCCACCTCGACTCTCTTCTTCCTGCCACCCTTTGGGCTCAGTGTAGGAGAGGAGGGTGACTTTTCTCAAGGTGAGCCGTGTTGTAGACACATGACATGCTCTGTCTGCTCTACTGAGTGCTTCCTGCAGGGGCCTGTTAAGGATGAGGCCTCCCCAGCCCTGCCCGGTACAGGAGGTGGCTCAGTTCTTGGAACTTTTGGGAAGCGGCACCTGGGAATGCTGCCTTGTGGGAGTCCCATGCATGAGTGCGCTGGTGTGACCTTCAGGCTGCACAGAGGCAAGGACCCAGGTGTGGTAGCGTGGGCGTCACGCTCCTTTGCACAGCCAGTGTCTGTTTTGGAGGGACGAGGTCACTGCCCCTGGTCTTTCTAGGAGGAATGGACTGAATCCTTGCAGAGGAACCTCACTCAGACCCGGCCAGGGAATGATGTGTCTGGGGAGAGAATGAGCTGGAGGAGGGGGCCTCTCGCAGCCCTTCCCTGGCCTGTGGCCTGGCCCGGCTGGCCTGCAGGTGTCTAGGGTCTCAGCTTTTCATTTGCAGAGGACATGTTCAACTTCCTCTTTGTTCAAGCCGGCCTTTGCCAAGTTTTTCAGAATCCAAACAATTTGGAGGTTCAGTGTCTTGTTTCAAAGCTGCCAAATATGAATCTGAAAACAGGGTGGGTAGCTAAGGTCACTCCTCCTGGTTTTAGTGACACTCCCTTCACTAAAGCTCCCTTTTTCTTCTGTTGGCAAGGACAGGATACAGAACAGGAAAGAGGAGCACTTTCCACCTCAGCACGTTAGGAAATCACCTTCCTAGGCCCTGGGGCGCGCAAGTCCCGTCTCAGTGAGGCTGCTGCCTGGCTGGCCCGGAGTGCTCCCCAGGAGAGGGGCTCGGTGGCCAGGGGAAAGGAGCCTGAAGGTTGCCCCTGGTTGCATCCCAGGAGCATCTGACTGTCACCACTGCCAGGGCAGCTGCTGGCCGTGGAACCGAGTCCTGGGCCCTGGGCCTTGGCTGCCGTCAGCAGATGGGCTGGGCTGGGCCATGGTGGAGTGGGGACAACGCTGACACCTCTGAGAATTCAGCTTTGGAGTCCCGGGTGAGGGGTTTTAGAGAAACCCATCAATATCACCCACATTCTGTGACTCTCTGTATCACTCACGTTATTTATATATTTATTTATTTATTTATTTGTATTCTGCCTTGTTCCAGAAAAGTGTTTAAGGCAACAATGCTTGTTTTTTTGTGTTTTCTTTTGGCATTTGAAAACTTAGTTAAAATGTACTTGTTAAACAGGTAATTTTAAAGAGAAGGAACAATTGTTTTAAGTAAGTTTTCTTTTTCCTTTTTCCATGAATTGATTTTTCAAATGAAAAGCTCTTGAGAGAAAGAGAGGAAGATACAGCAGACATAGAACTGAGCTAAGGGAGAGTCTGTCTGAGAGATGCGTGGCCTGTGCTTCGCTGCCATCCATGTGGCCTTGGCCAAGTCCCTGTTAACAGAGGCGGCTCCGCTTTAGACAGGGACAAGGCTTCCTGCTGTGCCTTTCCGGCAGGGTTTTATGGGGTCACATGGGAAGCAGTGTGTGACGCAAGCAGTCCCCATGTGCGTGTAAACTGCTGTCCTGGTGACTTGTCCCTCTTCTTAGTGGAAACACATTTGAGGTGATGACAGGGCTGGATGAGCCTGTGACCTGGGAGATCCAGGCTGGACTGTGGGCCCCAATGGGCCAGAGTCCTTGTGGCCCATAGCATAGCACAGGGGACAGAGCGCTCTGTGCAGGTGAGGTGTATGAGAACAACATGGTAAATAATTGATGAAGTCACATTTGTTCAACTTAAAGGATTGTTTTTTGTTTTGAGGTTATTTTCTTCCTTATTTGGATGATAAAATGTCCTTTTATGTAATGAAGGTAAAAGTAGAGGGCAATATTTTTGCTTTTTGAAATGCTCTTGGTTGCAAAACAAAATGTTGGTTGCTGTTTGTCAGCCCCAGAATTTCTTCTTCAGTTCGCCTGTCTCTGAAATCCCAAAGTCAGGGAACCGCAGTCTAGCTGTGGTGCATGTTTACGTATTGGTGAGAAATTCCTCTTGGGTCCTTGAACAGCCTGTACACTGGCGAACAGCACTGCAGCATTTCCACTGCTGCCAACCAAGAACGAGTTTGGAGGTCGCTGTGTGCAGTTTTAGGAAGTGCAAACACCCATGGTGATGGGCCTCTAGCCACCCCTGGATCCATGGGACACGCTCACAGGAAGCTGGTGTGCCTTCTCGGTGAGGACTGCCCCTTCACCTGGACTCTGGGAGCCTGTGGCGATGACACTAGTGTGGGTCTTCTGGCTCTGGGGCTACAGCTTCCGCCTCCTCACTGGCCGTCTGTACTCAGCAAGCAGGCCTGGCCTCCAGGGGCCTGGATCCCTGCCAGCTGGGATTGGACTCTGGAAGTATCTGTTTGGGCCATATGACCTCCTTTCTCACTTATGCCTCACTTCCCTCCTCCGGCTCCAAACCCGAGTCTCTCAGTGTGGAATGAAATAGTTTAGATGCGTACATGATGCACGGTGGTGGGATTCACATCCCAGGAGAATCCCACGGAGAGGAATGTGCAGATTTTGAAGTACAGTGATGTGTGGAATAAATACTATAAATTCTCAGCAGACAGTGGGATGGAGAAGTGAATGGGGGCAGGAGGGGGACTTCTGTTGCCTTGACATGTCATTGCTCAGTGCCTGGAATGCAGGCGGGTCTCTCTTTTTTATGTTGCTTTGATTTCAAGATCTCTTAGATATACTAGGTAGTGTATGAATGTGCATAAATCCAGTTTGAGAATGGTGTTTATGAAGAAGCTGTTTCGTGCATACAGTTGCTGCTGTAATTTAGCCGGCAGTGCCCTGCCCTGCCCTGCGGTGTCTGCACAGCTCCCACTGCTTCTCTTTGCTGTTGGGCATGTGAGGCATGACTTGGAGGGGGCCTGGTGCCTGGGGACCTGCTGAAGAGAATGCTCACCACCAGCCCTCTGTCTCCCTTTCTGCTTTGGTAATCAACACGTGTTTGCCTGCAGTGGCCGGGATGATGACTGTTTCTGCCCTTGTGCCTAGTTAAGAGCCTTCAAAAGCATAATGGACATTTTTGATATGCCATTGTAACTTTAATAAATGCTTTATTTCCCTCTAATTGCCCTCAAATGCCTTAATTTTGTGGACTGTTTATTTCAACAGGTGGAAGTGTTGGTCGTGTGAAATCTTGGTGTGCACATTTCAAGAAGAAGGGAGTTCTTCTTTCTTTCTTCTTTCTATGGAACGTTTCAAGTGATTGGATAGAAAGAAGGACTCTGAAGCAGGACTTTTCACCTGCTCTCAGGGAGCTTCGGGCTCCAGGGACGTACCCCAAATGTTGCCCAGTTTGAAACTCCCTGACAGCCTGTTTTATTTAGTGGCTCGTGGTTTCCAGTTTGAAGAGAGTTGTGCCCCTAAAAATGTTTGAAACCCGTGGCTTTCAAGTAAGGTGCCATTGTCCCCACAGTGTTCCGTGGGGTGGGGGGTGATGGAGACTGTGGGCAAGCCTGTTGCTTTTGGCCCCCTGTTGTTACATGGGACCTGTTTTCACAGTGGGAGGGTGAGATGTGAAGATTCGGGATGAACCTGGAATGAACGAACTAAATAAAGACATGCATCCATCTGTCAGCGGTTCCTTGTGTGTTCTGCCTCTTCATTCCTTGTCCCGGAACCTCTGCCATCTCTCCTACTCTCCTGCAAAGAAGGCTTTGTATCACGAACAATCTCAGTCTCTCTTTGCCTCGAAACTAGCTGGATTTATGTGGCAGAGATTGCTAGTTTCCATTCACCATCCACTCTCTCCATCTGTGATAATACAACTCACAGTTTTTAGCTGGACACTCGGATTCCCGGAATAAAGGCTTCATTTCCCAGCCTCCTGTACAGCTAGATGTAACTGTTTACCATTGCTGCTTCCTGAAATCCCATTGATATGACAGGGAATTTTTTTCTTTAGAGCATAAATCCACTAGGAGGATTAAAAATAGCAACGAAATTGGGAAGCTCTCCAGAAAATAGGTGAATGGTAGTTGCCTTAGAAACCCCTGAGAAATCTACATTGTAAGAAATAAATGAGAACATCTGAATGTCCGAGTTGTCTTGCAGAGCTCCCAGAGGCTCTGGAACTGGCACTTCTAGGTACTTCTGGAAGTAGTTGTGAGATAAGGTGAAACTAGAAGCTGAGGCCTGTTTAAGAAGCCATTAGACTCCCCATTCCACACAGTTGGGCAACTGTGCCTACTTCAAACCAGTGAAAAACCGGAGGAGGTATGCCGCTTTCAGCCTTCAGTATCTCAAATCCATAGCTCAGTCGTATCCTCTAGCAAGAAATAAAACAGAAAGATACTTCTTTGAGGAATCTCAGTAGCCTAAAAGGAAAGACCTAAAGTTATCCATACATAACGTGGCCCAGGACATGCCCTCACACGTCTTTTAATGCATCCCAGCGAATAAAAGAATTCTGAGAATGAAGGCTGTAAGTTTGCAGATTACAAGGGCTCAGCGAACCTAGTGCCAACACAATGGAAGGGGAAAGCACCTTGCCTTCTTCCATTCCATATCAGTGTGCACATCCAGGCACATGAGTGTGAGATTTCAGAACACTGGGGAACTGCTGGAGGGAATGAACAGTACACATGCAGAATATTAGGAATCAATAGCTTTGCAGTCCTCAGATGCCACATAGGAAACAGGGAATGTGGGCCTTCTTGAATTCTGAAGGAAGATTATTTCCAAATAGATTAAAAGTCATGCCAAAAGACTTGTAGGCTCTTGAAAAATGTATATTCCACACACCCTTTTATTTATTTATTTATTTATTTTTGAGACAGGGTCTGTCTGTCACCTAGGCTAGAGTGCAGTGGCACAAACACTGCTCACTGCAGCCTTGACCTCCCAGGCTCAAGTGATTCTCCTGCCTGAGCCTCCCAAGTAGCTGGGACCACAGGCATATGCCACCATGCCTGGCTGATTTTTTTGTCGAGACAGGGTTTTGCCATGTTGGCCAGGCTGGTGTTGAACTCCTGAACTCAAGCCATCTGCCCGCCTTGGCCTCCAAAATTGCTGGGATTGCAGGTGTGAGCCACCACGCCCGGCCTTTACACAGCTTTTTAAATAAAAGGACTAGAGAATGTACTCCAAAAGGAGAAAGCATGGCATAAAGGCAATGGGAGATCCAACGCAAAGAGCAAGGTGACTCCCCAGGAGCACAGCAAAAGGAGATTCCAGGATGGCAGCCGTGCACTCAGCATAGAAGTCAGCCAGGTTGGGTTTGGTGTCGGCTCCAGAGATGACTTAACTGTTAGAACACCTGTTGCCTCTGAACATATTGAGGGTTTACATAGGAGCTGAGATTGAATTATTGACAAGTACCTAGGAAACCAAGGGACATAACTCCAAGGAAAACAAATTGGGTAGGAAAGAAAAAGTTACCACAGTAATACTATTATATAATTTAGTTATGAATAGTATTTATATAGTCCTAAAATATAAGCACTAAACAGTAACCATATTATGATAGTACCCTATTAGGAGAATGGAGGGCAGGAGGAGGGCTGATGGGAAGTGTGTGCGAGCAAAAGCTGAATAATCGTCATTTCCATGGGGAGAAGTGAAGAGAAAATGCTCAGTCTTGAAAAGCATTTTGCCCCTGATTGAGTGCCGGAGAGCACAGCCCGGGCAGAAAGCATACCCCTGAGAGGCCTGTGGGAGAGGCTTTGGCTTCAGTTTAAACCAGCCCAGAAGCAGCACAGCGGAGAGAATCACTGCAGTAGGGCCGAGGGCAGGGCCTCGTGGAAAGCTGTGGAGTCCACACATCCTGGAAGCCCTTAGTGTGAGGCAAGGATGGGACCCAGCACTGGCCTCTTCAGCAGCAGCAGAGGCCATCACGGTGAGGGGAGCCACGCGGGAGCACCGAAGCTGGGGGAAGCTTTCACCTGGAAAGTATGGCATGTGAGGGGGCCGTGAGCTGCAAATGCACAGTTCAGCACCAGAGAACCCGAGGACGGGGAACCCAGTGCTGGAGAAAGGTCTCATGAGTGCAGTGAGTATGGGAAGTTTCTTAGCTGCAACTCCAGCTGCATTGAACATGGGAGTCCACTGTGGTGCTGAGCCTTGTGAGTGCAGCTGACGTGGGAAAGCATTCAGCAAAGGACTCACCTTTCTTTGTTGCCAGAAGGTTCACAACAGAAAGGCCTCATTAATGCAGTAAAGGTTGGAAAACCTGTAGCCATATCGCTAAGTTCATTCAGCATCAGAGAGTTCACACTATAGAAAGTCCTTACAAATGCGCAGAAAGTGTTCCGCCAAAGGTCTGCTCTGATTTAGCCCTGGAGGATTTTCAGCTTTAAAATGGCGGTATAGAATCAAGCGGGCTTCACACCTCCAACAGAAAACCAAAATAAATATACAGTGTGAAATTTTCACCAGCAACAACCCAGGACTCAAGTAAGAGAATGAGACAGATTCTGGGGCCACAGAGAAGTGAAAAAACTCCAGGCAGATGGTAGGAGAACCAGACTTCTGCATCCATGATGCCCCTTCCCCGGATTCTGCCTAGCAACAGTTGAGTGGAGAATCTTTCCCTGACTGTATTAGTACACTGCTGTGAAGAACTGCTTGAGACTGGGTAATTTATAAAGAAAAGAGCTTTAATTGACTCACAGTTCTGCATGGTTGGGGAGGCCTCAGGAAACTTACAATCATGATGGAAGGGGAAGCAGGTGCCTTCTTCACAAGGTGGCAGGAGAGAGAGTGTGTGTGTGAAGGAGGAACTGTCACACACTTACAAAACCATCAGATCTCGTGAGAACTCACTAGCGCGAGGACAGCATGGGGAAACCACCCCCATGATCCAATCACCTCCCACCTGGTCCCTCCCTTGACTCCCGGGGATTATGGGAATTACAGTTCAAGATGAGATTTGGCTGGGGACACAGAGCCAAACCATATCACCGACTCACCAGTTTTTACACTGGGAAAAGTGAGACTGAGGTGGTCAATCAGCTTTCCCACCATGCTAGAATCCCTGGCGGGAGACCTGTCCTTGCATTAACCCAGGCAGCAGCATGACTGCCTGAAGAGAGAAATCTCTGAGGACAGGTAGTGACAAATGGAGGAGGGGGAACTACCATCCCCAGCCCGGGAGAGACTGCTCTGTAACAGCCATAGGAGATGCCAAATCAGAGCAGCTGTTCAGCAGCAGCACGCTGGAGGAGGTATGTTTCCCAGGTCCCTTGGGCACAAACCCCTCACCAGCCTTCTCACACTGCTGGGATAATCCCTTTGGGACTTTCCCAGTTCAGGACAGGCAAAGCTTCCATCATGTACTGGAGTTGAGGTGAGCCTGGGCTTAATGTGCCATGTGGAGCTGAAAAGGAGGCAGTGACCTAGTAGTAAAGACTTGCTAAGCAAAAATATCCAGTAAAAACCAAAACAGGCCAGACAGAGAAAACGGGAATAAATAATCCTTCAATGCAAAGACAGATGTATACCCACAAGAAACAACAGCAAACAGGAAACTGTGACCTCTTCAAAAACGACGAAGCAAAAACCTAGTGATCCTAACGAGAAGACAGTTTGTGAGCGCTCTGACCAAGAATTCAAAATAGCAGTTTTACGGAGACTCAGGGATCACCAAGAACACAGAAAATCACTTCTGAAATTTATCAGAGAAATTTAACAAAAGATGGAAATAATCAAACAAATCTTGGAACTGAGAAATACGTTTGCTGAACTGAAGAACTCATTAGAGGCTCTCAACAGCAGAATGGACCAAGCGGAGGAAAGAATCGGTAAGCTTGAAGACTGTCTCTTTGAAAATACGCAGAGGAGAAAAAAGAATGAGAAGGAATGGAGATTGCCTACAAGAGATAGAAAATTACCTCAAAAGACCAAATCTGAGAATCATGGGTGTTCAGGAGGGAGCTGAGCAAGGGCAAGGGGTAGAAAGTAGATTCAAAGAAATAATAACAGAGAACTTCCCAAAGCTTGAGAAGGAGTTAAACATCCAGGCACGGGAAGGTCTAGAACACCAAACAGATTCCACCCAAATAAGACTACCCCAAGGCATACACTACTCAAACTCTCAAAGGTCAAGGACAAAAAGAGGATCCTAAAAGCAGCAAATAACATAAATAACATAAATTAATGGAGTTCTGTTTCATCTCACAGCAGAATTCTCAACGGAGAACCATACCCTAACCCTAACCACCTTTAACTTGGGGGGTTTTGGCAGGAGGGAATGGAATGGAATTTTCAAAATGCTTGATGATTTAGCCCTGGAATGTGCATCACCCAGAATGTTGCTCGGAGTTCAATGAACGGAAGGAACCTCCTGCCAAATCCCAGGCTTGCGCTGCATAAAAGCCACTCAGTACAGCCTGTTTGGAAGAGCTTTAAGTTGCAGGTCCAGCCTCTCACCCTCGGCAAACTCCCACCCAAGGAAGACCTCATGAATGCAGATATAGGGGAAGGCCTTCTGCCACAGAGACCTCCTCATTCAGCACCGGAATGTGCACCAGAGATCCAGTCATTACAAGTGCAGCCAGTGTGAGGAAACCTTCAGCCAAGGGCTCCACCTCACTCTGCACTAGAAAGTTCTGGCTGGAGGAGGACCTTAGGTGTGCAGGGAATGTGCACTGTCCTTGTTTGACTTAACAGCGCATGCCAGAGAGGAGATCTGAGAGCAGCCTTTGTGGGGATGGCCTTAGTCAGAAGTTGAACTTCTGTTCAGACGTCCACATTGGGTGCTGCTCATGCATGGTGCTGGGTCCGTGGGAAGCTTGCAGGAGCTACGTGGCATATTCCAGCCTGCCCAGAGCCCTTGCCAGAGTCATGTCACTGTCAGTGCCTGTGGCAGAAGCCGCCACCTCTACCAGCTGCCAGGGACTCCTGAGCCACCCCACTATGCTCTTTCCAGTCCCTTGAGGGAAACCCACATAGCCTGAGCCCTCATTCCCTTCTTCCTGATTGGATGGATAGGGCATGGACATGACCTAGCTTCGATTAGGGGAATTTAGCCAGGGTCTTTTTGTGGCTCACAGGGACGGTTTACCTTTTTTCATGGATGTTGCTGGCCTCATGTGACTCTGGGTGGATTTGTCTGGCTTCCAACTCAACTTCCAAGGGAAATGCCTGCCTCATTAGGCCACCTTTAACTTGGGGGTTTTTGTTTATTATGTGGAGTGGCTGAGAACAGAAATGGGGTCGGCCATCATTGGAGGTAGGGATGGGGTGTGGAGGCAATAGGATACAGGGAAGAGCTCTCAGTCCATTTGGCTGAAGTTTTGCTGTGCAAGACCTTGGAATGACTGAAGGGCTCTGTGTGCAGCTCAGTGCTGTGACCTGGTTGGATGTCAGGATTGTTTCTGGGCCCACGCCACTCTGAGGAGAGAGTGGTTGGTAGGACAGTCCCAGCACGTCTTGGGGCATCCTGAGCTTGGTCCCTTGTATCCGGGGATGTCTCACACGTTCCAGTTCCGTGTGGGGAAGCTTTTCCCTGGGACCGCCAGGAGCCACGTGCCCTGAAGCACGGAAGCTGGTGGGCGGTGCCATTGATGGTAAGACCTGCTGGGGCCATGTAGGAGTTATAGTGCAGAAATACTAGGCCTGAATCGTTGGGAGTTGGGGAGACTGCAGCAAACCTAGGGAGGTGCCCCTTCTAACCAGGCATTCACGCATGTTCAGTAGCTGCTCTGTGGGATGACAGTGCACAGAAATGCTCAGGACCTCTAGACCTGTGTCCCTCAGCCACTCTCAAGGGCAGAGTGAATAATCGAAAGCAGCCTAGTCCAGGGTGGAGAAGTTCACTGGGTTTCCCTGGGCCAGGGCTTCATGTTTGGTAGGGTAAAGCTGTGGGCAGGAAGTTACTTGCTGGGATGCCAAAGACATTTGCAGGATAGCTGCTTGCAGGGGATGCTTTTGGACTTGCTGGGAAGCTGGAGAAGGCTGGGCTCCTGGGGAAATGCTGGGCGGCTGCCTGTGGGGCAGCTGAACTTTTTGGGAAGCTAGCTGGGACAGCCGCAGAACTCAGCCAGGATGCTCCCTGTTGGGTGCTGCTGAAACCTGCTGGAGGTGAGCCCCACTGGCGTCCCGCATACCTGTGAGTGCGAAGGGAGTTGGAAGGAAGGAAAGCACAGTGGAACTAGGAAGAGAAACCCCTTCCTCTTACCAGTGTCCCTCCAGAGCCGCCCACCGACAGGCTCATCAGCCCTGTGCCAGCTGGCAAGGAAGGTGTGCTCCCGGGTCCCAGCAGAGCACTGGGGAACGGATCTGCAGGCTGGAGGAGGAGGCGTGTCATGTGCTTGAAGCAGTGTTACAGGCTTCTTCCTCAGGGGACCCAGTCTTCCTTTCAAGAATCTTGGCCTGTGAATTGAGCTAGGTCTGGGAACTGGGACAGAGGCTGTTGCTATCCACAGTTGTGACTCCAGTCAGGTTTTTGGCTCCCAGACCTAAAGTTTTTTTCTTTTTTTCCATCAGTCAGTCCTCTTGTATTCCTAGGGACACCATGTTCAATTAGCCACTGGCAAAGAGCCCTGTGGACCAAGGTGTTTTGATCCCCGGCGTGTGTCTGCTCCCTCCCTTGGCAGACGTAGCCCCCTGGGCTTTGCTGGTCAAGTACTGGCATTTGGTCTCTGCTCCTCTGGAACCCTATCATTCCCATTGAAATCAGAGAGCCCAGCTCAGTGGCAGCGTCCCCACCATCGCACCTGCCTGCCAAGGAGAGCAGTTGTAAAGCTTCTCAGGGGTGCAGGTGCTCCCAGGCATTTCTCGGCGCCCAAGTGAAAGCAGGAGTGCTTTGGGGCCTTCTTGGAGTGTGTAGTTGAGAGATAGGTGTGCGGGTCACACATGTTAAACCCAGTCCAACATTCCCATCTCCCTACGCCTCTGGAATCCCTCCTCCACACTAGGAAAACTCCAGCGTCTCAACCTTGTTAAGTGTAGATCATTTCTGAGTTCAAGTTTCAGTCACACAATCAAATAAGCAGTAAGAGCCATGTGGCTTGTTCCTGGGGTGTGCCTCATTGATGGATCCAGTACCTGGAGTGGCGTGAACCTTCTGTTTCAAGGCGAGAGAACACAGTTGGTGGTGATGTCAGGTAACGGGAATTTTTTTTTTTTTTTTTTTTTTTTTTTTTTTTTTTTTTGAGACAGGTCTCACTCTGTCACCCAGGTTGGAGTGCAGTGGCGCAATCTCAGTTCACTGCAGTGTCTGCCTCCCGGATTCAAGTGATACTCAGCCTCCTGAGTAACTGGGATTACAGATGTGAGCCACTACGCCTGGCCAATTTTTGTGTTTTTAGTAGAGATGGGGTTTCGCCATGTTGACCAGGCTGGTGTCAAACTCCTGGCCTCAAGTAATCCACCTGCCTCAGCCTCCAAAGTCCTGGGATTACAGGTGTGAGCCACCATGCCTGGCTAGTACCAGGATTTCGTACAAGGGTTCTTTCCAACTCACTGCCTTTTGTTGGAGAAATTGATGTTATTGGCATATTTTCAAAATCATGTCCAAATGCGGCTGCAGAACATGAAGAAAATATTTTCTAGAGTGAAATGCTACAAAGAGTGAACAAGGAGTCCATCTGCTGCCATTCTCCTGATCCGCTCTGTCCCAGTCAGGCTGCGAGGGGGGCCGGTGTGGTGTCTGATGGCGCTGTAAGTCTTCCTCAGGGATAGCTCCAAAGGTTTAGCATTCACGTTTGATCCAAATGTTCAGAACGTCTCACAGATGGGTGTCATTTCTGAAAACCTGTAATGGTAGGCTAAAATTTTCTGATTTAGTTTAAACAAAGGAATAAAAAAGGATAAGGAAAGAAACTGCCTGGCAGTGAGACTTGTGCTTTAGCTGGACTTAGCCATCACTGAACCAGACGCAGATGCTTTGGTGAAGGGTGCAGAAAGGTCATCCCTTCATCCCTCTCAGACATGAAAGTGAGGTGGTTGACAGTAATGAAAAAATGCTTTATTTATAAAAATGTGTGATCATTAAAAATGTCTATTTAAAATGAGAAGTCTGTGTTTGTGGATGCTGAAAGCTGAGGAATATTGCCCTTGGTCAGTGGTTCTTAATTCTGGCTGCACAGTGACTGAGGTGTGTTAAAAAACTCCTGTTGTCCGGGCATTGTCTGGATCAACTGTGTGTTAGTTTCCTATTGTTATTAACAGATGACACAAGCTTTGTGGCTTAAAACAACACAGGTTTGTTATTTTATAGATCTGTAGGTCAGAAGCCCCACATGAGCCTCACTGGGCCAAAATCGAGATGTGGGCAGAGCCGTGTGTTTTCTGGAAACGCCAGGGGAGACTCCATTTCTTTGCCTTCTCCAGCTTCTGGAGTCTGCCCACATTTTTTGCCTTGTAGTCCCCTCCTCCATCTTCACAGCCAGCAACAAAGTCCTGGCTGGGGGTCCTCCCCACAGCACATCACTCTGACCTCCACTCTGCCGCCCTCCTATACTTTTCAGGACCCTGTGATGACACTAGGCCAACCAGATCATCCAGGATGATCTCCCTCTCTTAAGGGCAGCTGAATAGCCACACTAATTCCATCAGCAACCCCAGTTAGCACAACATAATCGCAGCTTCTGTGAATTAGGATGTGGACATCCCCCGGAGTCTCTTATCTGCTGACCACAGCCGTAAAATCAGAATTTCTGGGAGTTGAACTTGAGCCTCAATAGTTTTAGAAACCTTCCCAGTGGATTCTAATATGAGGCCATTTAACTAGAACTGGTTATGGGGAACAACTGGAGGGCTTCAAGAAAGGGAGTAATGCGGCCCAATCTGTATTTCAGAAATACTGTTCCAGTTACACTGTCAGGGGTGGGCTGGTGGGGGAGGGAGGACTGTGATGGGACTTGAGTCAGTGGACAAGTGACAGCTGTTGGGGATCAAGGCAGTCTTGGTTTTGCCAACCATTCCTCAAAAGGATCAGTGTCCACTAAGTGAGTACTGCACTGGGGTAAAGGACATACACAAATATTTTGAGGAGTCTTGGACAAGACGAAGCCACAGTACAAGACACACAGTACAGCACCTCCCACCCCCAGAGGTTTTTTTTTTTGTTGTTGTTTTTTGTGGGTTTTTTTTTTTTTTTTTTGTGAGTCAGGGTCTTACTCTACCACCCAGGCTAGAATGCAGTGGCACGATCATAGCTCACTGCAGCCTTGAACTTCTGGGCTCAAGCGATCCTCCTGCTTCAGCTTCCCAGAAAGCTAGGACTATAGTTGCTCACCACCACATCTGGCTAATTTTTAAATTTTTTGTTTTTAGCAGAGACAGGATCTTACTATGTTGCTCAGGTTCATCTCGAACTCCTGGCCTCAAGTGATCTTCCTGCCTTGGCCTCCCAAAGCGCCGGGATTACAGGTGTGAGCCACCATGCCTGGACCACCTCCAGAGTTCTTGAGCAAGGCCATGCCATCAGTGGCAGAGAATTATATGCCTTTGTGGAGATCTAATCACACACCATAAAGTTCACCATTTTAAAGTGTGCTATTTAAAAGTGTAACAATTTTTAGCATATCCACAAAGTTGTGCGTTGATCACCACTATCTTAATTCCAGAACATTTCCATCACCTCCGACAAAAAACTTCATACCTATTTGCACTCACTCCCCAGTTCTGTCCCTGCCAGGCCTGGCAACAACTAATTTGCTTTCAGTGTTTATGGATTTACCTATCCCATTTATACTCATGTAAATGGAATCATATAATATGTGGCCTTTTGTGAGTGTCTTCTTTCACTTAGCATGATGTTTTTAAGGTTCGCCTATGTTGTAGCATGTGTCAGAATTTCTTTCCTTTTCATGGACAAATAATATTCTACTGTGTGGAGGCACTACATTTTGTTTATCCATTTATCCATCCATGAACATTTGGGTTGTTTCTATTTTTTGGTTATTGTGAATAAGGCTTCTATGATGGGTACAAAGTTTTCTATAGATACATGTTTTCAGTTTTCTTCGGTATATACCTGGGAATGGAATTGCTGAGTCATACATTAACTCAATGTTTAATTTTTGAGGAACTGCTGAACTGATTTTCTTAGTGGCTGAACTGTTTTATATTCCCACTGTCAATGCACAAGGGTTTTGATTGCCCTACATTCTTGCTAACACTTGTTATTGTCTGTCTTTTCTATTTTAGTCACCCTAGTGGGGATGAATTGGTATCTCACTGTGGTTTTCATTTGCATTTCCCTAGTGAGTGATACTACCACACATCTTTTCATGTGCTCTTTGGCTGTTTATATATGTTCTTTGAGAAATGTATGTTTAGATCCTTTGCACATTTTAAAATTGAGTTGTCTTTTTATTCTTGACTTAGAAGAGGTCTTTATATATTTTGGATATGATTCTCTTATCAGATACTTGATTTGCAAATATTTTCTCCCATTCTGTAGGTTTTCTTTTAACTTTCTTCATGATGTTCTTTGAAGCACAAAAGCATTTAATTTTGAAGAAGTCCAATTTGTCTATTTTTCTCTTTTACTTGTGCTTTTGGTGTCAGATCTGAGAATCCATTGCTCGATCCAAGATCATGAAGATTTACTCCCATGCTTGCTTCCAAGTCTTTTAGTATCTGTTACATTTTATGTCTTTGATCCACTCTGAGTTAATGTGTATATATGGTATAAGGTAGGGGGCCTAACTTCATTCTTTTGTATGCAGATATCTAGTTGTCCAAGCAACTATTTTTGTTGAATAGTCTATTCTTTCCCCCATTGAGTTGTCTTGGCACCCTTGTCAAAAATCAGTTGACCATGGCTGGGTATGGTGGCTCAAGCCTGTAATCCCAGCACTTTGGGAGGCCGAGCTAGGTGGATCACCTGAGGTCAGGAATTTGAGACCAGCCTGGCCAACATGGTGAAACCCCGTCTCTACTGAAAATACAAAAATTAGCCGAGGGTGGTGATGGGTGCCTGTAATCCCAGCTACTTGGGAGACTGAGGCAGGATAATTGCTTGAACCCGGGAGGTGGAGGTTGTAGTGAGCCAAGAGTGCACTACTGCACTCCACCCTGGCGACAGAGGGACACTCCATTTAAAAACAAAACAAAACAAAACAAAAAACATCAATTGACCATTAATATAAGAGTTTATTTTGGACTCTCAATTCTATTGATATATTTTTAACCTTATGGCAATACAACACTGTCTTTTTTTTTTTTTTTTTGAGACGGAGTCTCGCTCTGTCGCCCAGGCTGGAGTGCAGTGGCGCGATCCTGGCTCACTGCAAGCTCCGCCTCCCGGGTTCCCGCCATTCTCCTGCCCCAGCCTCCCGAGTAGCTGGGACTACAGGCGCCCGCCACCTCGCCCGGCTCATTTTTTGTATTTTTAATAGAGATGGGGTTTCACCGTGGTCTCGATCTCCTGACCTTGTGATCCGCCCGCCTCGGCCTCCCAAAGTGCTGGGATTACAGGCGTGAGCCACCGCGCCTGGCCAACACTGTCTTGATTACTGTTGTTTTGTAATAAGTTTTGAAACCATGAAGCATGAGTACTACAAGTTTGTTGTTTTTTAAGATCATTTTGGCTATTTTGGGTTTCTTACATTACCATATGAATTTTAGAATCAGCTTGTCAATTTCTTGGGTTTTTATAGTAATTGTGTTGAATCCATTGATTGTTAGGGGGAATATTTCCATCTTAACAATATTAAGTCTAATAATTCATTATCCCAAGATATCTTCCAGTTTATTTAGGTCTTCTTTAATTTCTTTCAGTAATGTTTTATAGTTTTGGGGATGCATGTCTTGCTCTTTTTTGTTAAATTTATTTCTAAGTATTTTATTCCTTTTAATGCTATTGTAAATGGGGTTGTTTTCTTAATTTCATTTTAATATGGGGAGCATAATAGTGCCCGCCTGGTAGGGTTGTTAGGACAGCTGGATGGGCCAGCAGGCAGGCGCCTTACGATGCCTGTGTCTTAAGAGACGCTCAGTGAGCACTGGTCGTCGTGGCTCTTCCTCCTCCTCTCTCCCCACTCCCCGCCACACCGAGGACCCTGAATGAGGGTGGTGCTATGGCATCCTCGTTAGAGCTTGAGGCTTCGGAGCCAGCGGGGCTAAGATTATGGCACTAATATGCCCTAGTGGAGGGGCCTTAGGAGCGTTGTGTAGCTGAGTGTAGCTGACTGAGTTTGTTTCCTCATCTGCAAAGTGGGGCTGCCGATGCAATGTCCTTTGTGGGATGTTGTGAGGGATAAATGACACAATGCAGCTCAGACGCGGAGCATCATGTCTGGCCCACGCTTCACTGCATCCAGGATACCAGTGTTGATAAATGACATCACTGACTACGCCAATCACAGCTGACACCGCCGTTGCTGGTGTGACGCGCCCTGGCATCAGAGGTGGTAAAATGCGGACCCGTGTGTCTCTCGGCATTGCAGAAATGCAGGATTTCTATCACGCAGTTGCCTCTTCCACACAGTGCATGGCCTGGACGGTCCCAGCAGGCTTTTCTTGTATGACTCACTTTCATGTACATTTAAAAAATTAGGAGAGAAGCACTCTGTGACCTTGAGGTACTCCAACTTCTGTTGGTGGCGGTCGGGAGATGTTTCAGGCCTAACGGAATCAAGGCCTCGGGTATTTAAGCTATTCTTTGACTGTTTCCTACAGGAAAGAGAACTTCATACACAAGGTGGGTCCCCTGAAGATTAGATTATCAGTTGGAAACCTGAGTTCCAATGTATTCCGGCTTTGATCTTCAGACCCTGAGCGGCCAGTGGAGTCTAGCTCAGCCTCGGCTTTCGCTGTAGACACTGAGGCTCGGGGAGGTGAGGAGACACAGCTGGCTGTGGTGGCCCCCCTGCCCTGGCGGTGCCAGGACCAAGCCCGGGCCTTTCTCATGCTGTGCCCTGTGCCTTCTGAGCGGAAGAGGAGCCTGTTTGTTGAGGAACTAAGATAGAGTGGATTAGAAGAGTAACGGATGCTTTCTACAGAAGCAGGCGGCCTGGGTTTGGAATGAGGCAGCCTGTTTGTTTGCTGTGTGTCCTTGTCCCTCTCAGAACCTTCCCATTGTAGGTGTTTTATCAATGCCAGTCAGTGAAGGAATGAGTAAATGATGTTTTTCAACAAAAATGAATTTATTTTGTAGACTAAAATAGCCTCTGGGGAGCCCATTGCAGAGACCCTGCCATCTGCGTGCCCCAGGCTGAGAGGAGCCCATTGCAGAGACCCAGCCATCCGCGTGCCCTGGGCTGAGAGGAGCCCATTGCAGAGACCCTGCCATCCACGTGCTCTGGGCTGCCTGTGGCTCTCCCAGGCTGCTTTCTCTTCAGGTCTTGTATCTGGGAGTCTGGCCATCCAGCATCCCTGGGAAGGGGTTTTTAGAAAATGTGCATTTATGGATTTGAAATCCCAAATGGGATATCCACACTGTGTCAGAAGGCGCAGTTGGGCTCTGAGCCAAGCTGTGGTGAGCTCTGGGCTCCAGGGCGGCTCTAGAGGACCAAGGGGCCTGGGCGGGAGAGGTTGTGCTGCACTGAGAGCTCACATTTCATGGCTTGTAAAACCCAACCGGAATTCCAGGTGTGCAAACCACATTTGATGTCCCAGTAACCAGGTAACAACAGGATGGAGGACTTGGGGAGAGACTGGGGAACCTTCCTGAGAAGCGTTGCCAATCCACTGGCCCTCACCTTCCCAACCCATTGCTGTGGCCACCCAGCCCTGTGCCCTCTCTCCTGGCCCCAGCCATAGGGAGCTGTGCACTTCCCCTGACCACACGGCCTGCTCGTTGCACAGCTCTGCCGGGCCCGTCCTCTCTCTTGGATGCTCCACTTAAGATGCTGCTTCTGTCAGGAAGCCTTTCCCTCCCCTCCCAGCTGAGCGGTGACCCCACCTCAGTCTCTCGCCAGAGGCCTGTAATCTTAGACATGCCTAGCAACAAACATTTGTGGGAAGGGTCTGAGTACAGGTTTGTCATCTTCATGCCTGGAGGGGCCGGCAGAGGTGATCAGTGAACAAGTGGAGGTCAACAGCCAGGGTAGGGAGGTGTGCTGGGGTGGGGGTAGTGGGTCCTTCTTGTGCAGAGACCCGTAGCTGATCTCTGCCTGAGTAGCTCTGAAGCCTCCTACTTCTTAAGGCCACTAGGAGCAGGTAAGTTTTACCTTTCTGAGTTAAAACTTTAAAAAAGCCCCCACAATATCCTCATCTATGTGTCTTAGTCCATTCCTGCTGCTGTAACACAGTCCCTGAGACTAGGTAATTAAAAATCATAGAAAGCTATTTTTCATAGTCCTGGAGGCTGGGGAGTTCAAGATCAAGGCACTGGCAGGTTCCGTGGCTGGTGAGGGCCTGGCCTCTGCTTCTACAATGGCATCTCGTTTCTGTGTCCTCACATGGCAGAGGGGGAGGAAGGGCAAAGGGCTTAACTAGTTTGCTGGAGCCACCGCCCTATTTTTTCTTCTGGAGACAGAATCTCACTCTGTCACCCAGGCTGGAGTGCAGTGGTGCAGTCACAGCTCACTGCAGCCTTGACTTCCCAGGCTGAAGTGATCCCCGCCACCTCCGCCCTGCTGAGGAGCTGGGACTACCGGCATGTGCCTCCACACCAGCATAATTAAAAATAATGATTTGTGAGTGTGGATATGGGGTCTCACTATGTTGCCAAGGCTGGTCTCAAACTCCTGGGCTCAAGCAATCCTCCTGCCTCAGCCTCCCAGCCTCTTGGCTGAGATTACAGGTATGAGCCACTGTGCTCAGCCCTGGAGCCCTTTTATAAGGGAGGGAGGGAGACCTCATGACTGAATCACCTTCTAAAGACCCCACCTCTTAATATCATCACTTTGGGTCTTAGGTTCCAATATATGAATTTTTGGTGGGGAGGCACATACATTCAAACCACTGGATCATGTCAATGAGGCATTTCTGAAGATGGACTTTTATTTATTGTCCAACACTGATGATAGTAGGATGGACGGTCCCTTGGCAGGGCTTGTTGAGAGAGGAGGAGGTTCCAGAAGAGTTGTTCTGTCTAATCAGGAAGAGCTTCTGTTCTATAGATGCTGATGATTTAAATCCTACAGGAAATCCTGTAGGATTAAATGATGCCCACTTAAATTTGACTTTCAGATAAACCGTACATTTTATTATAATTATGTCCCATGCAATATTTAAATTTAACTGGGCCTCCTGTATTTTTTATTTGCTAAATCTGGAAACTGTATTTGGAATAAGCTCAGGAATAAAATTTGAGTTTTTATGAGTATGTAATGATCTCTGTGAGAAATTTGACTCTTATAAGGATGATGATATTTTGAAAAGCAAACAAAGTAATCAGGAAGACATTTTTTTCTTTACAAAACCTAAATAAACCCCTTCTAAATTAGCTTTTTCAAACAACCTAAAAAGAATTAGTGATTTTCCAAGTACTCATTATCCATGCATCTGTTGATAGTAACCATTGCAATGGCCTGAAAAAACATACATGTTTTGTAAAATGTTTTCCTAAAGCCTGATTTCTTGTATTTACCCATTTTGTTTTTATTCTTCTTATTGTTCTGTTTTCATTCCTGATGTTTCAAGATTCCTTCTTTTATCATTTCCTTTCCATTTCAAGAGCTTCCTTAAGCGTTCTTTTAGGCCAGGTCTTCTGGTGCCAAATTTTCTTAGTTTTTTTGAGTCCAAGAAGGTCTTGATCACCCCCTTCATTTCTGAGGGATATCTTCACTGACAGTTCTTTTCTTTCAGAATTTTGAAAAGTTTTGTGCCATTTCCTTCTGGCTTCCGTGGTTTCTCATGAACAATCTACTGTCATTTGAATTGCTTCTTTCACACAGGTAAGATGTTGATTATCCTTTTTTTTTTTTCTTGAGAGGGAGTTTTGCTCTTCTTGCCCGGGCTGGAGTACAATGGCATGATCTCGGCTCACCGCAACCTCCACCTTGAGCAATTCTCATGCCTTAGCCTCCCAAGTAACTGGGATTACAGGCATGCGCCACCATGCCTGGGTAATTTTGTATTTTTAGTAGAGATAGGGTTGTTCCATGTTCGTCAGGCTGGTCTCGAACTCCCAACCTCAGGTGATCCACCTGCCTTGGCCTCCCAAAGTGCTGGGATGACAGGCATGAGCCACTGTGCCCGTCCAATTATCTCTTAATGCTTTCAAGATTTTTCTTTGTTCATAGTTCTCAGGAGTTTCATTATGATTATCTTTGATGTGAATGTCTTTGAAGTTATCCTATTTAGCATTTGCTCAGCTTCTTGTATCTGTAAGTTTGTGTTTTTTGCCAAATTTGAGAAATTTCAGCCATTATTTCTTTGAGTACTTTTTCAGTCTCTCCCTTTTTCTCTTCTTTTCCCAGGACTCTCATGACATAAATGTTATATCTTTTGTTATAATCCCACAGGTCCCTGAGGCTCTGTTCGTTTTTCAGTCAGTTTTTTTTTCTCTGTTGTTTAGATTGATTGTATTGTTCTCTCTTTCAGTTCACGGATTCCTTCCTCTGTCTTCCCCGTTCTGTTGTGGAACCTATTCAGTGAGTTTTTGTCTTTGTTTTGGTTATTGTATTCTTTAGTTCTAATATTTCCATTTGTTTCTTTTTCATATTTCCATGTCTTTACCAAGGCTTTCTATTTTTTTTTTTAATTTATGTCCAGTGTGTTTCCAATTCCTTGTTGAAGCATTTTTATGATGGCTGCTTTAAAATATTCATCAAGATATTGAATATTATTAACACAAAAAAAGATAAACATTTGATGTTTATCTTTTATGTATGTTATTTAATCTGATCACATTATATGTATTGAAACATCACTGTGTACCCCATGAATATGTGCAATTATTATTTGTCAATTAAAAATGAAATTAATTGGCTGGGTGCAGTGGCTCACGCCTATAATCTCAACACTTAGGGAGGCTGAGGCAGGCAGATGATGAGGTCAGGAGATCGATAGCATCCTGGCTAACACGGTGAAACCCTGTCTCTTCTAAAAATACAAAAAAAAAAATAGCTGGGTGTGGTGGTGGCAGATGCCTGTAGTCCTAGCTACTCAGGAGGTGGAGGCAGGAGAATTTATTGAACCCAGGAGGCAGAGGTTGCAGTGAGCCGAGGTCGTGCCACTGCACTCCAGCCTGGTGACAGAGCGAGACTCTGTCTCAAAAAATCAATAAATACATAAATAAAATTAATTAACAAATTAAAAAACCTTCATCATGTAGTTCCCATGTGTGTGTGTCATCTTGATATTGGTGTCTATTTACTGTTTTTTTTTCCATTCAAGTTGATTATTTTCCTGGTTCTTGGTATGACAAGTGAATTTCAGTTGTATCCTGGACATTTTGGGTATTCAGGATCTTATTTAAATCTCCTGTCTTTACAAGCTTCCTCTGACACTTTGTCACTTAAGAAGGTGTCAGGAGGAGTAGAAGTCCAAATTCCCCTCTTGGCCTCTGTTGACACCCAGAAGGATGAAGAAAGATGTTTTACTACTCCTGGGTATGGGGAGTGGTAGACATTTAGGCTTTACTGTGCTTCCTTTGACACAAACCCAGTGGGGAGGGGAAGGGCCACCTTTTACTGCCAGGTGGAGATGAAGATTTGACCTACTCACGTGGCCTTCCCTGACGCTCTGGGGAGTTGGAGGCATTGCTTTTCTTGATCTTAGTTTGGGAGATGGTCATCTCAGGGGAAGCCCTGCAACCAATGTTGCCTTGTCACTGATACTAAAAAGGACCTTAGATTTCAAGCAGTATCTTTTAGACTCCATAGAGATTGTCTTTTATTTCTTTCTCTTGCCTAATTGCTCTTCCTAGGACTTACAGTTCTGTGTGGAATAGGAGTGGTGAAAATGGGCATCCTTATTTTTCCTGATCTTAGAGGCAAAGATTTTATCTTTTCCCCAGTTGGTATGATGTTAACTGTAGATTTGTCATAAATGGTATTTATTGTTTCAAGGTATATATATCTTCTATACCTAATTTGCTAAGAGTGTTTATCATAAAGGAATGTTGGATTTTCAAATGCTCCGTGTTTATTGAAATGATCATTTTGTTGCCTTATTTGGTTAATGTAGTATATCACATGTATTGATTTGCATATGTTGAACCATCCTCAAGTTCCTGGGATGAATCCCACTTGATCATAATGATCTTTTAAATGTGCCTTTCAATTTAGTTTGCTAGTGTCTTTTTGAGAATTTTTGCATCTATGTTCCTCAGAGATATTGGCCTGTGGTTTTCTTTTTTGTTGTGTTCTTATCTGGTTTTGGAATCAGAGTAATGCTGGCCTCATATAATTAGTTCGCAAGTTTTCCCCCCATTCAATTTTCTGGAATATTTTGAGCAGAATTGGTGTTAGTTCTTCCTTAAATATTTGGTAGAATTCAGCAGTGAAGCCATCAGGTCCTGGGCTTTTTAAAAAACTTGCTTATTTTTTTCATGGAAGACTTTTTATTACTGATTCAATTTTCTTACCTGTTACTGGTCTGTTAAAATTTCCTATTCTTCATAATTTAATCTTGATAGGTTATATCAGGAATGTATTCATTTCTTTTTTGTTTACAAATTTTTTGTTGTATATGTGTTCATAATAGTCTCTTATGATCCTTTATATTTCTGTGATATTAATTGTAATGTCTCTTTTTTTATTTCTGATTTTATATATTTGTTTCTATCCTCTTTTATTCTTAGCCTAGCTAAAGGTTTGTTGATATGGTTTATCTTTTCAAAGAAATGAACTTTTTATTTCATTGATCTTTTGAATTGGTCCTTTTTTTACACTCTATTTTATTTCTGTTCTAAGCTTTATTATTTCCTTCCTTCTACCAATCTTGGGTTTAGTTTGTTCTTCTCTAGTTCCTAGATGTTCATGGCAGGTCATTTATTAGAAATATTTCTTCTTTTTTGATACACAGGTTTATCACTATGAACTTCCCTCTTAGAACTGCTTTTGCTGTGTGCCATAGGTTTTGGAATGATGTGTTTCTATTCTCATTTGTCTTAAGGAATTTTAATTATTATAATTTGTTTTTGTTTTTTACAGACAGGGTTTTGCTTTGTTGCCCAGGCTGGAGTACAGTGGCACAATCATAGCTCTCTGTAACCTTGAACTCCTGGGCTCAAGTGATCCTCCTGCCTCAGCCTCCCATGTGCTACCATGCCTAGCTATTTTTAAAAAATTGCTTATAGAGACAATGTCTCACTATGTTGCCTAGGCTGGTCTCAAACTCCTGGTCTTAAGTGATCCTCCCACCTTGGATCTCAGGGAGTTTAAAAATTTCCTTTTTCATTTATTTATTAACCCATTGGTTATTTAGGAGCATGTTGTTAAATTTCCATGTACTTGTAAGACTTCTGAAATTTTTCTTCTTGTTGACTTCTAGTTTTCCTTGTCATTGACTTCTATTATGGTCTGAAGAACTACTTGATAAGATCTCTATTTTGTTAAGTTTAAGATTTGTTTTGTAGCCTAACATATGATCTATCCTGAAGAACATTCCACGTACAGTTGAAAAGAAGGTGTATTTTGTCGGATGTCAGATGAAATGTTTTGTAAATGTCTGTTAGGTTTATTTGGTCTGTGGTATAAGTTCAACTTTTTGTTGTTGTTGATTTTCTGTCTAGATGATCTGCATTCACTGCTGAAAGTGGAACCCTGAAGTTCCCTACTATTTTTTGTGGTAGACTATCTCTCCCTTTAGATCTAATAATCATTGCTTATATATTTGGATGCTGTGATATTTGGTGCATATATATTTATAGTTGTTATATCCTCTTAATGAATTGCTTCCTTTATTATTTTATAGTGACCTTCTTTTGCTCTTTTTACAGTTTTTGACTTAAAGTCTATTTTGTCTGATTATCAATATGGCTGTTCCTGTTTGTTTTTGGTTTATGTTTGCATGGAATATCTTTTTCCATGTCTTCACTTTTAGTCTGTTTGTCTTTAGTAGTGAGGGGAGTCTCTTGTAGGCAGCATATAGATGGATCTGTTTTAAAAAAATCAGTTCAACCACTTTATATCTTTTAGCTGTAGAATTAATCTGTTTATATTCAAAGTTATTATTGGTAGAAAAAGACTTACTCCTACCATTTTATTAATTGTTTTCTGGTTGTTTTGTAGACCTTTGTTCTTCTCTTTTTGTTTACAGCTGTAGTTTGGTGGGTTTTTTGGTGTTAAGGTTTGTTTTCTTTCTCTTTCTCATCTGGGTATCTGCTGTAATTTTTTTCTTTGTAGTTATCATGGGTCTAACATAAACAGTCTTGTAGTTACAGTACACTTTTTTTTTTTTTTTGAGACAAGGTCTTGCTCTCTTGCCCAGGTTGATCTCCCAGGACTCAAGAGATCCTCCTGCATCAGCCTCCTGAGTAGCTGGGACTATGGGCCCATGCCACCATGCCTGGATCATTTTTTGTAAAGACATAGTCTCACTTTGTTGCCCAGGCTGTTCTTGAACTCCTGGGCCCAAGTGATCCTCCTGCCTCAGCCCCCCAAAGTGCTGCAATTACAGGCATGAGCCACTGTGCCTCGTGATATAATACACTATTTTAAGCTGCTAACAACTTAAGTTTGGTGATATGAAAGTACTCTAGACTTTCCCCCATCCTCCTACAATTTGTATTTTAGTTGCCTTAATCTACATCTTTATCTTTTGTAGTTGATGTTTTTGACCTTTTTTATTTTTAAATATCAAACTAGAGGATTGAAAGATTTACATAGCATCATTACAGCACTGGGGTATTCTAAGTATGATAGATTTACCTATACTGGTGAGTTTTATGATTTCATGTGTTTTAACAATAGTAATTATTGTCTCTTTGTTATTAGGTATAGCATTCCCTTAAGCATTCTTTGTAAGGCCAGTTGGGTGGTGAAGAATTCCCTCAGGTTTTGCTTGTCTGGGAAGTTTTTTATTTCTCCTTCATTACTGAAAGACAGCTTTTATAGATATAGTATTCTTGGCTGACAGTTTTTTTTTTTTCTTTAAACACTTTGAATATATTATCCCATTCTCTCCTAGCTTGAAAGGTTTCTGCTGAGAAATCTGCTGACAGTCTAATGGTAATTTCCTTATTTGTGAATTGATGCTTCTCTCTTGCGGCTTTTAGAATTCCCTCTTTGACTTTGACTATAATATGCCTCAAAGAGGATAATTTTTGGTTGAGTTTTATTGGGCATCTTTGAGCTTCTCAGATCTGGATATCTATGTCTCTCCCAAGACTTGGGAGGTTTTCAGCTATAATTTTATTAAATAGGTTTTCTGTGCTTTTTTCCTCCATTTCTTCTCCCCGTAGCATTCCTATCATGTGAATATTTGTTTATTTAATGGTGTCTCATAAGTCTTGTAAGTTTCTTCATTTTTTAATATTGTTTCGTTTTTTCCCTCTGGTTGGATTATTTCAAAAGACCTGTCTTTAAGTTCAGAAATTCTTTTCTGCTTCATCTAGTCTGTTGTTGAAGCTCTCAACTGTATTTTTTATTACATTAATTGAATTTTTGAGTTCCAAGAATTTTTTTGGTCATTTTTTATGATATCTATTTGTTAGTTGAATTTTTTTTCAGATTGTGAATTGTTTTCCTGATCTTATTGAATTGTTTGTCTGTACTCTCTTGTATGTTACTGAGTTTCCTTAAGGTCATTATTTTGAATTTATTTTTAGGTACTTTATAAATATCCTTTTCTTTGTGGTCTGTTACTGTATACTTACTGTGTTTCTTTGGGGATATCATGTTTCCTTGCTTTTTCGTGTGTCATGTTTCTCATATCCCTACATTCATACCTGCACATCTAATGGAACAGTTGCTTTTTTGAATTTTATAAGGCAGCTTTTGTAGGAACCCATCCTTGCAAATGGGTTCTAGGGTGTTGGTTGGGAATGGCACATTGGCTTTTGTTCTAAGAAGTCCCCTCACTCTGAGCAGATCCTGGTGGGGGAGACAGTGTGGCAGAGGCAGGATACCTCACTCACCTCTCTAGGGTGCTATCCCGGGGTTCTGTGCCCCACAGGGATTTCACCACTCCCCTGGTGCTCTCCAGTGTAACTTCTCAGTCACTGGAGTGGAAATACAGGTATCTGTTGTTTTGTTCCCTTTCTAGGGGTGTGTGGGGAAGTGCCAGGAAGCACTAGCTGGCCATCCTGCTGATGTCTGATACTTGCACTGTCTTCTAACATCATAAAAGTCCAGGGGAAAAAGTGTGCTGGTCATTGAGGGAGCAACAAAGTGCAAATTGGTGTTTGAAGAGAAGGGAGATTTTCCGGTACTTTGGGAGAGGAGTCTTTCAGTCCTTCCACCTAAGTAAGAAAATTCTTTAAAAAGCTACCAACCAGAAGCATAAGTCGGTCCTGCTGTGATGAAAGACACAGTGATGAGAAAAGCCCTGGACACCAACCTTGTGCCTGGGTGTGAGATATCTAGACCTGCAGGCTCTGCCTGGCCTGACACTGTCAAGTGGGGACTGGCCCAGTGCTGCCTGGCCTCCCAGGATTTGGCTGTGCTGCTGGCCTGAGCTGGCCTGTTTGGGGTGTGTGTGGTTACAAACCTCTGATTAGTCTAGCAGGTACATGGTTCCTACAGGAAAGCCAGGAAGGGGATTGCTTCTACAGCCCTAGGGATATTGGGGCCTAAGGGCATCTGTCTTACGATGGAGGAACTCCGAGCAGGAACAATGCAGGCTTTTAATTCTAGCACAAGAGGCCAATTTCTCAATAATCAACTGAGAACTGATGGAAGTTCATCAGAGCCTCTGCAAGGTTTGTATCATTCTGGCCGGAGTGGGGACTAGGTAAGTGAGGAGATTGGGAAGGGGCCCAGCAGATTTTTGCCCCTATGAAAGTCCTTGGAGAATCACAACTTTAGCTCCAGCCCCCACTCCATTTAATCCAGACCTTAACCAGGGTTCCAGCAAGTTAGAGGTGACTCTCATCCTGAGTTTTATTGTTCAGATGTTGGTCCTTTATTATGTAATTTGGCCTGATGTAGGGCTGAGAAAATGCATTGTCTTATTTCACCCTTGACGTTTTTATTGCAGAGCATTTCCAAATCTGTGGGAAAGGCTGTTCAGGCTGCTTCCTTGGGAAGTATTTAAAGGGATACAAGTCAGCTACTGAATGCAGGGAGAGGGGAAAAATTAGGCAGAAGAGAGAAAGAGAAAATACAAGGGGAAAGGTATTAAACAAGAAGGAACCCAGTCACAGCATTTTATTTCTCCATTTGTTCTTTGTATCATAAGTTTTGAAGTAAAATGTACTTTCCCAATAGTTTTTTTTTCTCTTTGTTAATCAGAAGTGAATTAGACTTTCTGTTCCTTTTCAGTGAGAGGGACCTGTCCCCAGCTCTGTGATCTTGGCCATTTCTCTTTACTTTTTTGGGCCTGTGTCTTTATCTACAGAGGGAGATCAAGAATGTCCACTGCTTGAGTTTATTTCAAGGGTTAAGTGAGATTCATTGTCATTCAACAAGCATTTGTTGTCTCCATGCACCTTCCCCTGTGCTAGGAGCTGGCTCCTGCTTTCCTGGGGCTTATCAAGGGGCACCCCAAGCAAAGGATGCTGTTTAATGAGGAAAGCATCAACGTGAGAGTGGGAGGGCTCCTTGTGGGAAGCTGCATTTAGCCAAAATCTGATGTCAGGGAGAGTTTGCTATAGGAGAGGGGCAAGTTGGAGAGTGGAGGAAGAGGAGTAGCTTGTACAGAGGCCTGTGGTGGGAAGTCACCCAACCCACTCCAGGGGCTGAGAGGAGATAGGCCAGCGAGGCTAGAGGGCAGAAGGCTAGAGAGAGGAGCAAAATGAGGCTGGAGAGGCCAGAAGATAGAGACCATGGAGCATTGCTGGGTCAGGTTTAAGCAGGGAAAGTTACATGGGACTTGCATTTTGGAAAGAGCCTTCTGACTGCAGGAACTGGCCTTGATGTCTGAGGGAGGCTAAAAATCCGGCCATTGCTGGAGTTCAGCCTTGATACTGGCAGCTTGGACTGTGGTGGTGGCGAATGGTGGAGGGGAAGGAGTAGAAGGAGGCTGATGTTAGAATTAAGAGCCTCTGGGCTGGGCTCAGTGGCTCACGCCTGTAATCCCAGCACTTTGGGAGGCCGAGGCACGCGGATCACGAGGTCACGAGATCGAGACCATCCTGGCTAACACAGTGAAACCCCGTGTCTACTAAAAATACAAAAAAATTAGCCGGGCATGGTGGCGGGCGCCTGTAGTCCCAGCTACTCAGGAGGCTGAGGCAGGAGAATGGCGTGAACCCGGGAGGCGGAGCTTGAAGTAAGCAGAGATGGCACCACTGCACTCCAGCCTGGGCGGCAGAGCAAGACTCTGTCTCAAAAAAAAGAAAAAAAAAAAAAAAAGAACCCCTTAACTTGGTGACTGACTGGATGGATAATGTGTAGTGGTGAAAAGGAAGCTATCAGGATGAGGTCTAGATTTCTGCCTCATGCACTGGATAGAGTTTCGTTGTTCACTGAGATGCAAGTTACCATTGGAGGCCTGGTCTTGGACATGCTGAATTTGAGGTACCTTTGAGACACTCAGTGAAAAATATGGACTAGGTTAGTAGGATGTACCATTTTGGAGTTCAGAGATGAGGTCTGGCCTCATTTTTTCATCTTTCCTGTATCCATACCAGCTGCCAGAATAACTTTTCTTTTTTCTTTTTGAGACAGAGTCTCACTCTGTTGCCCAGGCTTGAGTGCAGTGGTGTGATCTCGGCTCACTGCAACCTCTGCCTCCTGGGTTCAAGCGATTCTCCTGTCTCAGCCTCCCAAGTAGCTGGGATTACAGGCATGCACCACCACGCCCGGCTAATTTTTGTATTTTTAGTAGAGATGGGGTTTCACCATGTTGGTCAGGCAGGTCTCAAACTCCTGGCCTCAAGTAATCTGCCTGCTTTAGCCTCCCAAACTGCTGGGATTACAGGCTCGAGCCATTGTGCCCGGCCATAATAGCTTTTCAGTTCCTCCCTTGAGAGGCAGAGTGAACTTTCTTCTTTGACTGTAGGTTCAACTATCTTCCATAAAAAGAACCCCAAATCTTCCTGACCCCAAATCCCTTTTGCTATGGTCTGAATGTTTGTGTCACTCCAAAATTCATATGTTGAAATCATAACCCACAAGGCGATGGTATTAGAAGGTAGGCTTTTGGGAGGAGATTAGGTCATGAAGACTAGCGCCCTTATAAAAGAGGCCCCAGATAGCTAGCCCACCCCTTCCATCATGTGAGGACACAGAAAGAAGGTACTGTCTATGAACCAGAAAATGGGCGCTTATCAGACACCAAATCTGCTGGTACCTTGATCTCAGACTTCCTAGCCTCCAGAGCTGCAAGAAGTAAATTTCTGTTGTTTTTAAGCTATCCAGTTTATGGTATTTTGTTATAGAAGCCCAAACAGTCTAAAACACCCCTGTAGCTATATTCACCTTCTCTTTCCTCCCATGCGTGGGTCAAACACCCCCAAGTTTGCTGTCTTTGGGATGAAGCTCTTCGAGTACAGTTCCTGCTGTACAATGCTTCTCCATCTTCAGGCCTGTGAAACTAAAGAGACAAATTGTCTGCCCACTGCGTAATATACCACAGTGGGACAGGCATAATATTGCCATTATAGATGTTCCTTTTGTAAAAGGGAAACACGAGAGAGAAAAAGTAGTCATTGGTCCATAACAATTCTGAAATCCAGCTGGGGAAATGTTAGAAGTTCCTTGATTAGGTCTCGAGGCCCAGAAACGACTCTTCCTAGCACTTCATTCTGCTCTCTGAGCTCTTGGTTCTACCCCGAGTCAACTTTTCTTTTCTTTTTTTGGTGAAATGTGTGTGTTTGGAGTGGAGTAGTTTTCACAGCCTTCTTGTCAGTATATGTTTTGGGGTCAAACTACCTCCTTTCATTTAGTTCTATCTCTATCCTTTTCAGTTTAAGCTGGCAGTATTTTTTACTGAAATAAATCTCTCCAAAACATTGTGGGTTACAGTGAATTTCATTGCAGGTATACCCCATTAGACAGAAGCTTCAGCACCACAGGAAAGGTCATACAAAAAAATAGACAGAAGTTACATTCACAAATGTCTTCTGGATAAGCCCTTAAGCTTTGTTTTTTTTTTTTTTCTTTGTGTTTAGTTTGCTGTTTTTGTCTGTTTTCTTAAAATGGAGACTTTGATAATTGGTTTTAAGCCTTTCTTCTTTTCTCTTATGTGTATTTAAATTGATAAAAATTTCCCTCTAAGCATGGCTTCAGCTTTAATTTCATATGTTTGTATGTTTTGATACGTTATATTTTCATGTCCATTCATTTCAAAATATTTCTGATTTCCATTATCGTTTCTTTTTTGAATCACAGGTTGTTTAAAAGAGTATTTGGGAATTTTAATTTTCCCACAATTGTAGCTTAATCCACTGTAGTCAGAAAATAGAGAACATGATCTCTATTCTTTGAAATTGAAAATTCTTTGAAATTGTTGAGATTTCAACATGTTGCTCAAATCTTCTATGTGTTTACTGATATTTTTGTCTGCTTATTCAGTCCATTTTGGAGAGATATTTGTTAAAATGTCCCATTTTGGTTGTGTATTCATCTATTTTTCTTTTTGTATAAATATTTGATTTGCATATTTTAGGCCTATATTATTAGGTGCATATAAATTAGGAATTGCCATAACTTTCTGGTGGGTTGACACTTTTATTATTATGAAATATCCCTCGTTATCTCTATTCATGTTTCTTTCTTTTTTTTTTCTTTTGTTTTTTTTTTTGACAGAGTCTTGCTATGTTTCCCAGGCTGGAGTGCAGTGGCGTGATCCCGGCTTACTGCAACCTCTGCCTCCTGGGTTCAAGTGATTCTTGTGCCTCAGCCTCCTGAGTAGCTGGGATTACAGACACCCACCACCATGCCCAGCTGATTTTTTTGTACTTTTAGTAGAGACATGGTTTCCTATGTTGGCCAGGCTGGTCATGATGTTTCTTTCTCTTAAGTCTAATTTGGTTATTGTAGCTCTGCTGTGTTTCCATTGGTTAGTGATTGAATGGTATATCTTTTCTTTTTTTAATCCTTTTACTTTCACATTCTCTGTATCCTTATATTTAAGATCTGTCTCTTATAAATATAAAAGAGTTGGACTTTGTATTTTTATCCATCTGTCTTTTAATTGATATATTTAATAAATTTATATTTATTGTAGTTACTTTATTTTTTCTTTGCTCACATGTTAAATATTTCTTGCTCCAAATTTCTTTTAACATGATTTTCTATATTTTTATTTGTATTTCTCTTTCTGTATTTAATTTTCTATGGACTTATCTTCTAGTTCTCTAATTCTCTCTTCAACTATGTCAAATCTGCTTTGAAAGTCATGTATTGGACCTATTTATTTATTTAGAATGACTAGTTCTTACTTTTTTTTATGAGGTATAATGTATATAGTAATCCTAAGTATTTAGCCTGATGAATTGTTACACACACACACACACACACACACATGCATATCTGTATACATATCTATTGTATCTCCATATCCAAATAATTATCACACAGATGAAGATGTTTTAAGTTTCTGGCACCCCAAAGTCTGCATCATGTCCCTTGTATCTGATATTTCCTTCAAAGATAAGCAATTTTTTTTTACCTCTGTCACCATGGATTAGTTTTGTGTGTATTTGGATTTTCTATAAATATATCCCATACTATTAACTCTTTGTGTCTGACTTTGTTAACTTAGCATCATGCCTGAGATTTATCCATGCTATTCTCTGCAGCAGTTTTTTATTGCTATCTATCAACCCATTATATGAATATACCACATTTTATTTATTCATTCTGTTGTTGATGGACATTTCAATTGTTTCTACAATAGTCTTCTCTTGTAGATTTTTTATCTTAGTGCTGTGTCCAGTGTGTCTGGTAACTTTCAACTGCATGCTGGACACTGTGATCATGAATTGTGCAGTCATGAATGATGTTGTGTTCCTCTAGAGAAGGTTTACTTTTGCTTATGACAGGCAGTTGGATTAGGGGCAGGTAGTGGGCTGCCTTGAGGTGATTTTCAGTCTTTGTAAGTCCAAGTCTATTTCTGGATTATTGTTATTCACATGTGATGCTCCAACTCTAATTTTGCCACAGCGTAGTGAGAGTGCTCAAAGCTCTGCTTGGCTTTTCAGGCACTTGACTTTTGCTTTCTCTCAGCCTTTGGGCTACTGTTTGCAAATCAGCAATGATTTTGAGGAGATAAGTGATACAGAGGGTTGGGCTCACTTTCCTGCATTTCCCTCCCTTGTTGCTTAAGTTTCTCAGCTCTTAGCTGACTTGATAACCTTGAACTCCACTTTTATTCCTCAGTCCTGTGAGACTAATGCAACTGCTTAACTTCTCTCACTTATAGTAGCCAGTTTCTGCTTGGGTTCTCATCCTCTCAACTCCATGCTGTTTAGGAATTTTTAAGTACCTGGAGGGTGAAAGCAGCACATAATGTCAGGTTCACTTCAGTGCAGTTTCCTTCTTCCGGGGACCTTTGCCTTTTATCCAGTGTTTCTTCTTATTTTGGGCAGGGAGTTTGGTCTGATAAAAGTGACTCTGTCATACCAGAAGCAGATTGATGAAATAATTCCAGACCAGTTGTTTTAGTAGTGGTTTGCCTTAGAGTATTGTCAATGATTTTAAAATGTGACTATCATAATAGCCTGTGAGGTAGTTAGCAGAGTTATTATCCCCACTTTACAGATGGGGACACTGAGGTTCAGATGGGTTAAGTGGTTGGCGGAGTTTGCATAGCTAATACATGGTAGACTACCTTCTTGACCCTTACCCTACACTGAAATTCCCTTGCACTGTACCTGATGCCATCTTATGGGACCCAAACTGTACTCAGGGAAGAGGAAACAGCATTAACTGAAGAAGAGGAGCCTGGTGGGTGGTGGTTCAGCCACTGGGTTAAAAGGAGGGCACTCAATGAAACATGAGTGGAATTCTCTGTAAACAAATACCATGTAAATGCAATTATTTTAGCTCTAAGTGCCTGGGAAATTCCAGCAGCAAATAAACCTGCTCCATGTTCAGCAAACTGAACCATCACCACCTCCTTCAAGCAGCAGTGCTGAGAAGCCGAGCTGCAGATGCCAGCCCGCCTGCACTGACCAGAGGTTCAGGGGCCATGGAGGTGCCCTATACTGGTTTGTTGCGTCAGGAACGCTCTTCAAATGCCAGGGGCAGCATAGGGGTGAATTGTGGACTTTCCTTGGCTGGCGTTGACAATTTGCAAACCAGTTTCACCAGCAGAATACCATTTGCTCCACTTTTCCTGGGAGAAATGCTAACTGACAGGGAAGGAAGTTGAATGGGTGGACAGCTGGCTCGCAGTGTAGGTGGATGGCTGGCACCCGGGTGACCGCCTGATGGAACCCAGTCTCCCTCCGCCATCTTTCGCATTTGCTGCATTAGTGCATTCGCGGAGTGTGGGACACTCAGGACAGGCGGCACTGGGTCCCCTGGTTGCCATTCCTTGCCTGGGGTCCCCTCGGCTCTGGGCTTCCTAGAGTCTGCCTGTGCACTCCTGGGAGCCTCCTTCAGCCGCTCAGCGTGTGGTGCCGAGGCCATGAGGGATGCCCTGGGAGGGAAACTGTGAGAGGGACCAGGCCAGTGTTGTTTCTCAGACACTCTCTCTTCACAGCCCTCATGTGAGAACTCGGGGCCCTGACAGGGAGCCAGGAAGTTCCTTGGTGTTTCTTGCAGGTGCACACCCAGGAGCCACACTTCCAGGCCGTTCCGAGTGCTACTGAGAAGCTGGTCGCACCCCCCGCCTCAGCATCCTGGAGTTAGGGTGTGCCATGTTCTGAATTCTTTCCAAGCTCCTCAGGTCTCTTTCTCTGCAGTGCTTTACGTCCTTTTAAATAGTAATGTCTGGCCGCGCGCTGTGGCTCATGCCTGTAATTCCAGCACTTTGGGAGGCCAAGGCGGGTGGATCACCTGAGGTCAGGAGTTCGAGACCAGCCTGGCCAACATGATGAAACCCCGTCTCTACTAAAAATACAAAAATTAGCTGGGCATGGTGGCGGGCATCTGTAATACCAGCTATGTGGGAGGCTGAGGCACAAGAATCACTTGAACCCAGGAGGCAGAGGTTGCAGTGAGCCAAGATCATGCCACTGCACTCCAGCCTGGGCAACAGAGCAAGACTCTTGTCTTAAAAAAAAGAAAAAAAAAGTAATATCTGCCTTAATATATATTTCCGTAAATTACTTCTTGTTGAGACCGTGCCCCAAAGAGTTAAACTAATGACTAACAGAAATTCTTGAGTTTGCAGAATGGCAGATAAGAAAAGAGACAACTTGCTGAAACGCTGAAACTCTCTCTGCTTGTAAGATAACAAAACTGGCTGAAATCACCTGGAAGCAATATGGCAGCTAGGGTTGAACAGAAGCAGCTTGCTGGCATCCACCGCAGAGTTTGCACATGAGACCCATGAGGAGGCATGAAGAGATGACTGTGCATGCCCGGGGACTGTCCAGCACTCCCCTTTCCTCTACCAATCTCTGATAATCCTAGAATTCAATAAACCAGAAAAGGTTTATTGGAAATTTTTTTCTAAGAAAAGTACTGTCTTAAAGCTAGCACAGAGGGACAGATTTGAGCTCGACTCCTATCTCCTTGTTAGTTGACTTGCAATCAAAAGCTTTTCTTTTCTCAAAATCCCATGTCATAGTATTGGCTTCTAGCGCATCAGGCAGTGATACAGTGTGGATGTTGTACCCTCTAATCTCATGCTGAATTGTAATCTTCAGTGTCGGAGGTGGTGCGTGGCGGGAGGTGATTGGATCATGGGGTGGATTTTCCATGAATGGTTTCGCACCATCCCCTTGGTGCGTTCTTGAGATAGTGAGTGAGTTCTTGTGAGATCTGGCTGTTTAAAAGGCGTGGCATGTCTCCCTCTTTCTCTTGCTCCTGCTCTCACCATGCCACCTGCCTGCTCCCACTTCATCTTCCACTGTGAGTGAAAGCTTCCTGAGGCCTCACCAGAAGCCAAGCAGATGCTGGGGCCATGCCTGTGCAGCCTGCAGAACTGTGAGTCAGTTAAACCTCTTTTCTTTATAAGTTACCCAGCCTCAGGTATTCCTTTATAGCAAGCATGGCTAACCTGCTGCACATGGGCCGCACGTGGCTCAGGATGGCTTTGAATGTGTCCCAACACAAATTTGTAAACTTTCTTAAAACATGATGAGATTTTTTGCGATTTTTTTAAACCCTATTGCACAGTTCTCAAGCATGAACTTTGTAGATGACAACGGAACAGAATGGAATAATGAGAGTATATCACGTCCACAAATACTGGAGTGTTATCCCTAATGCACATTACAATTGCAAACACTTTGGTCAGAAGAAACAAACAAAAAACAACGTTAAAATTAATAAAGAACAAGAGGACTCTGTTGCAATGTCGTGTAAAATGAATTGTGCCTAAGAACTCAAGTGTGTGTTCTGTACTAGGCATAGGCCGCGTGCACCATATGCTCTCACTCTCTGCACGCAAGTGTGGCTTCAGTTTTATGGCGATGTGTGGCCTCCAGTGTGTTATCTTCCAAGCACGGACAGTTGAATTGACACCATCAGGCATTGTATGTGCTTCTGGCGACTTGAGCAATGATTTTTGATAATATTTCAACCTGCCTTTGTAAATGATAGGTGTTTCATATTAGTTAGAAGACCTGTAAGTATTAGTATTTTATTTGGTTATTAAACCTTGCTTTCTATTTTCCTGTCTATTAATTTTTATAATAAAAGTAAATAGAATTGCTTATCTATTATTATTTTTTAAAATTCCAGCATGGCTTCTACAATGTCTCAAAAGAAAACAACCCACCCCCCAAAAATAAAAAAATACAGATGAGGGAAGATTGTTCAACGAAAAGTGGACAGATGACGACTTTTTTGTCAAGGCAAATAGTAAAGCACTCTGCTCAATTTGTAGGGAATTTGTGCCAGTTTTCAAAGTCTATAATTTGAAAAGGCATTATATGCAAAGACATGCTGCCAAATTTGGTGCGTATCGAGGAATGTGTCGTAAGGACAAAAATAACAGAACTGAAAAAATGTCTGTCTGCTCAAAAAAAATATTTTTTAAGTTGCAACTCAAAAGGAGTCTGTTGTAAAAGGTAGTTATACGATAGCAAATTTAATAGCAAAAAATCAAAACTATTTACTTATGGTGAGTTTATTAAGCAACGTATGGGAGGCATGGCATATATAATTTGCCCTGATAAAAAAGAAGATATTTATAAAATCAGTTTGTCTTGCCAGAATGTAGCCAGGCGAATTGGAGAAATTGGAAAGTGTATCAAAAGAGAGCGTAAAACTGCTAATTTTAAATTTTGTGCTTTGGCACTGGATGAAAGCACTGATGCTACACATGTGGCACAACTTGCCATTTTTATTAGAGGCATTGATGACGAATATAATGTCATCATTATAAAGCCGTATAATGAAGAAATAATAAAGCCATATAATGAAGAAATGACTTTTTTAGTGCCATTAAAAAACACAACTAAATCAAGAGATTTATGCGAAGCAGTAAAAGACGCATTAAAGCAATTTTCTTTGTCCATTGCGAACATACCTGGTATAGTTACTGATGGTGCCCCAGCGATGGTACGTGAAAGAGAGGGACTTGCACAATTAATAGAAAATGATGCCGTTGCCGCCCGAAACTCACATTAGATGAAGTGTCATTGTGTAGTACATCAAGAAAATTTAGGCACAAAAGCTTTAAAAATGGATAACGTCATGCAAATTGTCATCAAGGCTGTGAATTTCATAGGGGCCAAGAGATTGAAACATCGCCAGTTCCAGGAATTCCTTAAAAGTATGAATGCTGACTACGGCAACATCATTTACTTTTCGGAAGTAAAGTCGAGACAAATGTTGAAAAGATTTTATGATTGCGACATGAAATCAAGTTATTTATGGCATCAAAAACAAAGTTTGTGCCAGAACTTGATGACGAGAACTGACTTACAGATTTAGCATTTTTAGTGGATTTGACCACTCATTTAAATGAGTTAAACATGACTCTTCAAGGTGAAAACCAACTTATCAATACAATGTTTCAAACCATAACAGTGTTCCAAATAAAACTGAAATTATGGCAAGCTCAAATTAAGGCAAACAATTTTACAGATTTCAACATGTTTGCTAAACACGGTCTTGTCAACAGCAAAAAATATTCTGCCTTGTTTTTGATTTGATAAAGGAATTTGAAAACAGGTTTTAAGATTTCTGGAAAAATAATATTTTGGTATAGTTGCAACTCCATTTTCAGCCGACGTAAATATGTTACCTGCCAATTTTCAAATGGAATGCATAGAGCTGCAATGTGACATTCAACTTAAACAAAAATCTCATCCTGCTTCTTTATTGGACTTTTATAGACCTGTCTTCCCAGAGACAAATATCCCTCACTTCACAATCATGTCTTACTCATGTCGTCACTTTTTGGCAGCACCATAATGTGTTTGTGGTGTATGCTGTGTGTGGTGTGTGTGTGTGTGATGTGTGTGTGTGGTATGTGTGTGTGGTGTGTGTGTGTGGTATGTGTGGTGTGTGTGTGTGGTGTGTGTGTGAGCAGCTGTTTTCAAGGATAAAGCACATGAAGAATAAAATTAGAACCAAAATATCTGAGGAGCACCTTGAGAACTCGCTGAGAATTGCAACTACTTCTATTGAACCAGATATTGATGCGTTCGTTTCTCAAAACAATGTCAAATATCCCACTAGTTTCATGTTGTCCTCTTTTCTTTTACTTTTATAATAAAAATTATCAAAAAATTAATGACATTTTATTACTTAGATACGTGCATTTTCTATATCAGTGATTGCAAAGTTGGGATCTGCTTGCCGATTTTAAAAGACCCTCTGAAAGGGACAAGCACATTGTTAGGACTGCCAGGTGTGAGGACCGTTTTGCTCATCTGTGGTGGCGGATATCACGAAAATTCCGCAGGGACTTTTTTTTTTTTTTAAAGCCTATCAGCTATTATTAGTGTTTGTGTATTTTATGTGTCGTCCAAGACAATTCTTCTTCCATTGTGGCCCAGGGAAGCCGAAAGATTGGACACCCCTGCTTTAAAATAGCAATGCAAGAATGGACTGACATAGGCAGCGAGCCCCTTTTGCTGGGTAACATTGTTATGGACTGAATTGTGTCCCCCAAATTCATATGTTGAGTTTCTAAACCCTTCATGTGACTGTATTGGAGATGGAGCCTGTAAGGAGGTTATAAAGTTAAATAAGTTCATAAAGGCGGGGCCCTGATCCGACAGGATTGGTGCCCTTCTAAGAGGAGGAGATGAGGGAGGTCTTTGTCTCTGTGTGTGCCTCTCCATGTGCTCACAAAGGAGAGGCCGTGGGAGGACCCAGCAGCAAGGCAGCCACCTGTAAGCCGGGAAGAGGTTGTCATCGGAATCAGCCTGATGGCACCTGGGGCTCAGACTTCCTGCTCCCAGAACTGTGAGAAAATACATTTCTGTGTGTCAGCCTCCCAGGCTGGGGCACTAGGTCATGGTAGGCCGAGCTAACTAATCCACTTTTCCTTCAGGACCCACTCGTATCTAAGTAATAAAACGTCATTAATTTTTTGATAACTTTTATTATAAAAGTAAAAGAAGAGGACAACATGAAACTAGTGGGATATTTGACATTGTTTTGAGAAACGAACGCTCAATATCTGGTTCAATGGAAGTAGTTGCAATTCTCAGCGAAGGGTTCTCCTTCAGAATCCCGAAAAATAGAGCTCTTCCTTCCCCTGCTCGTGCTGGGGAAACTACCTGTTATTTTCTGGTTCGTCTTATAAAACCCAGCGAGTCCACTGACTGCAAACTTCTCCCCTAGTAAGCAGAATACAGCAGAACTTCAGCTTTCATGCCTGCACACACTCCACACACAACATAACCTACACGCACTGCACACCACACACACTGCACACCCCATACCACACATAGCACACACCACACACTGCACACCACACACACTGCACACTACACAAACACACCACACACACATTGCACATCACACACCACACACAGAACACACCACACACACTACACACCACACACTGCACACTACACAAACACACCACACACACTGCACACCACATACCACACACAGAACACACCACACACACTGCACACCACACACTCTGCACACTGCACACACACCACACACACACTGCACACCACACCGCACACATTTCACACTACACACACACCACATACGCATACACTGCACACCACACACCACACACACTGCACACCACACACACACACACCACACACTGGTACAGTATACACACACACCGCAGTGCACACACTGCACAACACACACATACCACAGACTGCACACCACACACACACACACCACAGCACACACACTGCACACCGCACACCACACAGCACACACACTGCACACTACACACACACCACACACACACACCACAGCACACACACTGCACACCACACAGCACACACACTGCACACCGCACACCACACAGCACACACACTGCACACCGCATACCACACAGCACACACACTGCACACTACACACACACCACCACACACACGCCACACACACACCCCCCACACACACCCCACACACACACACCACACACACATCACACCCCATGCACACACCTCCGCATACCCACTCCTCACAGGCACGTCCAACCCCTTGCATGTATTCCCACACTGTGTTTGGGACACGGTCATGGATAGTGACCAAGCGCTTCCTTCCATTGTTTGAGTGCAGGTGCAGGCAGTGGACAGACGGGGAGTGGACGGACGCTCAGGGACGGCCCCTGCAGCCTCCTCAGCGCCCCCCTCTGCACTCACTCTTCCTGCACAGGAGCCACTGAGGCGGCCTTGGCAAGGTCCAGGGAGGCTGAGCACCTGAGAAGGTTCCTCCTGGGGCTGGGACCACGTTCCTTCCTTCAGCCGATCATGTAGGGGGTTGAACTGTGGCCCCATGAGGGTGTGTGAAGTCCTAGCCCAAGTTACCTGTGAGTGTGACCTTTTTTGGGAATGGGGTCTTGGCAGATGTAAGTTAAGCTAGAGTCATGCCGGAGTAGGGTGGGCCATAAGTCCAGTGTCTGTGTCCTTAAAAGGGAAAGGAGAGGGCACCTGGAGACACAAGGGAAGAGACCCTGTGAGGATGAGGCCGAGGTTGGTACCCCGAGGGCTGCTGGCAGCCCCCACATGTCGGAGCAGCCAGAGCAGGCTCTCCCTCAGGGCCTCCGGGAGGAAGCAGGCCTGCTGACACCTGGGTTTTGGACCTGGCCTGCAGAACTGTGAGAGGATGCTGTTTGGAGCCCCTTGGTGTGTGGCAACCTGTAATGGCAGTTCCAGGAAGCTGGCACAACCCCATACGCACCTCCCGAGCGCCAGCCACAGCAGAAGGCTTTGGGCAAAAGGGACAGCCCCGATCCTGCCTTCCTGGGACTTTCCCTTCAGGGACCCACGGAAAGATAAGGAGATGTACCATGCAAGTATCTTGCTGGGCTGTCCTGTAGGTCCCTGAGCGGGGCTCAGCCCTGGGCCAGGGATTCTGGCTCCCTTGGTGAGGTGTCAGTGTCCTGGGGCCCACAGCCCTCATGAGGAGGCTGGGCCTCATCAAGGAGGTACCTTTGGATGCTAGAATTTTTTCCAGAGCATTCTAGGGGGCCAGGGATGGGAAGGGTAGACAGATGACTCCCTGCACAAGGGCTCCTGGTGTACGGTTCAGGTTGAACGCTAGCATCCTGCACATGGTCTGAGTCAACTCTCAGAGGACAGGGGTGCCTCGTGCAGTCCAGGGGGCTGGTTTCTGTTAGGAGGGGCCTCCCTCCCCGCCGCTGCTTGGTCCAGAAGTTGCTTCCAATTGGCTGCACCTTTGGCTTACATGGCACAGGCCTGAGGTGGAGTCCACATTCTTACCAAGTGTCTAGAATTATGGAAAGGTGAGAGAGGCCGCACTTTGACCACAGTTTGAGGGTTACTCGCTCTGGCCATCGTCAGTCTTGACAAATTTCTCCTTCCTGCCAACTCCCTCCCTCCCCCGGGGCCCCAGTGCCGCCTCTCAGAAAGTCCTGGAGGAAGGCAGTGACCCGGGCAGTTGTTCCTCCTGGGCGCCCTTGGCCCCCGTGGCTCCCATCACAGCCTCGCACCGGTCAGCCTCCAGATGTTTCCCGAAGCATATGGACCCGGGAGAGTACGGACCCCCACTGCACTGATGCCCCCTTGGCAGGACCTGCCTGCTGATACATTGCCTGCAGCATTTTGTAGGAGGATTTGGAATGGGGAATTCCTCTGTCCCAGGGTTGACCCCCATCTGAAAGGGGGGTGTGGGTGTGACTCCCATTCCAGCGGCCGATCCAGCCACGGGAACTGGGTAGATGCTGGAGCCCCGGAAGGTCCTCTGATTCGAAGGGGTGTGAATAAATGAAAGAGTGAGTGAGTGACAGGTGGATGGGGACTAAATCAAATCGGTTTTTTCTTCATGACTTTGACCGCGATGCCTGGAGTCCTCACAGACTTGAGCTTAGCCCCTTCACTGCATTGTCCCAGCCTGGAGGAAGTTGCTTGCTTTGAAGGAAGTTCTCAAAATGTCTCAGTCCCCTCCGTGTGCACAGGGAGATTTTAAAAACATACGGTCTTGTGGGACCAAAAATGAAGTGGCTGTGATGTGCCCAGGCGTTCAGAGCTGTGCTCTCTGCAGGAGGCTGGCTGGGCTCCCTGCAGCCACAGGAAATAGGAACGACCAGCTCTGGGATTCCTGAGCCCTCTTTCTTTTGGGCATCTTCTGCCTCCTCTCTCTGCAGTGGCCTCCTCTGTTTGTGGTTGGATGGGCATCTCTGTGTGCCAAGCCTTGCTCTAGACACTGTGGTTGTGGCAGGGCCCTCAAAGACTGCCGGAGACCCAGTGGTGGAAAATGTGCCCCTGCCCTGTGTCTGACGTCCAGGTCTAATGCCACTCTTCTGCAGGAGGATGGGAGCCCCTCAACCTGCCGGGCCACCCCAAGCTAACACTGGGGCCTGGATGGTTCTTTGGCCTGTTAGGTGAGAGAGGATGAGAGCCCCCCAGCTGTTCCAGGGCCTCCCCAAAGAATCTGCAGGGTGGAGGCCAAGCTCAGAGGCAGCTCGGGCACCACAGTGAGCCTGCCGGAGCGGAGACAGTCCTGCTCAGCCTGGGCTTGCAGACCTCCATGTGGAGCTAAAGTCCTCTCTGACGCCCGCCTTCCCTGTGCATTGGGCATGGTGGGGGCGTCACTGCCTTGAGCTCTGGTCCATTGCAGATCTGCCCACTTGAAGCTCCTTGACTGCATTCTGGGATATTTCTTCATTTGTACCTCTGGGAAGTTGGCTTTTGTGGTGCATGTGTGTGTGCGTGTACCACTCTGATAAAACAAAAGTAGATGTAAAGAAATGAAAATAGCTGGACATAAACAATTGTTTAAATACTTCTACAGCAGTGGTTCTCAAGCCCTCTCAGCCCTATTTCCCTCTGCGGCCTCAGGTTCCCCTGCAGGCCCAGGATCCTGAGCAGGGTGAGACCTTGCTGTGGAGGGGCAGGAAGGGATCACCTGGCCCACTGGAGGAGGTCAGTCCTGGATGAACGAGTGGGCAGCACATGTGACCTCTCAGCAGGTGACAGTGGGGGCAGCCAGAGGAAGTGCTTCTGCACTGACAGAGCTCAGCCAGTCTGGGACCTCATAAACCACCTCTGGGTACAGGGGGCCTCCAAGACCATCCTCATGCTCAGTGATTTACCAGAAAGGCTCACAGGACTCAGGAAAAGCTGGATGCTCACAGTTGCTGTTTATTACAATGAAAAGATCCAGATTTAAATCAGCAAGGGGAAAAGGTGCATGGGGGGATGTCCAGGAGACACCAGGCTTCACCTTCCAGGTGTGCTCTCCCAGCACAGACAGATCTGTGGTTCCATGCCGTATTTCCTCCCGCTGTCCCCCCCCCGCCTCTGAAATCTTGTCTTCAGACCTGTTATCAAACCCAGGGATGCTTTGTGATTTAGCATCCTCTCTCAGCTCACCTCTTAAAAATTCAGATTCATTTTGTCCTCATGGCCCCTATTTTTAACAATTTTATTTTGGACACAGGGTCTGGCTCTGTCACCCTGGCTGGAATGCAATGGCACAATCATGGTTCACTGCAGCCTAGAACTCCTGAGCTCAAGACATCTTCCTGCCTCAGCCTCTGGAGCAGCTGGGAGTCTAGGCATGTGCCGCCACACCTAGCTAATTTTTACAATTGTTTGAATAGACAGGGTTTTGCTACATTGCCCAGGCTGGTCCTGAACCCCTGGGCTCAATCAATTCTCCCACCTCGGCTTCCCAGAGTGCTGGGATTACAGGCATGAGCCACTGTGCCCGGCCTATTTTAAAAGAGAATTTGCTGTCTGAACACCAGAGTCTTTGAAACTGATCCCGCCTTACCCCATCCCCATAGCGGAAGAGTGTGAGTTCAGAAATCACCTCTCTGAGGCAAGGTAGCCATCTTGTTTTGTACACAAGCCAGCTGGTGGCTGGGGAGCCACTGACTGGGCTCACCCAAGATTCTGCACCCTTTCCCTTCCCATTCAGCTACTAACTTCCCAAGACCCCTCTTCATACAATTACTCTGAATCCCTTTAGGACATCCATGCCTCACATGACCTCCTTCCTACTCATGACTCTGGGGCACTGACTCTTCCTTATTCTCACATTCTTGTTCTTCATTTGGACTATGATTCTGCTTCCCGCCACAGCAGTACCTGCACAGGAAACTCTTCGACTGACCATACCCTGAACCCATACCCTGGCCTCAGCTTAGGGGCCCATGAATCCGTGGTGTCAGGATAGCCTCAGTGAGGCCAGCGAGGAGCTAATAGTAGTGACTGGCTAATACAAAGCCTAGGCAGGCAGAGATGACTCTTTTACGTGTTCCCTAGTCATTTCCCAGACAGACTCCACCTCTTAGATTCAGGGGGCAATTTCAGGCGGCCCTAGTTTCTTGTTTCCCAGGCGATGTTCAGCAAGAGGCATGTGGCTTTCCGCCTGATTTGAAGAGGTGGTAGAAAACCCTCTGCCAGGAAAAGGGATTCCTCCCAGCAATGTGGGCTCTGCCTCCTCTGGTGGAGAGGGGCCTGATGAGCCCCTAGGATGGAGATTTTGACCCTTCGTAGTGTGTGAGTGCGGCCACTGTTGTCCTGGCACTGGATGCCAAGTTCAGACATGGTTGAACTGCTTTCTCTCTGCTAAACCGAATGAAGGGTAGAAGCCTTGCTTCTCTGTATTTTCCTTTACCACTCTCCATTTTTGAAAGAATTGCTTTAAAATATTTCCTTCAAATCTATTTAGAACCATATTGCACAGTGTTATGATTTCATTTCAACGATCAAACATAATTTAGAAAACTCAAAAGAAGGAAAGCCTATTGTATTGATTCATATATTTTCTTATGTGTGTTTTTCTCCCTTCCTGATGTTCTCAGTTTCCGTCTTTCATTATTTTCTTTCTGATTAGAGCATTTTCTTTAGCTATTCTTCTAGGTAGGTCCGCTGATGACGTATTCTCCTTATTTTCAATTTTTCCTTCTTTCCTGGAGGATAGTTTCCCCGAGTATCGGATTCTGGGCAGACAGTTTGTTTTTTTCCCCAGCACTTGAAAAATATTTTGCTACTTCCTTCTGGCCTCCTTGGTTTCTTATGAGAAATCGGTTACAATTTTAAAAGACGTTATTTTTCTTCTGTTATTTTCAAGATTTTTTTCTTTGTCCTTAGTTTTCAGAACTATGATGTATCTTGGCATGTATTTCTTTGGGCTTATCCAGTTTGAGGTTTTCTCAGTTTCTTGAATCTGTTGGTTTATGTCTTTTTCCAAATTGGGGGTGTTTTTGGCAATTACATTTTCAAAAAATAGGAATGTTTAGCCTCTCCCTTTTTCTCTTCTCCCTCCAGGACTTCAGTGACATGAATAGGAGGTCTTTTGTTACTATTCCACAGGCCCCTGAGACTCTGCCTCTCTGTCTTTCAGTTCATTTTCTCTCCACCGTTTAATGTGGGTGGTTTCTGTTGTGCTGTCTTTCCATTCACTGACCTTTTTCTCTGACTTCTCCCCTCTGCTGTTGAGTTTACTCACTGAGCTTTATATTTCAGTTATTACTTTTTAATTCATAAATTTCCATTTAGAAGGTATATTCTGTTTCTTTGCTGAAACTTTCAATTTTCATCTGTTTCAATCATGTTTGTAATTGCTCCTTGAAGCATTTTTATCATGGTTGCTTTAAAATCTTTGTCAATTCTAGCATCTCTGTTGCCTCAGAGTCCGCATCTACAGGCTGTCTTTTCCTGTTTAGTTTGAGATCTTCCTGGTTCTTGGTATGATGAGGGATTTTTACTTGCAACCTGGACAATTTCATCTTATGCTATGAGGGTCTCGATCTTATCTAATCCTTCTTCTTAGCTGGCCCTTTTTGACACTGCCCTGGCACCATTGATGCTAGGGTGGGGGTGGCCTTGTTTTCCCTGGGTTATGTTAAAGATCTCCCCTTCCTGGTTGGGGAGGGAGAGGTGTGCCTCATTAAAGCTTCTTGAGGGTGGAAGTCTGGGGCTCCCCACTCGGCCCTTGCTCTCAGTGTGAGGTGGGTCCACAGTCCTCCCTGCAGTGTTTGGCTGGAGAACAGTTATTGTCTCAGTTTTCTGCCCTGTGAGACTGCACCTTTCTTGATTCTTTGGCTAAAGAGAGCAAGCTTTTGCTGGAGTTTTTGTGGTCTGTGCCTGTTGACATTTCTGGGTGGCAGACTTCTTTATCTCTAAGTCTGGGATATATGAGACAAAAAGAAAAGCCAGGGAACCCACCATTGTGTCCTTCCTTGGATCCTAAGGTTCCTAGCTGGTCCACCTTCTTCTCTCTACCTTTCAGGGTCCTCCCCTCCCCTCTGCCCCTTCCCCTCCCCTTCCCCTCCCCTTCCCCTTCCCCTTCTCTCCTCTTCTCTCCTCTCCTTTCCTTTCCTTTTCTTCAGATGGATTCTTGCTGTGTCACCTAGGCTGGAGTGCAGTGGCACGATCATAACTCACTGCAGCCTGGAACTCCTGGGCTCAAGTGATCCTCCTGCCTCAACTCCCAAGTAGCTCAGACTACAGGAGTGTACCACCATGCCTGGCTCATTTTTTATTTGTTATTCGTAAAGATGGGGTCTTGCTGTGTTGCCCAGGCTGGTCTGGAACTCCTGGGCTCAGGCGATCCTCCTGCCTCACCCTCCCAAAGTGCTGGGATTCCAGGCATGAGCCACCACACCCAGCCCAGGGTGTTATCATGTTCGGTTTACATATAATGTCCAGGGCTTTTAGTTGTACTTAGCAGAGGAAAAGGGAACGTAGGTCTGCTTCACCTTTCTGGAAGCTAATATCCACATGCATTGCCTTGATAATCAGAAAAATTAAAATGCAATCGTGTTTCACCAAGTGCTACACAGTAATTAGGTTGAAGAAATTAGAGAATGAGCAGAAGGCTGCCTTAAAGCTGAAATGAATCTGAGCAAGGACTCAACGGGCCAGTGGCAACAGATCTGAGCCATACCACGGCTCTTTTGCTCATAAACCTCTATGTAAATATTTTGGCCAGAATTTCCCATGCAGCTTTGTATGTTTACATTCATTCAGCCCTAGGAGGGCTGATGCGAGGAAAGGAACAGAACAATCGCAACCCTGTGCGTTTCACACAATTAATACCCGAAAAATGCAACCTGTGCGTCCCCCTTCCTATTTGGCTCCGGCTTTGAGCTGGTCCAGTGACTGTTTTTCGTACCGGAAGTCCCTCCCAGAAGGTCTGTTTAAGTGTCCAAGCAGATGGGGAAAGCGCAGGAGGTGAGCGTGCAGGTGGGCAAGGTGCAGGCTCTGCTCTCCCGGCAGCCCGTGCAGGCCGCAGGCTTCCTGTCTCTGCTCATCTAACCTGAGCCATCCTAGGAAGGGAGGCAGCGATGAGGTTTCCAGGTGCAGAAGGAAGCTGAAAACGACCTTAGCCCTTTTTATTTCACTTCCTTTTCTGTGCCGCACAGCGGGGAGGCTCGGTCGGTGTATTCTGAAGATGAAATGTGGAGGTGGCAAGACCTGCAGAGTCCCTGAACCCTTGGCCCTCTCTCTGCCCACATACATTTCTGCTCCTGAGTGCTTGTCTGTCTGTGACACAGGCCGCAGCCACATGGGTGAAGAGAGGGGATCCCTGTTTGCTCTCCTCTCATTGTTGCTGTCACAAAGACAATCCCTGCCATTTGCCTCTAGGGAACAATGATGTTGTCTGGGTTCCTGGATGCTCTCACACCATTCATTCACACGTCAAACATGTGCAGGGTGCTGACTCGCAGACAAACTCCGCGTGCCTGAGCAGCTCTCACAAGATTCTCGGCTCTTCTCTGTCCCTCTAGTGACATTCTCGTGGGGAAACATACAGTTGCCCACATCATATTCACAGAGAGGGTCTTTTCCACCACCTGGGGGTCAAAGGGAGGCAGAGACTGTGTGATGACACAGAAAGGCCAGGCAAGCCCTTCCCCAGACTGGGCCGCTCCAGGGAACACTGGTTTTGATTCATGCATGGCAGTCTCCACATCCCGGGCCATTGTCCTACCACCTCTTTCAAAACTGGGGGAAAAATATGTGCCTGGTTATTACCCCTACCACATATCCGTACAAATCAAGGAACCGGGTTCTATTTTGCCGGCATGTCCATGTCTGCTTCCTCCTCCTCGGCGTCCTCCTCCTTCCCTTGCTCCAAGCTGAGCAAAAGCAGATGAATATTCCAGTTTCTTCCATTCTGCCTCCACCTATGTTACTAAAAAACCCAGTGAAATAGAGGACAAAAGGGAATCACCCTCAAGCCCCAGCTGCAATCTGATTCTGCCACTAGGCAGCTGTAGTGGCTTGGGAAAACCAGCTGCCCTTTCTGAACCTCAGTTTCCTAATTGTTATGATTAAAGGGCTGGACCTTCCAGGCAGCACATCCTAAGGGCTCTCACGCTGGGCATCAGTCCAGATCTTGTTCTTTTCACCAGGGCTCGGACTGAACACTTAGAAGACCCTTTCTTGTGCATAGAATATCTTTTAATCACTCAGATTCTCTTCATGCAGGTTTTAAGAACATTGCTCTCCACTGCTCCAGACAGAGGTGGTGGGCGTTAATCTGTGCAATTTGGCATGAGTAGCCAAGTGTCTTCTTGGAGGACAGTGTCTGGATGGAAGGTGCTGGAGCTGATGCCTCGGGCCTTTTCTTACCATTGGTTCCTTGCAGAGAAGTTCTCTTCTCCACTGATGTATCTCATTCCTGGGGGAATCTGAGCTTACTTAGCAAGGAGGACATTCAAGGAAGACAAAGTCTTTTTTTTTTTTTTTTTTTAATTATACTTCAAGTTCTGTGGTACATAGATTCATAGTAAATTCCTGACTTGAGATATTGAGAGACTTGTTTCTGATTCAAAAACTAACTAAACATTTGGACTTTTATCCTGTGGGTGAACGGGAGCTCACAGGATGGTATAGCCCCAAAAGCACCAGGCCCTGTTAACCGAAATAACGCACAGAGGGAGACTCTGAAAGAAAATGGAATGTGTCTGGGAATGGAGCACTGCAGCGGGAGCATGTGTGCCAGAGTAAGCCATGTGCGCCCTCAGGGAGGGAGAAGACACTGGCCACTAAAACGAGGAGGATCATGTCATTGTTTTGGGATAATTATCCATGGCTACAAAGATCAGTCACAAGGGTGATGCCAGTCCACGGCTGGTCAGGCAGTTGCTGGGCAGATGTCCTCACAGATATTTTTTTGTGCCACGGCCTTTGTGCAAGGTGGTGGATTTCTTGGTGGGTTTCATTTCTTTTTCTTTTTCTCCCTCCCCTCCCCTCTCCTCGCCTCTCTTCTTTTCTCTTTTTTTGAGACAGAGTCCTACTCTGTCGCCCAGGCTGGAGTGAGGTGGTGTGATCTCGGCTCACTGCAACCTCCGCCTCTGGGGTTCAAGCAATTCTCCTGTCTCAGCCTCCCGATGAGCTGGGATTACAGGTGTGCACCACCACACCCAGCTAAGTTTTTGTATTTTTAGTAAAGACAGGGTTTTGCCATGTTGGCCAGGCTGGTCTTGAACTCCTGACCTCAAGTGATCCACCCTCCTGGGCCTCCCAAAATGCTGGGATTACAGGTGTGAGTCACCACGCCCGGCCTAGGTGGTGGTTTTTGCAGTCTTTTGTGATACTTTCTGTTGTCAGGCATTTGTGCATGAGAAACCTCTCTCCATGCCCTTCCCTGGCTCTATTTGTCAGGGTTTTTTTTAAACACAAGCAACTCCATTTTGCTTCTGACAACGTTCACGGTGCCTTACCCTGGACATAGGTCTCTGTGAGGACCCTTTGGGGAGGAGCCTCTGAAAAGAAGTGACAGATGGGGAGAGGCTGCCACAGTCGTGGTGAGATGCCAGGTTTGGGATAGGGCAGAGTAAAGAGGGCTGGGCGGGGGATTCCGGAAATATGTAGGAGCTAAGTGAGCAAGGCTGGAGACCGTCTGACTGAGGGTTGAGAGGTGCTGAAGAAGAGAAGGTTCTGGACTGGACAGCAAAGCAGACAGAAGAGGGGTTGTTGCTGAGGATCAGATTTGGGGGATGATGGAGAATGGCGTGCGGGTCCTGCTGTGGTGCCCACGGGACATTCGGGTGCCTCTGCTCCAGAGGACCAGGCTGGTTCTGAACAGTGGGGGGCAGAGAGGCTAATGTGTGGATTTTTTTGTGTGGAATCAAGAACTGGGTGAGCTTATTGACCTTGTGTGTGCTCACTGGCATCTTGGGAACAGGTGCGTTGCTTCTCCATGCAGCTGGAAGGAAGAGGGTGTCAAGGAGGTGGCAGATCCCACGTGCTTCCCTTCCTGGCACCATAACCACCAACATCCCACAGAAAGGCGGGGGCATTTACGGAGAGAAGGAGACAGTGAGCCTGTCCCCACCCTTCCCCTGGCTCTCCAAGAGTCTCATGTGGCCATTGGTCCGGAGTGGACTCCTGGCTTCTTGTGAGGGTGGTGCTGGCCCAGGCACCCTAGAGGCAGCTGGTATCCTGATGCGTGAGGACCTTAGCTTTTGGAGAGCTGACACTACCTGTCCAGGCGGGAGAAGCCACAGCCAGAGCAGGGTTTGAAATACCTGCTGACTTCAGCCTGTCCCGTAAGCTCATGATAATGTGTCCACCCCAATCCAGTTTAATATCCTCAGAAACACTCCTCAGGATCCCAGGGGCTCAAGTATGGACATCAGCGAGCTCCCCGGACAGAGCCGCAGGGAGTGGGTGGGCCCTGGGGACACTGCCACTTAGGGAGCTTCACTCAGAAGACGGGAGGATGGAGGAGAAGGCAGCAGAGGCAGACACAGAGAGGGCTGAGACCCTGAGTGAGCTGGGGGAGAGACCCAGGATGGGGAAGCATGGAGACGGGAAGGGGAGTGGATGGAGCTTAGGGAGACTGGTGAGTGTGGGTGGAGGCCTGCGACAGAAAAGCCCCTTGGCCTTTGAGACACAGGCACCTTTGCACATGGGGATGTGGGGACACGGGCCACATGGGGCTCTCACTGTCTATCTTCCAGGCTGTGAAGGGCAGTGAAAGTCTGGGCCTGCAGGGAGCTTGTATTTTAGTGGAAGGACAGAGGCGTCACGAAAAATAACTGAAGATTGACTATCAGATGGGGTTAAGAGCTAGGAAGCAGGGTACGGGGTAGAGATGGAGTGAGTGGGGTGCTGTCTGGAGGCCTGGTGGAGGAAGCCCCTCTGAGCCCTGCACTCAGGGAGGGGCGGCTCTACAGAGGACTGGGAAATTCCAGGCAAGGCCTAGTCCTCAAGGGGCCACTCAGAAGGGGGTTCCAGCAGAGGCTCCTGTTTTTCTGATGAAGGGGGGGCAGGGGGTTGGGGAGGAAGTTGGGTTGGCAGCGTGGGGACTGGGGGAAAGGTGGGTCCCTAAGTGCACCAGGAGAGGGGCTGACCAAGGAGGTCTCAGGACTGTCCCAGGGCGGAGGCTGGCTGGACATGAGGCCTCCGATCCAGGCTCCCTGAGGCCAATCTTCACTTCAGGGAGTTTCTGACCTTCTGGACCCAGTCACCAGCAGGGGCAGGTGCTCTGTGCCAAGCTGGGGGGTGAATACGGAGCTGAGTGTGGCCGGGACGGTCTAGGACAGTGGTGAACACTGCACACACATGCAGGCCACGTCTGTTAATGGCACCTGCTGTGGCTCCTTCTTACTGTGTCTATGCTGCATTAAAACAGGAAAAAGAAACAGGGGCCATCCATTCTAACAATGTATTTTATTCAACTCTCTGTTTAAAATGCTATCTCAATCTATGATTAATGTAAAATTGTGAATGTGATACCGTGCTTCCTTTTCACCCCGAGTCTTTGACATGTGGTATGATTTTGACACTGGTAGCCTATCTGTGACAGCTTCCTTGTATCGTGTGCCTGGTGGCCTCCTGTGACTGGCAGCCGCCGTGTGGGACATGCAGGTCTGAGGGTGAGATGGGGCTGGGCGAGGGGCAGCGATGCTCAGGTGGCTCCTGGGAGGGTGTGGTCCTGATGAAGAGAAGCAAGGCCAGCCTCCTCCGAGAGGGAGGGCACTGTGTTTCGGATGGATGAGTGGCCTCCTCCTGGGCGAGCTAGCTGTGGGGCCGTGTTTCCTGGAAGAAGCCATCATCTCTGGGGAGAGCGGCAGAACTCGAGGGAGCCACCTCAGCCTCCCCAGAGCCCGCAGCCGCATAGGAAGCCCCTTCCCACTGGGCTCTGCGCTCCTGCACGAGGGTTCTTGCTTCAGGAAGAAAGTGGGTCTCGCTTCGCTCCTGTGGGGCAGAGAGACGGGGCTGTGAGAAGTGAGTTGTGGAGGTGGGTGAGGCTGGAGGCCCACACAGCTCCAGGGGCGTAAGCTCCACGCCCCCAAATAAAGAAACCTGGACCCTTCCTGTAAGTCTCTCTGACGCCTGCAATGCTGGGTGTAGGAACGTTTGCTTGACCGTCCAGGTAGGAGAATCATGTTAAAAATGGCCATTTTTCTACCAAAAAGCAGGAGTAGACCTGCTGTAAACTTGATAGCTATGGAATCTTGTCTGTGTCTCATCTTTTTTTTTTTTTTTTTTGGAGACAGAGTCTCACTCTGTCACCCAGGCTGGAGTGCAGTGGTGCCATCTCAGCTCACTGCAACCTCTGCCTTCCGGGTTCAAGCGATTCTCCCGCCTCAGCCTCCTGAGTAGCTGAGATTACAGGCGCCCGCCACGCCCGGCTACATTTTTGTATTTTTAGTAGAGACGGGGTTTTGCCATGTTGGTCAGGCTGGTCTTGAACTCCTGAACTCGTGATCTGCCCGCCTCGGCCTCCCAAAGTGCTGGGATTACAGGAGTGAGCCACTGTGCCAGGTCTGTGTCTCATCTTTAAATGCCCGGTGTATGTTTCCTTGTGAGCCATCTTTCTCCAGTTTGACCCTCCTGCAAACCTTACTTGTGAGTAAGATTCCTTTTCTCAGTGCATGGTCCGTGTCCTCCTTTGACATCATTAGGGGCTGGGCAAGGCGGAAGCAGCCCAGCCCGATGGTGCCGTCGGCACAGCCAGGACACACTGAGGGGACCTGACCACACGCATGTGCCCAGTCCTGGAATCCGGTACAGAGGTGGCCTCCTTTCCTTCCTGTGGAATGAGGGTCCTGCAGTGCCATCCATAATGGCTGTTTTCTGTGACTGTGGAAGGTCGGCCACTTAGGACAGATGGAAAAGAGGTTTGATGCCAGGAGGCGGCCGCTGCAGCCAGGCTCACTATGGGGACCCCCAGGCCAGCTCCCCTGGGGCGAGGACTGTGGCTGGAGGGCCAGGTGGGAGGTAGGAGTCATCCTCCAGCGGCCCCTGGGGCACAGTGAATGGACCGTTTGTGTTTTATGAACAGCCCAGTATCACAGGAATGCAGCCCAGCCCCACTTCGGGGGCAAGAAGGAGCTGAGAGCTGAGAAATCATAATAAAACACCCCTCCCGGGAAACACTCGCGTGAATCACGGTTCAGGTAATAATAACCCTTTTGGCAGAAGTGTTTTCTCCGCCCCAAGCCAAAGTATGTGCAGTCACACAAAGGGCCCTGTGACCGGCGTGGCTGCCCCGCCAAGTGCATGCTCTTGTGGTTCTTGAATTCTGTTCTTTTCACAGGGCTGGGGCTGGCAAGGAATTTAGAGGACTCCGAAGCTTCATGAAATAATACTCCGGGGCTGCATTTATTTAACAGATATATATAGTTATTGGGGTCCTAGTCAGAGCAAAATAAACTTTAAAAATCTATATTAATCTCATTTGTAGTTTCACATGAAGTGATTTCTCTTCTTTTTTTTGACTAAGGGAATGGAAACTACCCTGCAGAATGCGGTGTTGGCAGCCTGAGTGGGTTTAGGGTATTGAAAGAGCTATTGACCGTTTCCTTCATATCGAACCCAGCTCCCTGCAATATGGTAACTACTGGGTGGCGGAAACCGGCCCAGGCCGTACAAGATCCGCTGCCTCTTATTTGCATTACCGAGCTCAGATTGGAGATGTTCGTCTCACCCCCGGGCTATGGAGTTCCTGGAGTGCGTGCCATGCTCGTTCTTCTTTCTCCACTCAAACCAATCTGGGCTCATCTTTAGGATCTCGCTCTTCTCTCTGGGCCTCAGTTTTCTTATCTTTAAAATTAGAAGGGCTCTCTGGGCTGGCATACGTGAAGCCCTCTCTTGCCTTGGCCACATCCCATGCCAGAATAGTCACCATAGCCCATCAGTGACCCCACGGCCACTTCCCATGCCAGGACAGATACCACCAGCCCGTCAGTGACCCTGCGGCCACCTCCCATGCCAGGACAGATACCATAGCCCGTCAGTGACCCCAAAGCCACCTCCTATGCCAGAACAGACACTGTCAGTCTGTCAACAACCCCACGGCCACCTCCACGCTAGGACAGAGACCACCAGCCCATCAATGACCCAACAGCCACCTCTCACACCAGGGCAGACACCATCAGCCTGTCAGCAACCCCTCTTCATGGAGGACAGACAGCCTCATGACCACCCTCTACAGAGCTCCAAGCTGGTGTGGAGACAAATCCTATTGGCCATGAAGACACCAGGCCATTCACTCACTCATCCACTCATTCATTCACTCATCCATTCACTCATCCATTCACTCATCCATTCACTCATCCATTCTCTCATCCATTCACTCATCCATTCTCTCATCCATTCACTCATCCATTCACTCATCCATTCATTCATCCACTCATTCATTCACTCATCCATTCACTCATCCATTCACTCTTACATTCACTCATCCATTCACTCATCCATTCTCTCATCCATTCTCTCATCCATTCACTCATCCATTCACTCACTCATTCACTCACCCACTCACTCATCCATTCACTCACCCACTCACTCATCCATTCACTCACCCATTCACTCACCTGTTCACTCATTCATTCACTCATCCATTCACTCATCCATTCACTTATTCATTGGCACAACCACTTTTCTGACACCTTTACTGTATGCTCAGTTCTGCGGGGGCTTCAGAGGTCACCCACCTCTGAGCATACAGCAAATATCCTGTGGACAGCTTCTGGCCTGGGGTTGTTGGTTAAGTTAGACTGTATTAGAAATAAAACAAAAATATGTATGTTAAGTCTCAGATTAGTAAAGGATGCAGTTACAAAGCAGGACAAGAGTAGAATCTCCTCTTATCAGAAGGAAGAAAATCATGATGTAAAGAGTGTATTATTCATTTATTTATTTAACAAATATCTGTTTCCTGCCTGGGATTTTCAAGGCCCACGTTTGGACTTTGTAAGAAACACAAGTGTAGAGTATGGCTTGTGTTCACCGAGAGGGTGTGTGTGTGCACACATGTCTGCACACATCTCTGTGTGCATGTGTGTGTGTGCACGGAGTGTGTACATGTGCATGAGTGTGTGTGCATGTCTGCACACGCATCTCTGTGTGCACGTGCATGTGTGTGTGTGTGCATGAGTGTGTCCGTGTGCATGTGTGTGTGTGTGCACATGTGTGCATGTGTGTGCATGAGTGTGATGCGTGTGTGTGTACATGAGTGTGTGTGTGTGCAGCCAAGCACAGGTGTGCATGCAGGTGCAGGAGAGGAACAAGTCGCTCCAGAGTCCCATGAGGTGTCAGCTGGGTGCTGGGCCAGGCTCTTCACATGCATTGTCCCATTGACGCAGAGAGTCTGTCTCCTCTGTCTTTTTGGTGAGGAAACCGATGCACAGAGAGGTTAAGAAACTCCCTGTGGTCACTGAGCAAGTGACTAGCAGAGCCTGGATGCAGCTGGACTTCTCTCACCGTATGTGTCTGTAAAGAATTCGGGCTAGGCGCAGTGGCTCATGCCTGTAATCCCAGCACTTTGGGGGGCCAAGGTGGGTGGATCACCTGAGGTCAGGAGTTCAAGACCAGCCTGACCAATATGGTGAAACCGTGTCTCTACTAAAAATACAAAAATTAGCTGGGCTGTGGTGGCGTGTGCCTATAATTCCAGCTACTCAGGAGGCTGAGGGAGAATTGCTTGAACCCAGGAGGCAGAGGTTGCAATGAGCCAAGATTGTGCCATTGCACTCCAGCTTGGGTGAGAGAGGGAGACCCTGTGCCAAAAAAAAAAAAAAAATTCAGTGTGCACCATTTCATCACAGTGAGTGCCACAAAGGGGTGCGATGCAGTGCCATGCAGCTCAGGGTGGAGACAGGGATGCGGATGGTCTGGATGGGGTGTCTTGTAGGTCTTCTCGGTGGTTCTTCTCTGGGCCTGCTTGGATGGGAGGGCCGTTTCCAAGTGCAGGGGACTCTGGGCTGAGGTGGCAGAGCCTAGGCTGGGCTTTGTAGACATATGTCCTGAGGCCAGGGCTTGCTTGGATTTCTGTGGCTGTTTCCAAGCGCAGAGGCCTCTGGGCTGGGTGGCAGACCCTCTCCCCACCCCCACAGCAGAGCTGTGCAAATGCATGGCCCACACAGGAGCCCGGCCTATATTGTGACTTGGCACTCAGGGTGGGAGGCAGGCTGTGTGCGCCTGATCCGGACCCTCCCGCCCAGGTGCTAGGTGAGGGCAGAGCACACATCCTGTGAAGGTGGGGCTGCTGGGAGCTGCGAGCTCTACTGGCCCATCAGACTTTATTTACGAAACACAAATTCAAAGAAAATTATGAAGAATCTCAAGACAGTGACCACAGAACTATGGCCACCATGTGCGGGGTCCCTTCCGAGCATGGGCACTGTGGAGCTGTGTGGTCACCCACCCAGGCAGCTGGCTCTATGGCTGAGGTGTGGACACAGTGCCCTGGAACTCAGGCCATTGGTGTGGCTGGAGTGCGCTCAGGTCTTGAACCTGGAGAGGTGACCGCCTCGGCCCTCCACCGAGGCAAGCGTCTGTCACTGGCCTGAAGCAAGGCCCCCCATCAAAGGAAGCCTAGAGAGAAGCAACTTCTCTAAAATACCTGGGTTTACTTACTGGACCATTTTATTTTGCTATTCTATCCTTTTACAACCTTTACAAAACCACTTTTGCAAAACTGTAGACAGAGTCAAATTCTAAACTGAGGGAGGGGTGGATTGAGGAGCAGATTGCCCTCTTTGTCCACAGATCTTCGTGCTATTCTGTGTCTGCCAGGAGTGGGAAAAACTTGGAGGCTGCCACCCCTGAGGATCAGATATTTATGTGACAGAGGAACCCTCCTGCTACCTCCTGCTAACCCTGCTGTATTTAAAATCCCAAGAAAGAGCAGTCCCAAAGGGAGTCCCGCTGGGCCCTGGGACCTGCACTGATCACAAAGCTGCCTAAAAGAAAATGCCTGGGGTGCACCTAGCTCCAGGAGGAAAATGGCCAAGGGCGCGCAGCGGACTGTCGATGGGAAACACCTGTCTTCTGGGCTCGCGGGGGCTGGCCAGGCATTGTTCTCTATTTGCATGTTTTTCCTTTCAGCTCATTCAAACTCAATATAGTGGTGAAATTAAGTACATCATCAACCTAAAGCTACCAAACCAAATACATAAATGGAAGGATTTGAAAAATCTGTAATAGCTGGGGTGAGGCTGGCCTCGGGCCAGCTGGGCTGCCCGGACAATGGAGGCAGTGTGAGCGCTTGGGCCAAGCGGGAGGGCGAGTTTCCACCCCGGGGTGGCCTGGGGATCTGATCCAGCCTGAGGAAGGGCTTGGGTGGAGCCCCGAGGGGGCTAGGGGGCTGCCGGGGTGGGGAGGGCTCTAACCTGCAGACGTGAGCCCCCAAAGCCGGCTGTCATCAGGCGGGCCGTGGGGGGAGCCGTGCTGTGTGGGAAGCAGGGGCGGCGGCATCCAGAGGGGGAAGGTGTGGAAATTTGACACAAACGCAAATGTTTTACCTTCTAAATCACCTTGGTCTTGCAGTTGAAATTCTCCCTGAACTTCCCACCCCAAATGTCTCATGGAGGGGGAATCCGGGCAGCTTCTCGCTTTCCAAAGTCACAAGTCATAATTCTTTCTTCTTGTTGCAGCCGGTGCAGGCTGAGTTCTGAATGTGCTGCTGAGATGGCGTGAAAATCTCCGAGACTATCTGGGGACCTTGCACCTCCACCCCTGCCCAGACCCCGCAGTGACTGGGTGGACTTTCCAAGGCGGTTCTGTTTGGGGTTCTGCCCTCCTAAGGAACTCTGTTAGCCAGGAGGGTCCAAGGCCCCTGCACCCTCAGATGTGATTCACTGACCCCCTTCAGCTTAAAATGACTTTTGAGAGCCTGAGACCAGGTAGTGTGTTGACCGAGGCCACACTGAGTGCCCCTCACATCTGCCCTCTGTGCAGTACCTGTGTGCGCTGGTCACTGTGGCTTCCAAGGAGCTGGCCTCCCGCCGCTGCCAGGTGTCCCAGATGCCTGGACACTCCTGGTGGACTCTGGGACTCGGACACGTGACCCTGCTTGGCACCCAGAGCCACCCCTGGACTCAGGAGCCAGAACCACCCACAGGCACAGCCCAGCCTGTCTCCTGGTTCCTGCTCGGTTCCCAGGCCCCTTAGTGCCCCAAGGCAGCTGCAGGAAGGCGCTACCCCAAGGCCACGTCGCTTCCCAGGGTTACAGCCACAAATTACCAGACAGCCAGTGGCTTAAAACAACACTCATTTTCTCTCTTACGCTTCTGGGGTCGGGAGTCCACAGTGGATCCTTCTAGGGGTTCTAAGGGGAAAATATATTTCTTTATCTTTTCTGACTTCTGCAGATGCCTTGTGTTCCTTCATCCGTGGACCTCCCACTCCTTGAGTCACTCTGACCTCTGGCTTCTGTTGCCACGTCACCAACAGCAGGGCTGCGGTGGGCTGTGTGGCCACCTCCAAAGATATTCTCACCCTAATCCCTGGATCCTGTGACCATAACTTTAGATGGCAAAAGATGTCTTAGTCCAGTGGTCTCCAACCTTTTTGGCACCAGGGACCAGTTTCATGGAAGACAATTTTTCCACAGACCCGAGGGGAACGGGGATGTTTTGGGATGAAACTGTTCCACTTCAGATCATCAGGCATTAGATTCTCATAAGGAGCAGACAACCTAGATCCTGCACATGTGCGGTTCACAATAGGGTTCATGCTCCAATGAGAATCTAAGGATCTGACAGGAGTGGAGCTCAGGCAGCTCAGGCAGTAATGCTCGCTCACCTGCCGCTCACCTCTTGCTGTGTGGCCTGCTTCCTAACAGGCCACAGTCGGGTACCGGTCCACGGCCGGGGGGTTGGGGACCTCTGTCTTAGTCCATTCTGGCTGCTATAACAAAACACTGCAGATTGAGTGGCTTAGAAACAACAGAAATGTATTTCTCACAGTTCTGGAGCCTGGCAAGTCTAAGATCAAGGCACTGGCAGAGGCAGTGTCTGGAGAGGACCCCAATTCTGCTTCGCAGGCTAGTGACACACCTTCTCACTGTGTCCTCACACGGTGGAAGGGCCAGTGCGGTGCTTTGGGGCCCCCTTAATGAGGCTCTAATCCCATCCATGGGGTTCCACGCTTGTGACTTTGTCACCTCCCAGAGTCTTGCCTCCTAACACCATCACATTGGGAGTTTATGTTTCAACACGTGCATTCTGGGAGGACACAGACAGTGGGATCATAGCAAGGGTCTTTGCAGATGTGACTGAGTCAGGGATTCTGGGATGGGGAGATTATCCTGCGGAGGCCCTCCAGGCAGGGACAGGCAGGGCAACGCATTCTCCTTCGGAGCCTTCACAAGGATCCAGCCCTGCTGGCAACTTGATTGTAGCCCAGCGAGACTGATTTTTTATTTCTGAGCTTCAGATTGTAAGAAAATAAGTTCCTATTGTTTTAAGCCACTAAACTGTGGTAATTTGTTACAGCAGCAAAAAGAAACTGGAACAGGTGGCCTCAGCCTTCCACATAGGAGGAACTTAGGGAGGCCGCTGAGGTTTTGGCCTGAAGCTGCCAGTACTTACAAACGATTTTCACTGCGAATCTGTGTGATTGAGGGTGCTAGGGCTGTGTGTGTGTGAGATGAAGGTCCAGGGCTAATGCCCTCCCCAGTGCAATTGCCAACACCCACCCCCAGACGTTTGCACTTTCCTGCCAAGGCATATATTAAATCATAGCCATTGCTGAAAAGGCTCAATCCTTATCCTGGCTCTCACTCCACACCTACCTACATTTTTGAAAACTTTATTTCTTTAAACATTTACTTGTTCTTTTAATCAGTTATACATGCAGAGAATTTAAAGGCAAAACAGCAGCCCTTCCACAGGGATGTCCTACAGTTCCTTCTCCAGGGGCAAACGCTTTTAGTCTTTCAGCCAATTATTTTCATGTTTGCCTGGATATCTTAGAATAACATGTTCATGTTGCCACTTCTGATTTTTCACCTTGGGCATCGTCTGTTGGCTTCCTTCAGGGCAAGCTCCAGTTTTCTCTTCACCCTTGACCCACATTCTGTCCTCTGCTCTCTATCTGTCTCTTTGTGTGTCTCTTTCTTTTTTTTCTTTCTTCTTCTTTTTTTTTTTTTTTGAGATGGAGCTGTGCTCTCATTGCCCAGGCTGGAGTGCAGTGGCGCAGTCTCGGCTCACTGCAACCTCCACCTCCTGGCTTCGAGCAATTCTCCTGCCTCATTCAACCTCCCAAGTAGCTGGGATTACAGACACGTGCCACTACACCTGGCTAATTTTTGTATTTTTAGTAGAGACGGGGTTTCACCATGTTGGCCAGGCTGTCTTGAACTCCTGACCTCAGGTGATCTGCCTGCTTCAGGCTCCCAAAGTGCCAGGATTACTGGCATGAGTCACCATGCCCGGCCACTCTGTGTGTCTCTTTCTAACATATACACACACATGCACCCATACAGACACACACACACACATCCCATCCCTCCATTTTCCCAGCAGCATCTCACCGTTTCACCAAGATGAATAGTTGGTGTTTACTATTCACAGCCAAGCCATTAGAATAATATTACTTCTCCTTACCTGAACAACTTTTTGTTTTCTCTGGAGTTAGTTATGTTTTCATTTGCATTGTTTTTATGTGTTTATCACCACAACAAACCCAGCCTCTCCCATAATTGTATAAATGTCCTTACAAACCACGTCTCCGTTTCCTCTCCGTGAAGAGTGCACTCCTGACGCCATGGACCCTGTTCCAGGGAAGGAGGCTGTTGGGTGGTGGTCTTGGCTGGGGATGTCCCTGCCCCCCGCAGCCCCTCTGCTGCTGGCTGGGGCTGAGTGGTCCCCATTCCGCCCCCCAGGTTCCCTCTCTGCTGGTTGACCTGTTGGCTCTTTGGCGGCTCCTATCCTCCAGGAACCTCTTGAGAAAGGAAAGGATGCATAGGTGGTGACTTGGGCAGATCTCACAGTTCTGAAAATTTCTTTCTTTTCTACAGTTTGGGCTTAGAGTTCCAGATTGGAGATCATTTCCCTTGGAATTTTGCGGGCATTGCTCCTTGGTTTCTGGCGTTTTTGTTTTTTTTTTTTTTTGAGACGGAATCTCACTCTGTCGTTCAGGTTGGAGCGCAGTGGTGCAATCTTGGCTCACTGCAACCTCCACCTCCCAGGTTCAAGCAATTTTCATGCCTCAGCCTCCCAAGTAGCTGGGATTACAGGGGCCCACCACCACGCCTGGCTAATTTTTTTGTATTTTTTTTTTTTTTTTTTTTTTTAGGAGAGATAGGGATTTGCCACGTTGCCCAGGCTGGTCTCAAACTCCTGAGCTCAGGCGATCGCGTGCCTCAGCCTCTCAAAGTGCTGGGATTACAGGCGTGAGTCACCGTGCCTGGCTGGTTTCTGGCTTCTGAGGTTGTGGTTGAGAGGTCCCAGTATCTTCCTAGTTCCCAATCCATTGTGAAACCTCCTTGTTTTTCTCTGGAAACTGTAGGAGTTTGTGTTTGCACCCAGGGACCTGAATTGCCACAGGACGAGTCTCTGAGTGGGTCTCTGCACGCCGCCCACAGGGCATCACTGAGCCCTTTGATGCTGGAAAAAATGCCTCGGCTTTTCTTCCAGCTTTGTCTTTCCTGTAACTTGCTCCTGGCCCCGCTTTTGTTCTCTGTCAGAGCTTTTCTCAAAACTGGGGTGCTCTTTGGCTGTCTGTTCTCACCTAAGAGAGAGATGGGAAAAAAACATGTATAAGCTGTGTGTGTGTGTCTGTGTGTGTGTGTGTGTCTGTGTGTGTGTGTGTCTGTGTGTGTGTGTGTCTGTGTGTGTGTGTGTGCGCGCGCGTGTCTGTGTGTGTGTGTGTTGGGTAGGGGTAAAGTTGCCAGATTTAACAATGACAAAAATTACAGAAAGCCCAATTATATTTGGAATTTTTTTTAGTGTATGTTCTAAATATTACATGGGGCATACTTATACTAAAAAATGATTTGTTGTTGATCTAAAATCCACATTTATCTGGGTCCTGTATTTGCCCTGGCCACCCTAGGTAGGGGTGCTGTTCTGGGTGGGGTGTTAGAGCAGCGCCTGGGGCCGGAGGGCTGCGGATGTAGCCCCATCTTTAGGTCTTTCTTTATTGGAGGCGCGAGTCTGACCCAGCCCTGCGGAGCCCGCTGGGTTGGAGGTGCGGGTCTGTGCACAGTGTGTGTGAGATCTGTTTACTCTGCTCGCCCTGTCCGCTGACCCTCAGTGTCACCCTCTCCAGGGAATGAAACAGCTGATCTTCTGCTTGGACACAGTCAGGACGGAGCGAGCCTGAAGCGCCTTACACAGGCCTCTGACCACCTCTCCGCGTGGCCTCCTTCCTGACCTCCAGAGGCAGTGAAGCCACTCGCGCCTGCACCTCCCAGGCCTCCCGCAGGTAGCCGGGCCACTTCTGGGCCGCGTGGGCTCCTGGCTGAGGAGTCAGCTTTCTTGAATCTGCTGGGAGTTCCGCTTGTGCAACCCCGGCTGCCGCAGCCTCTCCTGGCTCTTTATCTTTCTGGATTGATGCCGTTAAAAGTCCCCTGCTGCTCCCTGCACTGGGCTTCTGGGGCGGGTGATTAAATGCTTTTGTTCCTTCCACCGTCTTCTGCAGGAGCCCACCCTGGTTTCATCCCTAAGCTGGCCTGCTCTTCCCAGAGTGTGTTTCGTCAGCTGCATCTCTGAACAGCAGTAACCGCAGCCGTGTTGAGGCCCTTCCCTCAGCCACCCTGGAGGTAGGACCCAGGTCCCCAGTTTTTACGTGAGAAAGTGGCTTCAGTGAGTCCGTGGCTTCAGTCACACCCCGAGGTCCCACAGTGAGGGAGTGGGTGCAGGGCCCCTGCACTTGACCTCTGACCTGCTGCCCCTCTGAGAGTCTCTGTTAGTTCGCTCTGGTTGGGGCAGTGGGTTCTCTTCAGTTTCCGATAACAGAGCTGGGTGGGCCTGCCCGGTGCCGGCTTTGCGGCTTGCTTGCTGGGGCAGGTGGTGGAGAGCGAGCACCCATTTAACCTACTAGAAAGGGGTCTCTGGAGGTGGGCGCCTCAGGGAGCGGAGAGAGGCAGGGGCTGTGCCCACCCTCCACCTCCCCGCCACCCCAGGACCTTCTCTGCCACGGCCTGCTGAAGTGGGGGTCAGCACAGAAGATTCCAGAAGGAATCCTCACTTGGCTGCCCTCCTTTGGGTGTTTTTTCATCTTGATTTCTTTTGGGAGGAGCCTAGATACTTTTACTTTTTAAATAAGCCTTGTATCTTCTCACTCTTTAAACACCACAAAATGGGTGGCATTATTAAAATACAAAAAACCTCTGCAAACTATAACTTTCCTGTGCACAACGGAGAAGACCGATTTTAAAAGTGGAGCAGGTGTTTTTTTATGTTGTGCACACTTAGTATAAGCAAACTGAGCAATCTGAATAAGCCCGAGTGCCCCTTTGCTCCCATATTTGTGTCTAATGCTGACAGTTTTGTGGAAAAGCTATTTTTACGATTCTGAAGTACCTACACTCCTCCCTTGTGTAAAATTTAATCACATCTTATTGCATCCGGCATTAACACTCATAGTTTATTGAGGAGTTTTCTCTGGGGCTTGCTGAGCATGGGGTTGTGAAGTGATGCCTGGGTGCCTGGGAGGAGGTGATATGTAAGTCCAGACACTGTACGCAGGGAATGAAATATTCCCCCAAATTCTGGGAACGCACCGGCTCCCAGCCTCAAGGTTCCCATCTGGAGGGTCTCACCTCCCAAGGTAACAGCATCGTTTTCCCAGCTTGAAGAGTGAGATGTGGGACATGGAGCTGGCCTTTCCTGTCCCTCCCGCTGTGGGAGGCATCCATGGAGGTGTGTGCGAGCTGCTCCCGGAGCTCCTGGGATCAGGCCCCGGGGGATGTGCTCAGGCCCAGTGGGGGCAGGTCTGCAGGGCCACATTCAGACATGACAGCACTGGGAAGGGCCACACCATGCATGGCCCCAGGGGGCAGAACACCCCCGAGAGGCCACCTGGGGTTGGCTGGCAGATGGTTCCACACTCCATTGTCATCAGCACCTCTCAGGGGAGGGCTGGGCCCTGGGAGCGGCTCTTGCAGGGAGGAGGGCCTCTGGCACACTGTGAGGGACAAACAGTGAAGTGGCTGCACCTGCAATGTCAGACTGGCCCTCCAGAAGAGTGGCCAGGATCCCTGCCCGGTGTCCAGCGGCAGTGGTGAGGGCAGGCCTGGGTGTCCAGGAGCAGGAGACGTGGGACAGAGGAGCCCTCAATGAGACCCGTGTTCTCTTGTGTTCGAGCAAGACCCCAGGCAGCGGCGTGGAGGTCGGTGAAACTGGGCAGTCGCTTCTGTCCAGAGCTGGGAGGCATAGGGGGGCCCTCTGTGGATTGGGAGTGTGACGGCCCTGTCTGGAGCTGGGAGGCGGGGGGCCCCTCCGAGGGTCGGGAGTGTAATGACCCTCTCTGGAACTGGGCAGCCCCCGATCCCTGGCACTTCTGGGCTTAGAGGACGCCTTGGCTGCTTCAGGGGTTGGCCTCAACTACGCTTCTGGCCGTACTGGGAGCGAGGCAGTGTTGCGGGGCTGGCTCAGGAGCCCTGCCTGATGTGCTGTGATCATCTTGAGGGCAGTCTCCTCAGCCAGGTTGGTGGTCACCCTGCTTGGGTGTTGGGTGCCAGGTGCTGGACTCCACTGGGCAGCACAGGGGACACGGCTTCTAGGTCCAGGCTGCTGCTCGCAGGTGAGGCGGCTAGAATGGCGGCCCCGAGAGTGATGTGTATCCAGAGCGTGAGGATGTGACCTCATGGGCAAAAGGGTCTGCAAGATAAAATTAAGGATCTTAAGATAATCTTGAATGAAGGTGAGCCCTGAATCCAATGGCAAATGTCCTTGTAAGAGACAGAAGAGGACAGGCACAAACACGAGGAGAAGGCGATGTGAGGACAATGCCGGGTGTGGGAAAGATGGGGCCACATCCAGGAGTGCTGGCAGCACCCGGGAGCTCCCCGGCAGGGCGCACCCTGTCCACAGCGGTGCTCTCACTTGCAAACCTGCAGTCATCCCCAGGCCAGGGACCACTTCTGGGGAACCCAATTCACGACAGGCTGTAACTGGGCTTAGGGCTGGAACCACACTGCGGAAGGTAGGGTGGGCTTCTGACCACTGGCTGAAGTGGTCTGCCTGACGGTTGGGCGAGGCCCATCGTTCTACTGATGCACAGACGCCCGTCCCCGCCTTGTGCCAAGCCCTGCACTTTCGCGTCTGGAGCTGCTCCCATCCCACTGTGGCTGCTGGCTGGGGGCAGTGAAGGTGCTGGAGGAGAACCAGCCCCGGTGAGGGATGAAGGTTTTATGTGGGCAGAGACTTGTTTTTTTTTTTCAATCTGCCACACATTTTGCTCACTCTTTTACTTTCAGCGTTTCTGAGTTTTTTTGTTTGTTTTGTTTTAGGGCAGGAATCAGCAGTGTTTCCTGTAAAGGGACAGATAGTGAATATTCTAGGCCTTGTGAGCCATTCGGTCCTTGACACACATACTCAACACTGCTGTATTGTGAGAAAGCCACAGTGGGTGTGGCTGTGTTCCAGTGAAACTTTATTTACACAAGCAGGAAGTGAGGCTGGATTTGGACCAAAGGCAGTTTGCTGAGCCTTGTTTAAGGGCTGTAATTTTTATTTTTATTTTTATTTCTTTTATTTGGTTTTTTGAGACAGAGTCTCGCTCTTGTCACCCAGGCTGGAGTGCAGTGGTGCGATCTCAGCTCACTGCAACCTCTGCCTCCCTGGTTCAAGCGATTCTTCTGCCTCAGCCTCCCTAGTAGCTGAGATTACAGGTGCCCACCACCACGCCTGTCTAATTTTTGTAGTTTTAGTAGAGATGGGGTTTCACTGTGTTGGCCAGGCTAGTCTTGAACTCCTGACCTCAGGTGATCTGCCCACCTCAGCCTCCCAAAGTGCTGGGATTACAGGCGTGAGCCACCACGCCCGGCAGGGGCTGTAATTTTTAAATCACAGTACTGATTTTCAAGAAGGTTGAATCTGAGTGATTTTTTTCTTTAAAAAGTTTAGTGTGGCAGATTAAAGATGGCCTCAAAGTCTTTGACATTCCTTCTATCAGGAGGTGGGGTCAACTCCCAGCTCCCCACAAATCTGGAAAGGTTCTGTGACTTTAAAAAAATAATGGCTTTATTGAGATATAATTCACATACATATGTCTAAGCGGCTATCTCATACAACTTAGCCTGCTGTGGTCTGAATGTCTGTCTGTCCCCAAAATTCATATATTGAAAACCTAATCACCAAGGTAATGGTGTTAGGGGTGGAGTCTTTGGGAGGTGATTAGGTGAATGGGACTAGTACCCCTTTAAAAGAGGCCCCAGAGAGCTTCTTCTTCCTCTTTTCCACCATGTGGGGGCGCAGCTAGAAGGTGCCATGTATCAACCAGAAAGTGGGCCCCTAGCAGACACTGAGTCTACCAGTGCCTTGATTTTGGACTTCCCAGAGCTGTAAGAAATAAATTTCTGTTGTTTTCAAGCTATCCAGTTGTTGATATTTTGGTATAGCAGCTTGAACAGACTAAGATGCACCCCTTTAAATAATATAATTACGTGTTTTTTGTACATTTACAGAGTTGTGCAACTGTCGTCATGGTTCATTTTGAAACATTTTGATCCTCCTTATGAGAGACAGGACTAGCTGGATTTCCTAGGCCAACTAAGAATCCCTAAGCATAGCTGGGAAGGTGACCTTTAAACGCAGGGCTTGCAACTTAGCTCACACTTGACCAATCAGGTAGTAAAGAGAGCTCACTAAAATGCTAATTAGGCAAAAACAGGAGGTAAAGAAATAGCCAGTCATCTATTGCCTGAAAGCACAGGGGGCGGGACAATGATCGGGATATAAACCAATGCATTCAAGCAGGCAATGGCAACCTGCTTTGGGTCCCCACCCTTTGTATGGGAGCTCTGTTTTCACTCTGTTAAATCTTGCAACTGCACACTCTTCTGGTCCGTGTTTGTTACGGCTCGAGCTGAGCTTTCGCTCGCTGTCCATCACTGCTGTTTGCCGCCTTTGCAGACCCGCTGCTGACTTCCACCCCTCTGGATCCAGCAGGGTGTCCGCTGTGCTTCTGACCCAGCGAGGCACCCATTGCCGCTCCTGATCGGGCTAAAGGCTTGTCATTGTTCCTACATGGCTAAGTGCCTAGGTTTGTCCTAATCGAGCTGAACACTAGTCACTGGGTTCCATGGTTCTCTTCCGTGACCCACGGCTTCTGATAGAGCTATAACACTCACCACATGGTCCAAGATTCCATTCCTGGGAATCCGTGAGGCCAAGAACTCCAGGTTAGCGAACAAGAGGCTTGCCACCATCTTGGGAGCAGCCCGCCACCATCTTGGAAGCTCTAAGAACAAGGACCACCCCCACCCCCAACACTTAGTTACCATCTCCTTAGCTTCACCCTTCCCCATGGACCTAGGCAACCACGAATTTACTTTCTGTCTCCATAGATTTCCCTGTTTTGAACCTTTTATATGAATGAAATTATGTAATATACAGACTTCTGTGTCTGGCTTTTTCCACTCAGTATAATGTGTTCAAGGTTCATCCATATTGTAGTATGTATCAATACTTCATTCTTTTTTATGGTGGAATAATACTCCATTGTATGGACAGACCACATTTGGTTTATCCATTTGTCAGTTGATGAACATTTGGATTTCTAGAAATCCTTGTGGGTGTGAAGTGGTATCTCCTTGTGGTTTTGATTTGTGTTTCCCTGACAAGTGATACCGAATATCTGTTCATGTGCTTATGGGCCATTTGTATCTCTGGTTTGGAGAAATGTCTATTTAATCTTCTTAACTTATTTTAAAATTGGGTTATTTGTCTTTATTACTGAGTTGGAAGGGTATGTATTCTGAATACAAGTCTTTTATCAGACGTATTATTTGTAAGTATTTTCTCCAGTTCACTGAGTTATTTTTACTTTCTTAATAGTGTCCTTTGAAGCACAAAAGGTATCATTTTTGATGATACGAGGGAGAAAACATTAAGTCTTTCACAATCAAGTACAAACTTAGCTGTAAGTTTTTTGTAGATGCACTTTATTAAGTGAGGAAGTTCTCTTCTGCTTTCTAGTTTGTTGAGTTTTTTTTTTTTATCGTGAAAATGTGTTGAATTTTGTCAAAAGCTTTTTCTGGTTCTATTGAGAATAATATATGACTTTTGTTTTTTATTTTATTGATATGATGTATTATATTCCTTTATTTTCAGATGTTGAAACAAGCTTGCATTTCTGGGACGAATCCCACTTGGCCATGGGTGTGTGTATAACTCTTTTTATACGTTGCAGATTTAGTTTGCTAGTATGTTGCTGAGAATTTTTTTGTTTATATTCGTACGAGATATTGGTCTGTAGTTTTCTTTTCTTGTAATGTCTTTTCTGGTTTTGGCATCAGGGTAATAGTGACCTCATAAAATGAGTTAAGAAATGTTCCTGTGGTTTTTCTATTTTTTGGAAGAGTCGTGAAGAATTCGTATTAATTTTTTAAATGTTTGGCAAAATTCAGTGATAAAGCTTGGGTGGGCCTGGACTTTTCTTTCTGGGTAATTTTTGCATTACTAGTTCCATCTCTTCACTTGTTATAGGTCTTTTCATGTTGTCTTCTTGAGTCAGCTCCAGCAGTTTGTGTCTTTCCAGGGATTTGTCCATTTCATCTAAGTTATACAATTTGTTGGTATGTAATTGTTCATGGTGTTCCTTTACAACACTTTCTATTTCTTCAGGGTTGTTAGTTACGTCCCCATTTTCATTTCTGATTCTAGTCATTTGAGTCATTCCTCTTTTTTCTTAGTCAGTCTAGCTAAAGGTTGGTCAGCTTTATTGACCTTTTCAAAGAACCAGCTTTTGGGTTTCATTGGTTTTCCCCATTGGTTTTTCTATTCCCTGTTTCTCTTATTTCTGCTTTAATCTTTATTATTTCCTTGCTTCTGCTTGTTTTCAGTTGGGTTGGCTCTTATTTTTCTTATTTTCTTGGGGATTATCTACCACTGGGGTTTGCAAGTGGAAGGTTAGGTTATTGATTTCAGATCTTTGTTCTTTTTCTAGCATTTATAGCTAGACATTTCCCTCTAAGTACTGCTTTAGCTGTATCCCATAAGTTTTGGTATGTTGTGTTTTTGTTTCACTCACTTCAAAGTATTTTCTAGTTTCCCTTCTGATTTTTTCTTTGACCCATTAGTTATTTAGGAGTGCATTGTTTATTTTCTTCAGTTGGTTTCCTCTAGAGCATTACAGCCTTTCCTGACTTCTGAGTGACTTTTTTCTTGTAAAAGGTAAGTGTGGCAGATTAAAGATGGCCACAACTTCTTTGACAGTCCTCTCTTCAAGAGTTGGGGTCTATGGTTCCCTTCCCTCAGAATTTAGACAGGCTCTATGACTGTTTTGATCAATGGAATGCAGGATACTTGATACTGCATGACTTCTAAGGCTAGATTGAAGAAACTTTGGTGCTTTTGCTTTGGTATCTTGGTGCTCACTTGAAAGGGGATGAGGGTAGGCAGCCATTATGTGAGAAGTCCAACTACCTTGAGGCCACAGTTCTATGATGAACCCAAGATAGCCATGTCAAGAAGCCACTTGGAGGGAGAGAGAGAGAGAGAGGAAGAGGGAAAGAGAGGGAGAGGGAGAGAAAGTGCTGTCCAGCTCCTAGCTTTTCCACCCATACCATCCCAGGTGCTAGGATCACTACTAGACTGGCAGTAAAATAAGTCACCTTGGTAATTTCTCTCACATCAAAGCTCTTGCTTCATCTAAACATCCATCCAGAGCTACAGGACTGGGAGACTCGTCGAGAAAGAACTGCATTGTTGGAGGTTCAGGAAGGACTGATGTAAACCAGTAAACTGTTTCCCCAGAATCCTGCTGGATATCATGGAATTAAATACCCTCATAGACTCAGAAGGTTTAAATGGGAACATAAACAGTTCATCCTACATATTTGATGGGATAATGGTTAGCTGCTTTTAAAAATGCACCAAATCTACAGAGGTTACTGAGAATCCCCAGAGGATGCCATGTCAAGAAGAATCAAGGCCCACACATGTGGCACCAGTTGAGCTGTCCCTGCTATCTCCTATTTCAGCAGAGTGAGACTGCCAACGTGGTAGGGCAGAGAGAAGCTTTCCTGTCTGTGCCTGCCCTGACTCCTAACCTGCAGAATTGTGAGCATAAATAAAATGGCTTTTATATTGCTAAGTTTTAAGGTGGTTTGTTACCCAGCAAATAGAAACTGGAATAGTGTATTTGTCCCATTTATATTTATTGTTATAATTATCAATTGACTTCAATTTCAGGTGCTTCAGTTTCTTCATGTGTAAAATGGAAATAAGGCTATTCAATTTAAGGATTAGGTAAGATAATATATATATAGTACTTAACATGTATTTATATGATTATATAAACATATTTATATAACTATATGTGCTTTGTGTATATAAATAAACATATATACATATATAAGGTACTTACAAAATTAGCCAGATGAAAAAGATACCTACATGTCTAAATTTTAAAATGCTTTCTTTCATTTACTTGAGAATATAGGAACAATTTTTGTCTCAACTTTTATTTAATATATTACCATCTTTTGAAATGCTCTCTTTATCTGCTTTTTTACTTTGCTGTATTTTCATTTTGAAGTTTTGTATAGCTTAAGGTGCTGGGATTCTTTTATTTGCCCATCTTGGAGTGATAGGAGTTTCATATGGGTTTTCCATTTGCCCCAAACCAGAGAGAGCAAAAGTCCTTGTCCTGTATGCCTGGGCCCCGCGACTCCTTTTAGTTCAGACTTTGTTCTCTGTGCACCCCTACAGCGGGTTTTCTCCAGAGTATCTGTCATGGGCTGGCGGTTTTTGGTGATTTCAGCATCCTTGACCTTGTCTTTGTCTTTATTTTTGGTAGTAGCGGATAAGAGGGAGTATGTTCTGCGGTGCGATTTGTGTAAGAATGTATGACATGTTGGTAAGTGTGCAGTATTATGCCATTTTTCTTTCTTTCTTTCACCATCCAGGGTGAAATAAAACCCTGCCTCAGTCCTGGAATTTACCAGAGCTCATTAATGGGAAATCTCCTTGGTCCCTTCGAGGGGCAGCTGTGTCTGTTGGCTCAAGCGACGGCACTTCTCTCACATCAAAGCTCTTGCTTCATCTAAGCGTCCGCCCTGCTACGGGGGTGGGAGGCTCATCGGGAAAGAATTCTCGTTTTGTCTGAGGTTCGGGAAGGACTGACGTGAATCAATAGACTGTTTCCTCAGAATCCTGCAGGATTTCAGTGGTTTTCACAGAATTAAATACCATGTTAGACTCAGGGGGTTTAAATGGAAACATACACACTTCGTCCGATGTACTTGATGGGATAATGGTTAGCTCCTTTTAAAAATGCACCAAACCTACAGAAGCTACTGAGAATCCAGCAGGGGTCATCTCAGTTCCTGGAGAGGGGAGGTGGGAAGCTTGTTTTAATTAGACTTGGACTTGCTGTCATACACATGTCTGCATCTGATTTTCACTCTGAGCACTTCTGCCTCCTCAGGCAAACGGAGGGTCGGAACGCTTGATGTGAGAACACATTTCACACACACGCTGGTGTATTTACTTACACAGACACGCACTGCACACACACGCAGACCTACATGCTGTCCTGGGCTCGTCATGTGGGGGGCACATTGCAGCTTCTCCTCCCACTCTGCTCTTTGTGGAGAGCTGGGTCGTCATGCTATTTATTTTTACATGGAGGAATTCATCAATCAAACGTCCAACTTTGAGATCTGGCCTATCAGGAACTATTCCTACAATGCCAACTCAGCACTTTCATCTCCACCCTTGGCCTCGTTGTGCTATTTAGACAAAGATCCTGTAGCCTTTCTTATCCAGAGCGAGCAAAGGAGAAGTCAGGGTGTTCTTACCGTCCTGCAGGGGCCCTGCTGCTTGGGGGTTGGATCTGCTCTCTGGAGGTGCCCCCTCACCCCCTCACACCCAGGGATTCTGCACTGGCCATGGTGGTTGGGCCACTGAACCTGGAGGTTCTTGGGGATTATCTACCACTGGAGTCTGTGTTCAGTTTTCAGTGCTGGGTCCCTGGTGACCTGTTGAAAATCAGAGAGCCCCTCCCTGGAGGTTTGTGTACACACTTCCTCACACATGCAGGCACACACTACTTCTGGTACATGGGCAGTGCTGGTCTGGGCTTGCTGTTAAAGTGGAGAAGTCAAGGCCCAGGGTGGGTAAGTCAATCTCTTGGTACTTAGTGATGTGGCCTGGACTGGAAGCCAGCTGGCCAGGCACCTGTACACCCTGCCCTTTTGCACACGGGGGCTGCCGTCTCTTAGCCCTGGCTTTCCTTCTTAGCTTGAATGATTCTTTACTTGCTGCCGTTTCAAGAGGCCTGGCTTGGCACCCAGTGAGGGTCAGCTGGGCCCCTGGCAACAGCTTGTGGGGAGGCTATACTCAGGCCAGGTACGACTGGTCCCAGGGGTCCCACCCACCCCACCTCACAGAACTCCCAGTCACCTGTGGCCATGCCATCTGGGGGCCCAGCCACCGGCAACCTTGGGCCCCAGAGGCGACCCTAGCAGTAGGCACTGCTCTCCCTGTGGGCCTCCTCCTTGGAGCCTGCTGTCTCTCAGTGGAGCTCACAGGGAGATGCACAATTTTAGGCTCTTCTTGGGGGTGAGGCTGTGTATCTGGCAGTCACATGGCCTCCTTTAATTCTCATCATAACCACTTGGGGAAATTCAGACTCTGAAAAGCTAAATGATATGGCCAGGTTGGTACAAGTCTAAGTAATATAGCCAGGCCTGGGACTCCAGAACACTTGTTCCCCCTTCTCTATTCTGTGTTTGAAAAGACACAAAGTGGGAGTTTGCGTCACATCGCCCTGTGCCCTGACCACAGGGGGAGAAGGGAGGCAGGGTCTCCTTGCCCTGACTCCCAGAGGGAGGTGGAGGGAAGCTTGCCATTCCCCTGAACTTCCTAGCCTGCACAACCATGGGCTAAAGAAACCTCTTTTTTTTTAAGAATTAAATTACCCAGCCTCAGGTATTCTTTTCTAGCAACACTCAACAGACCATATAGATGGGAAGGCCAGTTACAATGGAAACAAACAAACAAGCAAACAAAAGAAGCAAATAGCTTTCTACTAGCAAAACTGTCTGTAAATGAGATGGGCTGACTCAGAGAGTTGCGTATGCTCTGTCACAGGAAGACTATTTGAGAGGATAGGGTGGCAGCAGGGCTTTAAGTGCAGGGTAGATAGTGGCGATGATGAGAGTGATGATGGTTCTGGTGGTGATGGTGATGGTGGTGATAGTGGTGGCGGTGATGGTGATGTGGTGGTGATGGTGACAGTGATGGTGATGGTGATTATGGTGGTGATGGTGGTGGTGATGGTGACAGTGATGGTGATGGTGATTATGGTGGTGATGGTGATGGTTGACAGGGATGGTGATGGTGATTATGGTGGTGATGGTGGTGATGGTGATGGTGGTGATGGTGGTGGTGGTGATGGTGACAGTGATGGTGATGGTGATTATGGTGGTGATGGTGATGGTTGACAGGGATGGTGATGGTGATTATGGTGGTGATGGTGATGGTGATAGTGATGGTGATGATGATGGCGATGATAGTGATGGTGGTGGTAATAATGAACTTAAACATTCTTAACATCCTTAGTGTTCGTGTTATTGTAACAATGAACAAAGCATTCCTTTCCATACCCAACTGATACTTGCATCAGCCCTCTGTGGGTGTGGTCAAGTGTTTTAACACCCAGCAGAGTGAATGAGGCTGAAAGATACGGTCATTGCTGTACCAGAGACAGAGCTCACACTTGGCTCAGGCCTTTCACTCCCAGCCCAGGGCTTTGTCCTCCTTGATCTGAGAGTGGCAGCGCCTTGTGCAAACCAAAGGCATCTGGACAGGCATTTTCTGTGGATCCCACCGCACAAGCCTGTGGCTCAGGAAAATGTAGCCACAGCCTGCACCCTCAGGCCTGGGACAGTGTGGGGTGAGGAGCAGGTTTGCAGGACCGAGGTGTAGGCAAGAGTGTTTCTGTGGTGGGAGCCTATGGTCGTGTGTCTTGAGACCTTCCCCTCCCGCAGCAGCAGCAGGGGGACAGGTGACTGTGTTTCCCCACGATGGGACACGCAGCAGCAGCAGGGGGACAGGTGACTGTGTTTCCCCAGGATGGGCCACGCCGGTCTCCAGGACCGTATCCTGGCATTCTGCGGACCCTTCCACTTTGCAGCCTGACCCTCAAGTGTGGAGGCTGCCCTGGGTCCCTCCATCCCCAGGCCTCGCTTCCCTGCATTTGCTGTGGCCTCCTCCCCTGCCTCTGGCCCAGACAGTGCTCCTGACGTCTGATACTGGCTGGCTGTATCCGCCTGCGCTCTGCCTGGTCATTCCTGCCACCTGTTTCAGTCATGGCACACTAAGTGCCCCCAAAGCAGAGCCCCTCCCAGATAGCGCTCGTGTTCCTTCCAGGCACCTTGTCTGCTCAGGGGTGTGCAGTCCCAGGTCCTGGTGACTGTTCTTCCCTCTTCTTCTCAGAGCTGCCTCCCTCTCCTCTTCAGCTGTGGCCCCCCTCCCGTTTTGGGGTACAGCAGCCTCTGCACTAGCTGCTGCCTGCAGCCCCCCAGCTGGCCGGTCAGCCTCTTACACTTTGCAGGTGGGTCCCCTCCTTACTGTCTACCCTGCCTGGCTCCTGGGCTCTCAGGGGGATGCACAGTCCCCTTTAGTAAATCTTCTTTTCTGTCTCTTTGAGGTTTTTGCTCTAGCCACACGGGCTCCTGAGTGGTCCCCAAATGTCCTCAATCTCTTGTGTCTCCAGGTACCCCCAGGCTTCATCCTTTGCCTGGACCGGTCTTCCTTGTTCCTTCACTTGAGAAACTCCCTCCGTTCTTTGGGCTCAGGGTGGGTGTCAGCCGGGGAAGCTGCCATCCTGACGCCCATTCCTCCGTCTGGTGGGACACCCTGACGTCCTTCCATCAGGGTCTGTCACAGCCCTTGTTACACCAATTACAACTGAGGTCGGGGTGGAATCCATTTATTGTCTGGCATGGAGCAGGCGGTCAGGGTGCTTATGGGGTGTGTGAATACAGGAGGGAGGGAATGAAGAATGAATGGAACGGGCCCCGGTCACATGGCTCCTCATGGCAGTGCTGGGATTTTCATCACTCAGCAAGTGTCTGCTGCGTCCCCATCTGGGCCCAGCCCTGAATTCAGAGCCAGTGCCACAGAGGCCAACCAGGCAAGCAGAGGTTCAGCCTGTCCGGGACATGCAGGCAACTGGAACGCAGGCCTGCGGACTTCTAGTTCAGTGCTCTTCCTGACATGCTGCAAGGGGGTGGGGGACTGACACAGTCTGCGGGGGACGCTGCACCTTCAGCTTGAGTGAAGTGCAGTCGAGGGCCCAGCAGCCCTGGTGACTGGTTGCACTGTGCTCCGATCCTTCGGGGACCCTGAGGGCTCTCCATTATCAATCTCTTGTCTCTAAGCAGCCACCACCGTGGCAAGGAGGAAGACAGTGGGCCAGCTCCCCCTGCATGAGGTGAGGCCTGCGGGAACGGGAGAGGGAGCTGCTGAGCGGCTCTTAGAGGGCTCCTGGGCTCGGTCCCTGCCTTGCTCCCATCAAAGGGATGGCTCTGCAGTGACGGCACAGAGCATCAGACACATGCCGGCCCAGCAGGGCCAAGCCCGCGCGCTATTAAGCAACAGCACCAGATCCCTTTGTTTCTCCGCTTCTTCCAAAGTGGCAAAAGATCAAGGCCCTGAGCTTGAAATAACAAAAGGGAAATAGCTTGCAGACTGCGCATCTGGAGGCCAGAAGGGGTTTAATAGCCGTGCTCAGGAGGGAGAGGGGAGGGGGCTGGATGCCGATTCATAAACTCTTCTCTCTGGCTCCCCAACCTGCTCTGCTCAGGCTCCCCGCGCCCATCCCTGGCCCCGCAGCCATCCCTGGCCCCGCAGCAGGCTCCCCCTTCATCATTCGCAGGGCAGGTGGTATACCTTGCCCATTAGCGTGGGCACAGGCTGGCTGGGCCTCTCTGCAGGTTCCCCATCCCTGCCAGTGCCCCGGTCCCCCTTGCTCCTCTCGGCCCCTTGCTCCTCTCAGAGTCCTTGAGTTCCCGGGTTAATGAGGATCTACTGCAGGGTCGTGGGAGTCTGGCCGGTGACATGTGCAGACACATGTCTGTAATTACTCGGGGCTGAGGAAAGCCAGCCCCCAGAGCTCTGTGGCCTTCCCCATAGACAGAACTGAGCCGGGCGGGCCTCCTGGGGGAGGAGAGCCATGCAGGGCATCACAGCACACAGAGCCATGGTCAGAGGCCTGACCTCAGAGGTGGAGGCCTCTCATTCTCCTGTGGGTCCCCCGGTCTCTGACCTTTGGGGGTGTTTGCAGTGAGGAGCTTACACAGCACATGGTTCTGTGGGCTGACGTCTTCTCTGTACAACTGGTGGGAGGGGAGCCTGGCATCCTGGGGAGTGGGGTGGGTGGAGAGGTCTCCCTGCTGCCGTGCTTGACACTCACCATGAGACAGCACCATGAAACTCACCCAAAGACACCAGCTAACAAGGACCGAAAGGAAATGTTCACGAGGGGCTGCAGCCCATGCCAACGTGACACGGTGCCATCTCACAGCATCTGCTCCAGGCCGGGCCCACTGGGGTCACATCCCTGAAGGGCCTGGCCAGGTGGCATTTCTGTCCCTATTGGACAGACGGCGGGTAGGTTCTTGTTTGAAGTCACACAGCTTGTCAGAGTCAGTGCTGAGATTCGAATCCACACCTCCCTGACAACTCAGACTTTCCAGAACCCCTCGTCGCCTGAGAGCCCAAGCAAAGGAATTAGCCAGTCTACTCCAATCCTTTCTTGGTGCATATTTTCCTCAAAGGCAATTCAGAACCCGTCACTTCCCACCTCAAGAGCTGGCGGAAGCTCCCCTTTCTTGGCGGTTCTTTTGGATGGCTGGAGTGGCAGATGACCTGGGAGGCTGGAGTTGGTCACAGTGCAGCCCCCAAGGGCAGGCGGGCAGTACCAATGGGCATGCGTGCCCTCCGTCCTGAGCAGGTGTATGAACCCCAGCAGCTGAGTGTCCAGGTTCCTGGGTGGTGCTGACTGGGGGCTCAGGCCACCCATTGGCCTTCATTTGTTGGGCACAAGTGATCAGTTTGCCCTGTCTCGAAGGTGCTTCGGCCAGGGGAAGGAAGTGAGCGCTGACACCTGGCTCATGGGTGCCACTCGAGCCTCGTGGACGGGAGCTGCCCTGGGCTCCGCTGGACACATAGTACATTTTCAGGCTCTTCCAAGGAGCAGGATGTGTTTCCCCTTGCTTAGAATGGAGCTTGGGGCTTGTGCTTGTTCAGCCAATAGCTCAGTGGGGCCAAGGGGGAGGTTGGCCCTGTGGGATCCCCTGGTTCCCGAACTGCAGTTCTTGTGTCGCTTTTTACTAAGTGAAATTACTGGAATGTCCTGGATGTTAGGATGTCCTAGGAGGCTTTATCCTGGTGTGACTTTGCCACCCTCCCACGCCTTTGTTTCCTTCCTTTGTCAAGCTGGTGACTGGGGGCACTCCCTGTGTCTTTTTGTGGCCGCAGGTTCTTACTGTGGCTCCCAGGCAGATCACCCCATGACTTAGGGAGCTAGCTGAAGCCTGGTCGGGGGCGGGGTGGGTGGTTCAGCCAAGCTCTCTGTATCTATTCTAGGAGTTCTGCTGTGAGTCCCATCACAGCCCCATGGCCCTTCCTGCTGAAAGCCGCCAATGTTGCCACACATGAGTTGTTGCCGAGGCTTCTCAGGGAAAACCCGTCGCTTGCTGGTGCTGCCCTTGGCTTCTCCCTCCGTTTTATTCTGGCATCGGTGTGATGGGTTCTACTAACATCCTCCAGAATTAGGCACCATTCTCTATTTCTAGTGCTATAGGAAATGTATTCATAGTTCCATATTTACTTTGTTAATTTAATGGGATTTGTGGCAGAAGATGTAAACGCTTCAGTCTGCCATTTTGAACGGGAAGTCAAGTGAATTTTAAAGACAGGAAGAAAGACTGCAATTTGGCTGGGCGTGGTGGCTCGTGCCTGTCATTCCAATGCTCTGGGAGGCTAAGGGAGGAAGATTGTTTGAGCCCAGAAGTTTCAGACCAGCCTGGGTAACATAGTGAGACCTTGTCTCAAAAAAAAAAATTACATTAAAAAAAAGTACAATTTAAGGAACCACACAAATGCAGATTCTCTTAGACAACTACAATTATTGTGGTCGAATAATATTTTGAAATATTAAGTGATTTAACTTGCCCAGCATGTCCTGTTGCCTGTTCTCATCAAGGGTTTTTTCTACCCTTGGAAAGGGTGGTGGCCTGAGGAAGAGAAGACACAGCTGATCTTGAAAAGGAAAGTCGTCAGTCCATACTGTCAGCTTTGTGAGCTGCCAGCATGGGGTTTCCTGGGATACTGGCCAGAAACAGCTGCACCTGCAGCTGCTCTTGCCATGCCCAGTCCCCCGCGAGGACCATGGCCCAGGCTTCCATCAGTGTCTGGAAGGTGCTGGAGAGCAGTGCGGGTCTGATTTGGGCTTGTGCTGCTCTTTTTTTTTTTCTCTCTCTCTCTTTTATTTTTGTGAGATGGAGTCTCGCTCTTTCGCCCAGGCTGGAGTGCAGTGGTATAATATTGGCTCATGGCATCCTCCGCCTCCTGGGTTCAAGCTATTCTTCTGCCTCAGCCTCCCAAGTAGCTGGAACTACAGGTGCCTACCACGCCTGGCTAATTTTTTTTTTTTTTTTGTATTTTTAGTAGAGATGGGGTTTCACTGTGTTAGCCAGGGTGGTCTCGATCTCCTGACCTCATGATCCGCTCGCCTCGGCCTCCCAAAGTGCTGGGATTACAGGTGTGAGCCACCGCGCCTAGACCCTGGGCTTGTGCCTGTCAACACTCTCAAGTGCTGTCTGGCATGAGGGATGGTGCCTCCAGGACTCTGCTTCTTGGTCCTAGAGCTGAAGATTTTCAGGGGCTGATGGGCTCTGCCCTCTTCTGCTCTCAATTTTTGTTCATCAGGTGGGCTTGGCAAGTCCCCTTGACCTTTGTCAGGAAAACTTTGGTCCGTCCGGCCCTCCCTGACCTGCCCGCAGTGTCTGCTCCCTGCAAGGGTTCTCGTGCCTTCCTACACACACTCACTGGAATACAGCCCTGCCCTTTTGTGTCATGCACGTCCCGAGTAGGCACTGGCTCGAGGAGAATTGGTGAACACGCTAAGTAACTTTCCCAAAAGGACTGACACTGACAACAGGCAGGTAATTCCAGTTAGTGCAGAGATTCCAGATCTGGAGAACGTATGTGGCAGACTTTATCATTTGATCCATGGGGCATTTCAAATAAGTAGGGAGAATTGAATACAGGATTTTAGATCACTGGCTATCCACAGGGAAAACAATGTCACCTAAAAAGTTACATCCTTCTGCCATTCCGTACATACAATACATTTCAACTACATTAAAGATTTAGGTGTAATAAAGAAAGACTGAAAAATTCCAGAAGGACATATAGGAGAGTATTTTTGTATCCTCGGGGAGGGCAAGGTATTTTTAGCCACGACATGGAAATCACTGATATTAGGAACACATTGGAGCCAATCCTGGTGTCCTGGAAACTGACCCAGCACAGATTTACTTCTTTTTCAGGCTACATGTTTTGTGGAGGTCGGCAGGGACTCTGCTCTACCGAGACACCCAGGACCCAGGCTGATCGAGACCCCACCATCTGGGAGAGTAGGGGAGGGGAAGGGACCCCTGGAGGCTTACGCACTGTTTCTTCTATATTTTGGCCCAGAGGTGACACACATCACTTGCCCAGATTGGTGCAGAACCAGTCACATGCCCCTGCTCTGGCTACGTAGCAAGAAGACAGGACAATGTGGAGACTGGGTCGAACGCTGAGGAACGTTACTCTCCCTGCCACAGACTCTCTCCTGATACATTCTGATGTCAGAGGCGATGGTGACTTTCCTGGGAAGTGTTAACTAGCAGAATTGATCTGAGATGTAAGAATTCAAAAGAGATGTGTAAGAAGACAAGGGAAAGGTTTCTAAGATTTACCTTCCAGACTGGATCCCGTCCCAGATGGTTTTAGTGAAAGGATATCCAGTGCATGTGTCTGTCTGGGGGAGGGACAGGATGCTCCCAGAATGGACTTGAGGGCTGGGTGCCGGGTGTGGAGTCAATGAAACTCAGGGGGCAGGAAGTGCCATAGCATGGCGTTAGGGGTTGGGCGGTGGGCCACCAAGACCTGCTTTCTAGTTCTTCCAAATCTAGTGAGAGGCTGCTCAGGCTCTGTCACTTCTGCCGTAGAAGTTGATTACCTGGAATTGTGCTCTCAACAGACTAAATGTAGCAGGGGAGGTGTGATGCCCCATAAGAAACTGGGGAACCTGAGGTGCTGTCACAGGCTGAGAAAATGAACTCTTGGCAGCCAAAGAAAGGAGAGAGAGAGAGAGAGAGAGAGAGAGAGAGAGAGAGAGAGAGAGACCCATGGGGCATCAGACTGTGAAAACTGTCAGGATATGACAGGGAGGCATGGCAAGCTAGCAGTTCATAGAGCCAAGCTAACGAAATCACAGGAAAACGGGTGTCATTTAGAAATGTACATACTTGGTCCAGAACAGTGGCTCACATCTGTAATCCCAGCACTTTGGGAAGCTGAGGTGGGAGGATTACTTGAGGTCAGGAGTTTGAGACCAGCCTTGGCAACATAGCAAGACCCCATGTCTACTAGAATAGTAATTTAAAAAGTTAGCCAGGCATGATGGTGTGCCTGTAGTCCCAGCTACTTGCGAGGCAGGGATGGGAGGATCGCTTGAGCCTGGGAGGTTGAGGCTGCAATGAGCTGTGATTATACCACTGTACTTCCACTTGGGTGCCAGGGTGGGACCTTATTTCTGAAAAAAAAGTACATCCTTAAAATTAAAGAGGCTTCTTGTTAATCATTGGAAACGGATATAATCCGTAGCTACTAGTCCGTAGCTACTAGGCACCTACCGCCTTCATCATCATGCTACTGTTTGAAGCTCACCTCTATGCTGGGGACCAATGGCTCTGAGACCATCATGGCTATGCCTGGCAATGCAGGAGCAGAGAGCTGACATGGGTGTCCCTCAAGCAGAGACACGGATAAGATGGCACTCTGACAGGAGGGTGAGGGTCCAGAGAGCCAGTAAATCCACAGTCACGCGACTGGTCATGGAACAAGACTGACCAAGAAAAAAGGTTTTGGAAGGTAAGAGGTTCATTTCAGATCTTCCCTTAAAGGTGCCCTGAGGCATCTTCTTCTTTAACAAGAGCACCAAAGAGGAGGTTTCTGGTAGGCAGCTCTCTCCTGAATGCTGAGCAGAACAGGCCGGCCATGCCAGGCGCTGCTTTGCTTTGTTTGAACAAAGGTCCTGGGGTCCTTACAGTGAGACACAGTTCTCACTTCCCATCTCTGCTCTCAAGGCCCTTGTGATCTTTGTGCTATCCTATTGAAGACAGATAGAGGAGAAGAACAGAGGACCCCAAACAAGTCTCTGTTCAGCCTGGACACCTGGGAAAGGGAGGAGTGTGGAAGAGGAAAGAAAGCTAGCTGGGGGACAGTGAACACCGATGTATGTGCAGATTCAGTCAGCAGCAATCTGTGAGTCAGAGGCTCTCAACATGCTCCAAAGCAAAGCTGGGTAAACACTGCCACTTTTTGTTTGCATTGAGAGTTAGCTGCCTGCAAGCACTTTAGGAAACCCTGGCAAAGAGCATTCTAAATGCATGTGGTGCCTTTGAGTTTATTTGTCTCAATTTATTCCAGTTACATTTGAGCATGACATGATTATACATCTCACACTGATTGAAGACCATGGGCCTGTGTGGCAGGCAGGGGAAGGAGGGGGGAGGAAGAGGGTTTCCTAGCGCCATCTAATTTAAAGCACCTTTAGCTGAGTGGTGCAGTGAAAAGGATGTGGCTAAAACAAATAAAAATCATAGCAGGATCAAAGTACACACACAAATTTATTCCTTCTGGAAGCAGCTTCTCTTTCCTTCTCCCCTTCCCTTGTTTTCCCCTCCTTTGAGTCCCAGTGATTCTTTCATGGCAGAACTCCAGGATGGCCTCGTCTCCTTGCAATGCAATCACAGTTTCATCTCTGATTGATGGGGCAAAGGCACCGGCACCACGGGTTTGAAGGAGATCTAAGGGCCTTCCTAATTTCATGGTGGGCATGTGAAGTGTCACATCAATCAGCGCTCTTTATGAGCAGTTCAAAGACAGTCATAGATGTTGAGAAGGTGCCTGTTTGAAGCACAGAGCCAAGGGATTTCAGGATTTTATCAACAACCTGCAGGTTCCACCTCCTGTCCCCAGTGCACCTCTTGCCTGACTGCTGGGTGGAATTTTACATGAGAATCATATGGAGCTAAAGGAGCCTACAATACCATCCAGTTCCAACCCACACTTTACATAGGAATCAGCAGAGGCTGTGAGTCTCTCTTGGGGTCACACAGAAAGCCATCTAGTCTGGAAGCAGTGGGTTATTCAAGCCTCCTGGTTGCCTGTGACAACTCAAATGAGGTTAAGCACTGATATAGTTTGGCTCTGTGTCCCCAACCCAAATCTCATGTCGAATTGTAATTCCCGGTATTGGGGAAGTGGACTGGTTGGAGGTGATTGGATCATGGGGGCAGATTTCCCCCTTGCGTTCTTGTGATGGTGAATGAGTTCTCAGGAGACCTGGTCGTTTGAAAGTGTGTGGCACCTCCCTCTTTGCTCTCTTCCTCCTTCTCCAGACACATGAAGACGTGCCTGCTTCCCCTTTGCCTTCTGCCATGACTGTAAGTTTCCTGAGGCCTCCCTGGCCTTGCAGAACTGTGAGTAATTTAAACCTCTTTCCTTTATAAATTACCCATTCTCAGGCAGTTCTTTATAGCAGCATGAGAATGGACTAATATAGTAAATTGATACTGGGTAGTGGGGCGCAGGTATAAAGATACCCAAAAATGTGGAAGTGACTTTGGAACTGGGTAACAGGCAGAGGTTGGAACAGTTTGGAGGGCTCAGAAGAAGACAGGAAGATATCTTCCAGGAAAGTTTGGAACTTCCTAGAGACTTGTTTAATGGTTTTGACCAAAATACCGATAGTGATGTGGGCAATGGAGTCCAGGCTTAGGTGGTCTCAGATGGAGATGAGGAACTTTTTGGGAACTGGAATAAAGGTGACTCTTGCTACGTTTTAGCAAAGAGACTGGTGGTATTTTGCCCTTGCCCTAAAGATCTGTGGAATTTTGAACTTGAGAGAGATGATTTAGGGTATCTGGCGGAAGAAATTTCTAAGCAGCAAAGCCTTCAAGAGGTGACTTGGGTGCTATTAAAAGCATTCAGTTTTATGTACTCACAAATGTATGGTTTGGAATTAAAACTTATGTTTAAAGGGGAACCAGAGCATAAAAATTTGGAAAGTGTGCAGCCTGATGATGTGATAGAAAAGAAAAACCCATTTTCAGAGAAGAAATTCAAGCCAGCGGGAGAAATTTGCATCAGTTATGAAAAACCAAATGTTAATCACCAAGACAATGGGGAAACTCTTTCCAGGGCATGTCAGAGTTCTTCACAGCAGCCCCTCCCATAACGGGCCCAGAGGCCTAGGAGGAAAAAATGGTTTTTTCCTAGGGCCTTGCTGCTTTGTATAGTGTAGGGATTTGGTGGTAGTGAGTTCCAGCTGTGGCTAAAGGGGCCAACATAGAGCTCAGGCTGTTGCTTCAGAGGTTGCAAGCCCCAAGCCTTGGTGGCTTACATGCAGTCTTGGACCTGTGGGGAGTCTTAGATTTCAGAGGATGTATGGAAATGCCTGGATGTCCAGGCAGAAGTCTGCTGTAGGGGCAGAGCCCTCATGGAGAACCTCTGCTAGGGCATTGAAGAAGGGAGATGTGGGGTTGGAGCCCCCACAGGGAGTCCCCACGGGGATGCTGCCCAGTAGAACTGTGAGAGGAGGGCCACCGTCCTTCAGACCCCAGAATGGTAGATCCACTGACAGCTTGCACCATGCACCTGGAAAGGCCTCAGACACTCAATGCCATCTTGTGAAAGCAAAGCCACTGGGGTGAAGCAGTCCAAGGCCATGGGAGCCCATCTCTTGATTCAGCGTGACCTAGATGTGAGACATCGAGTCAAAGGAGATTATTTTGGAACTTTAAGGTTGGTTACTGCCCTGTTGGATTTTGGACTTGGGTGGGACCTGGACCCTTTTTGTTTTGGCCAATTTCTCTCATTTGGAATGGGTGTATTTGTCTGATGCCTGTACCTCCATTGTATCTTGGAGGTAATTAACTCATATTTGATTTTACAGGCTCATAGGCAGAAGGAATTTGCCTTCTCAGATGAGACTTTAGATTTGGACTTTGGGGATAATGATGGAATGAATTAAGACTTTGGGGGACTGTTGGAAATACATAATTGTGTTTTGAAGTGTGAGGACATGGTATTTTAAAGAGACCATGAATAGAATAACATAGTTTGGCTTTGTCCCACCCAAATCTCTTCTTGAATTGTAGTTCCCGTAATCCCCATGTGTCATGGGAGGGACCTGGTGGGAAGTAGTTGAATCATGAGGGTGTTTATTAGTCTGATCTCACATTGCTATAAAGAACTGCCCAAGACGGGGTAATTTATAAAGAAAAGAAGTTTAAATGACTCATAGTTCCACAGGGCTGAGGAGGCCTCAAACAACTTACAATCACAGTGGAAGGGGAAGTAAACACATCCTTCTTTACAGGATGGCAGGAAGGAAAAGTGCCAAGTAAATGGGGGAAAAGCTCCTTATAAAACCATCAGATCTGAAAACTCAATCACTGTCACGAAAACAGCATGGAGGTAACTCCCTCCATGATTCAGTTACCTCCCACAAGGTCCCTTCTATGACATGTGGGGATTATGGGAGCTACAATTCAAGATGAGATTTGGGTGGGGACATGACAAAATCATATCACTGTACCTAAGGGATGATCCAAGACATCTCATCGTACAGTGCTCACACCTCAGGAATGATCCAAGACACCTCCTGTTGCAGTGCTCACACCTCAGGAATGACCCAAGACATCTCCTAGTGTAATGATCCTACCTCAGGGATGATCCAAGACATCTGGTGCAGTGCTCACAATTCAGGGATGATCCAAGACACCTCCTGGTCCAGTGCTCACAACTCAGGCATAATCCAAGACACCCCCTGGCGCAGTACTCCCTCCTTAGGGATGAGCCAAGACAACTGCTTGTGAAGTGCTCACATCTCAAGCGCAATCCAAGACACTTGCTGGTGCAGTGTTCTGACCTCAAGGATGATAAAATACACTTCCTGGTGCAGTGCTGACAATTCAGGCATCATCTAAGAGACCTTCTGGTGCAGTGCCTACTTGTCAAGTTTGACACATCTCCTGGTGTAGTGCTCCGACCTCGGGGATGTTATAAGATACCTCCTGGTGCAGTACTCACACCTCAGGAATGATCCAAGACAACTCCTGGTACACTGCTTCCACCTCAGGGATGATCCAAGACTCCTCCTGGTGTAGTGCTCCCACCTCAGGGATGATCCAAAACACCTCCTAGTGCAGTGCTCACTCCTCAGACATGATCAAAGACACTTCCTGGTGCAACGCTCAAGCCTTAGGGATGATTTGTGATGCCTTTTGATGCAGTGTTCACACTTCAAGGATGATCCAATACAACTTCTGGTGTAGTACTCTCTCCACAGGGATGATACAGGACAGCTCCTGCTACAATGGTCACACCTCAGAAGTGATTTAAGACAGATCCTGGTGCAGTGCTCACACCTCAGGGGTGAATCAAGACACCTCTGCTGCAGTGCTCACACCTCAGGGCTGATTCAAGACACCTCCTGGTTCAGCACCTGCACCTCAGAAATGATTCAAGACACCTCCTGGTACAGTGCCTGCACCTCAGGGATGATCTGGGACATCTCCTGGTGCAATGCTCACACCTCAAGGATGATCCAAGACACCTCCTGGTGCAGTGCTCACACTTCAGCCACGATCCAAGACACCTTATGAAGCAGTGCCTGCACCTCAGAAATGATCCAAGACACCTCCTGGTGTAGTGCTCCCTCCTCAGGGATGCTCCAAGACACCCCTCGTGTAGTGCTCCCACCTAAAGCATGATTTGAGACATCTGCTGGTGCAGTGCTTGCATCTTAGGAATGATCCAAGACACCTTCTGGTGCAGTGCTCACAAGTCAGGGTTGATCTAAGACACCTCCTGGTGCAGTGCTCACACCTCAGGGATGTTCCAAAACACCCCCTGGTGAGTAATCACAACACAGGCATGATCCAAGAAGCCTCCTGGTGCAGTGCTCACACCTCAGGGATGCTCCAAAACACTTCTTGGTTCAGTGTTCACAACTCAGATATGATTTAAGACACCCCTTGGTAGAGTGATCACACTCAGACATGATCCAAGATACCTCCTGGTGCAGTGGTCACATCTAGGGATGATTCTAAAAAACCACCTGGTACAGTGCTCACACTCAGGCATGACCCATGACACCTTCTAATCCAGTCCTCACACCTCAGGGATGATCCAAAACATCTGATGCAGTGCTCACAACTCTGGCATGATCCGAGATACCTCCTGGTGCAGTGCTCATACCTAGGAATGATCCAAAAAACCACCTAGTGCAGTGTTCACACTAAGGCATAATACAAGACATTTCCTAGTGCAGTGCACACACCTCAGGGATGATCCAAAGCACCTCCTGGTGTAGTGCTCAACCCACAGGGATGATCCAAGACACCTCCTGGTGCAGTGCTCCCACCTCAGGGATGATTCAAGACACCTCCTGGTGCAGTGCTCACACTTCAGGCATGATCTAAGATACCCCCTGTTACAGTACTCCCTCCTCAGGGATGGGTTAAGACACTTGCTGGTCAGTCATGATCAGGCATGATCCAAGACACTTGTGATGCAGTGCTCCGACCTCAGGAATAATGCAAGATAACTCCTGATGCAGTGCACACACCTCAGGGATGACTCAAGACACATCCTGGTGCAGTGCTCACATTTTAGGGATGATAAAAGACACTTCCTGGTGCAGTGCTCAAACCTCAGGCATAATCCAAGAGAGCTCCTGGTGCAGTGCCTGCACCTTAGGGATGATCAAAAACACCCCCTAGTGCAGTGCTGACACCTCAGGCACAATTTAAGACACTTCCTGGTGCAGTGTTCACACCTGAGGGACGGTCCAAGACATCTTCTGATGCAGTGCTGCCACTTCAGGGATGATCCTAGAGATCTCCTTGTGCAGTGCCTGCACCTCAGGTTTGATCCAAGACACCTCATCATGTAGTGATCCCACCTCAGAGACGATATAAGAGACCTCCTGGTACATGGGTCACACCTCAGGCATGATAAGACACTTCCGGGTGCAATGTTCACACCTCAGGGATGATCCAAGACACCTCTTGATGTAGTACTCTTCTCTCTGATGATTCAAGACACCTGCTCGTGCAGTGCTCACATCTCAGGGAGGATCCAAGACACCTCCTGCTACAGTGCTCACACCTCAGGAATGATTCAGGACATTTCCTCATGCAGTTATCCTACCTCGGGAATGATTCAAGACACCTCCTGGTGCAATGCTTAGACCTTTGAGATGATCCAAGATACCTGCTGGTACCGTGCTCAACCTTCAGGAATGATCCAAGACACCTCCTGGTGCAGTGTTCACAGGCAGAATACAAGACATCTCTTGGTGCAGTGCTCACACCTCAAGGATGACTCAAGACACCTCCTGGAGTAGTGCTCCCTCCCCAGGGATGATCCAAGACCCCTTTGGTGCAGGGCTGTTGCCTTAGGGATGATTCAAGATGTCTCCTGGTGAAGTGTTCCCACCTCAGGGAAGATTCAAGGCACCTGTTGGTGTAGTGCTCCTAGCTCAGGGATGATGCAACATGCAAGACACTTCCTGGTGCAGTGATCCCACCTCAGGGATGCTCTAAGTCACCTCGTGTAGTGCTCACAATTCAGGGATGATACTAGACACATCCTGGTACAGTGCTCACACCTCAGGTGTGATGCAAGACACCTTCTCTTGCAGTACTCCCTCCTCAGGAATGAGCCAAGACACCTGCTGGTGCAGTGCTCACACATCAGGCATGATTCAAGACACTTGCAAGTGCAATGCTCCCACCTAAGTGATGATCCAAGACACCTCTAGGTGTAGTGCTCCCAATTCAGGGAGGATAAAAGATACTTCCTGGTGCAGTGCCCAAACCTCAGGCATAATCCTGCAGATCTCCTGGTGCAGTGTCTGCACCTTAAGGATGATCCAAGACACCTTCTGGTGTAGTGCTCTCACTTCAGAGATTACTTAGACACCTCCTGATGCAGTGGTTACAACTCAGTTGTCATCCAAGATACCTCCTGGTGTAGTGCTCCCTCCTCAGGGTTATCCAAAAAACCTGATGCAGTAGTCCCTTCTCGGGGATGGATGAAGACACCGCCCTGTGCAGTACTCCCAGCTCAGAGATTATTTAAGACACCTCCTGGTGCAGTGCTCACACCTCAGGGATGATAAAAGACACTTCCTGGTGCAGTGTTCAAACCTCAGGCATAATCCAAGAGACCTACTGGTGTAGTGCCTGCACCTCAGAGATGATACAAAACACCTCCTGGTACATGGGTCACACCTCAGGGATGATATAAGATACTTCTGGGTGAAATGTTCACACGTCAGGTATGATGATCCAAAGACCTGCTGGTGAGGTGCTCACACCTCCGGGATGATCAAATAAATGTCTTGGTACAATGCTCACTCAAGGATGATTCAAGACACCTCTTGTTACAGTGATCACACCTCAGGCATGATCCAAGACATCTCTTGGTATAGTACTCTTTCCTCTGATGATTCAGGACACCTCCTGGTGCAGTGCTCACATCTCAGGGAGGATCCAAGACACTTCCTGTTACAGTGCTCACACCTCAGGGATGATTCAAGGCACTTCCTGGTACAGTGATCCTACCTCAAGGATATCCAAGACACTTCCTGGTGCAATGCTCATACCTCTGAGATGATCCAAGATACCTGCTGGTGTAGTGCACACACTCAGGCATAATTCAAGACACTTCTTGGTGCAGAGCTCGCACCTCAAAGATGACCCAAGACACCGCCTGAAGTAGTGCTGTCTCCCCAGGGATGATGCAAAACATCTCCTGGTGCAGGGCTCCCACATCAGGGATGATTGAAAACACCTTGTGCAGTTCTCACATTACAGGGATGATCCAAGACACCTCCTGCTGCAGTAATCACACCTCAGTGATGATCCAAGGCACCACCTGGTGCAGTGCTCCCACCTCAGGGATGATCCAAGATACCCCCTTTACAGTACTCCCTCCTCAGGGATGAGTTAAGACACTTGCGGGTCAGGCACAATCAAGCACGATCCAAGACACTTGCGATGGAGTGCTTTGACCTCAGGAATAATGCAAGACAACTCCTCGTGCAGTTACACCTCAGGGATGTCCAAAGACACGTCCTGGTGCAGTGCTCAGACTTCAGCGATGATAAAAGACACTTCCTGGTGCAGTGCTGAAACCTCAGGCATAATCGAAGAGATCTTCTGGTGCAGTGCCTGCACCTTAGGGATGATCAAAAACACCTCCTGGTGCAGTGCTGACACTTCAGGCATGATTTCAGACACCTCTTGTTTCAGTGCTCACACCCGAGGGATGATCCAAGACACCTCCTGGTGCAGTGCTCCCACCTCAGGGATGACCCAAGAGACCTCCTGGTGTTGTGCCTGATTCAACACACCTCATGGTGTGGTGATCCCACCTCAGAGATGATACAAGAGACCTCCTGGTACATGGGTCACACCTCAGGCATAGGACACTTCTGGGTGCAATGTTCACACCTCAGGCATGATCCAAGACACCTCTTGGTACAGTGCTCACTCCTCAAGGATGATTCAAGTCACCTCCTGTTGCAGTGCTCACACCTCAGGGAGGATCCAAGACACCTCCTGTTACAGTGCTCACACCTCAGGGATGATTCAAGACACTTCCTGATGCAGTGATCCCACCTCAGCATAGATCCAAGACACCTCGTGGTGCAGTGCTCATACCTTTGAGATGATCCAAGATACCTGCTGGTACCATGCTCAACCTTCAGGAATGATCCAAGACACCTCTTGGTTCAGTGCTCACACTCAGGCATAATACAAGATGCCCCTTGGTGCAGTGCTCACATCTCAGGGATGACCCATGATGCCTCCTGGAGTAGTACTCCCTCCCCAGGGATGATCCAAGACCCCTTTGGTGCACTGCTCTTACCTTAGGGATGAATCAAGATACCTCCTGGTGAAGTGCACCCACCTTGGGTAAGATTCAAGACACCTGCTGGTGTAGAGCTCCTACCTCAGGGATGATGCAACATGCAAAACACTTCCTGGTGAAATGCTCCCACCTCAGGGATGCTCTAAGACACCTCCTGGTGTAGTGCTCACAATTCAGGGATGATCCTAGACACCTTCTGGTGCAGCATTCACACCTCAGGTGTGATGCAAGACACCTCCTCATGCAGTACTCCCTCCTCAGGGATGAGCTAAGACACCTGCTGGTGCAGCGCTCACATGTCAGGCATAATACAAGACACCTTTCGGTGCCGTGCTCACATCTCAAGGTTGACCCAAGATACCCCCTGGAGTAGTACTGTCTCCCCAGGGATGATCGAAGACCTCTGCTGGTGAAGTGCTCCCACCTCAGGGATGAGTTAAGACCCCTTTGGTGTGGTGCTCTTACCTTAGGGATGATTGAAAACACCTCCTGAAGTGCCCACACCTCAGGAATGATCCAAGACACCTCCTGGTGTTGTGCTCCTACCTCAGGGATGATGCAACTTGGAAGACACTTCCCAGTGCAGTGCTCCCACCTCAGGGATGCTCCATGACACTACCCAGTGCAGTGCTCTCACCTCAGGGATGATCCTAAACACCTCCTGGTAAAGTGATCACCCCTCAGGCGTGATGCAAGACACCTCCTGGTGCAATGCTCCCAACTCAGGGATGATAAAAGACACTTCCTGGTGCAGTGCTCAAACCTCAGGCATAGTCCTACAGACCTCCTGGTGCAGTGTCTGCACCTCAGGGATGATCCAAGACACCTCATTACGTAGTGTTCCGACCTCAGAGATTACTTAAGACACCTCCGGGTGCAGTGGTTACAACTCAGTTATCACTCAAGATACCTCCTGGTGCAGTGATCCCTTTTCAGGGTTATCCAAAAAACCTCCTGGTGCAGTAGTCCCTTCTCGGGGATGAATGAAGACACCTCCTTGTGCAGTGCTCCCACCTCAAGGATGATAAAAGACACTTCCTGGCACAATGCTCAAACCTCAGGCATAATGTAAGAGACCTACTGGTGCAGTGCCTGCACCTCAGGGATGGTACAAAACACCTGCTGGTGCATGAATCACGCCTCTGGCATGATATAAGAAAACACTTCTGGGTGAAATGTTCACATGTCAGGTATGATGATCCAAGATACCTGCTGGTACAGTGCTCAACCTTCCGGAATGATCCAGGACACCTCCTGGTGCAGTGTTCACATTCAGGCATAATACAAGACACCTGTTGGTGCAGTGCTCACACCTCAAGGATGACCCAAGACATCTCCTGGAGTAGTGCTCTCTTCCCCGGGATGATCCAAGACAGCTCCTGGAGCAATGCTCCCACTTTACGGATGATTCAAACCCCTTTGGTGCAATGCTCTTACCTTAGGGATGATTCAAGACACCACCTGGTGAAGTGCTCCCACTTCAGGAATGATCCGAGATACCTCCTGGTGTAGTGCTCCTACCTCAGGGATGATGCAACATGCAAGACACTTCCTGGTGCAGTGCTCCCATCTCAGGGATGCTCCAAGACACCTCCTGGTGCACTGCTCTCAATTCAGGGATGATCCTAGACACATCCTGGTACAGTGCTCACACCTCAGGTGTGATGCAAGACACCTCCTCTTGCAGTACTGCCTCCTCAGGAGTGAGCCAAGACACCTGCTGGTGCAGTGCTCACACATCAGGCATGATTCAAGACACTTGCAGGTGCAATGCTCCCACCTAAGTGATGATCTGAGACACCTCCTGGTGCAGTGCTCCCAACTCAGGGGTGATAAAAGACACTTCCTGGTGCAGTGCTCAAACCTCAGGCATACTTTTACAGACCTCCTGGTGCAGTGTCTGCACCTCAGGGATGATCCAAGACACCTTCTGGTGTAGTGCTCCCACCTCAGGGATTACTTAAGACACTTCTTGGTGCAGTGGTTACAACTCAGTTATCATCCAGGATACCTCCTGGTGTAGTGCTCCCGCCTCAGGGTTATCCAAAAAACCTCCTGGTGCAGTAGTCCCTGCTCAGGGATGAATGAAGACACCTTGTGGAGTGCTCCCACCTCAGAGATTATTTAAGACACCTTGTGGTGCAATGTTCACACCTCAGGCATAATCCAAGAGACCTACTAGTGCAGTGCCTGCACCTCAGGGATGATACAGAACACCTCCTGGTGCATGAATCACACCTCAGGCATGATATAATGTGTGAAATGTTCACACTTTATATAAGGTTCACACATTTAAGGGTGAAGTGTTCACACCTCAGGTATGATTATCCAAAGACCTCCTGGTGAAGTGCTCTTACCTCCAGGAATATTCAAAACACCTTCTCTTACAGTATTCACCCCTCAGGGATGATTCAAGACACCTCCTGGTACAGTGATCACACCTCAGGCATGATCCAAGACACCTCTTGGTGTAGTGCTCACCCCTCAGGGAGGATCCAAGACACCTCCTGTTACAGTGCTTACACCTCAGGGATGATCCAAGACACTTCCTGGTGCAGTGATCACACTGAAGGGAAGATCCAAGACACCTCCTGTTACAGTGCTCACACCTCAAGGAGGATCATGCCTCAGGTATGATCCAAAACACCTCTTGGTGCAGTGCTCCTTCTTCTGATGATTCATTCTGGTGCAGTGCCTGATCCTCAGGGATGATCCAAGACATCTCCTGGTGCAGTGTTTTTACCTCAGGGATTATCCAAGACATATGGTGCAGTGCTCACAACTCAGGCATGATCCAAGATGCCTCCTGGTGCCATGCTCTCACACCTCAGGGATGAGTCAAGACCCCTTTGGTGCAGTGCTCTTACCTCAGGGATGATTCAACATACCTCCTGATGATGTGCTCATACCTCAGGAATGATCCAAGACACCTGCTGGTGCAGAGCCTGCATCTCAGGGATGATCCAAGGCACCCTTGGGTGCAGTGTTCACACCTCTAGTATGATGCGTGGAACCTCACAAGCACCTAGTGATAAGAAAAGGATCATTTAGTAAAGGAACTTGTGAGGCTGGCCTCAGAATTATCTCAGCATTGTGTTAGAAAGGCCAATATTTGTAATTCTTCAGGTGAAGAGTCTGTGAACCCACGATTTTCTCCTAGCCAAAGTTCCGGCTTGTATAATGCAGCAGAAGATAATATCTCATGTAGGAGAACTTGTTTCCCATGTATGCACTTTCTCAGTTAATGTCATCAGCAGCAACAGCTATTACTACTACATGAAGATTTATTTCAACCAACCAAAAGATGAATCCAAATCATAAGCTAAACATGGATTGGACAAAGAAAGGGCAGATGGTGAGCAGGGAATTCATTTGAATGTGAAATTAAGTCCAAATAATAATCTTGAATCTGGACACACATCAGAACATAAACGTTTCCCTAATCACTAATCTAATCAGGTTTCCATATGGCTGATGGAGATTGTAAAGTGCCACCAATGATAAGGTATATGTTGCTCTCAAAGAAACTGAAAAGTTTTATATTACCATCTGAATGTTTGTGACCCCCTGGCCCCTACAAATTCATATATTGAAATTCTAACCCTTAAGGTGATGCTATTAGGACATGGGGCCTCTGGGAGGTGAGTAGGTCATGAGGATGGCACCTTCATAAATGGGATTAGTGCCCTTCTAAAAGGGACCCAAAAGAGCTTACTGGTCCCTTCCACCATGTGAGGACACAGGAAGAAGACACTGTTTATGAGCCAGAAAAATGGCCCTCGCCACACAATGAGTCTGCCTTGATCTTGGCCTTTTAGGCTCCAGAACTGTGAGAAATAAATTTTTATTGTTTACAAGCCACTTAGTTCATAGCGTTTTGTTATAGCAGCGAGCAGACCAAGGCAGACTACATGTCTATTGTGGAATTAGTCACCTAACATCTCTCTTCCCTTCTAGACTGCAATCTGTGTGAGGACAGATTATTTATTCTGAGTACATATTTTGTTTTGTGTATGACTGAGCCACCAGCAGCAACAGAACCTGGAACTTAGGGAATAACCAATAAGTATTTTCTGAATAAATGTTAATAATTTTAGTAAGATAAAAATCACAACAGATTAACCAAAATGGCAAAAAATGTGCAGAGAACACCAACCAAAAATAGGTAGCTGGGGAAGTTGGAATAAGTGTAATTCTGCTAATTTATTCACTTTGTTTTGTGACAGTATATCACAACATTCAGAAACACAGGATAAGAAGTATTTTTAAAGTTGTAAAAATAATTAAGGCTGGGTATAGTGGCTCATGCCTGGAATCCCAGTGCTTTGGGAGGCCAAGTTGGGAGGATTGCTTGAGGCCAGGAGTTCTTGAGTCCAGCCTTGGCAACATAGAGAGATCCCATCTCTACAAAATAAAAAAAAAAAATTATCTGGGTGTAGGGCTGTGCACCTGTGGTCCCAGCTACTTGGGAGGCTGAGGCAGAAGGATTGCTTGAGCCCAGGAGTTCTGGGCTGCAATGAGCTGTGATGGGGCCACTGCACTTTAGCTTTCTCATGATCCTTTCGACATCCCACTCCACTCAGCAGAATTAACTTCTTCCCGTATTCATTTCCTTATATTTATATAAAAAAGAATTGCAATGAGAACAACAATGATGACTGTATTCTTCCAAGGAATAGGAGAGGAGAGAGAGAAAGAAAACAACCTAAAAATATATAAAACAACAATAGGAGAAAACCCTAGGAAGCATTCCACCAGGAGATTGAAATAAGATCCTATAACATAAGACCAAATGTATCAATTATAATTATAAATGTAAATGGGATAAATTTACACATTTTAAGAAAAAGACTCTCAGGGGGCACGTAAATCCAAAGACTTTTTGTATGTTTACAATAAGAAAAATGAACACAGAATCATGGGAATATTTCCAAGTAAATAAAAAAGAAAATAAAACCTAGAGCAAAATAGGAGTCACAATATTAATACCAGAAACTTTGAGTTCAAAGAAGAAAAACTGCATGAAGAGGATTTCTTTTTGTTGATAAAATGTTCAATCCATAATGAAGTTATACACTTCCATAAAACTAAATATAATAGACAGTATTAATATTTATTTGACGGGCCTGGTGCGGTGGCTCACGCCTGTAATCCCAGCACTTTGGGAAGCCGAGGCGGGTGGATCACGAGGTCAGCAGTTCAAGACCAACCTGGCCAAGATGGTGAAACCCCATCTCTACCAAAAATACTAAAATTAGCCAGGTGTGGTGGCGGGTGCCTGTTATCTCAGCTACTCGGGAGGCTGAGGCAGAGAATTGCTTGAAACCGGGAGGCAGAGGTTGCAGTGAGATAGCACCATTGCACTCCAGCCTGGGCAACAGAGTGAGAGTCCGTCTCAAAAAAAAAAAAGAAATTATTTGAAGAGGGATTGGAACCACAAGGAGAAACTGGCGGCACTACATCTGTGGGCACTCTCGATCTCCTAGTCCCTGGAAGGTTTTGGAGACGAAGGTAAGTGGGCTTAACAGTTAATAATTACTCCATATTACTCAGAGCGTGGATGATGTCACATTAACTTTTCCCTCCAAATCAAGTAAAATTTAGCCAAAACATCCATATGCAAAGACTGGTAGCAAGCCTGACATTACATTTTTTTTTTTCAATTGAAGCCTCACCCCTCCCTTGAACCCGACATAGGGACTTCTTTCTGGACAAAGGAGAGAGACCTGGTCCTCTGTCCAAGGTGGCTTCTGCCGCTGCTGCCCCGCCCCCAGGCCGGGCCTGTCCACTCAAAGCCTGGCAGCTCCAGCAGCGAATCAAAGCCCCTGTGCCAAGTGGGGACACAGGGATGCAGTCCCCCCCTCACTCCCACAGCCCCTTTGGCAGCCCTTCTGCCCCAGGCCTGCAGCTGAGGACCTGTCCGTTAGCTCTGCAGGTGGGCTGGAGGTATGGTCAGTTACCTTTAGCTCCTATCTTGGTCCACTTGGGCTACCGTAACAAAATACCGTAGCCGGGGTGGTTCAGGAACATCAGGAATGTGTTGCTCACAGTTCTGGATGATGGAGGTCCGAGGTCGAAGGCCCAGCAGCTTCGGTGTCTGGTGCGGAGCCGCCTTCCAGCTGGTAGGTGTCGTCTCTCAGGCCTCTTTGATAAGGGACCCCATCCTATTGTGAGGTTTCTGCCTCTGTGACCTCATCACCGCTAATGTGAGACCCCCGCCCTCACCTGGGGATGAGGATTCCAGCGTGTCAGTTTGCTGGGGACACATTCTGACCGTTGAACTCTTTAAAGCAAAGCCCTCATTTCTCCCCTTTCTTTCCGAGTGGGGCTGAGGACGCAGTGGGAAGAGTTTGACGGTCCAGATAGCCTAGCCCCAGACCCCAGACCACCAGAAATCCTGTTCAGGGGCTCAGTATTGAGAAAGGCAATGTCTGGGTCCCCTTCCTCAAGGCTGGGCAGGCAGCCCTGCTCCTATGAGAGGTGCTGCCCCTGCTACTCAGCCTTGCCCTGCGGACGCAGTCTGCTGCGGGGGTTTCCTGGCAAATCAGCCAGCACATCAGGGTCTCGAGTATGCAAATAATGGAAGACTGATGTGGAAGTCTATGTTTTAACCATCCTTGCGACAGAGCCCACTTTACTTCCTGTGACCCTGGATCCGCAATACATTCTAAATGCTGGAGATTGTAGAGGTCACATCTCCTAACTACAGTGTAACGACAGTCAAAATAACAATTCAGGAATAAACTGGAACCAGAAGACCCACTTCCTGGGAACTTAAAACAGTCATCTCATGGATAAAAGAGAAAAACCAAGTCAGCAGTGACACAGTATTTCGAAAAGAACAAAAAAGAAAAAGTTACATGCTAGAGCTTATTGGATATAGCTTGGACTATACTGAGAAAATAATTCCGCAGTTTTAAAACTGTCAAAGGAAATTAAGAAATCACTTGAAATAAAAGACAAACCCAAGGAAAGCAGAAGTAAGGACTACAGATAACAGCAGAAATAATGAATTTGAAAATGGAAACAAGTGAATTGATAAATGAAGCCTGAGAGCTGACTCTAGAAAAATAGAATGGATAATCTAACTCGTTAACCAAGGAGAAATGTAAGAAAACACGAATGCTCCTCATAAGACTAGCCTTGGATAAACCAGAATTTGAAGAGAACAATTCTTACCATTGTAAGTTAAAAGAGTTTGAAAATGTAGTTGAAGAAGGTAATTTTCGAAAAGTGTATATTATTAAAATTAATTGAAGATGTGGTAACATATTCAAATGCACCAACATCTACAGAAACATTTGAGAAAGCTGTAAAAGAATCAGCGCAACAAAGTGTAGCTTGTTTGTGAGTGCATGGTGTGTGTGTGCCTGTATGAGCATGTGTGCATACATGTGCATATTTATGGGGTGTGTGTGCCTGTGTGTGCATGTGTGCACATGTGTGCACATGCATACGTATGGGTGATGTGCATTATGCATGGTGTGTGTGTATGTGGTAAGTGTGTGTGCCTGTCTGTGCATACATGTGCATGTGTGCATGGTTGTGTGTGTGTGTGTGTATGTGTGTGTGTTTTAGCCTTCTATAATCTTCCTCATGCTTTCCACGCTCCTTCAAATGCAAGTAATAATAATCAAAGGAAAACAAAGCCCCATATGTTTAGGGACAGTGCCATGCTTTTCTGACTGGTGAAGCCCTGTATCTTTAGGGACAGTGCCATGCTTTGCTGACCGGGGTGCTGGCTGTCTACTGCTGGTCCAGACCCACCTCCATCCTCACCATGCTCCATGTTGCAGGAGGCTGACTGCATGGGCCAGACCCCAGTGGCTTCTCTGCTCTTTGGCTTCTGGTCAGGTTGGCAGCCGGAGAGAGAGAGTAGAAGGGGGCAGGAGCTGGGCAAGTCCACCTGGCTCCCACCCTGTCTGTTGCTGTCATTTGCCTTCTACTTCTACCTACACCCAAACGTTGTCTCAACTTCTGCCCTTCTGCTGAGGTCTTGGCTCCTCTCAGCCTGTGTGACAGACTTGGAGATGTGCCACCCAGACGCCCCTGCCAGGAAGGACTTGCTCGCAGCTTTGAGGAGTGGTCAGAATACGGCTTCCACCTGTTAGCTCTTTAGGATCTTCCCAATGATGAGCCCCAGCCAGCCTGGGTCAAGCTTTTCATGCCCAGCTCACACCCGGAGACTGGGAGAGGGTCTTGGGAGACCCAAGGTGGGATGCTGGATGGGTACTGCACACTTGGGAGCTTCCAGACAGGCCTACACCACAGTTGAACGTCTCCCTCCACCCAATCCTCCCCCCTCCCTCCTGTCCAGGTGCTGGACCCTCATAAACATCTTGTATCCTGACTTTGTCTCAACTCCTGCTTCTGAAAAACCCAACCCACAACAGGTGGGTCCTCTCTCCGCTCCCAACCCACGATAGGTGGGTCTCTCTCCAGCTGCCATTAGCTACTCCCCCAGCCCCTTGCCTTTCAGGACTAGGGGTGGTACCTCCCAGCTGTTGCCAGTCCCAAGATACTGTGGAGGGTCATCTCAGCGATTCCCAGCACAGGCTGCTGGCTGATGGTGGCACAGTTCAGGTCGTTCACTAGCCTTCTCTGCGCACCATGATCTTGAGACAGGTTTGGCTCAGGGTCCCACAGAACAGGACAGCCTGTTGGAAACTGGCTCCTGAGGATCGTACACTCACTCCCTAATGCTGGTCTGTGGGGTCGGAGGGGGCAGCAAACTGATGGGTGGGAGGAGACCTCAAATGAATACATGCTTCACAGAAGTCTCCACGATGTTTTGTTTAACTACTGCGTTCTGAACCGTCGCCCTGCTGGAAGAGAAGACCCTCGCTCCGGGCCCCACAACTTCCCCACAGAGCTGGGATACTGAAATAGTGTAAATGACCCAAAATGCCCCCAGAAGGCCCTTGCCCTCCACCTTGTCTCACGTGTGTCAGAGGGCCCGCTGCCAGCAGGGTTGCCTCCCAGGGTCTGTCCCGGCATGGGGCGTCCTTTAGGTTGTATGTTTCACACTGCAACACGCAGGGCCTAGCAGGCAACAGAGGAGCTCGCAGATGGGGTAATTTGGGAGCATTGTGCCTGGGTGTCTCTGGGTCAGGCAGGAAGGTGGTCAACGGCAGGGAGGTCCCACGAGGACAGTCAGGCTGGGTGCATGGGAAAGGCCCTCCGGAAGGGGCAGGCTGGTCTGGGCTGTGGGGATGTGAAGGAAGGAATGAGGCTGGAATAAGAGGGCTAGGGTCTCTAGCTCATCTTGGTTTGACTGGGAATTCATTGGTTTTAAAAGGGAAAGTCCTGCATTCAGGGAAACAGTCCCCTCTCCACCCTGAGGCCTAGGCAAATGGGAGGGAATTGGTCACTCTGAAGCAGGGCTGGGTCTAGTGTGGTTGGAGTCGGGGAGATCCCAGGGGAGTGGCTCCATTGGGTTGGGTGTGTTGTGTGGGGTGCAGTCAGGGACTAAGTTGTACTCCCAAGGAGGTCAGGCTGGAAGGGCAAGTCAGGGTGGGGTCCCAGAGGGCCTTACTGATGGACCCCGACTTCATTATACATCGATTAAATAGGGTTGGGCGTTGCCCTGTCCAGCTTGGAGCAGAGTTCACACTAAGCTGTTCACATTGGGAGCGGCCAGTTGCTTGCATTGCATTCCTTAACTGGTCCAGCCTTGTGCAGATTGGCTTGCTGGAGTGGGCTCTGCCTCGAGGTATAGGAACCGGGTGCAGACCCCAGCTCAGCCCCAACTCCCCATGAGAGTTGGGGGCCGTGCCTCGCCTGTCTGCCCCTTGATTTTCTCCTTGTAGAATGGGCGCTGGATTCTGCTGTCCAAGGCCCTGCCCAGATCAGCACTTCCTGACTCTTGCACTGGGTCTTTTTCTGGCCCAGCTGAGGTCTCCGAGCCCACACCTGCCGCCTGCAGGGCTCCATCACCTTGGCAGTTACCTGGGCTCCAATCTGGCACTCTGCCCTTCCTCCCCCGGCCTCCCTCTTTGTGTCTAGGAGCTGGCTTCCCTCACCTTGCCTGGCCTCCCTCTTTGTGTCTAGGAGCTGGCTTCCCTCACCTTGCCCGGCCTCCCTCTTTGTGTCTAGGAGCTGGCTTCCCTCACCTTGCCTCTCGTCCTGGCCTCCCTCTTTGTGTCTAGGAGCTAGCTTCCCTCACCTTGCCTCTCGTCCTGGCCTCCCTCTTTGTGTCTAGGAGCTGGCTTCCCTCACCTTGCCTCTCGTCCTGGCCTCCCTCAAGGAGTGAGGGTCTTCTGGGCCCCTCCAGGGCCCCGGGGCTGGTGTCCTGCCTCTGCACCCCACTCCCCAGGTAGTCACCCGGTATCCTGTGGGTTTCCTCTGCCCTCCCATGGCTGGTCCTCGAGGGGAGCCCATCCCACCTCCAGCTGAGCCAACCTCGTTTTTCTCAAGAGCTATTAACACACAGCAGAAAAAGTGTTGCAGATGATGGAAAGGAGGTGAAGTGAATTCAAGATCTCGCTTTTAGAGGCTGTACTTTCAGAGGTCAACTCAAGTGTTTCTCTCATCTGCTTTCCAAAGTTAGAACAGAAGGTATCGAAATAATCTTGGATTTCATCCCTCAACTGAGGCTCTCTTGTGGGGCTGGCACCTGAGTACCAGGTTTAGCCGGCTGTGCTGCCCTCTGCTTTATGTCCTGGGCCCATCCAAGCATGGCTGGCAGCGATCTGGATGGAGGGGGGCACCCACCATGGAGAAGGCTCACAGCCTACGACTTGAGCCCCTACCCAGCCACAGACGCAAGAAACTGAGGCACAGAGAGGAGGTGCCTCACCAGGGCTGACTTGGGTTTATAATGTGCCCTCAGAAGGCTCTGGAAGAAGTTGGAGTCCACATTTCGTCTCTAGCTGCAGCCAGAAGCAGCTATGGGAGCCCAGCACCCAGCCAGACCTGAGCCTCCCGGGTGGCTGAAAAACAAACCAGACCAGAGCCCCCAGGAGGGGACCCGTGTCAGCAGAGCTGTGGGGAGAACTGCACGGAGTGTGCCTTCTGCTGCTTAAATCCATCCCGCTAAGTGCTGGGGGCTTTATGCGCTATGGGACTCTCAGTCCGGGGAAAGGCCTTTTAATAAGTCATTATTAAAACCATTTGCCTTTTCACTGTTTGCATATATAATTCTTGAAATATCTCCTTCCTAATGAGCCCGGATATTGACATTCAACAGAGTTCTCTGCCCTTCGAGGCCCATCATCCCTGTCATAAAGCTGCCTGGTGAGGGCCCACCTGGGAGAGGAGAGGGGTTTACAGTCTGCTCACCAAACGTGAGGAGCAGGAGCTGTAGCGTGTCCATGGGAAGCTGCAGGGCGAGTTCCTGGAGTGGCCTGGCTTTTCTCAGTGCACAGAGGGGGCTCCAGAGCAGTGGGGGAGAGAAGCAAAAGGTTCTGGGCTTCTCCACCACTTGCCTCCTGAGTCGGGGGGTGGACGATGGCCGCAGGAGTCCTCAGGTGTCTTCAGACTGTGAGGAGTCAGGCCAGCAGCCCCTGCAAGCCTGGTGCAGCCTGGCAGCCCACGCCTCAGCCCTCAGCTCACAGCTCTCTTGCATAGGCGCTCTCAGGTCTGGGTGTGCTGTTTTTGGGGCCTAGGGTGAAATGGAAGTGGGGGCCCCCAGTTCAGAAGGCCTTCAGACTTCCAAGGCAGCGATGGCCAGGCGTTCAACAGAGCATGGGGTCCCTGTGGGCTCAGCCGGGCCCTGTGAGTCTGCCCAGGTCTCACATCTGTGGAGCTGGCCCTGGGAGTCATTGTCCTCCTCTTCCTCCCCCTTGCCCATTTTCTAGGTTAAGAAACAGAGGGATGGAGAGGTCACAGTCCCACTGCTTGGCCTGGACCAAGACTAAGACCAGAGTGGCCTCTGGGCCTGTAGGGTGTTGTCTGGACACCCAGCATGGGAGGGGCTGGGAGGACACCTGGCCAGCGAGGGAAGGCCTGAGGTCCTGGGCCTGCACTGCCACCGCCAGGAGACACCAGGATGGCTGGGGCTGCCTCCTTTCTCCCACCCTCCCTCTCCCAGCACACAATGCTGACCATTCACATCTCAGCTGCCAGAGGGCAGGAGGCCCGAGTGTGCCATTCATCAGTACTTACAGCTCCTTCCTCGTGCAGGACACTGTTGGGGTTGGGGTGTGGCGGTTGGTGAGGTGGAGGGTCCCAGCTCCCGAGCTCCAGCCTTCCAGGGAGACAGACTCATGAATCATCACCGTGCAAGTGCTGGGAATATTCCTGGGACAGGGAGCACACATGGAGGCCTCTCCACGCCCAGGGAACGGAAGGGACAGCACTGGAGGCCACAAGAGGCACCAAGTGGCCAAGAGCTCGGTGCAGCCCAGAAACTGAAACAGGTCGGAGGGGCAGAGCTGGGCCAGGAGGACACTGAGGGTTTGGAGAAAGGAGGTTGGAGGGGCTGGTAGGGACAGACCCGGACAGTGTGGTAGGAACGTTTCATTCAAGTGCAACCAAGAGATGGTGTCATGATCTGAGATGTGTTTTCAGAGGCTCCTGCTGGCTGCAGTGCACACGATGGACAGAGTGGCAGAGTGGGAGCCAGGGGACCCAAGAGGAGACCTGTGCATGGGTCCAGGCCTCCCGAGGACCGAACGAGTCCTCAGACAGCACCAGGGAATGGACCCTGGTCTGGGCCAGCCTCTCCTTCCAGGATGAAGAAATGAGGAAAATCCAACAGTGGAACTCATACGACTTTGAAGACCAGGAGGAGAAGAAATGTTTCCCTGAAAATGCAAAGTGGCGGTATCTGCTCAGCTTCTCCACTAGCTTGAATTCAACCTGAAGGCTCTGTGCATTTTAATCGTAATAGCAGTTGCAGCTTCCTAAAGAGGCCAGGATCTTAACACGCCCCTCAGCAGTGTGTTAGAGACCTTTCTCCATCTCCCTACCAGCAAAGTGTGTTACAGTTTTCTTTAAAATTTTTTTTCGTGGCCTGATGGGTGTAATGATGTCTCGCTGTTGTGCAAATATGCCTTCCCCTGACTGCTTGTGACTTCAGGCATCTTTTCAGGTTTGCTGGATTTACTTGCTGTGACTCACTTCTGCTCATTCATATCTCTTGCCCACTCTATTGCTGGATGTCTGGCCTTTTCCTGTGGCTTCATAAATGCTTACTGTATATTTTAGGCGTTAACATCTTATTGGTCATCTGCGTTAAAACTATTTTTTGTCAGCTACTCGGGAGGCTGAGGCAGGAGAATCGCTTGAACCCACGAGGTGGAGGTTGCAATGAGCCGAAATCATGCCATTGCACTCCAGCCTGGTGACAGAGCAAGACTCCATCTAAATATATATGTATACACATTTTTTTTGTACTTTTGGTGATATCTTTTGCCATGTACATGTTTTGAGTTTTCTAAGCTTTAAAAATCAATCAAAGCATATACAAATACAGATAAGTACATACTTTAGAACTGTACGCTGTGATGAATGTTGACATACTGAACACACCCATGTGATCTCCAGCAAATCAAGATTTAGAAAGAACACAGGTGCATCCTCCCGCCCCAGGCAGTGATCAGCCCCTGGAGGTGAACCCTGTCCTGACTCCTGGCTCCAAAATTAGCTTTGAGCTTTATCTAGATGAATTCACACTGGCTGTACTCTTTTCTGATTATGAAAATAACATGGTCATTTACAAAATTTAGAAAACATAAAAATGTATAAAGAAGAAAATATTTGTCTGTGTGGTTTAATACACTTTTTACATTCATCATCCATTTCTACTTTTTTCCTTCTGTGAGTTGCCTATGAGGTCTTTACCTCTTTTTCCTACGGAAAGCTTGGCTTAAAAAAATAATTGTGTGAACGCACCCTTCTTACAGTAAGGATATGAACTCTCTGTTACCTTTGTTGATCATATTTTTTCCTGACTTCTTATTTGCTTAATTTTATTATTTGAGGTATGAATACTTTCCCATTTTAGATAAAATTTTCCTTTGTTGTTTGTTTTTATCCTGCTATGAAATGTTTCAAAGGGAAATATGTTTGTTCCTTTTGAAACTCATGTTGAAACTGAATCCAGGTAACAGTATTGAGAGGCGGGGCCTTTAGGAGGTGGGTAGTCCCTTCGTGGATTGGTAGATCAATGGGTTCTCACAGGAGTGGGTTGGTTACCATGAGCATGGGGCTGTTATAATGGCCATTCTCTGATGCAGCCCGAGGCCCTGGCCGGAAGCCCATCGGATGTGGCCCCTGAGCCTGAGACATCCCAGCTTCCAGAACTGGCAGAAACAAATTCCTTTTCTTAATAAATTCCCCAGCCTCAGGTACTCTGTTATAGCAGCAGAAGATGGACTAAGACAATATAGTACTTTAAGAGATCTTACCCGACTTACTCTAAAGTCTGTTAAATATTCACCTCTATTTTCTTTGAAAGATTTTATGGCTTCTTTTCAACGTTCAGCTTGTCAATCTATTTGGAATTTGCTTTGGGATATGGTGTGGAGTGACATTCTAACCTGACTTTTTTTCCCAAGGAGTCACACTTTTAAGCACTATTAATTGAAAATTCCATCCTCAGTCTAATTGTCCGTAATGCGACTTTGGCCACGTGTTCAGCCTTTGCTAGAAGCGTCTTTTTCAGGAGCATCCTCTACCTGTCGTCGGCTACACCATGAAGTTCCTGTTTTGATTGTTTTCTCACTTGTTTTAATATCCCCAAAGGCAAGCCTCCTCCACTGCCCCTCTTTCCAGAAATGTTGCATTATTTTTATCCCTTTCTTCTTTCATCTTCAGAATCATTTAGTTAAGGTTTTGGAGTCGCATTAATTTGACCCATTTACAGTGTAGTTGGTCAGAGGCACACCCCATCTCTCCTCATTGTTTCTCCTTCGACACATTTCATTTCAGTGAATCAAAGTTTTCTGTTTGCTGCAGCATCTTTCCTGCTGGAGGCTGTCAATACTCTTAAGTGCACGATGAGATCGTCTCAGATATTTGTATCCTTAGGGACACAGGGGACTTGTGCAGTGCTTGGCACATGGTGGGACTCCATGGACAGATGGAGCGACGCACTGGGGATTGACGAGGGTGCCCCCCACCCCGTTTTAGAAATTGCTGTGTAAAATTTTATTTTACAAATGGTTCTCTTGCTTAAAAATGTTTGAGAACTCATACCTTTGTGCAAAACACTAAGCCGCCAGAAGTGAGATGAAGCTCTCAGCTCCAGGAAAGGAGATATTGGAAATCGGGGAATGTTTCTGGCAACCTCAGCTTCCCAACACGTGGGTGGTCTTCGGATCCACTTACACATAAAACCCAGGCAACGTTTAACTCTTTTTTAAGGGAAAGGGGAGTAATGCGAGTGGAAGTGATCATGAAGCGTCTCTTTTTATCCGGAACATTCCAGTTGAGCCGTGTCACTATTCTTAAGGAAGAAGGTTGAGGGAAGCAGTGGTGGACGGGTGGTCTGGGCAAGGTGAGGTCACCCAGGGGGCTCCCCCACCAGCTGATGTAAGTGGAGAGACGGCCTTCACCTCCCTAGAAGCAGCAAGTGGGGCATATTCTCTTCTTGGTGGCTTCGAAGAGCACGTAAGAGTATATTTCCTGGTGCAAATTCACTCACAGGGCTTGATTCTTTTTCCTCCTGCCAAAGGAATTTCCGTTCAGTACCTTCTATTGTGGCAGAGTTTCTTTCAAGCAATGCATTTCCTGAGGAGTGAGACTGGCAAACTCTATGGTCTTTGATGAGCCTCACTGTTGAAGGGAAAACAGCCCTTTTCTTTCTTGTTGCTTCGACCCTCACTGATAGTAATTGGCTGTTGCCTCTTACAATTTCTCCAGAGAAATGGAAATAGCAGCTCAGAGTCCTAAAACAATGTCCTTTGATCTAAAAGTTCCAGGAAATAAAACACCTTTGCAGTTATGGAGTCCAGACAGGGACGCATTTCCAGAAGGTCTTGGAGCTGGGCTGCTGCCCCTTGCACGTCAAGTGTGGCATCTTCAGGCCTCCATGGTGAGTCCTCCGTGCAGTCTGGCTCTCTTTCTGCTTGCAGACATCTGCAAATGACTCCACGGATGACACACACCCTCACAGCCCACGCCTCAGTGCGTCTCCCAGTGGCCTATTCCCAGGACTATTGCAACAGGCTCGACCTTTCCCCAACCTTTCCCCAGCCTCTATCTGCTGAAGTTCACCTTCACCTGCATGGCAGAGCCTCCATGTGAAGTGTGGAGATTCCTTCGAAGCAGCCAAGGAAAGCCAGCCAGAGCGGGGGCTGCTGGTAAGGTCTGGTTTTCCGGGTGCTGGAAGCCCAGCTCATCCAGAGGACGGCCCATCACACTGCATTCTCAGGAAGACAGCGTCCCCTGTAAGGGGCTTCCCCTACCCCGTATTTCCAGACCTGACACCAGGCACCTTTGCTGACACCAGGTAAGATGTGTCTGGCTGTTATGGGCTGAGCTGTGTCCCACTCAATTCATATATTTTCATATATTGAAGTTCTAACGTCAGTACCCCAGAGTGTCACTGTATTCGGAGGCAGGGTCTTTAAAGAAGTAATGAAGTTATAGTGAGGTCATTGGGGTGGGCCCCAGTGACTGGTGTCCTTATAGGAAGAGGAAATTAGGACACAGCAGCCAGGGAGGGATGCCCAAGTGAGGACACAGGGGAAGGATGGTGTCTACAACCAAGGGGAGAGACCTCAGAAGAAACCACTCCTGCTGCAAACTTGATCTCGGACTTCGGGTCTCCAGAACTGTGAGGATACCTGCTGTTCAAGCCCCTCGTCTGGGGTACGCTGTCATGACAGCCTGAGCAGGCTACCACACGGGCCCACTGGACCTCGGGCCCTTCTTTAACTTCTCGCATAAGATGAAAGGATTCCTTTAGATTGTCTAAACCACCGTTAGAATGGGAACTAGGTGTAGTGTATTTAAACCAGTTACACAGATGACACAGTGAACTCAAGTCATGGTCCGCAGGCTGGGCTGCCTATGGGGCTATCTGGAGAGCTTTCACAAATGCGACGCTTGGGTCCCGTTTTCGTGGTTCTGGTTAATTGGCCTGGGGTGCAGCCAGGGCTTTGCAAGCTTCACAGATAATTCTCATGCATGACCATTCTGTGTGTTCTACATCGGCCCCTAGGTCCCCATCAAGAAACGCGCTAGCCGCTCTCCTCCTGGAGGCCCGAATGCTCCGCTTGGAGGCTGGGACCTCTCTGGGCGGTGTGTGTCTGTGAGGGGCTCTGCAAGGGGATTAAAGACCCTTGTTGGCAGGAAGCCTCATTTCCTGTGCAGTGGAACAATATTCTCCGAGGCCACACACGCAAAGTTTAAAAAGTAACTATTTTTTATGGGTATCCCTAGTTCATGAAAAAAATTCACTGAGCCCAACACTTATGATATGCACACTTTTCTGTCTGTGTATTATACTTTAATGAAAACTTTCAAAAAATGATTATTATTTTTCCATAAGCAGGCTTATTTTTGGAACCAAGGCTCCACGGAGCCTGATAACACAAGCGTAACCGAATGTCTTCCGGATCAGCCCAGTTGTGTGAACTCTGCCAATTCTGGGTTTTTTCCCCCTGTCTTTCTGGGCTGGGTCCAGACTCTTCTGTGACGGGGTGGCCCCTGCCTGGTGTGGATGGAGGAAGCATCGGGCCCACCTCTCTGGGTCTCGGCTAGCCTCTGCCATGCCCGTTGCCAGCTGGCATTGATCCTGGCTGGGCTGCAGGCCCTGCCTCCAAAGCCCACCTTGGGAGCCACATCTCTCTGCATCTCTAGCTGGGATGAGACCAAGCTACTGGGTGGGGGCCCCAGAAAATGGCTGAGTTCCAGCCAGCTTGAAGACTCCTTCCAAGGGGAAGGCAGGAAAGATGGGAGAGTTGGGCCATTGGGGGCGTGAGCTGGGGCAGGTGGGCAGCGGTCAGCCGGGATAGTATGAGGACAGGCAGCGCCAGAGGTCCCCATGGTGAGTGTGTGGGCACACGTCAGTGCAGGTCACCGGTGCAGGCGACAACAGCCCCTTGTCTCCCCTCCCACACTCCTCCCACCCTAGAGAACCGTGGTGGCGGGTGGAGAAGGAGAAGCATCAGGGTGGAAGGAGACGGCCGCCTCTGCTCTGCACCACTGTGCGAGGACTTTGTGTGTCAGGCCTGAGCTGGAGGTGGAGAGAAGCTTTAAACTGGTGAGAAGTTCAAGTTTTAATTTAGATCAGAGTGTACAGGGATGGGGACAGCACCCATCTCCCAGGCTGGGCCGCCCCTCCAAGGCCAGCTCATTCAGGAATGCAGTGGTTCCTGTTTCCATGCGAGACCTCGTCTGTGGCCTGTGGGATCCAGGAATCTGAGGCCTCTGCTGACTCCTCAGCCTCTGGACGTGCAGAGCCTCCTGGGGTTCCTGAAGCCCCTGGAAGTTCACCTCTCCGGGCGCCCTCTCCTTCCTGGGCTCCTGCGTCCTGCCCCTCATCTGCATTGAACCCTGTTGGTGCAGATGCGAGGCCCAGCACCTCCTCAAGCCCCTCAGAACCCACAGCAGTGTAATGTGTGCACGGCACAGACCTTCCTGGGAGAGTCCTCGTGGATGCAGAGGAAGGTGTGACAGTGTGGTGGCCAAGCCCCCTCCTGGGTTCCCTGCTGGGCATCCACCTGCTGTCCCGTAATTTGTCCCAGGCCCTGGCTTCTTACTGATGTCAGGGTGAGGACGCTGGAATCCCCTGGGAATCAACACTTGTGCCACTGGAGGGTTCTGGCCTCTGGCAAGTGCTGGTCAGTGGGAGATAGAGTCAGCCGTCACCCTTCCTCCCCGGCCGGGTGGCCCTGGGCCCCGTCTGTACATCGCCTGGGTTGTGGCCCACTGCAGTGCTGGTCTTGGGTGAGCTGACAAAACGCCCTGGTGCCGGTTCTTCCTCCTGATATGGGAGAGGGGCAGGGAAGTGCTGGGTAGAGAAGAAGGGCAGGTCCCTGATGAGGGCTCCACCCCCGGGCCTGTGCCCATGGACCTCGGTGAGGACAGGCACTCCTGCCTTCACACCCAAATGTTGCATTTCCCAAGACCACCCTGGCCTGCCACGCCCCCATCTTGTGCCTGTGAAAAGCCCTGAGACCCCAGCAGGCAGGCACACAAGCAGCTGGATGTCGAGAGGAGCAAATCAGTGGAGGAACGCACGGGTGGCTGGATGTGGAGAGGAATGCCCTGACACACACCGGCATGCCGGCAGGCCACTGACGGGCAGAAGCAGAATGATGTGGAGTTTAGCTGGGGCAGTCAGAGGAGAGTCCAGGCCGCTGAGCAGCCCAACTCCCCGGGAAAATCTTTCCACTCCATCCTGCTTCTGGCTTCCCCTCTGCTGAGAGCTACCTCCACTTGATAAAACCTTGCACTCATTCTCCAAGCCCACGTGTGACCTGATCCTTCCGGTACACCAAGGAAGAACCTGGGATACAGAAAGCCCTTTGTCCTTGCGACAAGGCAGAGGGTGTAATTGAGCTGGTTAACACAAGCCGCCTAAAGATGGCAAAACTAAAAGAGCACACTGACGCATGCCCACTGGGGCTTCAGGAGCTGAAAACATTCACCCCTAGACACTGCCTGGGGTCAGAGCCCCACAGCCTGCCCGTCTATATGCTCCCCTAGAGGTCTGAGAGCGGGGCATAAAGAAGTGAGTCACACCCCCATTGCACACCCTGCGAGGGGGACGAGGGAACTTTTCCCATTTCACTCCTACTCTTGCTCTTACTCCTGTTTGTGGGGATCACAGCCCCCAACAGAGGATGGCCTGAAAAGCTCTGCATCTTAGGCTCTGCTTTCAATGGAAGCCGGCTGATGTGGTGCCTCCTGCCATTCTCGATTCAGCAGATGCAGAGCAGCAGCTCCATGGCGGGGAGGGTATTGCACCTGGGGGGTGCTGCGTCACAGGGGGTGCTGCGCCTGAGAGTGCTGTGCCTGGGGGCTACTGTGCCTGGGGGATGCTGTGCCTGAGGGTGCTGCGCCTGGGGGGTGCTGCGTCTAGGGGGTACTGTGCCTGGGGATGCTGTGCCTGAGGGTGCTGCGCCTGGGGGGTGCTATGTCTAGGGGGTGCTGCGCCTGGGGGGTGCTGTGTCTCTGGGGGGTACTGTGCCTGGGGGATGCTGTGCCTGAGGGTGCTGCGCCTGAGGGTGCTGCACCTGGGGGGTGCTGCGTCTAGGGGGTACTGTGCCTGGGGATGCTGTGCCTGAGGGTGCTGCGCCTGGGGGGTGCTACGTCTAGGGGGTACTGTGCCTGGGGGGTGCTGTGTCTCGGGGGGGGGTACTATGCCTGGGGGATGCTGTGCCTGAGGGTGCTGTGCCTGGGGCATGCTGTGCCTGGCGGCTGCTGCACCTGGGTTTCCTGTTGTCCCACAGACTCAGACACTGAAGGTCCCTGGGCTGATCTATCCACCTGGAGCCAGCTGGGGCTACAGCCACACCGGACTCTGCTCCAGCCTCTGAGGCCTTTGCTGCGGAGTCCCCAAGAGCCTTCTGAGCCCTGCCTTTCTCACGGTCTCTCTAGCAGGTGGAGAGGGGGTGCTGGTGGCTGAGAACCACTGCGGGGCGGGGCGGACAGTGTGAGCCTGGGCTCTCAACACCAGCCAAGCATTTCGGCACCCTCATTCTTTGTTTTACCTTTAATCTTTATTAAATGACTATCGAAATTAACTCGCTCTTCATAATTTTCACAAAGTAGCCTAGGTAAAATAAAACAGACTTTGGAGCCAGAAGAATTGAAATAAAATTCTCATTTCCCACTTACTTGCTGTGTTAGCTGGTACAAATGACTTGGCCTCTCTGAGCCTGTCTCTGCATTTTTGAAAGGAAATGACGACAGCTGCCTCACGGTACAGCTGAAAGGACTGAGTGAGATGAAACGTCTCTGGCCCTGCGCAGGACACCAGTGGTGCCCACAGTGCCAGTTACTGGGGTGAGTGTCACTCGTGTTGAGCTGAGCAGGGGGCCAAGCTCCAGTCCTGGGCTGTATCTGTATCTCCACGGAAGATCAAAACGTGGGGGCCGAGGAGTCCTCTGTGGATCATTGCTTCTGAACAGAAACAGTGTGTGAAGTCAAGCAGGGGAGCCCTCCCTTTCCGGAAGCGAGTCATTGAAGCAATGCCCCCGTGCAGACTCCACACACGTTAGCGCTGGCGGCCGGGCCGGCCTCCCATGGAGAGCCCCTCTTCAGAGCCACCTTGCCCCCACTTCCCCCTCAACTGCTCAGCTCGCTGGGGAGGAAGGCAGCGAAGTTGTAAAAACTTACTTTTTGGAAAAATAAGAATTATGGGGAATGACATTAATTTAAAAGCTTTTAAGGAGCCAATTCACCTGTGAAAGTGCTCCCCAGGTGAGAGCCTTCCTGTGTGGAGAACAGCCCGGTCTTTAAAAGGATTTTAATTAATGTTGCTGAGAAACACGCCGATGGCATTTAAGTCTGAAGCTAAAGAGCAAAGGTACCAGCCAAGAGTTTTATGACGTGGAGCTAGTTTTCTTAAAGGCTGTTGAAATAATATTCCGTGCACTGAGCCTCCCCACTTAGTGCCGGTGACGGCCAAGAGTAAGTGCTGGAATTCTCGGTGGCCTAACCCCGGCCCTCAGGACAGAACAGAAGGTAGCGGCCCCTGCCAGGACGTGCTCAGTGGAATTGCAGAGGCACTTTCAGGAGCACAGCGCCTTCTCACCTTCTGCTCGGCACACACCTCGAGGGGTGGCAGCCAGCTCCTGGCGGCCCACCCAGTGCCCTGAAGCCTGAACTGCCTGGACTGTCGCTGAGCAAATGCCAGGGCCTGAAGAGGACCTGGAAGAGGGCGGGTGAGGGGCTGCAGGGGTGTGAGGCCTGGATGATCCCGTCTGGACGACGAGCTGGGCACTGCAGACTGGTGTCATCCTGGCTGGAGATGGAGGTCACCACGTGGCTCCCCGTGTGGCCAGACCACTGTGGCTGGACCAGAGTTTCCCTATGGCCTCTGGGAATGGCAGGGACGGTGGGGGAGGAGGTCCCAGGGGATTTTATTAACAGAGGGGGAAAGAGGGTAGAAAAAGGTAACGGGAACAAGTAGCTGAACATATGCCCTGGAGAGCAGGGGAGGAGGCTGAGCAGGCAACTTCAAAAGGGATGGAAGAAAATGGGGGCTGTGGAGAGTTGAAGAGTGACCCCAAAAGATATGTCCATCCAGAACCTCAGAATGTGACCTTGTTTGGAATAAGGACTTTTGAGGATATAATTAAGGTAAGAATCTTGGGAGGAGATGGTCCTGGATTAGGGTGGGGCCTAAATCCGAGGACAGTTGCCCTTATAAGGGACAGAAGGGGACACAGTAGCACAGGGGAGGAGGCCACATGAAGATGGAGGCAGCTCAGAGTGATGCAGCCACCAGCCAAGGGATGTGGGGGCAGTGGGAAGCTGCAGGAGGCGGGAGGGATGCCCCCGAGAGCCTCTGGAGGGAGCAAGACTGTCTGCACCTGGATTTCAGACGTCGGGGCTCCACAACTGTGAGAGAATAAATCTCTGTTGTTCTAGGCCACCCGTTTGCAGCCATGTGTTATGGCAGACCAGAGGCACAGGCACACAGAAGAGACTCCCACAGCTGTTCCCAGAGCCCTGGATGAGGCATCCTCCAAAGGATTATGTCACCAAGGTTTCTGCAGGTGGTGAGTTTGGGAGCTGCTGGGTCAACTGAAGGTCATATATGTGAGTGTGTTGCAAATCTCCAGGGGGCTTTAGAGTGTGGGGTTCTCAAACTGTTTAACAAGATGGCTGTGTTTCCATGGCATGTCTCCTTGTCCTTGTGTGTCTTGCAATGCCCCTTGGGAAATGTGGGTCAGGGGTTTGGGGAGGGAGGGTGCTGCAGCAGAACGAGCCTGGACCAGGAGTCGGGAGGCTGGCCCGCCAAACTCTGTCGGCGTCACAGAAGTGACTCTGGGCAGCCCCTGATCTTTCTTGACTCCGCTCTTAGCCCAGGTCCTCCAGAAAACAGAGCTGGAAACCTGACTTCCCATGTCACTGCTTTAGTGGAATTGTGAGCCCAGGAAAGGAGTGAGGAAACAGCTGGGCGCAGTGGCTCACGCCTGTAATCCCAGCACTTTGGGAGCTGAGGTGGGCGGATCGCTTGAGATCAGCCTGGGCAACACAGCAAAACCCTGTCTCTGCAAAAATACAAAAATTAGCCAGGTGTGGTGGTGTGTGCCTGTAGTCCCAGCTACGTGTGGGGATTGCTTGAGTCCAAGGAGGTCAAGGCTACAGTGAGCAGAGATTGCACCACTGCATGCCAGCCTGGGTGACAGAGCAAGACCCTGTCTCGGAAGAAGAAGAGGAAGAAAAAAGAGTGAGGAAACAGAGAAGTGAGCCATGATGGGAGACGCCAGAGCTGCCTCACTCAGCTGGCCTAGCTGCACAACACCCTCGGCCGGCTGTTTGGTCCTTGGGGCACGCCTGCATCATGGCAGGACCAAGCACTGGCAGCTGCGGCACGAAGGCTGGCTGTGCATCTGCTGGGGGCCGCCCACTGCCCTTTGCCTCCCTCTGCCCTCCATATTTTATCAGCCATTCTGGCCCACGATATATCGACTGCCTTGTGCTCCTGGGCTGTGTTGCGGGCTGCTCCAGAGCCTCTGGGGGCCCATCCAACCCTGGCATAGGCTTGGTGGTGGGTCCTCTTCTATAGGTGTCATAAGAGAGGCCCTCAGTTGTGGGGTGGAGGCCACTCTGACAGCAGCAGCTGAGCCCGATGACTAGAGATTGCTGGGAGCTGTTGCTATGGTTGTCTCACCTGGGATGAGCAGCCAAGGTAGGAGGGACTGAGCAGGCCCGGAGAACGCAATGACTGGCCCAGGACAGTCCTTATCCCTGAATTATCGAGGCGTGAGAGGAGTCTCTGGGCTCCCTCCTGGCTGTAGCATTCTGGGAGTTGGTAGGATCTGAGTCTGTTATTGCTGCCCTGGGTTCTGGTAATCTCCCAGGACAGAAATCAAGAGAGATCACCAGACACAGCAGCAAAGAGGACGAGGAAGCTTTATTTTAGCTTGTGCACAAGAAGTCAGTACCACAAAAGGAGAGGGCGGGCGGCCACTCCCTGAGAGTAGTCTGTGGGTTAATTTCACAGGGAAGGGTCTCAGCAGGGCAGGCATAGGAGGGGTTTCTCTAGCGGCTCTACATGCTTCCTCATACGTCACATGTAACATTTGCATTTTAAATCTCCACCCCAGGCATGATTTTTCGCATTAAAATGAAGGACGGGTGACTGCACAGGGTGGGTCCCGGGGAAGTCCCTAGCTTCCTAATGCAGGAGCTTCTGGGGTCTTTTGTTGCTGATTGGCTGGAAGTTCCGTAAAGCCACAGCTTGATAAGGGGCTTTTGTTCTTTTTCTCTAAACCACATCGAAACAGGAAACCCACTAGCCTGCCTGCCTCGAGTCCACCAGGAGAGTACCTTGGTGAAGACCAGAAGCCCTCCTGTCTTCTTTAGGAGGCGGGAGGCCTCCAGGGACTAGCACGGGCCTGCAAAGTCACCTCATTTATTCAGTGGACAGATAAGCACTTATTCATGTTTCATGAAGAACAAAATGAAATTACCTTTCCCTGAAATTCTTACCACCAGCTCTCACTTCCCAAGAGACAGCAGATCTCAGTGGTTAAGTGGAACCACTATTAAGTATGGAGCCAGAGGGCCCAGGTTCAAATCCTGGCTATGCCCCTTACTAGCTGGGTGACCTTGGGAAAATTACTTCTCTCTGTGCCTGAATTTTCCCACTTTGAAATAGGGATAAGAATAGCACTCCTTTATAGGACTGTGGTGAGAACTAAGGGAGTCAGTAGTAAGTAAAGCCTTTCAAACAGGACATGGCATGTCCTTTGCAAATGCTATTTTAAGTGTTTGCTAAAGAAATCTTGCTGATGGCACTGTTTTGAAGAAAAATAAAGGTTGACTGCTCCAGCAGTGCCCTCTTTCCTTTTGAAGGCAGAGGCAGATATGCCTGTGGAGGAGTGACAGAGGGGATGTATCAGTCAGGAATGGGCTAGTTTGCATGTGGTAACAAACACACCTCAAGTCTCGGTGGCTCAAACACCAGAGATCTCTCTGTCATTCACTCTTCACATGTTGGTGAGAGGCTCAGGCTGACCCATGGTTATTCACCTGGTGTGTCATGGGTTGTAGTTGCAGCTGGAGGGGGAGAGACGGAGTCACTCTCGGGCCCTTAGGAAGGATCATGCACACACCTCATTGGTCAAGGTGAGTTAGCGGCTGCTCCTGGTTTCCAGGTGCAGGGAGGTGCAATCCTCCTGCATGGCCAGTAGGGGCAGCAGCAGACACCTGCAAGCACCCTGACGCTGATGTCCCCTGCCCCAGGTGCCCTTGCCCCAGCTGACCTGGCCGGAGATCTGCACTGAGGGCCAATGGCTTGCACCATGACAGCACTATGCCAAGGGCAGGTGAATGGTGGGGCTGGCTCAGCAGCTGTGCTGGCGGCTCTGGATCCCAGCTCCCAAGCTTCTCCTCATCCCAAGGCTCTTCTCCCACAGTCTGTTACTTAGTTCACGTAGCCATGCCTATCATTGGCCCTACTGACATCTCCCTGCTGGCGTACCTCCCTTGCACTCCCTGTGCACACCGCCTGTCTGATACACAAAGCTCGTCTGAGCGCTTTTTTTTTTTTTTTTTTTTTTACTTAAAATGCCCCATTGGCTGCCTGATGTACTTTGTCCAACAGGGCCCCCTGCTGAGCCTCTTTGGGTCTCCCAGAGTGGCCCTGCCTTCCCTGAGACGGAAGTATCCCACCAGCCTCCCTGTGCCCCGTGCACACTCACTCCCTACCCTGCCCACTCATAGCCACCAGCTCCCTCTGGCTACATCACCCTCATCTTTCCAGTTCCACCTTCAGAGCTTATTGGATCTCATTCCCGGGCAGCCAAACCTGGGTCCAGCCCTCACCGCTTCCACCCTGCCCCAGCACGGCGTCAGGCTTGCCCCCTGGCCGGCTACACGCTGCGCTGGACATCACAAGAGGACAGGAGACGGCAGCTCGCACGCTGTCCCAAGGCCTGCATGGGCAGGGGAAGCTGTTGGCGCCACCAACGCCAGCTGCTGGCTGAGCAGTGGGTCCGTCGGGTTCTGCTACTGCTTTTCTCGTCCTACCTGATGCCTGAAAAAGACAACTTTTCTGCTCCCTGAAACAGGTACCCCACACGTTTTTGAAGTGCTATATTTTTCTCTCTTGAAATGTCCTTTGCCCCTCCCGCCAAGAACCCAAGTGTTACACAGTCTGAGCGCTGGGGACGTTGTATCTGATTTCCACACGGGCTGCAGTCAGTCCCCTCTGTCGTGCCTCTTCTGTCACTGGGGTCGCCGTTCAGGGCTCGTGGTCTAGTGTCCAACAGGCACACCGGCCCACCCAGAGACGAGCTGCCTCCCGGGCTCTGCTCCCAGGAGGCCTCGTCTTGTCGAGGCAGCGCTTTCCACTCCCTCTGCGCTAAGCTGGGTCAGGGTCACCCCCACGGATGCTCCCAGAGACCTTGGTCCCCAGTGCTGTCAAGACCACACCCCGCCATCTCCAAGCCTGATCCTCCAGGGCTTATGAAGGTCAACTCCGGGCAGCGGGACCCAGAGCCACAGTCGGTCCCTTTTCTTACCTGAAGATTTTTGCCTGCAGGGATTGGGCAAAATTTCCTTTTCTTTGCCCCACTAACTTACATGTTGAGCATTTTCAAACCTGCAGAAAGTTTGAAAGAATGAAACAGTGAAGCCTGAGATTGCCCAATGGTGAGCACTTGGGCCAGATTTTCTTTCTCAATCTTAGAGCACAGAGTTCCTGATCATGCCTTTTTCCTGGGCAGTGGTGCCCCCTTCTCACCCTTTTCTAGGTCAGTGCCCCAACTGTCTGGGGGGATCCACATTCCCGGAATGCCAGCTGTCCAGGACCACCTCCCTCCACGCACTTGTCTGTCTCCATGCCGTGTTCTCTCCTTCCTGAGCGTTCTCTCCCAGGTGCTCAGTCCTTTTCTCTCCTCCTCCCCTTCTTAGGGACGTCTTTGGAGTGTCCTGTGCCAGGTGGTGTCTCCCCTCACTCACTTCCTCAGTCACTTCCCTGTCTCCAAAGGGCTTACCATCCTTCCTCACTTCTTTTCTTCTTTTTTTTTTTTGTGTGTGTTTACGAGAGCGTCCCGCTGCGTTGCACAGGCCGGACTGGAGTGCAGTGGTGTGATCTCAGCTCACTGCAGCCTCTGCCTTCTGGGTTCAAGCGATTCTCCCACCTCAGCCTCCCCAGTAGTTGGGACTACAGGTGCGAACCACCACACCCAGCTAATTTTTATATTTTTAGTAGAGATAGGGTTTCACCATGTTGGCCAGGCCGGTCTTGAACTTCTGACCTCGGTGATCCACCTGCCTTGGCCTCCCAAAGTGCTGGGATTACAGGTGTGAGGCACCATGCAGGCCTTGAGAGCCCCGTCCCCCTGTGTCCCTTTAGCCGCTGCGCCATTCCCCTGTGTCCCTTTAGCCGCTGCCCCATTCCCCCGCGTCCCTTTAGCCACTGCCCCGTTCCCCTGTGTCTCTTTAGCCGCTGCCCCGTTCCCCTGTGTCCCTTTAGCAGCTGCCCCGTTCCCCTGTGTCCCTTTAGCAGCTGCCCCATTCCCGTGTCCCTTTAGCTGCTGCACCGTTCCTCTGTGTCCCTTTAGCAACATTTCTTGCAAGTGTTGCTGATCTTCCTCACTTGTCTCCACTTCTTCACTTCCCACCTGTTCCTCAAGCCAGTCTAATTGGCTTCCACAACCTCAGGGCTACTAAAACTGCTGTCAAGGTCAGTAATGATCTCCCTGCCAGCTCCAAGTGTGAATTCTCAACCTCATCCCACTCACCCTCTCAGCACCTTTGGTCACAGCCTTTCTTTGAAATCTTTCCTTTGCTTCAAGGACACCCCCCACTGCAGTTTCTCCTCTCTGCCCTCTCCCCTCTGAGTCCATGCAGGTGGCTTCTCCTCCTCCTCCTCTAACCTCTCCAAGTTAGTGTGTCCTGAGCTCAGCCCTTGGCCCTTCTCTGATCCAGCTATGTCCATTCTCTGGGAGACTTCACCCAGCCCATGGTGTAATACAGCATCAGCACAGTGATGACTCCTGAGTACTCCAAACAGATGCTAAATTGTCTACTCTCCATCACCAACTCAATGTCCAACTGACATATCAAACTTAAAATATTCAACCTTGAATGCTGATTTCCACCCCTGAATAAAACCCCACTCTCTCCTCCTTGATCCAGCCACAGCACCAGTCAGCTAGTGCTCAGGCCCACCATCTTGGAGTCAATCTTGACTCCTCTTTCTGCTCCCACCTGTAGTTTCAACTACCCATTGCTATGCAACAAACTATCCCCAAATTTAGTGGCTTAAAGCCTAGCATCCATTCATTATCTCTTGAATCCTGTGAGTTGATTGGGCTCAGCTGGGTGGTTCTTTTGCTTCTTGTGGTTTTGCCTGGGGCTGCAGTCACCTGGAGGATCACCTGGGCTGGAATCTTCAGGATGGTTCACCTCATAGCTGGCAGTTGGTGCTGGCTTTCAGCTGGGGGCTCAGCTGGAACTGAGTTCCTGGTGGTCTTCCATATGACCTTTCCACATGGCTTGGCTTCTTTATGGGAAGAGTGTCAGAGAATGTGGGGCCATCTTTAATCCAGCACAGTCTTCTCTATGGCCACAAGTTATTTATATCTATCTCCTAAGCAAAGTCCTTTCATTCTATCCCATTATAGCGTCAGACTCAGGCTTGAGGTCCAGGATCTCATCTCTAAATCAGGTCCAGATGTGGGTGGGGCTCCTTGGTGGAAGCTACTTGGGTGCTGCTCCTCTACATTAGTAAACTATAAAGACAATACTTGCCATAGTTAAGTAACAGCCAACGTTTATTTTCTCTCATGACTCTTTGGGTTGATTAGGCTTAGCCAGCTGATTCTTCTGTTCCACGTAGTATTGGGAGGGCTATGATTGTCTGAAGGCTGGGACATTCATTCATATTGCTGGTAGTTGATGTTGGCTGCTGGCTGGGAGCTCAGCAAGGGCTATCAATCAGAGTTCCCTGGCTCTGCTCCAGGTGGCCTCTCCATCTTGGTGGCTGCATTCCAAGAACAAAGGTGAAAACTACAGATCTTAGGGCCCAAGCTTGGAATTTATGCAGTGTCACTTCTGTCACAGTTTATTGGCCAAAGCATGGAGCCAACCCAGATTCAAGGAGAAGGGAAGAAGACTCCATCACTGTATTAGTCGGTTTTGCATTGCTGTGAAGGGATACTGGAGACTGGGTAATTTATAAAGAAAAGAGGTTTGTTTGGCTCACAGTTCTGCAGACTGTACAAGAAGTGTGGTGCTGACATCTGCTTCTGGTGAGGCCTCAGGAAGCTTCCAATCATGGTGGAAGGTGAAGGAGAAGCAGGTGCATCACATGGCAAGAGAGGGAACAAGAGAGTGAGGGGTGGGGGAGATGCCACATTTTATTTTATTTTATTTTTTTTTTTTTTTTTTTTTTTTGAGACGGAGTCTTGCTCTGTCGCCCAAGCTGAAGTGCAGTGGCGCGATCCTGGCTCACTGCAAGCTCCGCCTCCTGGGTTCACGCCATTCTCCTGCCCCAGCCTCCCGAGTAGCTGGGACTACAGGCGCCCGCCACTGCGCCCGGCTCATTTTTTGTATTTTTAGTAGAGACGGGGTTTCACCGTGGTCTCGATCTCCTGACCTTGTGATCCGCCCGCCTCGGCCTCCCAAAGTGCTGGGATTACAGGCGTGAGCCACCGCGCCCGGCGAGATGCCACATTTTAAAACAACCAGCTCTTGCATGGAGGAAAAGAGTGAGAACTCACTCATCACCAAGGGGATGGTACTAAGCCATTCATGAGGGATCCGCCGCCATGATCCAGACACCTCCCACCAGGCCCTTTCAACACCGGGGATCACAAGATTTGAAGGGGACAAACATCCAAACCATATCAGTCACTTTGACGGAAGAAATGGCAAAGAATTTGTAGTCATTTTTAACCTACCACACGATCTGTCAGTAAGTCTTTTCAGTTTCACATTCAAAATATATATATAATTATAACTCTTATTTTTGTCACTACATCCACGTGTCACCCTAACCCAAATCATCAGCAATTCTAGCTTGGAGCATTGCAATGGCCTCCTAGTGTTCACCCCACCTCTTCCTTGCCACCTTACCACCATCCCCACACAGCACATGTACCTGGGGATTGGCTGGGACTCTCATAGTCTCACTTGAGGTCAGAGTGGCTCCAGGTCTGCTCCGTGCACCTCCTCATCTTGGGACTGCTGGCTGCCCAGGGCATGTTCCTCTCCCGACAGAAGTGCAAGAACCACTTACATCCTATGCTACCCTCATGCCTGCTTGCACCCCAGTGGCCAAAGCCAGTCACACAATCCAGTCCAGCACCAACAGGATGGAGAAGATGTACTCTTCCATGGATGGGCAGAGTCATGGAAGGGCAGGGGAGGAAGAGAAGAATGTGGACAAGCAGTACAGCCCAGTGCAGACTGCATTTAGATTTGCTTATTCCAGCAGTCAGTGCTATGTCAACTATCTGATGTGTCCACACATCTCTCGCTCTATTTATTTCCCTCTTTTTCATGTCTCTGTCTCTGTCTAATGCCAGTGCCACCCAGTATCCATAGAGTTAGGGACTAGATACATAGTTCTACTGACTGACAGTTTTCTAGATGGCAACAGGTATATAAACCCTTGAGAATGTTTGTGCCATTTGACTCAGTAATTCCACTTCTACTTTTTTTTTAAGTGTTTTTTTTTTTTTTTTTTTTTTTTTTTTTTTTTTTTTTTTTTGAGATGGAGTCTTGCTCTGTCGCCCAGGCTGGAGGGCAATGGCACGATCTCAGCTCACTGCAACCTCCGCCTTCCGTGTTCAAGCAATTCTCTGCCTCACCTCGAGTAGCTGGGATCACAGGCGCCGCCACCACACCCGGCTAATTTTTGTATTTTTAGTAGAGACGGGGTTTCACCATCTTGGCCAGGCTGGTCTTGAACTCCTGACCTCATGATCCATCTGCCTTGGCCTCCCAAAGTGCTGGGATTACAGGTGTGAGCCACCGCACCCAGCCTATACTTACTTATTTTTAAAAAACAATCAGAGACACACAGACATTAACATTCCAGCAGGTTCTTGGCCTCATTATTAATAATAGGAAAAATCTGGAAACAACTTCTTCATTCTCACTGCACTGTTGAGCATTTTTCGTCTGTGTGTCTGGATTTTCTTGCAATATAGAATTAATTGAGTATAGGAAGAACTTCTGAGATGCAGATTTTCTTGATTTGTTCATTTCTTCCTTCACTTACTTTTGCTTAGGGAGGGCATTTTCCTGAGCACTTACTATGCACTACATGCCAGATATTAAAAAGTGTTATGGGTTCTCAGGAACTTATGTTTAGAGTGAAGGAGACATTTAATAAGTAGGTTAGCAGCCAGTAACATGCATACTTATAATTTGTGATAAATGCTATAAAAGAAACACAATGCACAGTAAAAACGATGGGACCTCACCTAGGTCATGTGGTCAGGGCTGGCCACCCTTAGGAGGTAGCATTGAGGTTAACTCATAAAAACTCTTCCCAACCATTGTAAGACCAGAGGAAAGCATGGCCGGCAGAGGATGCAGGGCATGCCGAGGTCCTGGGGCAGCACAGACCTGGGTGTGGGGGGAGAAGCCGAAAGGGCTGGGGGCAGGTCTGCAGAGTGATGTCCATTCCTGGCAATTTTCTTTTATCTGAGGACACTTCCCTAGAGATCCTGCAGCCATGAGCATGGTACAAGATCCCTGCCTCAAGGAAGGGAGGCCCTCCTAGGACAATGGAAAACAAAGGAGCCTATTTTCAGCATTTGGGCTTCAAAATAAACTTTTGAAACTTCCCACATGAGATAGTATATTGAGAAAAGGCTTTTTGCAGTCTTAGAATGTTAAATTTTTCTGTCCCCAATGTTATAAACGTAGTAACACAATAAACAACACTTTTGGAAGAATGCAGGATGAATGTGAGGCAGTTTCTCCACCTCAACTTGATACACACTCCACAGGCTGGGGAGGGAGAGAAGATTCAGGGCAAAAGCAAATGAACCAGGACATGAAAACAGGACATGGCTCCTACCCAGGGCACCGTCTTCCAGAGTGAGCCGAAGACTGTCAAGGAGGCCCTGCAGAGGTGAAAGAAAACCAGTTTATAACCTCAGTGGACCACCCATTTCCAGCCTACAAAAGATATGGAGAGGCTGAGGGAAGGGATGGTTGGAGATTGGAAGGCAATTCCTTTGAAGAGTGCTGTGCAGGGGTTGGGGAGCCCTGACCTGGAGGAGGGTTTCATTCTGACCCTGGTTCCAGGGCTGCACTGAGTGTGACTCCCCTGCACTTGGGAGACCCTGAGACAGGCTGGAGCCGCAGAGTGGGGCCTTCATCTGGGAAACACTGCATCCCCAGAGTGCTTTGGGGCAGGTGGGGTGCCCACATGCAGGCCCCATACCATGAGAGGCTTGGAGTCAACTGACATCCTGTCCACCAGGGGCCACCAGGGGCCACCCAGAGGCTGGAAAGAACTGGGCATACAGGAACTAGAGATGGGGCCACCAGCCTAGGGCTGAGGGAGGGATGATTCACACTGGCCTTGGCCAAGAGACTGAGATGAGAGATCCAGTAAAGGGATGGGAGAGGGATCTCGGTAAACTGACCAAAGGTGAAGCCTCGGGTTCAGGCTCCAAGCACTCTGACCCTAGGCCCACAGGACAGGCCAGCCAGGAAGGACTGTTCCTGGGCCCCTCTGTCTCCTCCCTCCCCCGACCCCTTAGACCTGGCAGGAGCCTTCTCTGCTTCCATCATCTTCCTCCTCCGTACACATCCTCAGCCTGTCCTGAGGAATTCGTAGTCATCTTTTGGGACTGAGCTTGGCCGTCAGTTCTAGAGACCTTTTCCAATCTCTCAGAGTCAGGCTTCTGCTCTAAGTCTTCCTAAGTCTGCTATGTTTGCCTGAATACATCATGTTATCCTACAGATGCCTGTGGACCTGTGTGTGTCCCTCACTGGATTACAGACTCAGGAGACAGACAGGATTGTCTGTGACTGAAACATGGGAGGCAGTGACTTTAGTTTTGAAAAGACCGAGTGGTTGAAGGGGGTGTGATGAAATACATTCATACCATTAGCAGCATGTGGCCCATTAAAGTCATGCCTTAGAAAAATATGTAGCAGTACTAGAAAAGTTTCCTTCTATATACAATGCTGAATGTGGTGATTTCTACAGCAGTATGCATTTACAAGAAGGACTAAAATGAAAAAGACTGACAACACCCAATGCCAGCAAGGCTGGGGATGCAGGGTGCAACCACCCTTGTTGTGGGCTAGTACATGGTGCAGTCACTTTGGGAAAGTTCTGGTGGCTTCTTATCATTTGACCCAATGATCCTCTGCTAGGTATTGATCCAAAGAAAGAAAAATATGCATTCACAAAAAACATGTACAAACATGACCACAGCCATTTTGTACATCAGTTCCCTAAACTGGAAACAGCTCAGGCATATATCAGTTGTTACCTGGATGTGCAGGTTGGGGCATAGCCCTGCAATGGGATACTCCTTTGTGGAACAAGGTGTGACCTGTTGATACGTACAACATAGATGGACCTCAAATGATTATGCTGATTGAAAGAAGCCTTACATACAAGTTACATACTTATGGTCCTGTTATATAGTCTTCCAGAATAGCCAAAACCATTTTATGATAAAATAAATCAGACCAGTGATTGTCTTTGTGGAATGCAAGAGAAGATTGGCCGGGAAGGGTGACAGTGCTATTCTGTGTCTTGACAGGAGGTTGGCTCACACATTTGTCAAAACTCAGCAAATACATAAATAAGATTTGTACATTGTATATAGATTATGCATCAAAATAAAAAACAATTATCGAATTATAATTAATGCAAAGCATGCTGAGGTGTTTAGAAGTGTATGAATATCTGTAATTTGCTTTGAGTTGCATAACAAAGAAGATAGATTAGTGCATGGCTAGAGGGGTGGATGTATGGATAACTGGTAAAGCCAGTGTAGTTGAAATGTGAGTGGTAACTGAGGGAGAGTATCTGGGTAGTCACTGTGCATGAATTTTCTGTGGTGGTTGTAATGCATTAGAGCAACAGATGGTTGTGGTGGCTTAAAACAACAGAAATTTATTCTCATGCTGCAGGCCAGGAGTCTGCAAGGCCATATTCCTTCCAGAGGCTTTAGGGGAGCATGTTTCCTGCCTTTTCCAGCTTTTGCTGGCTGCTGGCATTCCTTGACTTGTGGTCACATCACCCAGGATCTGCCTCTGTGGTCACATCACCTTTTCCTCTGTATCAAATCTCTCTCTGCCCTTCTTATAAGGATACTTGTGATTGCATATAGAGCCCACTTGTATAATCCAGGTTAAGCCCCAAGCCCCATCCCAAGATCCTTAACTTAATCACAACTGCATGAACCCTTTTTCCAAATAAGGTAAGATTTATAGTGATCCACAGATTAGGACCTTAGTCATATTTTCAGCTTATCTGGATAAATACCAAGGAGCACAGTTGCTGAATCATATGGTAAGAGTGTTTAATTTTGTAAAAAGCTGCCAAACTGTCTTCTAAAGCAGTTGTATTAGTCCATTTTCACACTGCTATAAAGAACTGTCAGAGACTGGGTAATTTATAAAGGAAAGAGGTTTAATTGACTCACAGTTCAGTGTGGCTGGGGAGGCCTTAGGAAACTTACAATCATGGTGGAAAGGAAAGGGGAAGCAAAGCACCTTCTTCACAAGGCGGCAGGAAGGAGAATGAACACAGGAGGAACTACCAAACACTTATAAAACCATCAGATCTTGTGAGAACTCACTATTATGAGAACAGCATGGAGGAAACCACCCCAATGGTCCAATTACCTCCACCTGGTCTCTCCCTTGACATATGGGAATTATGGGGATTATGGGGATTATAATTCAAGATGAGATTTGGGTGGGGACACAAAGCCTAACCATATTAGTAGGTATACCATTTTTTCATTCCCACCAGCAATGAATGGGAGTTCCTGTTGCTCCCCATCCTTGTCAGCATTTGGTGTTATCAGTGTTTTGAATTTTGGCCATGGTAATAGGTGTGTACTGGTAACTCATTGTTTTAATTTGCAATTCCCTAATGACATATGATGTGGGAGATCTTTTTATACCCTTATTTGCTATCTGTATATCTTCTTCGGTGAGAGATTTGCTCAGGACTTTTGCCTGTTTTATTAATTAAGTTGCATATTTTCCTGTTGAGTTTTAAGAGTTCTTTGTATATTTAGATAATAGTCCTTTATCAGATGTATATTTTGCAAATATTTTCTCCCAGTCTGTGGCTATTCTTTTCATTCTTTTGATAGTTTTTGTTTTTACATCGTTTAAGTTTTAAATTTTACGTAAGTACAGCTTATCAACTTTCTTTCATCATTTATGTCATTGGTCTTATATGTAAAAAGTCATTTCCATACCTAAAGTCACCTAGGTTTTCTCTTATGTTGTCTTCTAGGAGTTTTCTGTTTTACATTTGGGTCTATGGTCCATTTTGAGTTAATTTTTGTTAAGGGTGTGAGGTCTGTGTCTACATAATTTTTGCATGTGGATGGCAGTTGTTCTAGCACTCTTTGTTGAAAAGACTGTCTTTGCTCTCTTGACTTGCCTTTGCTCCTTTGTCCAAGGTCAGTTGTCTCTATTTATGTGGGTCTATTACTGGGCTCCCCATTGGGTTCCATTGATTTATTTGTTTATTCTTTTGCTAATGCCACACTCTGTTGCCCAGGCTGGAGTGCAGTGGCATGATCATGACTTACTGCAGCCTTGATCTCTCAGGCTCAAGTGATCCTTCCACCTCAGCTTCTTGAGTAGCTGGGACTACAGCTGTATGTTACCAGGCCTGGCTAATCTTTTAAAACATTTTTTGTGGAGGTGGGGCCTCACTATGTTGCCCTGACTGGTCTTGAACTCCTACGCTCAAACAGTCCTCCTGCCTCAGCCTTCCAAAGTTTTGGGATTATAGGCTTGAACCTGTTTTGATTACTCATAGTAAATCTTGAAGTCTGATAACGATGGTCCTCTAATTGTGTTCTTCTGCTTCAATATTGATTGCATTGGCTATCCTGGGCATTTTGCCTCTTCATATAAACTTTAGGATCAGTTTGTTGATATTTGCAAAACAACTTGCTAAGACTTTGACTGAGATTGTGTTGAATCTAAGATCAACTTGTAAAAAACTGACATTTTGACAGTATTGAGTTTTTCTATCCATGAACATGGAGTATCTCTCCATGTATTCAGTGCTTTTTTGATTTCTTTCATCAGAGTTCTATAGTTTTTCTCATAGAGATCTTATACATATTTTGTGAGATTTATACTTAAGTATTTTATTTTTTGGGTGCTAATGTAAATGATATGTTTTTAATTTTAAATTCCACTTGTTCATTGTTGCAATATAGCAAAGTGATTTACCTTTGTATATTATCTTTGTACCCTGCAATCTTGATATAATCACTTATTAGTTCTAGACATTTTCTGTCAATTCTTTTGGACCTTCTACATAGATAAGGGCGTCTATGAACAAAGAGAATTTAATTTCTTCCTTCCTTATGAGTATACCTTTTATTTCCAAATTTTGTTTTATTGCATTAGCTAGGACTTCAGTACAACATTGTGAAGGAGTGGTAAGAGAGGGCATCTGTGACTTGTTTCTGATTTTAGTGGGAAAGCTTCTAGTTTTAAGTATGTTATACATATTCCATATATACATATAACATTATTAAATATGATCTTAGCTGCAGGGTTTTTTTGTAGATTTAAAAAATCAACTTGAAGGATTTTCTATTTCTAATTTCCTGAGAGTTTTTATTTTATTTTATTTTTTAAATCATGAATGGGGTTGGATTTTGTCAAATGCTCTTCTACATCTATTGATTGATCAATATCATATCAAGGAAGGAAGGTGATTTTCCTTCTTAAGCTTGTTAGTGTAATGGATTGCATCAATCGATTTTCGAATGTTGAACCAACCTTGCCAACCTGGGATAAATCTCACTTAGTCATGGTGTACAATTCTTTTTATACATCCTTGCACTCAATTTGCTAATATTCGTTGAGAATTTTTACACCTATATGCATAAGAGATATTGGTCTGTAGTTTCTTTCCTTGCAGTGTCTTTGGTTTTGGTATTAGGGTAATGCTGGCCTAATGCTGAAATGAGTTAGGAAGAATGAGTTAGGAAGTATTAAGTAGTATTACAATGAGTTAGAAAGTATTCCTTCTGATTCTGTCTTCTGAAAGATATTATAGAGTATTGGTGTAATTTCTTTCTTAAATGTTTGGTAGAATTCACTAGGAAATCCATTTAAGTCTAGTGCTTTCTGTTTTGGAAGGTTATTAATTATTGCTTCAATTTCTTTAACAGATATAAGCCTATTTATATTGTCCATTTCTTCTTGTGTGAGTTTTGGTAGATTGTGTCTTTCAAAAAACGGGCCCATTTCATCTAAGTCATCAAATTTGTAGGCATAGAGTTGTTCATAGTATTCCTTTATGACCCTTTTTAATGTCCATGGGCTCTGTAGTGATGTACCCTCCTTTATGTCTGCTGTTAGTAATTCATGTCTCCTTTCTTTTTTTCCTTAGCATATTAACCACAGTTATTTTAAATTCCTGGTCTGAGAATTCCAACATTCCTGCCCTGAGTCTAGTTCTGATGCTTGGTCTATCTCTCCAAACTGTGTTTTTTGGCTTTTGGTGTGCCTTGTAATTTTTTTTCTTGGTAGCTTAACATGACATCCTGGGTGAAAGGAACTCTGGAAGACAGGCCTTCAGTGATGTGGTGTAAGGCATGGCGGGAGAAGTGAAGGGAGCATCCTATAGTCCTATGAATAGGTCTCAGACCTTTGGTAAGACTATGTGTCTGGACTGTGAACTTCACAAGTGTTTCTCAATTTTTCTCTCCCCTCCTAGCTAGGACACGATGTGTAGAGGGGGTTGGAGCTGGGTATTTCCCTTCCTAGGTGGTTAGGCTCTGCTAAAATCCCAGCAGGTTAGGCTCTGGTAACGTAGTTTCTTCTGAGGGCAGGCCTCAGGATGCCCCCAGTGTAGTTTAAACTGGTTCCTTTTTCTCTCCCCTTGCCAGAAGCATGAGGAGATTCTCCCCTGATTTCATTGTGAGAACCTGGTGGAGCTTCTGGAGGTAAAAGTCACAAAAGAGGCCAGGGCCCCCTATGATTGGGCCTGCCTGGAGTTTGTAACTCTCAAACTTGCCCACCATGAGCCTCTGGCAATTTGTCAGTTACAGTTCAGGATTTCGACCTGGCCCTGATTGCCGCAGATGTGTCTGCTCTGGTGGGCTGGGATTCTTCGTATCCACCTGTTTTTTATTTTTTCTTTCTTTCTCATAGCTCATTTTTTTTTTAAAATACTTTAAGTTCTGGGATACATGTGCAGAACGTGCAGGTTTGTTACATACGTATAGACGTGCCATGGTGGTTTGCTGCTCCCATCAACCCGTCATCTACATTAGTTATTTCTCTTAATGCTATCCCTCCCCTAGCTCCCCACCCGCCCGGCGACCGGTTTCTATCTCCAGTTTGGAAAGCAGCAGTTTGCCCTGTGACCTCATTGCTCTGATAGACCCAAGAATAATTGTGGATTTTTCAGTTCATTAAGCTTTTCACTTGTTAGGATAAAGGGATGACTTCTAAGCTCCTTACGTGAGGAGCAGGAAACTGAATTGACATTATTTTAAAATTTAAAACAGTGAATAGAAACCAGCCACCACGGAAACCACTTTCCCCCAAATAGACGGACTTGATCAAAATATCATCATACAAAATTTCTTTTTCTATGATGAGCATGTGTTATTTCTATTAAAAAATGGTTATTTAAATATTAAATTTTGAGGGGGGATCCTACTTTGACCCACTAGTTACACTTTTATGTATGATGTTGAGCCCAGGGCGGGGCCAGGACCTGGCTCTCCCCTCACTCTTGAGACCATACTCCTTTCTGAGAGGGAGAATAAAATTCATGTAAAGGGAGCTTCTTGAACAAAGATGTCCACAGTGGTCAGTCTTCAAGAATAGTCTGGAAACACCGTAGGTTCTCTGATGTTAGAACAGAATGAGGGCAGCCAATGTGAAACCTAGGTTTAAAAAGAATCTGAGAACAACATGGCATAGCAAGACCTGAGCTTGTAAATTCAGTGTTTCAAAGTTTTATAGATTCAAAAGTTTTATAGATTCCAAATTTTCCATAATATAAATATTTGTTACATTTATATTTAGAAAAACTGTTCTAAAATGTCACTTAGTGGAAAGCCCCCTAATCTTTCTGCTCACCCCTCTAGTGGTAGCCAGGCCCCTGTCCTAGAGCTGAGCCTCGGTGAGGCTGAGCTTTCCTGCATTGTGTCGGCGCCCAGCTGTGCCACATGCAGTTGGTAGCTGATTTTTCGGTCAAGTTGGTCTACTTGGGGGAAAGTGGTTTCCGTGGTTGCTGGGTCTACCCTCCAGGTTCTCTTGTTCAGTTCAGCAAAGTTCCTCATTTCCTGCCACTGCACTGTCAGCCCGGCTTCCATCTGCCGCATGGCATTCACATTCTTCCAACCAGAAAAAACCGCAACAGCAAGAAGCTGCTTTGCAGAATGACTGAAAAGCCATGAGGGTCTCCTGGCCAAGACAAGCAGGCTGATAGGCCCAGCCTTGGAGTGGTCAGGCAGCAGGGCCAGCGTGGGGTGTCCAGGTGGAGGTGTGGCAGCCTCTGGGAGATGGGAGCTGCTAGGGGTGCTCTGGGGCGGATGACCGGCCCTGGAGTGGTCAGGCGGCAGGGCCAGCGTGGGGTGTCCAGGTGGAGGTGTGGCGGCCTCTGGGAGATGGGAGCTGCTGGGGGTGCTCTGGGGCAGATGACCGGCCCACGAGGCTTTGTGCACTGGCAGGCACAGTCCCTGCCACATGGGGTCCAAGACACTCCACGGCAGCATTCCTGCTTTGACAACACATTTCCCACTTGGAGTGAAATCAGTTCGTGAAAATCTCTGCCTGTGACCGCCTGCTCTCTGCCCAAATGCAGCAGCCGCAGAACAAGCCTGATTCCCCAGGCCCCGTGAGCTGTCCACGTGAATCCTTTCAAACATGAAAAGGAGGCGCGCTGGCCTCTGGCTTGTGTCTTGAGCCTTTGAATGAGCAATTCCCCTGCCAGGAACGTGTTCTGAATGGCTGTTTTGCGTGGTTCCTTGCAGATTCAGAATCTAGATGACAACTAACGAGCGTAAAGCGCCTGGTGGTTTTGGAAGTAAGCCTTCCCAGACTTCATTTCAGGACCCGTGTGAGTCCCCCGACCACAAAGAGCACATTTGAGCTGCTGAGTGAGGGAGCAGCCAGTGGAATCCCATGGCTGTGTGTTAGTATGGGCTTCCCTGAAAACAGACTCTGGCAGGAAGACTTGGATGCAAGTGGTTTAGTTGCGAGGAGATGCCAGGTGAGGCTTGTGACCTGGGAGAGAGAGCAGGGAGGAGACCTGAGGGGGAGGTCAGTGAGCAGGGTCCTGCTGTGGTCACTGGGACTCAGCCCCAGGATCCTCTGAGGAACTACTGTTCCCCCAAAGGACTCTAAAGCAGGCTGCATGCTTCATTGGCCCTGGCTTTAAGTCCCTGGGACTTCTGGGCTGCCCTACAGAGGGTTAAGCAGTTCCTATGGCCAGAGAAAGCCCCCAGTCAGGGAGCAGAGAATACAATACATAGCATTCCAACTGGTTCCTGGATGCAAACTCGATCCCCCATTTCATCAAGCTGGTGTGTCACAGAGCATCTGCCACCTGTCGGGCAGGGTCCCAGGGACCAGGAATGTCAGGGAGAAAAGACCGAGCAAGCTCATCTCTTGGAGCTTCCATCCAGAATAAAATAAATACGAAAACCTCATAGTATACAACATGGTAATGAGAGCTACAGGAAAAAGAAAAGGAAGAGCGAGGGTGGATGAGGGGCAGGGGTACTGCCTGGGGGACCAAGGGGACATTTGAGCCAAGACTTGAAGCTTCTATTTGAGGGCCATTTGGGCAGTGGCTGTTGGCCACGAGAACCATCACCAATGTGGCATCTCCTGGGCTGTGCAGGGTTACCTGGTGCCATTGCAAGACCCGCTGGTCCCCCATCAGAGCTTCCTGCTGCAAGTGGGGCTGGGAGCCTGGGCCTCTGATGCCCACATGGACCCATCCAAGACTTGGCCCACTGAGCAAACCCAGGCATCTTTTCCTGGCTTCAACGAGTCACGCACCCACTTCAAAGACTCTTCCCTCTTTTGTCCTCTTGTGGAGCCCAGTCACAAGAGAGTTCAAAGAAATCGGCAAGTCAGTCAGTGGGTGGGCAGGTAGAGACTCTCAAGATGAATCAGAGAAATCGCCCACTGAATGGGCGCTCCTAGGTCTGTGCTAAGGGCTTCTGTAACAAACTGCCCCAACCTGGGGCCTTAAACAACGGAAATGTGTTCCTTCACAGTCCTGGTGATCAGCCAGTCCAAAGCCAAGGTGTCCACAGGGCCACACTCTTCCCACAGCCTCTAGGGGAGAACTGGTTCCTTGCCTCTCATCCGGTTTCTGGAGATGCTGCCACCCTTGTGGTCCTAGGCTTGGTGGCGTGCCCACGCTTGTGGTCCTAGGCTTGGTGGCATGCCCACGCTTGTGGTCCTAGGCTTGGTGGCGTGCCCACCCTTGTGGTCCTAGGCTTGGTGGCGTGCCCACCCTTGTGGTCCTAGGCTTGGTGGCGTGTCCACCCTTGTGGTCCTAGGCTTGGTGGCGTGTCCACCCTTGTGGTCCTAGGCTTGGTGGCGTGCCCACGCTTGTGGTCCTAGGCTTGGTGGCGTGCCCACCCTTGTGGTCCTAGGCTTGGTGGCGTGCCCACCCTTGTGGTCCTAGGCTTGGTGGCGTGTCCACGCTTGTGGTCCTAGGCTTGGTGGCGTGTCCACCCTTGTGGTCCTAGGCTTGGTGGCGTGTCCACCCTTGTGGTCCTAGGCTTGGTGGCGTGTCCACGCTTGTGGTCCTAGGCTTGGTGGCGTGTCCACCCTTGTGGTCCTAGGCTTAGATATGTGTTGCTCCAACCTCCCCATCTGTCTTCACGTCACCTTCCCTTCTCTGCATCTGTCTCCTTCTCTTTCTTTATGAAGTCTCCAGTCATTAGATTTAGAGCCCACCCTAATCCAGGAACATCTCATCTCAAGATTCTTAATTGCATCTGCAAAGACCCTTTTTCCAAACAAGATCCCATTCACAGGCTCTGGGTAGACATATATTTTAGAGGCCGCCATTCAACCCACTACAGCCTGCATGGGAGACAGAACTGACAGGCTTTTGGGGACAATTTTACACTTTTAAACCACATATTATAGCACCAGCTTTCCTGCTGCAGGTGGAGCTGGGAGCGTGGGTCTCTCATGCCCACATGGGGCCCAGCCAGGACTTGGCCTACTGAACAAACTACAAGAATCTCTTCCTGTTTCAATGGATCACGCACCTCCCTTGAAGATCCATCCTTTATCTGTTCTTCAGCAGCATCCCATGGCAGTTGTTCTGAAGTATTTACTGACAAAATATCCCTGCCTATTGGTTCATCTTCTAGCTTGTCTCCATGAGTGACAATGATTTGGGTGAGCCAGGGTGGATTTCTGCAGGCTCCTGGACTCAAGCCTTCCTGAACTCATCCCCTAACTCTCTCTCCCAATCTCAGCCTGTGCATTTAGGTCCTGCCCTAGAATATGGTAAGATGGAAGACTCACCACTTCCGATGCACCGCACTGAATCTGGGATTTGTAGTCTATACTAGCATCCTTTCTTTAATTTAAATGATTAGCATTTCAAATGTAACCAGGAACTGGACACTACAAGATAACCCCTGACTATGACTACTCAGCCCCTTGGAGTTTCCCTTAAGGGGGGAATGGGGTGTAGCAGCAGAGCCCTGGGATTGGAGGCCTCTCCTGGTCAAGCGTAGTGAGGGTCAGAGGTCATGTGCCAGGTGTGCATTCTGGAGGGGCAGAGGCATCAAGAGGCACTGACGTCCCCATCCTTTGGTCGGGGCTGGGGGCGGGTGTCCTGCCCCAGGTCCTTTTGTGTAGAGACAAGGCATGTAGCTGTCCCCTAACGGTGACAGAAGAGTGGATGACTGGCCAGGTTACCCCAAGGCAGCCACTGTCTGAAGTTTTCTATCCCAGAGCTTTGAAAACTCAAATTCCTCATGCCAAGCCCTGCTTCACTGGGCATTTGGGAGGCAGAAGGCAGACTGCACCCCAGTCTGCATATGTGCTATTTAGGGTTCGCTTAGGATACCCAGGAAGTGTTTCTTCAGTGAGAGGATTCCAAATAGCTCCTATGTTGGTAAAACTTTTATAGTAAATTCTGCCGTTAGCATCCTAAGAATAGTCCACTGTCTGGAGTAAAAGTCCCAAAGCAATAGCCCACATGCCAATACTGACTTTTGGTCGGGGGCCATGTGGGTGTTAGGTCTGCAGACGCTTCTCAGGGCTGCCACAGGGAGGGCAGGCTGGCTTCCCACACCTGGCAGCTTTGCCTGGAGGATAGGGTGCCGAGCCTCCACCCGCAGGCTTATGCTGTCCAGCAGGGATGCCTCTTCCTAACCTGTTCACAGGCTGTTTTGCCTAGCAGTGGGCGCTGCCAAGCTCTACTTCTATACTGGAAGCACAGAGCAATCAGGGAAGCCCTCTAAGATCCAGCAGGTGACACTGGGCCCTGCTTTGGGGTCTGGGCTGGGCTGGACCACAGGGTCACCAAGGAGACAAGGAACAGCCCTTACCTCAGCTCAGCTTTGTCCTGAGGAAGGGCCTGCCCTAGCACCTGGGGGAGGTGGGAGCTGCATTATCCCAGAGGGGGAGGTAGGAGTGGGTGACCCTGGGCTCCCTGGGGGGCTGGGAGAGGACTGGAATAAGCAGTTCTGGGTGGAGACCCACCAGGCCCGCTCACTGCGTCTGCCGAATTCGCAGGTAGACGGACGTCTCTGTGTGGCTGGAGCCCCTGACCACTGAGCCTGGCCCAGGTCCTCACAGATGCTCCATTTGAGCACGTGGGCATAGAGTGGGGAGGCTTGTTTTGCAGACTGGACCAGGCAAGGAGGCAAAGGTTGGCTTCTAGAGGGCTCAGTGGCTGGCTCAGCCCCCAGGGAATCTGCTGGTTTGTCACTGGGCCCTGCACTACACTACCCAACCCCTGGGGTGTCAGAGGCAGGCTGCGGGCCCTGCTCTTCTTCCTGTGTGCTGATCCCCTTCTAGTGGTCTACATCAGTGTTCCAACTGCTGCTGCTTCTTCCACTTGTGAGATGGACAGGTGATATCATGAAGCCAAGAAGCAGGACCGCTAGCCCCAGCAGCGGCATTGGTGATGGCAGGGGCAGGGATTTTTAACTTCTGTGCACCTGGGTTTTCTCATCTGTAAAAAAATAGAGATGACAATTTCTGCTTTACCCACTGTATTTACGTCAAACATGCAATAAAACTGTGTGTTAATGTGTTACAGAAATGAGGAGGCGCTATGAAAGCGTGCTCTAGAGACCAAGCCTGGATGGAACTCAGGCTTTTCAGCAGTGAAATGGGAAAAGTCTTTTTGTTATTTAATTCTTTGATGATGGAATAGGATAATCTGTGTGATGGCAGCTAATACATTGAAGGTGCTTCAGCAATATCAATATAATAATTAAAAAAGAGTATTGCATCTCCAAGGTAATGTTTTGGCTTGTAAAATTTTAACTATAATATATGTATAAGAAAAAAAGCAGCAAATAGAGATTTAAGCAAAAATAAAATATTATTCACAGATAATCTGTAATTAACATTTTGTTGTAGCTCTTTTCAGATTTTTTCATATATATGACTATATATAATTATTTTTTTACAAAAATTGGATCAACAAATATTTTCATATCATTTTTAATGCTTGCCCAGAATTCTCTTTCTTATTGAATATTTAGGTTGCTAAAAAAATTTTTAAATGATAATATGGATAAGAACCTGCTTGTAGCTAGAACTCTGTAATTGAAAATCAACCAGGTGAAATAATAAACTAGAAGTAGAGTAGCCCAGACAAGATGGCGAAACCCCATTTCTCCAAAAAATACGAAAAAATTAACTGAGCATGGTGGTGCATGCCTGTGGTCTTAGCTGCTTGGGAGGCTGAGGTGGGAGGATTGCTTGAGTCCAGGAGGTTAAGGTTGCAGTGAGCTGAGATCATGCCACTACACTTCGGCCTGGGTGACAAAGCCAGACCTTGTCTCAAAAAAAAAAAAAAAAAAAAAAAAAAAGAAGTAGTAGTAGAAATGTTAGGTCAAATGATGTGCATTTTTTCAAGTTGTGATAAAATACACATAACAAAAAAATTACCATCTTAACCATTTTTAAGTGCACAGGTCAGTGGCATTAACTATGAATACATTCACATTGTTGCACTATCCTTAGTTGCATGTTGCACCACTCCACCATTTCTCCACAGAGGAGAGCTTGCTTGCTTCTAGAATGTGTGTCAAATGCCTGGCACTTTACCAAGGTTTCACATCTCTTTGCATCTTGGAAAGCGGAGATTCTGTCCCCATTAAACACTAACTTCCCATTCCCTCTCCCCCACAGCCTCTGGCAACCACCATCCTAATTTTTGTCTCTATAAATTTGACTCTTCTAGATACCTCATATAAGTGGAATCATATAGTATTTGTTTTTCTGTGACTTACTTCACTTAGCATAATTTCTTCAAGTTTAATCCATGTTGTAGCATGGGTCAGAATTCTCCTTTTTAAGGCTGCGTACTATTCCATCTACCTTTTGGCTGTTGTGAATAGTGTTACTATGACCATGGATATATAGATATCTCCTTGAGACCCTGCTTTCTATTGTTTTCATACATATCCAGAAGCGAAATTGCTGCATCATCTGGTAATTGTGTGTTTAATTTTTTGAGGGACTGCCATACTGTTTTCCACAGCAGCGGGACCATTTCACATTCCCACCAACAGTGCACAAGGGCTCCAGTTTCTCCCCATCAACGCCAGCACTTGTTACTCTCTCTTTTTTTTTTTTTTTGGATAGCAGCCATCCTAATGACTATGAAGTGTGATGTGCATATTTTTAAGGCTTTGAAATCAATTGCTGAACTGTATAGTAGAAAGGTAATACTTGGCACTTTTACCAACAATGGATAGAGCACTGTTTCCACCATCCTTGTGAATGCAGAGGACCCCTGCCAGTTTTTTGATGAGTATTTGAAAGAGGAAGCATGCACGTGGTGTGGTAAACCCAGAGGACTGCCTAAGAGGAAGACCTGGGCTTTCTCTGGCTGACACCACCAGCTGACTGACCCGCTCAAGTTTAAAAATCCTGCGTTTAGACCAACTCTGAAGCTCAGCTTCACGCATTACCTGATGTCACCGATATAAAAAGAGAAGATATAAAGAAATCGCATGTCTACATACAATTGGAAGCAAATATTTAATGCAACCAAATGTTTTACAAGAGGTGAGAGAAACTCCTGTAAGGACCAGAGAAATAAGCTGAGCACTCCCAGGAAACAAACCTGTGTCTCAAAATTTGGTGTTAGCCTTTGATGGGAAAGAAAAGGAATCAGTTACTGCTTTTCCTTTGTTTCATTTCTGTTTTTTTTGAGATGGCGTCTCACTCTGTCACCCAGGCTGGAGTGCAGTGGTGTGATCTTGGCTCACTGCAATGTCTGCTTCCCAGGTTCAAGTTATTCTCCAACCTCAGCCTCCTGAGTAGCTGGGATTACAGGCACACACCACCATGCCTAGCTAATTTTTGTATTTTTAGTAGAGATGAGGTTTCACCATGTTGGCCAGGCTGGTCTTGAACTCCTGACCTCAGGTGATCCACCCACCTCGACCTCCCAAAGTGCTGGGATTACAGGCATGAGCCACGGTGCCTGGCCCTTTGTTTCATTTTCAAATTCGAGTTGTGATTGTAGGGCTCTGATTCCCCAAACCTCTTAAACCTTCACAACTTAAAACCAAGTGTCCATCTCATGTGCTTCTCCTCCCCCAGCAGCCAGAGCCTCCCTCCCTCCTGGCCACACTCTGTGGTGTAACCCTCTGAGCATGGTTTTCCCTGTCAGTGGGGCAAGCCCTGGAGGCAGGGTCTGTGTCTTGCTCTCCTGGAATGGCCTGAATCTCCTCAAGTCCTAGCCCAAAATGTGATTCGCAATCTTGGCTAATCAGCATTAGGTAATCCTAATGCTTCTAGAATGTTCTTCACATGCCTGGCACTTTGCTAACTCCCACCTAAGTTATCCCATTCCATCCTTTCAGCCAGTTTATCAGGTGAGCACTACTATTCCCCCTATTTTATAGATGAGGACACTGAAGCACAGAGAGGGTAAGAAACCTGCTCGGTGACACACAGTTGGTAAGGGGGAACTGGGTTTGAATTCACACCTTCGGGCCCTAGTGTCAGTGTTCTGAACCTACACCCAGCAGTGCCTCTGACATGATGAACGGATGAGATGTTCAGTGAGGAGGGAGAGCAGGCACCGAAAGGCTATATCGACTATAACCCAGTAATAGCAGCCTTGCTAAGTAGCAGTCGGCCTAGAAATCAGTTCCATTCGAAGACTCCTAATTGTTTGGGCTTTTCTGGGTGATGTTAACCTTCTTGGTAAAACTGAACCCTGAGTTTTTTGGCCTGGTTGCCATTCCCTGGCAGGTGCCATGTGTTTACACCTTTGTGCCTTTTCACATGCCTCGGCTTCTCCTTGGAAATCCTGTTCTTATGACCCTTTCCTTCTGCAACTGAAACTTGCTACTTGTCATTCTAGGCTTAGCTCCAATTTCGCCAATTCTGTGGCTCCATTCTTAGCCTTCGCATCCCTTCTCCTCTCCTTGGTCTCTCAGGCATGTCTCCTACCTCAGTTAAAATTCTTCCCACTAGTCTCAAGTGTAAATTAGTTCGACCATTATGGAAGACAGTGGGGCGATTCCTCAAGGATCTAGAACCAGAAATACCATTTGACCCAGCCATCCATTACTGGGTATATACCCAAAGGATTATAAATCATGCTGCTATAACGACACATGCACACGTATGTTTATTGCAGCACTATTCACAATAGCAAAGAGCTGGAACCAACCCAAATGCCCATCAGTGACAGACTGGATAAAGTCTACCCTCTTCCAGAAAGTGTGTGAATAACCCACCCCTTATTTAGCATATAATTAAGAGTGGGTACAAATAGAGCCAGCCAGCAACCCACAAGTGCTACTCTGGTCCCCTCTGCCTGTGGGATAGCCCTGCTCTGCCAGTGAAGCAGCCATCTTGCTGTTCACGATGCTCTATAAACTTGCTTTCTTTCACTGTTGGCTTGCTCCTGAATTCTTTCCTGAATGAAGCCAAGAACCAACCCAGGCTGAGCCCCCGTTTTGGGGTTTGCCTGCATCACCTGCAGTGGAGATGGTTGTTTACCAAAATCATTTCTCCCTTCTCTCTGGACACACAGCTAGACTACATTTCCCATCCAACATGGCAGGTGGGCATGGCCTGATGACTGGATTGTCCAACAGAACACAGAAAGTGTAGACAAGAGAACAGCAGAAAGTGACGCCTGCAGCCACTGAGCTGTGCTCCCAGTCTCCTTCTTTTCTGAGTGCTGGGGGTGCATGTCACAGCGAGGCCCAAGGACTGTGACGGAGGCATAGGATGGAAGGCGGCTGGTCCCTGAATTACTTCTAGGAGAGGCACCATCGGCTGAGCAGGAACCCCTGCCTGGGATAGTTGCAAGAACAAGAAGTCAGCTCCTTTTGTGCCAGCACCAGTAGGCATGTTGAGGTCCAGCCCTGCAGTTGGTGATGTGGTAACGGAAATGAGCTTTGTGCTTCCATTCCAGGGGCAACTGCAGGCAGTCGAGGCCCCCATCTGCGGGTGGTCTCTGCAGGCAGGGGGTTTCTGATGAGGGCCCCACAGAAACCGGAATCTCTTCCCTGCTGCTTATTTCAAATTCTGCTCGGTTGTCCCTTCTTGGCCAGGCAGGTAATCCTGCTTGTGGCCACACTCCTCTTCCTGGGGCCTCAGCTTGACCTTCTGCTCCTGAGTAGTTCATTGTGATGCTCTTTGCTCTGGCTGTGGAGTGCTACGTGCCAGCCAGCCTGAGGGCGACCTGTACCACCTCGGCCAAACCCTTTACCCCACCGAGACATTCCTCCCTCATCTGCAGCGAGAGTCCCTACCTCGTAGGGCAGTGTCGAGGATTTCCCGAGATGGTCAGGACTTAGAACCCTGTAAGCACAAGAGCTGTTCTTGGTGGCATTCTGATCACACCCACAGATAGGGCCTCAGGTAGGCCTCAGTGTCCTCCTGGTTGGCCACGTGTTACAGATGTCCCCATGCACCTGATGTGTCCGCAGCAGAAGGACCTTCAGGAGGAGGTAATGATGGGATGAGACGAGGCTCAAAGGAGGACGTGGCCGCACGGAGATGTTTTGGGAATATGGGGCAGATCACCACCTGTGATTCTTGTGGTAGTGGAGGAATGGTGGCGGCTGTCACTGTGACGCCCACTTTAGAGGCAGGAAACTGAGATTCAGAGAGGGGGAGTCCAGGCCCCACAGCACAGAGCCAGGAAACGGCAGGCAGAAGGGCCTTTGGGTTTTAACCCAGCTCACCCCGACTGCCTGCTTCTTCACTCAGTCATCACGGAACATCTCTGTGCATCTTCCCTGCTGTTGTGGGGGCCTGTTTCAGGCAGCTGCCCAGAGGCAGGACATGCACTGTGACCCTGGAAGACTGTTCCAGACAGGCCAGCCCAGGCAGAGACAAAACAGGGACCTGCTCCTCATTGGTGTCACGACCAAATGCAGGGGATTTGCTAAGGGAGGAGCAGCCATGAATTTGGAGGCGGCTTCGTGCTCTGCTGCTCCTTCTTGCTAATCCCTTGCAAATCCAATCAGAGTTGTTTCCCTCCATGAAATCAACTGGACACAGCACATCCTGGCCGGGCCTCTGCCAGCGTGAAGTGGATCTTTCTTCTGTTTAAAGAACCGGGTTTCAAAAGTTCTTAATAAAACGTTTATATATATCATGCAGGGTGCAAATAAATATTTTAATATAATTGGAAGAATGCAGAGAATTGTAAAAAGTTATGGAAGTTTTACTTCTGATTGGCCAAGACTCAATAAACTCCGGTTTGATGTACTGTAATTTATAGGCGTGCAAAGCCAACGCTCTGGCATCGGAGAGGCTGTTAACATTGTAATGATGTTTAAACGCTGACAAATGAACTGCTTGGGCGGCACCTTCAGCACTGAGAAAGGAACTGTTGGGGTTGGAGGACTTGCCTGTCCCCAGCTTTCTCCCTTCCCCCCGTGCTGGTGGAGCAGGTTAAAGGGTGGGAAGACCGTGCATCGGGGCGACTGCTCCCCATCGGGTGAGGGGAGGGCACAAAGGGGACCCATGGCTTCTTTTTCACTGTTGTCCCTAATTATGGTCTTTCTCATTAAAATAACAAGGACCATGTCTGCTAGAAACACTGGCACATGTTTTTACTTTTCTGGGCCGATGGAAACCACATGTAGAATCCATTCCTTCCTTTTTTCCCTCCAAAATGTAAATGGAAGAGCTGGTCCAGGGGGTCCCCTGTTGCCCAGCCCTGAACAGAGGCTTGGGGAAGCCCCCTACTCCCACGCCAAGACGTGACTCGCGCTTCTCCAGGCACTTTGCGCCAGCCCTACCAGGGAGCACGGCCCCCGCACACATGGCCCCGCTCCCCATGTCTCCCTCTGCTTGCTGGCACTGTGCACTCCCATGGCGGGCATAACCCAGGCAGAGCTGAGTGGTTATTTATAAACTTTCCTGAATGCCAAAGCGCTAGGAACAATCCATTCCCCCGTTCGCAGGAACATACTTTCAGCATAACTCATCACTTTGAAGATGGGTCCAAACTTTTGTTCACATTTATTGACAGGAAGTTGTTTTTCAAAGCTCAAGTCAGCAGCAGGCCCCGGGCCAAGAGGCTCCGCCACCTTCTCAAGCTGGCGCAGCTCTGAGGGCCCATAAATTGTGTTAGCCTCCCACCCACCTCTCTCTCTCCCTTTTTCCGCTAGAATTTGCCCAGAGGTTGAACATTACTTTTTCCCTTTTTAAAGTTTCTTGCTTCTTAAACTTTTTCTTTCTTTCCTTTTTCTTTTCTTTTTCTTTCTTTTTTTTTTTTTTTTTATAAGAGAAAATCACCTATTGGAAGTGCTAAGAGGTTCTCTTCCTCTCTGAAATTCTACCCTTTCATGCTGCTCTTGAACTTCCTCTTTCCCGCATAAGCCACTCTGGGCGCTCCTCACTGCATGAACTTTCTCCGCCAAGGGTCCTCCTTCTCATCCCCCTACTTGAGCCTTGAAGCAAGAATGTCCTCCCGGCTCTAAGAGCTCTGCCTCTCCCCGGACCTCTCTCCCCTCAACTGGGAATCAGGAATTCTAGGGCAGGTTGTCCCAAGGCCACCAGGCAGGAGGACTCGGTGACGTGGGGTCTCCTGTGGTTTCTTAGCTCTCTCCTCACCCCACACATTTGCCCTTTGGGACCGACCTGGGTGTCCATGACTTATACATCTAATCTTCCCCCAACATCCCACTAATGTTCCCAAATTGTCCTCCCCCAGTGGGCCCCTCCATTCCCCTTTAAATAGACTCTCCTCCCTGCAGCCCTGAGCGCCTCCAGTTACCCCAGCCAGGGACCTGGGGGTCACCCCAGACCTCTCCCAGATTCCTGCTCCTGGTTGGGCACCGAACCCTATGTTTCTGGACCAAATTCCTCTTCCTACCTCCTCACCACTGCCTAGTTTCAGGCCCTGCTCTATTTTCGGGGTCACTCCCAGACCTCGGCAGGCCGACTCCTCTGTGTCTCAGATGGCTTTTCTGTAAATCGGGGCAATGTCAGTGCTCACCCCACTGTGTGGTGACAAGCATTTCATGGGCTCATGTTTGCGAAGCAGGCAGGACGGCTCTGGGCATCTTAAGTGCCACAGGTTGTTCTCCTGTTGCCGCTTTTCTTGAGTCTCTGGGTCACCCTCTCACTCTGAGTCTGTCCATTCCTTACACAGCCACTGAGAGGACCTTGAAACAATGCATAGCACATTCTACCATGGCTGTGCTTGAACCCCGTGCCCGCCTCACTTCCCCGTGGGATTCCCCCATCCCTGGCTCTGCCTGTCTGCCTCCTGTGCCCCGCTGTGTCCAGGGGCTCTGCCCTTTGGAGTTGGCCTTGTTCCTTTCCGTTTCTTCCCTGGTCATTCCCGTCATTCCCTCCCTATCGTTCCCTGTGAGCCCCTCTGGAAGGTGTTCCTGACCCTCCACTGTCCCCTCTACCCTGTCCTGGCTCAGAGGCCCCTGCCTACCCCCACACAGGCATGCCATGTACTCTGCCATGAAAGCTGCAAGTCTTTCTCCTGGTCTCTGTGTTTGCCTGTGTTTGGAGACAGGGTCTGTGTCTCAGGTATCTCTGGGCCCATGGTGCCCAACACAGATTATGGCCATAGTAAATAAATGCTCATCTAAAACGTGTGAATGACAAAGACCAGGAGACAGACCATGGCGCATGTGTGAGTTAGGAACTCCCCATGACGTCACCTGTTTGTCTAATTTTATCTAGTGATGGGTCAATCCATTTTTTGGTTTTTAACCTTGATAAGAGCCCAAACACCAAAATGAACTGTCTGTCCTGATAGGATTTGAAACTTTTCAAACCCAGGAAGCATTGGAAGCTCACACTTTTAGTGGAACCAGGGAGGAGAAGGGAGAGAGGGACATGACGGAAAAAGGTGAATGGGTCCACTTTGTCTTGGAGGAAATAGGAAATGCAGCAGCCCGTGGGGGAGCCTCAGGGACCCAGGTGTGGAAGAGAAGGCATGAGGCTTGGATCTGCAGGGGGTGCTGCCCCGTCTGGGTCTGCCCCGTGTGGATCTGCCTGGGAGTCCTGAAGTCCTTGCTGCTGGAGAAAAGGGGTTATTCAGGAGCTGGTGGCCTTGGAGAAGTGAGGCCAGATTGCAGGCACTAGGCACGGCCAGAGCTGGGAGGGCTTTGCCCTTCCTGAGGCTTTGTGCCTTTGTTTTCAAATACAAGCAATAAGACTCTGGGCTGTTCAGAGCCCTCACAGGAGCCCCTCAGATTGGGAAAGGAGGAGCTGCCGGAGGCCACGGATACTAACCCAAGCTAGTTGATGCCTAACTGCCCACCTGCATTTCAGTTTGTTTGTGTGGGAAGTGATGGCTGGACCGGATGGTCTCTGGCGCCTTGTGGGGGTGCCTGGCCAGCTGCAAGGCAGGGCTCCAGGCCCGCAGAGCCTGCGGATGTCCCCACCAATGCTGTAGCGATGGGCTGCCATGGATGCTGAGGCAGCACCCGCGATGAGAGCCTGGGGGTCGGCCTTCTTGGGGTAGCCTGGCATCTGCCAGCCCTGAGTGGCGAGAACGTGCAGTGGGCTGGCCCTGTACCCCACTACTCTTCTGTCCCCGCTGTCCCCCACCTGCCTCCTGCTGGGGGTCTCGAGTCTCAGCAGGGGGGCTGACGGCCTCCGCAGGACCCCCTCCTGCGCCCTCACACCGGGGGCTTCTCTGCTCCTCTTTTCCTGGTGCGCAGCGTCCTGCTCTCTGGTCCCTTTCATCGCGTTGGGGGGTGTTCCCTCCACATTCTCAGGTGGAAGTGTTTAAGGCCAGTCCCACAGCCACCCCTCTGGATCTCCCCCACCCCAGTGCGGTGCCCCCTGCAAATGGGGTCCACATGTACAGCAAAGCAGGATGAGACAGGCCCCGCCTGCCAAGAATGTGGCGCAGCCTCCCCGGCGAGGGACGTTGAAGGGAGCAATGCGCGCAGGACAACGTCCTCCTCTGCCTGGAGTCCGTGGAGGAGACCTCCTTGGAGTGGGAGGCTCCGCAGGCCACCAGATGCCGGGGAGGGCGCTGGGAAGCCGGGAGGAGGTGGTAGGACGTGGGTGGGGTGGGGGCTCCCTGCTGGGGCGTCCGGTCCTGTCCCGGGGGCTGCGGGAGTGGTCCCACCATGGCCCAAATAGAGGTGTCACCCAGGCCTTGCTGGGGAACATGGAACTCGGGGTCCCTGGGATACCACAGAAGGTACACGTTTCCCTGGGTCCATCGGCAGGCGTGGGCACCACCTTTTTCTTTTTTTCTTTTTCTTTTTTTTTTTAGACTCCAACTGGACTTTATTTGACACAATACAATATGGCTACAGAACAGCAAACTGAAAAAACAAAGCAGAAGAAACATGGATCCATCTAATCTGTCATTAGGTAACAGCAGGGAAAGTCATTAAATGAATAACAAAACAATTAAGCTTGATGGAAGAAGTCTTTTCCTAGTGCCCATACTGTTGGAATTCCCACTCTCTGTTGTCCAATGGACACACCTGTCCTGTTTTGAGCCAGCGAGAGATGCAGTGGAATGAAAAGCTTGATTACAGACTCCCCATGTGACCGTACATTCTTCTGAAGTAGCGGATGCCTGGTTAGCTTGACATTCTATGCAAAGATCCATAATGTGGTTCCTGCAGATGGCACAGTTATCAACCACAATATCCCAGGCCCAGAGGGCTATTGCATTCCACTTTTTCACTTCAAAGCGCTTCTTGTCCGCGCCGCTGTTGGTGCCGCTCGGGGTATCCACATCCCTCGCTGCCGGCACCGCCTTTTTCTTCCTCTCGCCTTCTGCCTGGCTTTCTCTTGAGATGACTTTAGAAATGTACACCCTTGAGAGCGCTGTATGGTCACTTCCCTTTGAGCCTCATGATGACCTCAGAGAATGAACGCTCCCCCCACGCTGGAGGCTCGAGTGGTTAAAGCGGTCCCTGGGTGGCGATGCCAGGTGGGCCTGGCACCTGCCTGGTCCCCTGCGTGGTTCCTCATTTACTTCCCCCTCCTCAGTGCCATGTCCATCTCACAGACCGTTTTCTTTCTTTCTTTCTTTTTTTTTTTTAATTGGTAGTTCCAGATTTGGGGGCAGGAGGCGGTGATTTGGGTGTGAAAATCCGCTGAGCTGGGATTGAACATGATGGGGCTGGAGACTCTCAAATGGGACAGTGGCTCATCCTAGCTTAGGCCCCAGGACAGAGCCCAGCTCACACCTGCCCCCAGCACCCAGCACCGTGCCCCACTCCGGGTAGCATAGCACCCCCAGCACTTACCCCATGGAGGGTGGGAAGACAGGTGAATTAGTGTACAAAGGAATAAGGAGGAGTCCCGTTCAGTGGAGAGCAGGCTGTGTACTGCCCCGCCCTGGAGAAGGGCTGCACAGGCGTGTTCTGGCCACTCCATGCTACAATCTCGGGGCTGCCTGCCCATTCCTAACGTGTTATACTCAGACTCACTGCTCTTGCATCGTGCCCTAACCTCCAAGGAAAACCAGGCAGCAACCACAGTGCCGGTTCTATGGACCCTCCTGGATCAGGCCCACGCGGTTCCTGCCCCTCAGGCTGCAGATCTGTGGTTCTATCCCCAGCTCACCTGTCCCTGCCCGTCCGTGGTCTGACTTCTGCTTCTGGGCTTCTGCTCCTCCCTCAGGCCTTGCCCTGCGAGCCGCTTTGCTCTGGTTGGTCTCTGAGAGGAACCCCTGCCCCTGGTCCAGTGTGGAACGAGGAGGCTGGCAGCCAGCGCTTTCCTGCGGCTCGCTTCCTGTCTGTGGGCTGACAGGAAGTTCTTCATGGGGAAAGCCAGGAAGCCAAGACTCACATAGCAAAGCCTCCGTTTGCAAGGCGGTGTTAGCCCTTCCTCCTTGAGGGGCAATTTCAGTCAGTGCATCACTCCAAGTGGGTTTGGTAACACTGAGTTTATGGTACAATGAAAATCACTCTTGCCAAGAGAACAAATGCAGATGAAAGGCAGGGTGAGTCACACGGGCTCTCCATGTCCCTGGCAGCAGCAAGACACGTCTTGCTGCACCCCTAGCAGCCTTTGACACAGGAGCCAGCCACAGACAGTGCTGGACTCCAGCACGTTGCTCCAGTTTCTCCAGGCCGCACCTTCTAGGACCCACTTTCCGATGCCTGGACATCTCATTGCTCTTTTCTGGTTTACTTCCAAGCTCTGGGGAATCTACCCTTGGCTAGCATCACTCAGAAATTGCACAACTACCATTTTAAGAGCTGTTTAATTTAACTTTTAATGTTGCTTAAGCTCCTATAGGTAGTGTCTGGGACAGTGTAGCAGCAGGAGAGCAAATTCTGGCACCTACCCTTGTAAGAATTTATGAACAGTGTTTTCTGCTAAAAATAGTAAAGTTCTAGTTCTGCTGACTGCATAACATTGAGCAGGGCAAGCAGCTTGCTTAATCTCCTCAGTCTCATTTTTCTTTTTTTCATTTGTAAGAGGTGGACACTCAACTTTCATAAGATAAGTGGCATGAAAATGTTCTTTGAGCTGTAAAAATATTGGCTGATTTACAAATGATTGTTTTGACCAAGGTATTGGAAAGAACTTTTGCTAGAAGACAGTGAGTGCTTCCACAGGCACTAACCTCTCTGGTGTTTTGAAAATGCTCCAAAGGGCAAATTCTAGCAGTGTGAAAGATTTGAGAGACTGCTACCTCACTAGTTGTTCTATTTCCTCATTATTATTTTTGGCATCTCAGATGACCACTGACAGGCATAAAGAGATTATTTCTCCCATATACCCATCCCTTTTTCAGGAATTAAAACTATAGAGAAGCTCAGTGGCAAGACTGGGGCACAGGAGCCAGGGAATGGGATGAGAAATGTTCCTTGCAATACCAGAGGCCCTTTCCCAAAGTCACACATTTTCATGAATAAACTAGGGATGAGTTAAGCTGGATATTAGCGTTGGATTTATAATGTATGAAATAGTTTATTGTAAATGTTTATTTTAAACCTCAGTTTTCAGCAGTCTGATGAACCAGATACCCTGAGAAACATCTTGATATAAAATGTCTAGGGATGTTGGCTAAAATACAGCAAGTATAATAAACATTGCTCATGAAAAGATAAGGGAAATCCCTTGTAGAGGCCCAAACCAAAGAGGGAACAGAAGCCAGAAATATAAGATAACTGATACTAGGGCTATGCTGGGGGAAGGCATGGGATGGCAAAGGTGGGAGTTGAGGTTACCTTGTATGTCTTTTTAACTAATAAATTTTTGGATTTTAATGGCCATGCAGAAATAGGAAATGAATCTTTGAGCCCATAAGAGGCTGGAAATTAGAACTGAGATTACTATACATTAGTCTTTTTAACTAATGAATTTTTTGATTTTAATGGCCATGCAGAAATAGGAAATGAATCTTTGAGCCCATAAGAGGCTGGAAATTAGAACTGAGATTCCTATACAAGAGTTGTCCCCTGCCCATGAAGAATTACACTTCCAGTGAAAAGGTGGACCAGAAGAACAATCCAGCCATTGGCACAGGGAAATAACAGAAAGCCTGTCAACCTTGGCCTGATTCTGAGTAGGAGAAAATGGTTGCCTTTGAGAATTTGTATGTAGTGGCTGTCCTCAGGTGTATTTGGGGTGTGAATTTATACTATCTGAGTGGCATGGAGCCCCCAATCTGAGCAATTTAGATAAAATTAACCCTGGAGCACCTGGCAGGAGAAAGCACAAAATCTCTGTGGATGTACACAAATAATTCCTACAGAAAAACTGCAATGAAGATGAGCTCACAATCCAAAAGTGCCAATCCAAGGGAGAAAAATAAACTCTGAGCAAGTTCAAAGATATAACAAACAGTGGGATTAAATTCCTAAGAGCTTCAGGCAACAATATTGTCAAAATAAAGATTGTGAAATAGAATTAAAGACACAATGGAAAATTTAAAAAAAGAGAAAACAGCAAGCTGCCACCAAGGGAAGACAAAAGACAGGGAAGATTTGAAAAGAACAAAAGGAAATGTATAGGAATAAAAAATATAGTGATTGAAATGTAACTAAATCTTTAATGATTAGGTTAAAAAGCAAATTAGACATAACTAAAAGGAGAATTCGTTAAGTGGAAAATCACTGTGAGCACATGGAAATGAAGAGATAGAAAATTTGGAAGCAAGATTAATAGATATGGAGAATAGGACAAGAAGGTCTAATAGAAGCACAATAGGAGTTAAAGATGGAGAGAAAGGAGAGAATGAGAGTGAGCCAATATTGAAAGAGATGGTGACCGAGAATTTTCAAAATTGAGAACAGTTCTGAGTTCTCAGATTCAAGGAAAGTGTAGTCCTAAATATTAGGATAGATAAAAGGAAATGCATCCCTGGATAGATTAGAGTAGGCTATGTAAGAATGCAAAGTACAAAGATAATACCTTAACAGTAGCCAGAAATATAAGATGACCTATGAAGGAATGACAATTAATTTGGCTGCCACTTGTCAATGATGACCAAAGGACAGTGGAATTATATCTTCAAAGTGTTGAGAGAAAATATAATTTTCTACCTAACTAAACTGTCATACAAGAATTAGGGAGAAAGGATGAAAAACAAAGCACTAAGGAATTTATAACTAACAGAGTCCCACCTAAATAACTTCCAGGAATGCACTTTATCAAGGAGAAAACTGAATCTAGAATGAAGAAGTGAACTGAAAGCAGAATGGTGAGCGAATAAATTAGTAAACATATGGATAAATCGGAACAGGATTGACAATGGATGACAACAATAATAGTAATGACATTTCACATGTATAAAAACATGTAGGACCTGAAATACCGGATTAAGTATCATGTAAGTTGGGAGGAGAATGACCCAAGTCTCCTAATTATATGTAAGGCGGGAGGATAATAATCTAGAATTCCAAAATCATTAAATGATCCCGTGAACAATTGAGTTAACTTGAGATCTTGGAATGCTGAGTACACATGTTGAAATTTTAGTCATGACTGCTGGGAGTTGTGGGGCATGGTAAAAGTAGAATTTGCAGTTTTCAAAACAGTAAAGGAAAAATGAAAAAAGAAACTCTCTAATCCTATTGAACAAGGCAGCAAATGTTTTCTGTAAATGACCGGATAGTACATATTTTTGACTTTGTGTGCCATATCATCTCTATTGTATCTATTCAACTCTGCTATTGTAGTGCAAAACCAACCATAGAGAAAATTGAAACAAATGAGCATGGTGGTGCACTCCAATTCAACTTAATTTATAAAAACAGCAAATGAACTGGATTTGGCCTGAAGGGTATAATTTGCCAATCCCTGCTATAGAAGATAGGAAAAGAAGTAAAAGCTAGAAAGATGGAAAGCACAAATTAAGATGGTAGAAACAATTCCAAATGGGTTAGTAACTACAAGAAATGTAAACAAATTGAGTTTGCTGAATAAAACCAGAGACTGATAGATTAAATAAAGAAAAAAATGACTTTATGGTTTTAACAAGACCAATTCTTCAGCAATATGGAAAACAGAAAGGTGTAAAGTAAAAGTGGGGAAATAGATGTGCCAGACAAAGATCGATGAAAAGAAAGGTTATTAACTACATTAAAACACAAAAAAGGTCTTAAAGTAAAAAAGCATTAGTCATGTCTAAAAGGATTATTATAAAATGGCAAAAAAGCCAGAATTCACTAGGAGAAATTTATAAACTTATATACCCCTAAAAATATGGCCTCAAAATACATAAAGCAAAATTTGACGGAATTACAAGGAGAGATTTATAAGTCTACCCTTACAGTGTAACAAAGTAAGTGTATGGATTTTTAAAATACAAATTAAGAATTTATATCTAATGACACATAGAATGTTATGCCTAAAAATTAATAATGCATATTATTTTCAAGTACACATGCAACAGTTATAATAATCACATATTAGGTCATAAAATACAATTAAACAAATATTAACAAAATGGGATCATGCAGGCCATGTTCTCTCTCCACTATATATTGTTGAAGTCAAAAAATTGAATGAAGTTACACATTTGGATGTTTTAAAGCATATTTATAAATAAGTCATGATCCAAAGAAGAAATCATAATAAAAATAAGACTATATTATGAGCTGAATGATAATAAAAATGCCATACATCCACACTTGTGGAATGCTGTTACAGTAGTACTTAGAACAAAATTTATAGCCCTAAATGCATTCATTAGAAAAGAAAAAAGACTGGATACTATTAATCTAATAGAAATTAAAAGAACATGGGATAGGAGGCAGAACTAGCTTGCAGTTCCAGTTCGGATGGACAGAGCAGGGTGTGGAGACTCAGATCATCAACTTTTGCTCCAAAACGACTATGGCAGGAATATACCAGGAAAGCCAAGAGAGTCCACATACCCTCTGATGGAATTGGATTGCTCCTGTGGGATCTGGGAGACAGCCCACATACTGTGAGTGTCCAAGCTGTGACAGTGGAAAAGTGGGATTACCTGCCCCTGAGCACACACCCTCACTGGGGAACCGAAGGTCTAGATCAGGGGAGAAGGATTTGACCTTACCTGGAGCCGAGTCAACTTGGAGAGCCAAGTGAAATACAGGGGTAGAGGAAGCAGTGGGAAAAGCCCTCTGGGCTCTCTGGGGTCCCCAGGGAAGCCATTTCTTACTTTTCTCACAGGTGTCCTTGGGGAGGCTGCCAGAGGAATTGGGAAAAGACCACAGGGAGAAGGAAAACTCCAGCTGAACTTTGTAACAATTCCAACCAAATGTGAAGTCTCCTGGCCAGAACTCAGGGGAGGGCATGAATCCATGTGCAGATGCGACAGGTGGGGAGGTGTGAAAATCCTACTTACTTTCTCATCTGGGAAGTTGGTAGCCTGGGGCAATGCAATTTTTCAGCCCCACTGCTCACTGCCTGGAAACAAACTCAGTGCTGTTGGGGGTGGGGCACGGTGGGAGTGAGATTGGCCTTTTGGGTTGTGTGGGAGCTGGGTGAGGCCTGTAACTGCCAGCTATCCCTCACTTCCCTGCCAACTTTGATGACACAGCAGAAGCAGCCATAATCTTCCTGGGAACATAACTCCATTGACCTGGGAACAACACCCGTAACCCTGCAGCAGCAGCAGTAAGCTCTGCCCAAGGAGAGTCTGAACTTAGACACATTTAACCTTGCCTCAACCTGATGGTCCTTCTCTACCCACCCTGGTAGCTGAAGACAAAGGGCATATTATTCTCTCAGGACTTCTAGGGCCCCACCCACAGCCTAATTCCTCCCTGTACTACCACAGCTGATGCTCTCTTGAAAGTGCTACCTCCTGGCAAGAGGCCAACCAGCACAAAAATAGTGCATTAAATAACTAAAACTAAGGACCCTCAGAGAGTCCATTTCACTCCCCTGCCACCTCCACCGGAGCAGGTGCTGGTATTCATGGTTGAGAGACCTGAAGATGGTTCACACTGTCTGAGCAGACAACCCCCAGTACCAGCCTGGAGCCTGGTAGCCCTGCTGGGTGACTTAGATCCAGAAGAGAAATAGCAATAACTACAGTTTGGCTCTCAGGAAGCCACATCCCTAGGAAAAAGGGAAGAGTATTGCATCATGGGGACACCCCGTGGGACAAAAGAATCTGAACAGCAGCCTTGAGCTCCAGATCTTCTCTGTGACATAGCCTACCCACATGAGAAGGAACCAGAAAAAACAATTCTGGTAATGTGACAAAACAAGATTCTTTAACACTCCCCCAAAAAATCACACTAGCTCACCAGCAGTAGATCCAAACCAAGAAGAAATTCCTGATTTACCTGAAAAAGAATTCTGAAGGTTGATTATTAAGCTAATCAAAGAGGCACCAGAGAAAGGTGAAGTCCAATTTAAGGACTTAAAAAAAAAAAGATATACAAGATATGAGGGGAGAAATCTCCAGTGAAATAGATAGAATAAATACAAAAAATCACAACTTCAGGAAATAAAGGACACACTTAGAGAAATACAAAATGTACTGAAAAGTCTCATCAATAGAATCAAAGAAGCAGAAGAAAGAACTTCAGAGTTCAAAGACAAAGTTTTCAAATTAACCCAATCCAATGAAGACAAAGAAAAAAGAATAAAAAAAATGAGCAAAGTCTCCAAGAAGTTTGGGATTATGGTAAACAATAAAACAAGAATAATCAGTGTGTTCCTGAAGAAGAAGATAAATCTAAAAGTCTGGAAAACATATTGGGGGAATAATCGAGAAAAACATCCCTGCCCTTGCTAGAGACCTAGACATCCAAACACAAGAAGTTCAAAGAACACCTGGGAAAT